>NC_085139.1:112914728-114128283 GCF_024139115.2 Armigeres subalbatus | reverse complement strand
TAATGTTCGAAATTTATTGTGGTTGTGACGTGTTGTATTTTCCTTTTGTGTAGGGGAAGGAGGGGCAATATGCCCTAGCTAAGCATAGACTGTTTTTATGCCTTAGCTTTAACGATTTTCATGGGTGTTTCTACCTCACGCAACAATTAAACAATATAGCTAGCTGATGCCATATTGAAATTAGAAAAAATCTCGAACATACTGATAATATTCACATTTAAAAAAAGTGGTGATAGGGAGCGGGACAATTTGGGCAGCACCCCCTATTCCCGTCCGCAACCTTAATAACTCGACCGCGTTTCAACCAAAAAGCTTGATTTTTTGTACATCACTGGATATCAACAGAAACAAACCATGTACAAAAATCAAGCCATTTGGTTGGAACGCGGTCGAGTTATAAAGGCTGCTGACGGAATAGTGCAGCCTAAATGGTTCTCTGCCCTATTTCGTTGCCGGAAAACTCGTGAGGCAAAACGCCTTTTAGCAGGCAGCTCTTAGGGAACAACGTACCATGCGTCGGCACATCAGCGTTCTGGTATGGACAATGCGTGGAGACGCGAGTACATTGTAGGATTGTTCTAGGGAGTTTTGCCTCGCCGAAATGTTAGATGTTTCAGCAAAATGTGGAAAATTTCAGTTTTTCCTACATTTCTATCTATTATTTTGACACTTTTTTCGCCTAACCTACATAATTTCACGTCTAATTTTATTATGGCCAGGGAATCAATTTTTCTTTGATGCGCATGCGAAACAAGCGACAAAAGAGAACCAATGACAAAGCTTTGTTTTTGTCGGAGATAATAATAACAAAGATCCGAAAATTTTTGTCAGCAACAAAAAAGAAGACAATTTTGTTGCTAACTTTTCATTCCGTTATTTTGCACTATGTATCTCTACCGTATATTTCGGTTTTTTTGCTATCGTAGTTTCTGCTTTTATGAAAATATTCTAGAATCTGACTCTGATAACAAAATTGCATCGTATTCCCGGAAATATCAGTGCATGCAAGGCAAATAATTCTTGTCATATTGTGTTCGGGTTCTGATAATGGCTTGTTGCGAGGTTCGTTTGTCAGTAACAACGACGACGACGGTATATTGTTAGGCGTTGCTCGTATATTGATTCCCTGATTAAGGCTATCTCAAACATGGTAAATATAAGTGAATACCCGAAAGTCGTTTTGCCCCGGGAGGGCGTTTTGGGGCCTCTTCCCCTACATTAAAAGTACGTAAATGTTCAACGATTATTAATCGAGCTTTGATAAAAGACGTGGTATGGGACCCATATGTGGAGTTTAAGTAAGTTTCCATCAGCGTGTGATTATACATTAATGCAGTGTACACACCAGTCAAGTAGTTTGACGAACATTAACTCCATCCCCAAGAAAACGCTTCGGTTGCTGCTTTGTTTGAACGTGTGTGAAGTTGTTCGAACAACCATTTGACAGTTGGCGGTTCGGTTGGAAAAAATTAAAACGGTTTGATTTTGGTTTGAGTTGTCGGGGGCGGAGTCATGGTTCGCCGAACATGTTTGAGCATTTGTAGTGAAGTTTCCCAACCCTTCATATATTTTTTAATGGTTGGTGCTCAAGTTGGCGCTTCGGTCGTTTGTGTGTGATATTGTTGTTCGAATAAATTGAATGCTCGTGCCACTGTTGGTAAAACTTGATGGATGTTTCAACAAACGAGATGTTGAGTTGGTCAAACTGCTTGACCGTGTGTACCTTCCATAATGGAATGGACAAAAAATCCAATCCGAAAATTTCCTAGACCGGACCGGGAATCGAACATGGTCATGCTTTGTAGCCGCGCGTCTTACCGCACGGCTAAGGAAGGTCCCTATGCATGTGTACAACGTAAATATTTTAATGTGTGTATGTGTACAATTTTATATAGTGAACTCTCCTGTCTAGGGGCCTGTCTAGGATGTGGTGGGGTTTGTTTATTTGTTTATTTATTCACTATCTTCAACATTTGTTTGTTGCATAGATTGTATACCTTAAAGTAGTGATCTTAATCTATTCTTGAAGATTGTCTTGGAAATATTAAAATCGAAGATATTATCAACCCTGTTCAAGAGTCTACAGCACCTGAGTAAAGACTATTGTTACTATATTGTCTATCCGGAACAAATTTATACCGCTTTTTATACCGAAGTTGGAATTTTCTCCAGATATAGGCAACTTTCCCAACTTCGGAAGTAGTGCGCTGGATTCGCCTAAAGATGCGCTAAACAACGCATCAACTAGTTTGACAGATAAAACTTCTGAAGAAAGTTTGGTTCGGAAGTCCCGACTTCCGACAATACAAGGTGCGATGTGTCGGAATATAGAGTGGACGTGGAGCGTGGAAATTCATTTGTTGTAGCGGTGGTGCGCAGTCAATTCTGTTTGTCAAGAGATCAAAACAAAACAATCTCTGTAGAAGAACTCGTCTAGAGTATAGATAGTAGAATCTATAGATGAGCGAAAGCATGGCTGAGTGGATTTTTTTGCCCGTGCACACGCGCATATGACGTCACAGCCCTTAACGTTTCCATTGAAATCGTGACGTCATGCTCGTTTGGAGACACGTTTGACAGTTCCACAGCAGGAATCTCAAGGCGTAACGCACAAACGATCGTTGCACTCGTTCAATTCGGTCGGATAGTACCTGATGATATGGAGCCTAAACTACAACTGCATACTCTAGCACACTCCTAACTATTGCACAGTAGATTGATTTTAGAGTGTAGACATCGGGCTGCGAAATGGTGAGTTGACATCTGGGAAGTAGCGACCTAAACTGCTCTGGTCCTCACAAGTCCTCCAATCTCACGCTTCCACGGGTCTTCCGATGACAATCGACCGCCAGCTAAGGGTTTTGTACGGTTTTGCATCATGGGCACTGTTGTCCTTCTGACATCAGCTAGAGTAAGTGGATGCGACCAAAGGGATTATCGTTCCTAACCCCTAATCCCAAGGCGTTAAGCGACCCGTGCCGAGGGGATGCATGGCCAGGGGGGTGAAATAATGAGCTAGGCCTTTAACGGAGCCTGTGGGGTACCTGGGCACCCTCCACAGTAATTGTCCCTTACCGCGTCATGCTGGGATCTGGCGTGGTGGACCTCTTTTCTCGAGCAACTCGTGGGACCAAAATGGAAAAATAAGTCAATTCTTCAGACCGCATCGTGCTTTCGTACCGTGCCTTCGTTTTACGTTGGACCCGTTTGCGGAAGTGAAATTCCGACAAGCAGTGGTAATCCTGCAGGGACACCGTTCTGGAAAAAAAAACTCTTAGAAGGTCACGTCTCCACGCTCCACCATGAGCATTAATAAAACAAGAGAAAGGGGAGTCTCTGAATTCTCCACTTCCTTCAAAGAAACAAGGTTTCAAGACCGTCCTGCCCAAGCGTGGAAAAAATAGAAGGAAGCTGGTGACTCCAGATATTCCTTCTAACTTAGTTGACATTATTTCTTCAATTATTGCATATTATTCGGCAACTCGGCCGTACGAAAACCATTTTTGTTAATTTTTTTGTGAATATGCACAGCATATGTTTCGAAATGAACAAATTGATATGAAATTTGCGAAAAAGAATCCACATGTCTTGGAGGGACTCGAACCCTCAACCTCCTACTCTCTAGATAGGCGTGATAACCTCTGCACAACAAGACCACTTAAAGCCACGGTTGCGGAAAAGCCATTAGAATCCGAGTACCAACCTCCACCGGTTAGCTCTCTTTTTTGCAAATTGAATATCTTTCGGATGCTTGATTTGCCCAATCTCCACATGTGCTTTACTGTTGTATATCCACAGCCAAGCGAGTGCACATTGTTTATTAAACGAGAGGATCGCACTCCATGCCCCCCAGTAACGGACTGGGCGGGACGGTATAGAATGCGAATTCAATCGCACTCTGCTGTGCCAAAGGCTTGCTTCAAGCCAAATGTAACAAATATATTAAGTGTCTATATCCACTTATAAACAGAAAATAAAAACTTTGTCTTAAGAACAAACTTTTGATTTACAAACAAATTTTTAGACCTGCCATGTTGTATGCTGTGCCAATATGGACTTGTTGCTGCAATACCAGGAAGAAGGCACTTCAGAGGATTCAAAATAAACTTTTGAAAATGATTCTGAAGTTGCCTCCGTGGTATAGTACTAATGAACATAGAATTTCTAATATTGAGACATTGCAACAAATGTCCAACAAAATAATTTCCAATTTTAGACAAAAATTGTTGCAAACTTCTATTGCAACGATTAGCTCCTTGTACCCTTAGTATAAATTAGGTTAAGTTTAGTTTAAGTTTAAAACATTGTTATTTCTACAAGGTTCCATTTAACCAAAGGAAAAATCGTAACTACCAGAGGCAATTGAAATGTATGAATAATAACTAAAAATGTATCATAGCAAATAAGGATGATAGTGCTAGGAAAACACGAAGCACTTAGTCTAAGAGATGAATGCATGTATGTTGGAATATGATATTGAACATCCTAAAATAACATTAACAGCTCTCACTGTTATACAAGGCACCAGCTTGCTATTCAACCGTAATGGAGGAAAGGTAGTTGAGACCAGTTTTTAAGGACATAGTTGGAAAAGTACCACGATGGCAGTCAACATGGCACCGGAACTTCCACGGGTCAACCCCACACCTCCCGCACTCCTCTCCCACCAACATTCGAATGCATCGAACAGCATCGAACAAAAGTTTAATATTCAAATTACTAACCTGTTCACAGCATATTTATTCACTTCCCGTGATAATGAACATGTTTCTCAAAAAGGTCCTATGTATTTCGGCTCGAATTATATCATAAATCAGCAGTTTCGTGCCAATTTATTAGCCGTTCGCGATTTGGTGGGGTTATCATTGCACTTCACTTCTTCATTGGAAAAATCAAGTTTTTACTCACTTCTCCGCACATGAGCATCCCGAAATGTTGATGGAATGCAAATTTAATATCACTTTTTGAAATCAGTCACTTGTTTGAACCGAAAACTATATATCAACTGCTATTTTTGCCCGAAAAAACGATCAGTTTCGCAGAGCGAATGTGAACACCGGAACCGATAGCAGCAAACTAGGGTGGTTCAAAATGATTTTGCTCCGCCAGGCTCAGTCGATTATGTTTCATATTTTGGGTGTCGTCCGATGGTTTGGGTCAGTTTGAATAGGGGCTTATCGCACAGGTCGTTTCAGGTTTGTATGACAGTTGATATGGCGAGGTTGAATTTTACATTATTCTGATTGTGGCACTCCGTCATTGGGCGATGGCGAGGGGGGAGACCATATGAATGGATGAAATATTCAAGTGCTTCAACTCCATAGACAATGCATATTGAATGGTCGTTCCAATAGTTGGAAGTCGGTTTTAATCGAGGTTGCGAGTCTTTAGCATGATAATTAGGCTTCTCAGAAGGCATCAGTGAAACGTGTAATTTAACAAAATAGCCAGAATTTGTCTGTGATATCTATCGCACCAGGAGCAGATTTTTCATACAAAAAATTTGACATGGGGCTGAGTGGGGTATAAAATGCTATTTTTAGCGTTACGTAATCAATGGATCTTTCCTGCGGTGCGATTTTCGTCCAGTTTTAGTTTCCCATACTAGTTTTCATACAAAATTGAACCGGCTTGCGCTCAACCAGTATTTGTTCAAATCGGTTTTTGGAGGACACTCGGAGCATGGGACAGAATTGAGTGAGCGTGGTGGTGCTGGGTCGTTTTTTGAACCACCCTACTAATATTCTTTGTTTTTTATAAATACGATACCAATACTACTACAGTATATGACAGTTTTTATTGTACCAATACTATCAAAGCTTTGTTTTGGTACTCAACCCACCTTCACCTTAACAGTGAGAGCTATCGTTCGGTTGTGTGCTATTTTTTGCTATTTTTCGAGATCAGAATATAGTTGCTAAAGTTATCTACTGTGTTTAAATAGTTGCGATATCCGAAGTTCTCGTCCACGACGCGTATCCAGTTTATATTTTTGAAGTGTGGTCAAGATTATTCTTACATTTTGGGGGCTCGTCCGGGAACGCGGGAAGAAACTGTCGGGATACTCGCCAATTCACCTAGATGCGGAAGTGTTTTGTGGAAGATTATTGAGCTTGATAATTTATGATAACGCTCAGAAACAATCCCAATTTTATTGAAAGTGAACTTTTGTATATTTTTTTTTATTCTAATTATTCTTCTTTAAAATTGGACTATATTGTGCTATTTAGTGTTAAGATCTTGAATTCAATTTGATAGTTTTTAAGGAAAGTGAATTATTCATAAATTAAGAAGTGCTTATTGCAATCAATTTCACTAGTGAATTTGGATAAACATAAAACAAATTGGTTTTATACTACATCTATAGTGAATAAATTGAATAATCAGTTGATCCGAGGTGAAGGGCCATTGTTCTGTGCATTGCAACCAAGAAGAAAAATAAATATACGGTAACTACCGTAAAGTGTAATAACAGAGAGCGTAACAATTGATTGCTTTTCTAATATCTAGTGCACGAAATTGAAAAGATGCAAAACAAAAATATACCCCCTTTCCGGTCTAATGGTAGTGCGCATACCTTTGATAATTCTCAATTACAATCATCTGTTTCCGCGAACGCAGTTCCAATGAACGTAGTAGAGAATACTTTCACGCGATTAATAGATCGATTGAATTTTTCGGATACAATTCTGACAAATCTAACCCATGAGCTTCATGCACTGCGTGGCGAGATGAACTCAATGCGGGCTGAGACATCGCGATTAAATGTAGTTGTAGAAGAATTGCGCGCTAATCCCATGGTTCCCCATGGTTTGGCAGATTCATTCGGCCTAACTGAGCTACGCAGGTTTGTAATTGCAAAACGTAAGTTAGCAGGTTTAGCAAAATGTCGTTAAATACTACAAACAACGTCACTTACTGGAGAGCCTTGAAAGATTTTTGATAAAGAATTTGAATTTTCGGAAAACTGTGCCGTGGTACATGAAAGGTTGCGTAATCGCAAAAAGAAATTTGGGTGAGAGTGTTTTAGAATATTTTTTTGCAAATGCGAGAAATCGGGTCAAAAGCTAATGTTGATATAATGTCAATCATAACGTATACTATTAATGGAATCAACGATAATGGCCCAGACAAAACTATGTTATACGGCTCAAAATCCTTTGACGAATTTAGAGAGAAATTGCGCGTTTATCAAGGGATAAAAGACAGCAAATATGGCAGAGATGGGAGATCTTATGGCTCAGATAGAAGATTCTCTAGTGGAATGCCAAGTGGCTTCAATAACTTCACAGGAAGATCGAATAATTCTTCGAAGGTTATAAACTGCTACAATTGTGGCAGAAATGGTCATATTTCTAAAGAATGTCCGAAGAAGTTCGTCAATAGAAATGTAAATATTTGTGATTCTGATTCGGCGATATCGAAAGGAACTTATATGACAATTCTAGTTGGAGCCATTAATTTTCAGGCATTTTTTGATTCTGGTTCCGATGTATCATTAATGAGAGAAGTTTGGAAAAACAATCTAAATTTAAATATGAATCAGAATGACAGAAAACGTTTAATGACGTTGAAAGGAGCCATATGGACCCTAGGTAGCGTTTCTCTCGATATAGAAGTGGAAAGTACACCATTACGAATCATTTTTGATGTTTTGAGGGATGAAGATCTTCCGCATGACATTCTGTTAGGAAGAAATTTGTTGATGTTTGGTGATGTTAGTGTCACAGCGGATGGAGCTAAATTCACTCCGAAGGAAGAGCATTTTGCCCTTAGAATCAGAATAGACGAAATAGCAGAAGAGTCGTTGCAACACATTGAAAACAACGCAATACGTGATAGAGTTCAGAAACTAATTGAAGAGTATTCTCCACAAAGAGTTGAAGAGACAAAAGTACAATTGAAAATAGTAGTTAAAAATGAATCTCCCATTCAACAATTGCCCCGACGTTTAGCTCCTTTGGAAAAGCAAATAGTGCAAGAACAAATCGAAATGTGGTTGAGCGAAAGGATTATCAGACCGAGTACGTCTGAATATAGCAGCCCTATTGTTTTGGCACACAAAAAAGATGGAACAAGGCGGCTTTGCGTTGATTTTCGCAAACTCAATAAGGTTATCGTACGTGATCATTTCCCGATCCCTTTAATAGAGGACATAATTGATGATTTACACTCAGCTCGAGTATTTTCGACGTTAGATTTAGAGAATGGTTTCTTCCATGTGCCTATTGAAGAAAATAGTGTGAAGTATACCTCTTTCGTTACTCCAGATGGGCAGTATGAATTTTTAAAAACACCGTTTGGATTGTGCACTTCGCCAACGGTTTTCCAAAGGTTTATCAATGATATTTTCCGGGAACTAATTGAGAAAAAGATTGTTATTGTCTACATAGACGACATACTAATTCCTGCCGAAAATGAAGAAGAAGCATTAGAAAAACTAATAATGGTGTTAAAAGTAGCAGAACGTCATGGTTTAAACATAAAATGGAAAAAGTGTCAGTTCTTAAAACGTAAAATTCAGCATTTAGGATATGAAATAGAAAACGGAAACATACGTCCAGTGTCGGAAAAAACGGAAGCGGTGACAAAATTTCCTGAGCCCAATAACTATAAACAAATTCAACAATTTTTGGGTCTAACTGGATATTTTAGAAAATTCATAGAAGGCTATTCTATGATTGCAAAGCCATTAACTGATTTGTTGCGTAAAGACGCGATGTTCTTATTTGGACCAGAACAGCGCGTTGCCGTGGAAAAATTGAAAGCTGCATTATGTCATAGACCTACCTTACGACTCTATTACCCGAATGCTATCACTGAACTTCATACGGATGCGAGTAGGATTGGATATGGATCAATTTTGATGCAAAAAAATGTTGAAGACAAAGGTTTTCATCCTATTTATTATTATAGTAGGAAAACCTCAACTGCGGAAGCAAATTATCCAAGTTATGAACTCGAAGTCTTGGCCGTAATTTCCTCTTTGAAGAAATTTCGTGTATATTTGCTAGGAATTCCTTTTACAATTGTAACTGACTGTGCTGCTTTCAAAATGACGATGGAAAAAAGAGATATATCCCCAAGAATCGCTGGGTGGGCCTTACTGTTGGAAGAATATCAGTATGTGTTAGAACATCGCCCTGGTATACGTATGAAACATGTAGACGCCCTTAGTAGGAATCCCGTGGTAATGTTATTGCAAAGTAATATCATAGATCAAATTAAGGCATGCCAACAAACGGATGAGAGACTAGCGGCAATACTAAAAGTTTTAAAGGTTGAACCGTTCGGGGATTACTCGGAAGATCATGGGATTTTATACAAACATTCAGGTGGAGGAAAGCTTCTAGTTATACCTAGTTCAATGCAAAATGCAGTAATTAGAAAAATTCACGACCAAGGTCATTTTGGAGTAAAGAAAATGAGTGAACTTATAAATAGAGAGTATTGGATAGAAAACCTTTCGACTAAATTGAACAGATTTGTTAAGAGTTGTGTACCGTGCATTTTGGCGAGTCGCAAGGTCGGTAAAAAAGAAGGATACCTCTTCCCTATCCCTAAAGATGAGGTCCCGCTGTCTACTTATCATGTTGATCATTTGGGGCCGCTGACAGCATCAAACAAGAATTATCGGTATATTTTCACAGTTATAGACGCATTCAGCAAATTTGTTTGGATACACCCAACCAAATCCACAACAGCGGACGAGGTTTTAAAGAAGCTAGCAGTACAGCAGGTCGTGTTTGGAAACCCAAAGAGGATTATTTCTGACAGAGGGGCCGCTTTTACCTCAACTGCGTTCAAAAGATACTGTGAGACAGAAGGAATAGAGCATTTGCAAATTACTACCGGAGTACCGCGCGGCAATGGCCAAGTTGAAAGAATCCACGGAGTAATAGTTCCCTTTAGCCAAACTTTCAATTGAGAATCCGGAAAACTGGTATCGTCACGTTGGAAACCTTCAAAGATTTCTGAACAACACACTTCAACGAAGTATAGCCAGGACCCCCTTTGAGTTATTGTTCGGTACCAAAATGAGATCTCCAGATGACGTAAGACTAGCTGAAATAATCGAACAAGAGTGGATAAAGGTGTTTGAGGAATCTAGAGATGAGACAAGAGAGCAGGCAAGGGCCGAAATACAAGAGTCCCAAAGGAAAATGAAGCAACAGTTCGATTCTAACAGGAAGGATGCCGAGGATTATGAGGTCGGTGATTTAGTCGCGATTAGTCGAACACAATTTGGCACGCATTTGAAAATCTCCAGAAAATTTCTCGGGCCATATCGCGTCATCAAGAAGAAAAGGAATGACAGATATGACGTAGAAAAAATCGGAAATGAAGAAGGCCCCAACCGTACCTCAACTTGTGCAGAATTCATGAAGCGGTATGTACCAGTAGACGATGAAGATATGGACGACATGGTAGAACAGGACGAAGCTGAACAGAACCAGGCAGACGAAGAAGCAGGCGAACGGGAGACACCCCGGAGGGAATTCCTGGAGGAACTTCGGAGGAATTCCTGGAAGGAACTTCCGGAAGATTCCTGGAGAACTTCCGGAAGGATTCCTGGAGGACTTCGAGGAGGAATTCCTGGAGGAACTTCCGGAGGAATTTATGGAGGAACTTCGGAGGAATTCCTGGAGAACTTCGGAGGAATTCCTGGAGGAACTTCGGGAATTCCTGGAGAACTTCGGAGGATTCTGGAGGAACTTCGGAGGAGATTCCTGGAGGAACTTCGGAGAGATTCCTGGAGGAACTTCCGGAGGACCCTGGAGGAACTTCGGAGGATTCTGGAGGAACTTCCGGAGGATTCCTGGAGGAACCCGGAGGGATTCCTGGAGAGAACTTCGGAGGATTCTGGAGGGAACTTCGGAGGAGTTCCTGGAGGAACTTCGGAGATTCCTGGAGAACTTCGGAGTTCCTGGAGGACTTCGGAGGATTCCTGGAGGAGATTTCCGGAGGATTCCTGGAGGAACTTCCGGAGGATTCTGGAGACTTCCGGAGGAGTTCCTGGAGAGAACTTCCGGAGGATTCCTGGAGGGAACTTCAGGAGGAATTCCTGGAGGAACTTCGGAGGGAATTCCTGGAGAACTTCGGAGGATTCCTGGAGACTTCCGGAGGATTCCTGGAGAGACTTCCGGAGGATTCCTGGAGAACTTCCGGAGGATTCCTGGAGGAACTTCGGAGGAATTCCTGGAGGAGTTCCGGAGGAATTCCTGGAGGAACTTCCTGGAGGAATTCGGAGGAACTTCCGGAGGGAATTCCTGGAGGAACTTCCGGAGGAATTCCTGGAGGAACTTCGGAGGAATTCCTGGAGAGAACTTCGGAGGATTCTGGAGGAACTTCGGAGGATTCCTGGAGGAACTTCGGAGGAATTCCTGGAGAACTTCGGAGGAATTCCTGGAGGAACTTCCGGAGGATTCCTGGAGGAGAACTTCGGAGGATTCCTGGAGGAACTTCCGGAGGACACAGAACTTCGGAGGAATTCCTGGAGGAACTTCCGGAGGAATTCCTGGAGGAACTTCCAGGAGATTCCTGGAGAACTTCGGAGATTCTGGAGAACTTCCGGAGGAGGATTCCTGAGAGACTTCCGGAGAAGTTCCTGGAGGAACTCGGAGATTCCTGGAGAGAACTTCGGAGGATTCCTGGAGGAACTTCCGGAGGAGATTCCTGGAAACTTCAGGAGTCCTGGAGAACTTCGGAGGGATTGCGGAGGAACTTCGGAGGATTCCTGGAGAACTGGAGGAATTCCTGGAGCTTCCGGAGGAATTCCTGGAGGAACTTCCGGAGGATTCCTGGAGGAACTTCCGGGAGGAATTCCGGAACTGGAGGAACCCTGGAGGAACTTCCGGAGGATCCTGGAGGAACCGGAGGAATTCCTGGAGGAACTTCCGGAGGAGTCCTGGAGGAACTTCCAGGAGGAATTCCTGGAGGAACTTCCGGAGGAATTCCTGGAGAACTTCCAGGAGATTCTGGAGAACTCCGGAGATTCCTGGAGGAACTTCGGAGCCTGGAAGACTTCCGGAGGAATTCCTGGAGAATTCCGGAGGAATTCCTGGAGGAACTGGAGGATTCCTGGAGAACTTCCGGAAGATTCCTGGAGGAACTTCCGGAGGAATTCCTGGAGGAACTTCCGGAGGAATTCCTGGAGAACTTCCGGAGAAATTCCTGGAGGAACTTCCGGAGGAATTCCTGGAGGAACTTCCGGAGGAATTCCTGGAGAGGAACTTCGGAGGAACTTCCGGAGAATTCCTGGAGAACTTCCGGAGAATTCCTGGAGGAACTTCCGGAGGAATTCCTGGAGGAACTTCCGGAGAATTCTGGAGGAACTTCGGAGGAATTCCTGGAGGAACTCGGAGGAATTCCTGGAGGAACTTCCGGAGGAATTCTGGAGAACTTCCGGAGGAATTCTGGAGGAACTTCCGGAGGAATTCCTGGAGGAACTTCCGGAGGAATTCCTGGAGAACTTCCGGAGGAATTCCTGGAGGAACTTCCGGAGGAATTCCTGGAGGAACTTCCGGAGGAATTCCTGGAGGAATTCGGAGGAATTCTGGGGAACTTCCGGAGGAATTCCTGATGGAACTTCCGAGGAATTCCTGGAGAATTCTGGAGAACTCGGAGGAATTCCTGGAAACTTCCGGAGGAGGAATTCCTGGAGGAACTTCCGGAGGAATTCCTGGAGGAACTTCCGGAGGAGCCTGGAGGAACTGGGAGATTCCTGGAGGAACTTCGGAGGGAATTCCTGAGAGAACTTCGGAGGAATTCCTGGAGGAACTTCCGGAGAATTCCTGGAGGAACTTCGGAGGAATTCCTGGGAGAACTTCGGAGGAATTCCTGGAGAACTTCCGAGATCTGGAGGAACTGGAGAATTCCTGGAGAGAACTTCGGAGAATTCCTGGAGAACTTCCAGGAGGAATTCCTGGAGGAACTTCCGGAGGAATTCCTGGAGAACTTCCGGAGGAATTCCTGGAGGAACTTCGGAGGAGGAATTCCGGAGAGACTTCCGGGAGGAATTCCTGGAAGAGCTTCGGAGGAGGGAGAACTTCCGGAGGATTCCAGGAGAACTTCCGAGGAATTCCTGGAACTTCCGTACGAGGAATTCCTGTAGGAACTTCCGGAGAGAATTCTGGAAGGAACTTCGGAGAGAATTCCTGGAAGGAACTTCGAGGAATTCCTGGAGGAACTTCGGAGGAATTCCTGGAGACTTGGAGATTCCTGGAGGAACTTCGGAGGAGGAATTCCAGAGAGGAACTTCGGAGAATTCCTGGAGAGGAACTTCAAGAATGAGGAACTTCGAGAGGAATTCTGGAAGACTTCCAGAGGAATTCCTGGAGAAGCTTGGAGAATTTCTGGAGGAACTTCCGAGAGAATTCCTGGAGGAACTTCCGAAGGAATCCAGCGATCGAGAATTCCTGAAGAATTCTTGGGCAATCTTGAACAGAGTAGTTCTTGATGGATTCAAGTATGGAAGGAACTTCCAGAGGAATTCCTGAAGCAACTTCCAGATAATTCCTGAAGAAATTTTCAGAAAAATTCCTGAATGAACTTCAGTGGAATTAATGGAGGAACTCCTGATAAAATTCCAGGAGAAATCTTGAAACTTCTCTTTGTATTCCTGAAATGGAAATCCTAAGGAGAATTCCTGAAAGACATCCTCCTTAAAATTACTGAAAGAACTTCAGGAGAATTCTGGGAACTTCCGGAAGATTTCCTGGAAAAAAACTTCTAGAGGAATTTCGCAGTGGAGCTTCAGGAGGAATTCGTGTAAGAACACCGGAGGAATTACTGCAGGAACTTTTAAATGAACCCTGAAATGCTTTTCAGAGAAAAATGCACCTGGGGAACTTTCAGGAGAAACTCTGCCTTCATGTGACTTCACAGAGAATTCTTCCAAGAATTTCCGAATTTCTGAAGAACTTCTGGAGTATATAGAGCTTTCAGAGTTTGTGAAAAATTTTAGGAGGAATTCCTGAGAACTTTCAGAAGGAATTTTAAGAACTTCTAGAAGAATTCTGAAGGAACTCCTAAAAGAATCCCTAAAGTTTCCCGAATTTCCTGCTGAAAACTCGCGGTGAAATTCCTGCAACAACTTCCCGAGGGCAGCTACAGAAGAAAACTTCCGGCCCAGATTGAGACGCACTTCGAGGAGAATTCGTGAAGAAGGAACTTCGGAGAAATTCATGAAAACTTCCTGAGAATTTCAGCAAGAAATTCTGGATTTAATTCTGAAGGAACTGAGGAATTCTTGAAAGAACTTATGGAGGAAATCTCTGGAGAACTTCAGAGGAATTTCTTGAGAGAACATACGGAAAGAATTTAACTCGGAAGGAACTTTAGGTAGAATTCTGGAGGAACTCCTGATAGAAATTCGGAGCAAGGGAATTTCTGGAAGGAACTTCTAGAGGTATTCATTTGGAAGCTTCGGAGGAATCCTGAATAATGAAACTTCGAGAGAATTCCTGAAGAAACTTTTGGAGAGGAATTCGTGGAGGAACTTCTGAAGGGGGCTTCCGGAGAAAATGTTCAAAAACCTCCAGAAATTGCCACTAAATTAACTTCAAAATTTGTTTACCAATCCCTCGAACTTCTTCCAAAAATTCTTCCGGATATTCGTTTGATTTTCCTCTTGCATTTTTCTCAAGGTTTTTCTCTAGAAACTGTTCCTGCAATTTTTTTCAGTAGAATTCACGAATATGAATATCCAAAAGAAACTGCCAAAAGATTTGATGAAGCAATTTCCTGGAGAATATTTGAAGAAATTCCTATGAAAATTAGAAGGAACTGCTGCTTTGAATCCCGGAGAATTTTGGATCGAATTCTTTAAGTTTCCTTTTTATGTAAATTCAGATGGCTGTTTGTTCATTTATTTAATATCGAAAATCATGAATGATAGCGACAAATCAATTCAACATTTTAAAAACTGTAGGTTTACCCCTTTGTTTGATATTTAATCCATGATCATATACTGACTTATAAACGAACGAACATACACTTGAGTCACTAGTAAGAAGTTAGAAAGCAATACTTAACAATGAGCATTATTAAATTTATTCAAATAAATATTCTTTTTTTATGTACCACCATTCGATGAAAACGCCTTTGATCTATTACCTACATAAGCTAAACAACTTACTCTCTACGTTGAACAATAGCACGAATAGTTCTAACGAATACAAAGCCTTAAAGGAAGAGCTATGAAACAGCTCAAAACGGTATTCGATGAGTTTTTCGTTTTTATTTATTAATATTCATTGTTTCGCCTGAGATTACTCAAGAAACTGCCATTTAATATTTTGTATACTTGAAACAATAGAATATCTAGATCACATTGAATGGTTCTTAGTTTAGTGCCAAGCAACTTTTATCCCTTTATTTCCGAGGTGCTTGTCAGTCGAGTAATCAATACTGATGGGAACTAGTCGATTCCTAGCAATCGGTGAAAACCACAGCGACGATTAAGACCTGATGATTAGAAGCACGGTTCGATATTGTAAATCCCTCATCTTCATCGAGTCGAAAGCATAATTGCCGATTGTACTGAAGGAATGCGGATTCGACCAGGTATCGCTGCTGGAAGTGTGTTAGAGGAGACTGTGACTCGTTCACTTTGATCTGGATTGTGGAAGAGGCAGGAGTTATCCGATTTAGTTTCGCGTCGTGAGGTGATTTGGAAGATAAAAAGTCAGTTGATCAAACTATCGTGCGATCAATGGTCAAACATACTAGTAGGAAGTGTGCGAGTGTGGAGCGTAAAACCGAGTTGTGGCAAGCGTGCGGAGGCCGTCACCTCACAGGTTTAAACCCGAGACTACTCTAACCCATCTTGCAACCAAAGTTTCCTGTGGTCCACTTTGCCGGAAGGGCCGCATCCGTCAATTCGCGCCCAGGCGGGGGCGAGCAAAGTCTCAGCAACAGTAACCGTTTTCCCGCTGTCGAGTGACGACCAAGGAGCGCAACAGCAACAACAAAGTAAGTCCACTTCAGTCCACTCCGTTAGCCATTTCTAATTTTTCAATTCATTATTTCTTCTTTTCTCTCATCAAACGCTGCACACACCTCCGAACAGGGCCTTCTGTAGGCACATTTGTTCCCATTTGGTCATCTGGTCGCGTCCGGCTGTTTATCCACTTTCTTAAGCTTCGCTCCTTTTGCCCAAAATGTCTCGTTTAGAACTGCGAGCAGTTCGCCAAATCATCATATTTGTTTATGAAATGTTGCTATGAAAATTACATTGCAAAATATTGAAAATAACACTAAATTGCGCGAAGAATAATCAATCCGGAAGGTTTTTTTTACGCGATTTTTCTGTAAAAAATTTTAAATTATATCTTTGAAGTCATAGTCCGATCTGGCTAATTTCAAATAGGAAATAATGGACAGGATTCTGCGTCAATGCAACTTGTTGCGACAAATCGGTAGATAAGTTCCGAAAAAATGAGTAGACATTCTTTACGCGATTTTTCATGTACAAACTGATTTTACATAATTTCCGATCCCATGTCCTCGCAAATTTTCAACAGAAACAATGGGACACTTGATTCCACGTTCAATTTCAATGAGGAGTCTATGTCGTCCGTAAGCCCAGGAGCATGTCGACCGTGTATAGTCGTCTCTTGAGCGCCAACTGCAGTGCAATGTTGAACAAAAACTTCGAGTCATCACCTGACTTTCAATCCGTCTAAGAGTCCAGAACGAGGTTGAATTACGTCATGCAATCCTAATACCGCCAATTCATAGCCATCCAGCGTTGCAACATCAGTTATAGTCCGTGAAACCATGTTCGAACATTATCTGCCACACTCATTTCTTTCACTGAATCGTACGCTAGCTTTTGATCAATGAACAGATGAGTGATCACAATTACCGATTTCGGACGAATCATCCGCAGGCTAAACATCTGGATCGTCGTTGATCGCTCCTCACGAAAACCCGCTGGTTGCTGATCAGAGGATCCCCCTCGTGTCTCAGTCTGTTCAACAGGACACGCGACAGGATATTTGTACGCCGAGTTCAGAAGAGTGGTCCTCTATATGCACACCTAGTCTGTGCGCTTCTCGTAGGATTGGGCATAGGAGGCCATCCAACCAGCCTGGCGCAGCTTCATCTCCCATATTTTCTGGATAATGGTGGATTGATTGATTCAGCTGCTCACTTCCGTGTTTGAGAAGCTCGACCGGGATCTCGTCCTTCCCAGCAGCTGCGTTTTCAGCTCGTTTAGAGCCTTCTTTACCTCGTCCAGCGTTGGTGGTTTTACAGCTTGACCTTCCCAGCTTTGGAACAGGTACGAGCTACTAGATTTCAACTCCTAGCAACATTTGTGCTCGACGGCACTCCTCGTAAAATAACCATTTCGTTGGCGTTGCTGTTGATGCCTAACACTTCCTGCGCTGTTGTAGTCACAGCTTCGTTTATATTTTCCACAATCCCGTCGTCAGATCCGGTGGCATCACCGAAACGTTATGTATTTTTGAATTGTCTTTTTGCGATCGCGCAAGAGAACCATTCTTGATAGTCCCTCCTAAAGTATTGATTTATTGCGGGCTGATATGATCAGGACTAATGTAAAGGATTTTTGTTTTAGTAAGATGGTGCAGTCAGTTATGACTTCTCGCTACTATTTCTTTGATCAACACATGATTTTCTCAGGTTTCTGTTCAGATTTCTGTTTTTTCTAACAAAATCAGATCACCGATTCAGAATTTTTAAAATCTGTAAATGGAACATCCAAAAATTAAAATGCTGGAGAAAGCGTGCTATGCTGTTCTGTGTCTAATGCAATATATCCTTGTCTAACGGTTTTCCTTCATGCATAATATAAAAAATGATCTCACTTCTGTTGTTTGTGGTACAGGACACCGTCAGATAGAGATACGCTTACAAAACCAAAGACTAAACCAGGGTTCCAGCTTCGCGTCGCCTTTAGGAGCAGAGATACATGATTATTAAAGTTTTCTCCAAAATTATGGTTATCAGACTACAAATATGATTATTATTTATTATGGCTCCATTGGATAAAGTGACCTGTACTTATTTATAAAGTCTCTTCTCCCACATTCAGCTCGGCGCCAACCACTGCAGTCTACGGAGGTCTACTGGAGTAATCCTCAACCTGATCAAGTCAACACTCGCTATGCATCATACCTTCATGTACTTAGTCGGATCGTTGTAAACGACATTTTCATCCGATTTCTTTCAAATAAAGGATCACGATTGGAAACTTCAGTACGATAATCTTTTTTGACCGTTTTGACAAATACCGAACAAGACTCATGGTCGAACATTTGGTTTGGTAGCACAAACTAAAAATTATCAGGTTTCAGTTCTGATGATCAAGATTACAAATGAATTCAAGATCCTATGGAAGTTACATTCTAAAATAAAATGAAAGCCATTTAAAAGCGAGTGTTCGGAATATGAGCCATATTCGGAGTTTGAGTCAAAACAGTACCTTCCTTCAAATTTAAAAACATTTTCCATTCAGCACTTTTTACAATTTTTTCTCATGTTTTGATTTATGGTTTTTACGTCCGTTATATACGCCGAAAATAACGGAAAAAATATTTCTGCTCGAAAAAGATCTATATACTTCGTTTCAACGAAATAAAAAAGTTGAAACCTATTTTCTTACGTGTCTATCTCAGCAAGGGCAACCAAGACAACGACGACGACATTAGGTCTGTTTATTTTACACACACATCTTCTTTCTTAGTGACGCAGAGGGAATTGCGGTCGACATTTCCTGGATTTGATGATTTGATGATGTGACAGAGGATGAGATTAAACATTCTCACGTACGGTGAACAGATTTGCTGTTATGGGATTATTCTAAAATCTTGTTGTGCGCTTTGTGCTGTTACATTACGCGATTACGTAGGCATATAGGATTATTATGATTTGTTTAGTGGCACGATTCTACTGACCTTGAGGTTTTCGATGGTCTAACTAAATTCAATATGATTCTCGCAGATATAACAGGCCGAGGCATTGGGGAAGAAAATTAGAAAAAAAAACAAAAAAATAATCACGAAATTGCCCGCTTTGAAAATTAAATAGAATACAGTTAGTACAGTTTTCAGTTATCAATTTAAATTGAAAAAAAACTCTTATAAATCAATAACCTTAGCTATACTTGACTGTGCAAATAAATAAATTAACATTAATTTGGGAAGAATCTACGTGTTTCGAACCAACAACATTCTACCATTACTCCAGTGACAACTGTGACAGTTCGTTGATTTTACCCTGGAGAAAAGCTCTGCTTACTTCAAATAAGTAGCCGGCCAGATCCCCGGAGGTTTTCCGTCGTGGTCCTCCATTTAGTAGAACGACGAGCCTTTTAGCCTGGCGATCCTCGTGGGTAAATATTGGAAACCATACTGTACGTTGTAGTGATCTATGGCACTGGACTTCATGTTGAGCTGAAATCTGGATTTACAGATACGATGTCGGGCTCCATGTCTTTTGCGAAAGTAAAATTGTTTCCGTACAGTTCAACTAGTAAATCAATACCAGTTGGAGTCGAATTGGGTTGCTGCAGCTGAGTTCGATTGACTTAAAGTCGTCAAACTGCGATGATCGGTGTTCTATGACCGATATCGACCATGGAAGCAAATATGCCATATAAAAAATATTTCTGGTTGCGATAGGTCCTTCAAATCTTTCCAAGGAATTTCTATTCCACATCGTTATATTTCCATAAGTCGATGGTCCCTTCAATATCGACTAATGGAGGTTTGACTGTATCGGAGAAGGGTCATTTGGACGAAAACCATTTGGCCGAAAGTTGTTTGACCGAATATACCATTGAGCCGAACAGACCATTAGGCCGAATAGGTTATTTGTCCGGAACAAGTCATTTGATCAGGCCTGCAAAATGGGCCGAATAGGTCATTTGACGACTCACTTATCACTTCTCAATAATCATTTCTCACGCTTAATGTGATTAACGCAATTTTATGTTTCGTTTACCTGAAACAGGGCTGAAGATTTTCAATGAGTTAATAATAACAATAATAATAATAATATTTGATTTCATCACGCCGCCGCAGGCATTAAAAATTAAACGGCGTGCCGCCGCATGATAATTTTCCTCGCCGCCGAATATTGTTTAACCACGTCGATGGCTATTGAATGACTATTAAACCCGTATGTAGTTTAATGGCTTTCGTACCTTTAGTTATAACAACATTTTAACTGGTAAGGATATCCTATTGGAAATACATAAGTTTATATTACACTTATCTACTTTCAAGAATATAGAAATTTATGAATGGCTACCCTTAGCTGTAGCCAGCATGGAGCTGATTTTGATATACAAGGATACTCGATATACAAGAAACAAATGGCTAGTATTTCAGTAAGCGTAGAATAAAAAGATGACAGTTGCTCGTTGCTGAAAATATTGAAAATGGGTACTTTAACCGTACGAGATGGGACAAGTTAAATTCCGAAAATTCCAGAAAATTTAAAAAAGACGGTTAAGACCAAATTTCAGATGGCGCTGCCCACACAACAAGACAACTTTGACGAACGTCAAATTTTGTTTGACAGATGTCGTATCAATACAGTTTGATAACTGCGTTTTATGACCGGTTGATTTTGTATTTCGAACTGTACTTTTTTAGTTTATTTGATTTAAATCCAGAGTAAACAACCTAAAGAAATCAATTGTTTTCAGGAATTTAAGGTGCTACTGAAAACTTTAAGAAACTCCTATTAAAATTTCTGAACTGTTCGGTCTGAAGTTATTTCAGATTTTTATTTAAAAATCAATTGTTTTGATTTGGAAACTCAAAAAGATTATTAGAAACTTCTTGAATTTCTCTTGGAATTTCTTCAGTTTAGTAATTCTTTTGAATATCTTCTGAAAGCCCTCCAGGGTCCATCTAAAATTACTGAAAGAATTCAATGTCTAAAAAGAATTTCTACAGTGAATCAAATCGGAATTCCTTTTCCATTTTTCTGAGTTTTCTCCAACAACACTTTCAGATTTTTTTAGTATTCTTCCAGGAGTTTGTTACGAAATAAATCCAGAAATGTATAAAGTTTCTCATGAATTTATTCTAATTTCTATAAGTTTTAAACAGATTTTTTTTTTTCGTGGACTTCTTTGAAAATCATTAAGGACTTGATAATATAAATCTTTCCAGAACTGCTCACTACGTAATCACAAAATTCATCGTGCATTCAATCTGGAGAGTATCCAATCGATGTTGAACTAGTGAAAAGCGTACATGGATTTGAACCATTTGAAATCAGTAGAACATATTACCATCTCATTGGCAAGGAAATGGAACCTAAAACAGTATGGACGTGAAAGCATATGTGGTATTACAGAAACAATTTCATTTCAGGAGGTTCAAAACGATTCCGCGAATTCGCGAATTCAAGCTATGGCTGAAATCACAGTTTCTAATTTCGATTTATTGTCATTTATTGAAAATTTCGACAGAAAAATAGCTTCATAGCAAATTAACGATCGAAATTTATTATACAATTTTTCTATTAGCAACTTACTACTTAACCCCATTCCTACTCGACAAATGCGTAAGTGGTTTCTTCATAAAACGTCGTAGTATTCATGATTAAAATTTTGCTTGATATTTTTTTTATATTTGCACAATATGAATGCGGAATCGACGGACGGCAGCTAGTCCCGGGAGAACGCGGAAGTGAAAAAAATCTACCTCGTAGCGAGAAAATTGTTTAACCAATTATTCTGGTGATCGTGTTGATGCTGATCCGCCAGCTAGTGTGGGAGAACGCGAAGTGATAAAACCACGCCAAATCAATAACACAGAGATGTGTGTTTGCATCACACAAAACGGACCCTATGGAACATCCCCTAGATGACGATGGTTACACAGGTACAAAAATGCCTCGGCCGGTCGTGATACTTGGTCCTTTCAACATGTAAACATTTGTACAATTCCCTTGTTTGTGAAGAGACAATGCTGTTGAAAATATTGAAATCAAGCTTCATTAAAAACCACACGAGCTATTTTTGGCTGCGCAACTATCAGCCTCATCTGAGATATTCCGCATTAAGGTCGTTTTGTGTGGTAAAACACATCTCTGTATTATTGATTTTAAGCGTGTAATGTTTGCATCGAAAGCACAAAATTATTTAGTGCGGAATCATCGTCGTGTAGAAGATTATTAAACGAACACATGATTGTGCGTTGGATTGATTGAGCACAGTTCTGCTTTCATCTTCGTTTACAATAAATATTTAGTCGCTTTGCAATGATTCACATGAATTACCTTCTCAACCAACTATTACTTTCCGCGCGCTCGGAAGTGCAGAGCATTCTCGTCTCTTAAAACAATGAGTGTTAACTAATTTTCCTCTCCTAATCCTAATTTGACTATAACTATAATTGGAAACTCCGAAGCAAGTATACAATAAGAATAACTTTTTTGTATCCCAAGGATATTATGTAATTGGTGAGCTGGGTATATTTGCTGTTTCTCGGTCAATCATGATTAGCAACTATGATGTGTATGATTAATTAAGCTAATAAGCTCTTTTGACTATTTGCACAATGTGAGGAACATTGTAGATTTGTAGGCATTTCTTGATCTTAGCATAGATTTGCAAAAAAAAAATCAGAGCAGGTTGAAAGATCATTAAATTGCTGAGAATTCTTTATGATTGCTGTAAAATACTGATCATAACAGCTGTTCTCTCATATGTTGAGACACTAAACACACACAATAGCTCAACCCAAGTTTGTCCAGGCTGATTATATATAAGACTTGTCTGCCACTAACCGCAAGGCGAGCACATCTGTATATGGACATATGCCGGTTAGCGGCAATCATAGTCTAATGAAATTAATCTGAAATACATATCTCTATGCATTAGGGTGGCTCAAATTAGAGGAAACTTTTTCAAAATTTTTTTTAGATGGGCCGCCCTCCTTTCGTTCTGTTGATGCCTGATACTCCTGGACAAAATTTCCAGCCAAATCGGTCAACGTTTGGACGCGATGCTAAAACTCGTTGAAGGAAGTTTATATGGAAAATGTATGCGAAACGATCCAAAAACAGTGATTTGCGTTAAACAGCACAATTTGATGAAGAGCTAAAACTGAATGGTAGCATAATTAACTACGTAAAAATTGTGCCGTCTAGCTACAAATCACTGTTATGAATATTTCTGGATACATTTTTCCATATAAACTTTCAACGAGATTAACACCATAGCTTTTGACCGGTAACTGAAATTGTCAGAAATATCAGGCATCAAACAAAACCAATAGAAGAACGGCCATCAAAAAAAAATTAAAAAGGTTTTCCATACTAATTGAGCCACGCTACTATGCATTTAGAAAGTTACACAGGATTCTTCTAGTGAGCAAATGTATGCTATATGTAGATCGAAGAATAGAAGGAATAATTTTGGCGTTACGCCCTTTTCAAATGTTGGTCTAGTAATATCGTATACGCCTGGCAGATGTGGACACATAATTAAGTATCCACTAAATAAAAATAAATCTATGCATTAACTTTTCTGGTTTTGAGTTAGCTCAATCACTAAAACCACGCTGATAACAATATGAAGTTGCTTCAGCATAATCCCTACATTTTAAATGAAATAAGGTTTTTGAAACATGGTCTGAATACAAAAAATCCCACAATTTCTATTATTTTATATAGGGAGATCCCCAGTGCTGGCCACATAGTCATTTATCAAAACTTTAAATTTTCCAGATTATGTTTACTTGTATACCATATACACAAAAATATGATCATTGATAGTTCATACAAACTATAATTGATCATTTTAAACACGTTTTTACACACGATCACGATGTATTTTGATGTTGAATTTTGGTGCAAATTATCACGGTTCCGAAAAAGTATCCCAGATACCGGACACTATTGCATCATGTTCAAATATGACCGAGTTCCTATTACATGAAGACATCATTAGAATGATAATATTTTTTACTTACTTCACGTTGTAGATATTAACACGTGTTAGTAGAAACTGTTGACTCTCCAGCTCAATTTCTTACATCTCTCAAAATCCTTTCCATTTTTCAATGACATTTTTTCAATTTTTGCTTTTTTTCTTAACTTTCTGATACATCAATAAAACAATTGAATTGACGTAAGTTTAACAAAAATGTGCAGAGGTGCTATTTGATCACATGAAAAAAACTCTGTCGGACCCGGGGGACAGCTACCGAATAAGAAATTGATTTTGCGCCATAGATACATTGTATGTCTAACAAATCATGATCGCTATTTGAAATATGACTAATATTGATCATCTCGTCTCATAATCAGAATACATTCGATTGATTTTTAATATTGTTGATTCAAACCTTCTAAAATAAGACCAGAAACATGAATGGGATCTGATATCCCATACAGGTGAAAAGCTTTTAATAGGAATTCCTGGAGGAACTTCCGAAAGAATTCCTGGAGGAACTTTCGAAGGAATTCCTGGAAGAACTTCTGGAGGAACTTCCTAAGGAATTTCTGGAGGAACTTCCGAAGGAATTTTTGGAGGTACTTCCGGAAGATTTCTTGGAGAGACTTCCGAACGAATCCCTGGAGGAACTTCCGAAGGAATTCCTGGAGGAACTTACTTTATTTTTCTTCTTAGTCTCAGCTATCTTATTTGTCTTATTTGTCTTATTTGTCTTATTTGTCTTATTTATCTTATTTGTCTTATTTTCTTATTAGGTCTTATTTGTCTTTATTTTGTCTCCATTTGTCTTATTTGTCTTTATTTGTCTTATTTGTCTTATTTGTCTTATTTGTCTTAATTGTCTTATTTGGTTCTTATTTGTCTTTATTTCTTGGTCTTATTTGTCTTATTTGTCTTATTTGTCTTATTTGTCTTATTTTGTCTTATTTGTCTTTATTTGTCTTATTTGTCTTTATTTTGTCTTATTTGTCTTATTTGTCTTATTTGTTCTATTTGTCTTTATTTGTCTCTATTTGTCTTATTTGTCTTATTTGTCTTTATTTACACCAGTACATCACCCAAATTCTTTTTCAAAGCTTGTGGGAAACTCCCTTGTACAGAAATCCTCCCACGATATTTTCTAATGTTGTTCTAGAAATGGCTCATGTTTCTCATTTTCCAAACCAGCTGGAGTTTGTTTATTTTGATTTCCTCATTGCGTGATTGGTTTATGCTGCTGCTGTTCTCTCTCGCCGAACCACTGCACGAGTGATAAATTTCTTCCCCATTGTTGCCAATAATTCCTTTTGTTCTCTCCGTTTACGGCAAATTCTCAAGCCAAATTGTAAACTGCATAATGATGGAAATAATTTTATGACACTGACAGCGTCATTCTGGCGCGCTGAATTAGTGCATTTTTTCTCAGAGAGAGTGCTACCACGTGCTTTTTTAACGGAAAACCCTTCCCTCAGACCTTAAAGGAACTTTTGGTTACTTGGGTACCTCATCAGCTGGAAGATTTGTATCAATGCGGTGAAGACCCAGGATGCAAATCATCCTCTCTGTGATCGAATACGGCATACCGGTCTGGAAGAGCTGTGCTAAAACATCAATATAATTTTCAACGGATTCAACACAAGCTCCTGAAGATGATTCTTAACACCCTTTCCAGAACAAGTGCATCCTAGAATCACCATCTGGCCGGAATAAAAACTCTCGAAGAACACTTTGATAAGTACATTGAAAAGAGTAGGATCCGTTGCGTTACATTTGACCAACCAGCAATTAGGACACTTGTTGCAATTTAGGTTAACAAATTATTCTTGTAAATGTTAATGTATGTAGTACGGTTTTTTATTATTCAAATTAACTGACGCCTCCTCAATTACGAGATGAGTCACGATGATTTAGTCGAACAACATGAACAACGCTCTTCCTTGGATTAATATTTGATTAATGATAAGTGAATGTTTGTATTCTATGAGTCAACTGTTTTGTATTGTTTTATTTTGTCTTATGTTGTAACAATGCACTATGGTCCAGGATACAGATTTACGCGGTGAAAGAGCGGTTTTACGCCAAGTCTATTTTTTTAGAAAAAACCGTTATTCTACAAAAGTTAAAATTGAAAACAGTAAGGGCCATCTTTTATGGTTCTACCAAGAAATAGGGCAGGTCATCATATAGAAAAAAATGGAAAAATATTTTTTATTTCGTGAATATTGACATGTTAAATTCTACAAAGTTGTAGCGCAGCTTATTCCAATCAATTTAGCTAAAAAACACTTTTCTGTAGCTCTCAAGTCGACTGATTTGAAGTAATTTCATCTACCTGGATTAGGTGCACCCCAAAAAAACAGTATTTTTTATCTACTTTTTTGTTTTAGATTACTAGAAAAAAGTCGTCTTTAGGTGACTTTTAGAGCTTCCAAAAATGCAAACTTTGATGGGTAACAGTTTCAATATCTTTTTCCGATCAAAAGTTATAATAGTTTTTCTGTCAAAATTACATTTTTTTCATAAGTTGATATACCCGGTTAGGGCAGACCAAAAAAATATATTCAAACGGCATCAAGAGAAATTAATATCAGTTATTATGTCAAAAAATTGGGGATATGTTATTTTTTTATCTCAGGTTTTACCAATTTTACTAAAATCATGTTTTTTTCAAATAAATTGATATAACTCGACAACGGAAGAAGATACAGACGATATTCTTATATCAAAACACGCGTTTTGAAAAGCCGCAAAAGTCTTCTGAAGGTCACATTCGTGAAAAATAAAAGTCGACTTTTTCGAGAAATCTAAAACAAAAAAAGTAGATAAAAAATACTGTTTTTTTAGGTACACCCTAATCCAATTAGGTAAAATTGCTCTAAATCAGCCAACTTAAGAGCTACAGATTTTTTTTTTTGCAAAATTGATTGGAATAAGCTACGCTACAACTTTGTAGAACATAATATTCCTAGAAATGAAAAAAATATTTTCTAATTTTATTTATATGACGGGCCACCCTATTTTTGGGAAGACCATAATGTTGGCCTTACTATTTTGAACAATTTTGTAGAACAACAGTTTTTTTTTCTAAAAAATATAGTTTTGGCGTAAAATTCATCTTTCCGCGTAAATCTGTATCCTGGACCATAGTGCAATGTTGAAAAGATGTGTAGTTTTTACACCAGATTAAGTTAGCAAATGAGAAGTCGCTCAATATGGGTTTTCTCCATCAGCCTTCTTTAAGAACACTCCTCACAGAATTCAAATTCAAAAGTATTCAAGGGCACATCGCTTATACGTCGTGGCATGCGTGAAATAATAAAAAATGACAGTTGTGCCTTACTTCCGTATCGAGTGGTTTTCCCGTGAAAACGTGAGTACCTTTGAAATTCGATTCCGTGAGAAGTGTGCTTAAGACTGTGCAGTCCGATGAAGAAAATACTAAATAAAGGAATAATGGAGAAACAATAAAAACATCCTGGACTGGGAATTCAAAATCAAAAGTTTGGTAACCCTGTGAGCCTTTACTCATAAGGCCAACTGGAGATCTTTGAAGTAGCAATAAAATATTGAAATGTTTCTCCATCAGTTGCACTTACTGAATTTGAATTGATGTTCAAATCTTCTATTTAAAAAAAATCTGAAGGGTTATGTACAAGACACGACCGCCCAACGTAAACTACGTAGAACAGTCTGGTGCATTGAGGAATGTAGTCATATTTTAAGATAATTCATAAGATTACTTATGTCACTGGTTTAGAAACAAAATTACCATAACTTAAAATTTAAAAAATGTTGGATACCGGTAGTCAGGGGTGATGTCCGATTCTCACCGACAGCTTCTTCTGGGGGTCGGATAACAAAATTGTTCAAAAGGTCTCTTTATATTTTAGTCTTCTTCCCTCAGATACATTAAATTCATTTCAGTACAAGCATTCTATGTGGTTGAAATAGTGACCCATTCTCACCCCTATTTGACCCGTTGTATCCTCTCTGACGACGGTACGGATAACTTAAAATTTTAACTTTAAAACCCCTAAGTGGTGTAATAATGCTTTTCGCAATTCCAACTGTTTCCACTATGACTTGGAGTAAAATTAGTAGGGATTCGGTTTCATTCCAAATTTTCGCCTATACTATTCTAGTTTATTTGTAGTAATATATAGGTGGATATAGTGGAGTATGTTCATTAAATAATACTATTCTTGAAAATAAAAAATAACTCCACTAGCGTTACATGGTTATTATATCCCAAGAAGCACACGTTGAGTTAATCTTGCCAGAAGTAACCATATTGTGAGAGAATTCAGGCATATATAAGTTACTGTGATCGATGTGCAATATGTTTGTTGCTGGGGTGTATATTTTGGTGAGTGCATGTACAATGATTTGAAGCGATTTTACGACTGACAGAAGAATCTCTGTTCTGGCTACGGACAAACAGGTAAAATTCTGTCCAATGGTAGTCAGAGCATCGAGTCATCAATGGTGGAAGAATCTCAGCCTTCTGTTATTTAGAGTGACCAGGAATAGTTGGCAGAGAAGCGATAGTCGTATTGTTGAGTTCGACAAAGAAGCGCGAGTCGATAAACCCGGTTGCGTTAACTAGAAATCAACAAATACTAGCCATGTACCGTTTTGACTCAAATTCCGGAATAACATGACTTATGTATTCCGAACTTTAGCTTTTAAAAGTCCATTTTTAACTTTATTCGTGTAATTTTCGCCCACAGGAGTTTGAATTTGTTTGTTATCTTGATCCTC
The DNA here is from genome assembly GCF_024139115.2 of Armigeres subalbatus. Classification (NCBI taxonomy): domain Eukaryota; kingdom Metazoa; phylum Arthropoda; class Insecta; order Diptera; family Culicidae; genus Armigeres; species Armigeres subalbatus. The sequence continues at coordinate 114,099,593 of NC_085139.1, read as the reverse complement.
AGTGTGGAAAAACCAATGACAGTTTTAGTTTTAGGGCGCTAAAACGTCAATGTTCGGAATATGAGTCATATTCGGGATTTGAGTCAGAACGGTACCAAAAACCAAGCCATTCAGTTTGAGAGATGCGCCAGAGTAGTAAACGCTGCCGGACAGGAATGGCGTATTTATGCTATTTTATTTAAATCTAACTCCCACTATCTGGCAGTGGCATTGCCATGGGTAAACATATTCATTACATCCATTTTGGCTAATATGATTGCAAGAATCACCGATCCGAGAGCAAGAAAGTAATATAGTTCTATTGTAACCTATAGCCCGTTTCAATAAAGTATGCGTTCTGAAGCTACAGCGGCATACCAATAAGCCCCATGATGATTGTACCCACTGAGTATCTGAAGTGCATTCGAACCTTTCTGAATTAAGGTGAAATCTTTGGTTTGGCGCATATTTAATAATAAACATATAATTCACAATTTTGCAGACATCTGTCATAAAACAGCTTACCATTTCTCTAAGTTATCTTTGAATCAGAACATATTTGTTCATTTGCGTGCGATTATCCATCATTATGACATTGCGTGCCGTTGCGTAGAACAAATCGATCATCCTATCTTTGCAACATGATGTATGTATATCGCCGACTGCGGTCCTTTCTCTGGCCCCTGCTTTTGCTGTAAACGCAAACTGGTGCGAAGCACCTGAAAGAACCCAAAACCAACTACACTGAACGACGGCAGAATGAGACTCACATGTTGCGAACAGGAAAAAGAGGTGCTGCAAAAATGGTCCAATACTCCCAATACTTTTAACATTGGATAATCGTTGGGGTTGATAGGAGATTTATCATTAATATACCGATACAGATGACTTGATTTGGTGCGTCTTGCTTTTGAAGTATCATTATTAAAATACAACTTATCCTAAAATTTCAGCTTTGAAAAACTATTGCAAAAACAATGATTTTTTTAAAATAAAATTGACTCCCTTGCTCTGGCTGACCTGGTAGCGCAACTGTACCAATATTATGGCGTGTCCCACATAAAGAAATCAGTTCTGCGAGTACCACTATGGGAACCAAAATTAATTTTTACCGCTAGTAAAGGAACAGTGTACCCATTAGTGGTGCAAGCAATATTTGGTCGTTGTTGATGTTAAATGACATCAATCACATTTTTGTTAGCAAATTTATTAGTTAATCTATTGGTTAAGATATTAAAACTGTAATTTTCCCATAATTATCAATTTATATAAAATATTTTCTTTTGTGGATCTACTAATACCTCCACTATTGGTACCGTTACCCTATATGCAAATGATAATTTATGACAATATGGGCAGCGATTTTGTTCGAATAGCAATGTAGGCATTTTAATGTGCATTTCTCTCAATTCGCTTTGAATCTGCTCACTTTTCCAGTAACGTCCAATTCAAACCTGTGCTTTTCCTCATTTCGACTCAGCCGGGCGAAACCCGAGAAAAAACATCACCACTCGGTGGAAAACTCTTATCTAGATACAAGTATAGAATAGGTTCAAAACGATGCGTCGTATTTTGACAACCTTTTTGGCAAACCTCAAAATCAATAGACAGCCAAACAGTCCGTGCAATGATACAACTGGCCTGCGCTCCTGTTACATTTGAATTCTTTGTATCCAATCTAAATGCACCGTGAGTCACGTTTTGAATCGTTTGTCGCCCAATGGTTCATGTGAAATTGTAGTCACCAAAATAGGAAAAGCACGCATTCAATGCCGTAGAGCTGACTCGAGAAAAAAAAATGTTATTTTCTTCTGTCAGAACAGCCGTTCTATGGTCGTTCTCGCCGCGGATGGATCGATTCTGGCAGCAAGTTCTGACATTTCGGTCCTGGGGCTGTATTGGTGCCGAGCTTTACTATATCGGAAATTTCACTGCCACCAGTTCCATTCAAACGAATTCATACAAAAAAGGGTTGTTTCCTGGAAGAAAAGCTTTGCGCATTTCCAGTCACCGTGACGCTCCGTCTCGTTCTCCCTCATCGCATCAAAGCGGAAAACCTTCCAGTTTACGATTCCCCCCCTGATTAGGTTGGTTTGTTCGTTGTCCACGTGCTGGGTGGTGTTGGTGGCGGGTTCTCTCCCTGTTTGATGAGCTTTTGGAAATCGGGAAGAAGGGACGAAGGCGATTTTCATGCCAAAAGGGTAAGGCAGAGCTCTGTTCTATTGGAAAAGTTTCGTCCCTGCTGTTTCCGTCGCCGTAACCATCGCCTTCAACGTCAAACACAACTTCAGCGAAAAATAACAAGAACGGGACAAAAGTCGTACTAGAATACGCTCCACTCATCATCACGGGTTGCCGTTTCCGTTCCGTTTTTTCGATGGTGCAAAAGTGCTGTATGTGTCTCTATTTTTCTCGGTTTTTGGGTTCATCGTAGTCCTCGTCGTCGTCTTTGCCGTTGTATCGCCGTGCTTGTCGTCCTTCCGGCCATTCGTGGTAACAGATGAACCGGGGATAATCCGAGAACGTTCAGAAATTCCTCGGGGCGGGAGTGTTGTGTTGTGTTTTTTGCATGTCCAGAAAGTGTAAAGTTTAGAAGGATTCTGTTCCGCATTTCCGTGGGTGTTCTCGGTTCTGGAGTCGGTGTGAGATTGCGGGAAGGTGCTGGTTGGATTGACGGAGGCATTCCGAGTTGGATTCTGGGTTCTGGCAAAGGTGAGAATCGTCGTCCAGGGACGATATACCACGGGTAGGGGGGCAGTGAATGTCGTCGTGAACCGGATCCCTTGTGTATTAATTGGTATTGATTTTGTTTTGACTGGGGGAGGTGTAAGAAATCCGCCGAATAGAGATTAGATAATAGCTGCCGACACGCACGGCTTTTCGATCGTAGGGCTTTGAATTGTCCCTACACACGCCAGGACAACCACACGTGAGGCTATCCAAAAGTCAGCAGGCAGTCCAGTGTAAACGAATGAATGCGCATGTCTCGATATTACGTCACCGTTTGTATTGTGATGGCAGATGTGATCTGACAGTTCTCGGACAGGGTTTTCACGTAAAATGATTGATTTCGATAACTAAACCCCACAGATTTTCCGAAATATTGTATAGTGTACAGCTTTTAGTGTTTAACATTTCAAACTTCTAATGCATAATTTATGAGCAGACGATTACCGCTGACAAGAGGTCGAATGAAATAGGGAAGACAGTTTTGCGAGTGTACATCTAAAAAGCTTTCACAGATAACACGAACACAGCATAGTCACAGTTTCATCGTAGTGTTAGTACACGACTACAACCAAGTGAACCGTTTCTCTCAGTATCGCTCTTTTGCTCCCCTCCGCACACGAAGATTTTCACACGCAGCGAAAACTCACGCTGGGCGACGGCCGACGGTGGTTCTCGAGCACGATCTCGCACGGTTCGCAGTCTGACGACGACGACAGTAGTGTGTTCGCTCCCGCCGCCGTAAAGTGACAGGTACTTACGAAAGTCCGCAAGCCTGGAGCACGACGACGCTGGCTCTAGCGAAGTAGCATTACTGCGTGCTCCGTATCGTGCGTGCGTGCCTCCGGGAGCTCCCGAGACATTACCATTTTAGACCCACCGACTAGAGCTTCCCCGCCCATAGTAGCTCCCAGAAGAAAGAAGATATTTAAAAAAAAGCTCCCCCTTTTACAACTACTTCACATACGACGGCGGCCAGCGATAACTCTGTCTCCCTCTCGTAGCCGCTGTCTAACTGACTGAACTTCGGGCACCGACTGATCTTACTACAGTGTGTAGTTAATATTGAACCGTGTGGAGCATCACGGTGGGACCAAGCAAGTGCAAGTGTGTGCGCCGCGGGGGAACCCTTCAGTGCGATTCGCGTCAAGCCCCACCGCATTTGGACACACAGTTCGGTCTGACTATCTGTACTGTGTGTGTTAACGAATCGAGTGTCGTGTCGTCGACGAGTGCGTTGTGCGGTGTTTATCGTGGTGTACAACTGAATCCCTTCTTAGCCCAGGCTATTGCAGCGGTTGGTGTGTTTACTTCCTAACGGTCGGCTGCCTATCTCCGGCAATCCGTTCCGAGCTGCAAACGGTTCCGGAACTGCTTGCTCTGCTCGATCGGCTTGGAAGCGGTTTGGAGTTGCAGAGATCCTATCAACTATCTGCGAAGCAATCAAACGGTACGTGACAAAATACCAGGAATATGCCACTTCTAAACACACGCTTCACACTCACTCGAAAACACCAAACACCGTAGATTTATTGCGCGGGGGGGGAATATATCGATCCATCGTCACCCCGTGACACATAGCCGGGAGATGTATGAATGATATTAATTTTGTGACCTCTTTCGAGAACCTGAACTGCAGCTAATTGTCATAGGAATGCACGTGAATCATTCTACGCGATGCCGTCATCTGAAGGCAATCTCCAATAATATCTGCTCGGTATAAAGCACGGGCAGGAAAACAACACCCAACACTACACAAGAAACAGATGAGAAGAGTAAATAAAACTCACACTCTTTGACCAACGTAAGAGTTATTTCCCCGATAGACAGCACCGAGACCGTGGCTGCCGTTGGCAGTGTTGCCATTAGGGAACGTGTGGCTGATTGATTGGTGTCGCTATCGATTTCCTTGCATTCGTCATACTCATTTTTCTATAATTTATATGCTTCTGCTTGTGGTTATATGGATTCTCGCTAGCTAGCTTCCAGACTTCAGAAAAACGTGTTTCGGCTGGGTGACCGGGCAGTTGGACGGAATCTGATGAAGTGCACAGCTCCATGGCACATACAGTGTACAGGTCACGTGACAATGGGAGTTGTGACTCAGTGAAAACTGATTCCAATTAGCTTTTATTGCGCTGAATTATTTTATGTCGTGTAGTTATAAACGTTAAATACTAGGAGGGCTATTTCAATAGTAGACTTCGACGCGACACACATTCACTAAAAAACTAATTTCAACTAGCTGCATCGTAAATTCTTGAGTATTGATTATATTGGTATTCGGCCCGTGACAAAAATTGAAATTTTGGAAGAGCAGAAAAGTTCTCCGGAAATCTGAACTGCTATCCAATTAACATCTCATTTTTGAAACTTATGGTCGAATGAAAAAAAAAGTTACATAGTAAATTTGAGCGTATGAAGAAATTAAGTTTAATAAATGTTCCAAGCCTGATTTGTGCGTCAATCTGCAAAGTGCTTTTTACAAATTTTATACATTTGGGAGTGGTAGGAATAGAATAATGAAATAAGAACTTTAGGATAGCCACAAAATTATTCTCACCTTTCAACATGCATCTTCTCTCGAAAGGAAAGGATATTATCACATTTTTGTTTTCAGAATGCGTGCTTATGGGCAACAAAAAATCAAAAGCAAAAACGAATTCAATGATTTGGCATTGTCTAATTAACATGAAATAAATCTTTCATTAATGAAAGTTTGGTTTTGAATCGTTACATTGAAAACAATATAGAGTTACCTATAAAATAATATATTTAGAAATACAGTACTAAGTTTGTTGCTTTTTTGCTAATATGCGTGCTGGAAAAAAAATCACAAAAATAAGATGATGGGATGAATATCGGAGCTAGGAGATAAAATCAGAGTGTCTACTACCTAAAAACCTGGAAATATCCAAGAATTATTGTCAACCTGGAAAAATGAGAGAATTATCTGGGAATTCGTGAACCAATCAGGGAAATAAGGAAGAGACATTTTGTATGACCTCATAGCTTAAGAAGAAGCAGTGCACACACACTCACACTTCAGTTCCATATTTTTAAGATTGCCGAGCATTCAACAGTCGTGATATAGGCAATGATTTCGACGTACAAATTTACCGAGATTTCGATAAACTTTACCGTGTTATCGATAATCATTACTGAGGACTTGTTTAAAAACAATATTGCCGAATTTCGGAAAAATAAAAATCACAAGATCTCGGCTGTTGGAATCTCGGCAAAAACTTTGCTGAGGTTGGCAAAATTATTTAAGCGTGTAACTGTTTCTGGAAGGCTTGAACACTAGTGAAATTAAACTGGGGCACGTGACTCACCGAATTGTAAAATTTTCCTTAAAATTGAATATATACGCCAATATTTCTGGATGACCTTTCAAAGAAATTGCTGAAAGAATTCTCGAAGGGCTTCTTGTACAGTAGCCGTTCGATAACTGCAAAATGTTTACTTTTCAGTTAACGAATGCCGTTCGATAACTGCAATGCATTCTAGACGTCAAACGGTTGTCAATCGACGTCAGATGCAATAAAAGTGCATCTAAATGTGCAGCGCAATGCAGCTGTCATTGAGTTTGTCATCAGTTTGAAGTTTAGCTGTCCGATAACTGCAAAACTGTTGCAACTATCGAATTGTAGTTAAAAAGCATTGCAGTTAAATGACTTGCAGTTATCGAACGTCTACTGTATTAAGAAATTTCTTTGGAATGAAATAAAATTCTTTCGGAAATCCCTTCATGTTTTACTTTAAAATGTCTTGAAAAATTCCTCCGGAAATGTTATGAGCAAGCCTCCTGACATTCTTTTCAGAATACCTCCGAGATTTTTTCGGAAATTCCCCTAGGAAATTCATCTAGAAATAATTAAGAAAATTTCTCTAGCGATTCATTTTTGAATTCTACCGAGAATTCTTTCAGAAATTCATTTGGAAGTTTTTCCTCTAGAAGTTCTTTTAGAATTTTCTTACAGATTTTTTTTAAAGAATTGCATAGGAAATTCATTCAGGAATTCCTCAGAAAATTATTTCATGATTTCTTAGGAAATACTTCTAAAATTCCTCCAATTTTTGACGTTGGGGTACACTTCACGATTGCGAAAATCAGGGACCGTCACGAAAATATGATAGACTTTAAACTTTAATATCTCAGCCGTTTCCCGATGGATTTTCATTTTTTTTTAATATTCGAAGGATGAGTCAACGCTTCTTTGTATTCATATGAAAATACTATTTTTCAATTATTTGTTATCGATAATTGATTAAAAGTTTAGAAATAGGTAAACTAACCAATCAAGTACATGCATCACTAGCACAGACATAAAAAATCAATCACTTGCGGGCTTGGATCTAATCCTCAGTTCGAACAAGATTTCACGCAAAGCGGACGCATCAATGCAATCACAGCGGTGCGGACAAAGAGACATCACGAAGGCGCTGGTAACATTTTCAACGGAAATCCATCGCATTGGTGGTGGTGCTCGATGTGTTGCTGCAGATCATTCTACCTCAACGAACCAGCATTTCATATGAAGAAAGGGTTGACCTTAAAAATAGCACTGTGGCGATCCCGAACCGCCAGTGCCGATGCTGAAAATTTATTACGAATTGTGGTGTCAGGTTGGAAATGAGCAATGGGAAAAGGAAATTGGTTCTTCTCAGGACCAACATTTTATGGAAAGATAGAATTATTTGCGAAAATGAACTGTTTCGGTGGCATCGGGCTTGGCGCGGTAGCTTGGTTGCTGTTAGTGATCCCATCCATTAAAATTTACTGCATCATCTCCCTCCGACGCGCTATCAAATTCGCTATTTACGATTGAGTTTTGCACTTTGAAGAAAGTTTATTTCGGATAGTCGGATCAACCTTCTTTTGTATAAAATGGTGGCCACCTCAGTGGAAACTTTCTACAGCAACCACCCATCGGTGAACGTCGCTCGGACAGACAGATGCCAAGAGATAATGTTTTGTAATATGAAGGAACTTCGTCTTGAGTCAAATTTCTGCTGTTATTCCTCGCAACAATACGCATCTAAGATAAACAACATCTCATAACCAAATTCAGAATCGAGAAAATTTCATAGGATTCTTAGATTTTGTCATTCTCCGAACGGTCCGTTGTCTGCGGAATCCCGATCGAAATGGCTCGCGCGCGCCCAAAAGCAGCTTTCTTATATCTAATGAAGTAATTCCATTAGCCCCGCCCCTTCATTAATCGTTATTTTATTAAATACAAGAAAGCTGCTGTCCGGCGCGCGCGAGCCATTTTGATCGGGATTCCACAGACGATTGAGTTTTGCACTTTGAAGAATGTTCATATCGGATTCTCGGATCAACCTTCTTTTGTATAAAGACCTTACAAAAAATTAAGATAAGCTTCTAAATATGTAATTCAGAACTTTTTCCGTATCGTACATCAATCAGATTTTAATTACAATTTGTCTAGAATTTATTATAAGGATTTTAAAATTATCTTCCTATGCTGTGCTGTAGGATCTGTCAAAGTTAACACCGTCGTATGTCTTCTTCTTATTTTTAGTTGGATTCGTCTATATTTATATGCAACGTTAGGTTTTCGCCAGCGATGTAAGCGTACGTGGCAAAGTAAGGATTGTGATGTCCCCTACTGAAAGCCAGTCGAGTGGCTTCAGCGGCCGATGAGTCATGTTAATTCCACGGTTAGAGAATCAAAGTCCATCCAACTGGGAACAACTATTCGATTTCTTGATTCAGTTGGCCTCCGAGCAGTTTACTCAATGTTAATAAAACGACACAAATTATTATGGCAAATGCCATCATTTCGAATAGCTACGTAGTCCTACGTTACCTTTGCGTACAACCCGATTGGGCTGCACCTTTGAGTTTTTCATAAAAAAAAGCGTATGAAAAGTCTAGCTCGTTTTTTTTTACCGTCAACCAGTTTGCTTGCAACAGGTTGCATTCGACGAAAAAGCCTGTCCCATTGTTTCCTATTGAAAATTGGACGGATCAGAACATGGGCTTGGAAGTTATGGTCAAAATCCTTTTTGCCTACGTAAATACCAAACTTTTCATAGGAGACCCGGAGACCCATAGTGTTATATACCGATCGACTCAGCTCAACTAATTAAACTGATGTTTGTGTATGTATTAAAGTAGGGCGCAGTTGTATGGAAAAATGCAAACTTGATCTAATCAAGTGAGATCTGGCTCGTTTTGGCACCCCTTAACAACTATGCAAAAGATAGGATGTTTTCGTTGCTTCCCCGCTTCCCGCATCGAGTTTGACACCTATATGAAGATTAGTATGGAAGACGTACTTTTTTGCATTTTTGCTCCTATTGGCTTCAATTTATCACCAATCACGTCACTCAATATGTCTGCATATAATTTGATGCCGAAAGACTTTGCTGAAAAAGGCACGTTGCTGGCACGTCTACAAAAATGTTATAACGCTTCGAAGATGGATTGTTCAAACCGTGTGCAGTAAATCAATGTTTCTGCCAGCACTACCGGATAGCCTATGGTTGTTAAAGATCAAAACCCTTCTTCTTTCTAGTCCATATTTTTACTTTAGGAAATGATTTCGAATAACTCCAATAAGATCCATAATTTTAAAATAAAACTCAGTTAAATTACAGGTCCACATAGCGTTGCCGAACGATTTTTTGCGTATAGTTTGAACAATTAAACTGCGAAGCGAAATTGCGGACATTTCAGCAAATTAGCTTCTCCAGTTCGACATTCTTTGAGTTATGTAGCAATAAAAATGCAAAATTGTACGTTCTCCCTGACTGATTCCCATACAAACTTCAAACGCGATGCGGAAAGCGAGGAAACAACCTATCGGGTTCAAATACTGCGCAGTTGTTTAGGGCCCCGAAAAGTATCGAAAAACCATTAATTTGACAAAACAGGAACAGATGCTCTCGTGTGCATGTGATTGGCAGAACTGGCAGCATCCGAATATGGGCTCAAAAGTTATGGCCAAAATACATTTTCTTCAGACAGAAACTAGTGGAAAAGATCAGCTCATTTTGCAATCACTTATCTTTAATCGATTTACTTGCAACAGATTGTAGTCGACAGAAAATCCTGTCCCACTGCCCCTTGACAAAATTGATCAGGTCGGACTTAGAAGGCTTAGAGCTTATGGCTAAACTTTTTTTTTACTCACGTGAAAAAGTTGATATTGTTATTGTCTTGTGTAGGTCTCTGTTTATTTAATTTATTGATTGTTAGATCAATTTCAGTCTTAATCCACAACAATCTAGCACCAGCTCCTCATATGCAAATATAAATAGACTTTTGAGCTAATTTGTCCGTAGTTCGAATTATTCCCTCTGATTCATTGTTTCTATAAATAGCTATATATGTTGACAAAGAATCAGAAGGAATATATTTTGGCTTTTACGCGCTTTTTAAATAGTGGAATAATTCTTCAATAACGCACACTCAATTTTTATTTCTGCAGCTCGGCAAAATGGGCACAGCCGTGTGCCCAGCAAAATGAAAAACTGATATCCTGTCAAAAATTAGGTTTGTTAGCTAGGTTTCGGCGATTGCTGATTTTAAGCAACTTTGACAGATATCTCGGCGAAAAACGTGTTTGCCGGGGCTCGACTGTGCGAATTTAGGTAAAAGTTGAATAAATTGCTGAGATCTCGGTAAAAAAAAATAAGTGTGTGGTAAAGAGATCCCAATGAAAATTTGAATAGAATACAGTTTGTTACAATTTTTTATCCATATGTTCAAAAATTCTTGGTTTTCTAAAATGTGATGAAGGTAATAATGAAACATACAGTTTGTTCTGAATACGAGATTTATAATTTGGTATAATAATCAACTACAATAAGATGTGTAAACTGTGACATCAAGCTACAGGATCAAGTAGTATTAGATGCATTCTCAAAGGAGTAGGATTGCTAAACAGACGATTTTCGGTAAAGCAGCCCAAATCCCAGTTGGAATGTAGAGTAATAGAACAATCAGAAGAAGATGTTATTTAGTATTTTTAGTATTTTTGGCTTCTAATCTATATAAAATACACGCATTTAAAAAAATGTGGTAAAAATTCCAATTATTCCAACTTTTTTGGAAGTCTATATTACACACCCGGCAGTATGTACCGTATATACATTTTTAGCGCTAAACCATTAATAAACCTGCCTAATAAACATTTCTCAATACATTTCATAATGAACGAGAAAGGCATTATCGCCGCAAGGTGGATTAGTCTGGGTATATTTTTTTATGGAGGCTGTCAGCGACTGCAACCAGGGATGTTGCGACGTTATCGGCCGTACCTGCTGTGCTTCTATATTCCGCTTTTGGAATCAAATAAAGTAGGCGTTGGTCAAGGGGAGTGATGGAAATTTTGGTAAAAGTTTGATAAAAACAGCAGGGTAAAAACTTGATAAATAGTATTTCTTTTATTTACGGTTTGAAAAATAATAACAATTTGATTAGTTGCTTTTTCTGTTTCTTAGCTTCTCAGTTGGTTGATTTTTGCTTCTCAGTTGGTTGTTTCTCATTGGCGATCCAATCTTGAATGCATCCTTGCTCTGGATGTCGCGGCTTTTATAGCCGCTCCGGTTGACAGGACATAAACAAGGGCCTACTTGATCATCGCGGCTACCCGTGACTACTTTGATTGCATGTTATTTCCAACAGAGGCTATTATACCACCATGAACCTCTGGGTCTGCCTCTTCTGCGATGTCCAGTGTCCACCCTTACGTGAGGTGTGGCCAACCCAGCCCCTCCACCGTTCCCGAATTTCAGTTGCTATCGGCCTCTGACGGAGCTGAGCTGTGATACTTGACCCACCGAATGGAATATTTACCCTTAAATTTGGTTATTTACGCCAAAATCATTCAGAATGAAAATAAACTTCCGCGTATTTTGATAATCACTGAAGAGGCTTCCGAAAGAATTCCTAGAAATTTACGAAGGCATCAACTCAGGAAATCAATTAGGTATTGCTTTGTATGTTTTTGAAGACTTCCTTTGAAATTCTTCAGTAATGTATAAAAAAACAAATAACTCAGGATTTTTCAAGGCAATTTCTGGAGGAACTAATTTTGGTATATAAAAAGTAATTTTAGATCAATTTGGAAAGAAATTACCTCCGGAGAATTACAAAAAAATATACTAAAGAAGTGTTCGTAGTAATTATTAGCGTAATTTTCTAAATTATTCCTGGAGAAAGTTCCAAGAAAGGGAACCTGAAGGGATATTCAAACAATAGAATTAAAGGAATCTGTAAAAGATTGCTGCTAAACGAAGTTTTGAGAGAAATCCCGAAGTAAATCTGAATGGGATTTCCAACGGTATTCCTAGAGGAATTTTTAAAAGAATTACTAAAGGTATTTCCGAATTAATTTTCAAATAATTCCACAAAGTGATTCCATAATGAATATCCGAATACATTTATGAATAGATTCGTGATAGAAAATTCTTTTAAAGAAATTCCTAGAAAAAATGTCCAAAGGAATCTGCGAAGAAGTTACTGTAGGAATTTCCAATGAAATATCTGGATCAATATCTTTTAGGAATTCCAGAACTAATTTCCAAAAAAATCCCGAAGAAATTTACTAAAATTAAAGAAAAATCGTTTAGGAATTTCCGAAGTAATCTCTGAAAGAATTTCAGTAGGAATGTCCGGAACAATTTTTTAAGATGTATTCTAAAGTTTTCCTAAAGAAATTTCCAAATGAATTCCTAAAAAAAACAAGGAATTTCTTAAGCATTCCCAGTAGAAGCATGAGTACTACAATGTGGCGTTGGCGCTGTAACTATTATAATTATTTTGCCTATATAGGGCCGTTTTATGCCCATCATGTTGTAGTGCATAATTGGTTTCATCACCAACATCGGTTTGACATTTACATAATTGGTGGCTGCCAGGTCCAAGCAAATAAGATGTTGGTCATGCGAATGGGAGCGATATTGGCAATCTTTTACTAAAGAACAACAGAGCCACCGAAATCCAAAACCAACCCTTTGTCGTAAAACACTTTTATCATAGCTGTTTTAATGCTATGTCCTTTGCCATATCCTGATTGGTATTGAGTCATAAGATGGTTTTCAGAAAGATGATTTGTAATTTGAATTGTTTAACAACCGTTCAAAAACATAAAATATTGCGCATAAAATTCTTGTTGGTCTAAGATTCTCTAAAGAATTACTAATGGATTTTTTTCAGTTGGTATTATTTTTAAACATTTCCATGCTATAGGATATATACCACTTAGTACTAAGATTTTCGTTCTCAGTGAGAGAAGTCACGCGATATTTATATTTATCTCTCACCCGTTTTCATAAAAAACATAAACAATGACAAGAATTTTGCCAAATTTTGACGGATTTTTATTTCATGAAAGCGCATCAAAGTATTGTAAACAAGCTGTTTCTGCTTCAATAATGTTTTTATTTATTAATTGTATCTCGGAAATCAGGAACAATAAAATCATTTTATAAACATATGTACATTACGTTTTATATATGTGAACATTACATTGATCTAATTGAACCTCATTGAATCGCGACGCTCCACCAGAGGAATCGCCATGTGGTGAAACTGTTAATTAGGTTTCTCCGAAGCCGCCCCAATCAGTAGGTAGTCATGTAGATAACTAACAACTCTGTTAGTTATCTACATAACCATTGACCATGATACAAACAATCCAATCGATGCAATAATCATGCGCTCCTTCCGTGAACTAACGGTCGTCTTGCATTTAGGAACTCCTGCCAATGATGATACCGACTCGCATATATGATTATTTATCTACTACGTCGTCGTTCCTCATAATATCAGCTGCTATAGGTGAAATTTATGCTGCCGTACGAAAGTGCTGGTGCATTATCTCGATTAAAGTCATGATTTATCACGTCACTGCCATTTGTTGTGTTGTGTCGGGAGTGAGCAGAGCACGCACGACTGAGGTGTATTTAATAATCTAAACGATTAGTGGTGGGATAAGCATCGCACAGTTATTAATGGAAATGGTAATTTCCCACTTTTAGATGTTGGCAATGAATATAGATGGTATTACACGATAATTCAATTGGCAGCACTGACAGGCACTGACGCTTGTGTATTAGACGATCATGTATTGCATGGAAACATTGTCCGAATTCGGGCTTAATTTTAATAACGTTCAAACAAGTTTTATACATACCATATGGCAAGATTATTTGAATAATTTTAAACTATCATAATTTTCGACTACTGCAGAACAATCCGTTCCTTATTCACGGCGAGTATTTTTCGCGCTATATGTTTTAATTAGGTAAGTATGATACATAAAAACCAACAAATGAGCGTGAAACGGAAAAAAATGTATCTGTAGGTTTTTTCAACAAAAATATTGTTATATTTTAAAGCTAAACACTTCAGTAATCACCAACAAATCGCATTGCTTGATCTTAGAGCTCTCTCGGTTTGTCGAATGGGGGTGGATGGTCCAAAATGCCTTCTTTAAGCTTTATGATGTTTCAACCAATATAAACCAAAATACTGAACCATTCTAACGTGCATACACAAAATATACAAAACTAGCTGTATATAACCATAATATTCTACACAAAATAACTTGGAGCTTCTCACCATCTATAGCATGTAAAATGTGTTAATGGACATTCGACGCTTGCATGAGTGAACGCATGGTTGTTTGTTAACCCTAGAGGAATGAACGAAAATCTTAAGAGTAAGCCACATACCGTTAACTACCGGCAAAATAAATAACGCAAAAATGATAACAAACAATTTAACAAGTGTTTTTTTTTTTAGTTGAGCCCTTTTGCCCCATGTTGCGGCTCATAGTAACACATTCCACTCATACTAGCTAGTTGAAAGCATGAACCTATCCGCACATTTGTTTTGGTTCTCTCTCGCTTCAACATGTGCTAAACTACTGCAACAACAACCACTTTAGCTGCTCATTTGATTAAATTCCCTCACACTGCTACTTTGCTGATCGCTTGCGTTGATCAATGCGTATGCGTTGGAACTTGGAACATACTTCAAAATAAACCCGCGAAAGCTTTTGGGAGCTTTTGAAAGCTCGTTTGAGCGTGAAGGGCTTCCCATAGCTTAACGAATATACGGCTGCAAAGCTAATCATGTTGTAATTGTAATTTTATTGAGTACGGTATCCTGTTGGTTTATGGGAAATTTCGTAATGACTTAATGCTTTTATATACATTTCTGATTCCAGTTTTTTTGCAATAATATTAAATTATTTTTAATTGGAAATTGTTATTGTCTATTGTTTTATATTCATAATGTTGAAACTATTTATGGCATGTTTGTATTTTTACATTACACACTTAAAATAAATCGCCGAATTCGGTAAAATGTTACCGAAATCTCAACAGCAGAACTGTTCGGTAAATAATTTTACTGATTTTCGGTGATTTTGACAGTTGAACAATGGAAAAAGTTACAAAAAATCTGTAAAATAAATTACCGAACAGTTCTGCTGTTGAGATTTCGGTAAAATTTACCGAATACGGTGAAATGAGTTAAGTGTGTACATTATTCGTGTTCTCTATGTTTATGAAAAAATCTTATTCAATTGTGAGATTTTTGTTCCTTCCATTTTGTTGTTCACCAATAGCCTTTTCATTTAAATCTTTTTGTTGCCATTTTATTCATTTTCTAGTTTCTGTTTTGTTCATGTTACAATTGTAGAACCATAACTAGTGTCGCTGTAGTCATTTAAATTATTTTTTTTTCAAATTATGCCTCAACAAGCTTCAATTGTTCATGCATCATGGTCTATTGCATGTTTGATTTCATCACCAATATCGGTTTGACACTTGTAGTAATGGTACTTTGGCTGCCAGCTCAAAGTAACCTAGATGTTAGTCACGCAAACAGGATCGTCATACTTTACATACAGCAGTCTTATACTTTATACTAAATTAAGTGATCCAATTTGATGCCGTACACTCTTTGGAATATATTTCACGCACCTTTTTTTTTTTTTTGACTTTTCAATGGAAATTCGAATGAACTTCGCGTGAAATAACGAATGAATTTCTCGTTGAAATTCGATTGAATTTCTCAAAAAAATGTAATAATTTTCTCAAGAAAATTCAAATAAATTTCCTCTAGGAACTAAAAAAAATCAAGGAAAAAAAATATACAAAGGAATTAGAGAGATTCTCCGTAGAAAATTGGAATGAATTTCCCTGGAAAATTCGATGAAGTTCAAATTACTCTTAAAAAAAAAACATTCTAAATCATGAGCTTGCGAAGGAAACTTGATTCAATTCCCCCAAGGGAATAAATTTGTGAAGGAAATTTAAATGAAGTTTTTGAAAGAATTGAATGATTTATACTTATCCTGGCAAAATTCAAATAAAATTCCGAAATTCAAATAAATTCACAATAATCGGATGAGTTGTTTTATGAAAATATTCGAATGAATTTCCTAACGAAATTCAAGTAAATTTACTTAAAAATTTATTCAACTTCCATTTCTGACAAAAATTACATTATTTTGCTTAATAAAATTAAATGAATCTTTTGACGAAACTCGAATGAATTTCTTGGAAAATTTTAAATGAAAGAACATCGATTGATCTTTCTGAAAAAGTCAATCGATCTTCTTGACAAAATTCGAATCAAAATCATTTAAAAAACATGATTTTTTTTGTTAAATATCTTGGCTGTGCATATGCAACGCATATGTTTTGAAATGGACAAATTGAAATGAAATTTGCGAAAAAGAATCCACGTGTCTTGGAGGGACTCGAACCCTCAATCTCCTACTCTCTAGATAGGCTTGATAACCCCTACACAACAAGACCACTTAAAGGTCTCATTTGCGGAAAAGCCATCAGAATCCGAGTACCAACCTCCACCACGGTTAGCTCTTTTTTTGAGATTGGACAAATCAAGCATCCGAAAGATATTCAATTTGCAAAAAAGAGAGCTAACCGCGGTGGAGGCACCGCCAAGATATTTAACAAAAAAATGGTTTTCGTACGGCCGAGTAGCTGAATAATATGCAATTAATTGTAAAAAACTGAGTTGGTTTCGTTGGGAGAGAAAGTCAAAAGATTTTGAAATTCTAAATTCAAAAGATGACGAAATTCAAATGAATTTCTGGTGAAAATTAAATTGAATTCTTGTCGATATTCGAATAAATTTCCGAACGAAATTCGATAGTACTTCCTGACGAAGTTTTGAAAAAAATCCTGAAATAAAAAAGCGAATGATTTTCTTGGCAAAGTAGAATTTCTGAGGAAATTTGAATGAAAATTTGCTAAGGAAATTTGAATGAATTTCCCAAAAAAAATCGAAAAATAAACTACCTGAAGCAATTTGAATAATCGGCCTTACCAAATTGGATAAATTTATCTGATGAAATTTGAATGCATTGGAGACGGGCTTGGTGGTCATACGGCTACCACTTCTGCCTCATATACAAGAGATCCTGGGTTCAATTCCAGGCCCGTTCCATTCCTTCTACTCTGTATCTTTCCATATATTTCTCATGTTCTAGCAATCGCTAGAACTGGAAATATGATTTCATACCATCTCCATCTGCTATCCTATACCTACAATCTGATGACTAGTTCTAGCAGGTAGCTGTTAGAATTCGAAATGAACGAAAAAACTTGTTTCGGCTTTCAATTAGAATAAACACTACCCTCTCATTACTATCACAATGGCAACCCGTTAACCAAGACGAACCTCTGTCATAGAAGCTAAGAACAAAATTTCAATAAAATTCCGCTTGAACTCGTGGCGAGTGCAGAGGCGAGTAGAGAGATCGTAAAATCCCGATCAATCGATTAGTAGTAGCTAATCGATTACTCTCGATTCTTGTAGATTATTGAATCGATTAATCGTTAGGTAGTAATCTATTCAAAATTAATCGATTATCACAACGATAAATCGATTAATCGAAGTAATTGATTAATTTACAACATCTCTATAGGCGAGTGATTGCATCATCAATTCATTTCCATCCTCGATAGATCGTGAGGTTATTGCCGTTATCTATCATGTAAAATACTAGAGCTCTAGGACTGTGCACATTGAGACTGGAGAGCAAATCCATGCTTCCATCCATTGGTTCCTTGTGCATTTGCAATTGTTCTGGTCAATCACGGAGTAGCAACTGCGAAATGCATTTTCCTGACAAAAAACCGCATTAACTTTCTTGTTGAAATTCGATCGAATTTTCTAACTATATTTGAATGAACTTTCTGACGAAATTTGAACATTTTCCTGATGAAATTCGAATGGAGTTCTGGTAAAAGTGTAATCGATTTTTATCGTTGGGGAATTTCGAGTGATTTTTCTGTTAAAAAAAGTACGATTTTTCTTGCGAAATTCGAATGATTTCCTGACGAAATTTGAACGAACTTGCTGAAGATATGCGAATTAGGATTTTTTTTTAATTTTATTATTATTGAATTTTATTACTGGCGAATTTCAAATTTGAATGAATTTCCTGATGAGTTTCCCAACGAAAAATAAATAGATCTGCTAGCTACGAAATTTCATTGAGTTTACGAAAATAATTTTCCTGATGAAATTCGAATGACTTTCTTGAGAAAATATATTTGAGTTTCATTGCTGTCGAAAGTCAAATCAATTTCGAGACGAGGTTTGAATGAATCTCCTGACAAAATTCGAATGAATCTCATGTCGTCTGAAAAAACTTGACTGAACTTTCTGACGAAATAAGACTGGATCTCTAGACGGAATTAGAATAAGTTTTTTGACGAAATTCGAATGAATTCCCTTATGAAAATTTAATGAATTTCCTGACGACGTTCAAACGAACTTCCTGATGGTATTTGAATAAATTTTCTGACGAAATTTGATTAAAATTTCTGATAAAACTCGAATGAATAATTTTTTGATGAATGAATTTTTTTGACGAAATACAAATGAATTTTCTTACGAAAATTGAATGATTTTCCTGACAAAATTCAAATGATTTTCTTGACAAAATTCGAATGATTTCGAATGAATTTTGTGGCGAAATTTTATGAATTTCCAGATTGAATTCGAATGCTGATTTTTTCTTGTAAATGAATGTACAGGAAAAAATTACGAATGAACTTCCTAATGAAATTTGAATGAATTTACTGACGAAAATCAAATGACTTTCCTGATGAAAATTGAATGAATTTATTGACGAAATTGGAATGAATTCCTTGACGGGACTTAAACGTATTTCCAGATGAAATTCGAATGAGCTCCGGAGTTTTTTTCCAAGGTCCCTAATGAAAGAATTTTTGAATTATTTTTTCAACAAAATCCAACAAATTTCCTGACAAAATATGAATGAAGAATAACGACTGTTCAGTTTATTGAGAGGACACTTTTACATAACGATAATACACAGTCAGATTGGTCAATTTCGATGGAGTTTGCTTCATCGTATATTATAATACACTGTCAATCAACTGTAATTTTTGAAACAGATAAAACAGTTTAAATCCAACAAAATGGCGCCTATTGTCAAAGTTTCTCGAATTTCGCGTAAACATAAGCTTACCAACAGATTTTTTTAAGCAAAATTGACAATTTGTAAGAAAATTATAAATCGGCATGTCAACAAAATCATCAAGAAGATCGGGAAAAAACACACTGTCAATGATTTGTCGATATCTAGAAACAGTAGAGCCTGCGGCAGCCCGAAAACGGAATATAAACGGTTGGAGCTGTTGAAAATGCAATAAATTAGGATTGTTATTAATATCTCAAACATCGACAATACAAAGTGTTCTCTTTATAAACTGAACAGTCCTTAATAATTCAATTCGAATAAATATACTGATGAAATTTAAATGAGTTTCCTGACAAAATTCGAATGAGTTTCCTGTCAAAATTCGAATGAATTTCCGGAGAAAATTCATTCTAATTTCATTGCGAAGAAATCAAATGATTTTCCTGATAAAAATTGCATGAGTTTCCTGATGAAATTTGATTGAATTTCTTGGATTAATTTGAATTAATTTCTTAACTAAATTCAAATTAGTCTTCTGATTTTTATGTTATGGATCCTGTACACCTGCGGTGGTGCAAAGGGCCGACTTGAAAGATCTCCATCCTGAGCGTTGTCCAGCTATCACTTTAACCTGTTGCCAGGGCAGATTTCGGTCGTCTTCTTTTATTTCTTTATTGAGGCTTCGCCGCCATGGGCCTCTGGGTCTGCCTCTGCTACGATGTCCTGCTGGGTTCCAGTCTAATGTTTGTTTACAGATTTCGTTTCCGCCCCTACGTAGAGTGTGGCCGACCCAGCCCCACTTTCGATCCCGAATTTCTGTTGCTATCCGCTTCTGGTGACAACGACGATGGAGCTCGTTGTTTGAGATCCAGTTGTGAGGCCACCAGGCCCGAATTATATAGCGCAGGCATCTGTTGGTGAACACCTGCAGCCGTTGAGTGTTTTCCATTGATACACATCATGTTTCCAATGAATTTCCGGACGAAAGCCGAATGAATTTTCTGGAGAAATTCGAATTTTACTAACGAAATGCGACTGGTTCTTCTGACGAATTTCGAAAACAAGTTTTTGAAGAAACTCGAAACAACTTCCTTATGTAAATTGAATGGATTTCCTGACGACTGTCGAATGAAATTCCTGATTAATTTCGTATTTTCTGACGGAATTTGAATGAATTTTCTGTTGAAATTTGAAAGTATGATTTTTTTTGACGAAATTCGGATGGATCTCTGACTAGATCCGAATGAATATTTCAAACGGAATTTCAATAAATTTCCTGACGAAAATCTAATGAATTTCCTTGTAAAACTCAAATGATTTTGTTGACGAAATTGGAATGATTTCTTTGACGAAATTCAAATGAATTTCCAGATTGAATCCGAATTTTTTCTTCGAAATTCATTAATAAGAGAATTTTTGAATAATTTTTCTGACCAAAATCAAATGAACTGACGAACTGACGAAGTGCGAGTGACGAAATTAAAATTTCCTGGCGAAAATCTAATGAATTGCCTGATGAAATTGAAATCAAGGAAATACGAACGACTTTCCATACAAAAAATGAATGAATTTCCTGAAAAAAATTGATGAATTTTGTTTTGAACCTAAACCTAATGAGTTTTCTAATTTAATTCGAATAAATTTCCTGAGAAAATTTATTCCAAGTTCATTAAGGAGCAAATTTGAATGAATTTCTTGACTAAAATGGACGAAATTCGAATGAATTCCATGACGAAATTTCTTTATATTTCCTGATGAAAATTGAATGAGTTCTTGACGAAATACGAATGAATTTCCTGACTTATAACTGACTATAAAAACTTTCAACATGATTTTTACGTTATAAAATTCATTTGTCCATAGTACAATGCAATATTATCATTGTCTTTACTGCAAATATCGTGATAAAATTACTATCGCGGACTACTGTGATCGGAAAATCATGAAAACTTAATTTTCAAACAACTTTTGACCGATTTTCATAATTCGTTTAAGGATGTCTTGTTGCACCAGTTATGTTTCTAGGGATGCTCACTTTTCCCTAAAAAGGCGTGAGTAAGGATGTTTTTTCAAACACAGTAAATTTCAATTTACATGACATACTCCAGTTTGGGCATTATTTACAGTCCAAAAAAGTTAGCATTTGCAATAATATGTGTGAAACTCAAATAAATTTCTTGATGAAATTTGCATTAATTTTTTGAGAAAAACATTTTGAAAAACTTCCTCATTTTCCAGAAAATACATTTAAAAATCCTCAGCAAATGCCTTCAGTTTTGCTCAGGAAGTTTATTAGAAATTGCTCTGATTATCAATCGATTTTAAGACCGGCTACGCAGTTTTGAAGATTAAAACAAGATGTATATTTGTCCGACGTTTCGACACGGGGATGGTGTCTTCATCAGAGGAAACTATAATTGACTGGATACTTGGTTATGTGTTATGAATGATTGTCAAATTTTTAACTTACAATACTGTGTTTGTTTCTATTCTACTGTTTAGTCGAACGTTAACTGTCTGGCGTGGATTTTCCTGGTACATGCTGTGAAATTTAGATAATTATAGCACTCAATTTGAACTAATTACAACACATCCAAACATATAAAAACTGGCTTATACTTCGAGAATACACTATTTGAAAATATTGACACTGACACATAATGCGAATATTCTTTTGAACACCGCCTCATTGCAAACCCCCCTTCTTGTGAAATGGTAGCGTAGATGCCCTATCTGAATAATCTACTCATTTCTCCTGTCATAAGACGAGTTTATACAATCCCATTGAATTCCACCACTTAATTGTATCTTGACAGATACTCGACTTAGTCGAGTCAAGTACGAGACACTGAAGACGGCCTTACTTTTGAGGTCGAAATACGTATCTGTCAAGATACAATTAAGTGGTGGAATTCAATGGGATTGTATAAACTCGTCTTATGACAGGTGAAAACATTCCACTAAAAAGCTCAAAAGAATTTTCTTATCATACTCATTTCTTACATTTTGGTTATTTCGTTTTCCTCTCTTAATCTCTTCTATACTGTTGATGTGGTGCAATACAGAGGCGTATGTTTAGGGTGACCATATGAAATTTTTCGAAAGGAGGACAATTCACCCGAATTGAGCGAAAAAGGAGGACATTTGGTTGAAAAAGGAGGACACTAAAAACATCAAACGATTTTTATTTTTTTATTATAATTAAGAATGTTGTATTTGTAAAATTTTTTTACACTAAACTCTATTGGAAGAAGTTTTTGTAAGTCGAAGCAAATACAACATCTTTTTCTATTTGATTAACATAACAGACTACTTTAAAAGTTCCAGATAGAACATATCAGACTCTCATTATAGGCTACATAAAGCACTTCCCCGGTAGACGATAATAGCTGTCAGTACAGTAATGTGATATTGATAACAAAACATGATATGAACTCGTTTGAAATAAGAGTAAAAATAACAAGCGAAAATAACAAAAAATTGCACCGATATCATGAAAATATCAGGTTTTGCCATTAACAAGAACTTATAAATATCTTGAGCAATTATTTTGTTCTTGGTAATAGCAAAACCTGATATTTTCATGATATTTCGGTGCAAATTTTTATTATTTTTGCTTGTTATTTTTACTCTTATGAAAAACAAGTTATTATCATGTTTTGTCATCAATATCACGGCTTCTACCCGGATTTCTAATTATAAACTACCAGCAATATCTTTTTAATGGAAATATTTTACCTTCAACTAATTTTAAAATCACTGCCCATGATTTCATAGTTGACGTATCAACCGTTCGAATTTTCAGCGAATTTGATTTAATACGCGTTTACTAAAGTAATTCGATCGATGCAACATCCAAACGTTGCTTGTTAGTGCTTACGGGTTGAAATGTTTTAAAAGTGCGATGTTTGTCCCTAAATTATTAGAAATACGTGTGAAAGTGCAATGGTTGTTACGTCAACTATAAGATCATGGACAGATCAGTAGTGAACAAATGTTGAATATTATTATTCTGGCATTTTCAGCGATATTCCACAGAATACCAACATGAATCTCTGTTTACAATTGTGAATACTTTATTGCAAAAATAAATAACGAACATTAGTTTCTATTGGGACCGAATACAAGATGCTTAATTGCCCAGCGATTTTTTTTTTTTCTTATATCGAATTTGAGAATCCCAATTGATAGGTACGATTAGAATGATACCGTTAACTGTATGACCACAAAGTTCTCAATTGAACAAATTCTAAACTGCTTAGTTTTAGACTAAAGAAACTGAAAATTGTTCAAATTAGTTTCAGGTATTTCTATTCCATTCTAGGCATGGTAATGCGGCTGCTCTTTTTCTCACATATTCAAGAAGCCTACCGTGCGATGCGTTTAAAATGCAATTTGATGGGTGTTTACTCGAAGAAAATTTGGAGAAGCATTTGCATTCTTTTTCGTAATCCATTTCTCAAAATTCCGATGATTCTGATATTTTTGACACCTGTATTACTGTGTTTTATTCCAAAACTCAAAGGAAAATATTTCAGAATCAAAAGCAGAAACGCAAACGTGTCCAATGTTTTGTTATAGAAAGGACATCTAATGTATTATTGTTTGTTAAACTAGAATTTCTCCAGCATTTTTTTTTTTCAAAATATTCAAAAAGGAGGACATTTCAGCGCAAAAGGAGGACATCTGGTTTTCAATGAAAAAGGAGGACATGTCCTCCTTTAGGATACCATATGGTCACCCTACGTATGTTGAGCTCAATCCATCTACGTCTGTCCGCTTATTAACGGTATGGTTTGTGTTTGTTACATGGCACATTTCTAGAAATGGAAGTGTGGATGACTTGTAAGTAACTGTGGTCTATAATTTGTGTACGTTCAAAGTTAAATCTGTGAGCTTGGTCAATACAGTGTTGGATAAGGGCAGTTGTTTATTCAATTAGAGGCGTTTTGGCTGCTCCCCCTGACAAAGACACCTTCCCTGTGTCGAAACATTTCGTTTCAATCTTCAAGACTGCTTAGCCGTTCTTAAAAAGGAATTGAATATATACAGTCGAATTCTCAATAGTTCTGGTTGTTATTTGCCAAGAAAATTAGAATTATTTTCCTGCAAGTGCTCCTGGGCGTTGTTTTTTTTCCAAAACTATTGTCATGTTTCGAATATATCAAAAGATTCATAACTAATTATTTTGAATTCACATTTTTTTTCTCTTTTTTTTCTGGATTTAAAAAAAATCGAATAAATATTCCTCGAATGCTCGGATGTTTTGACCCTTCCTTCGGAAGTGTCTATAATTTCACTTTGTATGCGTTACGCAGGCGTGTTATGTATTAATCTATCAATAAACCTCTTGAATTATGAAATAAAATGTATGGCAATTGAAACAAATTTACTTTAATATTGAAAATATAATTACAACAAGTGATATGATATGAAAATATGCTTATTTTTCGGATTTGTTTCAAAGAAACAATTGATTTTAATTGAGGAACAGATAGAAGCATGTACCACAAAACCTTCTCAGAAAAGCAAAAACGTAAAAATTTGAAGGGATTTCAAAAATTTCTTTAGTGGAAGCTAGATAATAAATGTGAGCATGTTTTGAGATACTAATAGACCACTTATATGCATGTATGTGTGCGTATGTGTGCAAATTCCAATATTTACTACCATATAAATCTCGCTCATTTTTAAGCTATTAAGCATCATTAGTTTTACAAAATTAGGCAGCCATAAGGCAAAATATATGTTATTATTGAACGCTATTGAGTTTCGTTCAGATCAATGACTGATTAAGTTAGTTCTGGATTAATTAATATCAAGGTCTCTGGAAATTACGAGTATACATGCTGCCAGCGTTACGATAGTTTCTATCCAACCATGTTACCACATGTTACAATAGCTATTCAATCCGGCGAGTGCCTGATAGATAGGCAACCTGACGTACAGTGTGGAATCATTCGTTTTGTTGTCACTCAACCCATGGAATCCGCCTTTTGGTAGGCAATTAATTTGTCATTTACACTTTCAATCGCCGTGGGAGGTTGAGTAGTTTTATTTCGTTTTAAATACTGGAGTCTGAAAATATTTCCGTTAAATTAAGGAAGGGTCAAAATCTCACTGTAGGTGGATTAATCTGGGTTTTTTTCTGAAACTTAACAATTTAAATGAATTAGATTAAAATTAATGCTTTGGTAAAAAAATTAAATGAAATCTCTCTCTCTCGAATACCAACTTGAAGTATGTGGTATGCTTCATATATTCGACATTCTCTTACGTACATTTTTGAATTGTCATTTAGCTGAACCGCGATAATCACTTGTTGCCCTTGAGGAAAAAGAGTGTTTGGTCAATAACTCAAGGGACCCAATGGTCGATTTGAACCACAACTAAATCCTTTTCAATCAGCACTTCTTTTCAAAATCAAGAGAAGCACTCATCCTGGAGGTATCTAAGCTGCATTTTGTCGGTATGCAGTTAGAACGGACCAATGGTCGATACCAGCTGAATGTAACCAGAAATTAGCAACGGTTAATGTGTGTTTCAAGTGTGGCAATTTGACTTTAGTGAAGACGGACAGTGTATTATTCAACATACCTTTTATTCTTCGATATTCAAAATGGAAGTATGTAATGCAGCGTACACACCAGTCAAGCAGTTTGACGAACATTGGCTCCACCCTCAAGAAAACGCTTATAGGTTGCTGCTTTGTTTGAACGTGAGTGAAGTTGTTCGAACAACCATTTGACAGTTGGCGGCTCGGTTGGAAAAAATTAAAACGGTTTGATTTTGGTTTGAGTTGTCGGAGGCGGAGTCAAGGTTCGCCGAACATGTTTGAGCATTTGTAGTGAAGTAGTACAAACCCCCATATATTTGTTGATGGTTGGTGCTCAAGTTGGCACTTCGGTTCTTCGTGTATGATATTGTTGATCGAATAAATTGATTGTTCATGTCGGTGTTGGTAAAACTTGATGGATGTTTGAATAAACGAGAGGTGGAGTCAATGTTGGTCAAACTGCTTGACCGTGTGTACGTTCCATAATGCAAGAACATTGAATAATTCATTTTATTCATTTATTTAGTCCACATCTATACAGATAACACTGAATCAACAATTTGACGCCACAATACACGGTTCGAGGCCGCATCTCTCCATCCTCGAATACGCCCCACGCTCGCCAAGTCGTTCTGCACCTGGTCTGCCCATCTCGCTCGCTGCGCTCCACGTCGTCTCGTGCCTGCCGGATCGGAAGCGAACACCATCTTTGCAGGGTTGCTGTCCGGCATTCTTGCAACATGCCCTGCCCATCGTACCCTTCCGGCTTTAGCTACCTTCTGGATACTGGGTTCGCCGTAGAGCTGAGCGAGCTCATGGTTCATTCTTCGCCGCCACACACCGTCTTCTTGTACACCGCCAAATATGGTCCTAAGCACCCGTCTTTCGAATACTCCGAGTGCTTGCAAGTCCTCCTCGAGCATTGTCCATGTTTCATGTCCGTAGAGGACTACCGGTCTTATTAACGTCTTGTACATGACACATTTGGTGCGGTGGCGAATCTTTTTCGACCGCAGTTTCTTCTGGAGCCCGTAGTAGGCCCGACTTCCACAGATGATGCGCCTTCGTATTTCACGACTAACGTTGTTGTCAGCCGTTAGCAAGGATCCGAGGTAGACGAATTCCTCGACCACCTCGAAGGTATCCCCGTCTATCGTAACACTGCTTCCCAGGCGGACCCTGTCGCGCTCGGTTCCACCCACAAGCATGTACTTTGTCTTTGACGCATTCACCACCAGTCCAACTTTTGTTGCTTCACGTTTCAGGCGGGTGTACAGTTCTGCCACCTTTGCAAATGTTCGGCCGACAATGTCCATGTCATCCGCGAAGCAAATAAATTGACTGGATCTGTTGAAAATCGTTCCCCGGCTGTTACACCCGGCTCTCCGCATGACACCTTCTAGCGCAATGTTGAACAACAGGCACGAAAGTCCATCACCTTGTCTTAGTCCCCGGCGCGATTCGAACGAACTGGAGTGTTCGCCCGAGATCTTCACACAGTTTTGCACACCATCCACCGTTGCTTTGATCAGTCTGGTAAGCTTTCCAGGGAAGCTGTTCTCGTCCATAATTTTCCATAGCTCTACGCGGTCTATACTGTCGTATGCCGCCTTGAAATCAACGAACAGATGGTGCGTTGCGACCTGGTATTCACGGCATTTTTGAAGGATTTGCCGTACAGTAAAGATCTGGTCCGTTGTCGAACATTGAATAATGCTTATACCGAAAAGAGTGTTGCTTATTTTTTCACTAATTCACATACCTACAGACATAGCGTAAGGCAAAAGCATCGTGGGATGTCAGACAACTTCCTCATCATGACTAATTGGAAGATCAACACTGGTTGTTCTGGAAGAGAGAGGTTTCCTACTTATGGAATGTTCCAGGGTTTGCAGAAATCGCTCTCATTCGTTATCTAATGAGAGGCAAAAACTGTTTCAAATTATTACAAGCCATGAAAACATGTTTATCAAACCTGTATAAAAGTGCGAAAA
This sequence comes from Armigeres subalbatus, assembly GCF_024139115.2. Classification (NCBI taxonomy): domain Eukaryota; kingdom Metazoa; phylum Arthropoda; class Insecta; order Diptera; family Culicidae; genus Armigeres; species Armigeres subalbatus. The sequence goes on along the minus strand of NC_085139.1, from coordinate 114,071,862 downwards.
AAACAGAATCGGATAGGCATCTAAACTAATAGAAAATCTGGAAATATCACTTTAAGAAACTCATAATCGAATAATAAACATCTTCCTGCCATGTTATTGACATTCGACGCGTTGATGATCAGTACAAAATGCTTTTCCTGTCCTCTGTCTGGTGTGTGTTTCCACCATCACCTACAAGTAATGTACTATGATATTTTGATATTTGAGCGAACATATGACGGATGTTTTGCTACACCCCCTATTTTAGAACTCCATGCCCATCAAACAACGGAATAGAGATTATGAAAGTCAACCATGACAAATATCGCACTGTTTCGAGAGTTCATTACCAACAGTAATCCTTGACATCATTCGTGACATCTCGGTCGTTCCGTAGAAACCACCCCACCCCATGAAAATCAATTCCAACGCTTTCCAAATTCCAAATCATCCATCATCCATCCACAGCTCCACACAGTCAATTTTCCGACTGACACAGTTCTCGACGAGTCATGTAGGGCCGTGTGTAACGTGTGTCATATTCATAGCTTTTCGCCATCCCGGCTCATCATTCACACACAGAATAGCAGCAGCAGCAGCAGGAAGCCACGAAATTTTGCAGACTTTGACTCTCTGTGAGGGAAGGACACACGACGACGAGTGACACAACGAGTCACCAGTCACTCACAGCAGTCGCAGCGCAGTAATAAAGAACACTCTTGATGGAATGAAGCTCTTCCGCTGCTGGTAGGTAGACGTTCGTTTGTGATGGGAAGACCACCGCACGGCACGGACTGCTTTTCTCTGGCTGCCATTCCAATTCTGACTCGGCACAGGCACTGCGCTGCTGGGATGGATCAGAATGGCTCCGAATGGGATTGGTTCTGTCATGCCGGGAACGAACGAATGAGTTTCTTTTGTTTTCGACCAGGTTGCAGGATGCACAAGATAAATGATCGGTATTAGGGCAGGCTGGACCAAGTAGGGAAATGTAAAATGATGATCTTATGATAGTTTTGGATATCGAAGAATAAAGGGTATGTTGAATAATGCACTGTCCGTGTACACTAAAGTCAAATTGACGTACTTGAAACACGGATTAAACGTTGATAATTGCTGGTTACATTCAGCTGGTATCGACCATTGGTCCGCTCTGACTGCGTACCGACAAAATGCAGCTTAGATACCTCCAGGATGAGTACTTCTCTTGATTTTGAAAAGAAGTGCTGATTGAAAAGGATTTAGTTGCCCTAGAAATGAGAAATCATGGCACGTGTTGTGACCCTTTAACCCTCTTTATTAGCTATTTCAGACCATAAACCGACCAGTTGAAAATTGATCATCAAAATTAGAGAGAGCGTGTCTTTGATTTGGTAAAAACCAAAGAAATAAGAGATAATTCGTTTCAAAAGTATAAATAGTTCCACGATGCGATCATCCCGTCGACAGTTTTGATGTTTGTTTAATGTTGAGTCCATCTGCCCTCGCAAGAATTAAATCCATAACCAGCTAATAACGATGGGGTATCAGTTCATCCTATTCACTAAATCCAAATTTTGCAATATTTTTCAATTTAGCGTGGATAATCAATCATATAAAGTTTAAAAAATGTGTAAGAATCATGAACACACGCCATACCCATCCCCACTTAAATGTTTACGTTGTACATAGACATCCCCTTTATGAACAAAGTATTCGACATCGGGGAAGGCCGTTTGGCCAAAACTCATTCGGTCGAAAGCCATTTAGCCTACATCCACTAGGCCGAAACCCATCTGGCCAAAAGTCATTTGGCTGATAGAGCTCATTTCGCTACACAGGTCATTTGACTGAATAGGTCATATGGCTGAAAAGGTCATTTGGCCGAACAGGTCACTTGGTCAAATGGGTCTTTTAGGCGAATAGGTATTGGTCGAGTTGATCAGTTGTTCGAGGTCATTTGCTGAATAGGTCATTTGGCCAAATAGATCATATGGCCGAAAAGGTCATTTGGTAATCCTAGTGAGACGTCTCACTACTCACTTTTTTACAGTCAGAAGTGAGATATGAAGAGTGAGAATTGAGACGTCTCACTTCTTACTCTTCATTTCTTACTTCTCACTGTGAAAAATGATAAGTGAGTAGTGAGACGTCTGTCCTGTTAAGCCAAGTGTCCTATTCAGTCAAACGTCCTATTCGGCCAAATAACCTATTTGGCTAAATGTCCTATTCGGCCAAATGACCTGTTCGACCAAATGACATTCGGTCTAATGGTCTGTTCGGCCAAATGATGTAATCGGCCAAACATCTTTCGGCCTAGTGGCTATCGCCCAAGTGGCATTCGGCCGAATAGTTTTCGGCCAAACGGCCCTTCCCCTCTGTGATCAATGTTGACAAGCTCTTGCGTAATGATGTGCAGGCATGAAAGCAGCATTATGTTTCAGTTTTCCGAGGAGTTCGAATTATCCACATCATTGCTTGCTACAATATGAGTGAATGAAATTTAAACTCGCCACAAATCGGAACAAAATATAATCGAATGTGGGTACCCTTTTCCAACTTTCATTCAAAACCAAACAAACCGATTTATCGATCGATCCTGCAGCACGAAAACAGCAGCCCCAATAGGTTCCATGAAAAATATTACCCCCAAACCACTTATAATAATGGATAACGAGCTGGGAAAAGTCACTTCCCGTTCCCTTCGGCACTGTCTTCGCTGCTGCTGTTTTTGTTGTTGTTGTTGTTTTCGTTGTCGTTGTTATTGTGGGCTCCGGTGAAAGGTGACATAAAAACAAAAACGAAGTACCAATAAAAGTATGATGACTAACAAGCCAAAGTACCCTCGCTCTCACCTCCTTCGCTGCCGTACTTCAATTTATGTTCCGAGCGAGCAGGACGAGCGACACCGACGACGACGACCGGGCGGTATCTTTTTTATCAGCCACCTAGTGCGGAAGCGTAGTCAGCAGATGCGACGGCGGCGGTGTGGCAAATGCAAGAACGACATGACAATGATAATATTCTTATGACCGTCAGTCAGCCACCGAGGGCACGGAGGTACCATTGCGGGTTGGAATGGCGTATGTGCCCGTACCGACAGCTGCCGACTTCACAAATGGAACGGAAATAATCCAAGGGAATCAGGGAGATGAGGAAGGAGTTAGTGCTGCGGAACGGGGGCAGCGACGCGACGTGGCGGGGGCATTATTGGATAAACAACCAATAATTGAACTGGCCGGATGTTGCCTGGTAGAAGATATTCACATTGATATCTAGTTAGCTCGGTAGATTGTAACGTTGCGATGAACCCAACCAGGATCCGTCTGTTCGTATGCGGAGATCCGAGGATGGTTGACTATTGTTGGTGTGGACATTTATTTATTCATGATGACAATAATGGCATCGTTGAAGACGAGTCCACCACACTATGACGGTAGTTGACAATTGTTGTCGGTTAGTTTTTGTTATGCTGCCTCCGCTGGACTATTTTTATGCCATTTGAGGTGATGCCCCTTGTCCGCTTCCCAGATATTGATGTAATTGGATAGTGATGCTTCTGAATGACAATGGTTGAACCGAGGATTGGGCTATATTTGGAATGTCAGAGAACAGAAAAGGATTGGGAAGAGCGTCCAATTTCCTTTTATGTGAAGCGATCAAATTTGTTGGAGTTTGTTTCAATTGCATGCAGAACTGACTTCAGATCTCCAGAGTCCAGACAATTGAGAAGGGATTGACTGCCCAGTGCCCAAGCAACCAAAAGTACGGATAAGATGGGATGTTTTGGCTTAAGCAGCTAGCATTTTAAGTAATTTTTTGTATGGCTGGAGCGCAATAGTGAACTTTGAAGTTCTGTTAAGGTGTGAGGAACTCGATGTGAACCAAGAGTGAACTTATTGGTTCGGTTAGGAACTAATTTAAGTAAAATGTGAACTTTTGGTCGCTTGGGTGACTGAAAGCTCTTAGATTTGGGGTAATCACCGCGACTCGATGAAGGAAGGTTTGATCGTAGACATGAATTTGGAGTGTGGTTTGTGGCAATAAGATAACGTTGCAATTACTGTACGATGAATACATACAATACGGTTCTTTTCCAAATTGTAATTTAATTACAAAAAGGTAGTGGCTCATGCAGGAACGGCAGGAATTCCCTGCGGGGTGTCACGTCTCCACACAACTTGCAACAGTATTTTGGTCACATACAGCCCAGTTCCCGCGAACGGAACGATGCAGCACAAGTTACTGACAACTTTACCAACTGCAATCCTTCGGTTAGTGATAGCAATCCGGGGTCAAAATTGTCACGGTATTGCAATAAAGAAAGGTAGGTAATCACCACCCACATAAAACCAAATTGTACTCAACCATAGTCAACCAAGTCTACATACACTTCTGTCTAATTAGAAAAGATTTGGCGCATACATAAGAATTATGGTTCCTGAAGCATCATATGGTGACATCGGAAGAGACTCGGTTCAATGTTTACAAACCATACACGACCATCGATGATTCTCCAAATGATGAACATCGATCATTAGAACTAATTAAGTATTCGCCTAATAATAAATATGCGTATCGTTGCCTCTGTTTTTGCCAGTCTCGGAAACTGTGACTTTCATTCACTGAACAGAAAGGATGTACGGCAAAGACGAGACGCTTCGATAATTTAATTATTCTCAAATGAAATGACCCTCGCGTACTTCAACATCTTTCAAATCATTGTCCCACTTGTCTCAGGATGCCGAGCCTCTTGAAAGGAGGCTTCCGAGCCTCTTGAAAGGAGGCTTCCGAGCCTCTTGAAAGGAGGCTTCCGAGCCTCTTGAAAGGAGGCTTCCGAGCCTCTTGAAAGGAGGCTTCCGAGCCTCTTGAAAGGAGGCTTCCGAGCCTTTTGAAAGGAGGCTTCCGAGCCTCTTGAAAGGAGGCTTCTGAGCCTCTTGAAAGGAGGCTTCCGGGCCTTTGAAAGGAGGCTTCCAGGCCTCTTGAAAGGAGGCTTGAGCCTCTTGAAAGGAGGCTTCCAGGCCTCTTGAAGGAGGCTTCCAGGCCTCTTGAAGGAGGCTTGAGCCTCTTGAAAGGAGGCTTCCTGAGCCTCTTGAAAGGAGGCTTCCAGGCCTCTTGAAAGGAGGCTTCTGAGCCTCTTGAAAGGAGGCTTGAGCCTCTTGAAAGGAGGCTTCCGAGCCTCTTGAAGGAGGCTTGAGCCTCTTGAAAGGAGGCTTCCAGCCTCTTGAAGGAGGCTTCCGAGCCTCTTTAAAGGAGGCTTCTGAGCCTCTTGAAAGGAGGCTTCCGAGCCTCTTGAAGGAGGCTTCCAGGCCTCTTGAAAGGAGGCTCTGAGCCTCTTGAAAGGAGGCTTCCGAGCCTCTTGAAAGGAGGCTTCTGAGCCTCTTGAAAGGAGGCTTCTGAGCCTCTTGAAAGGAGGCTTCCAGGCCTCTTGAAAGGAGGCTTCCGAGCCTCTTGAAAGGAGGCTTCCAGGCCTCTTGAAAGGAGGCTTCCTGAGCCTCTTGAAAGGAGGCTTCCAGGCCTCTTGAAAGGAGGCTTCTGAGCCTCTTGAAAGGAGGCTTGAGCCTCTTGAAAGGAGGCTTGAGCCTCTTGAAAGGAGGCTTCTGAGCCTCTTGAAAGGAGGCTTCTGAGCCTCTTGAAAGGAGGCTTCCTGAGCCTCTTGAAAGGAGGCTTCGAGCCTCTTGAAAGGAGGCTTCCAGGCCTCTTGAAAGGAGGCTCTGAGCCTCTTGAAAGGAGGCTTCTGAGCCTCTTGAAAGGAGGCTTCCGGGCCTCTTGAAAGGAGGCTTCTGAGCCTCTTGAAAGGAGGCTCTGAGCCTCTTGAAAGGAGGCTTCCGAGCCTCTTGAAGGAGGCTTCCGAGCCTCTTGAAAGGAGGCTTCCGAGCCTCTTGAAAGGAGGCTTGAGCCTCTTGAAAGGAGGCTTCCTGAGCCTCTTGAAAGGAGGCTTGAGCCTCTTGAAAGGAGGCTTCCAGGCCTCTTGAAAGGAGGCTTCTGAGCCTCTTGAAAGGAGGCTTCCAGGCCTCTTGAAAGGAGGCTTCTGAGCCTCTTGAAAGGAGGCTTGAGCCTCTTGAAGGAGGCTTCCGAGCCTCTTGAAAGGAGGCTTCCTGAGCCTCTTGAAAGGAGGCTTCCTGAGCCTCTTGAAAGGAGGCCTGAGCCTCTTGAAAGGAGGCTTCCTGAGCCTCTTGAAAGGAGGCTTCTGAGGCCTCTTGAAAGGAGGCTTCCGAGCCTCTTGAAAGGAGGCTTCCGAGCCTCTTGAAAGGAGGCTTCCGAGCCTCTTGAAAGGAGGCTTCCGAGCCTCTTGAAAGGAGGCTTCCGAGCCTCTTGAAAGGAGGCTTCCGAGCCTCTTGAAAGGAGGCTTCCGAGGCTTCTTAAAAGAGGGTTCAGAGCCTCTTGAAAGGAGGCTTCCCAAGCCTCTTGAAAGGAGGCTTACCAAGCCTCTTGAAAGGAGGCTTACCAAGCCTCTTGAAAGGAGGCTTATCAAGCCTCTTGAAAGGAGGCTTACCAAGCCTCTTGAAAGGAGGCTTACCAAGCCTCTTGAAAGGAGGCTTACCAAGCCTCTTGAAAGGAGGCTTACCAAGCCTCTTGAAAGGAGGCTTACCAAGCCTCTTGAAAGGAGGCTTACCAAGCCTCTTGAAAGGAGGCTTACCAAGCCTCTTGAAAGGAGGCTTACCAAGCCTCTTGAAAGGAGGCTTGCAAGCCTCTTGAAAGGAGGCTTACTAAGCCTCTTGAAAGGAGGCTTACTAAGCCTCTTGAAAGGAGGCTTACTAAGCCCTCTTGAAAGGAGGCTTGCTAAGCCTCTTGAAAGGAGGCTTACCAAGCCTCTTGAAAGAAGGCTTACCGAGCCTCTTGAAAGGAGGTTTCCCAAGCCTCTTGAAAGGAGGTTTCCCAAGCCTCTTGAAAGGAGGTTTCCCAAGCCTCTTGAAAGGAGGTTTCCCAAGCCTCTTGAAAGGAGGTTTCCCAAGCCTCTTGAAAGGAGGTTTCCCAAGCCTCTTGAAAGGAGGTTTCCCAAGCCTCTTGAAAGGAGGCTTCCCAAGCCTCTTGAAAGGAGGCTTCCCAAGCCTCTTGAAAGGAGGCTGCCCAAGCCTCTTGAAAGGAGGCTGCCCAAGCCTCTTGAAAGGAGGCTGCCCAAGCCTCTTGAAAGGAGGCTGCCCAAGCCTCTTGAAAGGAGGCTGCCCAAGCCTCTTGAAAGGAGGCTGCCCAAGCCTCTTGAAAGGAGGCTTCCCAAGCCTCTTGAAAGGAGGCTTCCCAAGCCTCTTGAAAGGAGGCTTCCCAAGCCTCTTGAAAGGAGGCTTCCCAAGCCTCTTGAAAGGAGGTTTCCCAAGCCTCTTGAAAGGAGGCTTCCCAAGCCTCTTGAAAGGAGGCTTCCCAAGCCTCTTGAAAGGAGGCTTACCAAGCCTCTTGAAAGGAGGCTTCCCAAGCCTCTTGAAAGGAGGCTTCCCAAGCCTCTTGAAAGGAGGCTTCCCAAGCCTCTTGAAAGGAGGCTTCCCAAGCCTCTTGAAAGGAGGCTGCCCAAGCCTCTTGAAAGGAGGCTTCCCAAGCCTCTTGAAAGGAGGCTTCCCAAGCCTCTTGAAAGGAGGTTTCCCAAGCCTCTTGAAAGGAGGTTTCCCAAGCCTCTTGAAAGGAGGCTTCATAAGCCTCTTGAAAGGAGGCTTCCCAAGCCTCTTGAAAGGAGGCTTCCCAAGCCTCTTGAAAGGAGGCTTCCCAAGCCTCTTGAAAGGAGGCTTCCCAAGCCTCTTGAAAGGAGGCTTCCCAAGCCTCTTGAAAGGAGGCTTCCCAAGCCTCTTGAAAGGAGGCTTCCCAAGCCTCTTGAAAGGAGGCTTCCCAAGCCTCTTGAAAGGAGGCTTCCCAAGCCTCTTGAAAGGAGGCTTCCGAGCCTCTTGAAAGGAGGCTTCCGAGCCTCTTGAAAGGAGGCTTCCGAGCCTCTTGAAAGGAGGCTTCCCAAGCCTCTTGAAAGGAGGCTTGCCAAGCCTCTTGAAAGGAGGCTTCTCAAGCCTCTTGAAAGGAGGCTTCCCAAGCCTCTTGAAAGGAGGCTTCCCAAGCCTCTTGAAAGGAGGCTTCCCAAGCCTCTTAAAATGCGGCCTCTCAAGCCTCTTGAAAGGAGGCTTCCCAAGCCTCTTGAAAGGAGGCTTCCCAAGCCTCTTGAAAGGAGGCTTCCCAAGCCTCTTGAAAGGAGGCTTCCCAAGCCTCTTGAAAGGAGGCTTCCCAAGCCTCTTGAAAGGAGGCTTCCCAAGCCTCTTGAAAGGAGGCTTACCAAGCCTCTTGAAAGGAGGCTTACCAAGCCTCTTGAAAGGAGGCTTACCAAGCCTCTTGAAAGGAGGCTTACCAAGCCTCTTGAAAGAAGGCTTACCGAGCCTCTTGAAAGGAGGTTTCCCAAGCCTCTTGAAAGGAGGTTTCCCAAGCCTCTTGAAAGGAGGTTTCCCAAGCCTCTTGAAAGGAGGTTTCCCAAGCCTCTTGAAAGGAGGTTTCCCAAGCCTCTTGAAAGGAGGTTTCCCAAGCCTCTTGAAAGGAGGTTTCCCAAGCCTCTTGAAAGGAGGCTTCCCAAGCCTCTTGAAAGCAGGCTTCCCAAGCCTCTTGAAAGGAGGAGGCTTCCCAAGCCTCTTGAAAGGAGGCTTCCCAAGCCTCTTGAAAGGAGGCTTCCCAAGCCTCTTGAAAGGAGGCTTGCCAAGCCTCTTGAAAGGAGGCTTCTCAAGCCTCTTGAAAGGAGGCTTCCCAAGCCTCTTGAAAGGAGGCTTCCCAAGCCTCTTAAAATGCGGCCTCTCAAGCCTCTTGAAAGGAGGCTTCCCAAGCCTCTTGAAAGGAGGCTTCCCAAGCCTCTTGAAAGGAGGCTTCCCAAGCCTCTTGAAAGGAGGCTTCCCAAGCCTCTTGAAAGGAGGCTTCCCAAGCCTCTTGAAAGGAGGCTTCCCAAGCCTCTTGAAAGGAGGCTTCCCAAGCCTCTTGAAAGGAGGCTTCCCAAGCCTCTTGAAAGGAGGCTTCCCAAGCCTCTTGAAAGGAGGCTTCCCAAGCCTCTTGAAAGGAGGCTTCTCAAGCCTCTTGAAAGGAGGCTTCCCAAGCCTCTTGAAAGGAGGCTTCCCAAGCCTCTTGAAAGGAGGCTTCCCAAGCCTCTTGAAAGGAGGCTTCCCAAGCCTCTTGAAAGGAGGCTTCCCAAGCCTCTTGAAAGGAGGCTTCCCAAGTCTCTCTTTTCCCAGCTTCCCAGTCTCTCTTTTCTGACACTTATCTTTAACAGATCTCCTTGCAACATGTTGCGTTTGATTGATATTCTTAAAAATAATTCAAATGAATGTAGATAAGGGGTTCTATGCACGTATCAGTGTCAAAGGAGGCTTCCCAAGCCTCTTGAAAGGAGGCTTCCCAAGCCTCTTGAAAGGAGGCTTCTTTCGTAATGATAAGTGAGAAGTGAGTCATCTGACATTCCACTTCGCACTTCTTGTTTGGTAAAAAAAATACTTTCGGCCAGACGGCATTCTTGGCCATTCGGTAATATTACATTTTCGACCAAATGGCCTTTTCTGCCAAACCACCGTTTCGGCCATATAGCCTTTTCGGCCAAATGACCTGTTAGGCCAAACGACTTTTTGGCCAAACCATCTTTGACTTACTAACCGTTTCGTTCAAATGGAATTCGGCTAAATAGCTTTCGGCCTTAGGTGTAATTTTGCCAAATTACTTTCGCCAAACGATCTATCCACTGTGTCCCCTTCGACACACAAGTGCACTTATCCCGAACCACTTGCTATTAGAAAGCTCCGAGGATTTCAATTGTATGTTACAAGCCATGGTCTCTGCTGGATAGTAATTTCGTCGGATTGCGACATGATTGACATTAGTCGCAAGTATTTGCCAACCATTTCTGGCAGATATGACTTTGGAAGTACCTGCCGGGGGTAACACAATATCGACCAGCAATTGGCACGAAAAGACTTCTCCAATCCAAGTATGCGACATCTTGCTCATCGCAGATCCCACATTACCACAAAAGTACTGGCTGAATAGATAATAAATCGATAAGGCCAGGTGTGTACACATTTCGGTCAAATGATCTGTTCGACCAAACGCTATTTTCGACCGTATGACCTGTTCGTCTAAATAGAATTTCGGCATAATGGCCCTTTATGTCGAACGACCATTTCGGCCAAACGACTTTTTTTAGCAAAACGATCTGTACGGTCAAACATTATCGGCCAATTGACCTGTTTGACCAAACGACATTTTCGGCCATATGTCTCTGTCGGGTAGATTATATTTCAAACCAAACCGTTTGCGACCTAATAACGTTTTTGCTAAAAGATCAATTCGGCCAAATAGAATCTGGCCAGATGGTTTTCGTCCAAGCGACCATTCCCCGTTTACATGCTTACGTAGAACCTTTATTAATGTTATGCTGAAAAATCCTAAATTTAAACTATTTTTTTGTATACTTATGCTAAACTAAAATGTTATGTAATATTCGCTCCCCTTAGTTTTTTTATAGCTTGAACATGAAGCCTTTATTTTTAAACCAAAAAGCAAATAAAAAATATTGAACATCGAAGCGACAAGCGTTTATGGCAGGCTAATTCGCTTTGACGCAAACTTCTGAAGCGATTGTTTAAATAATCATTTAGTTCTAATTAGCTGTAGCGTAAACAAGCCCAATTATTATGGTTCATAAAGTAAACACATATTTTTATTTCTAAAATTCCTCACATAGTTTTCAATTCAACCAGTCCGTTATTGTAGCAGCCCTGATCACCGCCGAATTCGGAAAATATTCCATATTGAATGTAAATTTATGCTAATTACACGAAGAGAATATGAAACATGTTTATCCACCACTTAATTCAATCAATACGTCGCGACATGACGGCTCAATAACGGCAATTAACATCGATTGGAAATTCTGCTCTCAAGAAAAGTCAACACTCCCTAATGCATTCATAAACAAATCGAGCGTATCAAAAACCCGTAATAGATTATCCGATCAATATTGCAAATAAAAGCGTTTGTCGGTTTATGACCATAAAACAGTCCTCTGCTTGAATAGGTTCGCAAGTACGGTGGGAGCTTAAGATTTGTCACAAACACCCGCTTTTTGCGCCGTAAAATTTACGAGAAATATGTGTGGCTTACATTATCCAGTCCCGCTTTTATTCGGAGAGTGGTACAGATTCCATTATCCTCCTTCTGCGAGGCAGGTTCAGTGGGAAAGAATAATGCAGACCCATTTTAAACCTATTCTGCTATTTTTTTTCCATCGTGAGAAGTTGTGTCTGTGTGTTGAAAATATATGATCTTAATCCCATTCAGTGCATAAGGGTTTATCATTGGTATATAATGTAGGAAGATAAAAGAAGCCACCAACAATGGTCCTATCCATTCATTGTTCTATGGTCTCCATGCTTATGATAATGATTCAACACTGAACTGAAAGGAGCTTTCGTGCTAGTCGAATGACTGTCAAGGGCGATTAGACTGCTACCGATGAAGTAGAACAGTTTAAAGTCTTTAAGTATATAAAGAAGCTTAACTGAATCACATAATTCTGCGTATTATTTCATTGCATATTCAAGAAGGAACAACTTTTTTTTCTTAAATCAACTCTTGGTCCGCATTACATTTTTTTTCTGGTGAGGATCTTCAGAACAAAGGTTACAATATTTCACAATTGTGGCCTTCAGCGCAACACTGTGATGAATACTCTGAACTAGAAAGCAGCGAGAGACTGTAAAAAAACACTTGACTTGTCTACAAATTGTACAAATAGCGATGAACATTGTACACTTTTGCTCTTATTGAAAATAGTTCTTCTTCACTGTATACAGACGTACGTACATATCAAGCCTTATCGTAAGGTTGGTGATTGAGCGCAACCTTTCCATCTAAGGTCACGATAGGTATTCCTGGCTGGGGTCCTATTCCGGCACAGGCTCAAAATCTAATGATTGCGATGATAAAATGCTATCGCAATCAGTTGTGATGCTGTTAGTTAAAACTGATCCTTACGGTTGAATTTCCAGTTTAGAAGCCTACGCCGAACCGCAACAGCCTGCCGGGAATACCTGTCGGATCTCCATCTGTTTATCTTCAAAATAACACAACAGAAAAGAATCTCCACAACCCACGGCGCTCCGTGGGGCTTACATAACAGTTTGTATCAACTTGAATACCATCGTACGGATTTTCATTCAATGCTAAAAATGTTCCATCCCGGCGCATTGAATGTCATCCAGCCGATAACAATGGGACCGAAAGAATACCGAACAGGGAAGACGGTATCGCGTTTCGGTACAGCCTTTTGCAAAATTCTACTTAGCTACGCTATACCAGTCGAGAGTCACTCCATGAATGCACACCTCCCTGGAGCCATTTTAACGGATCGGGCTGTATGTGTGGGTGTGCATTATGTGTGCTCCTGCTGGTTGCGATAACGTCCTACTTTCTCTCCAGCAGCTGCCAGGTGCGGTACAATTATGCAACTTCGTCAGGCGAATAAATCACTCATTTGGTGCACACATACACGAAACGGTCGTCACGGGCACAGCTCCATCAGCGTGCGACTCATTATGGCGAATCCATACATAGCACACCGCATCCATGAGCAGGCGGGTGGTAACACTGTCTATGGGCCTTTGAATGGGGAGCAAAAATACAAAATCTGGAACCTAACTTGCATCCACTAGAAGTAGTCGACACAGCTGGCAAGTATTACAGTTCGGGTCCGAATCGCGCGCCTACACGAGCCGCGAAATAATACAATTTGTTGTTACGTTTGATGCATCATATCATCATCAGTGCTATCACCAAGAAAAAAAATAGAATCAAGGCATGGTATAGGAATTTAAATTTGAATTGCATTTAATACCTACGTTGAAAACAAACCAAACTATAATTTCTTTGTCAGTAGGTCTAGAAATGTAACAACCAAGATGATCAACTTCTTATCAAGAATATTTTAAAACTTTTACTAGGTGTCGGCTTTTCAGTCTGGATATTTTAGAACAGAGGCGTCGCGTCCGCATGTGCAACCTGTGCACTGCACAGGTAGCAATTTTGTCCCTAATATTTAAACTCTCGATAGATTTCTTGTCATTCCTATGCAAATATATACTTGAATTATGTGCATTTGTCATATGTTTAGTATAAATTAAACATTAGATATAAATTAGGGTGGTCTAACCGGTAGTACCGAAACCGGTAATACCGGTATTACCGGCCAATTTTGAATACCGAAAATACCGGTATTAGAGACGGAAAATACCGGTATTTTCGGTATTTCAAATTTTGCTGTCAATATGAAAAATCTTGAATAGTTTTCACCTACATTCACGTATATCAGCTAAAGACTCACAGTGTAACAAACACAACAATTGCGCACAGAATAAATAAATTTATGCACAAATAAACACCATTAACGACGATCACCTTACAGCAAAAATCGATCAACATCGTCATTAATCATACGTGTTGCTTAATTCGCTTAGCCATCTGTCTAATTGTCAATCACTTTTTAATTCAATGAACATTGTTTATATCGTCGAGAACTTTCCTGCAATATATGAAATGATGAAAAAGATACGTGCCGTAGTAATTCTTTTCCGGGCAACTGTGATAAATAATTTGCTGTAAAAATATGTTCGTTTTGAATTCGGTAAAGAATATGTATTGATGGCTGATACCAAGCCACGTTGGAATATAATGTTATCCATGCTCAAACGGTTCTATGTGTTAAAGGAATCCGTTCAAAAAACTCTAAGCGATTTTAGGCTACAATCCAAATACAACTTCAGTGAATATGATTTTTTGGCGATAGGTGGAATAAATAAAGCCCTCGAACCTGTTCAAGCTGCTGTATTACTCTGACGTGAATTCTGCAGCTTTGCACAGTTATATGAAATCGTCGAGGCCCTTTATTTTATGTTGGAGCAATTATCAAACAAGCCACAGAAATTGCCGCCAACTTATTGGATGCTCTCAACGAACTAATCCAAGAGCAGCGATCAAAATATGCCGATCTTTTTGCTTTTTTGAATAATTCTGCAGTGAAGCAATTGATTAGAAAGATATCCAGACGAGATCTTGAAACGTCTAATCATTCCAGATGCGATCGTTGAAGAGACTGCAGCTCGTGAAGATACTGCAGTAGAGCAAAATACTTGCGTTGCCGGTGGAAACAACGTTGACGTTAGGATTCTTGCAAGCGATCCGTAAAGAATTCTTCTAAAATGAATCGGAAGGGATTAAGCGCATGTATTAGACACTGATCTTCGACGCTCTTGGCATCATTCGTCCCACTTCCGTTGAACTAGAGAGAGCATTTCCAGTAGCAACATTTCCAACAAAATCCGAGGCAGATTGGGGATGCATCTCCCAGTATATTATGTGATTATGTCCACGTGGGTTTCACAGCAAGCAATGATTTTAACAATTAAAGTTTATAAATAAATATTGTTTATAACACAAAAGTCCAAATCAAAAGTTTTTTTTTCATATTTCTGAAAATTTCACAAATACCGGTATTTTACCGGTATTGACTGCACCAAATACCGAATACCGGTATTTGTCAAAAATGGCCAATACCGACCACCCTAATATAAATACATAATCGTAATCGTAAGCGACATGCGATGTGAGGCAACCGAAATGCTGCGATGGGGGCGTGTTATATTTTACTCCACTATACCGAAACGACGCACCGCCACATGTTGTCCAACACGTGCATTTTCAGCCGAGAACGGTTTGCCGTGCATCATACACGCATTATTTTGCATGTGTAGGTCATCCGCTTTAACCGCAATCGGCGATGTATAGGTAGCCAAAGCGTTCATCGTTTGCAATGCACGGTTTGGTGCGTACCGAGTATGCTACCTATAGGTACCTACCACTTCAAACAGCGCATGCGTGTTCGGTTGAAGAGCGCGCAATCGGAACAAAATAGAAAAAGGAAAGAGGTGCTGATTAAATAAATTTTCTGCTTTATCAAAGCGTTCCATGGCGAAAGTCCGGTTTTGAATAAGCACATCGGATCGAAAGAGTTTCAATATTTCATATTGATTGGGATTTTTGCTTATGATAAATTTTTCGTCAAATCCAATATCTAGTCTATTCGTATACCATGTAGACATCTTAGGGGGTAGAGGGACAGGAAGGTTCAAACAAAAATAATGAAAAATTGCATGATCAGATGTGTACGCTGATGGAGGGAAGTCCCATCTAAAACTGTTTGACATCTGTCCACGTGGTATGAAAACAGCCCTTCGGAAAAAAGATTCATCAAAGGAATAAACTAAAATAGAATAATGAATAATTGAGGAACGATTAGATTATAAACTTCATTATACAGACTCAATTTTTCTGATATGTATGACATGCTAATAACAAATGTGTATTACCCGTCTAATCATTCTTAATGAATTTCATTGAATAGATGTCTTTGTCATATTGAAAAATATTATGATTCCCAAGATTAGTTTGTTTTTCAATTAGACGCACTGTCACTTTAAGTTGAGTTTGTGTTTACACTGGATTCTGTTTTTACACGATTTACATTTTCTTAATTTTCCACTCATCCGAAATGTTTAACGTATATTAATTGTCATGTGATGCGAAGAGTTTGGTTGCAAATTGAAGTCACACGATCAAAAATACGAGCGAAAAAAAGTCGTGTAAAAACAAAATCCTGTGTAATTCGTTAAATGGGATGTAGGTTAGAAGCAGATAGACGAAAATCTGGGAAACACTGTTGAAGATGGATCGATTATATTGGATGCGTCAGGTCCCTTTTTCAGGTCAGATTTTTCTCAAAATATTTAACTTTGATACGGAAAACACGAACAATCATCAACTCGTCATAATTTTTATCATTGAATGCTTAACTTTTTTTCTACAACAAATATAATTTTGAAAAATGTCACCAAATGTCAAACATCTGAAAACCGAAATACGCCGCTCGGTGCACAAGTTGAAGAATTGACCACGCGACGCCTCTGTTTTAGAATGAAAGTTCACGTGAGTTTGTGAGGTGTTCCCAGTTCTTTGCTAGTCAAGAGAGATGGGAGATCCTCTGGCCGCTAAATCACGACTAGGATGCTCTATCTACAGCAAATCAAAGAAATGGTGAAAACTTCAGCTTCCATATCTGTAAGTGCCACAACGCCGAGCAAGATCTACACGAGATGGTAGAGCAACATTTCTCCCTCGAAAGCGTCGGAGTATCGGCAGATAAGGGACCAGATTCCGAGGAAGATACACGCGCTCGTCGAATTTTAGAACGAAATGGATCTCGAAAGGCTTTGAGACAGGTTTGCTGTGGCGAACTGACGTCTGGAATGTTTTGAGCGGAAATTGTACAAAGATCCGGAATTACTAGACAGCGTTCATCAACAGATCAAAGAATACGAGGAAAATGGCTACATCCACGAAGTAACCCCTGAAGAAATGAAGACCGTCGACCCAAAAAGGGTATGGTATCTCCCACTAGGAGCTGTCAGAAATCCCAAAAATCCTGGAAAGATTCGACTTATTTAGGACGCAGCGGCGAAGGTTGGAGTCGTGTCGCTGAGCACGATGCTTCTGAAAGGTCCGGACATGCTAATTCCTCTTGCAGCAGTACTTTGCGGCTTCCGACAGCACGCAATTGCGGTCTGCAGGGATCTCAAACAGATGTTCCACCAGTTCAGAATTCGCCCACAAGATGCTCATAGTCAGCTGTTCCTATACCGGGAACGTCCAGGTCAAAGGGTAAAGGTTTTTGTCATGGACGTCGGAAGCTTTGGTGCTACATGTTCGCCCAGCCAAGCTGGGCCAAAGAAACAGCATTTCATGTCAATAAGCTCGCTGGAACAAGTGGGTCACGCTACTTCAGATGATTGATAAAATCAGACTCCCACGGGCATACTTTCGTGGGTTTTCCATTGCTGAAATTGGCTCAGTAGACTCACTTACTGATGCAAGTAGGGAATAGATCTGTGCGCCGCCGCGCCACGCCGCCGCCGCCGACGATTTTGGGTCGACGCGCCGCCGGTCATAATTTTGCCACGCCGATGACCAATAGCAATGAAAAAATCAATTAACTTAGGTCGAATCGATAATGTATCGATAACGATATACGTATCTCTAAAGCAATAAAGCAATACATAGTACTGAACTCGTCTTATGACAATTTAAAAATTATGTTAAGGTGGAACTCGTCAGAATTCAATTTCAAATCTACCAAAAGTGATGGTGTCTTTAAGTCGATGTAGTGTCATATAATATCTTGGTTAATCAATTAGTTGGTTGATTAGATTGAGAGTTTGAATGAGGCTTTATCTAGTAAAATAATACATACATTTTTTAACTGGTTTTTGGAATTCGTCTAAGTCTTTCGTCTAAGAGGCTTTCCTCATTCTGTCGGGCACCTAAACTTGTATGTGACTCGCAAAATATGTTTTTTGTGGTACATATGCTTTTGTAAGGGCCTAAATACATGTCCAAAGCTCCTCCCCAATTAATATACAATCTGGCATTGTTGTAGGCAAATCATTGCAGCTCACCAATATCCAATTTAGTAGAACAATCATTATCTTGATAATATTTTCTTTGTGTCCTGAATAACAAATTTTAAGTTTTAAATTAATTTTTGAATATGAAAACCGCTTTGTATATTGCGAGCATCAGTTGAAAACCCTTCTTTTTTATTAACAGCCACTGTAAACCAGAACTGGGAAGTTGTCGCCTCGCCGCATAGTATTTAGTAAAATTATTTAGTTGAATCGTCAGGCAGTTTCAAACATTACGAAATTTTAATTTGATTTTATTTTTTTGAAATTGTTTAATGCTTTATAGTAAAAGCTTTAGGATATGGTTCTTCAAAAACTTCAAAAATATTCTAAGAAGTATCGTTTCGACATTCATTTAAGATTTCCTTCAGAATTTCCTCCAGGGATTCCTTCTGAAAATATTCCAGATATTACTTTGGAAATAAATAAAGAAATTTCGTTGGAAATTTCTTCAGATATTTCTCCGAAAAGTTTCCTTTAAATTCTTTAGACAATTACTTCAGACATTCTTTGGAAATTTCTTTATGTATTTCATCGAAAACTCCGTACGAAATTCCTACACTGCCAAAAACAACTATATAGGGTATATGTGTCGCCGTTATAAATTTTTGCAATAGCTCCACCCTAATATATTCGATATAGAACCACACATAAATTAAAAAATTGCTAATTCGAGACCACCAAATTCCTTAAATAAATTCTTCAAAATATAGCATAAGGAATTTTTTCAAAATTTTCCTAAAGGAACTCTTCAGAACTTATTCTAGCAATTCCTTGAAAACATTCTCCATAAAATTTTTCAGAACTTTCTGCAGGAATTCCTTTAAATATGCCTTCACGAATTCTTTCCGAAAATCTTTCAGTAATACATTCTGATTCTTCTTCGTTTAGTTTTTTTATGTCTTTATTTCAACTCAAGGCTGGCTCGTCTCGTAGAAATTTTTTGTTTGGTGTTTATTTTAGTAAGTCTTTCAAAAATTTGATTAGAAATGGACGTAATTTTTAATTTATTTAAGAAAAAAAAAATCTGGAGGAGTACTCAATCAAGCAAATTTTTGGAGGAGTTTTTGAAGAAATTCATAAAGCATTTTGAAGGGTGCAGGAATTTCCAAATGAATTTTGGAAGGCATTTTCTAAAAAGAATCTGAAAGGATTTTCGAAAATAATTCCAGAAAGAACTGCTAAATGAGTTTTTGTAGGTATTCCTAAAAGACCTCCCCTCCCCATTTACGAAAAAAAAATCCTAATACGTTTTCAGAGGAAATGCCTAGTGGTATTTCTTAAGTAATTCCTAGGATTCTTCAGGAATTCCTTCGGGTTTTTTCAGTAATCTATTTGCAATTTCCTCCAGAAATTCCTTTGGATTTTCATCCGGTAATTTCCTCAGAAATTGCCTCAAGGAGTTCTACAAAACTCCTCCGTAATCGAATTCCAGAAAGTCTTTCGGAATTTCCTCCACATATTCCTTCAGGAAGGAAAGGAAAACCTTGGAAAATTCGTTTAGGTATTCTTAAAAAAAAACCCTTAAGAATTCCAAGCAACTTTAAGCAACTCCGACAATTTTAGATTTTCTCGAGAATTCCGTTGGACATTCCGTCAATACGTCGTTCAGAAATTCCTCCAGGGATTTCTTTGGAAAATCTGCCGAATTTTTAAGGGTATAAATGTAGAAATTAAATAAATGTTGTAATTTTCAAGATATTTCTCCAAAAATTCGAAGGGTTTCTTAGAAATATTCCAGAACTTCCCTCAGGAATCCTTTAAGTAAAAACTTCCTCCATGATTTTTTTTATTAAACTTCTTTGGAATTCCTTCAGGAATTGCTTTGTAGAATCCTCTACAATTTTTTCAGTAATTCCCTTCGGATATACCTTCCAAAGATCCTTTATAAATTTCTTTTGAAATATCTACAGAAAATGTTTTTTGAAGTTCCTTCGAAAATTATTTTGGAATTCCTCCAAAAATTCTCCAAAAATCATTCTGAAATTCATTAATGGATTCCTTTGGAAATTTCTTTTGGCATTGAAAATTGGCTTATAATTTTTTTTTCGGAAATTAATTTGGGAATTGCTTCGAAAGATTCTTTTAGGAATTCCTTCGGATTTTTTTTTAGAAATTACTTAGCAAGCTACTTGACAATTTTTCCTGAAATCTCCATAGGAATTCCTTCAGAACTACCTTAGAACTACCTAGAAAATTCCAGTATGTTTGATAACTCCAGGAAGAAATTTTTGGCCATTTCCCTCAGGATTTCTTTACAACATTCTCCATTTCTTGTGATTTTTTCGGGGACCTAGGGAATTCATTCAAAACCTCTTTAGAATTTTTTTCGAAAATTTCTTCGAAAATACCTTTGCAAATTTCTTTGAAAAAACCCTCAAAAATTGCCTTTGGCATGCATAGGTGTCCAACTAAAAATCTTTCCTCTTCCTCAGCATTCCCAAGGACGTGGCCAGGGCAGATGTCACCTGTTGTAGAGTACCTTGCTTCCATCTAAGAGATAGTATCTTACAAAAGTCTATGTTTTTACCACCTATGAATTGCTGAATGCTAATGCTAGATTCTCAAGGAATGACAATTTCTAAGTAATTAGGAATTAAAAAAAATTCCGGTTTCCTCCAAAAATTCTTTCAGGAACTCCACTAAGAACTTTTTTGGCATATTTAACTAAATTCAAGGGATAATATTCATTTTGGTTGGCCATCGTGTACCAGTAGTATTACTCAGCCAGTGCGCATTTTCAGTTATGTTAATTTCAACAACATTTTGTATAAGAAAATTATTTTGAGCTTTTTAGTGGAATGTTTTCACCTGTCATAAGACGAGTTTATACAATCCCATTGAATTCCACCACTTAATTGTATCTTGACAGATACGTATTTCGACCTCAAAAGTAAGGCCGTCTTCAGTGTCTCGTAAGTCGAGTCAAGTACTCGTAAGTCGAGTCAAGTACGAGACACTGAAGACGGCCTTACTTTTGAGGTCGAAATACGTATCTGTCAAGATACAATTAAGTGGTGGAATTCAATGGGATTGTATAAACTCGTCTTATGACAGGTGAACATTTTGTAATCAGGTACGTCAGCAATTGACTATTGAATGTGCTGTTTGATGATCGGCAACCGTATAATATTTCAATTTTCGACATTGTTTTTCCACAAGGGCGAAAGTCGCAAACGTAAACATTGACTTCTTTTGCTGATTTCAGGAAGATTAGAGATTTCTGGCGGTATTTTCAACTTCCGTTCGATAGGAGGTTCGGAGCGCCACCAGTTCCAAGTGGTTGTAAGCTGGAAGAGGTTCTAGTTGTTGAGGAATTTGCAGGAAAAGGCATTGTTTACGTTTGCGACATTCGCCCTTATGAAACAACAGTGTCGTTTTAACTGAAGACGATTTTTATACGGGTTTTCGTACTGTGTGAATCCAAAAATCCGCGTTAAGTTAATTTCATTAGCCATTAATTTTTTCATCCACGCCGGTTTACGCCGCCGCCGCCGCCGCCGATAAAACCCAACGGCGCGCCGCCTTGATGCCGCCGCCGCCGGGGCAAAAGTGACCACCACGCCGCCGCCGATTACATGATCGGCGCACAGGTCTAGAAGCATATGCGACTACTGCCTACTTTCAGGCGGCAATTTATGGACGGGTCTACTGTACATTACTTTTGGCCTTGGTAAAAGTTGCACCACTAAAAGCATTATCAGTACCACGCCTAGAGCTAATGGGAGCGATTCTAGAGCAAGATTGGCAAAGACAGTCGACGAATATCACACGATTCTTATTCGCCGCTGGATCCTGTGGACGAATTCGTTGGCAGCAAGGCTGGATTTAGGAGGAAGGGGCGGTTGGGCCGTGGCCCCAGGCCCCACAAATCTTATGTACCGAAACCAACCATTTTTGTATACTTTGGGGCCCCCACAAGCTGTCGACCCTAGGGCCCCCTTCCGGCTAAATCCGGCCCTGGTTGGCAGTATTAGCTTGGATTCAGTCATAGCACTGCCGATATCAACAGTTCGTTGCGTTCAAAGTAGGAGAAATCCTAAGCAAAACGAAAACAGTAGTAGAGTAGATATGGGTCCCAACTAACCATAACGTGGCTGACGAGGCCACAAAGTGGGGGAGAGGTCCTAGTACGGAAACTAATGTCGTTTTCGGTTTTAAACCTGGGTCAGGTCCGACCCCGACTCTGAATAACCGAACGAAAAACGAATCAGGATCGAGTCAGTATGATGGTGTTAGTGAGAACTCAAGCCCTATCATCTGTTTTGTTTTCAGTTCGCACTTTTATCAGCTGGCAGAAATATAAATATTTTATCAGATTTTATACAGATTTCATCTTTTGAATTTTTTTACTAATGTTATTTTGTTTCTCATTATATAAATTAAATGGGGAAGTCAGATTATTCTTCTGTTAATTGTTTATTTTAAAAATGACAATTAATCCATCAATAAATTTATGTGATTTGAAGCTTGTGATGAATGGCGACGGCAATGTGGATTGCCGTGAAGGAATTTTGGCGCTCTGGAACATTTCCGGTAATTATGCCAATCCGTGTTTTCCGATAAACTGTTATACTGATTCTATGTGGCGTTCTGGGTAACAGTGATTGTGTTACATTTGAATTGTCAATTATGCCATTCAAATGTAATAGAACAAGAAAATATAGAAACACTTTGTAAACAATTTAATAGAAAAATTATTGAGATTTGGGGCCTTTTATTTTAAAACAAAGAATCAAATCGCACAAGAGTTGACTAGCATTTTCGTATTTTCCTCCCAAGAGGGGACCCTTTGGGATAAACCGCGATTTCACCAAAATCAAATATACAAGGCAAAAACCAAATATACAAGAAAGGCAAATAATTTTTTCTCTACATAATTTTCCACTACATAACAGGAGATTCAACATAATAAATATCAACGGGGTAAAATATGTCTTTGTCGGTTTTTTAACGAATTACAACTAAAAATCCTGCGTCCACTCTAAAATTATGCTCAATTCGTATAAAACTGTTCCTAAATTTATATTTTAATTTATTTTCTGGCCAAGTATCATCGGGAGTGTTACTAGGTAGCAAATATACCCTCTACAAGGTGAATCATTAATAAAACTATTGTAAATAATCAAAAACGTATCATTTGTTGATGGCAAAATAGTTTTTTTTTTTTTTTTTTTTTTTTTTTTTTTTTTTTAACTAATTTTATTTGCTAATTATCTAATACATGCATTCATCTCTTAGACTAGGTGTTCCGTGTTTTCTTAACACTATCATCCTTATTTGCTATGTTACGCTTTTAGTTATTATTAATACATTTCAATTGCCTCTGGCAGTTAGAATTTTTCCTCTGGTTGAATTGAACCATGTAGGAATTACAATGTTTTCAACTTAAACTAAACTTAACCTATTTTAAACTAAGGGTACAGGAGTTAATCGTTGCAATAGAAGATTGCAACGATTTTTATCTAAAATTGAAATTATTTTGTTGGACATTTGTTGCAATGTCTCAATATTAGAAATTCTATGAAGTTCATTGGTACTATACCACGGAGGCAACTTCAGAATCATTTTCAAAATTTTATTTTGAATCCTCTGGAGTGCCTTCTTTCTGGTATTGCAGCAACTAGCCCATATTGGCACAGCATACAACATGGCAGGTCTAAAAATTTGTTTGTAAATCAAAAGTTTGTTCTTAAGACAAAGTTTTGATTTTCTGTTTATAAGTGGATATAGACACTTAATATATTTGTTACATTTGGCTTGAAGGCTTGATCTAGCAGAAGTCCTAAATATTTAGCTTCGCTAGACCAATTAATTGACATAGTGACAATATGTCTGCTAGAAGGTTTCAAATAAGAAGCTCTCGGCTTATGTGGGAAAATTATAAGCTGAGTTTTGGAAGCATTCGGGGAAATTTTCCATTTGCGCAAGTAAGTGGAGAAAATATCCAAACTTTTTTGCAATCTGCTACAAATGACACGAAGGCTTCGCCCTTTGGCTGAGAGGCCCGTGTCATCTGCAAACAAAGATTTTTGACACCCTGGTGGTAAATCAGGTAAGTCAGAAGTAAAAATGTTATACAATATGGGCCCCAGTATGCTGCCTTGGGGGACACCAGCCCTTACAGGTAATCTATCAGATTTAGTATTCTGATAGTTTACCTGCAGCGAACGATCTGATAAATAATTTTGGATCAGTTTAATGATGTACAGAGGAAAATTAAAATTCATCAATTTTACAATCAAACCTTCATGCCAAACACTGTCAAATGCTTTCTCTATATCAAGAAGAGCAACTCCAGTCGAATATCCTTCAGATTTGTTGAGCCGAATTAAGTTCGTAACTCTTAATAACTGATGAGTGGTTGAATGCCCATGGCGAAAACCAAATTGCTCATCAGCAAAAATAGAATTGTCATTAATATGAACCATCATTCTATTCAAAATAATCTTTTCAAACAGTTTGCTTATTGAAGAAAGCAAACTGATTGGGCGATAACTAGAAGCCTCAGCTGGATTTTGTCCGGCTTCAAAATTGGAACAACTTTGGCGTTTTTCCATTTATCTGGAAAGTATGCCAATTGAAAACATTTGTTAAATAAATTAACCAAAAAGGATAAAGAGCTCTCAGGAAGTTTTTTGATAAGTATGTAGAAAATACCATCATCGCCCGGGGCTTTCATATTTTTAAATTTTCTAGTAATAGATCTCACTTCATCCAAATTAGTTCCCAACGAAGGATCAAAAACATTATCTTGATCGAGAATGTCTTCGAAGCTCCGTGTAACCTGATCCTCAATTGGACTAGTGAGACCTAGACTAAAATTATGGGCACTCTCGAACTGCTGAGCAAGTTTTTGAGCCTTTTCGCCATTTGTTAATAAAATTTTATTTCCCTCTTTAAGCGCTGGAATTGGCTTTTGAGGTTTTTAAGAATTTTTGTTAATTTCAAAGGGTTTCGAACTGGGATCCAACTTCGAGACATTATTCTCAAAGTTGGTATTTCTCAGAATAGCGAAACGTTTTTTAATTTCATTTTGCAAATCTCGCCAAATAACTTTCAACGCGGGATCGCGAGTTCTTTGGTATTGCCTTCTTCTCACATTTTTAAGACGGATCAGTAGCTGAAGATCGTCGTCAATAATAATGGAGTTGAATTTAACTTCACATTTCGGAATTGCAATGCCTCTGGCTTCGACAATTAAATTTGTCAAAGATACGAGCGCATTGTCAATATCACTTTTGGTATCGAGAGGAATATCAACATCAAAATTCCTATCGATATATGTTTTATATAAATCCCAATCAGCTCTATGATAATTAAAAGTAGAGCTGATTGGATTATAAATGGCTTCTTGTGAGATTTCAAACGTCACAGGAAGGTGATCAGAGTCAAAGTCAGCATGAGTTACCAATTGGCCACACAGCTGACTTGAATCCGTTAAAACTAAATCAATTGTAGAAGGATTTCGACTGGAAGAAAAACAAGTTGGTCCATTGGGATATTGAATAGTATAATATCCCGCAGAACAATCTTCAAATAAAATTTTACCATTGGAATTGCTTTGAGCATTATTCCATGAACGGTGTTTGGCATTGAAGTCACCAATTACGAAGAATTTTGATTTGTTGCGAGTCAGAATTTGAAGATCAGCTTTCAACAAATTCTTTTGCTGCCCATTGCATTGAAAAGGCAAGTAGGCTGCAATGAAGGAAAATTGTCCAAAATTTGTTTCAACAGAAACTCCCAAGGTTTCAAAAACTTTGGTTTCAAACGAAGAAAATAATTTATGTTTGATACGTCTATTAATGACAATGGCGACCCCACCACAGGCGCTGTCAAGACGATCATTTCTGTAGATAAAATAGTTTGGATCTCTTTTAATGGAGAGTCCTGGTTTTAAATACGTTTCAGTTATGATGGCAATATGCACATTATGAACTGAAAGGAAGTTGAATAATTCATCTTCCTTACCCTTTAGAGAGCGGGCATTCCAATTTAGAACTTTCACACAATTATTTGGATCCATTGAAACGGAGTCCGATAACAATTTTTTGTGTGTACTTTATACCAACCTGAACAGCTTCTGGTATGGTATTTGCTTTGAACATTGCATCAATCATGTGATGCAATTGTTCAGTTAAAAAATCAAAATCGGAAGCAGTCATGCTACCTGAATCGGCAACATGACCGTTATTTTCCGTTGGGACATGGGTATAAACCTCATTTTGAGAAGAGAAATTTTGTCTACCAGCAGCGATGTTTGCATACGTAGGTACATTGGAAAAATTGGAATTTACTGAAGTGCTTGCTACCCGTTGACGAGCGGCAAAATTTGTTTGTGAATTGTGGTGGGTATGAATTGCTCGATCGGTAACCGGTTTCGAAATTTGAGCGTTTGAAAAATTTCTACCCGTCGAATCTGGGATCCGATTGGAATTTCCCGTCATCAATTTTGCACGGGAATTCAAAACTTTTGCGTGAAGGGCATTCCCAGAAATTGGATTTGTGATTGCCCCACAGTTTGCGCACTTAAATTTATTGGAATTTTCTCTCACAGGACATGCGTCCTTGGCGTGAGAGGTTCCACCACAAATCATGCACTTAGCATCCATGTGACAATGTTTGGTTCCATGACCCCACTTTTGGCACTTACGGCAATGGGTGGGGTTTTGGAAATTTCCCCCAGGCCTGCGGAAATGTTCCCATGTAACACGGACATGGGACATAATACAGGCCTTTTCCAACTTTTCATATTATTTAGTTCACTTTGTTAAAATGAACTGAATAAAATTCTTGAGAAATGCCTCTCTGGGAAGTACCAGAGTTGGATTTCTTTTTCATCTTAATTACTTGGACTGGTGAAAATCCAAGTAATTGAGAAATTTCAATTTAATCTCATCCAGTGATTTGTCATCACTGGGGAGACCTTTCAAGACGACTTTGAACAATCGCTCAGTTTTGTCGTCGTATGTGAAGAATTTATGGCGCTTCTCAGTTAAATACTGAAGAAGACGTTTGCGATCGTCAAAGGATCCCGGCAAAACGCGGCAGTCACCCTTCCTAGCAATCTGAAATGAAACCTTGATCCCCTGAAGGTTACTCAAAATCTCATTCCGGAAGCCAGAAAACTCGGCAACAGATACCACAATTGGCGGAATCCTTTGCTTTTCGCATGAATCGAATCACCTGGGCTAGAGGTAGATTCGATTTGCTCAATATCATCATTAATCAAATCGAACTGATTGCTCAGTTCGATTGGAGAAGAATTATTTCCGATATTAGAGTTAGAAGGAATATCTGAATTCTCCAGCTTCCTTCTATTTTTTCCGCGCTTGGGCAGGACGGTCTTGAAACCTTGTTTCTTTGAAGGAAGTGGAGAATTCAGAGACTCCCCTTCCTCTTGTTTTTGTTAATACTCATTGCTGAGCGTGGAGACGTGACCTTCTAAGAGGTTTTTCCCAGAACGGTGTCCCTGCAGGATTACCACCGCTTGTCGGAATTTTACTTCCGCAAACGGGTCCAACGTAAAACGAAGGCACGGGTCCTTGCAAAGATCGTAACGGGATCAGTGGGTACAAATAGCGCTAAGAAGCACCGTTGAAATTAAAATAGCTTCGGGTAGTATTAAAAACTTCCTTCCGCAAAGAGAGAAAGAACCGCACAGCACGAAAGCACGATGCGGTCTCGATGGCAAAATAGTTATCACTGCCTTATAAAGGGTTAATATCAAGGTTAATACATTATGTTTATATTCTTCAAATCCGTAACCTTAAACAAATTATTCACAGAGCTGCAATAACGAATAAAATAATGGTATGAACATTTTGGTATAAATAATACTCCGATACTTCGGTACGCTATTTTCCCACTGAGAGAGCAATTATAACTAAAGCATATCATCAAATACACAACGTAATAGTGAGTAAATAGCAGCTACCTTCTCGTCACTGCATTTATCAATCACATTTTCAACAAAATTTTTAACCCTCATTTTGTTAATAACGGAGATACCGTCTGAAGTAATCAGCAAAAAATATGTTGGTATCTGAATCCATTTCACAATCAGAGAAACTTGAAGACAACACACAATTAAAATAATCCATTTTTACGTGGAAGACAGCAACAAAATTTATAAATTCAACAAATGAAACAAAAACGATTAAAACTCAAATACCCATCCGCACCCTTCCGTTTCTTTCATATTTTCATTTTCCTTTAGCGTAAACATAAACACCTGTTTGACAGTTTTTGTTCGAATGTATTGGTGAACCTAGGTTCGATCTCGATAAATCGGCAGAGCGAACCTCATTCGTTTTGGGTCGGATCTGGTGCGGATCGCGATCCAACCTGAACGAATAACCGAACGTTTTGACAACTGTTAGAGCGGATCCGGGCCTTTTTCCACAGATTCTGGACAAAGTTTTGCATTTTTTACCAGACGGAGAAACGGTTGGCCGAGATATTCGGGTTAAGTGATGGCTGTTAGTAGACGCTGTATTACAACACGCATAAAAAGCATTCCCGAATTCGTGAACCAACAAAAATACACCGTGATTTAAGGCATGGATTTAGGAACACCAGTCACGTTTTCCGGAACGTTCCAGAAAACGTGACGGTTGTTTACGAATCCATGATCAAAAATACACCGTGAACTTGAACGCTTTTTTGCGTGTTATTGAGAGCGTTTCGAAGTCACCAGGATCGTTACTGAAAGAGTGAGAGGTCTAAAACAGTGTCCAAGCTACTATATCTTTCTTGAAAGCGTTTTAGAAACACTTCACGGTGGCTTCCCACAGGCTACCAGACTACGGCCGTAGTTACCGACTTGCTCCAACACAATTCGTGCTGTGGGAATTGAGCGTTCTCGCATCCGTTGAGATCAAACACTATTACAATATGAACTGCTATCGTTACTTCCCGAGCAGGAGAAAATAACTGAGTAATACCTAATTCTGTTATTCACACCTTACTCTGTTATGAACTAGCCTTGCGTAACAGGTAAAATACCAAAGGAGTTGTACCAAAAATGCAAATACATTATACACAGCTGAATTTCAGCTCCTCATCATGAGAATAAAGTTTGAATTTTGTAGAATGGACCTAGTAGAATGCATGTGGGTTGTTGGATGTTATTTAGCACGTTCATTTGTTGTGAAAAACGGAATTTGATTCACAAAAGTACACACATGCATTCTACAAGGCCTATTCTGCTGAATTCAAACTTTATTCTTAAAGTGAGGAGCCGAAATTCAGCTTTACAGAGGACAGAAACCAAATTTCTATGAAAATACGTACTTTTGTGAATTAAATTACGTTTTTCACAACAAATGAATGTTCCGAAAAAATCCAAAAACCCACATGCATTCTACAAGGCCCATTCTAAAAAATTCAAGTTCTATTCTCAAAGTGATGAGCCAAAATTCAGCTTTACAGAACAGAGAAACCAAATTTCCATGAGAATACGTAGTTTTGTGAATTAAAACACGTTTTTTCTCAAAAACAGAACGTGTTACAAAAAAATTTAATACATGACTGAATTTAACAAAAAAAAATCTTTTGAGTACACTGAAAATGGTTGAAGGGAGTGAAACACTGTTAACTAGTGTAATCGGATTATTCCACCAAATGACCAGTTTGGTTGAACGTTTTTAACCGAATATTCTTCTCCCGAATAGATGAAAATAGCCCAATAACATCAAATGTTGATTAAATAGCAAAATGAGATATGGACATGATTGATATGAGAGCTAAAAGATCAGACGACAGTATCAATATGATTAACTATTTGGTAGCGTCTTAGGGGGAATGTTACACGGTTAAACGACCATTATCTTCCTTTCATTTCCAATAATTAATTCTATATATCAAACAGATGCGCCTTTCGTCCTCCACTTGAGGACTTCTTCATTGGTTTTGTTATCGACTGATTGATACATAAAATAAATTAGTGGAGGTAAAAGGAAGATAATAGTCGCTTAGCCGAGTATCAATATGTTGCACTGAAATATCACGGATCAAGTTATGCTATTTATAACAAGTAATCAATATCATGTACCATTAGTTAGTTCTTATCCATAGCACATCTTGATATTTAAATGATATTTCGGAGCAAATTTTTGATAATGTTGCCTGTTCTGGAAGGGTGTTTTTCGATTAAATAAGATGTAATACTCGGAAGTTAGCATTCTCAGTCTGGAGAATCCGTACGACGGTTTTTTACTTGCCCGACGCTTCAGCCGATGGATTGTGGCCTTTTCAAGGGTCGTATAGTCTACCGTCTATCGTGGTTTGCAATCATTAACGATGGATGGTAGACTATACGACCCTTGAAAAAGACCACAACCCACCGGCCGAAACGTCGGGCAAGTAAAAAACCGTCGTCCTTATTCTCCAGACTGAGAAAGCCAACTTCCGAATGTTGACTGTTTTTTTATCTCTTATATCAATCAAGTCCATATCATGTTTTGTTATTCTGTTCATGACCTCTGCCCGGGATTGGCTGTATGTCCTTTGTGGCCGTATACCGGGCAGAAGCCATAAACAGAAAAATGAACCATGATAAGAACATTCAACAATATAAAAAAATTGCCTCAAATTATCATTTAAATATCAAAATATGCTATGGATAAGAACAAGCCAATAGCACTTCTTACAAATAACATAACTTGATTTCCTCATGTTATTTTAATGCAAAATATTGATATAGTCACCTGATCTTTTATCTCTTTTATAAATCATGTCCATATCTCAATTTGCTATCTTATCATAATTTGATATCATTGAGCTATTTTCGTCTGCTCGGGATGGCCTTCTCGGTTGCTTGTCTCTTTCAGTCAAACTATTTTTGGTATAATAACCGTTTCGGACAAACTTTCAGTTTGTTCAAATGAAATTTAACTATTCGGCCTAAGGTGTTATTAGACCAAGTGGTCCGAATGTTGGTAGGCTGAATATTACATTTGGTCGAGCAAAACAAATGGGCCAAAATCCATCTGTCCGTAATTATTTGGTCGTCGATTCCCTCAACAGTATTGTCTTACTCGTTATGAAATCTTTGTAAAAAATGCTCCAAAGGCACTAAGAATTTCAGAAGGAGCTTCACCGTTTAAGGTAGAGAGGTTTGCCTTAAACGATGAAGCGCTTTCTGAACATCTTCGATTGTCTTTGATTGCGAAAGTTGTAGAGCGTCACGAAAATATGATAGATGTTAATGTCTTAGTCGTTTCTCGATGCAATTTCAATGTTTTCGGATCATTCAATCAAGTCAACGCTAATATATAGTCTTCTAGCAATATTGATTTTTTTTTCTTATTTATCATCGATAATTGTTAAAGAGTTTAAAAAAAAGAAGTTCGGCTCCAATCCTTATTTCCAACCAGATTGGGTAGAAAGCGGACTCGGCAGCGCAGCAACGAAGCCGCCGGTTTTGGCCACAATGGAATATCATCAGCATCCATGGTGGTTCATGCCGAGAATTAAATCTAAACGATGGCGTATGCTGCACTAGCGGAAAATCATCGTGTGGTCGGGCTTTGGACTTGTTGATATTTGTTATTGGAAGAGCGCATTATTGGAAATAATTTATTTTAACAACTACTAAAATAGCTGGGAAGTGTTCTAATTTGAATTAATTCACTGAATTAAACTTAATTCAGATTACCAAAAGTATGAGAATTCATCTTTACTCACCTATTTTTTTTTTCTTTTTGCGCTTTTTGTCGTTGCGATCCAATAAACTAGGATCATTAGAAAGTATCCAATTTAGTTTTATTAATGCGCCTACACAATCACAAAAACTGTCTGAATCTTGGGAGGAAATTCCGTTTGGACCGCTGCTTGAGGCCTTTTTCTTCTTAAGAAGCATTTTAGGGCCAACATTTACTAGATTTAAGAGACATTTTCTTCGAAAAGGCAAAGAATCTAATGGCAATGTTGGCGTCGGTAGCAAATCCAAGCGGCATCAGTAATAACCGTCACCAGTGCGCATGAAACTTATAATTATTGAAAAAATATCAGCGTCAGTCGAGGCATAGTAGAAATATTGTGATTTCAAGGGAATTGGGGCAATATGGGCACTTCAAAGTGGTCTGACCAGCACGAAACCCCTCACAATCGATTTATCATACTTTTTCGCTTCAAGAAACTTATAATTATTGAAAAAATATCAGCGTCAGTTCAAGGCATAGTAGAAATATTGTGATTTCAAGGGAATTGGGGCAATATGGGCTCTTCAAAGTGGTCTGACCAGCACGAAACCCCTCACAATCGATTTATCTCACTTTTTCACTTCATGAAACTTATAATTATTGAAAAAAATTTCAGCGTCAGTTCGAGGCATAGTAGAAATATTGTGATTTCAAGGGAATTGGGGCAATATGGGTTCTTCAAAGTGGTCTGACCAGCACGAAACCCCTCACAATCGATTTATCTCACTTTTTCACTTCATGAAACTTATAATTATTGAAAAAATATCAGCGTCAGTTCGAGGCATAGTAGAAATATTGTGATTTCAAGGGAATTGGGGCAATATGGGCTCTTCAAAGTGGTCTGACCAGCACGAAACCCCTCACAATCGATTTATCTCACTTTTTCACTTCATGAAACTTATAATTATTGAAAAAATATCAGCGTCAGTTCGAGGCATAGTAGAAATATTGTGATTTCAAGGGAATTGGGGCAATATGGGCTCTTCAAAGTGGTCTGACCAGCACGAAACCCCTCACAATCGATTTATCTCACTTTTTCACTTCATGAAACTTATAATTATTGAAAAAATATCAGCGTCAGTTCGAGGCATAGTAGAAATATTGTGATTTCAAGGGAATTGGGGCAATATGGGCACTTCAAAGTGGTCTGACCAGCACGAAACCCCTCACAATCGATTTATCTCACTTTTTCACTTCATGAAACTTATAATTATTGAAAAAATATCAGCGTCAGTTCGAGGCATAGTAGAAATATTGTGATTTCAAGGGAATTGGGGCAATATGGGCACTTCAAAGTGGTCTGACCAGCATGAAACCCCTCACAATCGATTTATCATACTTTTTCGCTTCAAGAAACTTATAATTATTGAAAAAATATCAGCGTCAGTTCAAGGCATAGTAAAAATATTGTGATTTTTAGGGGAATTGGGGCAAAATGGGCACTTCAAAGTGGTCTGACCAGCACGAAACCCCTCGCAATCGATTTATCTCACTTTTTCACTTCATGAAACTTATAATTATTGAAAAAATATCAGCGTCAGTTCGAGGCATAGTAGAAATATTGTGATTTCAAGGAATTGGGGCAATATGGGCACTTCAAAGTGGTCTGACCAGCACGAAACCCCTCACAATCGATTTATCTCACTTTTTCACTTCATGAAACTTATAATTATTGAAAAATATCAGCGTCAGTTCGAGGCATAGTAGAAATATTGTGATTTCAAGGGAATTGGGGCAATATGGGCACTTCAAAGTGGTCTGACCAGCATGAAACCCCTCACAATCGATTTATCATACTTTTTCGCTTCAAGAAACTTATAATTATTGAAAAAATATCAGCGTCAGTTCAAGGCATAGTAAAAATATTGTGATTTTTAGGGGAATTGGGGCAAAATGGGCACTTCAAAGTGGTCTGACCAGCACGAAACCCCTCACAATCGATTTATCATACTTTTTCGCTTCAAGAAACTTATAATTATTGAAAAAATATCAGCGTCAGTACAAGGCATAGTAAAAATATTGTGATTTTTAGGGGAATTGGGGCAAAATGGGCACTTCAAAGTGGTCTGACCAGCACGAAACCCCTCGCAATCGATTTATCTCACTTTTTCACTTCATGAAACTTATAATTATTGAAAAAATATCAGCGTCAGTTCGAGGCATAGTAGAAATATTGTGATTTCAAGGGAATTGGGGCAATATGGGCACTTCAAAGTGGTCTGACCAGCACGAAACCCCTCACAATCGATTTATCTCACTTTTTCACTTCATGAAACTTATAATTATTGAAAAATATCAGCGTCAGTTCGAGGCATAGTAGAAATATTGTGATTTCAAGGGAATTGGGGCAATATGGGCACTTCAAAGTGGTCTGACCAGCATGAAACCCCTCACAATCGATTTATCATACTTTTTCGCTTCAAGAAACTTATAACTTTTGAAAAAATATCAGCGTCAGTTCAAGGCATAGCAGAAATATTGTGATTTTTAATGGAATTTGGGCAAAATGGGCACTTTAAAGTGGTCTGACCAGCACGAAACCCCTCGCAATCGATTTATCTCACTTTTTCACTTCATGAAACTTATAATTATTGAAAAAATATCAGCGTCAATTCAAGGCATAGTAAAAATATTGTGATTTTTAGGGGAATTGGGGCAAAATGGGCACTTCAAAGTGGTCTGACCAGCACGAAACCCCTCACAATCGATTTATCATACTTTTTCGCTTCAAGAAACTTATAACTTTTGAAAAAATATCAGCGTCAGTTCAAGGCATAGCAGAAATATTGTGATTTTTAATGGAATTTGGGCAAAATGGGCACTTTAAAGTGGTCTGACCAGCACGAAACCCCTCGCAATCGATTTATCTCACTTTTTCACTTCATGAAACTTATAATTATTGAAAAAATATCAGCGTCAGTTCGAGGCATAGTAGAAATATTGTGATTTCAAGGGAATTGGGGCAATATGAGCACTTCAAAGTGGTCTGACCAGCACGAAACCCCTCACAATCGATTTATCATACTTTTTCGCTTCAAGAAACTTATAATTATTGAAAAAATATCAGCGTCAGTTTAAGGCATAGTAAAAATATTGTGATTTTTAGGGGAATTGGGGCAAAATGGGCACTTCAAAGTGGTCTGACCAGCACGAAACCCCTCACAATCGATTTATCATACTTTTTCGCTTCAAGAAACTTATAATTTATGAAAAAATATCAGCGTCAGTTCAAGGCATAGCAGAAATATTGTGATTTTTAGGGGAATTTGGGCAAAATGGGCACTTTAAAGTGGTCTGACCAGCACGAAACTTCTTGCAATCGATTTATCGAACTTTTTCCCTTCAGGAAACATCTACTTTCTGGAAATTTTGCAGCGTCAGCTGGAGTAATTGAATTTCGAGCCTTTTGCTTTTGAAAATCCCCAGTGTGCAGTGGGTTGCTGCAGAAAATTTATTCGTCGCAATATCGTCTGCAGCCATTCAGCGTCAAGGTTCGGACTATCGTTTCGTGGCTGGTAGTATAATAATCGATTCTTTTCATTAGCACTTTTCAACACAAAGGAAAGTTAATATGAGAGGAATTTTCTCTAAAGCACTAAACAGTACCGCTGACAGAAACCATCTACAGAGACATATGCAAACTCCGATAACACAAATTTAATTTCTGCCGTTGTGTTCTCTGATTTTCTTCAGCCAAACGGCTGGAACGCTGGAACGTTGTGGTTTTCACTCTGAAAAAAATTAATGTCAAATCAACTCTCGTCAGTGTAATATGATGGTTGAAATGTATGTAAAAGAGTATGCTACAAACAATGCGCCACTGAATAAAGCCACTAGCAAAATATCTAATTGGGCTGTATCGTTGCGTTTTTCTTCTAATTTACTCAAATCGTCCAATTTGTCAATATTATTCAGTTTACTTTTTACTTATTTCTTATGATTCCTTTCAAACCTAGATTTCTTTATCAATAATAATCTTCAAATTTTGCATTAAGTGCATGTTTTGTCGACTGCTGTTTGTGAGATTTTGTAAACTTGATTTTGCTTTGTGCGGTAGGTGTACAAAACAATTGAAGATCGATATTACATTCCGATCCATTCGTGGTTTTAAACATTTATAGTCCTGAAAAAAACTGCAAATTATTGAATTTTAACCTGTGGGATCATACCAGCTGATGCTTTTTCTGTGTTATGTGCAGCTCTGGTCAATGACGGAGTAGAAACTACTATTAGCATAATAGTCAATCAAGCTATATTAATTTCCGCCAAAAACACATAAATTATGACCAACTGAAACAAGAATATTTGAATTCAATAAAATTTGGACAAATCTTTGATCCTTTTGAAAAGTTATGCGTGAAATGGTCTAAGGTTACTCAAAGGAAGCAACATTTACTCATGTTATATTTACTGATGATATTCGGTGCATGAGAAAAAAACAAAAAGGGAAATGTTGCAAAAAAATTTTTTTTCTCTACACTTTTCTCAAGCTTTTAAGCGTTCATTTTCGAGATGCCGCAGAGTGCAACGGTAGTCTGTTGTGGCCACCAATTTACATTTTACCAGGAGGTTTAAACGGTTAATAGGAACACGAGTTTCACGGTCCTAGGATTGAGCTGTTTGCTTATTTCAAATTAAAGGCTGCCGTCAAGTACTATTTAAATTATTGCATTCAAGACAGAACACGTTTATAGGAAAATGTGACGAATCAGGGATGATCGGAAATCATTTATCCAGTACATGTAAATAACGAATTCATACAGTAGGACTCCCAACTGTAATCACTGAATTAGAAAGAGGCAAAGTGGCACAGCCAGAACGGCAGTCAGTGGCCCTTTGTCGATGCCTCGTTTCCACGAAGCCCCGCAACACCACCGTCGTTGTTAGATTTGCGCGCTGCTGCTCCAACGTCATCGTCGTCGTCTTCGCCGCCGCCATCATCGCCGGTAGTAATAATATCCATTTGCAACTTTCAACAGTTATGTACATGTATGGCGGATTCTTGCACAGCCGGATGTGCGCGGCAGCAGTAAGAGCCCGGCACGGCCCTTAACTGTTGTACAGCATGCGAGGTAGGTATTTCTTTCCGGCCCAAAGCACCCCTGTGGGGATGACCTTTTTTGTTGCCGATGGTGATGGTGATGGAAACAAGTGCCGGGCTTACCTCCTGTGTCGGCGCGTCGACGTCATAGCGGGAGTCAGTCGTCGAGCGTTTGACGAACGTTAAACAACAATGGGCTCCAGTAAGTAACTGAGCTGAATGCTGGATGGCTTTGCCGGAGGACATATGCTTGACCTTCTCGTCGCATTTGGGTCATTATGATCTGAGCAAAATTTTCAAACTAGTGCAAGATAGCTAGAATGATCTTATCGTTTATGCCAAAATAACAAATATTGACACTACATTTTGTTAAAAGTTTGACACTTTGACACTTTGAATTCAGCTAATCTTCATTACCAAATGGAGTTACTGTTTGGCATGATGTAGAGCTTAGCCTTCAGGCTCATTTCTATTATTTAATAAACGAAGTTTCTGTCACCGGGCAAGAAAATCAGACACTTGCTACAAAAAATCAATATTCTGCTTTGCTACTTATGGCGATTTTATTCATCTTTTCGACAGATCAATCATTTACGTGGATAACCAAGGGATGGCACAACAACTTTTTCACATTATTCTGAAATCTTTTTTATTCGGCGAATCGGAATTAGGATTGATGGCAGTATAAACGACGAATAAATTTTGTCGCCACCTCGTCTGAAATTGTTCCAAAATACAACAGGATACAGTTTTTCACCCACATTAAAGTTGTGTTTACGTTTTTGAAGAGATTGTGGGGGGTCTACGAATATCAAAACAACGACGACTGTCTCATCCCGTAGGTTTCGGTGCGCTGTATCGCGCTGCACGCATGGCTCCATAGATGTTTACAGACCAACGCGACGTGACGCTAATCGCTTTCGGAATGAACAGTGCAAATAAAGCGACAATGTCGCGACGACGTCTAGCAATCGCATTGCAAGCTTTTCTAAGGGAACTGTGATTCACAGCTGCTTACGGTAATCGAAGCTGATAAATTTCACAGGTACAGCCGCATCACTTGCTTGTTGTGCAAAAGACGGTGCTATTAGCAGCTGTGTACGCAAAAACAGATGATAAATTAATAAATTTAATTAGCACCTCCAGGTCAAGATGTTTTGATTAGTTTGCTTCGGGCGGAAAAGTGGAAAGATGACCAATCGTCGATGTTTGTTATGCAACACACAGCATTGGATGTCGATTCCAATGCCAGTTACCTTTCTTTCTACTTTGTAATATTGCTTCTGCGTTTCTCAAATATGGGAAGAGGCCCCCCATAAAGCTTGATGAAAAAAGTGTCGATCTAATATGTAGATAGGAACGTACGTGATAAAACGCTCTAGCGGCACTAACTTACGAGGCACAACGCGTTTCCATACACCTCCACGCCAGAATTAGATTAGCCAACGTTGTGCGTGGGCTGCGTTATTCCATAAGATCTGCTAGATAACATGCGTTTTACCTCCGTGAGTTTTCCGGCCGCAGAATGTCACAAATTTATGTTTAAATGTAAATGTTATTGCTGTGTCAGACAAACTTTCCTTTTTTTCCGGTTAAACTTTATTTAATATCATTTAATATTTTTTATCTGTTATTTGGCATGGCATTCTACGATGACTACCAGATGACAACTACCAGATCTTTTGTTTCAGTGAATTGAAGATTTGCAGGCCGGCGCACTGTGGGGAATTCTCATACAAATGGGTGGCCAAAAATATACAACATATGTTATGTGAAGGGACATTTAGGAACTATGTTTTAACCTTATAAGTGCCATCGTTAACCATTTAAAAAAAACATGCGCAAAAAAAAAATTTTTTTAAATATTTTTTAAATATTTTTGGGCCTCTTTAAATACTATTAAGATTCTCAACATCTAGCAACGAAGAGATAAAAGCAATAAACAATAAACAATAAACAATAAACAATAAACAATAAACAATAAACAATAAACAATAAACAATAAACAATAAACAATAAACAATAAACAATAAACAATAAACAATAAACAATAAACAATAAACAATAAACAATAAACAATAAACAATAAACAATAAAAAAAAAACAATAAACAATAAACAATAAACAATAAACAATAAACAATAAACAATAAACAATAAACAATAAACAATAAACAATAAACAATAAACAATAAACAATAAACAATAAACAATAAACAATAAACAATAAACAATAAACAATAAACAATAAACAATAAACAATAAATACATAATAATAAACAATAAACAATAAACAATAAAAACAATAAATAATAAACAATAAACAATAATAAACAAACAATAAACAATAAATAATAAACAATAAACAATAAACAATAAATAATAAACAATAAACAATAAACAATAAAACAATAAACAATAAACAATAAACAATAAACAATAAACAATAAACAATAAACAATAAATAAACAATAAACAATAAACAATAAACAATAAACAATAAACAATAAACAATAAACAATAAACAATAATAAACAATAAACAATAAACAATAAACAATAAACAATAAATAATAAACAATAAACAATAAACAATAAACAATAAACAATAAACAATAAACAATAAACAATAAACAATAAACAATAAACAATAAACAATAAACAATAAACAATAAACAATAAACAATAAACAATAAACAATAAACAATAAACAATAAACAATAAACAATAAACAATAAACAATAAACAATAAACAATAAACAATAAACAATAAACAATAAACAATAAACAATAAACAATAAACAATAAATAATAAACAATAAACAATAAACAATAAACAATAAACAATAAACAATAAACAATAAACAATAAACAATAAACAATAAACAATAAACAATAAACAATAAACAATAAACAATAAACAATAAACAATAAACAATAAAAAATAAAAAATAAACAATAAACAATAAACAATAAATAATAAACAATAAACAATAAACAATAAACAATAAACAATAAACAATAAACAATAAACAATAAACAATAAACAATAAACAATAAACAATAAACAATAAACAATAAACAATAAACAATAAACAATAAACAATAAACAATAAACAATAAACAATAAACAATAAACAATAAACGATAAACAAGCGTATGACACAACGGACAGGTATTCTACGCACGTTGACGGAATGGTGGTTCTCTGGTCGAATGTTAAACATCTCCAGCTTTCTCTTTTAAAGGAACTTCCAAGTGACTGTTTTCTGACGAGCAGAAAATGTGGTGCCTCAAGGTTAGGCAGGTGCCTCAAGGCAGAGAGGTGTCTCTGTGACGTTATTTATTTTTGCTGTTCAACGATATTATTCGAGCAATCCTAAGAAAAGCAGTGAACGCAGTTGTAGACTAGGCAAGTGGAGTAAGTTTTTCCATAGAAATTCCAAGCATCTACACGTCTGTAACATCCAACACCGCAAAAAAAGGAAGGCCATTAAAATTAGCAATATACTTATTCCTTTGGAAGTTTATTTGAAAGTGCTTGGAATCCTTCTCGACTCTAAGCATAACTTTTTTTTATTGTCTTTATTAAGGAGACTTTCAGCCCTAGGCTGGCTTGTCTCCGGTAAACTTAACTTCTTAAAACACTCCGCGCAGTAAAGTCACTTTGATGATAATAGGTTTCTTCTTAATCATATCAAAGATCTTCTTCGTCCTAGGCGCTGAAGCAATGGAGAGAGCTGTGGGGCCCATCTACAACGGCGTACATCGGCAAGCTTCCGGTGCATTTCAATCTTGCCCTCTACCTTCCTTTATTGCCGAATCTGGAAGTCTTCCTTGCAGACTAGCGTTAATCCAACACAAGTGCCGTTCGATTGCTGGAAAAAGGAAAAAAAACGTAGCTGAATATGTCTTAACAAAGAGAGCGAAAACACTCATTCTGAAAACAACTGCATGGGCTCTTCCAAACGTGTGTAGAACACTCAGATCCACGGACAGATCATGGAGCACTGTCCCTACCCCCCCCACCAATCGACAATTCTCTCAGGAACATTATCAAAGCTGGCACGAACAGAGCATGAGTATTATGACCGCACAATTCGTAGGTTTTTTAATTTTATTTATGGATCCTGTACACCTCCGGTGGTGCAAAGGGCTGACTTGAAAGATCTCCATCCTGATCACTTTAACCTGTTGCCAGGTTAGATTTCGGTCGACTTCTTTTATTTCTTTATTGAGGCTTCGCCGCCATGAGCCTCTGGGTCTGCCTCTGCTGCGATGTCCCGCTGGGTTCCAGTCTAATGCTTGTTTACAGATTTCGTTTCCGCCACATATTTCTATTGCTATCGGCCTCTGGTGACAACGACGATGGAGCTCGTTGTTTGAGATCCAGTTGTGAGGCCACCAGGCCCGAATTATATACCGCAGGCATCTGTTAATGAACACCTGCAGCCGTTGAGTGTTCTCCACTGATACACACCATGTTTCGCTAGCGTATAACAGCACAGGTTAGAGTTGAAAATTCGTCGGCTGATGCAGATGTGGTCGATTTGATTTTCTGTAAAGCCGTCACGGGAGACCCACGTGACCTTGTGACCCGGTCGATGGGGGAAGAGCAATCCCCCGATCACCATGTTGTTATTACCATGTTGTTATTACCACAAACAGCTCTCCGTTTTCGCTCATTTCTCCGAGACCATGGCGTCCCATAATGCGCTCATGGTTCTAGTTGTCGGATCCGATCTTCGCATTGAAGTCGCTCAATCAGATCTTGATATCACCCTTCGGAATTCTATCTACGACGGCATTGAGTTGACTGTAGAAGTTTTATTTGTCTTACAGGTCGGCAGCATCGGTTGGCGCTTAACATTGGATTATAGTAAGGTTTCGGACCCGTGTTCTAAATCTGGCAACGATTATCCTTTCACTTATAGGTTCCCACTTCATAAGCGCAGAGTGTGCCTGAGGGCTTAGTAGGAAGCCAACTCCGCGATGCCGGGAAGCGTGTTCACCTCGTAAACCAGAGTATAGCAGAAATTGTCCCGACGGCGTTCTGTGCTCTCCAAAGTTTGGCCAACGGATTTCACTCAGTCCCAGGATCTCAAGCTTCATGCGGCGTGCCTCATTGGCAAGTTGTGCCAATTTACCCTGCTGGGCTAGGGTTAAAACGTTCCATGTTCCTATTCGTGTCCGTTGTTTCGCGCTAAGAGTCGTCGCCGTAATATCAGTCCGTATTCTTGTCCAAATGACTATCTCGGTCAAACAACCCTTTCGGCCAAACTACCGTTTTGGCCTAATGACCCTTTCGGCCAAATGGCTTTCGGCATAATGGTCACTTCAGCCAAATGCTATATTCGGCCAAACAACTTTCGGCCTAGTGGCATTCGGCCAAATGGCTTTCGGCCGAATGCGTTCCGGCTAAACGACCCATCCCCGTTTTGGACAGCTTCAAACCGCTTCAAAGGGAACCGAAGAGACAATATTTATCTGGAAACTAAATTATCTTTTATTTTAACAAACAAGAAAGATTTGTGGCAGCACACATGTTGCACAAAAGTTTATGTGACCCAAATGCAACCAAATTTAGTCACATATAAGTTGCTCCAACCAAATCTGGATTGTACTGCTTGGGATGTGCATCACCGTCGGAAATAATGGCTTTCGACACCGACAAAGAAACAGTAGTGATCAGGCTTGTAAATATTCGACAGCACTGGACGAACATGATGTTTTTCAGAAAAATATATTAAGCTC
Organism: Armigeres subalbatus; assembly: GCF_024139115.2. Lineage (NCBI taxonomy): Eukaryota > Metazoa > Arthropoda > Insecta > Diptera > Culicidae > Armigeres > Armigeres subalbatus. The sequence continues at coordinate 114,029,895 of NC_085139.1, read as the reverse complement.
GTTTAGTGGAATGTATTAAACCGTCTAAGACGAATTAAGTACTGTCCATTTAATTCCACCAGTTAATTTAATCGACTACAAGTCGAGTCAAGTACAAGACACTGAAGACGACCACACAGTTGTGGTCGAAATACGTATCTGCAAAGATAACGAAAATTAACTGGTGGAATTAAATGGACAGTACTTAATTCGTCTTAGACGGTTTTATGATTTTTTTTTTATTTCATTTTTTTTTATTTTCTTCCTTCCTTGAAATCGATCTCACATTCCCGAAGAGGAAGAGGAGTAAACAAAAGAGCTCACATCACCTAGTGCGCCACGAATAAGAAATTCACCACAGTAAAATGTAAAGATTCACCCAGCAAATGACAAAAATTCACCACGCGTTTAAATGGGCCACTCACATTTATGCGGTAACGCGTGAACTGAGCAGCCTGTCAGAGCGATTTGTGTTGGGTTGAATGGTAAATTGAATGGTTGGTGCTGGAACGATTTTTGGGCTGCCCTACAGTCGTACTCACGGCGGCGTCGATGAGATTGACCGGAGAATATGCTGAGATCCATGTTTTTCACTGCATTGACTTTGACATATTTCAACCCTGGCAGTGATACGATTTTTAAAAGAATGCGACTTATACAAGGAATTTTTATCTATTCTTTGTATTGTAACCAAGTTAATCTTTATGCATGAATTACCTGACATGAATGCCACTTAAATGGTAAAATGTCACAAATAAAATAATAATAATAATAAAGTAAACAATAAACAATACGAAATTCTCAGTTGTATTCCGTGAGTTGGTTTTTGGTTCATTTGTTGTGTAACATACTGATAGTTGAAATATTTATTATCAAAGTATAATCACAATTAACATTAATCCACAAATTTAAAAAAATAAGCAAACCCCAAATAATCTACAATACGGTCAGTTCCTAATTAGTTTCCCATTTGTTTCTATTTACAGGTAATCTTAACGAGTTTTATGAATAAATGCATCTGGACTGGAGAATTATTCCGACAGCTTAGCGCCAGTACATGTGGTATGGCGGCGTATTGCTTGGTACCACCGTGTCTAGGGGTAAGCAGGATTTTGTTTTTCCAAGAAAAGCATGAAAAATCCTGAATAATCCATCTAGCCGTAGTAATATCATATTCGTGTCTTATGTAGTATGTTGTATTTTGATCATAACTTTAAAGTCCATAATCCAATCTAGCCCATTTTCAATAGGAAATAATCAGATCAAATTTCGCTTCGAATGCAACCTGTTGTTAGTAAATCAGTTCAAGATAAGTGCTAGAAAAAAAAGCTAAAGTTTTTACACCTTTTTGGTATGAAAAGTGGTATTTTGACTATTTTGCCTGAGCCCATAGTCCGTTCAGGCCTATAGAACAGGATTCTCTGTCCAATTAAATCTGCTGCGAGTAAATCGGCTAAGGATAAGTCCTTTAAAAGTTAGTTTATTTATTTATTTATTTATTTATTTATCTTCATCTTCAGTGTTAACTGTACAGGCTGGTTTAAAACTTATATGCTAACTTAAAATTTGCCTTAATCTAGTTTTGAATATCGTTCTGCTACAATTAAAATCGAACCAATCAATGTCGTTGAGGAGGTTTAAGCAACGTTCCAGCGGGTGGTTTTGCCCAAACATTGTGGAGTGTCGGACAGACTGGAAGAGCTGACGTTGGCGGGAGCGACGGGCTGGGACATGAAAGTTAACTTGCTGCAAGAGCTCAGGGCAGTCCACGTGGTTGTTTATTATGTCAAATGCAAAAACCCTCTGCAAATCTCCACGTCGTTGTCGAAGGGTTTCGAGTCGAATCAGTTGGCATCGCTCTTCGTAGTGCGGTAACCTGAAAGGATTATCCCACGGCAATCGCCTGAGGGCAAAACGAACAAAACTGCGTTGGACCCTTTCGATTCGCGTCATCTGGATTTCGTGATAGGGTGCCCACACCTGCACAGCATATTCGAGTATGCTTCGCACGAGACAGCAATACAGGCTTTTCAGGGTGTAAACGTCATCAAAATCAGCAGCGTTCCGGCGCATGGAGCTTAGTACGGCGAAAGCCTTGGCAGTAGTCGTTGCAATATGCTCATTAAAATTCAGCTTGCGGTCAAACGTAACTCCCAGGTCTTTTATGGAGCTCACACTTTTGAGTTCGTTTCCGCATGCCGAGTAACGAAAGTTTATCTGCGTTCTACATTTGGTAAAACTTATTGAATTGCATTTCTACGCATTTATCTCCATACCATTTAAACAACACCAGTTGGCTATGACATCTAGATCTTGTTGCAGCGCAAGGCAATCGGTCAATGATCGAATAATTCGAAATATTTTCAAATCATCGGCGTACAGCGCAAGCGACGTGTTGAACAAAATGCAAACCGGCAATCCTAATACGTCAGCATATCGTTGGATGAAAACAGGAGGTAGTCTATCTGGACCTGGACCTTTCGATGGATCGACAGCTCCTAATGTTTTTGAAATTTCAGCTACGGAGAATGTGGGGCGCGGAAAGTACATGTTGTATGATGGAAGAGAGTTGAGAAGGTCTGCCGAATCTGGAGGAGGATTCGTATTGTACACCGATTTGAAAAAACTTGCGAAAAGCTCAGCAGATTCAACGATATCATTTGATGTAACATCAGCAAAACTCACAGTGGACAACATCGCATGCGTTTTTTTCCTGGTTTTGACGAATCGCCAGAAAGCTGACGGGTTCGATTTAGCTTCATTTTGTACACGGTGAACATACTCACGAAAGGTAGACGACACGAGATTTTCGTACTCCGATTCAACGGTTTGCAGAAGAGCTCTGTTTGTCGCAGTCCGGTTACGGAAAAACCTGCGACGCGTTTTACGAAGTATGTTACGTCGATGCTGTAGTTCAGCGTTCCACCAGAGTTGCTTGTACGTTTTCTGAGGGAAAGATCTACGAAGAGGAACATGCCTGCTTATCGTGTCGAAGACCGCGTTGTAGAATGATGTAATCGAGGTGTTAATATCGTCTCCACTGAGTATCTGGAACCAATCAAGTGAATTAAGCTCGTTCTTCACAGCCTCGTAGTCACAGCGAGAGAAGTCAAAATCTAAGTCCATTCCTTCCAATGTGCAGTGGAAATGATGAACCGGGTTACGAGAGTCCAGACGTAGAACGAACGGGTTGTGGTGGCGGTCAGGGCTTAAAATGGAATATGGTGCTCCAATAAGCTCAGCTTCGTGACAGTCGCTTACAAATGCCAAGTCAAGAAGTCTTCCGTTTGAATTTGATACATTGCAGATTTCCTTCAAACCACTAGCTATCAAAGTTTCAGTTAGAGTTAACTCCTGCTCGGAAGAAGCGTTGGTTGGCAAGTATCCTTCCACTTCGTCATCATATAACCATTCGAGCCGAGAAAGGTTGTAATCCCCAACTACGATTACACTGTCACAGGGGGTGGCTATGTTGACGATTTGATTTACACAGTCATTTTGACGTAGGACTAACGTCTTTCTCTAGTATAATGGGTGTCGTTTAAATTTTTGGAAATCAAGAGCGTTACGCGGAAAGGGAAGATTTCGAAAGTTACTAGCGCTGGATTTTGAAGATATATTTATATATAAATCGACTCGGACACTAGTAGAACCTTGAAGCTGGAATAATTTCTAAAGGAAATGATGGAGGAATTTTCGGACGCATTTCTGAAGGAACTTCAGGAAGGATTCTTGCAGGTACTTCAGGAAGGATTCTTGCAGGAACTTCAGGAAGAATTCTTGCAGGAAGTTCAGGAGAAATGCTCGAAGGAATACCTGGCTAAATTTCAAGAGGAACTCTTGGAGGAGTTTCTGGGAAAGCGTCCGGAAGAATTTCCTTAGGGATTCTTGGATAAACTCCCTAAAAATTGTATAAAAATCTTCCTGAGGCATTCCTGAAGGAATTTTGATAGAACTTTTGTAGGAAATTCGTGAAAAATTCTTGGGGGAAGTTTTCGAGGAATTCCGGATCTTCCCGGACTTCATCCAAACAATTCCTGGTGGAAATTCAAAAGAACTCCTGAAGAAAATTCGGAAGAACTCATGAAGGAATTTTGAAAGAATTCATGAAAGAACTTCCAGTGGAATTCCTCAAGGAAATTCAGAAAGAACTTTCGGAGAATTCCTGGAGGAACTTCTGAAGGAATTCCTGGAGAAACTTCCGGAGGAATTCCTGGAGGAACTTCCGGAGGAATTCCTGGAGGAACTTCGGGAGGAATTCCTGGAGAAACTTCCGGAGGAATTTCTGGAGGAACTTTCGGAGGAATTCCCGGAGGAACTTCCGGAGGAACTTTCGGAGGAATTCCTGGAGGAACTTCCGGAGGAACTTCCGGAGGAACTCCTTAAGGAACTTCCGGAGGAATTACTGGAGGAATTTCTGGAGGAGCTTACGGAGGAATTCCTGGAATAGCTTGCGGAGGAATTCCTGGAGGAGCTTACGGAGGAATTCCTGGAGGAGCTTACGGAGCAACTTCAGGAGGAACTCCTGGAGGAACTTCCGGAGGAACTCCTGGAGGAAATTCCGGAGGAACTCCTGGAGGAACTCCTAAAGAAACTCCTGGAGGAACTCCTGGAGGAACTTTCGGAGGAACTCCTGGAGGAACTTTCGGAGGAACTCCTGGAGGAACTTCCGGAGGAACCCCTGGAGGAATTTCCGGAGGAACTTCCGGAGGAATTTCCGGAGGAATTTCCGGAGGAACTTCCGCAGGAACTTCCGCAGGAATTCGTGGAGGAACTTCCGCAGGAATTCGTTGAGGAACTTCCGCAGGAATTCGTGGAGGAACTTGCGAAGGAATTCCTGGAGGAACTTCCGGAGGAATTCCTGGAGGAGCTTGCGGAGGAATTCTTGGGGGAACTTCCGGAGGTATTACTGGAGGAGCTTCCGGAGGAATTCCTGGAGGAACTTCCGGACTCATTCCGTAGCCGTTAGCAGTGTACTAGCCTTTTGGAATTACTTCTAAAAACCAATCGTCACCATGAAAGAATGTTCCATGCTGTTGCCATATGGTATTTTGCGAAATGAGGTCCATCTATCTTCTATACATACTTTTGTCTTTTGACTCTTGTTATTCCAACGATTGTACCCCGTTTGGCATAAAGTCATTCAGCATAATGCCGTTTAGCATAATGTCGTTAGCTTAGCTTAGCTTAGCTTTGACTGACTACACATATCTATGGTTGCTACTCCGTGATTGACCAGAATCAGTGAAATTGCACAAAGAATCAACTGAATGATTGACTGGGATTGTTCAAGCATTCTCAGTGTGCAAGTTTCAGTGACTCTAAAATTCAAATGATCAATAACGGCGCCGGCCACGTCCTTGTAGTCAGTTAGGAAGAAGGAAGGAATATTAGTGGGTGGTTTTTGCTATTTGAAGACCGTGTTTACCTCTGCGTCTCCACAAAAACCACAGGAAGGATTATCAGTTAATTGGTAGGCATCGTTGGATCTGGATTCACTCTGATAAGCGATACGACCATGCCATTCTTTATACACAGTGATTTTACCTAGCCATGAATCGGGCGCGAAAAGTAGTACAAACTAACTACCGGCCTACCGGGCGCGCAATGCAGAACACAATATTTCGACCGATCGCGCGATCATCGTTCTGCTGTCCGAAACAAGAGAAATCTCGCACTGAACTGATTTTTATTACCGGCCGCGCAAAGCAGAACACAATATTTCGTCCGATCGCGCCATCGTTCTGCTATCCGAAACAAGAGAAATCTCGCACTGAACTGATTTTTATTACCGGCCGCGCAAAGCAGAACACAATATTTCGTCCGATCGCGCGATCATCGTTCTGCTGTCCGAAACAAGAGAAATCTCGCACTGAACTGATTTTTATTACCGGCCGCGCAAAGCAGAACACAATATTTCGACCGATCGCGCGATCATCGTTCTGCTGTCCGAAACAAGAGAAATCTCGCACTGAACTGATTTTTATTACCGGCCGCGCAAAGCAGAACACAATATTTCGTCCGATCGCGCCATCGTTCTGCTGTCCGAAACAAGAGAAATCTCGCACTGAACTGATTTTTATTACCGGCCGCGCAAAGCAGAACACAATATATCGTCCGATCGCGCCATCGTTCTGCTGTCCGAAACAAGAGAAATCTCGCACTGAACTGATTTTTATTACCGGCCGCGCAAAGCAGAACACAATATTTCGTCCGATCGCGCCATCGTTCTGCTGTCCGAAACAAGAGAAATCTCGCACTGAACTGATTTTTATTACCGGCCGCGGAAAGCAGAACACAATATTTCGTCCGATCGCGCCATCGTTCTGCTGTCCGAAACAAGAGAAATCTCGCACTGAACTGATTTTTATTACCGGCCGCGCAAAGCAGAACACAATATTTCGTCCGATCGCGCCATCGTTCTGCTGTCCGAAACAAGAGAAATCTCGCACTGAACTGATTTTTATTACCGGCCGCGCAAAGCAGAACACAATATTTCGTCCGATCGCGCCATCGTTCTGCTGTCCGAAACAAGAGAAATCTCGCACTGAACTGATTTTTATTACCGGCCGCGCAAAGCAGAACACAATATTTCGTCCGATCGCGCCATCGTTCTGCTGTCCGAAACAAGAGAAATCTCGCACTGAACTGATTTTTATTACCGGCCGCGCAAAGCAGAACACAATATTTCGTCCGATCGCGCCATCGTTCTGCTGTCCGAAACAAGAGAAATCTCGCACTGAACTCTGCCGTTTAGCATAATGTCGTTTGGCATAAAGTCGTTTGGCATAATGGTCGTTTGGCATAACGGCCGTTTGGCATAATGGTCGTTTGGCATAAAGTCATTTGGCATAATTTTTATTTTAGCTGTGCAATGTATAAGTAAGATTTCTCGCTTAACTTTTCAAAAGGACCTAAGTAACATTTTTTTCATGAATTAATTTGAATAGCGCAATCAACAGAACAACATGAAAACTATTGATTGCGCTATTCAAATTAATTCATGAAAAAAAAATGTTACTTAGGTCCTTTTGAAAAGTTAAGCGAGATTTGTTGAGCAATTCAGTTACGTGATTTCTTTCATATGGGCAATACATGATAATTGGGAACGGAATTGTACGGCGTGATAAATTAAAAATGAAGAAGCTTCCTGTCAAAACGGGACCATTTGAAATGTTGACGCACCTACCAGCAAGATACATCAACATTAAATTAAATTGACATTGGTTTTTTTCATGCAAGGGCAATTGAAGAAAGAAATCATACCGTCTCTTGCCGTCTACCGAGCAAATGTACCTTTTGAAAGAAAGGAAATATCTTCCCGTGTCTTAAACCAAGCTAATTCCTGAATTGAAAGAAGGAACCATTTCGACTCTATGACACTACCCATATATCCATTACCCATAATGCCATTACTCCAAAGGCCACTACCCAGAACGCCATTACCCCGAATGCCATCACCCCGAGTGGGACACTACCCAGAATGAGCCATAGTACCCCCAGTAGTCCTGATTTCGAGTATATAGTTTATTTCAGTGAAAATTTATGGAAAAATGGGAAATTATTTATAATATAATGTGATTGATTAATACTTATTTTACGACTCAATACTTATTTTACGACGATTCGTTTAATTAAACTCGAACTGTTTGAAAACAGCATAGAACGAATAGTTCTCGGTCCAAAAACTCCCATTACATATCATGTACTACCTTCGAAGACTGTTTAAGCAGGGGAATTTCAAATAAAGGGGTAGAAAAAGTTGCTTCTGAAATTTGCCGGTGATAAGAAGGGCATGACGACAAGACCCTAGAATGAGAAAATCTCTTCTGTTCGTCGAATATTGTTGTTCCTCCCATGGCAAGGAACAGGTATAGTTTCGTCATACCTTGCAAACGTGATCATTTAAAGGAGGTTTTTTTAATAGACAGCATTTTCAACTCTGTTCGCTTTAAACCGAGCAAATGTGTTCATTAAAAAAAGGCATCAGCTCCTGTGTTTGCCTTAAATCGGGTAAATGCGTTCATTAATAGAAGGCATTATTAAGTATGTTCGCTTCATTTAGGGCAAATGCATTCACCTGAATAAGGCATTATCATCTCTGTTCGCATTCAACCAACAAAAGCGTTCTTTTCAAGAAGGCATAATCTTCTATGTTCGCTTTATACCGGGCAAATGCGTTCATTAAAAGAAGGTATTACCAACTCTGTTCGCCTTATATCCGGAAAATGTGTTCATCTAAAGAAGGCATTATCAACTCCGTTTGTCTTATACCGGGCAAATGCGCTCATTAAAAGAAGGCATTATCAACTCTGTTCGCCTTATATCGGACAAATGCGTTCATCTAGAGAAGGCATTATTACCTGTGTTCACCTTAAACCATTATCATATGTTTACCTTATATTGGACAAATGCGTTCATCAAAAGAAGGCATTATTATCTCCAAAACTACAGATTCGGGGTACAGGAGCAGGGCCACCATTTCCTCTCTTGACTTCTGCCGGGCGAATGTATTTTCTGAATGAAGGGATCATATATTCCTTTGCTTTAAACCGAGCAAATGCCTGAATTGAATAAAGGAACTATGTCGTCTTTTTACTTTGGCCGAGCAAATACATCCTCTGAATGAAGGAATCTCATCTTCCCTTGCCTCTAAGCGAGTAAATGCTTGAATTGGAAGAAGGTACCATATTATCTTTTGCCTTCTACTGGTCCTTCTGCCATCCTCTGAAAGAAGATATCATAACTTCCCTCGCATTAAACCGAGCAAATGACTGATTTGGAAGAAGGAAGCATATCATATTTCACCATCTGCTGGGCAAATGTATCCTCTGAAAAATGGAACCATATCTTCTCTGATGTAACTGTCGGGACCAGGGTTGTTAATCGTTAATTTATCGTTATCGCCGATAAAGTTAATTGTGTTCAACGTTATCGGTTGCTACGATAAAGATGCATCAACTCAGTAATTATCGGAGTTCGATAATTCAACGTTAATTTAACGTAAGTTAACTCGATAATTTACTGTACTGGTTACTAGATTACGAGAAAAAAGTTATGTATTATTTTGACAGAAGGTGAGAATTATGTAAACTGACCTTTTCCAAAATTTCTCAATGATGACCCTCATTGTAGCGGGTTGACCAGAGATTATTTTGATTGAAGCGGGACTTTCTAGAAAAATGCTCAATGGCGTATAGGCACGGAACGAAGAAAAACCAAGTGTTCTGTCATTGGCTTGATGGACTATTAATCACTACATAAGTGTTTGGAATATATGGTACTGGCTACAAATACAACGCAGATATTTGCGCTAACCAGACAGACTTGCTTTGAGATGGAGACATATCTATTGAGAACGCATGATGATTTTTTCTTAGACAATCTTCATCGGATAATCAAGAAGATGTAGCTGGAATCGGAATACTTCGGGATTTAGAATTGGGTTTCAACTTCTAAAGACTTGTAGTATTTCATGTCAGGCATAGGTACCCAGTGAAAATACCCTCCGTGATGAATTGAGCACAATTTGAACCCCAACTTAATTGCAAGATTTAAATGAGTTACCTAATATTTCAGGGCGATGCTAGAAAAGCATATTGCAAAACCAACTTGTAAATATTATATTTTTTACCTGCAGGACATATTACAGTTAACTCGATAATTATCGATAAATCAACGAAGACTCGATAACGATAACGATAAATCAACGCTCACTTTACCGTCAACGAAGCATCATCGTACATTCGTTATCGTTATCGAAGATGGCGTTAAGTTAACGACAATAATTTATCGATTAACAACCCTGGTCGGGACGATGCATCTTTTGAAAGAAGGGATCATATCCTCTTCTACCTTAAACCGAGCAAATGCTTTAATTGAACAAATGAATAAAATCTTCCCTTGCCTTCGCCAAGAAAATTGCGTCCTTCCAAAGAAGGATCTATATCTTCCCTTTCCTAGAACTGAATATTGCATATATTGAGAATAGGAACCATACATATTCTTCCTTGTGTTATGCCTGACAAAAATTATTTGAAAAAGCATACACAAAGTATGTTTTTAAAGAGATGAATATATGTCTTGCAGAAATAACTTCATTTGCTTTTTATTGCCTTTTTTGTGTAAAATTGTTTTTGCCCTTGAGCACTTACAATTTTGCGATTTGACTTTTTGTATTTTGTAGTTTGTTTTAGTCAACGACGATCTTGCTGCTGACCCAGAGGTAAAAAGATTTTGAGTGAAATAGGCAGATAATAAAAAGTCTACCGAAGTACCTTCTATCAAGTGATTTGATAGAATCTGAACTTTAATCCGAAAAAATCAATTTAAAACATCTCTCTTATAATGTTAAAGTGAAAATCATTATGAATAATTGAACATATTATGCATAAGTTTCGAAATTGATGATTACACAACTATTATGCTAAATGACCATTATGCCAAACGGCCATTATGCCAAACGGCCGTTATGCCAAACGACATTATGCCAAACGACCTTAATGCCAAACGGCCTTATGCCAAACGGCGTTATGCCAAACGACTTTCTGCCAAATGACCTACCACCATTCCAACGGCTCGTTAGCCAAAACCATACTAAGACAATGTGCAGTATTGAACATTTGAATCAAAAAGTCTAACCACAAGTAAAAAACACTGTTTACCTTATATTAAAGATTTCTTAAATTCTTAAATCAAAGTATCGAGAGATCCATAGATGCGTCATAAAAAAAATCGGAATATGCACTGCATCGAAAGTTAAAACTCAGAGAATTTTACGATTTAAGAAAGGTGTTTGTCGATAAAGATATTTAGATAAACAATTTACTCAGGCAAATTACCTCACAATTGATCATTAAAATCCCTCGTAAAATGTTGACAAAGCACGACACGAGATAGTGTTTCTTCCTTCTCCTGTGGCTCTTTATGTTCGTTCGCCGCGTTCTGAAGCTCGTGTCACGTGCCGCTAATAGTTCGACAACTGCTTCAGTCTGGTGCTGGCGGTCCGGCTTAAGATGTTTCGGTGCTCCATCATCTTCAGTTTTGCTGTCAATGGAAACTGGCTTCCGGATGCTTTTAATTATGTACGAACGGTAGCGTTGTTGGATATGGTTTTAATCGTAATCCTACATACATTAATTCGATGGTAGCGGCTGATAGCTGTGATCTGAGAAGAAGACATTTCCGAGAGCCTAATCGTTTACCTTGTCAATCCAGTGAGCGATTATTGGTGTTAGTTTTGTTGATGGGATTATCAATAAATTATACAAGGGTGGGCAATTTATCAGTCAATGTACCTCTCGCACCTTATAGGGTATCAACATCAATTTCGATCAAAGAATTGAAAATCTATGCAGGCTGTATCTCATTTTATATTTTCCCGTGACAAATTTTGCTGACACATAAACGAGCAAAACACTTGTCAGATATCCATCATCTGAACAACTGTTGAAGATCCGTAGTTGACAAATTATACCTTCTTGATAGATTTTTTACTTCTCGTTCTAAGACAGGTGAAGGTTTGTTGGCTAGTTTTTGTGATTGGCGCATTCCTCTCTAGAGAGTTTATCAATTGTGTTGGTTTAATGCTGATGATGAGTTGGTAGATTTTTTTACTTCTCGGTCTGCGAAAAACAGAACAATGATCTGATACCTGGTTAAGATGTCTTCTCCAAAAAAATGTGTATGTACATTGTCAAGTATAGGAAAAGTACTAGCATTGGAATTTTGATCTGTTGAAATAATTTTGCTGAGGTACTCATCTCCTGAAACCAAAGGTCAAGTTGTTTTGATACTTTAGATACTTTAGATCATGCATCTGTGTTAATTTATAAATTCATACCAATTATATATTTCTAAGATTGTTTCTATTTGAAAGATATGATAAAATAATTCAAACTCTGTATACGGCAGTAATATGTTTTTTTAACTAAGACATCTTGGTAGACCGATACGATATCGACGTGGATATCAGGCTGACTAGAAAACTTCAACTTGATATTATTAGCCCCAATATTTGTTAAGGCCTTCGGATAGTTCCTAAACGCTCGCTAAGATATTTTCAAATTAAACACCACCTCGCAATTATCAAAACGCTATAATTAATATCATCTTGATCACTGATGCACACCAATAGTCATTGGTGACATCCACCCTGCTCAACTCGCTGCTCAACCGTGGTCTGCGTCTGGTGGATATCGTGCACCTTATTACTGCATTTCCGTCGATCAAGAAGTTCTTTCAGCGCCGCACCACTCGGTAACTCTACAAACAATGTTAGAGGTGGTCCGAAGAACACCGTCCACCAGAAAATTTGTGCCGCCCATTTCGACTGCGAAAAGATGAACAATTTGCGAATACTATGACACCACGAAAATTCGACCACTACTTACTACGCCTCGTTCATTGGTGTATTCCGGTGCCTTTACACCTGAGTATACGACTTCTATGACTGTAAAATGGATGAGGTACAATCCGTAGCATAGCTTCCCGGCAACCCCAAAGAATGAATGGCTCAGGAATTTCTTCCACACGTATTTGGCAGGAGCCAGAGCCAGGCCCAGCTGCAGCACCGTCGTCATCACTGCCCAGGACTGCTTGAACAATGTCGAATAGATGGCTTTCAGCACCGGTTGAATCTGATCACGATACATGAGAACCCAAGGAACGGAAACCATGCAGGAAAAGTAGTACACAACCGAGACCCAAAAGATGATCCGGAACCATTTGGAACTTATGACCTTTTCCGGGGAGTCTCGATAGCGATGGTAGATGAACCCAGCGAGCATTCCGAATGTGTACACTCCGATGTTCTGATGGAAGGGAAAGTAGATGTCGTAATGGTAGTTGTGCTCTCGATTGTACCGGTTGAAGTTCTTTATACGGTTGGTCATCGCTGGTTCTATGTCCTTAATGTACGTGGTTAAAGTCGGAATCAGCACGGCGCAGACAAATGCCCCGGCGAAAATGTACTTCCTCGTCCAAGGCCATCGCCATATGGCCATCATCGCAAACAGGCCGTAAATGAAGAGTTGCATGTCAACTGCCAAGTACCAGGATTGAATCAAACACTGCGTTGTAGGGAAACGAGTATTACTATCTTCTGAAGAAAGAAAAGTCAAACGATTTCACAAACTCACCGGTTGATCCGTTCGAATGTAGTTGTTGATGAACAGCAGATTCGTCCACCACCAGTGGCGACAGTTCTGCTCGGCTTCTCCGATATACTGCTGTCCAATTGGTCCGTCATAATAGCAGTGAATAATCGCACATTCCACAAGAATCATAAACGCGTATGCCGGCACGATTCGGTACAATCTTCCCTTCAGTTTATCCCAAAAAATTGACAAGTTGAAGTCCGGGTTCTTCCGAATGTGCTCCAAAAAGTTGATCGCCAACAGCATCCCGGAAATCGAGAGGAACGTCTGTATATAGTTTTGAAATTCCGCTACGAAGAAAATAAGCAACGGAGTTTCATGAAGCCGCTCCATGTAGTCCGTATTCGCTTGCGGCACTTTGATGTGTGCCATGGTCGCATGGAGAAACACAACCCGGCACATGTGGATGAATCGAAAAGCCTCCAGGAACTGGAGGTCCAGCCGTATTTTGCTGCTGCCTAAATTTTTCAGACGGCATACGTTTCGGGGGAAAGAGAATGACGCCAGAAGGCGCTCCTTCCGCGATTTGAGATCCTGATCGTAGTGCGTATCGGGACATTTTAGTGCGCTTCGTAGCCGTGTATCATACACGGTGGAAGCGACGATGAAGATGGCCAATGCGATCATGATGGCGTAGAATAACCATTCGAGGTAATCTGTAAGATGGAAACTTATGAGCCATGAGAAGAACCTGATGGGCAGCGTACCAACCAATTGGACGATCCTCCTGTTCGGGTGTGTAGCAATGATAGATTTTGACATAGCTACCGATTTCGAGATCATAGCGGTGTTTCAGTCTCGTATTGATGCAGGATCTTGCGAGCCGGCTGTACAGATCCAGGGGTGTTAGATTTTCCAGCTCCTGAAGCTCCCCGGATAGACGAAGTGAATGTTCGCAATCTGGGATGCAAATTCCCCGTTCCAGCAGGGTGTGATCGTAGTGCAATTCGTCCTTGGAAAAATTCTGCGGAAGGAAAATAAAAAAAATGTCAAAGAAATGGAAGAGAAACAAGTTACTGATGTCGATGCAGGCTGGTACATCATTCGCAGGAATTGGGGTTCACTATGTGAGATCCACTGAGCCATTTGTAATTTAGCTGACAAATAGCAATCGAATTACTAACATTCATTCTTTTCACATCAACATCAGAAAGTCGGAAGCATTATGTGAAGCATTAGGTACTCGGAGTCTTGCAAAGAAATGTGTCGAATAAGTTGTCTTCTCCTAATATTAAATTATATGTGAACATGCTGTTTTTTTTACAAAATCAATATCGAATTGGTTTTGTTGAAAAAAACTCAGCATGTGTTGTTAAACATGGCTTCTCGATACTAGGAAGACTATCCAATTGGTATGCTGTGCGCATTTGTTGTTGCTCGGCAAATTACGACCAAGAACTACGAAGGGTATAGAAAATCAGGCCAAGCGAAGAATAGAATGAAAATTACACAAGAGATGTACATGTAGATTGGGATATGATATTCGAAAATATTTTAAAAAAGTTGAAAAAAGTAGTCATAATCGGAAAATTGAGTAACAATTAAAAAGCGAGCGTCGTCGGTCCGAAAACGCAGTGTAAAAGCGTGGTCAAAACAATGTCAATCATTTTTTCGTCTGTAAATGCATTCAATATAAACAGCAAAGTGTTTTTTCTTTGTTTTCATGCTCTTTATACATTCATCTAGCAGTAAAGTATGACCACTGGCGGGGTCAGTTATTGTTATTTGATAGAGCACCACTTGGCGCAAGAACGCGGCCTTTGAGAACTACAGCGCACTTGCGACGAGTGGTGCCCACCGCTGGCTCTGCCAGAGAGTATGATCTTTCTTATGTTAATCTTCATTCTTTGATTATAACTTACTAAATTTTCAGAATAGAAGAACTTTGTTTGTTTACTCGACTATATAAATATTTCATCGGATAATGTTCAAGTTCCTGGATAATGTGTTGAATACAATCAAATTGATACAAAATGCATATTAACCGTTTTATATTTTATTAACTTTTTACATCCAAAAAATTGGTATGCTTTTTATGGATCGGTGTGTTCATCAAAGTTTCACTCTTCTTTGGAAGCGAAACATAATTTATTTGAGTTTTGCCGCCTTAAACCATGATTATTCTATCGCCTAGCTTTTTTTAGCAAACTTTACTATATTGAAATAGAAATATGTAAGTCACGATTGCGTGAGGATGCATGGAATGTGGAACTTACTAAAGAAACTTTAATCTTTCCAACGTAGACAATTTTGTTGCTTGGACGAGTTCAATAGTTTTATTTTGAAAAAAAAAAATGTCATTGTGGATAAGGTATAAAAAAAGCTAGCAATTAATATCATCATTATGGATCGCCTGAAAACGTTTTCAAATCGAATCATGCTTGAAAAGTTTTATATATCCTCATTAAAAAGAGCAAAACAAAGCGCAAGATAAACCATGAACATTTTCAGAACATTGTTAATTAATGTCCAAGTTGTGTGGTATAGTACCCGGCATATAGAAATTAACTTTAAAATTGACATTTTTTCATGCACAATTGCGATAAAACTAGCATTTAATTTATTGTGATGATTTGAAAGCCAACATTGCTTACAAGTGAACAATATTGTTCCAAAAATCCCAAATTCCTATTGCTTTTTGAGATAGAAAAAATGAAAAATAATATGTCAATATCTAAAATTTTTGTTTTTGATTTTTGGCCAGGATTTGGGCTGAAATACTCTTCAGTGCGACGGCAATTAACGTAATTCCACTCGAGTTTTCTCCATCCTGAGTTTCTTCTGAATCTCGTTGAAAAACCAACAGAAAAGGATCGCGAACAACAACTTTTAGCATGAAGCATAGACCACTAATTGGAACATGAAATATTTTAACGTTAACTCAGCAGGGCAACTGACACAACTCGCCAGATAGGTGCGACTTCAACAGCTGTGAAGAGATTGTTTGTTGAAGAACTTGGAATCGGGCAGCTGATATTCCTGAAGGTGGCAGCGTAGTAGAGCAACTTTTAGACCACGCTGCCGGTGAGTTTTTGCCGTTCAAATGATTTCAGTGCCGTAGCCTAGATGTGGCTTGGGGGTTAGTGTCTCTCCCGCAATTTGTTAGAAGAAAAAATCCCTTTAAACACTTATACATTCAAAAGTTTTTGGATGCGCAAAAAAACATGTTCGTACACTCAAACCTCGATTTACGCCACTTTCTAGGAGGACGTAAAACGAGTATGACAAAAAAAGACTTTTTTTGTTCAGATTAAACAAGTAATCACTTAATTAATTTATCTTAGATTTCCTTTAAACATGATAAATAATTATAACAAATTAAAGACCCAAATTGATATGTTATCGCCAAATATTTCAGGTCTTTCAAGAATTCTGTAGAGTTTAGGTTTCCAGACGTGTAAACTAACATCTAACGGCCTTTCAATATTCCTAGCGATTCATGAATCAAATTGTGCATACCTTCAACATGTGTAACTCAAGAATTCGGTGAAGTATAGGCCTTGATGTCTATACGCATAACTAAGGGGTCGTACACATATTACGTAAGCACTTATGGGGGAAGAGGGGGTCTGTCGTTTTCTTACGCAACATATAAATAAAAAAAACATTTTTATGAAGAAAAAAATCCTACATGAACGGAGGGGGGTTCGAAAATCCCAGAAAAATTGATTACGTCATAAGTGTACGACCCCTAAAAATCTTTTAACTCTTTTCAGAAATGAATGTTCCATTCGAAACCATTCAAAAATTCCAAGAATTGGAGTACAAGCCTAACAGTCAATACTCATAGCGAAAAATCTATTGGCTCCTTTTAGACATGGAACTTGTTCTTAGCATTCTTTTGAATCGAACGGTATTTGAATTGAACGCATGCTCCATTTTAGGCCGCCCAGGATTTTCTAGAATTAGCTTTCATCTTAAGGTCAATACGAATAACAAAAGATCTATTTGCTCCTTTTAGAAATGAACATACTGTTAGTGATCTTCTTCTTAAATCCCGTACATCCCTCACTGGGATGTGAGGGCGTCGTAGCTTAGTGTTCATGCACTTCCACAGTCGCCAACTGCGAGGATTTTTTTCTCGTTATTCATGTTTTAAAATTGCGAAGTTACTAAGCCAACTTGCTATATTAACATTCGTTACATTTGACGTTGGATACCCGTTATTTTTGGATGAACATAAATGGAAAAATTCTATTTTATCTATTGAATTCTATGGCCCACAATCAGCATAAACGATTAAAAATAGTAGCTAGCAGCTCTCAAGGAACTCATTGCCTATACTCCAGATAATTCTTGTATGATCTTGTATGCAATAAATATTGGAGGAATATCCATTTTTTTCTGTGTCGGTAGGGACGAAGGTTTTCTAATTATTCGGGAAATATTTCGTCATTTGGGTCATTTGGCCGAAAAGTCCTTTGGCCGAAAGGGTCATAAGGCCGAAAAGGTTATTTGACCGAAAGGGTCGTTTGGCCGAAAGAGTGATTTGGTATTCGTTCATTTGAAAAGTGAGAAATTAGGAATAAGGAGAAAGACGCCCCACTACTCACTTCGCGTTCCTCATTTTTTTACAGTGAAAAGTGAGAAATAAAAAACTGTTCAAATGACCCTCTCGGCCAAATTACCCTTTCGGCCGCATAACTCTTTCGGCCAGAGGACTTTTCGGCCAAATGACCCTTTCGGCCAAACGACCCTTTCGGCCAAATGACCCTTTCGGCCAAAGGACTTTTCGGTCAAATGACCCTTTCGTCCAAATGACCCTTTTGGTCAAATGACCCTTTCGGCCAAACGGCCATTTCAGCCAAATTACCTTTTCGGCCAAACGACTTTCGGTCAAATGGTCTGTTCGGCCAAACAACTTTCGGTCTAGTGGCATTCAGCCAACTGGGTTTCGACCAAACGACCCTTCCCCCCAGGAAATCCTCGTGGTACCATTTTTAGGAAATCCTGCTAGAACAATTTCTTCTTTCAGAAATTTCCATTTCTGGGATTCTGAGAATTCGATTCTATCAAGAATTCTGGAGAGTTCCTAGTCAAAGAATTTTGAGGAATTGCTTCACTATGAGTTTTGTAAACTTCCTTTGTTTTAATTCTGAGAAAATCCTTCCCCAGGAATTTATCACACATAAATAAGGCCGTTCATTCATTTGTTTAGTCTACATTATTATTATTTATTCAGACTAAGGCCGAAGTGGCCTGTGCGGTATATAAGAGTCTCCTCCATTCGGCTCGGTCCATGGCTACACGTCGCCAACCACGCAGTCTACGGAGGGTCCGCAAGTCATCTTCCACCTGATCGATCCACCTTGCCCGCTGCGCACCTCGCCTTCTTGTGCCCGTCGGATCGTTGTCGAGAACCATTTTCACCGGGTTACTGTCCGACATTCTGGCTACGTGCCCGGCCCATCGCAGTCGTCCGATTTTCGCGGTGTGAACGATGGATGGTTCTCCCAACAGCTGATGCAATTCGTGGTTCATTCGCCTCCTCCACGTACCGTCCGCCATCTGCACCCCACCATAGATGGTACGCAGCACTTTCCTTTCGAAAACTCCAAGTGCGCGTTGGTCCTCCACGAGCATCGTCCAGGTCTCGTGTCCGTAGAGGACTACCGGTCTAATGAGCGTTTTGTAGATTGTCAGTTTGGTACGGCGGCGAACTCTATTCGATCGGAGCGTCTTGCGGAGTCCAAAGTACGTACGATTTCCAGCCACTATGCGTCTCCGAATTTCTCTGCTGGTGTCATTTTCGGCAGTCACCAGTGAGCCCAAGTACACAAATTCTTCTACCACCTCGATTTCGTCACCACCGATGCAAACTCGCGGTGGGTGGCTCACATTGTCTTCTCTTGAACCTCTTCCTATCATGTACTTCGTCTTCGACGTGTTGATGACTAGTCCGATCCGCTTAGCTTCCCTCTTCAGTCTGATGTAGGCTTCCTCCATCTTCTCAAAGTTACGTGCCATAATATCTATGTCGTCGGCGAAACCAAATAGCTGGACGGACTTATTGAAAATTGTACCACTCGTGTTAATCCCTGCTCTTCGTATTACCCCTTCCAAAGCGATGTTGAATAGCAAACACGAAAGACCATCACCTTGCCGTAACCCTCTGCGGGTTTCGAAGGGACTCGAGAATGCCCCTGAAACTCGAACTACGCACATCACCCGATCCATCGTCGCCTTGATCAACCGTATCAGTTTATCCGGAAAACCGTGTTCGTGCATTAGCTGCCATAGCTGGTCCCGATCGATTGTATCATATGCGGCTTTGAAGTCGATGAATAGATGATGTGTAGTCTACATTTAAACAGATAAATCAACTAAATAAACAATTTGACGCCACAATACACGGTTCGAGGCCGGATCTCTCCATCCTCGGATACGCCTCACGCTCGCCAAGTCGTTTTGCACCTGGTCTGACCATCTCGCTCGCTGCGCTCCACGCCGTCTCGTACCTGCCGGGTCGGAAGCGAACACCATCTTTGCAGGGTTGCTGTCCGACATTCTTGCAACATGTCCTGCCCATCGTACCCTTTCGGCTTTAGCTACCTTCTGGATACTGGGTTCGCCGTAGAGTTGGGCGAGCTCATGGTTCATTCTTCGCCGCCACACACCGTCTTCTTGCACACCGCCAAAGATGGTCCTAAGCACCCGTCTCTCGAATACTCCGATTGCTTGCAAGTCCTCCTCGAGCATTGTCCATGTTTCATGTCCGTAGAGGACAACCGGTCTTACTAGCGTCTTGTACATGACACATTTGGTGCGGTGGCGAATCTTTTTTGACCGTAGTTTCTTCTGGAGCCCGTAGTAGGCCCGACTTCCACAGATAATGCGTCTTCGTATTTCACGGCTAACATTGTTATCAGCCGTTAGCAAGGATCCGAGGTAGACGAATTCCTGAACCACCTAGCAGGTAACCCCGTCTACACTGCTTCCCAGGCGGGCCCTGTCGCGCTCGGTTCCGTCCACAAGCATGCACTTTGTCTTTGACGCATTCACCACCAGTCCAACTATTGTTGCTTCACGTTTCAGGCGGGTGTACAGTTCTGCCACCTTTGCAAATGTTCGACCGACAATGTCCATGTCATCCGCGAAACAAATAAATTGACTGGATCTGTTGAAAATCGTACCCCAGGTGTTACAACCGACTCTCCGCATGACACCTTCTAGCGCAATGTTGAACAACAGGCACGAACGTCCATCACTTGTCTTAGTCCCCGGCACGATTCGAACAAACAGGAGTGTTCGCCCGAAATCTTCACACAGTTTTGCACACCATCCACCGTTGCTTTGATCAGTCCGGTACATTACTGAAAATCCACACATGGCAAAAATCCATAGATTTAACTTATGATGTATATCAGCGCACATATAACCATTCTCCACGCGAACTACTTATAAAATATATATCCTAATAAATTTTATGTGTGGTCTCGAATTAGCAATTATTTAATTATCTTATATAGATATTTTTGGCAGTGTAAGCTTCCCAGGGAAGCTGTTCTCGTCCATAATTTTCCATTGCTCTACGCGGTCTATACTGTCGTATGCCGCCTTCAAATCGACGAACAGATGGTGCGTTGGGACCTAATATTCACGGCATTTTTGAAGGATTTGCCGTACAGTAAAGACCTTGTCCGTTGTCGAGCGGCCGTCGACGAAGCCGGCTTGATAACTTCCCACGAACTCATTCACTAATGGTGACAGACGACGGAAGATGATCTGGGATGTCGCTTTATAGGCGGCATTAAGGATGGTGATCGCTCGAAAGTTCTCACACTCCAGCTTGTCGCCTTTCTTGTAGATGGGGCATATAACCCCTTCCTTCCACTCCTCCGGTAGCTGTTCAGTTTCCCAGATTCTGACTATCAATTTGTGCAGGCAAGTGGCCAGCTTTTCCGGGCCCATCTTGATGAGCTCAGCTCCGATACCATCCTTACCAGCTACTTTATTGGTCTTTAGCTGTTGGATGGCATCCTTAACTTCCCTCAAGGTGGGGGCTGGTTGGCTTCCATCGTCCGCTGAACTGACGTAGTCATCTCCTCCGTTGCCTTGACTTTCACTGTCTGTACTCTCAGCGCCAATCAAATGTTCTTCGTAGTGCTGCTTCCACCTTTCGATCACCACACGTTCGTCCGTCAAGATGCTCCCATCCTTATCCCGGCACATTACGGCTCGCGGCACGAAGCCTTTGCGGGATGCGTTGAGCTACTGATAGAACTTGCGTGTTTCTTGAGAACGGTACAGCTGTTCCATCTCCTTGCACTCCGCTTCTTCCAGGCGGCGTTTCTTCTCCTGAACAATACGGGTCTGCTATCTCCGCCTCCGTCTATAACGTTCCACGTTCTGCTGGGTACCTTGCAGCAGCGCGACCGCCCACGTTGCGTTCTTCTCCTCCAGAATCTGTCTGCACTCTTCGTCAAACCAATCGTTCCGTCGAGTTCGTCCCACATACCTGACGTTGTTCTCCGCTGCGTCGTTAATGGCTGCTTTAACTGTATTCCAGCAATCCTCAAGAGAGGCCCCATCGAGCTCACCCTCTTCCGGAAACGCTGCCTCGAGATGCTGCGCGTATGCAGTGGCGACATCAGGTTGCTTCAGTCGCTCTAGGTCGTACCGCGGCGGTCGTCGGTACCGAACATTGTTGATGACGGATAGTTTTGGGCGCAGTTTAACCATCACCAGATAGTGGTCAGGGCTCTCCTTAGCCGTGCGGTAAGACGCGCGGCTACAAAGCAAGACCATGCTGAGGGTGGCTGGGTTCGATTCCCGGTGCCGGTCTAGGCAATTTTCGGATTGGAAATGGTCTCGACTTCCCTGGGCATAAAAGTATCATCGTGCTAGCCTCATGATATACGAATGCAAAAATGGTAACTTGGCTTAGAAACCTCGCAGTTAATAACTGTGGAAGTGCTTAATGAACACTAAGCTGCGAGGCGGCTCTGTCCCAGTGTGGGGATGTAATGCCAATAAGAAGAAGAAGAAGAAGAAGATAGTGGTCAGAGTCGATGTTAGCGCCACGATATGTCCTGACGTCGATGATGTCTGAGAAGTGCCGTCCATCAATCAGAACGTGGTCGATTTGTGATTCTGTCTGCAGTGGTGATATCCAGGTGTACCGATACGTGAGGCTGTGTTGGAAGTAGGTGCTGCGAATGGCCATATTCTTGGAGGCGGCGAAATCAATTAGTCGTAGGCCGTTTTCGTTCGTCAGCCAGTGAGCGCTGAACTTTCCAATAGTCGGTCTAAACTCCTCCTCTTGGCCGACCTGAGCGTTCAAATCTCCTATGATGATTTTGACGTCGTGGCTTGGGCAGCTGTCGTACTCACGTTCCAGCTGCACGTAGAATGCGTCCTTATCACCATCAGTGCTTCCGGAGTGTGGGCTATGGACGTTGATTATGCTGAAGTTGAAGAACCGGCCTTTGATCCTCAACCTGCACATTCTTTCATTGATCGGCCACCACCCGATAACGCGCCTCTGCATATCGCCCATCACTATGAAAGCTGTTCCCAGCTCGTGTGTGTTGCCGCAGCTCTGGTAGATGGTTTGATTACCTCTAAACGTTCGCACCATTGATCCCTTCCAACAAACCTCCTGCAGCGCTACGATGCCGAATCCACGGTCCTTGAGCACATCGGCGAGTATGCGTGTGCTCCCGATGAAGTTAAGAGATTTGCAGTTCCACGAACCGAGTTTCCAATCGCTAGTCCCTTTTCGTCGCAGTGGTCTTCGCCGATGGTTCCGGTCCGTACTCTCTTGTTGATTGTTCGTTGCTTATGATTTTTTAAAGGCTGGCTTACAGGGCCTGACACCAAACCCCCTAAATTTCCGTAGGACCATTTCTCCTTATTTCCGGTGGACCATGGTGCACAGTTTCACTTAGAGTCCCTCGCTGGCACTCGGACGATGATCAGCCGCCCCTAACATGGAGAACAGACGCTGTTGTGAGCCGATCCTGACATGGAGAACAGACGCTCAATAAGATTTGCACCTCCGGAGAGGAGCAAACCTCCCTTCCCTGTCAGCATACGACCATAGTTCCCACCGGGGTTGGTTACCCGATCTTCCCTAAGGTTGCTCGTATCCCGGCCAGCACCGCGGGGAGGTAGGGATAGGAGTTGCTGGGTAAGAGGCTAAGGACCGCGAGATGGGGTCTATTTTATTCCTTCAGGTACGCGAAGTACCAATGGTACGCTTTACCCAGCATTTGCCGTGCCATGTCTCGCATATGTCTCTTGCATATATGACTCGGTCTGTTATGCCATTGTCCGGCATTTTTTAGGAAAATAATACAGTTCTTCAACAAGGGGCTGATAGAACCCTCTGAAGTTTGGAGAACAAATCCCAATATAGTAGTACGATTCATCAGAACCATAATACCGCATTGGGAAGACGCTGGCAGTCAAGGCGATGCAACGTTTTCGACTTTCGCTGCTTCCGGATTAACGAGCAAGATGTTGCAATAAGAAAGCTGAAATCATCTGCAGCTGTTGGACCCGATGGTATTCCTTCACTTATTCTGAAAAGATGTTCAAGCGCGTTGGTGTCACCTCTTACGTTACTATTTAATTTATCATTACGACAAAGCCAGTACCCTACGCAATGGAAATTTTCGTACATGTTCCCAGTTCTTAAGAAAGGTGACAAATCGAACGTTGAGAATTATAGAGCCTATAGAGATATATTATTAACGAAGCTTTGTTTGCAAGCTGTAAAAACTACATTACGACATCTCAGCACGGATTTTACTCCAAGAGGTCAACGTCAACCAATCTTATTGAGTTTGTGTCACTCTGTATCCGCAATATCGATTCAGGCAGACAAGTGGACGCAATCTATACTGACCTCAAGGCGGCGTTCGATAGAGTTGATCATGGTATCTTGCTCAGCAGACTCGCAAAGCTCGGAATTTGTCACGACATGGTTTCCTGGCTTGAAACATATCTCACTGATCGCACGGTTTGTGTCAAAATTGGAAGTGCTGAATCTGCCTTTTTTCAAACCTCTCTGGAGTGCCTCAGGGCAGTAACCTTGGACCCCTGCTTTTCTCTCTATTCATCAATGAAGTTGCAAATGTACTTCCACCCGGCTGCCGTCTATTCTTTGCTGATGATCTTAAAATATACATGGTAATAAACAGCATTGGAGATTGTGTGCAACTGCAGGAGCTTGTAACCAAATTCGAGCTCTGGTGTACCACTAACAATCTGACGCTTAGTATTCAAAAATGCAAATCAATTTCCTTTCACCGTAAGATGCATCCAGTACTATTTGAATACAGCATGTCCGGGATTATTTTGGAACGAGTGGACAGCATTAAAGACTTGAGAGTGCTTCAAGATCAGGGGCTTTCTTTCAAGCACCACTACAATGAAATCATTAATAAGGCCAACCGTACGCTCGGATTCATCTTCAAAATTGCGAATGACTTTCGAGACCCATTTTGTTTACGATCGCTCTACTGTTCGCTCGTACGATCTCAACTAGAGTATTGTTGCATCGTCTGGTGCCCCTATCAGACTTACTGGATCGACAGAATTGAGTCCGTACAGAAGAAATTCGTTCGTCGTGTCTTGCGACACCTACCTTGGCGCGATCCGGTGAATCTACCCCCATATGCGAATCGATGCAGACTGATAGGAATTAACACTCTGGAAAACCGACGTCGAATCGCACAAATAGCTTTTACTGCTAAATTATTAACCGGATTCATAGATTCTCCAGAAATTCTGCGCCAGTTCAATATCTACGCACCGGAACGGATAATGAGACCACGGAATTTTCTTTCTCTTGAAGCCCGCAATAGACAATACGGCTCACATGAACCGATCCGTGCAATGGCTGCATCCTTCAACACGGTGTACGCTGAATTCGACTTCAATCTTCCATTGGAAACCTTCATCCGGCGGATTAATTAGGATATGCGAATTAGTTAATAAGATTTTATTCATTAAGACAATGTTTTGTCAGATGAATTTAAAAGCAAACAATAAACAATTGCTCTACATAGCAATGATGCGTCAACTTGACAAAGCTATATCTAAATTCGGCATATATCACAATAGATCTAACAAATGGTCACAGTGATTAAAATACCCATAAGGAAAAAAATAGTAGTTTGTGCAACAAGTTGCAAAAAGATGATTTTTTCAGCACGAGTTGTACATTTATCCAACGAGGCTTGCCGAGTTGGATAAATACTACGAGTGCTGAAAAAATCGAGTTTTGCAACGAGTTGCACACGCTATTTTTTGCAATGACGAAGAATGGACTTTAATTTGATAAATTTGTACCAAAAATGTACAGTCTAATTTTCTCCACAAGAATGATGCCAATAAATTATATTGCTGCACAAACAATCAGATTCCATGTTACCGTGCCACATTGCATAGTTTGCAAAGCCGTGAAGCGACAGATGAAAATTTTTGATGTCATGTCCATCGAACTATTTCAATTATTACGCAACGCAGAGAATACACTATTTGAACACTTACCCAAGCTCATTCAGCAAAATGTAGTCATGTAACTACTGTTCTTATGTTGGTTTTTCATTATAGCACCCAAATGAGTGCTGTAATGAATATTATGCAACCCATTTGAGTTGCATAATGATCATTAAAGCACCCATTTCGTTGGTATGGAAAAGTAGGCCGTTTTATCACTCAAAGACGAACTGTAAACCAGGTATTATGATCAGGAATTGCAAAAAAGGTTTTTAATGAGCGGTACAACATAAGATTTTATACATATATTTCCCCTATTGCTTGAATTTCTGCTTAGTATACAGTTGGCCATGGTCTCATAGGAAATTGACATTTTGAGGATATTTTCTGACGAGCGATCGTTACAGAAACTTGTCTCTGCAGTTGAAGGTTTGTTCAGTTGCTCAAGAATTTACCGTAGCGTCACTAACGTGTCTGGCTCTACCTGGTTTGTATGGATTTAATACCGTATATATCCCTTTGCGAAGTGATATTCTTTTTTTGATCTAGCTACATCCGCCAGTTACTCGGTCAAGGCATTCCTATCATCTGGGCGCCATTGCTCTGCTATTTGGAAGTCTAATGAGTTCGCACTTCCAAAGGAGTTGTACCGTATGTGTCTTTTGGATGCGATTGTGTACGCTTATCTGAAACAACAATTGATCAAGACTACACGACCCTTGTGTATAAATTTTCAAATCGAATCAATGTTCTTTTTTGATCCCACTGACTATCGTAAGATCATGTACACCTTGTCCCCATCCATCATTACAGTTTGCCCCCTGTCTACTCTACGTCAAACACAGCTGTGAGAGCCATCGTAATTGTTACTAAAAATCAAAGATATAATGGATCCGTTATGCCTAACGGCACTTGAGCCTTGAAATAAAGACAATTTAAATAATAAATAAGCAAATAGAAATTATAATTTTTACAAAATATACTGCTCTGGTAAGTGTGCCTATTCACCAAATAATTTTTTTTCCATATATGTATTCGTTAGATACCGTCGTCGGGGGTGAGAATGGGTCACTGTATCAACTACTTAGAATGCTTGAAGAATGGATTGAATGTATCTGAGGGCCAGAAGACTAAAATATAAGAGATCTTTTGAACATTTTGCTTTACGACCTCCAGTCTGCCGGTGAGAGCGATGACCTATTTTCACCCATCGGACCCATTGTCACCCCCAATGGCGGTAATTAAATATTCAAAATTCGGTATTATCTATTACAAGTGGTCACATCACTCTTATTCTGGTTTACAGACATTCATTCGAATCGTTTCCTGATTTCATTTGGCTGACGTCAACTGAAAAAATTGCATCAATTTTCGTTCGAAATCCCATTCGTACGTAAACAAGCATACGAGTGTATAGCTACGCAGAGCAGTGAACGTTTTGTTCAACAAAACCAGGCATCTGTTCCAATGTGCGCTATACCTGTCATGGAAATTGACGTTTTTACATGTGATTTTGCGCGAGTACGTACGTGGGTACGTCATGTGATACGTGTTTTGCTGTCACGGGATTGGTCACGGTAAAAAAGAATTGCAAACCAGCCACGTGATTACCAAAGACGGATATCGCTATCGATGTGGTTGATTTCCGGGAAATTCTAGGCTCTGTTAGAAAGCGTAGTCTGTTGTATTAGGGTAGCATCAGAGGCGTCGGTAACTCCAGATTAAGATTTGATACTAGGATGCCTGATTTGGGCGAAAGTATCGCACTCTTCGGATTAACCTTTGAGAATGCTGATGAAAGGAGTAAGACGTTTAGTCGGACACCCACTTAAGCAAGCTGTAAACTTTACGACCTATTTGCACGGAAGTTTTGAAAAACTTAATGGAAACTAATTGTAAGTTTCAGATTATGGGTGAAAGATGGCATAGGAATTTAATAGAAGTGTCAATATGTTCGATGTTTACGGTGGTAGAGATCCAGTATTTTACAGACAGTATTATCTCACACACAGTCTTCATTGTGCAAGACGGAAACGATACAATCCTATAATATGCATTGTTTTTGTTCATCATTACAGCAGTCATACACTAAGAAGTTCTGATATTCAAACCGCTATGTACTCATATGCTAATAATGGCTCCCGAATCTCACAAAAGAAACTTGCCCGTGCAATTATACCACCCTCAAATCCCAATCATCCCATTATTCTCGATGACGGATTGTCCCGTTTCCCGGCTACTCACGCTAATGTTCCGCCACAGTTCTGACGATTCATCCGGTGCGATCCTCGCGTGCACCACACAGTACGCGTACCCGCCCAGATGATCCCGCCTGCAGTCTTCGTAGTCATCGTACTCGTAGATCTTCGGGAACTTTACATACTCGGACACTGACCGGTTCGCACCGACAAAAACATGATCGAAGAAATAAAACACACAAAAACAGAATTAATTCCATGGGAAATTAACGACGCCCTCAGCAACAACAACAGCAACAGGTGCTATGTGATTCGCTCCGCTTACACTCCATGAACGGACCGCGGCGCTGCGCCTGAGTCATGTCGAGTAGCATCAGCATCGGCGCCAGCAGGAGCAATCGCAGCGGTTTCGGCATATTCGATGATCGCGAAAGTAATGATCGTGTGATGATTGCGCCCAAGTGGTGTCTCAAATCTGCAATAGCGGAACGTTGATAGACGAGGCGCGATGCAAAGTGGTGTTTGATGGCGTTCGAAGGAAACGAATCGTAAGATCACAAGTGCGAAGCGCCACCATCAGCGAACGCGGTTGGCTACGGCTGTCGGTTCGAATAAGTGACGATGGGTGTGATTAATCCGATGCATATTCGTGTGGTAGACGGATTGAGGTGTTAAAATGTTTTGATCGGTGTCGTTTAGGGTCGTTGGAGGTGTGTTTATATTAGAATGCTAATGAAAAGTGACTGGAGACAAATGAGACAAGATAAGCATGGCTTAATTTGAAGTCAGGCGGCGTTTGTTTGAGGGATTGAAGTTATTATTTGAGACACATTTTTCTGTCATTTTAGCATGAGCATGTTCACCGCAAACGAGCTTTTGCCGTTTAATTTCAGTTCTTGCAGAATGCTAGAATAGTTAAGTTGCAGTTATAGGATGGAAAATGGAAACGGCATGGACTTCATTTTTAGCCCTAGAAATTGATAGAACATGAGAGTATAGGGAAAGATACATAGTAGGAAAATGGATCGCGACTAAGATTGAACCCACGATCTCCTATATTTTACGTCGAAGCAGTACTCATATGAACATCAAATTTAAAAACTATCTGCGATCCCATGAGCACTAGAGCATAATTTATATAAAACATTTGTAAGGTCCTAAAGCAGGGCTGCCCAACGTACGGCCCGCGATCCGGCCCTCGGCTCCACTTTTTGTGGCCCGCGGCGCGTAAGAAAAATAAACTCAGATTCGGCCCGCCAGTTTTTCTAGCTGGCACGGAAAGCTCTTATTTATTATTCACTAGCAGACCCGACGAACTTCGTTTCGCCTAAAATTGATTAATTCTCTGATTAGTTCTCGAGTTATGCAGAAATTTCTGCTTCATTTGTATGGGTTTGTTTGCATCGACCTAGCAGCCAAAGTACTGGTGCTATAAATGTCAAACCGATGTTGTTGATCAAACGAAACATTCCCTACAACATTGTGCATCATAAACAGCTGAATTCAGCTTATTGAAGTCAAAATCGATAACACTTTAAAAATGACTACAGCGCCACTAGCGTTCTAGTACTTATGCTTCTACTGTAGTTTACGTTCACGTTGAAAAAAGGAAGACCGGTTTGCTCAATTTGTTCAGAAAGTTTTGCTATATTGAAAGAATAAAATCTGAATCCAAGCATTCTATGAAATATGATATTTGAAAAGGCTCGGGTACGAAACAAAAGTTGGTAGAACTTCAAAGGTAGGGCGCTCAATTAATTTAAATTTACATTCATTGATTTAAATTATTGGTACAATGGATTATAGAAACAACAACTCTCTTCACTTAAGAAAATACGAAGTCAGAAAATGCAGTACGGTCCAGTTTTGCTGTTAGTAAGATTTTGGCAAAACGGATGAAATTTTTCCAGGACGGAGAGCTTGTTAGGAAAGCATTTCGGTTGTTGTTTACAAGATCGTAAGTCTCAAGGAAATAGCCTCCTTCAGAAGCATTAGTTTGCGCGGAACACGGTGAAGAGTAAAAGTTCTCGCAGAAGATTTGAAAGCTACGTTTCGTGAAATTCTCTTGCAAACGATGAACGTGAAAATCGTGGCATAGAGGTGAGCCAGCCCAGGGCTGCAAGCTTCTCTAATAAAAATAAAAAGAAAAGTGGCAAAATTGGCTGTGTTCATAAGAGAAATTGATGGTCATTTTCGAAAGACAGAGAAATTGGCATCTTTGAATCCTATGCAAGGAACAACTAACGGGAAACCCTGAGGGCTGATAAGACTTGTGCGGAGGAACTTTTTTTCCCTTGGAAAATTTAAGTGACCTTACGATTAATGCAGGAAATAGCAATGCCGTTGTGACAATTCTAAGCATGGAAAAGCAATCACAAAGATATGGCGATATTCCCTGCCATACTGCATATTCACCAATTGAATCGATATGCGACTTTATCAACTTTATCAACGTTAGGGATCTCAACCACCACCAATTATAAATGATGTTGACGGAAATGTCGAATACGAAGACTTCCTGTATTATTGCGAAGTTCATTAACTACGCCTTGGTACCACGCTTGAGAGATTTTTTTTTCGAAAGAAAAATCGAACTATTTTTACAAGATAAAGGTAAACCACTACTCGAGCTGAATAATCCTGAATAGATGAGTGACTTGGCCTTTCTAGCAGATATCGCCAAACATCTCAATGATTTGAACATGAAGCACTTTGGCACAGTGGGTTGCTGAAATCTCGTACATTTCTCTCATCCCGTTGAAAACAGTTCATGCAAATATGCTGGTAAAGTAACGAAATTCCCATTTTATCAACACTGTTTACCGGTTTGAATAATTTACCTGAAATATTTCAAATGGATTCCTCATGCAACGATCGAATTAAGTTTTTTTTAGATAATGAAAAAAAAACACTGATAATTTTGAAAATTTAAAAAAAGTTTTGTACCGAATATTTTCTGGCCCGCCAGCAATTCTAAAAATTGGCCCGTGGCGTGAAAAGATTGGGCAGGCCTGCCCTAAGGCATGTAGGTTGTAATTGAATGATGGTCTACAACTATCAACGCCAAGCATTCAATAAAATAAGCATTTTCAAATTTCTTAGCCTTTAATAATAAGTGAGTTTTTGCCATTTTCGAGTTTCATTTGATTATTTGCCTCATCCCATCTCTTCATCATCTTTTCCTGACATTGCCTAACCAGAAAGTAGAAAGCTTATAATTTATCAAGTGTTTTCACAAATATTAATACAAATTTCAATCAGTAATGAAAGAACTGTATTGTTTATGATCAAGAGCCCTTTGCAGGCTGGGATGCGTTGCGTGTAGCCCTAAATGCTCTAAATAAAAGATGACCTTATATTTTCAAAATTAGAGCAAGGTGGGGCCTAATCTTAGTTCAGTTAGCAAATAATCCTTCAGAGACGCATGTTCTGGTCTACAAAACACGCTAAATTTTTATTTCTGTTCCGCTTTGTTATTTATATCTGGCATCTAACCACATTTGCCATCTGAATCACTACGAATGCATCTTGATCAAATAAATCAATTTTATTCACTAATTACAATCTTGAATTGCCGGAACGAAGCAATTTTCCGCGGTCGCCACTTCTTGTTTGTTGTTGATGGAAACGTTTTCGCACCTCGCATTCAGATATGCATCGGTTACATATTTCGAAAGTTTTCGATTTTCAAAACAAATTTCCAAAGATATCTTTTCCGTCTACCACAATCGATCATCACACCAAGCACACTCATCAATTCCTATCATGTCGGTTATCCCCGA
Organism: Armigeres subalbatus; assembly: GCF_024139115.2. Taxonomy (NCBI): domain Eukaryota; kingdom Metazoa; phylum Arthropoda; class Insecta; order Diptera; family Culicidae; genus Armigeres; species Armigeres subalbatus. Next base: position 113,998,329 of record NC_085139.1, on the reverse strand, counting down.
AATAGCACTTTCACTGCATGCAGTTTTCGAAGAATGCAATCACTATTTGCGTAAAGCATTGTTGCGACATCGACGTGATCACAAATATTAGCACTTGTTCAATACACTTCGCGCGTATATGCAAACCAGTGTAAACAACCAACCCCACCGTGTTGCAAGTCTTCTTCGGTGGCTCTCCGAAGCTTATCGCGCAGAAATCTGTCACTCAGCCACCGGAGCGCGACACCCCCGTAATGACATTTGTAAACCTTCAAATCCGTTCGGTTCCGGTAGGAATTTTTTGGGCCGACCGCAGGCTCAGAGATGAGGTTACGCGTGCGCGCGCGCGTCCACGTTTCAAGACGACCCGAGTAAGACTGATCATCGTATGGATCAATTGCGGGTCGAAATGGCCGGTACCGGGTACTTGTGGTGTGCGCCTATTGACTTATTTTGCGGAGCTCTGCCTCTGCCTACAATTGCGAAAAGTGCGGTCTCACCGTAATCGTCGTGCGGATCAAGAGGGGCGTGGAATTCGGGATTTTTTCGGTTCTTAAGTGAAGTCTGAGTGCTAGCAAAACGGCAGGGTGATTCATAAATGGAAAGATGAGAAAGCCAGGGAACTCGATTGAAATCATTCGTGGTCTTGAATTTGATTGCAATTTGTTTTCAATTAAGCCATTATCGTTCGTTCCTTCATGAGATGTTTATTAGAAAGAGAGTTGCAAAAAATAGCAAGCGAAAAAGATTGCTAAAATTGTTGGGGATTCAGCGTGGTCCAGTGCTTTGGCGTAGAATTTGCTTCAACAGAGCATCCCATGTTTAATTTTTGAAGCAGCTCTTCAACTGTTTCTCACTTTCCCATTAGCAGCCCCGTTATGGAATGAGTCCAAGTTCAACATTCTGTTTGCTTGAAGTAGATATCTGGACGGAGGCTGCGACGCAGAAGTCGTGACCAAAAGCACGCTTCAGTTTGCTGACGAGTAGTGGAGGTACAAGTAGGTATTCGAAATGCTCTCCATTTGATTGACAAAGGAAACTTCTGCTTCAAATTGCACTGTTGCAAACGTTCCACGCCAAAGATTATTATTATTAAGATCCGGTATAAGATCTGTCAAAATTTATTTTTTTTCGATCATTTAGTAGTTTTTCAATAACTAATTTCAGAGGTAGAATTTCAAAATGTGTTGTAAGTGCGAAGGTTTTCCTACAACTCTGTCCAACAGTACATTGTCAGAACTCCACTAATGACGGAGTTAAAAGTAACTCATACTAATGATAACAACACTTTAATTATTTAGTTTAAGTTACTGTAACTAGCGCTATAACTCCGTTATTAAGTGGAATTTGAACAACAACAAATTATTAGACAGGGTTTGCAGAAACACCTTAACACTAGAAGTCCGCCGTACAACACATTTTGAAATTCTGTCTCTGGAACGAGTTCTTGACAAACTTCTAAATCAGCGGCTCTCAACCTTTTTCCTTTTTTTTGGTACCTCTATTTTTTCGCTGTAAATACAAATGGGTGTAACTCATTAGATGTATGAAAACCGACCGGAAAACTAACGGCTATCCAAAAGGTTGCCTGAAATTTTAAAAAATCCGTGAAACTTTCCCATTCAAATTACATCTATATATGAAGTTTTCTAGACTTTGAGGACTTCTGGAGGCTTCCGATAGTCTCTTAAGATGGACGCTTCTTAACCTCTTAAAAGGAGACTTCCAAGCTTCTTGAAAGACAAATTTCGAGCCTTTTGGAAGGAGGCTTCCAATGCTTGTAAGAGGAGGCTTCCAAGTCTTTGCAAGACGACCTCCGACGCATTTAAACCTCTTGGTAGGATGCTCCTCAGCCTCTTAAAAAGACGTTTTCTAGAAAAGATATTTTAGTTACCAGATAAACATTGTCGCTGTCGTCGCTGTCCGGAACATCTTTTGCTGGCGTGGATGGGGGATCTAAATGTCAATGAAGGAAAAATACATACGATTTGACAGTTAGGTACCACACATGTTTCGGACAGCAGAATAAAGAGAACCGAAGCGACAATCTTTATCTTGTAACTAAAATATCTTTTCTTTCTAGCCCTTTGTAAGGAGGCTTTCGAGCCGTCCGAAAGGAGACTTTCGAGCCTTTTAGAATGAGGCTTTCGAGCTACTTGACAGGATCCCAGCAAACACAAGATTGTATAACATAGCGAATAAATAAATGTACACGCAAAAAAAGTGTTCATGAATTCGTGAACTAACGAGTTCACGGTGTATTTTTTCGGGAACAACAGTCACGGGTTCGGGAATACAGTCACGTTTTCTGGAACGTTCCGGAAAACGTGACTGGTGTTCCCGAATCCATGAGTTCAATCACGGTGTATTTAGCTGGTTCACGAATTCGGGAACGCTTTTTTTTTTGCTTGTATATATGTACAATAATATTTTTGCATATTTCATAAATAATCCCTTCAAAATACATGTTTTCGGTCCTCAGTATCGTTTTCCACATATATGTATAAAGTGGAGGCAATATACGTACTCTTTGCACGCAGTTAAATATAGATGCATGCCCCTATATCGCCTCCACATTGTATATGTATTAGCCATTATATTTGATTTTGTGTTTTTGTGTTGGCTGGAAGGCTTCCGAGCCTGTTAAAAGGAGGTTTCTGAAAATCTGGAAAGGACGCTCCTCAGCCGCTTGAAACGAGGGTCCAAATTTTTTTAAAAGGAAGCTTCCAAGCCTTTCAACACTCCAACAACCTAGCCGCTCACACGCTCCCGGAACGAACGCTACTTTCAAATAGCTTATGTATTTATCATCAGACTAAGGCCGGAGTGGCCTGTGCTGCACATAAAAGACTTCTCCATTCAGCTCGGTCCATGGCTGCACTTCGCCAACCACGCAGTCTGCGGAGGGTCCGCAAGTCGTCCTCCACCTGATCGATCCACCTTGCCCGCTGTGCACCTCGTTTTCTTGTTCCCGTCGGATCGTTGTCGAGAACCATTTTCACCGGATTACTGTCCGACATTCTCGCTACGTGCCCGGCCCACCGCAGTCTTCCGATGTTCGCGGTGTCAATGATGGATGGTTCTCCCAACAGCTGATGCAACTCGTGGTTCATTCGCCTCCTCCACGTACCGTCCGCCATCTGCACCCCACCATAGATGGCACGCAACACTTTCCTTTCGAAAACTCCCAGTGCGCGTTGGTCCTCCAACGGGTGGGGTGGCTCACTTTGATCTCTCTAGAGCCTCTTCCTATCATGTACTTCGTCTTCGACGTGTTGATGACTAGTCCAATCCGTTTAGCTTCGCTTTTCAGTCTGATGTAGGCTTCCTCCATCCTCTCAAAGTTACGTGCCATGATATCAATGTCGTCGGCGAAACCAAATAACTGGACGGACTTCGTGAAAATCGTACCACTCGTGTCAATCCCTGCCCTTCGTATTACTCCCTCCAAAGCGATGTTGAATAGCAGACACGAAAGACCATCACCTTGCCGTAACCCTCTACGGGTTTCGAAGGGACTCGAGAATGCCCCTGAAGCACGAACTACGCACATCACCCGATCCATCGTCGCCTTGATCAACCGTATCAGTTTATCCGGAAAACCGTGTTCGTGCATTAGCTGCCATAGCTGGTCCCAATCGATTGTATCATATGCGGCTTTGAAGTCGATAAATAGATGACGTGTGGGCACGTTGTATTCGCGGCATTTCTGCAATACCTGACGTATGGCGAACACCTGGTCTGTGGTAGAGCGTTCACCCATAAATCCCGCCTGGTACTGCCCCACGAACTCTCTTGCAATTGGTGTTAGTCGACGGCATAAAATTTGGGAGAGTACCTTGTAGGCGGCGTTTAGCAATGTGATTGCGCGGTAGTTGCTACAATCCAGCTTATCGCCCTTTTTGTAGATGGAACACACGACACCTTCCATCCACTCCTGCGGCAGAACCGCATTCTCCCAAACCTTGGTAATCACCCAGTGCAGCGTTCTAGCCAGTGCTTCACCACCGTGTTTAAACAGCTCTCCTGGTAGTTGGTCAACTCCAGGGGCTTTGTTGTTTTTCAGCCGGCCGATCTCCTCCAGGATTGCCTGGAGATTCGGAGCCGGAAGTCGATGTCCTGCGCGCGTGCTCCTAGGTTCATTACCATACCGCCACCGTTGTCTGCCATATCGCCATTCAGGTGCTCTTCGTAGTGCTGCCGCCACCTTTGGATCACCTCACGCTCGTTCGTAAGAAGGTTCCCGTTTATGTCCTTACACATATCGGGCTGTGGCACGTGGCCCTTACGTGAACGGATCAACTTCTCATAGAACTTTCGTGCGTTATTAGCGCGGTACAGTTCCTCCGTCTCTTCACGGTCTCGATCTTCCTTCTGGCGCTTTTTCCTCCGGAAAATCGAGTTTTGTCTGTTCCGCGCCCGTTTGTATCGTGCCTCGTTCGCCCTCGTGCGGTGTTGCAGCAATCTCGCCCATGCTGCATTCTTCTCCTCAACTAACTGCTCACATTCGCCGTCATACCAGTCGTTTCTCTGATCCAGAGCCACCGTGCCTAGTGCAGCGGTTGCGGTGCTTCCAATGGCGGATCGAATATCTCTCTAGCCATCTTCAAGAGATGCTGCGCCTAGCTGCTCTTCCGTTGGGAGTGCCACTTCCAGCTGCTGCGCGTAGTCTTGGGCTAGTCTACCGTCTTGTAGCCGCCCAATGTTAAGCCGTGGCGGACGACTCCGACGCGTGTTGATCACCGTCGAGAGTTTTGAGCGCAGACATACTGCGACGAGGTAGTGGTCGGATTCAATATTCGCACTGCGGTAAGTGCGTACGTTCGTGATGTCGGAGAAGAATTTACCGTCGATTTGAACGTGGTCGATTTGGTTTTCCGTTACTTGATTAGGTGATTTCCATGTGGCCTTGTGGATATTCTTGCGGGGGAAGAAAGTGCTTCGGACTACCATTCCGCGGGAGGCTGCAAAGTTTATGCATCGTTGGCCGTTGTCGTTCGATACGGTATGCAGACTATCCGGTCCGATGACCGGTCTATACATTGCCTCCCTTCCTACCTGAGCGTTCATGTCACCGATGACGATTTTGACGTCCCGCAGTGGGCATCCATCGTATGTCTGCTCCAGCTGCGCATAGAACGCTTCTTTCTCGTCGTCGGATCTCCCTTCGTGTGGGCAGTGCACGTTGATGATGATATAGTTGAAGAAACGGCCTTTTATCCTCAGCTTGCACATCCTTGCGTTGATTGGCTGCCACCCAATCACGCGTTGGCGCATCTTTCCCAGCACTATGAAGCCGGTTCCCAGCTCGTTGGTGGTGCCACAGCTTTGGTAGAAGGTAGCCGCTCGATGCCCGCTTTTCCACACTTTTTGTCCTGTCCAGCAGATTTCCTGCAGCGCTACGACATCGAAGTTGCGGGGATGTAATTCATCGTAGATTATCCTGTCGCAACCTGCGAAGCCTGCGAAGCCTGCGAACTTTCAAATAGCTACATTTCATAAATTTTACCGTCCTGCAAGATTTTTCTTAAACGTTGAGACCTCCAATAGGACCTATAGGGACTTCTTGGGACCTCAAAACGTCGGAGCAAATCGCAAGATAATATTATTTCGGAACTCGTCCGCTTGAAGGCGCTAGTTATAAGGGAATACTCGTTGGGTTAGAATTCATGAGATTTAGATAATTACATTTTCCTTAGGATCAAGAGGTAATGTCCAATGGTTTTGGGAAATCCTGGAAATCCTACAGCCACGACACTAGCTTTTTTCGCCATTCCAAGCTTGGATATGTATTCAACCATGTCTCTGATGATAAGAAAACTATTAGTTGGTTAGGCGCGCCACCGTATGACAATTGACCACGCCGCCGAATATTCGCATTTTCCATGTAAGTCTAGGTTTATCTAGCTTCTCTCGTAAATAAATATTTCCAGTCAAGTTCATATGACAATTATCTTCTTTACAATTATGCAGCCTTTTTTTAAGTCCAATAAACTTTAGACCAAACAAAATTGAAATTCTTATTGAATTAAAACGTCTACTTCTAGAATTTCCAGTTGAATTCTTTCGAAAATTTCTCCTGTAAGTCCATCGGGAAATCCACACGAAATTTATTCAAGAATTTATATAACGATTTCTTCTGAAAGAGTCTTTTAAAGATTTTTTACGGATATTCTTTTAGGTATTTTTGTGAGACTTCTTGGAGAATTTCTAAGAAAGTATCTAAAAAAGTGGAGAATTTTCGAAGTTATTTTTTATGATATGTCGCAGGAGTTCTCAAGGAAACTTCACGGAAAAAGTCCTGTAGGATTCCCTGGGCGAATTCTTGAAGAAATTCTCTAGAAGTGTCCATGGGAGTTGCCGGAGATATTTTTGGAAGAATTTGTAAGGGAATTATCGGAAAAAAATTCAGAAGAATTCTTGAACAAATTTCCGGAGAATTACTTACCAGGATAATGCTTTTGTAAACGACTTTCTGGGAGAACCCTTGGAGGAATTTCTGGAAAAATTCTCAGAAGATTCCGCGTAAGATTTTATAGATCTAGATTTCGCAATTTATTTTCCATAAGAATTTCTTCAAGAATTACTGGACAATTTTCCAAAAGAATTCCCGGTAGGTGTGTATAGTGGAATTCCATATGAATTTTGGGAGGAATAATTTTTGTAGAGTATGCAAAGTAATATATGAAGTGTTCTTGAAGGAATTCCAGAGCGAAGTTTAGGAGAAATTCGATGGGTAATTATTTAAGAAGTTACAGGACTTCTCTAAGATTTCCTGAGCAAACATCCTGGAGCATTCATATAGAAACTTCCGGTGCAGTTCCTGGAAAAATTTTGCAGGAATTACCGTACAAACAACTTCCGGAAGAATTCCTGGAGGAACTTCCGGAGGAATTCCAGGGGAGTATCTGGAGGAGGAATTTTTGGAGGTGGAGGAGAAAAACCTGGAGGAACTTCCGGAGGAACTCCTGGAGCAACTTCCGGAGGAACTCCTGGAGGAACATTTTATTAAGAAAAAGAAAAACTTTCAGAGAAACTCCTGGAAGATCTTCCGGAGAAACTCCGTAAGGAACTTCTGAAGGAAATCCTTGAGGAACTTCCGGAGGAATTCCTGGAGAAACTTCCGGAGGAATTTCTGGAGGAACTTCCGGAGGAATTCCTGGAGGAACTTCCGGAGGAGTTCCTGGAGGAACTTCCGGAGGAATTCCTGGAGGAACTTCCGGAGGAGTTCCTGGAGGAATTTCCGGAGGAATTCCTGGAGGAACGTCCGGAGGAATTCCTGGAGGAACTTCCGGAGGAATTCCTGGAGGAACTTCCGGAGGAATTCCTGGAGGAACTTCCGGAGGAATTCCTGGAGGAACTTTGTAACGAGACTATTTTTAACGAAATTATTACCCTTCTGTGCGCAACTGTGCGTCTCCATCAGGTGGCAGCACACCTGTTACTTTCGACTGTTACAACCGGCTAGCTACTTTCTGATCATGAGGTGTGCAGCTGATTAACGAACAATCGCATAGTGGCTTAAAATCAACAATTCAAAATTTGCTGCATGTTTACTAATCTTATTCAATAAATCTCGGAATCTTCTTACGAACTAGTACATACATAAATCTCTTCTACTTTTCGGTGGGGGCCCCATGATGTTGCGTTGACTGCATTGCTGCTGCTTGCTGTGTAGCACTGTGTGCACGGAAGGATGCACCATAGAGTCGTACACCGGCTGCTCACATCACCACACTGCCGCTTGTCGCACGGATGGCTGCTTGCCGCGTCGGGCAGAGCAATTGTCAGCCTTATACTTCACTGCTGGTTGCCCGATGCGTCACGCCGATGCTGATCGTTGCACTCGCAGACAACTGATCTTCCTGTCGGCCGTGATTTCTAGAGACGAGCCTTCGTCGTGTCGACCTTGTGGAGGTCACTCGTACGATCGTTAGTGCAGGTAGCTCAACTACGGGATGCGGCGAATTCGAATTGGTGTGTGCTTAACGAGCTGGACATGCGTTGGTCGTAATCGATGCTCGAATGGCTTGGTGTGCAGGACTGGAAACAAAAGGCCCTCTTTCGAAGGCCTTTTGTGTACTTGAGTTCCTCGCACTGGATGTGATATCGAAACAGGTCGACCACTATCCTCTACGATGATCGCACCGTCTATTGTTTTACTGCGCGGCAAGAGAAGCCAACTTATCCAGCCCGGTGGATTCTACTGGTCATATGCATGCCCGGACTCCTCTGAAGATGTTAGAACTTTCATGTCTTCTGCTTACACGTGTCTTAATCGACCTTTTGTGATCTGTGCATTGAATAGGGCATACCGTCAAAACCAAGATTGCAGCAACATTAACATTTTACCTTCTGGTTTGCGATGTACAACTTATCCGAAATCCGGTATAGGAGAATCGTTAATTATGAACGATTTGCACTAAATCACTTGCATGCACTGAATTATTATTTTTGTTGTGAGTATATAGCCACCACTTTCGAGTCTTATTCGATCAACAATGAGCATTGTCTCTATCCCCAGTGGACGTTTTCTACTGATGCGGCTTTGGGGCAGTGTGTGAGAGGAAGTTCAATAACGTTGCGTTCTGGATATTGAGAATTTTTATTCCATTTCTTCTGCACTCCGAGAAAAAACTCCAACATTTATATCGGCATAATCTCAAATTCGTAACAACTTCCGGAGGAATTCCTGGAGGAACTTCCGGAGGAACTCCTGGAGGAACTTCCGGAGGAATTCCTGGAGGAACTTTTGGAGGAATTCCTGGAGGAACTTCCGGAGGAGTTCCTGGAGGAACTTCCGGAGGAGTTCCTGGAGGAACTTCCGGAGGAGTTCCTGGAGGAACTTCCGGAGGAGTTCCTGGAGGAACTTACGGAGGAGTTCCTGGAGGAACTTACGGAGGAGTTCCTGGAGGAACTTACGGAGGAGTTCCTGGAGGAACTTCCGGAGGAGTTCCTGGAGGAAATTCCGGAGGAGTTCCTGGAGGAACTTCCGGAGGAGTCCCTGGAGGAACTTCCGGAGGAGTTCCTGGAGAAACTTCCGGAGGAGTTCCTGGAGGAGAAATGGAGGACGATTACCTACGATTATGATCACGCCGACGATTACCTACGGCGTGATGCTGCTACGCCGCCGCTGCTGGCTGAAAATGAACTATCACGCCACCGCCGATACATTTTTAATCGGCGCACAGGTCTTATTTTGACATTAACATTACGAACGTCTTCAGTGTCTCGTACTTCGCTAGTCTCGCAAAAGATGTAATGCACATTGTTGGATACATATCGAAACTTTGAGTAACGAAAGAAGCCTCCAAAGCAGCTGTAGTCCTGAAAAGCTTAGAAGATGTTGAATATATCAAAACCAGCTTGCGATGTATATTGATTTTCCAGGAGCTGTGATTATTTATTATTTATTTATTCAGACTAAGGCCGAAGTGGCCTGTGCGGTATATAAGAGTCTTCTCCATTCGGCTCGGTCCATGGCTACACGTCGCCAACCACGCAGTCTACGGAGGGTCCGCAAGTCATCTTTCACCAAATCGATCCACCTTGCTCGCTGCGCACCTCGCCAGGAGCTGTAATGCCCATGGTTAAATACATTAAGAAATTTCGAGTGACGAAAGTCTCGAAATCAAGGCCAATTTGGATTACCCTGTGTACGCAATGGAAGCGTTCAGTCTGTTTATTGGAAGTCAATAAGTAACGTGTACTCAATGGGCGGAGCTTAAAGTTGCGCAAACTGACAGCCGTCGCCGAAGAAAATAGAATATAAGATTGTTTCACATTCATGTTTTTTGATTCAGTTTGAAATAAACAGTGACCGAAGACAGAACAAAGGCGTTTCTCTCTTTCACCCTGTTCATCGAGTAAGCAGCGCGTGTGAGTGCATTCTTCTTCTCGTTCGTCTCGAACGTTCGGCCCGAGCGGTGTGTCGGTGGTGCCCGTGTGGGGTGGAGCAAGGCAGTCAGAGCGACGTGAGCATCGACAGAGTCTGGCTGCATTCGAATTTTCCTCCGTGATAACCATCACAACATCAAACCCTCGTACATGTTCCAACTTGTTCAAAGCTTGACCAGTTTGGTTAAGCTAGAGTTAATTGAATAATTTTCTTCATTTCCTTGGATCATGCGAGGTGGTTTGTGTTGGTAGCGTGTGTTCGGCAGATTGCCGTGGTCCTTCATCCGTGGTGGTGCATCGAAAGAAACTCGTCGCTGGTACCAGGAATCCTGCGCTGGTGGCTGCAGTGTCAGTTGCCGTTCCGTGCGTTGGTGGCTGTAATGAGCACGGCCGTCGAGTGTAGTCGTCGTTTCCGCTGGTGGCTGTAAAGTGTACAGTACCGGCAATTCCATCATCCTACCATCCTGGCATTGACTGTGGTGCTCATGGTCAACAGCGACTCGATCACGAGGTAAGTCTGCGGCTTGAAGGGTAAGTGCAACGAATTGCCTTGTGATTAAGTGAATACTCAACATTGGTCCGAACCGAACCGGATATTATCCTGCGTAATCAGTCCATTCGCGAATATTTATGACCCTCCACGAGACTGTCAAATAAGTTTGTGTAAAGTGAAACGTGAATCTTCCTTCTAAGTCATTGAAGTGTAGAACAGTGGTACCCATAGTAAGTGAAAAGTGATAGCCCTCAGTGAAAAGTGATCGTCCATTGTGATTGAACTATCGTGAAAGCAGTGATCATGGAAAAGTTGAAGCAGTTGATCCACCAGCGAGGTCAGGTGAAATCGAGGCTGACAACAATCGTCCACAAGCTAGACGAAGCTTCTGATAAACCCGAAACAACGAACCTATCGCAGCTTAAAGCCTACGAGATAAAACTGGAATTGCTTTATTCGGAGTACTCGACGAGACATGATTCGGTGATGAATATGTGTACCGGAGAACAGCTGGATGCGCAAGATAGTAAACTAGAGGAGTTCGACGAGCTGCATACGAGTGCCTTAGTGAAGCTGACCCAACTGATGGATTTCTTCCGTGCTTCACCTAAAACTGTCGGAGCACCGCAAGTCATCGTGACTCAGCAACCTTTGAAGATGCCGATCCCTACCTTTGATGGGAGCTACGAAGGTTGGCCGAAATTCAAAGCACTATTCAACGACCTGATCGGTAAATGTGGCGATTCAGATGCCACAAAACTACAATATTTGGACAAGGCATTGATTGGTGAAGCCTCCGGTATCCTCGATGCAAGGATAATTAACAATAACAATTATGAGCAAGCGTGGCAACTGTTGAAGGACCGGTTCGAAAATCCAAGAGTGATAATTGACACCCACATTACTGGTTTATTAACGATGAGTCCGATCGTAAAGCAGAGCTACAAAGAGCTGAGATCCCTCATCGATACCTGTAATCGTCACGTTGAAGGATTGCGGTTTATGGACCAGGAAGTTGATGGCACAGCCGGTCTAATCGTGGTGAAGCTTTTGTCACTGTGCCTCGATTGTGAAACACGGAAGCAGTGGGAGCAAACGATGGATCATGGTGAGCTACCTGACTTGGACGACACCATGAAGTTTCTCAGGAACTATTGTCAAGTGCTCGAGAGATGTGAAGTGGACAAAACGCCCTCATCAAGAGTAGTAGTCAAACCTCCCGTAATGGTGAAGTCAAGCTCAGCGCTTAAAACATCCCATCCAGCGTTATCTAATCTATCAGAGAATGTGTGTGAGATATGCACAGGTCAACACAGCAACTACAAGTGTTCCTCTTTTTTGAACATGAGTATCGACGAAAGAATGGCCGAAGTAAAGCAAAAGGGACTGTGTTTCAATTGTCTTCGCAAGGGGCATCAGATCAGAGGCTGTCCATCGGATAAATCATGTTCCAAGTGCGCGAAGAAACACCATACAATGTTACACTACGAGCTGGGGTGGCATTGTGCATCTCGATTCGAACGTAATTCTATCGAGTCGAACATGTTTGGCATTAGGGGTTTCAATTCGATCTCGAAAACGACTCATCGTTCGAGTATGCTCGAGGAGGTACAAGAATAACGAGATGTTTTGGCATTATGGAAACTCGTTAGCACACTGAAAAACGACTCAAGTCGAATGAAAAACACTCATCACCTTTATAGCTTTCGAATGTTGTTCGAGAGTTATTTCTTGCTGAAAGTTTTTAATTATATTTGTTATTATTTCTCTACGAGAAGAGAATAAATGTTTTATTATTGTCTTTTGAGGAAAAGAATGTCATTAGTATACCTACTTTTATGGTTTCCAGACAATATGCAATCCGCGTAAAAACGACTTCAACTAAAATCGGTTTTTTGAAGTTTTCACGTATTTTTTGACGATTTCTATAATTCGCGTGAAAAATCTATGGGGAAAATCTGCGGAAAAACGTGTATATACCAAAATCTACGTAAAAATAGATGAGTTAAATAAAAAACGCGCGTTGACCCAAGTGCATTTAACTAAAATACATGGAAACATCAAAGTAATTTATTATCAAATCCTTCTTTAGCTTTAAACAATTTAGCTCTAATTTGGATCTGTGGCATACACTCGAATATGTAAACATAAAACTTATAATTTGTGTCGTAACAATATCTCAATCCACAAAACATGTCGTATCGGCATAATATTTTAATCGATTGCAACTGCTCAATAAATAATACTGTTTTTTAAAGTCATTGAGCACAATTTGCTTGTTTATAAATTAACTGCCAATTCATGCCCTGAAGGATACCTTTCCAACAGGCAATGCTACACGCAGATGAAATTACTCTTATTCTCTTTGTTTACTTACATTCGCAATGCGCTGAAGGTTGTCTCTCCAGCGGGCGGCATAATAAACACGGATGCAGCTATCTCTTATTCTCTCTGTTTACATTTCGTTTGACAGAACATACTCGATTGAGCTAGTACAGCACCATTCGAAATCTTGTACTGCGACTGAATGAAGTCGAACGAAATACATAATGCCGCAATTTTTTCGAAACGAATGCAAAAACGTACGAATCGAGTGATTCGATTCGAGATGCGCAATGTCACCCCTGGTTTCTCCGCTCGAAACTAGGCAGCAGAGTTCCAGCGGATCAGCGATGACGAAGACTGGGTCAGCAGCTATTTCTGAGGACAATGTATCAACAGCGTGTTTCGGTGTTCAGCGGCGAGTAAAACAGGTTTTGTTGATGACAGCGTTGGTGAATGTAGCATCAAGGAGTGGAAAGATTGTCAAACTACGTGCTCTTCTTGATTCGGGATCGCAAGTTAACTTGGTTTCAGAAGCCGCCGTTAAGTTGCTTTCTCTTCCAAAATATCCTGCCAATGTGCCTGTTGTGGGAGTGGGTGGCGTTCGATCCCAAATTCGGCATCAAGTGATTTTGAGACTGTCATCCGGTTATTCCGCATTCGAATGTAATATTAACTGTTTGGTGACATCGAGGGTGACAGGAAAAATTCCATCCGTTCCAGTTAACGTTTTTGAATGGAAATTTCCACCTGGTATTGTTTTGGCTGATCCAAGCTTCAATGAACCAAAGGATGTTGATCTATTGATTGGTGCGGAGCTATTTTTTGATATCCTGAAATCAGCGCAACTGAAACTTTCCGACGAGTTGCCACAGCTCTACGAAACTCAATTTGGATGGGTAATGGCTGGGGCCTTGGAAGAATCTCATGACGAAGTTGTCAATGTGATGTGTGTTAATAATGAAGATCCGTTGCTGAAGAGTGTCCAAAGGTTTTTCGAGCAAGAGGAGCTACCAGAAGAGAAAGAGCTAACATGTGAAGAACAAAGGATCGAGGATCACTTTTGTAAAACTTATCAACGAGATGGTGAAGGCCGATTCATTGTTCAGCTACCGTTTCGCGACTCCATCGACCAACTAGGGGACTCTCGTTCATTGGCGTTCAAAAGGTTCTTGTCAAGTGAGAAACGAATATCGAATGACATTGAGATGAAGCGTATGTATCAAGATTTCCTTAAGGAGTATGTAGATTTAGGTCATTGTCACGAGATACGTGAAGAGGACGATGCGCCTGGTCAACGAAACTATTATTTTCCACACCACGCTGTACTTAAACCATCGAGTACTAGCACAAAGCTTCGTGTTGTATTCGACGGAAAGGCAAAATCGAATGGGTTATCACTCAACGAAGTTCTGATGGTGGGGCCCAAGATCCAGAATGATCTGTTTTCCATTGTTCTGCGTTTTCGAACGCACGTTTACGCATTCTCAGCTGACATTGAAAAAATGTATAGACAAGTGAAGATCGATCCTAATCAGACACGATATCAAAGGATATTCTGGCGTGAACAACCAAAGGATCCGATTAAGGTGCTGGAACTGTCGACAGTGACCTACGGGACGTCTTCTGCATCATTCCTGGCGGTGAGATCCATGATTCAGCTAGCTAGAGATGAAAGCAACACCTTTCCTGCAGCGGCAGAGGTAATACTTGAGGATTGTTACATGGATGATGTGTTGAGTGGAGCATCGACATTGGAATCTGCAAAACAGCTGCGAAATGACATCGAAGGTCTTTTGAAGAAGGGGATGTTTCCTATACGAAAGTGGTGCTCGAATGATGACGAAGTGCTTGAAGGTGTTCCGTATAGAGACCGTGAACAGTTGGTACGCATCGAAGAAGCTAGTACCATTGATACAATACGATCCTTGGGTATCCTTTGGAATCCACGAAGTGATCAGTTTCTGTTCTGGAGGAACCCTGATTTGGTGCAACTTGACGAGAAGGTGACAAAAAGAAGCGTACTCTCCCACATTGCAAAACTATTTGATCCGCTGGGTCTTATATCACCTGTTATCGTGTTGGCAAAGTCAATCATGCAACAGTTGTGGGCTAATTCTTTGGAATGGGACGAGCCAATTGAAGGAGAACTGTTAAATAAATGGTTGGTCTTCCAAAGGTCCCTGATGCAGTTGAATGAAATAGAAATACCGAGATGTGTTGTGGCTCGTGAAGCGTGTCGTATTGAGATCCACGGTTTCTCTGACGCATCGTGTACAGCCTACGGTTCCTGTCTGTATTTACGAAGCATTCGGGAGGATGGAGCGGTTTCAGTTAAACTGTTATGCAGCAAGTCAAGAATCGCCCCTTTGCATCGCTCAACGATGCCAAGATTAGAGCTATGCGCTGCCGTGAATTTGGCAAGATTGATCAATACTGTGATACCAATTCTGAAAATGGATGTACATGGAGTTAAGTTGTGGTGTGATAGTCAGATCGTACTGGCGTGGATAAAGAAGAATCCAGAACAATTGCAAATCTACGTCAGGAACCGAGTAGTGGAGATTAATAAGTTAACCAGTGTCTACGAGTGGAATTATATCAAATCCGAAGATAATCCAGCGGATTTGGTGTCTAGAGGTTGTTACCCAGATTGTTTGCGTAGTTCAGACTTTTGGTGGAATGGACCGATGTTTTTGCAAGATACCAATTACATGATACAAGAAACTCCGATGATTAATGATGATGAGCTGCCGGAAATGAGAAACATTCGAGTGTGTACTCCAGCAGTTGAGATTGAGGATGAACCGATATTTGATCGCTGTGGTAATTTTTCGAAACTTCAACGTATATTGGCGCAAGTAGTAAGGTTTACTCGATTGGTACGGATGAACGCAAAGGATCGTCAAAGGTATCGCTGGATTTCTGTACCAGATATGCGAAAGGCAATGGAGTACATAGTGCGAGTTTTGCAAAGGAGAGAGCTATGTGAAGAAATCCAGTGTGTACAGCGAAAGGAGTTGTCGAAGCGTCTTGCTAGTTTACAACCATTCTTGGACAACGAAGGACTTCTACGCGTCGGCGGACGACTGCAGAATTCTACATTGGCATTTGATGCCAAACATCAAATCCTTCTTCCACGAAATCATCGAGTAACGGAGATGTTGATTCGTAAGTACCATGAGGAGAGACTACATGAAGGACCATCCGGCTTGTTAGCAGCGATAAGACAGAGGTTCTGGATAATTAACGCTAGGTCAGCCATTAGGAAGGTGACTCGTAGTTGCGTGAGGTGCTTCAAAGCTAACCCAAAGGGATATCAGCCAATTATGGGGAATTTGCCAGAGGAGCGCGTGAATGTTGCCGCCGCATTCGAACTTACCGGTGTAGATTACGCTGGCCCTGTTATTGTGAAGGAAGGAAAATACAGGGCGAAGAAGGTGAAAGCATACATAGCTCTGTTTGTGTGTCTCACAACAAAATCGATACACCTAGAACTAGTTTCAGATTTGACAACTGAAGCCTTTCTTGGTGCATTGGATCGCTTTGTCAACCGACGCGGGATGGTCCGTAAAATAATATCTGATAACGCGACCAATTTCGTTGGTGCTTCCAGGGAGCTCCATCAGCTATTCCTGATGTTCCGTGATGAGACTGAGAATACGAAAATCAACAACTTCCTACTCAAACGTGAGATAGAGTGGGAATTCATCCCTCCAAGGTCTCCAAATTTCGGAGGCTTGTGGGAGGCAGGAGTGAAGACTGTCAAGTCCCATCTAAATCGTACTCTGGGCAACGCAATTTTGACGTTTGAGGAATTTGCAACGGTGTTGACGTACGTTGAAGCCATAGTGAATTCCAGACCTCTATATACGTTGTCAGATGATCCAAATGAACCACTTCCGATAACTCCCGCTCATCTGATGCTTGGAAGGCCATTGGAGGCAATTCCAAAGCCATCATACACGGACGTAGCAGTTAACCGACTCTCTCGTTTTCAATATCTGAATCATCTACGCGATCTTTTCTGGAAAAGCTGGTCGCGCAACTATTTATCAACGCTTCAAACAAGGGCTAAATGGACAAAAAGTGTACAAAATTTGAAGATGGGTACCATTGTGCTATTAATGGACGATAATCAACCAGTTCAGACGTGGAAAATGGGTCAAATCGTTGCACTTTACCCCGGGAAAGATAGCGTGATTCGAGTCGCCGATGTGAAAACCACTTCGGGTGTTTTTCGACGATCCATTCGAAAATGGCACCTCTTCCGATTGCTGACAACGAAGCTTCGACGGTTTTCGATTTGGAATGATATTCCAACCTGCGGGAGTATGTACGCAATGGAAGCGTTCAGTCGTTTTATTGGAAGTCAATAAGTAACGTGTACTCAATGGGTGGAGCTGAAGGTTGCGCAAATTGACAGACATCGCCGAAGAAAATAGAATATAAGATTGTTTCACATTCATGTTTTTGATTCAGTTTGAAATAAACAGTGACCGAAGACAGAACAAAGGCGTTTCTCTCTTTCACCCTGTTCATCGAGTAAGCAGCGCGTGTGAGTGCATTCTTCTTCTCGTTCGTCTCGAACGTTCGGCCCGAGCGGTGTGTCGGTGGTACCCGTGTGGGGTGGAGCAAGGCAGTCAGAGCGACGTGAGCATCGACAGAGTCTGGCTGCATTCGAATTTTCCTCCGTGATAACCATCACAACATCAAACCCTCGTACATGTTCCAACTTGTTCAAAGCTTGACCAGTTTGGTTAAGCTAGAGTTAATTGAATAATTTTCTTCATTTCCTTGGATCATGCGAGGTGGTTTGTGTTGGTAGCGTGTGTTCGGCAGATTGCCGTGGTCCTTCATCCGTGGTGGTGCATCGAAAGAAACTCGTCGCTGGTACCAGGAATCCTGCGCTGGTGGCTGCAGTGTCAGTTGCCGTTCCGTGCGTTGGTGGCTGTAATGAGCACGGCCGTCGAGTGTAGTCGTCGTTTCCGCTGGTGGCTGTAAAGTGTACAGTACCGGCAATTCCATCATCCTACCATCCTGGCATTGACTGTGGTGCTCATGGTCAACAGCGACTCGATCACGAGGTAAGTCTGCGGCTTGAAGGGTAAGTGCAACGAATTACCTTGTGATTAAGTGAATACTCAACACCCTGAATATCTCAAATCTGTTTTACGATATCTGTTGACCTCCCAGGAGGTGTAATGGATACAATTGAATGCGTATTGCAGCTTTGAGTAATGAAAATGATTTTTTTGCAGCTGTAGATCTCTAGTCCCGAATTCAAGGACAGTTTGGATTACCCAGAATATCATAGAACTACATTGTTCTCTTCATCTTCTATTAGATGTAATGAGTAACTCAAGGATAGTTTGGATGGCCTATCACATCCAAGTAAGATTGATAATAGCTTATTGTTCAGCACGGTAACTCTACGGATACGTTTGAATAAAAACCTTATTTTGAAATAGTTCAATCCGCTACCAATATACCTAATATTTTTTCCCTTACTTGACACCTCATGCCGTTCTAGGTTGTTGAAAAGCCTTGATCGCCTATGATTGATATTTTTTCCTGATGGGGAAGTTTTCAGCAATTTTGCTGAAGACAGTATTCGCTTTTGTACATCGTGCGATTTTATGTATCCATTTTTCTGTTGCGGTCACATATGACCGCGTGGTCCTGAATTGAAGGTAGTTATGGAAAACTGTTTTCCTTTAACAGCACAAATTAATTAGTTCGTCTCGACGATCTTTTTAACAGGTCTTCTTTACTTATATTATAAGAAAAGTTTTAAATTAGCTACATGGCTGCAAATCTCATATACTCGATACTCGAATTACTATGCCCTCTTTCATCCATAGAGTTCGGCTGAGTCTGTGTATCATTCAGTATTATCCGCTTTTCGTCGTCGATACTTTTGTTTATTGCTGAGACGTCGTACGCACACAACATCGCCTTCCTGTACTGAATCAAATGCAATTTTGATACATCATTCAATGCATTACGAAAATTTTGATTACCCAGTATCTCGGTAGTCAAAATAAATCATCGGAGATAATTTGATCGCATTCGTACACGCAGCTGATGCTCGAGCGGATCGGGAAAGTCGAATCAAGGTTGATGAGGAAATGATTGTTGCATGGAATTTACTTTTTGCACTTAGGCGAACCAAACAACTAACGTACCTAGTTGAGGCATTATCGGTAAGGAAATCCGCTTCTTACTCTGAACAACTTGCTTTAAATCTTCACCAATATGTTTTTGAAATATCATAATGCCCGGCTGGCAGCGTATTAATCAAGGTATATTTAGTTCGTAGTCTATTTTTGCACATAACCAACCCGTGAGTAATACAACACTAAACGCAATTCGGATTTGAGGGGTTTCAAGATTGACCCTAATAAGGTTTTATTATGGAACCAGCTGGCAAACAGTGAGCTTAGTACCAAAGAGTGAAATTTTCATTGCATGTTCAAAATCGATTTTATATAGTAAAAATGGATTTTTGAGTGATATTCTATTAAATATCTAAAAACAAACATGTTTTTCAAAATTTAAAAACCCAATTACATTTTCTTTTAAGTGACTGTAAGGACTTTTCCAGCGTTGTAATTGATCCACGTTTGACACAAACATTTGAATTTTTTTTATTTATCAAGTGTATGAAGCATGGTGGACATAAAACTTACTTTTTAACATGTATTTAATGGAAGTTATTACACTAACTGCTTTTAGTTGTTTGACGATCAACTGCCCTAAACTTGAGAACCGTGACCCGATAGGCCTTGAAGTTTTTAATACACCCTAATAGGCCTCTACGTCAGAAAACATTCGTCATTAATAGCCTGTCAACGCAAACAGAATTCTGTTTACAGCGAATCAATGTGGTGCAAATTACACTTTGTTGAATCGACTTGTGAAAATATTGTGCTTACATGTTAGAAAGGGAAACCCGCATCTTTGGTTGACTGAATAATCGTTTCAAGTGGCCTGAAGGTAAGCGATATTTACTTTTACTCATAAGTGTTACTTTTGCCTACTGTTTTACGTTTATCGGTCTACAATGCTTCAAAAAATTAAAATATATTTCGGGGAACACCCATTACATATGTACGTCATGCTTAGAGACATGAGCAGGATATATCGTGAACTGTGACGATTCGCATACTTGGTTCAGGTGCCTAGCACAAAAAGTGTGACAGATTGGTTTAAAATTATGATGTTTGAAGAGCCAAGAATTTTCTTAAGAAAAAAAAACTCGATATTACTGGGACTACTATAACATTTTCAGGTCACAATATGCTTTGATTGATAGATATGAAGTGGTTAAAGTAGCTTCTATCCATCATAAATCCAAGAATAAACAAAATCGGAAAACCTCATCACAAATAGGGCTGGTGCCCAATGCAGTGGTATTGATGTCTCTTATTGCCCGAGGTGTGTGCAAGTCATTTCCAAATCTTTTCATACGAATATTTATGGGTAGGTAAGGGCATCTATCAAGCTTCGTGCCATCAGTGCGTCATCACATAAAAAAACGGAATGGATTCTGTGGATCATGATTTGATGTCACAGAATCACGTGCCTGTAACGGTGCATTGCTATTCAGCAGAGCTCGCTGGATGAAACGAGTGCTGGACTGGTGGAGTGTAGTTTTTTGCTCAAAGTGTGTACTGAAATTCATCTTACCACCGAGAGCAAACATCAACAGTTTTTTGAAATAGTCACCAAGCAGTATGTGGCGTTGCTCGGTGGTGAATTTGTGTTTCGCACAACGCCATTACGATCCTACGAATATTTTTCACGAACAGTAACGCATTTTCGAATTTTCTTTAAAGTTTCTAGACAAGTCACAATTAATTTGAAGGCTGCAGGGTAAGCAATTGTTATCCTTTGACAAGAAAAATCCCGAGTGAAGCCTGCGATCTACTATATCTGCTGTTGGTGAGAGCAAATTTAAAACTAATTTTGATAATAGTTTTTTTGATAACAAAATAAGTTATCAGTTTGATTTCATATCAAACAATTTACAATTAACAGCAACTAACAGTAAACTAAAAAGCTCAAAATAATTTTCTTGAGCAAAATGAGAACAAATCATGGAGATTAAAATTTGAAAACAGATTATGATTTCAAGGCGATGTCAACATTAAAATATGTTTTCTATTTGCTCTCATTATTAAACCATTCCGTGTCTCACCAACAGTCATCCATTGTTTTATTGAGAAGTGTTGGGTTTGCTTTATTTTTGAAGCATCTTTACATTCTTGTTGACATTACATTCCCAACTTGTTACCGCCCTATAGCTTTAATGTTTATTACGCACTTCCACTGTAAATAACTTTGGTGTTTTAAATGCTTCATGATCCTTCTCCTTCTTCTTCTTCTTCTTCTTCTTCTTCTTCTTCTCCTTCTTCTTCTTATTGGCATTACATCCCCACACTGGGACAGAGCCGCCTCGCAGCTTAGTGTTCATTAGGCACTTCCACAGTTATTAACTGCGAGGTTTCTAAGCCAAGTTACCATTTTTGCATTCGTATATCATGAGGCTAACACGATGATACTTTTATGCCCAAGGAAGTCGAGACAATTTCCAACCCAGAAATTGCCTAGACCGGCACCGGGAATCGAACCCAGCCACCCTCAGCATGGTCTTGCTTTGTAGCCGCGCGTCTTACCGCACGGCTAAGGAGGGCCCCATGATCCATGATCCATGATCCATAAATCTTTAGAAAATTATTCCTAAAAATATATGTCAATCCATTAAAAATCAAAATTGAACTTCTAGGAACTTTTTTCAAATAGGCGTAACTGCATTTGACCTTGAAATTTGAAACGGCTAATACTTCCTCTGTTAAGAATATTTTGTTCAATTGACGTTACTACCAGATAGATTGGAATCCATTCTTTATGTTGAGCACATTAGAGGACGAAAATAGTTTGAATGAAGCGCACCGTCACCGTTCCAAAAGCTAAGGTCAAAATCAATTACGCCCATTTGAAAAAAATCCCTAGACTTTTTTATCGTGAGAATGATCCATAATTTTAGTCATATGATCCATAATTTTGATCATTTGTTCCATAACTGTGTTCATATGATTCAGAATTTTAGTAATATCGAAAACAAACCTTGTAAAAAGCGACCCAGTGTAGTCATATTGCAGTTACGCGCCGCTGAAAATGTCAAGGTCAAATTCAATTACACCTATTGATATAAAGGGGTCCTTAATAATATTTCTTTCCGAGTCTGTAACGGGAATGGCTGACGAGATTATCAATACATCTACACTGGGGATTCATTTACACGGACAAAAAAAACGTAATGTGTATATAAGAAGCTGATGACATACGACCTACTTGAAAGAATTTTCTTACACGATCATTGCCCAAAGTAGCCATGAAGAATCAATTGGTGGCAGAGACCAATCTGAAAAGATGACTGCGTGTATTTTCATTTTGGTCTCTCTCGTTCGACGATCCTTGGTTCGCTGAAGCTGTACCGAAAGGTTGTACTTCCTCTCCAAAAGGGGACTTTTTATGAATATTCGATACGGTTCGATAAGTTGACGAATTGGACTAGACTACAGTCGTCTCTTTACATCTCGATATTGAAGGGACCGTGGAGATAAGAAGAGATCGAGGAATGGAAGGAAAATTCAAATGGGTACTAGATCCAAAAAAAACTCGATGCTATGAAAAACGATAACAAAACAAATGTCATTTTCTTATTGTTGATGTGTTTGTTATTGTCCAAAAATGATCTAGTAGCCTGTAAATTGGAACATATCGACATAAGGAGAGCGAATCCTGAACAAAATCTGAACAGAACACATCGAGATAGGGAGGTCATCGAAATGTAGAAAACCAAAATGTATGTAGATTAAAGGGACCGAGGAAACCATCGCCATAGGTAGAGGAATCAAGATTTAGAACATCGAGATGTAGAAAGTCGACTGTACTAACAAAAATTTAGCGCAATAATTCGGGTTATCTTCGGCATACAAGAACATAAGATGGCGTATTGGTTCACAATAAGAAAGGAAGTATTGTGTTTAAGCCGATACATCAGCATTTCTGTTCAACATTCCAGATAAAGACACATGATGTTATGCCGTGATACACTTCTCGACCTTTGGTACGCCAATCCTGTTTCCGTATTGAGCACCAATAAAGTAATCGCAATCGAGAAATTTGCTGAAATCATTGCAGTTTACAACGCACTAAAAACAGCAAAATAAGCTATAATCAATTCGCTCACGATCTAATCCTAGTCAAGCACAGCCAAGCCGACACAAAGCCTTTTGTGTTGAAAAATTGAGCAAGTCACCTGACTTGAACGTGGGTTGAACGCCTAAACACCTTCTATACCAGCTCATTTGAATTGAATGAAAGTTGAACACGTTCATAAAATATTTTGGAGATTCATCAATTGTCACGAGAACATTAACGGCATCTTTTGCTTATTTTCATATTAGTGAATAAAAAAAAATCACAAATCATATGAAAAAGTGCGCGATGTACACACCAACAGCAGCTGTCTCTTGGCAGTTGACTTGATAGGATAATCATTATAATCTCAAATGTATTGTCTGTTAGTCTGTGCTATTAGCTCGTGAATACAATCGTGGTAAAATTCCATCGAGGAGACGAACAATTCTGCAAAGAATATGTAGATAATGATTTAATGGCACTCTCCACGGTCTAGTGGAAGTATTTTAGTTCGTAGATGAATCGGTACTGCTGCCGCCACTGAGTACTGAGTACAAGAGTCGCTGTGCGCAGTGGATTGAAAGATGCCAATCAAAGTCAATTGAGACGTGCGCTGCAGATAGTAATAATTAATAATCCATGATGACTGTTTATGATGCTTCCAGTATTGTGTGCTTCGCACTTAAGTTGGGTGCGTATATCGAGACTGTGGCTCAATTGGAAGATGAAACCCAAAATTAAACTTGGAAATGATAGTTCGAAAATTATAGATTAACATAAAAGGATTTTTGTGCCGTTTGGACTACAGCGTTCGATCGTCTTAATCCCTAGAATATGTGAGACGCAGCTGGTTTGAGAATGGATGTACTCTATTACCGCCTCGAATATGAACTTGCAGACCCATTCAGCTAATACAGTACACAAGCAATCAGTGAATAATATCAGAAGCTCCCATTATCGTGGCAGCTAAGTGGTGACGGATGGCGTAACCAAGGTCGACATAGATGCACGAATTAATAAGGCAAGGGCTGCCTTCGTGAGCTTAAGAAACACTTGTAAAATAAGGCAGATAAATCGACGTACCAAAATTCGAATATGTTAATAAAACGCGAGATCTGTACTCCTATGCGCTAGTGAAACATGGTGTGTATCAGTGGGGAACATTAACAACGGCTGCAGGCGTTCATCAACGATTGTATAACATTTCACCGAAAACTATTTCGCGGAATTCCTTTTCGCGGTTGAACATTTCACGGAATAACATTTGGCGGTTTGTAACTTTTCGCGGTACGATATTTGGCGGTTCGTACCTTTTCGCCGAATGACTTTTGGCGGAATGTACCATTTCGCGAAATGCACCATTTCACGGAATATTAATAATAATAGCCTTTGTCCGTTCAGCATTTCCATGTTACCATTCTTTTACATTCGTTTAACACGAGATTAACACGTTGAAACTTTTATACCTAAAAAGTTGGCTCAGAAGTTGAACCCAGCCTTCTTTAGCATAGTCTTGCTTGGCAGCGTTGCATCTTCCCGCTAAGGAAGGCCTCCCAGAATATGTAGAAGTAGTTTTCAAAATATTAATTGCCCCTTATACCGGGCAGATACATCCATTTAAAGAAAGCATTTTCAAGTCTATTCGACTTAGACCGGGATGCGTCTATTTAAAGAAGACGTTACTCCTGTCTTCGCCTTATACCGGGTAGACGCGTTCTTTTAAAGAAGGCATTATCAACTCCTTCCGCCTTATACCGGACAGATGCATCCATATAAAGAAGGCGTTACCCCTCCCTTCGCCTTATACCGGGCAGACGCATTCT
Organism: Armigeres subalbatus; assembly: GCF_024139115.2. Taxonomy (NCBI): domain Eukaryota; kingdom Metazoa; phylum Arthropoda; class Insecta; order Diptera; family Culicidae; genus Armigeres; species Armigeres subalbatus. The sequence goes on along the minus strand of NC_085139.1, from coordinate 113,973,603 downwards.
TTTAAAGAGGACATTATCAACTCCTTTCGCCTTATACCGGGCAGATGCATTCATTTAAGGAAGGCGTTACCCCTTCTTTCGCCTTATGCCGTGGTCGTCATATCCACGTGGTCGATGAAGAGCGCCAGTATCAAGAGTGGGGTAAACACGTTAACAAGTCGAGCGGTATTGTAGCGGTGAAGGAATCATTCAATCTGCTGCATGGTGGCTTAGCAACGCGCGGTTTCGATCAGCTGTTTGTCGACCAAATGCATCCGGATATTGTGGCCGTAACGCGGCACTCCACGCAGAACCATGAAACGGTCATCCTGGTAGCACACACCGCGTTCAGTTATCCGAGTCCTTGGGCTGGCCCGACGGGAGTTCGCCCGCTGCGTTTTGAGGGCGATTTAGTGGAAATCATTTTCGAAGTTCAAATCTATAAGAAAACCGGTCAAACATTCGACCAACCCACGGATTTCAAAAAGGACGAGCGCTATATCAATGGCGTTGAGGAGTATGTGATTGACTTGCGAAAGAATCTAAAACTCGAAGAGTCTGACATTTTTCAGAAGAACGCTACCTTCGATGGCAACACGACACAGCTGGATTTTGTCAATCTGAAGCCTGGATCGGTGGTGGCGGTGCGAGTTGCCCTGAAGGACACAATGAAACCGCACTTTGATAATCTTCAGTCGTTGGTCCGGGAGCTCCACCAGGAAAAGGGATCTCGATATGCGGAACTCCAACACCTGCTGGACAAGCTTAATTTGGTAGACTTCAACAATTTGCTCTACTGTTGTGCCGAGGAGGAACGCGATAACGGTGGTGGCCCGTACAATATTTCCGGATACGGCGATTTGGTTTACTGCGGACTGCAGGGCGTGGTTTCAATACTGAGCGACATCGGACCAAACAACGACCTTGGTCATCCTTTGGCAAACAACTTACGAATGGGAAATTGGCTCATCGATTACTGCTCACTATCGTACCGAGAGCGCAATGCCGGTACTCGCATCGATGCCCACATGAAGGACAAGGGTTTCAACAACCGAATCGGTATCCATCCGGAGACCGGGTTTGTCTTTGGCGGCAACAATGCCAATTGTGGCACATGGATGGACAAGATGGGCTCCAGCGATAAGGCCGGCAACCGGGGTGTTCCCTCATCACCCCGAGATGGTTCCACGGTGGAACTCGTTGGTCTTCAGATGGCCGGTCTAAGGTTTATGCAGCAAATGGTCGAAGAGAAAGTGTTTCCAGGATCTGGGTCCGTGGAACGCACCTCCAGCAATGGAACCAAGACCGTTTGGACGTATAAAGAATGGGCCAATAAAATCGGGGCCAACTTTGAGAAGGAATTCTACGTCGATGAAAGCAGCGACAGCCAGTATGTAAATAAAAAGGGTATCTACAAAGACACGCTGGGTTCGGATGTTCCGTGGACTGACTTCCAGCTCCGGTGCAACTTCCCAATCGCGTTGGTGGCTGCCCGGAGCTTTGCAATCCCAAGCATGCCTGGAAGGCATTGGAAAACGCCAAAAAGTATCTTCTGGGACCGCTCGGCATGAAAACGTTGGACCGAGAGGATTGGGGCTACCGTGGAAATTACGACAACTCGATCGATAGTGACGATAAAACTGTATCACATGGAGCAAATTATCACAACGGTCCCGAATGGGTTTGGCCAATAGGATTCTATCTTCGCGCAAGACTCATCTTTGCCAAAGCCAATGGACTGCTCAAGGAAACAATTGCAGAAACATGGTCAATTCTGCAGAAACATTTGCACGAATTGCAAACTAACCACTGGCGCGGGTTGGCCGAATTGACCAACGAAAACAGAGCATACTGCAATGATTCTTGTCGAACGCAGGCGTGGAGTATGGCCTGTGTGCTAGAAGTGCTGCACGATTTGGAAAAGTATGAAAAAGAGCTCTAAGCTATAAAGCAGGAGGAGGATTAAAATTCAAAATGATATACTCGAATATAGTCGGCAATGCGATGCGTTCCAATCGCGTCCTAGTTATGATCACAAGTTTAGATTTAATTGTTCATGCTTTGTGTCTGCCGTGTTAGATTTTACGAATTTTAATATTTTATTAGGCTGTTATGTTTGAAACGTTCATATTTTATTTTGTTTTAGCATGCATATTTTAGGCTTAGTGCCACTCAAAAGCGTAAATGAATGTGTGTGATGAAATATAGCATGAATGAGCTGTGTCTGTGTGTCGTCCTTGAGTTAATAGCAGTGGGACTATGGCACTGGGAAACAAGGAAACATATATTTTTACGTACTATGCAGGAAATGATTTAAATACACACTGTTAAACCCAAAAAAAAGATACATCCATCTAAAGAAGGCGTTACCCCTCCCCTCGCCGTATACCGAACAGACGCGTTCTTTTAAAGAAGGCATTATTAACACCTTTCGCCTGATACCGGGCAAATGCATCTATTTAAAGAAGGCGTAACCCATCCCTTCGCCTTATACCGGGAAGACACGTTCTTTGAAAGAAGACATTAGCAACTCCTTTCGCATTATACCGGGCCGAACATATGGTAACGAGCCTACCTTGTTTTCTGTATACCGTGACCGAGCTCTATCTGACCAGAGAGCGATAGGGCACTGCACGGAAGAATCTCTCCCAGAGGAACTTCCGGAGGAATTCCCGGAGGAACTTCCGGAGGAATTCCCGGAGGAACTTCCGGAGGAATTCCTGGAGGAACTTCCGGAGGAATTCCTGGAGCAACTTCCGGAGGAATTCCCGGAGGAACTTCCGGAGGAATTCCCGGAGGAACTTCCGGAGGAATTCCCGGAGGAACTTCCGGAGGAATTCCCGGAGGAGCTTCCGGGAGAATTCTCGGAGGAACTTCCGGAGGAATTCCCGGAGGAACTTCCGGAGGAATTCCCGGAGGAACTTCCGGAGGAATTCCCGGAGGAACTTCCGGAGGAATTCCCGGAGGAACTTCCGGAGGAATTCCCGGAGGAACTTCGGAGGAATTCCCGGAGGAACTTCCGGAGGAATTCCCGGAGGAACTTCCGGAGGAATTCCCGGAGGAACTTCCGGAGGAATTCCCGGAGGAACTTCCGGAGGAATTCCCGGAGGAACTTCCGGAGGAATTCCCGGAGGAACTTCCGGAGGAATTCCGGAGGAACTTCCGGAGGAATTCGGAGGAACTTCCGGAGGAATTCCCGGAGGAACTTCGGAGGAATTCCCGGAGGAACTTCCGGAGGAATTCCCGGAGGAACTTCCGGAGGAATTCCCGGAGGAACTTCGGAGGAATTCCCGGAGGAACTTCCGGAGGAATTCGGAGGAACTTCCGGAGGAATTCCCGGAGGAACTTCCGGAGGAATTCGGAGGAACTTCCGGAGGAATTCGGAGGAACTTCCGGAGGAATTCGGAGGAACTTCCGGAGGAATTCCCGGAGGAACTTCCGGAGGAATTCGGAGGAACTTCCGGAGGAATTCCCGGAGGAACTTCCAGAGGAATTCCCGGAGGAACTTCCGGAGGAATTCGGAGGAACTTCCGGAGGAATTCCCGGCGGAACTTCCGGAGGAATTCACGGAGGAACTTCCGAGGAATTCGGAGGAACTTCCGGAGGAATTCCCGGAGGAACTTCCGGAGGAATTCCCGGAGGAACTTCCGGAGGAATCATCGAAGGAACTTCCGGAGGAATTCCCGGAGGAACTTCCGGAGGAATTCCCGGAGGAACTTCCGGAGGAATTCCCGGAGGAACTTCCGGAGGAATTCCCGGAGGAACTTCCGGAGGAATTCCGGGAGGAACTTCCGGAGGAATTCCCGGAGGAACTTCCGGAGGAATTCCCGGAGGAACTTCCGGAGGAATTCCCGGAGGAACTTCCGGAGGAATTCCCGGAGGAACTTCCGGAGGAATTCTCGGAGGAACTTCCGGAGGAATTCCGGAATTCCTGGTGGAACTTCCGGAGGAATTCCCGGAGAAACTTCCGGAGGAATTCCCGGAGAAACTTCCGGAGGAATTCCCGGAGGAACTTCCGGAGGAATTCCCGGAGGAACTTCCGGAGGAATTCCCGGAGGAACTTCCGGAGGAATTCCCGGAGGAACTTCCGGAGGAATTCCCGGAGGAACTTCGGGAGGAATTCCCGGGGGAACTAGCGGAGGAATTCCCGCAGGAACTCCGGGAGGAATTTCCGGAGGAACTTCCGGAGGAATTCCCGGAGGAACTTCCGGAGGAATTCCCGGAGGAACTTCCGGAGGAATTCCCGGAGGAACTTCCGGAGGAATTCCCGGAGGAACTTCCGGAGGAATTCCCGGAGGAACTTCCGGAGGAATTCCCGGAGGAACTTCCGGAGGAATTCCCGGAGGAACTTCCGGAGAAATTCCCGAAGGAACTTTCGGAGGAATTCCCGGAGGAACTTCCGGAGGAATTCCCGGAGGAACTTCCACAGGAATTATCGGAGGAACTTCCGGAGGAATTCCCGGATAACTTCCGGAGGAATTCCCGGGGGAACTTCCGGAGGAACTTCCGGAGGAATTCCTGGAGGAGGAACTTCCGGAGGAATTCCTGGAGGAGGAACTTCCGGAGGAATTCCTGGAGGAGGAACTTCCGGAGGAATTCTCGGAGGAATTCCTGGAGGAGGAACTTCCGGAGAAATTCCCAGAGGAACTTGCGGAGGAGCTGCCGGAGAAATTCCTGCAGTAACTTATCATCTAACGCAGAGGTTCCCAAACTTTTGGATATGCGACCCACCTAACAGAATCCCATATTGCTTGCGACTCACCAGGTACCAAATGCATTGATTTTGTGATTTAGATTGGACAAATCATAATAAAATGCTTTTCATCCCATCATTGTATTTGTCCAAATTTCGTCAATTTTTTTGATTAGATGTGGATTGGATTTGAAATTTATTCAGATTGGATTTTAATTGGATTTCTATTTGATTAGGATTGTATTTGGATTGGATCTGATTTTTTTTTTCTAAAGCTTTATTAGAGTGATTTTAAAGTTGTTGACAAAGTTCATCACTTGGATTTGAATTAGATTTCGATTGGATTTTAAAAAGATTTAGATTTGATTTAGATTGGATTTGAATTGGATAAAGGTTGGTTTGGGATTGGGTTCGGGGTTTGGATTTGGATTGTATAGGACTTCTTTCTACTTGCCCAAATATCGTATAACAAAAGAAAAGGCCGTTGACGTCGTCATGTTTGTTATTCTTTAATGATCCAATCATTACTAAGATTCTAATTCAAAATATGGAATAGATTTGTTGGACAAAATAGTAACAAAATTATGAATTAAGATTGGCTTTCGCGACCCACCACTGAACAGCCCACGACCCCCACAGTTTGGGAACCTCTGTTCTAACGAGTAATCACATGTAATGAACATTCGTCGAGCAAAAGTGTTCCAGGTCTGCAACATGATGGATATGATTACTTGCAAAGTATGTTAACCTTATGGATTTTAAAAATATTTAACCGCTCAAATTTTCACATATACACTTGCGCCGCCAAGCGGATAAGTCTCGAAATAATATGATGCGTAACAATGTGGTTTTGACCTCCTAAATAATTCTGAATTTGCAACCGCTTTGATAACTTCCCACGAACTCATTCACTATTGGTGACATACGGCGGAAGAAGATCTGGGATACCATTTTGTAAGCGGCATTCAGTATAGTAATCGCCCGGAAATTCTCACACTCCAGTTTGATGCATTTCTTGTAGATGGGGCATATGACCACTTTCTTCCACTCCTTCGGTAGCTGTTCTGTCTCCCAAATTCGTTTTTTTTTTGTCTTTATTATCGAGACTTTCAGCCCGAGGCTGGCTCGTCTCGTTACACCCCAAATTATAATTATCAGTCTGTGCAGTCAATTGTCCACCTTTGTCGAGCCCATCATGATGAGTTCAGCTCCGACAGCATCCTTTCCAGCTGCTTTGTTGTTCTTGAGCTGTTGGATGACATCCTTAACTGCTCTCAAGGTTGGGGCTGGCTTGCTTCTATCGTCCGCTGAACTGACGTAATTATCTCTTACGCAGCTTTGACTCTCACTGCGTGAGATACTTGTTAGTCTATACTACAAAAAGTTGTGACTTGTTGAAACAATTTGGTTTAACGTATAAAACCATGCTTTTTGCATCTAATATTATTGATATCAAGGTTGTCGATTTTAATTCTTCATTCGCAGAATCGATCTCTCCTTTCCTTCAATTTGAAGCTCGTTCTTTTTTACTTTTTTCGCGTTAAAGAAATGATGTCGTGGGCGCTTTACCCAAAATTCAAATGAACAATCACTCACCTGTGGGATTGCTTATTTATCCTCGCGGTGTATGAACAATTGAACAATCATAAAAAGCTTTACTCTTACATGTAGTTTTGTAAATTGTTTAATTTGACCCAATTCCAAACTCCCAATGATCACTCGTGAGAGTGCAGAGGACTCCTCGGCTTTCATCCAAACGAGTTTCATTACATAAAATTGCACCCCAATCCTCAATTGACCTACAAAGAACATACAAAGAACCAGTACTGGCATTTTCATTATAAGCCGTGATGGAAATTTGGTATCTAAATTTCTAAAGCATTCTAATAGACTTGGGCAAACAACGATAACTAGTCAATGAAATGATTAAAATGTTCCTGATTTCCGAGTTGGAAGTAGTAATAATGACATTATTTGAGCAGAGACAGCTTTGTGGGGAATGATGTGAGCCTGAAAAATGTATTCAAATTATTTGGTTACATTGTTCGATAAAGCAGAACCTAGCTATAGGTAAGACATAGTGAAAATAAATAAAAAATGATTATAAACAATGATAGCGAATTTGAAATTCAATCATAGTAGGCAAGCCTAGAAAACAAATGAAAGTCAATCTCAGTAGGCTAGGTTAGTTATATCGTGTCGAAGTAAACAAATGAATATCATTCAGGGTTTGATTTTTGATGCGTAAAGACGCTTTGAAATGTTCACTAATATTACGCATTACGTGAAACGACACAAATAATTACCCCTTGAGGAAGACACAATTTTCGTGTGGGAACGTTGGGCAACGAATGAACTCGTTTCTATCAATATAGACTGCGTAGTCGTAAAATTGAATATAGAAATAATCTTGGCAAGAATCAAAAACCAAATGCAATAATAATAATAAATAGACAAGAGACAATAAGTATTTTTCTTTTCTATGCTACCTTCAAATTTCTTGTGCAGTGCGGACAATTATTAAAATTCTGAATCCAAAATTAAAATTCTGAATCCAAATTGAAGGAAAACAAGGAGTAACCAAAAAGAGTTCAGTTTATATCCGTTTGAGCCCCCATTTACCCCTTAGCCTTTTGTTATCTCAGCCTTATGTAGGATTTTTATTTTTCTAGTCTTTCGTGGTCTGCCTTATGTGGAAGTCCCCTCATTTACACACTTAGGATGTTTACTGCTGGTTCTTTGTGTAATTTCAGCAAACTCGGCAAAAATGGAGTACCGATAGGGACCGCTTACCCATAATTATGCTCAAAAACATTTGCATGATTTTAATAAAGGTCATATATTTCTAGGAACATTTTTCAAATGGGCCTAATTGATTCTGACCTTGATTTTTGGAATGGCGATTGTGCTCTTAATTCAAACTATTTTGGTCCAATAATGCACCCAACAAACACTTTTAGCTGAATATGCTCATTTTTTAGCCGGAGAAGACTCTCGCCTTCAATGTTTGTTGAGAATAAATTGCGATCTATCTTGTAGTATCGTAGAACGAAATATGCTGAATAGAGAGAGTATGAGTTGTTTCAAATTTCAATAGTTACAAGAGTTACGCCTATTAAAATAAATCACAGATTTCAATAACCAAAATACTAAATTTGGGCAACACTGTGAAACGCCTTCAATAAGGTAGTTCAAATCACGGGTGATTACCCTAAACATACAAACAAATTTGCTGCCATACAAAAAATCCCAAACTCGCGGAAATCTCACCTCATCAAGGTCTATTGATATTTTTGTTGTTCCACCACAGAGCACAAAATCATTAATCATCGCCTCGCAGCAAGCAGCATTGACCTACACCGAAGCCTAATCGGACGATCGTACGATTGCCGTTTCTGTTTTGGTAGCGTATGAGTTGTTTCAAATTTCAATAGTTACAAGAGTTACGCCTATTAAAATAAATCACAGATTTCAATAACCAAAATACTAAATTTGGGCAACACTGTGGAACGCCTTCAATAAGGTAGTTCAAATCACGGGTGATTACCCTAAACATACAAACAAATTTGCTGCCATACAAAAAATCCCAAACTCGCGGAAATCTCACCTCATCAAGGTCTATTGATATTTTTGTTGTTCCACCACAGAGCACAAAATCATTAATCATCGCCTCGCAGCAAGCAGCATTGACATACACCGAAGCCTAATCGGACGATCGTACGATTGCCGTTTCTGTTTTGGTAGCGTATGAGTTGTTTCAAATTTCAATAGTTACAAGAGTTACGCCTATTAAAATAAATCACAGATTTCAATAACCAAAATACTAAATTTGGGCAACACTGTGGAACGCCTTCAATAAGGTAGTTCAAATCACGGGTGATTACCCTAAACATACAAACAAATTTGCTGCCATACAAAAAATCCCAAACTCGCGGAAATCTCACCTCATCAAGGTCTATTGATATTTTTGTTGTTCCACCACAGAGCACAAAATCATTAATCATCGCCTCGCAGCAAGCAGCATTGACCTACACCGAAGCCTAATCGGACGATCGTACGATTGCCGTTTCTGTTTTGGTAGCTTTCTTCTTTGCCCGCAGAGAGGGCTCGTGTGGTGGTCGCTATGACGACGTCCCACTATGACGCGTTTCTACATCGCCACGCGCGGCTTCCGACGAGATCATTTACGAGTTCAATGCGAGAGCAAGAGACGAACCGGCACTGCGACTGCTCTCGTGAGCGCTTGGGTGGGCTAGCACCAGCTATTCTCTTTGATTATTTTTACAGTGACGAACGAAATACGTAGAATCAATTAGTAAGGATGTGATAAAAATGACGACTTGCACCAATTTTTAGTCAGTTCTTTCGCTTGTTTGGATCCGAAAGACATCGTTTCAATTTTTACATTTTCGTCATTCTCGACATTCACCACTTTAAATAAAATTAAACAAGTTTTGAACATAGTAAAGCACAGCGAGATCGCAACCCATTCCATTCCTAATGAACACAACCATTCTTATCACTCACTGTTAAAAACAAGCATGTCTTAATCTCTCGTGGCATCAAGTTGCGCCTTCCCGTTTGACACAGTCGTGCTACTTGAACCATTATTATTGGCAACGGGCTTCTTCTCCGATCTGGATTCAAAAAGCTCCCGCAAAGCCACATTCGACGGCAGTTCGACAAAAATGCACAGCATCGTTCCGAATATGAACGTCCACATGAAGACCGTCATCATGTAATCTATCTAAAATTTAAAAGTAAATTTGGAATAAATTTTGATTAAACTGATATTTGCTTAAGATACTTACGATAACTCTCATGCTGAAGAAAATCGGTTGTTTAACCATTCCTACGATTTGCACAACCACCGTGAAGTGGATTAAATAGAAGCTGTAGCACAGCTTTCCCAGGATCATAAAAACCGGATGACTGAAGAATGTCCGGAACCGGGACCAACTGGTGGCGAGTGATGTTCGCATTTGAATCATGGTACAAAGAAAGCCCCAGGCGTGCTTGTACCAGGTGGCATAGATCGCCACCAGAACCGCTGGAATCGAAGCCTGATGCAGAACGACCCACCAGTCGGTGAACATGGCGAAGAAGTACATCAGTATGGTGATCTGCAGCAACGAGAACTGCAATCGGGAGTTGAAGAATTCTTTGCGTGATGACCGAAACCGATTGTACACAAAACCGGCGATCATTCCGGCGAAGTAGATGGTGATGTTCATGTGGAACGGTTGGTAGAGCTGGAAGTACGGATGGCCAAAGTTGTAATCCTCCGACAGTTTGAGATCTTCCGTCATGAGCGGCGGTAGGCCACGTAGGTACACCACAATGGGGGTTACCACTAGACCGCTAGCGAACCCTACCGCTAGGATGTATTTCTTCAGGAATGGCCATCGCCAAATAACCATGAGGCATCCCAGAGCAAATATGAAGAGTTGCAGGTCAGCGGCGAGATACCACGACTGAATGAGGCACTGCAAAATATAAAAATTTGGTTTAAGTAAAATGTTTACAAATTATTCAGCCGGAATTGTACCAACCGGTTGATCCGTACCGATGTAGTTGTTCAGAAACAACAGATTGTTCCACCACCACTGGCGACAAATGGCTCTGGATTCTCCAACCATCTGCTGCGCAAGTGGTCCGTTCATGAATCGCCGACTGATGGAAGTCTCCAGCAGCAGGATGAACAGGTATGCCGGAACAACTCGGTACAGCCGAGCTCGGATACGCTCCCAAAAGTACTTCATGTTGAACTTAGGATTTTTCTCGATGTGGTCCAAAAAGTTTATGGTGAGCAACATTCCGGAGATGGAGAAAAATGTTTGGACGTAATTTTGGAAGTCGGCTACGTAGTGGATGGTTGGCGGGCGGTACAACATCCGCTCCAGATCTTCGGGGTTGCTTTTGGGAGCCTTGACAAGGGCCATGACGATGTGCAGCGTGACTATCCGTTGCATCTGAATGAAGCGGAACGACTCAAGAAAGTTGAGGTGTTGCCGTGTTTCTGTATTGGGAGTATCTCCTATACGACGGATGTTCCTTGGAATTGAGAAGGCCGTTAAGAGCCGGTTACGGCTCGTGCTGTGAGATTTACTGAAGAATTTTTCCGGATATCGTTGGCTCGATTGCAGGGAGAGATCATACCAAGTTGAGTAGCAAACTACGAGTATGAGCAATGCTATTACGATCAAAAAAATCACCTCAAGAGCATCTGAAAATAGATTCGATATTATTTTTAGAACATTTGCAGCTTCAATAAACATAAATTACCATACGGTGGGCGTTCCTTTGGTTTGTTGTAGCAATGGTAGATTTCAATTTCCGGATCAATAGTCAAACTGAAATCCTCTTGCAGACGCTTATTGACGCAAGCTCTCAATAAACCCATCAGGTGGTTATCGGGTAGAGCACCTTTCTCTACCGGACCTTGACAGCTTTGTACGCATACTCCTCGTTCCAATATTCGATGATCATAGTGGAATCTGTCGTCGGAGAAAATCTAAATAGGATATAATAGTGATTGAGTACGAATGAGATCATTGATTTGAATTGTGCTTACGCTAATATTTCGCCACTGTGGGGAATCATCGTCGGCGATGATCTTGGCTCGAACTATGCAATAGTCGTACTGCTCGCGGTATGTCTTTCGACAGCTTTCAAAATCTTCGTATTCGAATAGTGTTGGAAATTTGCCGCATGTCACCGCTGTAAATAATGAACACAAATAAACTATTAATATGTGGGAAATATGAAAATGCGATAAATAAATCGTCTTGAACCTTTTTTTTACGAAATTTCAAAACGGTTCAAATGAAAGCATTAAACAATAATTTTATTATTAACACAGGAATTTATTTTCGAAATGTTTTACTACATTCATTCCGAAACAAAGTGTATTTCTGCTTAGCTTAATGAGAAGGGTGGAAGCAAAAATCACTTTAAAATATTTCTCTTTGTATGTTATCGGCATTTTAGTAATTATCTAAATGAACAATTTCGTTGATCCAATTAGCTTCATCCGAAAACATGTAAGAAAAACAAAGCCAAACAAATCCAAGAAAGTAAAAAAAACATGTCACGCTTTATTTGAAGAAAACTAATTACAGCGATATAAAAAAAATCTATCACGCAACTGCGAGAGTTTAGTTCCGACTGATCGCAGCCAACAGATAGGAATCGTCTTTCACGACTGTCCTGAATCGGCTGGAAAATCCCAATTCAATTAACGCTCACGTGGGGATTTTTGCTGCTTAAACCGAGAAAAAGCACATCCATTGCGGTTGCGAACTGCGGATCAGAAATACCATTAGAACTCATCATCGTGGAACGGATCGGTTTGCTGAATTATCGCTCGCCGGATTTCCAGCCGTCCCGGATTTTTAGTGCGCAGCAAACAGAACAAAAAATTAGACATGTAACCATGATTGTTCTTAAAATACAAAGAATTGTCGGAAAATTTGGAAATGCTGCAAACTAGTTGTATCGTGGCTTCAGTTTTCATGTGCCGATGAAGGTCATAAATGTTCAAAGGCGGATTGGAAAACTTTGGATGATTTTGTACTTTTTTAACGTTTCAGAGTTCTTCGAAGGTTGTCGTCAATAAAGCCTAATCATTGTCCAGGACTACTACAGCTTGGTTACTGGGTTGGGCTATTGCTCTAGTAGACTTGGATAATAGTCGAATAAACAATCGACTTTATCATCAATGAATCACCTACTTTGGGCGTGCTTAGAGCGGTAAAACTATTATCATCAAAAGTTCGCATACCCATTTCATTCACATTTCTGGCGAAGCGACTTGTACACCGAAGTATAAGTGCGCTATATTGGTTGCAGCAATTGTAACGAAACCAGCCACTGTTTTCGATTTATTTAAATAGTAATAAACATGATGGGCTTGCTAGTAAACGAATCCACAGTTTGCGTAACGCTGCTGGCTTTAAATCAGTTAAAGTACATCGATCAAGTCAATGGAATTAAATTGGCAAGATAAAAGTTGAACGCCTTCAACTTTCCTTCGAGTAAGGCGAGTGATGATATTTTTCCTTCAATTCGCTTCCAAGGGTGCGTCAATGTTGGTAATTTGGTAACGCAATTTGTACGGAATATTAGTTACGCTCTGTTAGATTTCTGTCTTATCATAGAGTTTCATGATAAGTGCATTGCACTTAGCGATTTTATTTTGTTACGAGTGGAACGAAATGAATCTTTGAGCTACCGAGTTCACTTAAACCATGCAGAAATTTTTTCACGATTCACGATGATGTTCATTATTTAGTTTTGATGTTTCGATTGTTACATTTTGTTTGCGACAACTTTTTACAGTTCATTAAGCTCCGAGATTATTAAATATTGCACAATTAGAAAGGATTTTGGAATTATAATTTTCTTAGCACTTGATGAATTACCTATATGAAAGTCCTTCAGAATAACGAAATGAAACCAACTATGCAGAGCGGTTAATACATAAAGGCCATTTTCAATTTTAATTTCTCGAATATGTACAACAAATAAACAGGATTGAGAGAAAAGTTCTTCGGTGTAAAAACATTTTTAAAATCTTCAACTGTCAGTTGAGATCGATATTCTGCCATAATTCCGCAATGCATCTGGGCCTTTTTTCTGTCGCGAAATTCTTTTCGCCTTAAAAATTATTAAGACGTAAAGTCTTTATTTCCTCTGAAAGCTTGTAAACTCCAAAAACCTTATTGGTCATAAAGAATTTCGCCTCCAAAAAACAATCGGTCACGCGAGGTGTGGGTTTTGTTTCTGGACACATGTTTAAGTAAATAATTATTACTTGGTGATGTATAGCGCACGTTGCTTTAGTTAAAAGAAGCGCGATCTTCCAGCAAAAGCCATCGAAGCCACTATAGATATGTTTGGTCATTCAAAGCTAAGACGCTTTTCGTTTCCATTTGCCGTTAAGAGTGATATGTTGGCAGGGTTGATAAAACCTTGTCTCAAAGTACAGTTCGTCTGAAAGATTCCTTTTCAAATATTAAAACATTCGTCGCAAACTTCTTATTACAAATTTTAAAAATGGCACACAGGCAAAATGTTTTTAATATTTTTATTTCGCAAAATAAATAGTCGCCGCAACATTTTGAAGGATTATCTGCTACATTAATAAAATGTGATAATTCAAAAACTGCGAAATTGCGCCATTTTTTTAAATTTTACTACAAATTAAAAAATATATTGACGCAAAATTTGAAAAAAAAAAATCATGTACACCCGATTCTTTTTTTTACACGGGAGATGCGTTCCGTGTAAAAAAAGTTTTAGTACAAAATTTGAAAATCCGTGTAAGCAAAAAAATGTTTTGTTATTGTTGTATATGTAAAAAAAATCCGTGTAAAAACAAAATCGGGTGTATATTTTAGAAATTTCAAAGCTTTTGTGGGAGACACGAAAAATAACTTTCCTCGTGAAGTTTAGAAAAATAGATCTAACTTTTCGTCGTCAAAAATTTAAAACACGACTAATATGTCAATACAGTAAAACCACCAGCAAATTATGACATATCAAACAATATTTTCTGGGTTACTGTGATGGTCCTTTCAAAAAAGAAATGTCTATAATACATATCGATATTTCCATGAGTCGCTGGTCCCTTCAATATCGACTCATAGAGGGGACCATATAAAATGTCATAAATCTCAAAAATGTTCGAAAAATTTCACAAAATGTCAAAAATGTCGAAATATCAAAAATGTCGAAAAGGTAAAAAATGTCAGAAATGTAGAAAATGTTAGAAATTGTGATGGAAATGCTAATATCATCTTCCAAACTTGGACGTACATGTCTATGATAGAATTAGAGACTAGTAGTTAGAAATTGATGAAAAGGTATAAAATGTCGAAAAAGCTATGTATATGGAAAATATTGAAAATGTTTCAAGCATCTCAAGAATGTCAGGTATTTAAAAAAAAGTCTCAAATTTCTTAACATTTTTTAAACTTTTTTAACCACAAGATTGTTTTTGCATAAAACACTCATTCCAGTAGAAAAAACGAGAATAGAGATCAAGAATACAAATGAACACGTCCGTCATTTACGGTCAATGGCTGTCAGCTGACTATGTCAAGTATTTAGAATGCCCAAAATGTCTAAAATGTCAAAAATTTCTACGGTGTCTAAAATGTCATAAATTTAAAAAAAAAAGTCAAAAATGATAAAGATATAAAAAATGCCAAAGTGTCAACAATAATACTCGGAAGCTAGCTTTCTCAGTCTGGAGAATCAGGACGATGGTTTTTTACTTACCCGACGTTTCGGCCGATGGGTTGAGGCCTTTTTCAAGAGTCATATAGTCTACCGTCTATCGTTAATGATTGTAAACCACGTTCAATTAGTGGTGGAAAGGGTGCTTTTCATGCCTGCTTTTTTAAAAAATTCGGAAAAAAGATTTGAAATTCTTTTTTTTTTCGAAATTTACTATTGGTTGATAACGGCGCTGGATACGTGCTTTTCGCTCTTTTCGAATTCTAACAGTTACCTGCTAGAACTAGGTATAGGATAGAAGATGGAAACGGAATGAAAAGCCGTTTTCAGTTCTAAAGATAACTGGAACATGTATGAAAAGATGGAAAGATACAAAGTAGGAGGATTGGAACGGGTCTGGAATTGATGTAGAGGTGGTAGCCATATGACCACAAAGTCCGCTAAAAATGCCTAAAATGTATTGAATGTCTTAAATGTCTGAAACGTCCAAAATATCTAAATTTTTTAAAATGTCAAAAATGTCTAAAATGTCTGGAATTTTCTAAAATGTCTAAAATTTCCTAAAATGTTTAAAGTGTTTATAATGTCTAAAGTGTCTGAAATGTCAGTTGTTTAAAATGTCCAAGATGTCTGGAATGCCTAAAATGTCTAAAATTTCCTAAAATGTTTAAAATGTCGTTAGTGTTGAAAATGTTCAAAATGTCTAAAATTTCAATTGTATAAAATGTCAAAAATGTCTAAAATATCTTGAATGTCTAAAATGTCAAATTTCCTAAAATGTTTTAAATGTCTAAAATGTCAATTGTTTAAAATGTCGAAAATGTCTTTAATGTCTAGAATGTCTAAAATTTCCTAAAATGTTTAAAATGTCTAAAGTGTTTAAAATGTTTAAAATGTCTAAAATGTTTTGAACGTCTAAAATGTCTTGATTATCCAAAATATCTAAAATGTATAAAACGTTCAAAATAACTAAAATGTCAATTGACAAAAATGTCTAAAATGTCTTGAATGTCTAAAATGTCTAAAATATCCTAAAATCACAGACAAACAGACATAGCACATTGAACATTCACTCATCAAATTGATCGTCGTTCAAACACTAACGACATCTGTTGATTTCAGTTAGTAGGGCAAATCACGAACCAGATGGCGGTAGTGAGCAAACGTCAAACTAGAGCAAATCCGATGCGGGCGCCACGAGTGGTCGATTGGCCAACTAATGATTATTTGAATTGACCAGTAGATCAGTGAACGATGGAAATTTGACGAGTGTTATGTCTGTTTGTCTGTGCTAAAATGTTTCAAATGTCTTGATTGTATAAATGTAAAATATATGTATAAAGTGTATAAAATGTCAAACGTTTAAAGAGTTCAAAATGTCTAAAACGTCAAGAATGTCAAAATAACGACAATGATTAAAATGTCAAAAATTTTAACAATGTCTGAAATATCTTATTATCCAAAATGTCTAAAATGAATCGACCTTTTTCCCTGATGGATTGGTCTTTGGTGTATCAATGCATAGACGAGGATAGGACAGTTGTTGCATTTATTAGCGTAGGTACTGCATGACTGCATCATTCAAACAGTTCCCTTTCAACGACTCGCAAGGAATCCTGCTTGGTCAAATGCACATCTTCGTGCCCTTTGCCACAAAGAACTCGCGAAAAATAACAAAGAAAGTGGAGAGAAAGAGAGAAATGATTTTGAACGAGAGGTCGCACCAGAAAAGCTTCAGTTTTAAGACGGACGTCAATGTAGACGAATGTGTACAAAAAAAATTTAAAAAAATATATAGAACTAAAGAAAAAAAAATTTAAAACTTGTGTTGTGTTATTTATTTGGGTATGGACTCCGACAATGGCGCCAGTCGGTAGATCGGTAAGTACCGCAGTTTTTTTATTATGTGATTAAATGCCTGGAACAAGGATAATTAGCCCCAATAGAGCGGAAAGTGGAATGGAGTAAGATTCGGCTGTGTTGTGTTATTTATTTGGGTATGGACTCCGACATCATGCTGAAAACTATGGAAAGAATAATTGATGAGCATATAAAATCATCATATTTGATCTCGAAATATCAGCTACCTTAGGATGCTCATCTATCACTATTAGAGCAGTCAAAGGGTGCCCTCAAGGAGGCGTGCTGTCACCTCTATTGTAGTCATTACTAGTTGACGATCTCTCACATGCTTGTCGAACCAAGGTTTCAAGATACACCCGATTCTTTTTTTCCACGGGGATGCGTTCCGTGTAAAAAAAGTTTTATGATTTCTCGACAAATCATGCAAAATGGAGCAACTTACCAAAAAAATTTTATGGAATTTTTTTTACACGGCCGTGGCCGGTTTTGTGGAAGATATTGTCATAATAGTTCGAGGAAAATATGACAGTATTATCGAAAACAGAATGCAAATAGCACTAAATTTTGTTGCTATGTGGTGTGATATGGAGGGATTGAATATAAATCCATGTAAAACTACTATCATACCCTTCACAAGACGGAAAAAAAATCGATTAGAAAATTTAAAAATGATAGGAACGCTTTTGAAACTTTCGAATACGGTTAAGTATCTTGGAGTTATACTTGGCAAAAAGCTCAACTGGAATGCACATCTTGAGCAAGCTATTAACAAAGCGATAAATGCTCTTTGGATATGTTAACGGACGTTTGGTGAGCAATGGGGCCTAAAGCCAAAGATGATTCACTGGATTTACTCGGCAATTGTAAGACCCAGAATTACCTATGCTTCATTGGTATGGTGGTCAAAAACAAAAAAGAAAACTGCACAAAAAAATGGGACAGAGTTCAACGATTAGCAACTATCTCAGCAACTGGTGCAATGAGAAGTACACCATCGAAAGCATTGGATTGCTTACTCTTTGTACTCCCTTTACATTAATTCATACATTTAGAAGCTGAGAATAGTGCCCTAAAGATCCGGCGATCAGCGAACCTCTTGGAAGGCGACCTTACAGGTCATCTGAGTATTCTGAATATGACAGCAATAAACAACGAAGACTGGATGGATACAAAATATTCATTTGTTTAGTTTTCTACACAGATAGTTAGAGACTGAACAATCAGGCAGGAGCTGGGGTGGCTGGCCCAAGGGCAGAAACCTCAATTCCCATGAGCAAGTGGCCTACTGTTTTTCAAGCTGAAATACAAGCTATTTTGGAAGGCTCTAATTTGTGTTTGCGACGCAAATAAAGGTATTCAAACATCTGCATTATGTCGGACAGTCAAGCCGCTTTGAATGCCTTGAAGTCGACCACATGCACATCAGAACACGTCTGGGAATGTATAAATTCCCTTCAAAACTTGTCTTGTTGTAACCAAGTTACTTTATATTGGGTTCATGGCCACTGTGGAATTGATGGGAACGAGAAAGCTGATAAATTGGCGAGACTGGGATCAACGAACAGTTTTTGTGGACCAGAACCATTTTGTGCATTATCCGCATGTGCTTTGAAAATGGAGCTAAAAATGTGGAAAACATCGAAGATAGACATCGTTACCCTCCAATACCTTTTCCGAACTAAATCTATCACATGTTGTACATATGCATAATCAAGTTTCAGACATCGAAGATAGAAACAAATCGAAAATATACTCGCATTAGGAGGCATTCCAAAAGGTTCATCACACCTAATATTTCTGTGACCCAAACAATCTTAGAGCTTAGTAATAACAGGTCATTGTCAGAGCCGTTATCACTTGAAGCAACTGAAAAAAAATTAAGATTATTCATGTCGTTTCTGTGGCGTGGATAAAGAAGACACTGAACACATTTTATGCCATTTCCCGGCAATTTTCAAAAAAAGAATAAAGTTCTTCAACAAAGGGATATTAGAACCTTATGAAGTTTGGAGAATAACACCCAATCTGGTGGTGAAGTTTATTAGAAATGTACTATAAGACTGGGAAAAGGCTACGAGTCACATTTGACGGTCATTCTAAATAGTGGCTTGACATTGCGATAAAGCCATATTAAAAAGGGGAAAACATCACAATAGGTCAAAAAACTGGTCGCAGTGAAACTAAGACTGCAGCAGACTGTGGTGCATTATTGCCTCAGTTTAAGCATCAGTGTATGATCACGGTGTACGAATTTGCATTGGCGTTGTCACCTAATGAGGCTTCGTGGATTGCAAAGATTGAAGCTGTTCAATGAAGATTCGTCAGGCAAGTACAGAGAAACTTGCCATGCCGTGACCCATTCGGCTTGTCCTTTTACGAACATCGCTGTGCTATGATGGGAATTGAACTGGTCACAAAATTGATCGAGCTGTATATTGTTCAAATTAAATACACTATAAACAAAGACGCAAAATCTGATCCCTGAACAAACAAATCATCCGGCAACCCGAATGCGCAACACTCCTGATGCTGAATAAACTTTTCAAATTAGTCTATAAAATTTTCATGATTTAAAAATATTGAAAGCATTCACTAATTTAAATTGGGTTGAGATTTTACTATAAACCAGTGCATTTTCAACCATTTAACCAAAAAACGATATAATAATAATTAAAACATGTGTATTTGTGGAAAGTTTACCAAATGCCAAACGTGATTTTTTTGAAATAACTGATCTCTTGCTCGATTGGAATGATACTGACAGTAAATTTAAAAATCCAATTAACATTTTCTGTCTTTGTTAATACTGTCTTTAGTGCAAACATGATTAGATACGAGTTTGACAGTCCGGCTCTACTCGAACGAATCAGTTTCTATGCTCCTTAGCGTGTTATGCGGACTAGACAAATGATATAGTTACCAACGAGTAACACAAGCTATGGATAATTTGAAGTCTATGCGCAGAAAATTCTGTGAAACTTACCAACTGAATATTTCCAACAACGCTTGGGGATGGCAAGTATATTATACTTATATTTAAGTAATAGTTTTATCAAAACCAAGGTGAGCGATTGAAATAATTATAAATGCAAAGAAATGAAAATAAGTGAGATCTGAAAATGTTTAAATGTTTAAAGTGCATAAAATTTCAATTTTTTTTATGTCTAAAGAAATGCCAATATGTGTTAACTTGGGTGGTCTAACCGGTAGTACCGAAACCGGTAATACCGGTATCATCGGCCGATTTTGAGTACCGAAAATACTGGTATTTTCGGTATTTCAAATTTTGCTGACAGTATAAAAAAAACCAAGTTGTTTTTCCTCTACTGTTAGCTAAACTGCCTGTAATCGCATATCTGCCCCATATTAAAAGGAGATCCAGCAAAGATGGGACATATATGCAGTTACAGGCAGTAGAGACTCACCGTGCAACAAACACAACAATTTAATGAATCTGTGCACAAGTAAGCATCATAGACGACGTTCACGATACAGCAAAAATTGATCATCATCGTCATCAACCAAAGTCATTGGCAATTAGGCAGATGGCGGAGAGAATGAAACAACATTCTCTCCGCCATCTGCCTAATTGCCAATGACTTTTTTCTTTAACTAACATTATTCACATCGTCGAGAATTTTCTCGCAAAATATAAAATTTTGCAAAAAGGTACGTGCCGGAGAAGTTCCGTTCTGTGTCCTTTCTGAATTCGAAAACAAACTTGTATTGGTGGCTGAAACCCAGATACGCTGGAATAGCATGTAATGCATGCTCAAACGGTTCTATTGGTTGAAGGGGCCCGTTCAAAAAACTCTGATCGATTTGAAGCTTCAATCCAAATTCAACGTCAGTGATGATGATTAGGCGACGGTAGATAAAATAATTCAAGATCTCAAACTTGTTAAATATGCTGTGGAACTATTCTGTTGTGTGTTCAGCACTCTATATGAAGCCGTTGTAGCGCTCCAATTTATGTTGTAGCAATTATCAAATCCAGCCACAGAAATTGTTGCCAACCTATACGAATGAATCCAAGAGAGAGACGACCATAGAGTAGAGTGGGGCAAGAGTGCGCGTAGGGTAAGAGTACGTTTTCGATTTTTTGAAGTTATAAAAAAAGATAAACTAGCAGCACTGCATCAGTTTGATAGGTATTCTGCCCAACTATTGTCATGTGTAATTGTAAACGATTTGAACAAACAACAAGGGAGATATGAACATAGTTAATTTTCTGGTCATTTGGCTAAAAATAATTGTGTTTTCGCAACTAGTATTCCAATACCATCTATAGGTTCAATCAGGTAAACATTGTACCATTTCGATAACCTATTTATAGAGTACTTTGTGGTGCAGAACATTAATTCGGTTGGTTTTCCAAGAAGTCAAAACCATGAACTGAATAAATTTGGCTGCTGTGGGGTAAAAGTACGCAGTAACGGGTGGGACAAGAGTACGCATGTGAACCTTTAAGTTCTGTTGTCAAACCCGTATCTCCGGCCGAAATAAGACTTGTTCCACAGCGTAAAGGTTCACAACAAAGAAAAAGGGACAGAAATCGAAGATTATCACAAATTCTCCCTTTAAAGATAAGTAATTTGGTGTTAGAAAGGACTTAGCGAACAAAGCACTGAAACGAAATCATAAAATTGTATTTGGTATTGTTTTACACCTCAACATAGTCCGAAAACACAATTTCATCTATAAATGATAATCATTTAATCAAAAGAAACATCCATAAACTACGCAACGCTGAGCTGGGAGGGTTGCGAGATGTGTAACGATTCATAGAATTTATAGAGGATTCATACAAAAAGTGTAGGATAGCGGGGAGGGGTGATGAAATGCTCAAATTTTCCGTTACGTAATTAGTGATCTTTCTTTAAAGAAAATTCCTTTCTTCAAGCTACGGGAAATCTCGTATATTTTTACCTCTGTAGTTTTTTTTTAATATAATAAAAAACAAAGTTTTTTCGTATGAAAGTTCATATTTCTAGGACCCATTCCCCTTTCAGAGTTACGTAATCTTTAAACATTCTATAATATATTTTCAATAAACATCAATTAAATGTTATTTACTCTTATTTTTATTAATATATACTCAAAATACATGATTGGAAAAATGCGTACTCTTACCCCACCCGATGCGCACTCTTACCCCACCGGTGGGGTAAGAGTGCGTTTTGAACATGTCTTGCAATAAGGGATCTACAAAAGCAAATTACAATAATTTCAATATGTTTGCCACTGGGTAACATATAGGAAGAGTATACGAATCGGCGACATTGATATGATATGCAGAAGCTTGCTTCATAAGGGCTACATGATCGATTGAAAACTAAGTGATCAGGAATAATTGTGGCATTTTCTTTCGTGGTTAAGCAATCGGACGAGATCTTGAAGCATCTAATCATTCCTGGTGCGATCGGTGAAGCTGAGACATCAACCGACCACACCTGACGATACGAAGAAGATGCCTCTATGAATGATTTTTTCTTGTTTATCGGCTACAGAACAACTCGTGAAAAGATTGCATCAAAGCAAAGCACTTGAGCTGCCGGTGGCAACTACGTTGACGCCAGGAGCCTTGCAAGAAATCTGTAAAGAATTCTAATACTGTTAATCTGAAGGGGAAGGGATTAAGGGCAAGTACTTCACACTTATTTTCTTGGAATGATTCGTCAAACTTCGGTTGAACCAAAGAGGGCATTCTCAGCATCTGGCAACATTGCCAACAAAATCCAATGCAGATTGGGAGATGAGTCGCTCAGTGTGTTAAGTCTACTTAAGTTTCACTTTGCCTTACTCAACAAGTGATGATTTTAACATTAAAAGTTTACAATGTTATGAAAACTCATATGTGAATATGTACGTTATGTGGAAGATATTGATTTGAAAAATGTATTGGAGGTAACCACTTTCCCTTCGATGGGACTCGAACCCATGACCCTACAGTACGCTAGACTGGTGCTTTAACCAACTAAGCTACGAAGGACCTCCGTCGGCCTTCGCAACCTAGCGGCTACTGAACGAGCTCGAGATTCCCAAATTGGACGCATAGTCAAATCACTCGCAATCCATTTCTCAAGCAATACTTCCACATGTGTATTGTACACGTCCACATTAGAGGAGCGTGAGTATTTAGAATGTCTGGCGGCTATACACATTCTTCATCAGCAACGGTACTGATCAAGTGAGGTTGTGTAAGCTATTTGCCAGTCGGTCGTCAAGCTCAGACCCGACCGCATTGCGTAGGCAAGAGCACGCAACTCAAGTTCAGTTCAATCAAAGGTAATTGCCTATTTCCGGGGATTAAACCACCCGACTTGGACGTTAATTTACAATGTTATGAAAACTCATATGTGAATATGTACGTTATGTGGAAGATATTGATTTGAAAAATGTATTGGAGGTAACCACTTTCCCTTCGATGGGACTCGAACCCATGACCCTACAGTACGCTAGACTGGTGCTTTAACCAACTAAGCTACGAAGGACCTCCGTCGGCCTTCGCAACCTAGCGGCTACTGAACGAGCTCGAGATTCCCAAATTGGACGCATTGCCCCATTCTAGTAGTTTGTTGAGGACCAGGGGTGTCCAGGTCCTGCTGAAGGCTTTGGCAATGTCCAGCGAGACCAGGTCAACATGCTTGCCTTCATTGTACGCGCTCTGTAGCACACTGCCCAGGTTGGCAAAGTATGTGCAATCCATTTATCAAGCCAATACTTCCACATGTGTATTGTACACGTCCACATTAGAGGAGCGTGAATATTTAGAATGTCTGGCGGCTATACACATTCTTCATCAGCAACGTTGTAGTACCGTAGTACCGTTGCTGATGAAGAATGTGTATAGCCGCCAGACATTCTAAATACTCACGCTCCTCTAATGTGGACGTGTACAATACACATGTGGAAGTATTGGCTTGATAAATGGATTGCGAGTGATTTGACTATGCGTCCAATTTGGGAATCTCGAGCTCGTTCAGTAGCCGCTAGGTTGCGAAGGCCGACGGAGGTCCTTCGTAGCTTAGTTGGTTAAAGCACCAGTCTAGCGTACTGTAGGGTCATGGGTTCGAGTCCCATCGAAGGGAAAGTGGTTACCTCCAATACATTTTTCAAATCAATATCTTCCACATAACGTACATATTCACATATGAGTTTTCATAACATTGTAAATTAACGTCCAAGTCGGGTGGTTTAATCCCCGGAAATAGGCAATTACCTTTGATTGAATTTAAAGTTTGTCAACAAATATCGTTTTTCACCCAACAGTCCTCAAAAGTTTTTTTTTTTATTTCCTGGAATATTCATAACCGGTACCGGTATTGACCCTGCCAAATACCGAATATCGGTATTTGTTAAAAATTACCAATTGTTGACCCTGTCAACAGTGTCAAAAATGTAAAAAAAATCAAATCTGCCAAAAATATCGCAAAAAGTAAAAAAATGTAAATAATGTCAATAATATTTGAAATATCAGAGATGAAAGAAATTTTAATAATGCCAAAAATACCACGAACGATGAAAATATGTCAAAAATGTCATAAGTGTCAAAAAAGTCAAGGATGTCAAACATATTAAAAATGTCAAAAGCGTCACAAATGCCAAAAATATCAAAAATGGTTGAAATGTTACAAATGTCAAAAATATCAGGAAATAAAAAATATCGTGGAATTGTCATAACTGTGTTTTTGATTGAGCTAGAAATTTTAAATTTTCGCAAGAGTAAAGAATATACAAAAATGTCAATAATAATAATATCAAATGTCAAAAAATCAAAAATGTCATTTAGAATTTAAAGAAGAAAAAAGTGTCATGAAAGTGTAGTGAATGTGTTATAAGTGACAAAAAAATGTTTATATATATCAACAGTAGGATGGCTCAAAGTAGTATGGAAAAAAATTTTTTTAATGGGCCGCCCTCTTATTCGGTTCTTTTTGATGCCCTGAAGCTCTGGACAAAATTTCAGCCAAATCGGTAAACGTTCAGGCGGTGCTAAACTCGTTGGAAGTTTATATGGTAAAATATATGCAGAAACATCCAAAAACAGTGATTTGCACTCGGACGGCACAATTTACGATGAAAAACTATGATACCCATTCAAATCTTAAAGAATTTAATACATTTATTAAAACTTTTTTCAATTTTTTTAATGGGCCGCCCTCTTATTCGGTTCTTTTTGATGCCCTGAAGCTCTGGACAAAATTTCAGCCAAATCGGTAAACGTTCAGGCGGTGCTAAACTCGTGGAAGTTTATATGGTAAAATATATGCAGAAACATCCAAAAACAGTGATTTGCACTCGGACGGCACAATTTACGATGAAAAATTATGATACCCATTCAAATCTTAAAGAATTTAATACAGAATGTTATGCTGAAAACCGGGAGGAGATTAGTGTTTTTCCGGCGAAGTTATTAGAATTTCTCTGAAGTGGGGCTTAGCCAAATTTCGTTTCTTTTACCATTGAAAAGAAATAAATTCACCCATACAACACTCCAGTAAAATGCTTATATCTTTGCCTAACAAACTCTAATCTTCTCGCGGTTTTCAGCATAACATTCTGCATTCAATTCTACAAGAACTGAATGAGTATCATAGTTCTTCATCGTAAATTGTCCCGTCCAACTGAAAATCACTGTTTTTGGATGTTTCTGTATACATTTTTGCATATAAACTTTCAACAAGTTCAGCACCACCCAAACGTTTACCGATTTGGCTGAAATTTTGTCCAGAGCATCAGGGCATCAAATAGAACCGAATAAGAGGGCGGCCCATCAAAAAATTTGAAAAAGTGTTTTTTGAGCCACCTTAATCAACAGTTTAATAAAATGCTTCAATAATCGGAAAAAGTAAACAAAAACAAATTCAAGCAAGTTTGAAGAATTTGGTCGAAAAATCTCAAAAATATCAACCTCTTATAGGTTAATTCTAAAAAATGGTTAATTTAAAAAATGTCAAACAAAATTCACAATAGTTTAATATTGCAGCATAAAACTAAAAACAATGTTAAAAATACTATAAAAACAATATTTAATTAAAAAGTGTCTCAAATTGTCAAAATGGTCAAAAATGTAAAAAAATCTCATGAAATTGTGTCCAAAGTTGTTCAAAATTTTGTTTTTCCCAATTTTAAAGTTATCTGTAAGAAATTTAAAAAACTTAAATACAAAACGCATTACTAATTTCTATGAAAAATAATCAAAACTTTTGCGTTATGATTTCGGCGTGACTTTTACCATTTTCATTGTGAGAAAATATTTGAAAAAAAAATAGCAAAACTTTTAGCCGCAGAATGTCAAGACTTCCGTCGTTAAATTCATTAAACAATTTCCAAATTAATTTTTTGTACAAACTCTCAACAAAATTTGCAAAGGTCATGCATATTTTACAACAAAATACCAAAACGCCGCTGCAGAAATTTTTGAAATAAACATGGCGCATATGAAAGGTTTTTAGGCTTTCGTTGGAAAATTTTAAAATTAAAAAAACGGCTTTCGTTGCAAAATTTTAGAAAATCCGCGCAATGTTTTGACAATTTTACCTCTGCTAGAAAAAAAAGAGGAAATAATAAAATGGAGGGTTACAAAATTTAGAAAATAAAAAAAAAATAAAGTTTTTGTCGACAGATTTAAAAGAAACGTCAAATAAAAATACGAGAAAGGCAAATATATTTCGCGATATTTCGAAAAATCGACAAAGTAACATACAAAAATTCGGTCGCAAACACATAATTCCAACGCAAAATTCTTCAACACTTTCGCTGCAGAATGTTATCAGTTGTCTCGCAATGAAATTTTAAATTGTGTCAAAAACGCCACAAAATTTAAACAAAAAGTAATCAAATTAGAAAAAAATGCCGAAATATTTCGTCATTTTATTTGAAGACTCAAAGCAAAATTTAAAAAAATATTTCAAATTTTAAATTCCTGTTGAAAATCCTTGACAGGTACTTAGAAATGATTTATAATAAACCATAGGCTGTGAAAGTCATTTCACGAAAATCATTGTTGTTTGCGGTATTATTTACAAAAATAAAAAGAACGACTAAAAAACTTTTTTTTCGGGTGGCAAAATCGTTTCGAAAACGTGTCAAAATCGGGATATGATAAAATCGGGTCGAAAACGTAATAAAACCGGGGGTAGACAAAATCGGGGAGTGACAAATTCGGGTCGACACTGCACTGTTAGCATTATTTTAAATGCTACTACAGTACGATTTTGCAAAAGCATTTTTTATTGAATGGTTCAATCGGAAGCAACGATCATGAGGGTAATGAATTCCTTTGAATACGTGACGCGCTTTTTGTCTAGTCGACTCACTACATCTCGATGTTCTATATCACGATATCTCTTCCTATGTCGATGGTTTCCTCAGTTCCTTCAAACTACATACATTTGGGCTCTATACATGTCGATAACTTCCCCATCTCGATATCTCTCTATCTCGATGTGTTCTATTTGGTTAAGGATTCACTCTCGAGAGTGAATCCTCATGTCGAAATGTTCAAATTTTTTGGGCTACTAGACCATCTTTGGACAATAACAAACACATCAACAACAGGAAACGACATTTTTTTTTGTCGTTTTTCATAGCAACGAGCTTTTTTGGATCTAAGTAGGGTAAGACGGTATAATGCGCCCCACCTGGCCAAAACGCCCCCCTTTGATTTTTGGAAAACTATAACTAACTAAGGGTCAAAATCAGTGGGTACCTATAAATATTTGTAAAACCATCGTACTATGTGAATGTGGAAGTATTTTTGTATTACATAATGAAAATAATAGCAAAATACGAAAAGTGACAGTTTTGATGTAACTTTTAATGTTTGTTTGCTCAACATTATGGAGCGACGCTAGCATACTGTCCGCAAAACTTGCACGGGAACACTCAGTTGGGCAACTAAAAAACTTTTCTTAGTGGTTAATATGATATAAAATTCCTTCCATCTTCAAAAACGTAACGATTTTCGAAAATATGTTTTACTGGCCAAAACGCCCCAGTGTAGGCAGGACGATATGCCCTTACCAACTGGACACAAGCGCGGCGAGCTTGCAGCAGTTGCTTCCAAATTATATGGAAATTATTGAAATGTAATTAAAACCTGATTAAATGGACTTATGTTGGTTTTTTAATGTCAAGCACATAAGGATGTGTAACCTTTTTATTATGAGAGTGATAAAATACTAATCAAGGGCTATGGAACGTCTTTGGCTAAGGTGGGGCATATTGACCAGGCACTTTTTGAAACCCATTTTTTCACGACTTTTCAAAAAAGCATTATAACGTGTTATCTGTGATATTTCTATATGACTACTCACGGGCAATGCATTTGTGACTTCTTGCACTATCAAATAACACAAAGTTTGCATAAATTGCGATGAAAAGTAAAAAGTTATCAAGGTTTTGTCTTAGGGGGGGCATATTATACCGTCTTACCCTACCCATTTCAATTTTCCTTCCATTCTTCGTTCTCTCCCTATCTCGATGGTCCTTTGAATGTCGAGATGTGGAGATACGACTGTACAGAAAAAAAAAGAATTTCGGCCATAATGTCTGAGCCCATAGTCCGATTCGACCAATTTTCAATAGGAAACAATGGGACTTCGAATGCAACCTGTGAGCAAATCGGTTAAGGATAAGTTCCTAACAAATGAGTGAGATGGTATGGAAATGCTAATATCATCTTCCAAACTTAGACGCACATGTTCATGATAGAATTAGAGGCGAAAGTATAGAATTGATAGTTCCGTTAGGATACGGCAGGCATGAAGAATGTTTTTTATAGAAGTCGATTTGAAAGCGAGCGGAGGGCAATATTTGTGATGGCACATATCACACGACCTTCCTTCTGCCAAGCTCCCGTATGAAGGGGGAGGGAAGAATATCAGTGTGGAAGCTGATATATCTCCACTGGCAAAAGGAAGGTGGTTTGATTTGCTCATATGCCATCGCGTGCGGAAGGATTTTCTATCGACGAGTGCTGTCTCCAAATTTCTAATATGACATCAGCATTTAAATGAGTGAGATTATTTAACACACACAAACATCATCTTAATTTAGCGAACTGAGTCGACCGGTACATAGCAGTATGGGTCTTGGGATCTTCTAAGTAAAGTTTGTTTTTGTACACTAGTGTTCGAGAAAGGCCAAAAGGGTAACTGTATTTAATTTCATTTATTTATTTGTAACAACCATCGGGGCACGATGTTCAATAGATCCAGTAAATTTATTTATTTCGCGGATGACAAGGACATTGTCGGCCGAACATTTGCAAAAATGGCAGAACTGTACACCCGCTTGAAACGTGAAGAAACAAAAGTTGGACTGGTGGTGAATGCATCGAAGACAAAGTACATGCTTGAGGGCAGAACCGAGCTTGCCAAAGGATGATAATAATAACATTATTGTGATGAAATACGAAGGCGGATCATCTGTGGAAGTCGAGCCTACTACGGGCTCCAGAAGAAACTCCGGTCAAAAAAGATTCACATCCGCACCGAATGTGTCATGCACAAAACGCTTATAAGACCGGTAATCCTCTACGGACATGAAACATGGACCATGCTCGAGGAGGACTTGCAAGTTCTCGGAGTATTCGACCATCTTTGGCGGAGTGCAAGAAGACGGTGTGTGGCGGCGAAAAATGAACCACGAGCTCGCACAACTCTATGGCGAACCCAGTTCCAGGAGGTAGCTAAAGCCTGAAGGGTACGATGGGCAGGGCATGTTGCAAGAATACCGGACAGCAACCCTGCAAAGATGGTGTTCGCTTCCGATCCGGCAGGTGCGAGACGGCATGGAGCGCAGCGAGCGAGGTGGGCAGACCAGGTGCACAACGACTTGGCGAGCGTAGGGCGCATTCGAGGATGGAGAGATGCGGCCTCGAACCGTGTATTGTGGCGTCAAATTGTTGATTCAGTGTTATCTGTTTAGGTTTAAGCTAAATAAATTAAATGAGTCATTGGACATCGTTGTCTACATAATTTGTAGGCTTTTTTGGGAGGCTTCCACTACATTCTGCATATCGTAAAGTGAAAGCTGCAAAGCTAAATCAGCGACATTTTTTTTGCTGTTCTTCCAAATTTTTGTCACACGATTTGATGTTGTATATTTTGCATGCAAAATGACTTAGCTATAAATCTCTGCATATTGAAATGAAATGTAAATTTTGAGTGACACCGAGAATGTGAATGATACCAAAGAGCTCTGATTTCTATCTTTATGAACAATCAGTGTAGATCGACATTTTTGCACATATTTTATTTCTGACCTTTATTTCGTGAACGAGAGAACCGGATGCGTGCCAGAAATATTGCATCAAAATTCAAATTATCACCATTATCCAGATTGAATAAGATCCATACGCTGCAGACGGAGGTTTGAATACCGGTTTCATTCAAATTCCGAACATGTGATTTATCTCGACAGCACATTTATAACGGTAGTTTGGATTTTAGTAGATAATTTTTTTTAAACCCTTGATTATTTTTTTCTTTCAATATGACATTCTTTGAATTAAAAATCAAAGTTCTGATATTAAAATTGCTCTAGAGTTGAAGTTTAAAGTTGAAATCAAAAGACGAAACCACTGAAAAATATTGATTCAGTATTGATCCAAAATTTTAGAGAATAACCAAGTTGACTAACTTTTGTCTCAATAACGTCGCACTAACGGAAAACTACCGAGTTTTTTCTCTCCTTGTAGTAATTTTCCATGTCTAGTAACACAGCTCAACCCGTCGGTAGAACCAATATCTAATCCATCAATCAAGATCATAATTGCCCGTTAGCTGCTACTAATCCATTTCCGTCCGCTCGTCAACAGACCGCCCAAAAAGCGACAAAAACTCACGATCATAATCATTGCTGCCACTGACAACTGCTGCTGCAAGCACCGCCACCAGCAAAATCAGCATCTGCACTCGATCGTGACCGCACATTTTGGAGATATTGATCTGCGTCTTGGCGCCTCTTCGAATCACTTTGCTCCAGCTAACGGAGATGGTTCCCCGTTTTGTCTGCACGGTCTCACTTTTTCCTACATGTTATAACTTGCTTCGATAACTCGTTACTCGCGCGTACTTCGAGCTGGTACTTTTCCACCGACAAAACAAAGGGCTTGCACACAACACCTCCGGCTTTAGTTAGTTGGATCTTCCAGCGGACCGAGAGCGACGATCGTAAACGAACTATTTAGTTGGAAATACGGACACCAAATGAATCAACGGCGGCCACTGCGATCCAACTGCCGGTGAATGTTGAAGTTTGGATTAATTCAGTGGGATCGGTTTAATTTGTTGAAGAGCGGAGGAGCAAAGGTGGAAATGAAACCCGGAAAGGCGATTTTTGAACATTTAGTCGCTCCGATCAAAACCGGTATAGATGAGCAAGGTGATGCGTTTTTGCAAAACTCGCGGGTGTTTACCGTTTGAAGAAAGTGATACCCGATGACGCGTGTGTTAACTTTTTTTTCGGGTGTAAGAGCCCGTTAGAAAAGGTTAGAGCACAGAGAAAAGATGTTCAACTTGAGTTAAAGATGTTAGTAAAAACAATGTTGGCCTTAAATGTAGATATTTACGTTTACCCCTGACATTTATTTCACCACCTATGTATTTATATACCTATCATTGTCATTGGAAAAATACTGTCAATAACACGCCCAATTTTTAGTTTTGTTGTTTTTAGCCTTCCGGAAGGGATGTCTGTCCTCTATAGCTAGAAAATACTTTCACTGATTTAATCCGCGTGCAGTCAAGCGAAATGTCTATGAATCGTCCTGTGTTGGTCATCGTTCTGACCTTGGAACCACGCCGCCCCGGTGGAATACCCAATTAGTATAACGTCACATCGGCTGATCCAGCGACTACGCATTGTCTCTCAAGCGTGAATTTAATGTTTCCGTGCTACACTTTGAGCGGTTCACGAGTTAAATGTACACTTGACGAGTTCACACAGAAAACAATCACACAATTTCGTTGCTCTAGTTAATAATGTTAGCAATTGCTCAAGCACCCTTGACAGCATAATTAGACAACTATAGTCTGGCGGCGAAAAAAAAATCGCATTTTGACTAACAGTACTAGTGATAGCACATGATTATTGATAGTTTTTAGGTATAAAATTCCCTCAAAAATGTTCTAAATCATGACTATTTTTAATTAATTTCCTAGCAATAATGTTAGATAGCAGTTTTCGCTTTTACCTCATGTGAGTTTTATCATTTTTCTTCCCCTTCATTTTATACCAAAACTTTCCAAAAAATTCATCTAAAATGTGACATCATGCTCCATTGGATCACATCCCTTCCCATCCGCTGAACTATACCAAATGACCATTCGCTAAAGGCGCTCTAGCCTCTGCAAAAGTCATAAGCCCGCAAGGTCAACGATCTAAAATTTTAATATTTCTTTCTGTTTTCCTTTTGCTTCGTTGCAGGTAAGCCGCTGCACTGCTCTCATCTCCACGCCAGGTGGGCTGGATCTCACCTGCCTACTCATCAAGCTTGTTGTTAAGGGTAATTTGGAATAATTTCCGAGCCAAAATGTGCGATGATTATGCGTGACCTGATATTCAATCTTCGCAAAATCTCACTGTGCAAATCTATATCTATTTACATTACGAACGGAAGGCCCAGAAAAATATAAAAGTTTTCATTACAAATAAGGTTACATCAACTACACTACAACGATAGCCAGAATCTTTGGACATAGATATAGGTATGAACAAGTAAATTCGTTGTAGAATGTTTTCCCTTTCTCATAGTGCAGCAGTTACGATTTACTTCGTAGATTGGGCACTACTGATACCTACCATGTTTGTTTTGTTATTTATATCCAGATTGCTATCAGAAATCAAGGTGAGTGCAAAGTTTGATTTCATCGTGAGACAAAAATGACAAAAGCATGAGGTTTACTACTCATGGCCACACCTATCTTCACCGTAACCTGGGAGGTGAAAGAAGTGTTGGTGTAGTACAACATACTTAACGAAGGGCCCCTACTCAGCGACACCCTCATAAATACCACTTTGTATGGATATTGGGGAAGCTATGTGTTGCAAATTTTACTCAGGTTACAGCAGATCCGAGAGCGAAATTGGAAGAAAAAAATGACGAAGTAAAGAAGGATGACGTACAGAGGGTGGAAGAGCCAGTCGGTGATAGGTCATTGAAATGGCCTCAAGATACCATAAACACCAGCAAAGTAAAGTGAAGAAAAAGTCCCCATTTTTATCGCCGGGCTTGGTTGAAGCCCACGCTCCTAGACGTTTGTTTCAAGGTTGCTGCCGGTTGAGAAACAGAATAAGCGATAGACAATAGAATGATTCATATTTTAACTTCTTGCTAGAAGCTTGGATATGTATTCCACTATGTCCATAACATACTCCAGAAGACCATGAGACATGGTAAGATGGTTTTGGAATATCCCGGGTCATCCAAACCATTCTTGAGTTCAGAACTTGCGATCTACAGCCACCACACTAGCTTTTTTCGTCGCTTCAAGCTTGGATATGTATTCAACTATATCCATAATATATTTGTGAAGATCAAGAGACATGGTTAGATGGTTTTGGAATATCCCGGGTCATCCAAACTATCCTTGAAGTCAGAACATGCGATCTACAACCACAACTCTAACTTTTTTCGTAGCTCCAAGCTTGGACATGTATTCAACTATATCCATAACATGTTCGAGAAGACCAGAAGACAAGGTAAGATGGTTTTGGGACATCTTGGGTTATCCAAACTGTCCTTGAGTTCAGAACTTGCGATCTACAGTCCCCACATGCTTTATACTTGTTTATAGAGCCTGGCTTATATAGCTTTATATTGCCGAAAAAACAAAATATAGTGCTAATGGTTACTTTGCGTATCCGTAAGTCAAAGCTTTAATATATCGGCACCAACATTTCAAATTTTCTCAAAGTTACTACATGTATTGGTTGTTGAATTGTATTACAATTGAATATACCAGCACCAATATTTCAAACGATTTTTTTGCAGCTGTATATCTCAAATCCTAATCTCAAAGGCAGTTTAGATTGCCCAGAATATCGCGAAACTATCTCACCATATCCGTTGATCTCCCGGGAGGGGTAATGGATATAATTTAACGAATATTGAAGCTTTGAGTACCGAAAAGAGCTTCTAAGCAGCTGTAGATCTTAAGTCCCGAACTCAAGGACAGTTTGGATTGAATATCTCGAAACTATCTCACCATATCCGTTGACCTCCCGGGAGGTGTAATGGATATAATCGAATGCATATTGAAGCTTTCAGAACTGAAGAACGATTTTCATGCAGCTGTAGATTTCAAGTCCTAAACTCAAGTAATATTTGGATGGCCTAGGACGTCCAAGGAACTTAAAAAATAGTTTATTGTACATCATAGTTACTCTACGGATACGTTTGAATAAAAATCTTATTTTGAAAGACATTAATCGATTTTCGTCGAAAATTTTTCCGAATTTCGAAAAAAAATCTACGAATTTCGAAAATAAATTCTCTGAATTTTGATAAAAAAGGAAAGAAACAAAAACTACTACGGAATTGTTAAACTTTAAGAATTGTTTGTCTTAATTTGGAGAATTTCTGTTCGATATTCGAAGGATTTCTTTTCGATATTCAGAGCATTTTTTTGCCGAACTTCCAAAAATTTCTTGTGGAAATTCTGAGAGTTTCTTTTCATAATTCATAGAATTTCATGTCAAAGTTAAAAATTTCCTTGTTGTTGATTTCTTGTCTTTTCGCTATTCGAAGCTATTCTTGTCGATATTGGGAAAATTTCTTGTCGTGTTTTAAAGAATTTCTTGTCTAAATTTGGGGGATTTGTTGTCGAAATTCAGATCTCGTGAAAGAAATTCTTCGAATGTTTCGAAAGAAATTCTTCGAATGTTTCGAAAGAAATTCTTCGAATGTTTCGAAAGAAATTCTTCGAATGTTTCGAAAGAAATTCTTCGAATGTTTCGAAAGAAATTCTTCGAATGTTTCGAAAGAAATTCTTCGAATTTCGAAAGAAATTCTTCGAATTTCGAAAGAAATTCTTCGAATTTCGAAAGAAATTCTTCGAATTTCGAAAGAAATTCTTCGAATTTCGAAAGAAATTCTTCGAATTTCGAAAGAAATTCTTCGAATTTCGAAAGAAATTCTTCGAATTTCGAAAGAAATTCTTCGAATTTCGAAAGAAATTCTTCAAATTTCGAAAAGAAATTCTTTGAATTTCGAAAAGAAATTCTTTGAACTTCGAGAAGAAATTCTTTGAATTTCGAAAAAAAAAATCTCAGAATTTCAAAAAAAAATCTTTGAATTTCGAAAAGAAATTCTTTGAATTTCAAAACGAAATTCTTCGAATTTCGAGAGAAATTCTACGAATTTCGAAAGGAATTCTACGAATTTCGAAAGAAATTCTACGAATTTCGAAAGAAATTCTTCGAATTTCCGAAAGAAATTATTCGAATTTCCGAAGAAATTCTTCGAATTTCGAAAGAAATTCTTCGAATTTCCGAAGAAATTCTTCAATTTCGAAAGAAATTCTTCGAATTTCGAAAGAAATTCTTCGAATTTCGAAAGAAATTCTTCGAATTTCGAAAGAAATTCTTCGAATTTCGAAAGAAATTCTTCGAATTTCGAAAGAAATTCTTCGAATTTCGAAAGAAATTCTTCGAAAGAAATTCTTCGAATTTCGAAAGAAATTCTTCGAATTTCGAAAGAAATTCTTCGAATTTCGAAAGAAATTCTTCGAATTTCGAAAGAAATTCTTCGAATTTCGAAAGAAATTCTTCGAATTTCGAAAGAAATTCTTCGAATTTCGAAAGAAATTCTTCGAATTTCGAAAGAAATTCTTCGAATTTCGAAAGAAATTCTTCGAATTTCGAAAGAAATTCTTCGAATTTCGAAAGAAATTCTTCGAATTTCGAAAGAAATTCTTCGATTTTCGAAAGAAATTCTTCGAATTTCGAAAGAAATTCTTCGAATTTCGAAAGAAATTCTTCGAATTTCGAAAGAAATTCTTCGAATTTCGAAAGAAATTCTTCGAATTTCGAAAGAAATTCTTCGAATTTCGAAAGAAATTCTTCGAATTTCGAAAGAAATTCTTCGAATTTCGAAAGAAATTCTTCGAATTTCGAAGAATTTCTTTCACGAGATCTGAATTCCGACAACAAATCCCCCAAATTTAGACAAGAAATTCTTTAAAATACGACAAGAAATTTTCCCAATATCGACAAGAATAGCTTCGAATAGCGAAAAGACAAGAAATCAACAACAAGGAAATTTTGAACTTTGACATGAAATTCTATGAATTATGAAAAGAAACTCTCAGAATTTCCACAAGAAATTTTTGGAATTCCGGCAAAAAAATGCTCTGAATATCGAAAAGAAATCCTTCGAATATCGAACAGACATTCTCCAAAGACAAACAATTCTTAAAGTTTAACAATTCCGTAGTAGTTTTTGTTTCTTTCCTTTTTTTTTATCAAAATTCAGAGAATTTATTTTCGAAATGCGTAGATTTTTTTTTCGAAACCGAAGTTTTTTTCGAAATTCGGAAAAATTTTCGACGAAAATCGATCAATGTCTTTCAAAATAAGATTTTTATTCAAACGTATCCGTAGAGTTACTATGATAAACAATAAACTATTTTTTAAGTTCCTTGGACGTCCTAGGCCATCCAAACATTCCTTGAGTTGAGGACTTGAAATCTACAGCTGCAAGAAAATATTTTTTTTCAGTTCTGAAAGCTTCTATATGCATTCGATTATATCCATTACAACTCCCGGGAGGTCAACGGATATCGTAGGATAGTTTCGAGATATTCTGGTCAATCCAAACTGTCTTTGAGTTCGGGACTTGAGATCTACAGCTGCTTAGAAGCACTTTTCGGTACTCAAAGCTTCAATATTCGTTCAATTATATCCATTACCCCTCCCGGGAGATCAACGGATATGGTGATATAGTTTCGCGATATTCTGGGCAATCTAAACTGCCTTTGAGATTAGGATTTGAGATATACAGCTGCAAAAAAATCGTTTGAAATATTGGTGCTGGTATATTCAACTGTAATACAATTCAACAACCAATACATGTAGTAACTTTGAGAAAATTTGAAATGTTGGTGCCAATATATTAAAGCTTTGACTTACGGATACGCAAAGTAACCATTAGCACTATATTTTATTTTTTTCGGCAATATAAAGCTATATAAGCCAGGCTCTATACCCGAGCAAAGGAGAATAACTGATTGATAATAAATCTTGTTATCTGGTTATCAAAAAATTGATACCCGGATTTGTTATCATTTTGGTTGAATTAACAGCCAACATAACAAAAAGGATAACATAATTTTGTTCCCCGGATATCTCAATCATATCTATTTCAGTTATCTGTGATATCATGTTGATAACACTTTTTGTTATACATGTAAATCTGTTCGATAACATATTAAGTTATCATTTTGTTATCATACAGCACTATTTTATCGACCAAAATAGTAAATTCTTCTTTGCCGACATCATTTGACATTAGAAAAAATGTTTGACATTTTTTATATAACACCTCTTATTGACATCGGCGGGAATCGAACTCCGGTCGAGTGGTTGCAAGTCGTTACCTCTAGGCATATGACCAAATTGACTTCTGAAATCAGTAGTTTAAAAGAGCTAGGCTTGCTTAGCTTTGACCTTCTTGCGTTTTGGTCATCTAGAGAAAACTTTGTAAATAAAGATCAGCTGTTGGTGCCGTTAGTAGTAAGCTGGGAGAACATCAGCAGTAGGTGTCTTGTTGGCAGAGTTATTTAAATGCCAGTGGATTTCTGTAAGAATTCTGTAAGTAGGTATCATTATGTCCAGTTTTATTTATTACATAAACAACAAATTCCGTGAGAATGATTCCATATTTCTATACTCTATTCTATTTATTTAGACTAAGGCCGGAATGCAGTACATACAAAGTTCGAAAGGGTTCGCAAATCGTCTTCTGTCTGATCGAAGAATCGCCTTGCTCACTGCGCACCTCGCCTTTTGAACCCGTCGGATCGTTGTCGAGAATCATTTTCACTGAGATTCTGGCTACGTGCGGCTCACCGCAGTCGCCCAATTTTCGCGGTGTAAACGATGGACGGCTCTCCCAACAGCTGATACAACTCGTGATTCATTCGCCTCATACACGTACGCGCCGGTAATCTGCACCCAGGAATTGAACTTATTATTTCATTATCATTTAGTATTCAGCCAATTACGCATTCCAGAGGCGGAATTCCGAAAAGTGTTGTATGGCGGACTTCTAGCGCTTTTTCCCCTCTACAACTTTGGGTACATTGCTCTAGGTACATTGCTCTATGTCGAATATTTATTATCATTTAGTATATTAAATTATACTAGCGTTGCACGCCGTAAATATTCGACATAGAGCTATGTACCCTTAGACAATGTTGTAGAGGGGAAAAAGCGCTAGAAGTCGTACAACACTTTTCGGAATTACGCCTCTTGAATGAGTTATTGGCTGAATACTAAATGATAAGTTCAATCCCTGTCTGCACCCCACCATAAGTGGAATGCTGCATATCTTTACTCTATAACTCATTAATACGAATACTTAGCATAGATAGAAACCTTAAGTTTAGATAGTTGAAAGGAATCAATCATTATTGGCTATAGATGATAGTTCAATATTATTGATGCAAATATTTTCTTCTCACTTGACCACATGCAACGGCCACTGAATAACTGGAATGACTTTTCTACCAGAACATTAATTCTTTCAGAGAAATATCTTGTGTGAATGAATCTTTAAAATATTATAAATGTCACGCACACAATTTCACTCCAACATGTTCACTTACAAGTACAACATGTTCATTTACAACACGCTGAAGAAAAAGGAAAGGCACGCATTTTACAATTATTCCAAGAGAAACAAAGATCGAAGGACCGTTCACCGCGAAGAACCATTTCAAGCGTGAAAATGTTTCGAAAACTATCATAGGAATTTTATAGTCTTCTGAGCTCTATTGTATACAAGGTGATTGGAAGCCCAAAGACGTGAAGCAACTCATCAACAGAATCAGAAGCATTATCCGGAAAATCGTTGTCCAGCAATCACATGACTGCTAGCAAGTATAAGTTACACCGCACGACGAACTACGGGTTATAGATAGATTTGAAGACTAAGGACAATTTTTTATATAACAAATATCAGATTAAGCTGTACTTCCTTGTAGTTTTCTTCCCGACCCATTCTTCCATTCCCGCTATTTAGTGGCCACCCGTTAGTAAGAAACAAAATTATTTTTTCCTGCACTCGTGTAGAAAAATCTTTAGTAAATTAGAAAAAAGCTCATTCACTTTTCATATTTTTATATTAAAAAGCATACAATAGAAAACTTGATTAAACGAATGTACTATTTGTTTTTAGCTTTCTATTGGTTGTTTATACTGCCGTTAAACGCATAACTGTCCCATGTACATAGGAAATCCCAGCAAACATGGGACAAATATGCATATGACGGCAGTATAGGAAAAGCTAAGTTTCGACCATGGTCGCGTACTTTTATATAGATATTAGTATATTTGAAAGAACAGGAAAATAGAACGCTTGAATAATGCAATGTTTCGTCGAAAACTAGTTAAATTGTATTGAAAATAAAATTTGTTATTAATCAGTTATCAATGAATCACATGAATGATAACTAAATATCAAAATGATAATAACGATAACGTAGCGTGTTATCAGTTTGATATCATTTCAGTTATCTGCCTTTGCTCGGGTAAACAAGTCTAAAGCATGTGGGGACTGTAGATCGTAAGTTCTGAACTCAAGGACAGTTTGGATAACCCAAGATGTCCCAAAACCATCTTACCTTGTCTTCTCGAACATGGTATGGATATAGTTGAATACATGTCCAAGCTTGGAGCTACGAAAAAAGTTAAGAGTGGTGGTTTTAGATCGCATGTTCTGACTTCAAGGATAGTTTGGATGACCCAGGATATCCCAAAACCATCTAACCATGTCTCTTGATCTGCACAAATATATTATGGATATAGTTGAATACATATCCAAGCTTGAAGCGATGAAAAAAGTTTGTGTGGTGGCTGTAGATCGCAAGTTCTGAACTTAAGAACGGTTTTGATGACCCTGGATATTCCAAAACCATCTTACCATGTCTCATGGTCTTCTGGAGTATGTTATGGACATAGTGGAATACATATCCAAGCTTCTAGCAAGAAGTTATAATATGAATCATTCTATTGTCTATCTAAATTCTTCGAATTTCGAAAGAAATTCTTCGAATTTCGAAAGAAATTCTTCGAATTTCGAAAGAAATTCTTCGAATTTCGAAAGAAATTTTTCGAATTTCGAAAGAAATTCTTCGAATTTCGAAAGAAATTCTTCGAATTTCGAAAGAAATTCTTCGAATTTCGAAAGAAATTCTTCGAATTTCGAAAGAAATTCTTCGAATTTCGAAAGAAATTCTTCGAATTTCGAAAGAAATTCTTCGAATTTCGAAAGAAATTCTTCGAATTTCGAAAGAAATTCTTCGAATTTCGAAAGAAATTCTTCGAATTTCGAAAGAAATTCTTCGAATTTCGAAAGAAATTCTTCGAATTTCGAAAGAAATTCTCCGAATTTCGAAAGAAATTCTCCGAATTTCGAAAGAAATTCTCCGAATTTCGAAAGAAATTCTCCGAATTTCGAAAGAAATTCTCCGAATTTCGAAAGAAATTCTCCGAATTTCGAAAAATTGAATTTTTCGAATTTTGAAAGAAATTCTTCGAATTTCGAAAGAAATTCTTCGATTTCGAAAGAAATTCTCCGAATTTCGAAAGAAATTCTCCGAATTTCGAAAGAAATTCTCCGAATTTCGAAAGAAGTTCTCCGTATTTCGAAAGAAATTCTGCAAATTCTCCGAATTCGAAAGAAATTCTCCGAATTTCGAAAGAAATTCTCCGAATTTCGAAAGAAATTCTCCGAATGTCGAAAGAAATTCTCCGAATTTCAAAAGAAGTTCTCCGAATTTCGAAAGAAGTTCTCCGAATTTCGAAAGTAATTCTCCGAATTACGAAAGAAATTCTCCAAATTTCAAAAGAAATTCTTCTAATCTTAAAACAAATTCTCCAAATTTCAGGAGAAATTTTCCGAATTTTGAAAGGAATTTTCCGAGCTTCGAAAGAAATTCTCCGAATTTCGGAAGAGATTCTCCGAATTTCGCAAGAAATTCTCCGAATTTCGCAAGAAATTCTCCGAATTTCGCAAGAAATTCTCCGAATTTCGCAAGAAATTCTCCGAATTTCGAAAGAAATTCTCCGAATTTCGAAAGAAATTCTCCGAATTTCGAAAGAAATTCTCCGAATTTCGAAAGAAATTCTCCGAATTTCGAAAGAAATTCTCCGAATTTCGAAAGAAATTCTCCGAATTTCGAAAGAAATTCTCCGAATTTCGAAAGAAATTCTCCGAATTTCGAAAGAAATTCTCCGAATTTCGAAAGAAATTCTCCGAATTTCGAAAGAAATCTCGAAAGAAATTCTCCGAATTTCGAAAGAAATTCTCCGAATTTCGAAAGAAATTCTCCGAATTTCGAAAGAAATTCTCCGAATTTCGAAAGAAATTCTCCGAATTTCGAAAGAAATTCTCCGAATTTCGAAAGAAATTCTCCGAATTTCGAAAGAAATTCTCCGAATTTCGAAAGAAATTCTCCGAATTTTGAAAGAAATTCTCCGAATTTCGAAAGAAATTCTCCGAATTTCGAAAGAAATTCTCCGAATTTCGAATTCGAAAGAAATTCTCCAAAATTTCAAAAGAAATTATTCGAATTTTGAAAGAAATTCTCCGAATTTCGAAAGAAATACTCCGAATTTTGAAAGTAATTCTCCGAATTTCGACTTCGAAAGAAATTCTCCAAAATTTCAAAAGAAATTCTTCGAATCTTCCAATGTCGACAGAAATTCTTCCAATTTAGAAAAAAAAATCTCCTATCTCGGAAAACAAAAAAAATCTGAATTTCGTAAGAAATTTTCCGAATTCCGAAAGAAGTTCTCTCTATACAAAATTCTCCCTATATAGAAAAGAAATTGTCAGAATTTTGAAAAGATATTCTCCAAATTTCTAAAGAATTGGTCCGTATTCTACTACAAATACTACGAATTTGATACGAAGTGCTCAGTTCTCCGAATCCCCACTCTCCGAGACTCGACAAGTTATTCTAAAGATATCCCAATTTCGACAAGATTTTTCCGTTTTCAACAAGAAATTCTCCGAATTCGATAAGAAGATATTCTAATAGCATAGCATAGCATAGTTACGGTGTACTTTGTCCAATCCACTAGTGATTATCATGTTTTTCTTTTGAAATCCTTATTCAGTTGCTATCTGAAATCAAGGTGGGTGTGGTCCTTGATTTCAATCTAGGATAAAAATCACAAAAGCATGAGGATTACTGCTCCCAGCAACGCCCATCTTCACCGTAACTTGGGAGAGGAAGGAAGTGTTGATGTAGTACTTACTTAACGAGAGGCCCCCGACTCAGCAACACCCTCATAAGTACCACGGAGTTGGATATTGGGGAAGGTATTCGTTGGGTCAGGATTTGCCTGTAGCTGACAGTAGTGTGACCGTGGTAGATCTTACACCGTAACACACCACGCAAAGGTGTCTACCCAGTGTCACGGGGGCGAATTCGATAAGAAGATATCCTAATTTCAACAAAATTCTCCGATTTCCGTCAAGAATTTCTCCTATTTTCAACAAGAAATTTTCCAAATTACAAAAAAAAAACGTCAGAATTTCGACAAGAATTGCTCCTACTATGAATAAGATATTCTCCGAATATCGAGAAGAAATTTTCAGATTTCTGACAGGAAATTCTCCTAATTTCGAGAAAAAATACCCAAATTTGGACTAGAATTTCTTCGTTTTTCAATTAATCACATACAGTGGTTAGTTTCCTACCCACCGCTGCCGTATCCAGGCGCTAACGTATATGTAAGAAAAATCCAGCATGAGCTTACCACCTGAAGTTCGTATGGCGAAAGACATCTAACGTGGGTTTTCTCACGAAAAACTATTTGGTACCAGTTATGTAAGAAGGTGTCCGTTACTAAGCCTACCAAATATTTTTTTTCGATTAAGGTGCTTATTTTTGAGATATTAAACCTTGGATGCCTTTCGCCATACTGATTTCCGAAAGTTAACTTCTAGTGTGCCGTTGTAAGCACGCACAAAGTAGGCGATTCATTAGAAGTTCCCTGAATTTCGACAGAACAATATCCGAATTCTGACGAGAAGTTTTCCGCATTTGGTCAAAAAAATTTTCTCCCAATTTCAGAATTTAAAAAGAAAATCCAAATTTTGATTTTCTTCGATTTTTTCGTCAAGGGGTCGTTCAAAAATGACGTCCACAGTTTGAGGATGGGGTTAAGATTTTGTGACAGTTCGTACACTCGGAACACAAAAAAGCGTGATAGCGAGGGGAGGGGTGTTCTAAAATCTCAAAAAGTAGTGGACGTTATATTTGAACCACCCTCAAGAGAATCCTCGAACATTGATAGAATCGACAGAAATAATCAAAATTTTGACAAAAAACTATCTGAGTGTGGACTAGAACTTATCCGAATTTGAGCTTGAGCTTGAGCTTGATTGACTGCTCGTAGTTGCTACTCCATTATGACCAGATCAGCTGTTCTTGCACAGGGAACCAACAGATGTTTGCTTGGGACTAGCACACATCTTCAATGTACAAGTACTGGTGATCTCATTTGTTAGGTCATACTGGCGCCTGCCACGTCAGAATGCAAGTCAATGTGGGGAAGGGGGAGGAAATGATGATGCAATCACTCGCCCACTGCAAGCCGAATATACCTCTGCACTTGCCACGAGTTCATGCGGAATTTGTTGGAATTTCTGGGTTAGGTTGGAGAGGCAGAGGTCCGTCTTGGTTAACGAGCTGCCAATGTGATACATAGGAGAAGGTAACTGATGGAATTTCTAATTGGATGTAGGAAACGAGCTCTATAGTTCATTTCCAATTCTAGCAGATTACTGTTAGAATACTCAAGTTGAAGGTATAGGAATAGTAATGGAAACGGTATGGAAGTCCATTTCTAGTTCTAGCGATTGCTAGAACATGAGAAATAAAGAGAAAGATACAAAGTAGGAGAAAGGAACGGACCTGGGATTGAACCCACGACCTCCTGCGTATGAGGCAGAAGCAGTAGCCATATGACTACCAAGCCCGCTTATGGACTAGAACTTATCCGAATTTAGACAAAAACTCTCCGCTTTGCGACAGTTTTTCTTCGA
The DNA here is from genome assembly GCF_024139115.2 of Armigeres subalbatus. Taxonomy (NCBI): domain Eukaryota; kingdom Metazoa; phylum Arthropoda; class Insecta; order Diptera; family Culicidae; genus Armigeres; species Armigeres subalbatus. Next base: position 113,929,534 of record NC_085139.1, on the reverse strand, counting down.
ATTTTGACGAGAATTTTGCGAACACGGCAAAAACGTTCTACGAAATAAGACCAAATTGATTTGCTACATGAACTCTTCGTATTGAGTCAGGAATTTTCAGATTTTCAACATAAATTCTCCAAATTTTGACAGAGATCGAGTTTAGTTCGAAAAATGAGACTCTGACTGCGTTTAATGGAGTGTGTTTGAAGAGCAACTTTCGAACGTACATCGAATTTAAAGCTGCCGTGCACGGCTTTGTGCCCTCTCACTGATCTCCTTCATTGCCATCTGTTTTGTCTATCGTATGGAGCTATAAGCACAACATAGGATTGTACAAATTGTTCACTGTTCATAAATCAATAAAGGTGGAATGTTTAATGTGATGATTATTGCGCGATCATATGGTGCCGTGACGAACCGTACGACATACAAAACTGCGATGTACAGTGAAAGGAAACCCCTAATCAACAAACGTAACCATTGGCATACGAACCATCAGCACGGAACAATGGTCATAACAACAATCGTTACTGGTTCGCCCTGTTTATGGCATAGGAATACACATCACTTAAACGCAGAAAAGTCTTTTTTGCGAAATTGCATGAGAATCCTAGTTAAAAATTGTAATTGTAAAAATTTTGGTGGGCAAGTCCATCATGCTGATCAGCTAAACCAGATATCTTCGGGGTGTCGTGCAGCTATAGTAGGTTGAAGTAATTATTTCAAGGTGGAATATGTTCGGGCATCGATGTACAAATGCAGCCCTATTGACGGAAAGTTCTGCACAATGCACATTGAATGTATTTTGTCACATAGACAAAGCAAGATAGAAGTTGCGTGATGTTTTGTTCAATGTTTGGTTATAATCAGGGAATCAATATTCGAGCAACGCCTAACAATATAGTCTTTGTCATCAACAGAGTTTGTTACTGACAAACGCACCTAGCGACAAACCTTTATCAGAAGCCGAACACAATATGACAAGAATCATTTGCCTTGCATGCTCTGATATTTCCCAAACTACGATGCTAATTTTGTAATCATTGTTCGATTCTCGAATATTTCCATAAAACCAGAAACTGTGATAGCATAAAACCGAAATTTGCTCTAGAAATAATGCAAAATAACGGGATGAAAAGTTAGCAACAAGATTGTCTTCTTTTTTGTTGCTGACAAAAATGTTCGGATCTTTGTCATTATTATCTCCGACAAAAACAAAGCTTTGTCGTTGGTTCTCTTTTGTCGCTTGTTTCGCGTGCGCATTCCAAAAAATTGATTCCCCGGTTATAATAAATATGTGTAATTTTTACAAATATATTCGTTTAAATTCCGTGCGAATTGATCGAAACTCCTGATCAAGAAGCTTAAAGTATTTTTGTTGTTTAAAATAAAAAAACAGACAGTTTCAAACAGGTTCGAGCTGCCTCATTGAACAAATCTACAGCACCAGTACTAACAGAACATGATCGGAGAACCATTTTACTCGCAATGTTATTCGATACTTTGGTTTCATGGAGGAAATATGGATGGTGTCCCCCAATAGATGATGAATATCAAAACTCTTTTGGATGGCGCCCCCACCAGTTACGTGTATGTTTATAATCAAGGCTGTCGATTGAATTGCTATTTGCTTGTTTGAGCAACATGTTATTCACAGTCATTGCCGGAATAGTGCCACAATTTGCAGTTACTACCGATCTGTTGCCGTAACTTATGCTCTGCTGCTTACAATTCGATTTGTTTCACCTTGAGCATATCGTCGAATGTTTAGGAAAGAATTGAAAAAGCACAACAAACCACTAATATTATGCCCGTCCGTAGAGCAAAGTGCGTAACGATTTGAGGCCACATTCGATGGACGTAATAACCTATCCCAATTAATTGGTGTCGTATAACGTTCACCGACAATAGATAGCTCGTTAAAATTATGATACAGCCTCGAGTGAAACAACGCAGAAAAATGACAAAACAATATCGGTTGGAAATGGTTGGCAATGAAAAGTGCCGGTGGTCTAAATTTATATTGGCAGTATTGGGTTACTTACCGGTGAGGATGACGTGATGAGAAAGCCACCATAAAACCAGTTTAATTGACAAATCGTCACAGTTCCGAATGGGACCCGGAGAAGGGAGATCCGTTACCAATGGGCTTCCTATGTTGGGGGCCTGTAAAATTTATCACTCACCGTGATAAATTATGACACTTTGAAACCCAGCCTAAAGCAGGTGGTACTCTATTTGGGAGTAGTCGCGACCACGCAGTGCTGTATGAAATTCCTATGCAAAGGAATGGCAATCAAACATCATCGAGTCGTAAAATCACACTATCTCGTCGCCTCAAACCACATCGCCGGGCACATTCATTTGCTGTGGCGTCCGCTATGTTTAAATTCGAACTTTAAAATCTTACCAGTCGTAAATTGGAAGTATTTTGCACAGGCCACACAAATATCTAGGTTGCGAGAGCTTTTAAAATCCTCAGTGGAAAGTTCCGATGTTTTGTGCATAAATATGATGATTAGTCAATATAAAAAATCATTTTAATGGAGTCTTCAATAAAAAAGCTGATTAATCCGAGTACCAAAACACTCTGAGCAGTTCTACCGGAAACCACAATTTTTTTCAAGATTTTAATTTAGTATTTTTTGATTTCTTTGAAGCATATACATTGCTTATGATAAAAAAAACATAATTTGCATCACTGGTTGACCATTTTGACTCTAGTCAAACTTTTGACAAGGGCCCAAACTAAAACGCCTTGCAGATTTTAAAAAGACTTAACATATACATAAAACATTTCGTATACCGTTCACGCGTAAAAACCGACTCCAGTGTACTTAGTATATACAAGAAAGACAAAAAAAAACATAAATATGATGGGCTGTGGCTTTAGTTCAAATAATTTCAGGAAAGACACGGTTCTTTTTTTACACGGGTGGGTTTTAGTTGATTACGAGCTTCAACATTAATGAAACTATGAAAAAATTCACAAAAAATCAAACAAAATTCTGGTGGCATTTAAAAAGCTGTGAAAAATCAGGTTAACCGGGAAATTAAAGAATACCAACCGTGTACAAAATAATGGGTGTATAGTGATCGTTCGCTAATTGAAATACGACCTCACCCCAACTAGCGAATGCCGTTCGCTAATTGGAGCGGTTTGACAAGCATCAATGTTGTTTACTTTTCGCATTGAACAAAAGAAAATTTTACGCGCCAGAAAATATCGATCCCGCCAAACACGGAAACAAAACGTCAACGAGTTTTTGACATCACATTCTGACGTTTAGCTGCTTTTTAATTGGGTTTCGCCCCAATTAGCGAACCCCCAACTAAAAAACGCCCCAACTAGAAAAAAACCAATTAGCGAACGTTCACTGTACCGTATATACATCGGAAGTGAATTGGATCAGCTGGTAAAGTTCATTGTTAAGCTTATACTCGCCATCTGGCCGTCAGGGCCTCGACTACTATTCTGAGATCGATTCTAAGGAGGTGATCTGTCTCCTTAGGAGCATACATAAACGGACGCGTGATGATGGTGACGATCTTCTGCCTGCCGGATCTCCTAAAATCGCCATCGAGTGCAACTATAAACAACAAATATGGAAGCACAGCACCCTCCTTCAATCTATCAACGATCTCGAACGAGGTCAATGCAAAGCGAATGAACAGATGGTGAGTCTGAAAATTGAATCACGGAGTAGCAACTAAATACGTATTGTATGGTCATCAATCTCCACTTAAATTGATAAATTAATTAATGAATAAATAAATAAATGAAGACATTAATTAATAAACAATATATAAATGAATAAATAAATGAACAAATGATTAAATGAATACATAAATAAACCCAGTCAGTGTTGGGAATAGTAAAACACTTTGATTGTGCGAATATTTTCATTCTATCCTGTCAAATTTTATGCACCAAACAAACCGGAACAGTTTGCCAAAAAGTGTATGCGACAAACTGTTTCTTGCTGCTTCGTGAGAGTCTCGTGACGTCGGTGCGGTCAGCATTTGCATGAGCTTTCTTGTATTGGCTCGTGCGCAGCGCAAACAGAACAGAATCGAGATTAATCACCTGTGGCGCAAAGCCTAGAAAGAGTGCTAACCACTGGAATTGATGAGCTAGGACTTATGAAATTAATATTTGCCACCAAAAACAGTTTAACAATGTGACATTATTGTACGAAAACATTAATTGTGGGGAAAGAAAATAGTAAAAGCATATGCTGACTGTCGTCTGCTTGGCCATGGCTGCTGCTGCGGCTGCCGTGGTTTTGGTTTTAATTGTTTATTCGCCTTCGATTGGATCGTGCAGACTACTCTTATTCTAAGTTCCTTATTCTAGATTTGAAACAATACTTGGACACGTTAAAATCAAACAAATTACAAGCATTATTAGAAGCCCTAAGGCAAGAGCTAAAAAGATCCGTACGTTGCTCGGTGGGTTGGAACAGCGAGTAAATCAGCGTGACGCAGACTATGGCTAGGTATGCTCAACTGTACATCCACGAGCAAGTCCGGACAGTATGTTACTGTTGATGATGTCATACACTACAAGTCGTTCCAGGTCGATTAGCTGACATCGGGCTCTATAGTCAGATGAGTGCATTGGATCGTTCCACGGTATGTGCCGAAGAGCGAAACGGATGAACTGTTTTTGAACTCGTTTAATGCGAATCACTTGGGTCGTATGGTACGGCGTCCAAATACGGGTAGCATATTCTAAAATACTCATCACAAGTGCACAGTATAGAGCTTTCAAGGTGTAAACATCGGTGAAAAGAGCTGCATTCCTACGAAGAAATCCCAGAAATGCCTTCGCAGTTATTGCAGAAATATGTTCGTTTAACTGCAATTTAGAGTCCATTGTAACGCTCAAGTCACGAATCGACGGAACACGGTCTAGTGCAGCATCGGCAAAAGTATAGCTGTACATTATTGGGGATATGATTCGGCAGAAGGTGATTACTTTACATTTCGCAACATTCACGCTCATTCCATTTTCATCGCACCAACGGCGGAGTACGTCATATCAGTTTGTAGAGCATCATAATCCAGCAATGGCGAAGATCAAAGGCCCGTCGACGCCAGCTGAAATGTGTCCAGTAATGCTGAAGGAAATCGTGGAAGGTCTTTTCCCGAAACACGACCTGACTATGTGGCCACCGACACCATACGGCGAAGATGCGGAAGCAATTGCCGAGGATCGACAAGTGTCCAATAACGAGCTGACAGAAGCAGCGAGGCACCTGAAAACGAAGAAAGCTCCCGGTTCCAGATGGAATATCAAACGTGGCTCTGCAAGCTGCGATCTTGGCGGGTCTGGGTCATTTGGCATAAAGTCATTTGGCATAACGCCATTTGGCATAAGGTCATTTGGCATAAAGGCCATTTGGCATAATGGTCATTTGGCATAACGGACATTTGGCATAATTTTGAACTGTAAGAAAAGAGTGGATCATTTGGCATAACGTACATTTGGCATAATTTCGAGCTGGGAAAGCGAAAGGGATATTTCATGTAATGTTTAGCGTAGATAAAGTAGGTCGAGGGTGTTTTCTGATAAATTTAGATTGATGGTAGACATTTTTCGGGAGAACTAAATAACAAAACGGCAGAATTACTTTCGAGAGAGGGATCACATCCATCAATGACTTATTCCGGCCACATGCCTACTTTTAAAGTATGGATTACACCCACCATTGCTTCAATCCGAGCATGCGCCGTAAGACCGGATTAAATCCACCATTGCCTTAATGCGGGTAAGCGCCTAACTTTAAAAACTCAAGCAACACGCTTGTCGTAGACGAGTTACTAAAACCAATCAAGTCACATATGAGTTATTGCAACCAAATCAATCTGAATTGTGCTTTTCGGGGAAGAGATCACATCTACCATTGATTTATTCCCGACAAGCGCCTACTTATAAAGAAGGAGTCACATCTACCATTGCAATAATCCGGGCAGGGCCTACTTTTAAAGAAGGGATCACATCCACCATTGCATTGCCACAATTCAGGCCACACACCTACTTTTAAAGAAGGGATTACATCCACCATTGCTTCAATCCGGACAAGCGCCTATTTTTGAAGAACAAATCAAATCCTCCATTGCCATGATCCGTGCAAGCGCCTATTTTTAAAGAAGGGATCACATCCACCATTGCCTCAATCCGGGCAAGCACCTTCTTTTAAAGAAGAAATCACATCAACCATTGTCATAATCCGGGCAAGTGCGTACTTTTAAAGAAGGATCACATCCACCATTGCCTCAATTCGGACAAGCGCCTTCTTTTAAATAAGGAATCACATCCACCATTGCCTCAATCCGGGCAAGTGCCTTCTTTTAAAGAAGGAATCACATCCACCATTGTCATAATCCGGGCAAGCGCCTACTTTTGAAGAAAGGATCACATCCTCCATTGCCATAGTCCATGCAAGCGCGTACTTTTAAAGAAGGGATCACATCCACCATGGCCTTATTCCAGGCATGCGCCTACTTTTAAAGAAGGGACCACTTCCACCATTGCCTCAATTCGGGCAAGCGCCTTCTTTTAAAGAAGGAATCACATCCACCATTGTCATAATCCGGGCAAGCGCCTAATTTTAATGTGATCCCTCATCATCCATTGCCATAATCCATGCAAGCGCCTACATTTAAAGAAGGGATCAGATCCATCATGACCTTAATCCGGGCAAGCGCCTAGTTTTAAAGAAGAGATCATATCCTCCATTGCCATGATCCGGGCAAGCACCTACTTTTAAAGAAGGGATCACATCCTTCATTGCCATAATCCGGCAACACGCTTTCTTTTAAAGAGGGGATTATATCCACTACTGCTCTAATCCGGGCATGCGCCTACTTTTGCATTGCATTGCAAATGCATTCTTTCCACGAGAGGACAATGTATTTTTAATATTGTTATCGACGAGTGTTATATTTACTATTCCGGGGTATTTCCCGCACCACTTAATCACCATTTAGCGAACGCAAAGAAAAATTATGCCAAATGCCCGTTATGCCAAAAGACCCTCACTTTTGACGTTGGTTACAATTATGCCAAATGTCCGTTATGCCAAATGACCGTTATGCCAAATGGCCTTTATGTCAAATGACCTTATGCCAAATGGCGTTATGCCAAATGACTTTATGCCAAATGGCCCGCTCCCGATCTTGGCATATCCGGATATGTTGAGAACGGTACTCCAGCGGTGCCTGGACGAGGGTAACTTTCCAGAAATGTAGAAGATCCAGAAGCTGGTATTGCAGCCAAAACCTGGAAAGCCGCCGGGGAATCCGGCCTCGTATAGACCGATATGCCTGGAGCTCCTGGAGAGGATCATCCTGAACAGGTTGACGAAGTGTATGGAGGGTGAGGGTGGATTGTCAATGATGCAGTTCGGATTCCGAAAAGGAGTATCAACTGTGGATGCAATCCGGACAGTACTCGAAAGTGCTGAGAAAGCGTCCAAACAGAAGCGAAGAGGAGATCGATACTGCGCAGTGGTTACGATAGACGTGAAGAACGCGTTCAACAGCGCCAGTTTTGAAGCTATTGCCGCAGCGCTGCACAGAATGCGGGTTCCCGGCTATCTGTGTCACATTCTGAAGAGCTACTTTCAGAGCAGAGTTCTGGTGTATCTGGGTCGGTGTTCCTCAGGGTTCCATACTCGGCCCAACCCTCTGGAACGGGATGTATGATAACAGTGATGTAGTTGTGAACTAAAAGCTAGTTAGTCGGCGAAAATTGGGGGCGTTACCACACATAGGCAATAGAGGGGGCCTACACTAAAAAATAAGTCAAATACAGGAAAAATTGAAAATGATTTTTAATTGTGAGAAAATTTCAATGGTTTTCAATGGCAGAAAGTGAGAACGTCATAAAGCGCCTTCCATGACCAAAATAAAATCTACAACCACAAATCATAAATAAAGACCCAGGTACTGAAGCATTGAGCAATATATCAGAGGGTGGGTGGCGGATGCTTTGTAGTTGTCAGTTGCCATATTCCTTGGTGCAGGGGCCCATGGAGTGTCAATTGGCACATCAGTATCAATACCAGTGAAGTCTTGATTATGGCATTCTAGCCGCGTGTTAACGACAAGATATGGCAGTAATAGTAATTGGATTTTATAATATTGTGAAAACGAAGGATGGCAGTCGGACATTCTACTATTTCAGATTCAGGTGACTCTGACTTGAATCGGCGAGTGGGCTAATGGCTAGCCTGTCTTCCGCCCGTCCGTGGCGAGCCTTGCAGCACGCTGTCTAATCATGGCACCAAGCTTTTCCTGCTGGGTGGGAGTTTCCTGACTTGCGCTGATATGGCTCTGAACATGTAAGTATAAACCAATGCATGAACACCTTGCATACCGATAGGCATGCAAAGATAACCATGGGATCTTTGAGGGCGACTACTCCAGTAGGATTCGACGACAGCCACATGGGGGGCCTAACAATAATGAGTGATTCAAAAATTAATAATTAATTAATAGCCTCAGAGTTTCACTAGCAGTGATGGGGTATAGCCCTAAAACAACGCACGGCAAGTGACTACGGGATGCGGGTGGTCACCGAGCATCTCGATAATATCATCGAGTTCTCGAGTGCAAGGTAGAACATCAGTAAAGAACTGAAACAGAACCTTCGGATGCTTCGCCCGAGTCGCAAGACAAGAACAGGACGCTTTATTTAAGATACGCGGCAGAAAAGCTTTCGGTGCTAGGTCAGGACGTGCGAAGCGTCAGACGCACCAAGACCGGTGAAATGATCTTGATTCTGAAACGCGGAGCGCAAGCTAGTGGGACGGACTATAGGAAGTTGGCCCAAGAGATCTTGGGTGACGACGTCAATGTGATGTCGTTGGGGCGGAAATGACCCTCCAGTTCAAGCAACTGGACGAGGTTACGAACGCGGACGATGTCGTCTCTGCCATCAGAGAGCAGTGCTGCACAGATGTTGAGAAGACCTCTGTACGCCTAAGAGGCGGCACCTTCGGCACGCAGGTAGCCGACCTTAGATCAGTCACGGACGCAAAAAAAAAATTCATAGAGAATGGAAGTTGAAGATCAGCTGGTCAGTATGTCCAGTAAGCAAACTCCAGCCGCCATCAGTGAACAAGTTCTATTCGTGCTTAGAGTCGGGGCACAAGTCCTACGACTGTATGGACCCAGACCGTAGTAACCAGTGTCATCGTGCGTTGTGGTGAGGAAGAGCACAAGGCGCAGGAATGCGATAAGGCACCAAAGTTCCTCATCTACGCCAACAAAAAGCAAGCCTGTAACCACGTTTTGTGTGGACCATCAGACCTTCATGTCCTATCAGAGAGACAAACAAGAAGAAGCCGTGCTAGTAACACAATTGAATTTTAACCACTGTACATCTGTTTAGCAGTTGCTGTGGCAGTCGTCCTCCTGTTCGACCCGTACAACGTTCCTGTCGTCAATTAGGTGACGAACGGATCTAGGATGGCGGCTATTTGCACAACGGGACGGTATCTGGTCCAAGAGGTGGTACACTCTTCCGCTGAGGGTGTCGTGATTGCCAAGATCAACGGTGCTTACCCATACGCTTAAACCTGGTTTAAGCACTAAGCGGAGGTGAAGAAATCGACCCTAAGACTCATTGGCCAATTGGTAATAGTTTCTGGGAGATCTACGAAAGTTACATCTGTTCAGGGCCAATCCCAGATCGTTTGGAAATGGCAATACTTCTGCGTATACCTTACGGATTTTCGATCAGTCAGCATACTAGTTCTAGTTTCTGGGGAAAGGGTAAAACATGATGGAAGTAAATGTCACTTAAAATGACAAGCAGAAGAAAAAATGCATTAACATACCCTCGAAAAACCCGGAACATCTCCGGTGGCCAAGGACCAATCTAAGGTTTTGGATGGGGACAAAATACTAGAAGAGTTTCCAATCCGCCAGTGTGTTGATCGCGTATGCTGCCACAAGAATTGAATCCCCGTAGACTTCTAAGGTCATAGGCGAGGCCGACGATCTTGACATCAGAAGGGAACTTTAGTTTCAGAAGTCCGCCGTACATAATATTCCATAATACCGGGTCCAATAATGAGCCCTGCGGTACTACTGCATTAATTGGAACACTTCTCTGACTGGCATCGGTCTCGTATAATAGTATACGGTTCTGGAAATAGCTTAGAATATATGGAATACCTCGCCTTTTACATTGGATCGCTATCTCAGCGGTCTTTACCAGGCTGTCAACGTCAAACGTGGACTTATCCTTACGAAACCCGAACTGATTGCTTGCGAGGCCGCCCGTACCCTCTGAGTACGGGGTCAGCCTGTTGAGGATGATCCTCTCGCTGTTCGCAATGATTGCTGCCTTGAGAAGGGTGTTTGGAACTCCATAAGGCCCTAGAGCCACCATTTTGGCCTACACGCACCCGAATACTAGAATAGAACGACTAACTCATGTCAAAGACTTGGGCGTAATTTTGGATTTCCAACTAACGTACAAGATGCACATCTCGTACGTTGTGGGCAAGGCTTCCAAAAACCCTGGGCTTTATCTTTCTTTGGCCAAAGAATTTTCTGACATTTACTGTCCGAAGTATCTGTTTTATTCACTGGTGCGGTCTATACTAGAGTATTGCTGTGCCCCGTTCGGAATCCCAATGAACGGTGCAGAACAAATTGAGTCCGTGCAACGACGTTTCCTACGATTTGCTCTGCGTAGACTACCGTGGAGAGGTCCATTACACCAATCAAGTTATAATATCTGCTATCGGGTTATCGATCTGGAGCTGCTAAGGAATCGCCGTAACAATGCTTGGGCCGTACTGGTTACAGTTGTTTCGCAAGGCCGAATAGTTGCAGCGATATTTTGGAGCAAAATATATCAACGTACAGCCGAGGGCACTTCCAAATAACGCTATGCTAAGAAGGCCATTTCGTCGGACTAACTACAGTATGAACGGTAGCATTGAAGGATTACAGCGGTTATTACGGTATCAACAATCTTCGACTTCAACTTGCCTTGCCAACTTGCCAACTTGTCGGAGATTCAAAGAACTTTTCTCATCGCGTCAGTTCATGTTAGAACCCAAAGTTTTACTGCAGGCGCCTCCATGCTGGTCACGTTTGGACTCCAATTTGCACTTCAGACACATCAATGCTGTTTGATAAGTACTTGATCCAATATGAACTGTTACGTTATAGCTTAATTTCTATTTAGAACCATATTAAATACAAATAAAGCAGCGTTAGCGGCGCTAGAAATAGCGAGTATAATGAAACCACAATATGACACATTAGGGCAGTTCAAATTTCAAAAATGTTCGAAAATTCCAACTCCCATATGTCTATTAGCATCATTTTGATAATATAGGAGTCCTGGCAAAATTTCAGGCAATTCGGTGGCCATTTAGGGGTGGCGCGAAGTTAATTTATGTTTATATGGCAATTTGTATGGGAAAAACTTAAAATTTCTTCAAATCTCCCTACAACTGTCAAATCGTAATGAATTCAAAAAACATCCCCAACCTCCCTTTTTGGAATCTATATAAATGAGACCTCCGGATAACACATTAGTTATGAGTGGATTGAACGGTTCTATTGACAGTGTGAATATGGGATAAATGGCTAAAATTGTGTAATTAGTCTCAACGTAGCAGTGGAAATATAAATCAAAATTAATAAGTTACCCACTGGTTGAGCTCAAATAGATTCCAAAAATGGAGGTTGGGGATGTTTATTTGAATTCATCACAATTTAAGAGTTGTAGGGGGATTCGAATAAATTTTAAGTTTTTCCCATACAAATTTCCATATAAACATAAATTGACTTCGCGCCACCCCTAAATGACCACCGAATTGCCTGAAATTTTGCCAGGACTCCTATGTTACCAAAATTATGCTTATAGACATGTGGGAGTTGGAACTTTCGAACATTTTTGAAATGTGAACTGCCCTAATGACACATGGGCCGCCCGCTTGACATCGCATTAAGTAGCAGCAATTGTCTTGACACCAGCATTCTGAGCCTCGCTACCGAAGCTTCATACTAAGCCCAAATAGCACAGAATAGTGTGTGCAGTGATACGGTGAAGACACCCAACCTCCGTGTTCGACAACTCCGCATAATTTGTGTGGCACGAGAAATTAATCACCATTGACGGTAAAATAGACACCGTCAGTTAGCCAACAACGGACGAGTTGTTCGGAGACGATCGCCACGTGTGCAAACAATACTGGTCGACATTTAGATTAGTGGCACCATTCGATTTTCATCCAATCTCAAAGCAATTGCACGTGGCTTTACCAGAACGCATAGGTTTTGCATGTGGGATCGCATGTATCACTAGTACACGACTGCATCGATAGACGAGGGCATTATCATTGCAAAGCGCACAGAAAGGCCTTCGCACAATCAGAAGGCCTTTCTTCCCTTTGCTAAATTCGCAGCATCACAGACTGAGTCACGTGGCATGCGAGCGGAGCTCAGCAGCACACACGAAAGAACCGGCACATATCGACCGTGAGGATCAAGCCAGGCACCTGCACCACAGCGAACGATTGGAATAATCGGCGCAGCGCGCAGCGGACATAGAACGGTCACACTATTAGGAAAAGTGTAGGCACCAATATCCAACTCAGACGACGGCAAGCGGTGCGAGGTGGCGGGATCCAGCGGGCGGCGTGTGTCATCATTAGACTCACAACAGAGATGGGCGCATCGTTTGTAGATCGATATAAAGAAAACAGCATGCTATTAGAGTAGTTAGAATAGGCTGGTAATAGGAATATGGTTCTGATACGATAATAAATCAATATCTATTGTCATGATTTGATTTGCTCAGTCTTCTTTTCTTTCGGTGGCGCATCGAGTAGTCTGGCGACTTTCAGCCTTAAGTATTCGAGCTAGTTCTTGGAAAAGAACGCCTCGACAGGTCAAGTTTGGACTCAAATGTTAACTGCAGGCGCCTCCATGCTGGTCACGTTTGGACTCAAATTTTCACTGCAGGCGCCTCTATGCTGTTTGATAAATACTTGTATAAACGCCTCGACAGGATATGTTCGAGCTCAAATGTGCACTATGAACGCTTTTTTGTTGCGCAGATTGGTATTCAAATATGTTTTTTTCTTCAAATTCTGTATGTAAACAATTCGTTCATTTGGAATCATCTATAATTTTAATATTCCTCTTTGTGAATCACATCATATCCGGCAACGGAAAGTGCTTCACATAGTCTTGCATAAATTAAGTAAGCTAATGTTACAATATAAATGTTACACTGCTCTAGCATTTTAAGAAAATTTAAATTATAATTTTGAAAATAAAAATTAACTCGAAGCAAAATATGGAGCTTGTTAGTCGCGGACTAACCCCGACCCCCCGCAACTACAGCACTGATATTGATGGAGTCCTGACTCTGCAGCTGCCCAGGAAAGTGAGAATCGTGGGTTTTGCGGACGACGTGTCACTAACTGTGACGAAGGCAATAACCACAATCGAGAGTTGGATGAATGGAGTCAAGCTACAGATAGCTCACCAAAAAACGGAGGTGCTATTAGTCAGCAACTGCAAAGCAATCCAACGGATGGAGATCGTAATCGGAGGGCATGAAATTACATCGAAACGGTCACTGAAGCATCTGGGAGTGATGATTGATGATTGATGAACTTCAACAGCCATGTCGACTACGCCTGTGAAAAGTCGGCGAAGGCAATGAACGCGATAACGAGGATCATGAAAAACGTTGGCAGACCAAGAAGCAGCACGAGGCATCTGCTAGCTAGTGTCTCGTCATCGATACTGCGGTATGGAGTTCCTGCTTGGGGGAAAGCACTGCAAACCAAGCGGAATCGTGAGAAAAACTAAAAAGTGTGTTCCGGATGATGGCCATACGGGTTGCAAGCGCGTATAGAACAATATCGTCGGAGACAGCATGCGTTATTGCCGGGATGTTACCCATCTGCATCGCACTGGAGGAAGATATCGAGTGTTATCAGCGGAGAGACACCAGAAACATAAGGAAGGTGGTAAGAATACGTTCGATGGCGGGATGGCAACAGGAGTGGGACAGTACGGAGAAAGAAAGGTGGACCCACCTTCTTATTCCGAACCTGGCAACGTGGATAAATAGAAAGCATGGCGAGGTAAACTTCCATCTGACGCAGTTCCTGTCGGGCCACGGATGCTTCAGGAAGTATCTGCATCGGCTCGGGCATGCCAACTCACCGTTCTGTCCGAACTGTGAGAACGTCGAAGAGACGCCGGAGCACGTGGTCTTCGTATGTCTAAGGTTTAAGGCACTACGAAGGGAAATAACCGGTTTAAGCTTGGAGAACTTCGTTGAGGAAATGTGTCGAGAGGAAAGCACTTGTAATGCGGTCGACAGGGTAGTATCGCGCATATCATCTGTTTTGCAAAAGAAATGGCGCAACGACCAAAGAGAATCGGTATCGGGAGAAATTCTTTTGTCGAGGAACTCTCCGTCGGTGTAGGCTAGATCCACCGCCGGGGACTAGACTGAGTAGATCGCGACGAAATACCACCAGTGACGGGTAGTCAGGGCACCAGTGAACCGGACGCCCTGCTCCACCGGAATCGCTGGACTGACCTTGGCACTCGGCTGATTGGCTTCGGTATGGGAGAAACTCCTTCGCCGGGGAATTCTCTGTCGGAGTAGGCTAGATCCGCCCTCGGGGACTAGACCGAGTAGATCGCGAAGAATTAGTTGTTTAAAGTCGTCGAGACACCAACCACTTCAAAGTGGAGGCCATGGAAAGGTGCTTAACAGCACAACAAACCGACTTTTCCGAAGTAAAGCAGATTGGTTGTACCGGAGAAGTACAGGCATCGTCACAGAAAGATTTGATGAAAAGTTCGAATGAGCTCATAGTAGAAGACGTATCTGGCGGTCCCGGGGAGGAGTAAGATAGCAAAGCTAGGAAAGGAGGTTTTTCCCCTCATTTGAGACTTTTCCTCCCATCACAGTGGAAGCAAGTTTCCATAGAAACAAGGATTACCTAATTAAAGGTTACATAGCAGGCGCGAACGCCAGAGCCCAATCCTCCTAGCAGGCAGCAAGGGGTAAAGGTGAATGTTTCCAAGCAGGTTTGCGAGGAAGTGCAGACAGAAGTGTCATAACTCAATAAAAAAAGTTAGATAGATAGATAGATAGATTTTTTTTACTGAGTTATGACACTTTCGTCTGTACTTCTTCGCAAAACTGCTTGGAAACATTCACCATCTCTCCTTGCGGCCTGCTAGGGGGATTGGGCTCTGGGGATCATGCCTGCTAAGTTACCTTCCACAATTAGGTAATCTTGCTTCTATGGAAATTTGCTTCCAACGTGGTGGGAGGAAAAACCCTCGACTGAGGGAAAAAACCTCCTTTACTTGTTTTGTTACCTTGCTTCCCCTCGGACCGCAAAATAAATTGTCTACTTCATGGATTCTACCATTCGAACTTTCCATCCTATTCGTGTCTTTGCCTAACTTCTCCGGTACTACCAATATGCTTTACTTCGGAAAAGTCGGCCTGTTGTGCTGTTCAGCACCATTCCTTGATACTATCGCCGGTGTACCCAGCCTTCACCTTGAAGTGACTGGTGTCTCGGCGACTTTAGCAGCTCATTCTTCACAATCTGCTCGGTCTCGTGCCAACGGGGAATCTAACAGAGCCCCGGCGAAGGAGGTTCTTCCGGCCGAGTGCCAAGGTCAGTCCAGCGATTCCGGGGGAGCAGGGCGTCCGGTTCACTGGTGCCCTGACGACCCTTAACTGGTTGTATTTCATCGCAAACGGATCTAGGCGGATCTAGCCTACGCCGACGGAGAGTTCCCCGACGAAGGAAGTTCTCCCGATACCGACGCTCTTTGGTCGTTACGCCATTTCTTCTGCAACTCGGATAAAATCCGTGTAGCTACCCTGTCGACTGCATTCCACGTGCTTTCCTCTCGGCACATTTTTTTCTATCGCGTTCTCTTGTTTTAAGGTCACTCCTGACGGAATCCAATTTTCAAAGCACTCGCGTTTTCAAGGGCACACCATACGATACGGAAGCAACGCACAACTGTCATTTTTATTTTTTCACGCATGCTGCGACGTAGCAAAGCAAAAAAAATTAAAATGATAGTTGTGCGTTGCTTCCGTATCGAATGGTGTGCCATTGAAAACGCGAGTACTTTGAAAATTGGATTCCGTCAGGAGTGACCTTAAACCGTGTATTTCCCTACGAACTGCCTCAAACCTGGGGCATTCAAAGATCACGTGCTCCACCGTCTCCTCGATGTTCTCACACTCCGGGTAAAATGGCGAAGCAGCATGCCCAAAACGATGTAAATACTTCCTGAAGCAGCCGTGGCCTGACAGGAACTGTGTCAGGTGAAAGTTTACTTCGCCATGCTTCCTGTTTATCCACGTTGACAGGTTTGGAATGAGTCGGTGGGTCCACCTCCCATTGTCTGTACTGTCCCCTTCATGCTACCACCTCTCCATTGAACGGATTCTCTCCATCTTTCTCACATTTTCGTGTCTTTCCGATGATAGCACTCAATATCTTCCGCTAGGCTGATGCAGATAGGGACCATCCCGGCGATAACGCATACTGCCTCCGACGAGATCGTTCTGAAGGCGCTCGCGACTCGTATGGCCATCAGCCGGAACGAGCTTTGTAGCCTTCTACGGTTCCGCTTGGTTTCCAGCGCATTACCCCAAGCGGGGACTCCATACCGCAGTATCGATGACGAGACACTAGCTAGCAGACGCCTGGTGCTACTTCTTGGACCGCCAACGTTTGGCATGATCCTTGCTATTGCGCTCATAGCCTTCGCCGACTTTTCGCAGACGTAATCGACGTGGCTATTGAAGTTTAGCCGGTCATCGATCATCACTCTCAGATGTTTCAGTGATCGCTTCGATGCAATCGTATGATCACCAACGACGATCTCCATCCGCTGAATCGCCTTACAGTTGCTGACTAGTAGCACCTCCGTCTTATGGTGAGCTATTTGCAGCTTCACTCCGTTCATCCAGCTCTCGATCATTGCTATCGCCTCCGTTGCCAACACCTCTACTTCTTCAAGTGTCTTGCCCATCACCGTTAGTGACACGTCGTTCGCAAAACCCACGATTTTAACTTTTCTGGGCAACCGCAGCCTCATGACTCCATCGTACATCCCGTTCCAAAGAGTTGGACCGAGAATGGAGCCTTGAGAAACGCCCGCTGTAACCCGCATCGACTTACGCCCTTCGTTAGTGTCGTACACCAACACTCTGCACTGAAAGCAGCTCTTCAGAATATGGAACAGGTAACCAGAGACCCGCATTCTGTGCAGCGCTGATGCGATGGCTTCGAAGCTGGCACTATTGAACGCATTTTTGACGTCTATTGTTACCACTGCACAATATCGATCTCCTCTTCGATTCTGTTTGGACGCCTTCTCAGCGCTCTCGAGTACTGTCCGAATAGCTTCCACCGTCGATACTCCTTTGCGGAACCCAAACTGCATCTTCGATAGTCCGCGCTCGCCCTCCGTACATTTCGCAAGCCTTTTCAGGATAATCCTCTCCAGGAGCTTCCCGAGTGTGTCCAACAGACATATAGGTCTGTACGAAGCCGGATTATCCGGAGGCTTTCCTGGCTTCGGCAGCAACACCAGCTTCTGAATCTTCCACATTTCTGGGAACTTCGGCCAGGCACTTTTGTAGCACTGTTCTGAACATGTCCGGACATGCCACGAGCGCAGCTTTCAGCGCCACGTTCGGTATTCCATCCGGACCGGGGGCTTTCTTCGCCTGCAGGCGCTTCGCCGCTTCTGCAAGCTCCTCATTGGACACTTGCTGGTACTCAGCGTTTGTTTCTTCTTCTTCTTCACCGTACGGTATTGGTGGCCACGTGGTCGGGTCGTGTTGCGGGAAAAGACCCTCTACGATCTCCTTCAACTTGATCGGACACTTTTCGGCCGTCGTCGACGGACCCTTCATCTTCACCATCACGACTCTATAAGCATCTCCTTTTCGTCTTCCATTTCCTCTCGCTGGTCATCCTTCTCCGCATTTCACCATTGTTTCGTTGGCCGATACGGTAACGTATCGCCTGATGGTCGCTATGGGTGTAGTCTTCACTTACTTTCCAGTCCATGTTTGTCGTCAGTGAAGGGCTACAGATCGTGATGTCAATTATAGACTCCCTCCCGTCTCTCCGAAATGTGCTCACGGAGCCTTCATTGCACAATCGTACGTCTAGCTTCGCCAGGGCTTCCTGTAGGACATTTCCTCTAGTGTTGGTCACTCTACTGCCCCACTCCACAGCCCAGGCATTAAAGTCACCTGCTATGACTACTGGCCTTCGTCCAATCAGCTTGTCGGTTAACTGATCCATTAAATGGCTGAACCGTTCCACGGTCCATCGTGGAGGTGCATAGCAGCTGCATACAAAGATGCCGTTGATTTTGGCAATCACGAAGCCTTCACATGAACTCTCCACCACGTCTTGAATTGGGAATTTGCCCATAACTTGTATCGCAGCCATTCCCGAACTATCTGTCAACCAGTTGCCGTTATCAGGAGGAACTCGATACGGCTCTGCAATTATCGCGACATCGCACCTCTGTTCCGTTGTTGACTGCCAGAACAGTTGCTGTGCGGTTTCGCAGTGATTCAGATTAATTTGGATTATATCCACTACTGTTGACCTGCGATCGCCCTCTTGTAGGCAGGGCATTTGTAGCCACCCGTCTGATGGTCATTTCCATCCTCTGGAGTGCAAAGCATGCACTTGGATCTTTGCGTGCAATCTTTCGCAAAATGACCTGTTTCCCCGCATTTCCAATACATGTTGGTTCTGTCCGAACCTTTACAAGCCCCTGCTCGGTGCCCGAAGCCAAAACAATTGAAGCATCTCTCCGCTTGTTTATTCACTGGCGGGGCAGCTTTCAATGGGCATTTAGACCATCCAACAGTCAGTTTGCCTACCGCTAGAGCCTTGTTAGCAGCGGTTACTGGCAGACGAATTATCGCTGTGATTGTGACTTCAGAGCATCCTTGAGCTCTTCTACCGACGTGATCTGCACGTGATCCCTGCACATAATCACCATCTCTGGGGTCAGGGATTTAACTTCCGCCTCTGCGCCCAGCGATTTTGCAATGCGCTCCTGCATAGTCGAGCAATCAACCGCAGGGTCCTTCCTTAACTCGAAGAGCATCTCTCCAGTTTGTGTGCGCCTGGTCCTTACTACATTCTCGCCCAATCAAGCTCCGGGTCTTCTCTAACCTTCTTGAGGAGCGCTGCATACGTCCTTGCGTCATTCGCCTTGACGAGTACGGCTTCCCACTTTGGTGGCTTCTGACGAGGCGGAGGCTTTTCTTTCTTGTTCTGTTTCATTTTTCTTGCCTCTTTCCGTTTCTGCTGTCTATTTCTTTTCTCCTTCTGGCCAACTACAGTACTCCATCCTGCTCCCTGTGAAGTAGCGTCTGTCACTACGACGGCGGCAGCGTCCTCCCGCGTTTGCTTCTTCAGACCACCTGGTCTCCCGTCTCCCGGCGAAGTTCTGGCCCTTTTGGGAGTCATGGAGACTGATGTACTCTCCACCCTAGTCAACTTTTCTTTCCTCTGCTTCTTAGGATATAGCGGAGCAGTTTTGCCGATATGTTCCTGTTCCGGCGGAGCTAAGGCAGCAGGAGCCTTAGTCAGCGCTAATGCGCGCTCCGCTGCATCGACCCTCAGCACTGCTGTATCGAATTCATTCACTGCCGATATCAGCGCCTTTCGGAACTTGAGAACCATGTCCTTAATCTCTTTATGGACGTTGTTCATCCCATTCACGAAATTGTGGAGGTCCTCCACCAATCTTTTTGCTGTCACTATTTTCGGCTTTTGTGGAGGCTTATTTAACTTGCTCTGCCCTGGCCGTTGCTCCTGCTTCTGCTGCTGTTGTAGCACTGCTACTGGTGGTGGTGATCTCACCAACCCACTACTGGCGAACGGATTCGCCGCTCCTGCTTCTGTGTGATTTGTTGAATTACTCATTCTATAGGGTCCCCCCTCCAAACCGTTATCTCCACCCATCGTACGTAGTCGCTAATGATCCATGGATTGTCTTTGCAAGCAGTGAGGTCCATGCGAGGGTTGGCACGGACGCACTCATATCGCCGTGTTCAGAGCCGATCGCGCTATCGGGAAAATCTCAACCGAGCCTAGTACTCACCAAGAACTTGGTGGACGAGTATTGAACGTATTCGGAGGACTGCTAGTTTTTTACCGGGACGGAGGCGGTCGTACTGTTGGCCCACTCGCCATTTCAAGAAGGGAGTAGAACAGGGAGTAGAACAGCACGACCGTCAGCCCAAAATCGTCGTTTCCAATCCGCTATCCAGATTCTGTCCGTTATCGTAAGCCGTGACCAGTATATCGTTATTAGGACCTTACTGGTATCGATCCTAATGTGCCGGTTGGCACTCCTGTTGATGGGGCTGAAGTGCTTTGGAAGCGGCACAGGTCGCTTGTACAGAGCTGCTTATAGACATGTGGTTTTTTGTAGAGATTCAACAGAGCCCACTGTCAAACCTCCGCCACCTCCCCTAGGCAGATTCCGCTTGGGCTAACTGGGAACCAGTGAACTGGTACCAGGGCCCAGTCATCTCCCGAGAGAAACGCCGAATAGAGATAGATAGATAGATAGATGAATATAGTACTTTGCCACCTTCGAAGCTGATGCTTTTGTTCCAACTGAAAATTGAACGGTTGCTTTCTGCTTGCCCATTCGTAGCACGCGAGGACTCATTCGAGGACAACTCGCAGGTAGTGAAAATGCAACCCACCTTCACCTTAAAATCATCATCTCATATCTATATTTAGACTATCGACAATAATGATATGCCATCTCTGTGACGTCAATTTTCCACAACCCACTAATGCCATTTATGACGAACTTGACATTTTTGGTATATCAAAGATAACCGCATTGAACTGACTGCAAAGTTGTGTTGGCGCCAACCGGTTGACGAGAAGCTCAGAATTATTGTGGACATTCAACGATGGCTTGTTCTAATTCTTCTGATTAGTTTTATTTTGTGGTTGTTGGCCTTCAACTTTACAAAGCGCAAAATGAGTCAGTTACTCGGTGCCTAATCCGACGGAATCACATGATGAGCTTCGAAACGCTAACTAAACGGAAATGCTCCACTACCGGTTTCTCCATACCTACATATTTATCGACAATCAAGAAACATAGATATGGTTGTTTTGCGGTGAATTAACATTTTCCGTTCGATTGGTTTGTTTTGTTACCTTCTTTCGTAACCTGAGCAAGTATCAAGATTGGGCTTGTAGGCACGGCTCTGTGTCAATGATCGCAAATCAGATGAACGGGTAGCATCCAATTATTACGCAACACTAAAACTGAAAATTAAACCGCAGCAATGCTTTTAGTGCGGATTTTTGTGTCTCGTCCACTGGACTGCTGATGATCTTTAGGCCAGGTTTTAGAAGGTTTTTTTTGGCATAGGCGTCCACTGCAGTCCGTTCGCCGATTTGTATGCAAATGAAATCAACCGTCATCTTCTCGCAAAAAAGTTTGATTCAAGGTAGATGCAACTTTTTTGGAAAAAAAACTCTATAATCAAATGTTTATAGGTCAAGCAAATACAAATGTCTTCAACGGTCGAAACAAATGTTTCTACCGTGGTATGCATTTCTAACCTTGCCTTGTTCTTGCTGCATGTGGTTTATGATGCTTCCCCGACCAGTTTTGTGTTATTTTCTTTCCAATCTTCTTTCTATTTCCAACTTAATTATGCGCATATCCTTTTGTTCCCAAATCGTTTGTCACCTTTGTGCCCATTCACGATTGGAAGAGAACGGCATAATTTTCCATAATTCGACAATAAGCTTGATAACGTTTGAGCCATGTTTGAATATTTTTCTAATTATGACTTCTAAATTTATGACAATTCAAACTCACTTGTCAAACAAAAATTGATTCAGGAACCGGATACTGAAAATAGATCTACCGTTATCGGGGATGTGAATGTGTCATTGCACTTTTAATGCGTTCAAATCTTCGGAATTTTTCTAATCTTGTCTGTTATTCTAGAGTTCTTCCAAAGTTGCCTGTTTATTGCTGTTGAAATGTCGCAATACATTGATTATAGATTGATAGATTGAAAAACAACATCAATTTTATTAATTACCTATACTTTGTTCTGCCTATACTTCGTCGCATATAAATTATTATAATGAAAGGTAGTGGAACGAACTGCATCCCTGTCTGCGAAGACAGCCTTCGGCTCGGAGGGTATAATTGTTTAAAAAGGTATCTTATAATTCGGTTTCCTTGTTCTTGAGCACACGACCGAGGCATTCCAAGTTGTTAGAACTGGGACCCATTGTCACCAACGATGACGGTATCCTTGTACAAGTTAACCTGACCGTAGAATTCGGGTTTTCCCAGTTGTCCAATTATTGGCACAATCTTCGAGAAACTTTTGTATAATTAAATTGAGAAATTTGAACTCACCAGAGCTCACATATTTCCCGTTCTCCTCGGTAGGACTTCCATGTATGGTTCAGGCGTACGTATTTCGCCGTACGTGTTTTTGTAGAGTTTTCGCTTAGGATTACAAACTCAACCGACGGCCTACCAGCTAGCAACCTCAACAAACTGCTGTAAATTAATCCTTTAATAACAGTGACCCCGTTTTGGGTGGAGACGCGAATGGAAAGGGAGGGACGTTTGCATGAACGCGTGGCTGAATTCGTGCTTCCTGTTCGAGACATTAGGCGAGGTTAACCTTAGTCGGTGTGGTGAATTAATAGACACACAGTTTCTGTGCACAGCCTGACCTATTTGGTGAGATAAGGCGCACAACTTCGGATGGGTTTTCCCGTAAGACGAATGTGTGCGGTTCTCGTTTGTCTAACGAGATACGGATGGCGTACTGCCTTAATAAATGAGGTGGGATTTTGTACCTCGATGCGATAGATTTCAATCGAGTACGCTGGTATTCTTCCACTACTTAGATAGGGATTATTAATAACAAGGAGTTTGTTTGGCCTTTGATTCTACTAAGCTTGTTAGGCGTCATCTGACTATATGTAGATCCGAATATGACTGCTATTAAAGGGTCTCCGGTTAGTCTTGGGAGCAAAGGCGTAGGGTTTTGCAAAGCAGGCAAAGTTCCAGTTAGAATGTAAAGCCATAGATGAAAAAGAAGATGACTGTTAAAGGTTTAAATTGAAAGAATGTGGCATGCATACATTGCCCTGATTTTTTTTTATTTTCATGCAGTATTATAGTTAAATTTCTTTTTCCAATATTAATCAACAACCTTTATAATACATAATTTTCTCTTTTTTCTCATTTCAGGTATGGCCGAAACTTTTTTGAATAGGAGTATCACTCTTAAGGTATTAGCTTTATTGTTATTAGTTTTAATGCAACTTTTAAAATTTCGTAAAAACAATCGCTGTCGGTCAGGATCACGATGGTTTCTAGCATATACTACTTCATCAGTAGTGTAACATACTTCCTTCTACCCCTCAAGTCTTCGAAAACAGTTTAGAATTTGGAACTCTGCGTAAAACATTGCATCGTGTTCTCATTTCCCATTCAAACATCCCGATGCTTGAACAGCATCTCTTCTGAGTATCTGTATGCTCATCACAAGAGTGTATGCAAATTCTCCGTGCAACCAAATAGGTTTCCAATTATATTTCTTAAAAAAAAAATGAAAATTAGACGGTAAGACGGTCGGTAAAGTATAACGATGGCCACTTATTACTTTACAGATACTTCTTGGATATTTCAGATGTTTGTGACATGATTTCAAATGTGTCTGTGATATAATCGATATTCTGTTGCCTCTTGGATAAAGTGGGCTATATCTAATTCGGTGAGTTGGAAGGCCATGTAATTTTGTTCAAGGCTGACATCCAGCACTTCCAGTATTGTTAGAAAGCAAATTTATAATAGCTTGCTGAGTTGTGATGCCCACAGAACTACTCAGCCAGTCAATTATTTTTCTTTTTGGATCCGTAGAAGCAAACTGTCAATATCTGTACGGGTAATTTGCAAACACCCTGTGAAAGTGCGATAATTACTTTGAAATTGACTTAACCTTTCTAATGCATTAGAAAAAAGTCACATTGTGCATTGTGGTCCATTTGGAACCAAGATTTCATAACGATCACAAACACTCAAATTTCAACCGATTTTCGATTTTTGGGCATTCATCCAAATTGACCTATATAGTCCCCGGGGAATCTGTACTAAAGAGGTACTGTTTGAGCTTCTCAATTTGGCCAAATATTCGATTTTCGTGTTATGAAACATAAAATTGCTTGCAAATATGTGCTCGGATGGTCCCAACCGTATTTGCTATATTGTATATGACATTTCTGGGGAAATTTATCTCTCTAGCGGTCATCGGAAAGCCCTTTGGAAGATCCGGAACATCCGTAAAATTGGCCAATTCCAAAAGTTCATCCCAGAGCTTCGCGATTTTTTCGTAATCATTCATTCTGGTAAATTATGGATGCAATCAAAAGTAAATGTCTTCTGTGCAATCAGTAGTGAAAGTCTTCCGTGATCCCAAAAAGCTCCCGAAACGGTCATCCGAAAGTCCGGACCATACGTAAAAGTGGCCAATTTCAAAAATACATCTCAGAGCTTCGCAATTTATTCATAACCGAATTGCCTGTGCAACCAATTGTCCAAGTCTTCTGCAAACCGAAAATGCTCCCGAAAGGGGCCGATGCCACAAAATCATTCCAGGATATTGTATTTTATTCGTAACTATCCATACGGGCAAATTGTATACGCAATAAATTGTTTAAGTCTTCTGAGATGACCAAAAACGGCCCTCTGGGAAATCCGAAACATTAGTAAAAGTGGCCAATTCCAAAAGTTGATCTCAAAACAAATTTCCGGTATAAACCAGCGAATTGATTATGCAATCAATAGTGAAAATCTATTGTGACCCGAAATGACCACAATACGGTCCTCAGGAATCCCGAAACATCCGTTTAATATGGTTATCCTAAAAGTTGATCCCATAGCTGGGCATTTTTGTTAGCATTTACGTAGTAATGGTGAATTATATGTGGAGTAAATAGTGAAAGTCTTCTGTGACCTACCAAAAGTTAATCACATTAGATTTTTTTTAAAAACATTGTTTACGGCTCCGGTTCTCCGGGAAATTCAGGACATCCGCTAAAATTATTAATTTCAGAAGTTTATCCCAGAGCTCCACATTTTATTTCGAAAACATTCATAGCGGGGAAGTGATTATGCTATCAATAGTTGGAATTTTCTATGACGTCTGAACTAACTATCCTCCGGGAGATCAAAAAAAGGGTTAATTCCAAAAGTACATCCTACAGCTTTGCTAATTTTCGCTTTCATTCATATGGGTGAATTATGTTAAGGTTGAAATACGTATCTATCAAAGGTACAATCAAGTGGTGGAATTAAATGGAATTGTACAAACTCGTCTGATGACAAGTAAAGACATTCCACTGGTAGCTCAACATAATTTTCTTATCAATAATAAAAATTCCTTCGTAAATCCGGAACATCCGTAAAAGAGGCCAAATCCAATAGTTAGCGTAACAGATCATCATTAGCCAGCAACGTCGGCGTGGCGGCGTTCCTCCTTCAAAATCCTCCGAAGCTTCTCCAGAAGCTCTTCTGGAAGTTATAGTTTATCTTTATCCGAAAATTCGTCCACAAGTTCCTCCCGTAATCCCTTCGGAAGTTCATCAAGTAATCTCACGGAAAGCTCCTAAAGGCGTTCCTCTAGAAGTTCTTCTGAGAATTCTGAGACTTCCTCCTTAAATCTCTCCAGAAGTTCATCAGGTAATTCCTCGGGGAGCTGCTCCGGGAACTCCACCGAACTTTTTCCGAAAATTCCTCCAGAAATTCTCAACGAAGTATGAATCCGAAAGTTCCTCCGTGAATTCTTTTTCAGAATGGCCACATTCACGGATGTTCCGGATCTTCCGGAGTACCATTACCGTACAGTACCGAACACTTTTATTATTGATTACAAACACAATTCGTCAGGATAGGTGGTTACGAAAAAATCGCGATGCTCTGAGATAAACTTTTGGTAATGACTACTTTTACGAACCACATGAATTGGATCTCTCGGAGGACCGTCTCTTAAGCACTTGAAGGTAACAGAAGACTTTCCCTATTAATTTGCCAAAATTTGGTCACTTGGTCACTTTCACGGATGTTCCGTATTTCCCGGAGGACCGTTTTTGTGGCATTTGGAGGTTACAGAAGAATTTCATTGTTGATTGTATTTATAATTCGCCAGGATATATTTATGAAAAAATTGCTCTTGGACGAACTTTTGAAATTGTCCATTTTTACGGATTTTCCACATCTACCGAAGGACCGTTTCTGGGACATTTAGGGGTCACAGAAGACTTTCACTATTGATTGCACCTTTTTCTTTTCTTTGATTGCACCAATAATTTGCCATCTTTCCTGTGAGGTCAACAAAAATCGTAAGATAGATTCGGGATATTCTAGGTCATACAAACTGTCCTTGAGTTCTGAACTTGAGCTGCATGAAAATCTTTTTTTGGTGCTCAAGGTTCAATATACATTCAACTATATTCCCCGAGTAGCACACTTGTCATGTACCAGTCGCTGTGACTCATATGCAACCAAATCCAGTTACATTGGAGCTGTTGCAACAAAATCAATCTGAATTGAGCTACAAGCTTCATAACACAACAGACATCGTAAGATAATCATGAGATATTCTGAGTAATCCAAACTGTCCTTGAGATCAGGGCTCTACGCCTATAAGAAAATACTCAAAAGTACTCAATGCTTCAATATTATTTTAAACTTTTTTGGACATTCTGGGTAATCGAAACTGTTCTTGAGTTCGAGACATGAGAGCTACAGCTGCCAGAAAATCTTTTAAGTACTCAAAGCTTCAAAATGCATTTAATTATATCCATTACATCTCCTTGGAGGTCAACTCATATCATGCAACATGCATTCAATTATATTCATTACATCTCCTGGGAGGAGATGTTGTTGTTTGGCCGAATATACCATTTGGCCGAACAGACCATTAGGCCGAAAGTCATTTGGCCGAATAGGACATTTTGCCGAATAGGACATTTGAGCGAGTAGAACATTTGGCCGAATAGGACGTTTGGCCGAATAGGACATTTGGTCGAATAGGACAGTTGGTCGACTAGGACGTTAGGACGTTAGCCGAATTGGACGTTTGCCCGAATGGGACGTTTGGCCCAATAGGACGTTTGGCCGAATAGGACGTTCGACCGAATAGGACGTTCGACCGAATAGGACGTTTGGCCGAATATGAGGTTTGGCCGAATAAGTCATTTCAAAAGTGATAAATGATGACGTCTCACTTCTCAATTTTCACTGATCACTGTAAAAAGTGAGATGTGAGAAGTGAGTAGTGAGACGTTTCACTAGCTAATTCGCACTACTCAGTTTTCACAGTAAGAAGTGAGAAATGATGAGTGGGAAGTGAGACAAACCCACCTATTCGGCCAAATATCCTTTTCGATCAAACGTCCTATTCGGCCAAACGTCATATTTGGTCAAACGTCCTATTCGACCAAATATCCTTTTCGGTTAAATGTCCTATTCGGCCAATTGACTTTCGGCCAGATGGGTTTCGGCCTAGTGACATTCGACCAAATTGCTTTCGGCGGAATGGGTTCTGGGCAAACGACTCTTCCACCAAGACATGTGTTGACGTTGGGCAACTTCTTACCCGAAGGTACTGGGTGTCAAATCAGAATCTAAAATTGGGGACCGTCACGAAATCATGTTAGATTTTGAGCGTTAATAGAGCCTTTATCTTTTAATGGATTTTCGAGATTTATTTATTAATCAACACCGCAACTCACCAGCAATTTGTCAATTTCATGAAAACTTTTAATTATTCACGATAAACAGTTGAAAATTTCATTTCTTGACCTACACAGTGAAAATATCAGAACCAACAAATCCCATTCATGCATTCCTAACATGGACATCAGAATGATGTAAGTTACGGGCTTTATGACCTACCGTTTCATTTTCTCCTTGTATAAAAAGGCCCATGATAAGCGCTCGCGCGTCATTTCTGTACGATGATCCACGGTGAGTGGTCACGGAGAGAGGAAAAGGAGAGCGCACTGAACGTTTCTACATCTGTAGCGGTTAAGCGGCAAACTATCGAGTGGCTATCGTCGACGTCAGCGGCACTGCAGTGATTTTTCTTGCATGGTTCTGGATCTGGGTTTGTTGCAGGACCAATAAATTGGTTCTTTTCAGGACCACCATTTTATACAAGGAAAGGTGGTTTGTGAAAATGTTTGGTCAAAGTGCAAATTAACCGCTTTGCGACGCAAGGAAGTTGCCGTCTGTAGCAGAATCACGAGTGAAAGGTGCGTCCGAGGGAGATGCTACAAATATTTATTCGCATCAGTGGCAGCCAAGTGAAATTTTCTCAAGATATTTATTTGGTTTTGTTGCACTTTGTGATTGGATAGGCATTAAAAATAGATCGATTCTCAGGATCACAATTTTGTGGAAGCGAAGGTTTAGCCGAGATGAATTTTGTTTGAAGTGCAAATTATAATCGCTTGGCGGCAGCAGAATGTTGCCGTTGGTAGTAATCACTAGCGCCTGTCAGAAGGAGAAGCTGCAAAATTTTTTTTTTCGGTGCTCAAAGTTTGCATATACATTCTTTTTTATTGGGTATGGCCCGTTAGGCATAAGTACGTTAGGCATAAGGACGTTAGACATAAGTACGTTAGGCACAATGGACGTTAGGCATAAAGGCCGATAGGCATAATGCACGTTAGGCATAATGTACGTTAGGCATAATGGACGTTAGGCATAAATTGACCCAAAGAACAGCCTATGACATAAAGAAGGCAGAATTATGCCAAACGTCCATTATGCGTAACGTCCTTATGCCTAACGTCCTTATGCCTAACGTCGCGGACCCATTATATTCATTACATCTCCTTAGAGGTCAACAGATATCGTAATCTAGTTATGAGATCAAGTCATTGGGCCGAAACTGCCGTTAAGTCGGAATGGGTCTTTGGCCGAAGTTATCGTTTGGGAAATATAGATATGTAGAAAGAAATGTAGTGAGAAATGTAGAGTGAGAAGTGTGAAGTGTGACGTCTCACTTCTTAACCGATTCAATACGGATGGGTCATATATGACCCAAGACGAAAATCATATGTCAAAAATCAGTTTTAAGAGATAGAGCTTTGCTTTCTTCAGCAAAAATGTTCAAAATTAACTGCTTCATCCCGAAAAATATTGCACAGGTCAGGTTACGGGTACTACGATGATCTAGAGCATCCAAACTATTATTGAGTTGTAATTTTTATGTTTTCAGGAATCAACACCATACTTATTGTTAAATAATTGAAATTGAAACGCTTAATGATAAAATTTTGCGCCTACCCAGCGGTATAACAGATCTTTTTAAATATCTACGATACTCCAAACCGTCCTTGAATTCAGATTTTAATATTCAAATCGATCAACAAGAAGATCTACGATGTCCTCACTATTTTTATGAGTTGGAATAGGTCTACAGTACCTCGTAACACCATTACAGACACACTACAGAAACAGAATACGTTCAATATCTACGAAACTCCAAACTGTCCTTGAGTACAGATCCTTAAATTTAAAACGATCAACATGAAAATTTTCGATGTCTCAACTATTTTTATGAGCTGGAATAGCTCATGTATGGTATCGAAGATATTCTGAAAATGTTAGGATTTGTATAAACTGGTGTACAGATGTCCCATAGGACTCAAACTAACATACAAGCTCGGAATCCTATGGATTATTCTGTTGATCTTGTAGACCTCCAATATATAACCTCAAGAATGGCTTGGAGTACCGTAGATATTCTGGGAATGTTATAATTTTTATATTCTGGTGTAATGATGTCTCATGGGGCTTTTGCATCTGATACATTAGCTAAGTAGCCGTTCAATCAATCTGTTGGTCTTATAGACCCTTAAGATCTGAATTCAAGAATGATTTGGAGAACCGTAAATATTCTAGTAAAATTGTATTTTGTATATACTGGTGTAATGGTGTCCCATGGGGCTTAACCAACTAACACACTAGCTCTGAAACCTATGAATCACTCTGTTGGTCTTAAAGATCTCCAATATCTGAACTCAAGAATTATTTGGAGTACCGTAGGAACTTTGAGAATGTTGTGATTTGTATATACTGGTGTAATGATGTACCATGGGGTTGCTCCAACTAACACACAAGCTCAGGACCGTATGAATCACTCTATTGGTGTTGTAGACCTTCAATATTTGAACTCAAGAATGGTTTAGATTAGCATAGCTATTCTGGGAATATTGAATTTTTTAAATACTGATGTAATGATGTCCCATGGGGTTTCTACAACTAAGGCACAAGCTCATAAACCTATCAAGCACTCTGTTGGTCTTGAAGATCTCGAAGATATGAACTCAAGAATTGTTTGGAGTACCGTTGATGTTCTGGTAACACTGCGATTTGATACAAATGGTTTAATTGTGTCTCAAGTACCATTGCCAACTTCATATTAGGATTGAGGCTCCGTAAAACGCTTTGTTATTTATGTAGATCATCAAGATCTGAAATCAAGGAAGGTTTGGAAGCCCAAAAAGATCTCGAAAAAATATATTTCCCCCCATATTTCTACTTTTTTATGGTTTGCATCTGTTTTTGAAGCAGTATGTCCAAAATGTATGTTAAAATACGACAAAAAAATCCACATTGAATCTGTTAATCCGTGTTTCTTGTTTTTCACTGAGAAACGTGAAAAATGTGAAGTGGGAAGTGAGAAATGACAAGTGAGGAATAGGGGGTAAGACGTAAGCAGTGAAAAGTTTCACTTATCACACCTCACTTTGCACTTTCCTCTTCTCATTGTGAGTGAGAAGAAGTGATAAGTGAGTAATTCTACTCGTTCGTAAATTCTCACAAATTATTTCTTACTTTTAGCTTCGTACTTTTCACTTCGCATTTCCCAAAATTAGAAGTGATAAGTAAGGAAAACAAGGTACGAAGTTAGACATCTCACTTTTTATTTCCTACATCTCATTTCACACTTCTTATTTCTCGAAGTGAGAAGTGAGATTGAGAAGTGCGAAGAAAGAAAGAAATGAGATAAAAAATGAGACGTCTCACTTCTAATTTCTCACTTTTTATGAGAAGAGGAAAGATAGGTTTCTCGCTTCGCACTTTAGAATTAAATTGTCTCACTTCTTTTTCACTTGCCACTAAGCACTTTATACGTTACACATATTTTTTCTCTCTTCTCACTACTCATTTCATTCTTCTAGTTTATATATTCTTTGTTACTACTTCTCAATTATATTTTTTCACTTTTGACATTCACTATTGTTCGGAAAAACGAAAATATTAAGCACATAGCCCGCTTAGAAAACGACATTTATGTTCGTATGGCCCATTCGGTCCAATGACATATTTGGCCATATGACGTTTTCGGCCAAATGGGCATTTTTTCCAAGCGACTATTTCGGTTAAACGACATTTTTGACCATATGGAGTTCGCGATTGAACATCGACGCAACACTTATTTTTTAACAGGATCTCAGTAATATATCACGTCTACGAGGACCATACCATACCATACCATACCATACTTTTGAGTAGAAATAATTTCAAAATAAATTATATCCTATTTTTACAAACTATAACAAACATGGCACAATTTTCCCTATCATACATACATCTATTTATAAATTCAGAGGTGATTTAGGAATATTGTAATGCGTCTATCTTCAATATGTCTAGAATGGTGGAAGAAAGTGTCATGGTGCATTACAGATTCAAATATTAAATCAGAGCATGCTATGAAATCATGTTTATTTTTTTGGATGTATTTTGGATAGATTGGATGCTGTTGAGCATCGATTCACCCATAACCACACTTGGTCGGGGTTCAGCCAAATCACACCAAGCGCCATCGAAAAATTACCGATTTTTCTGCTCAAACTTTCGTTTAGCAGATTTAATTGATCGCAAATCGCATCGAACATCCCTCAACCCCATAACTGAGGATATCCTACTGCAAATGTATGCTTAAATTGATATGAAACTATTTCCGTTGTCCTTGTACGAACAAAATATCACAAGTCAGTCGACAAGCAGCTTGGTGCGGTTTGGCTGAACCCCGACCACTTGGGGAACATCCATAAATTACGTAACGCAAAAAATGGCAAAAATTTACCCCCCCTCCCCCCCTTGTCACAGAATGTCACATTTTCTTCGACCCCCCCCTAATTTCGTCACACGGCCTTTAACCCCCCCCCCCCTTCACTTTTTTTTTCGGAGACGATATAAAAATTTCGACAATATTTTTAAATACAAAAGAAGATATTAAATGATTGTTGTATTCATGAATAAAGTTTTTTTATAAAGTATTTCAACATAAAAAAAATAAATTAGCAGCGGTTATGATATACATTTATAAACTTACGCTACTCTTCAATCCACGGGTTTTGTAGATGATCATTGATCGATACTACTAGATAATCGCTTGGTTCGGCCGTCGTATCGCTTGTCAACGGTGGTGATTGAGGCAAATCACTGAGGTCCAACTCGTCTTCTTCAATCCACTCACAATCCATGTTTCCTCCACGGGATATGATAGCCATCCATTCACGTTGGCGTTTTGCAGCAACTCTAACCGGGCGCGTTTTTTCGCGGCTGCTTGGGATGTTAGAATGGTCTTATGCGATTTTCTGTGTTCTCGGAGCATTACTGCTGAAGCAAAGTATATTCCGCAGGAACCGCAAATCCTGTCACTCAAAACACTTTTCACAGAAGTACAATACAGATCGTATGGGATCAGCTTATATGCATTTGCCGATTTTGGAAGAATATTCTCGTTGTGGAGAGAATTCAAGACGAACATCGAAGGAAAGTGTAGTGTTTCGTCTTTTGCAGATGCAGCTAAACCATGAGAGGTTTGAGAAAGTGAAACTGGGGGCGGAAGAAATCTGTTGCGCAATACATTTTGCAAGCTGCCTCTTAAAGGTGAACAACAGTTTCTGCAACAAATATAGAATAAGTTATCATTTTGGAAAAGGTAGATTATTACATTTACCTGTCGGAACATTTCACAATCTGGAGCAAATATTGACTGGTCCTTACGTGCTTTGCAAACCAGATCTGATCGAAACCATGAAATGATTCTGGATCAAGCTCAGATGATTCCGGGTCGATGTATTCGGCCACAGTTGAATAACCGTCGATTGTCATTTCGCTCCAAACATCCGCAAGTAATTCACCAGCGTACTTGAAGTTCTGCTTCTCCAATGCAAGATCAGTTGTCCTCAATTGGCTATCCAGATGGGAACCAAAATGATTGTGTGGAATTATCAACCCAGCTAGCTCTTTGCTCAATGGTGCCATACGTCGTTCAACTCGGTTGAATGCACTTCGACCCGGCGCGTTTGTTGCCACAAACAGTGCATCAAGGTTGTGTTCCATGAAATGGTGAACTGCTGTCTGTATTACTTTTTGGTAGCGCGGATTCTCATCCGGACCACCGTCGACGATAAAAATAAGGACAGGCTTAACAAATCCATCAAATTTTAGAAGGACCTCGAATGACTCAAGAGTAAGCAAACGTTCAAAATCTAAACCATGAGAGTAAGCTGTCGATGAAGAATGCTTCCCAGATCGAACTGCAATGTACGTAGGCCCAGAATATCCTACCGCTTCAGGTTTTCCTAGGCCATTAGGCTTTATTTCAATGCCCGCATACACCGAAGGAATAAGCTTATGCTTATTCGCGACCACCAGTCGTGATCTGGGAGAGTTACCTTGTACTCCACATGCATAAGCATCGGTGCCTGCTTATTTGCGGCAGCCAACCCAATAGCAACTCTTGCTTTATCATCCTGACTAATGAAACCAGTTTCATTGGGTCCCAGAATTGATGCGATTTCTTCGAGTGATCTGATTGATGCTGTACAGAACCGTCCGTCAGGATGTTCTTGGTGCTTAGCATTGCTTGCGCGTAGCAACTTTACTGGTACAGTATGAATATGTCGCTTACCTTCACTGGAATCAGCTCTTCTAGGGATCAGTCGTAGATATGTTGCTGATCGCTTGATGTTAAATCCTTTCGTTTGAAGAGCGGCAGTCAACTCGTTTAGAGTTTTCACACTCCTCACACTTTCATCGTGACGTCTGTCATGTGCAGCAGAGCCATGTAATGCTATGTCGCAAATAGCCTTGAGCAGGTCTGGCTGCTCCTCTTCCAATCGAGGCCGTCCTTGGCACTCGCGAAACGTTAGATAATTTGCTGTAATTTTTTGCCATTATTGCGTGAAATTCGTATTTTAATGTAATACTGTACCTGCTTCTGGAATATCCTTCATTAATTGTAACTTTGCCTGCTTAGTTTTGTCACGATATTTCTGTTGCCGAGCCTGTTGATTCACTTTTAGTTTCATGTCCTTTTCAAGTTTAATTTTTTATTCTTCAAATTTTCAAGCTGTTTGTATTCGTCATCTGTCAATAATCCACTTGATTTCCTGTCCGACAGGAAAACAACTTGTGAATTGACGTCGTTAAGTTGGGTCGTTAGGCTTTCTTGAGCTGGAGTAGAGCGTTTGTTAGCACCAGATGTCGAAGGTGTGGCATTATCGGTTCCTTTCGGCTTTGGCATCGATTTTGTTGTGGATTCGGTTGATGAAGTAGGCTTCGCAGTTGTGGTCAACGATTTGCCCCAGAACTGGAGCAACTTTCCCTGCTTTGTCAGTACAAGCCCTCTAATTCCTTGATTTTCTTCTCGACTTTCTCTTCGAGAACTTTAGCATCCTTCTCCTTCCATACATTCCAAAATTCAACGGCTTCAAACTGGCATTGCTGTCTTTTCTTGTTCGGAAATGCTTTCACAAAGGCATTGAACAATGAGTGAAAAAGTGCACCTCGATCCATTATTCAAACTTTCAAAGTAATTCCGGAAATAAACACTTCACACTGCTACGAAAAACTGAATGAACACGGGCTTGCATCAAATGTCATTAACAAAAAAACAACAAATGGAAGTAATGGGCGATTCCCGATAATTCGACAAATTTATTTTGATTGAAAATCTTCGATATGTTGTTAGCGTTTTTGTCGATAAATAAATCTTAATAAATTTATTTCGCCTAATACAACACTGTTAATGCAAAATCAATTTAATAGATTTCCTTTTTATTCATGCTTATAGTGGCAAACTAAGAGTAAACTACAATAAATCAGTCTGTCCGAATATACCAAAACCAAAATTTCACGAGATCACAAATCTTCCCGAAAAAATCTTGGTTCCTAACTGATATAACATATTTTCACGTAATATTTTCATTCAATCCATTAAGATTTTCCAAACAACCATGCGTTTACCAATCATTTCACATGCAATTAAGTCTTTTTGCACCACCTTCGGGAGATTTGCCCAAGGCTTATTTTTAAAACATATTTTTAATACGTCAGTAAGTCAAAAAATCCTTGATTTCGATAGGATTATTGTGAGATGTAGCTAGTTTTGTAAATTTCCTATCTGCACGTAGAAGACCTGCGGTATGTGAGAAAAACTGCTTTCATTTCATCTGCCGATAGATGAATATTGCGTACATGAAAAAGTTGGCCAAAATATTAAGTTATCATTATTGAAGGGAACTATTCCACTGAACTATGAAATGTTATTTTAGGAAGAATGATGTTAAACTTCTGAAAATAAACACAAACATGAGGAAAGAGTAATTTATTTTGCTCATTTATTTGTTTTAAACAAACTAAGACAGCAATTGAATGAAGAACCAAAACAGTAACATTTTCCGGATGTCGAAAAGCGGCAAAACAAGTGCAATTTAAAGAAACACTTTTATCGATGAAATATTTGGCAGGCAAACACCATTATTACTGGTTCAAAACCGAAAGATTTATTTTCATTAAAATTTATCCTATACATCGCTTTATACATTTAAGAAAAATGTGACGTTACGGTCAGGTCCACCCCCTCCCCCCCCTTTGTCACATTTGGTCACGTTTCATTCAACCCCCTCCCCCCCTAAAAGCGTTACGTAATTAATGGACGCTCCCTTGTTCAATAGAAAATTTTGAGCAATATTTCCGAACAAAGCTCCACTATTTCTTTTAAATCTGAATTTTGACAACTGATTCCATTTTTTGAATCATATATGACACATGCACATTGAACTGATTAATCTGAGCATTTTTGTTGAATTTTGCCCAATTGATTCGATTCGCTCGGCTCATCAAATACACTAGAGGTTCAGATTCGATTGAAACTAAAAAGGGTGGTCTGTTCAAAATTTCACAGTTGTTTAAATTGATTGAACTGGTCAAATTTGTTCGATTTGCGGAATATTTCTGAGAAAATTTGAATAAAATACAATTTTTTAGGATCATTAATCAATCAAATAACACAGAGTTATTTCCGATTTTTTTTTAAACCTCTAATACTTGAAGTATAATCGAAGAATCTAGATGTTCCTTAAGACCAGTTGACGCGAAATTGCAAGTAAAATTTTATTTCGTTCTAAACGGATTTAATAGTACTCACGTTGAATGCATTCCTAAATGCAAATGTGAAACATTCGCTAGAAACCGGCTGAGATTTTTTGTTGCAGAACTGACTCGTTTGTCTATTCAGCGGTGACATAATCCGCCCAAACCTGAAATAGAAAAACCCCAAAACATATTGTGGTCAAATAAATCGTGCACATTTGCAAATCTATTGATGAGCCACAGTCACCAGTCGGATCCTGCAGTCCAAAACTGGTATTGCAAGGATTTCTGCATCTGCTCTTCGGAATTGTGCTCGAGGGTAACCACGAGCCAAAAGCCATCTCTTTCGTTGCATATGCGATCATCGCACGATCGCACATTTACCTTGGATTTTCACCACGGACAATACTGACGTCAAATAGAATCCTCTGCTGGGACAGTGGAAAAGTGTGCGCTATTTGTTTTAAAACGGGGGACGGCGAAGGTCATTGCTATGAATTACGACCGGAAGCGGATGGTTTGAAATGGTGAGAGCCATTTATCTACTATACACAAACATATTCATTGCTGAATTATGTTATCACATCTTTGAGCTCGTGAGAAATAGTGCCCACCCACAGCTTCAGCTGTTTTTTTTCACTATGATTTCTTTATTTTCTAAACTAAACGATAGGTAACGATATTGCAATGTAGTCAGCAAGACTATGTCAGCATGAAGCTGTTCTGCTTTGACACTTTCCTCACTTTCTCGTACTCACTAGCTTAAACTGAATGGTCATACTTTCAGTACTAAGAATGAAAATCCAATAATGTTTTATATAGAAACCTGTTCGGCTAGACGAATGAAGCTATGCACTTTAGGGATGATATAATTGATAAAAAATGATGAACTGTAAAGTTCAGTAAAAAGGGTTTTATTTATTAAAATTCTCTTCAGTGAAACATTCTTGTAAGACAGATAAAAAGAATCAATCAAGTTGGATAGATCACATTTGGCTTCTGCCAGCGTAGGCAAACGTTGTAACCACTACAGCAAATTCGCCGAAAGAGGATGCAGAGCTCAGAGTTGTCACCAAAGTCATCCCAGCCGGCATCATTGACACGTGCGGCAAGCTGGTACGGTTGAAGTAAAAGCGAACCTTCAAAGGCAGTTTTTGGAACTTTTCGTTTGAAAAGAGAAATGGAGATGTACACCTACATGCACTACATGTGTACTTACATACGCACATACATGCCGATTGACTAGGAGAGCTTTCGCGATTATGGGTGAAGGTTGAAAAGGCGTGACCCTTGTTGGAATGCATCAAGACTTTTTCTGTCGAACTGTTTCGTTTTGGGCTTTTTGTTCGCATATGACACGTATAAGTTAGTAGCTGTGGACCGGACCGTATTTATGCTTTATTTCCGCAGATTTTTAAATATTGTGAAACTCTCAAGTAGAATTGTAAAAAATCTAATATCCATTGATTGGGACTAAATACTTACTGAAATTCATGCTTGTAATTTTTGTTCTATCGTTCCGTTTGTAATGTTCAATACCTTAGGCTGTATCTTCTTTGCTCATAAATTTGCAAACAAAGGCGTATGCAGGCTCTATACTGCCGTTCTACGCATAATTGTGCCATGTTACCTTTGTTAAAAATATCAAACTAATTTTAGAATCACTTGAATCTAAAAATCCCAGAATAATCCACCTAGCGGTGATGTTGCCTTTCTCGTGTGTTATAAAATGTAACAAGAAAAGCACATAAGGTTAAAACTTTAGGGAGATTCAGTTATTTCCATCAACTCACATTTATTTGCGTTCATTTGAATGCATTCCAGCAATTTTTGAAAAAAAAATTCGAATTTGATTTTTTCTTCCAAGACTTTTTGGAAAAATTGGGAAAAAAAAATTTTTTTCTTCAATAACTCCGGAACGCAATGGCCGATTGGGCCAATTTTCAATAGCGAAAAATTAGGAAGCATTCCGCGTCAAATACCCGTTGCAAGCAAATCGAATAACTAAGCTTGAGCTTGATTGACTGCTCGTAGTTGCTACTCCATTATGACCAAATCAGCTGTTCTTGCACAAGGAACCAACAGATGTTTGCTTGGGACTAGCACACATCTTCAATGTACAAGTACTGGTGATCTCATTTGTTGGGTCATACTGGCGCCTGCCACGTCAGAATGCAAGTCAATGTAGGGAAGGGGGAGGAAATGATGATGTAATCATTCGCCCACTGCAAGTCGAATATACCTCTGCACTTGCCACGAGTTCATGCGGAATTTGTTGGAATTTCTGGGTTAGGTTGGAGAGGCAGAGGTCCGTCTTGGTAAACGAGCTGCCAATGTGATAGATAGGAGAAGGTAACTGATGGATTTTCTAATTGGATGTAGGAAAGAGCCCTATACTATAGTTCATTTCCAATTCTAGCAGATTACTGTTAGAATACTCAAGTTTAAGATATAGGAATAGTAATGGAAACGGTATGGAAGTCCATTTCCAGTTCTAGCGATTGCTAGAACATGAGAAATAAAGAGAAAGATACAAAGTAGGAGAATGGAACGGACCTGGGATTGAACCCACGACCTCCTGCGTATGAGGCAGAAGCAGTAGTCATATGACTACCAAGCCCGCTGCAAGCAAATCGAATAAGGCTAAGTACAAAAAAATATGTCTCACATTTTTTTTGAACACTCACATACACACATACAGACATCGCCTCAGTTCGTCGAGCTGAGTCGATTTAATCTTTTTTTTTAACTATGGGTCTCCGAGCCTGATATCATAAGTTTGGTTTTGGAGTGATCCTACAGCCTTTACGTATACTTAGTATACGCGAAAGGCAAAAAGTTGCCAATAATCTTTGAGTGTTATGAGCGTAGGATTCGCTTCTCCAGACTATAAAACGGATCACTACTTAGGTAAGGTACAATGGGGGAAGTGGAATAGGAAAAATCGATAGTGCATGTTTGAATTAGTGTGAAATCAGTTTAAGGTCACTCCAGACAGAATCCAAGTTTCAAAGTGCTCGCGTTTTCGGGGGCACACCACTCGATACGGAGGCGGCAGACAACTATCTTTTTTGTTGATTCACCTTTGCTGTGTCGCAGCATGCGTGAAAAATAAAAATGACAGTTGTGCTGAATGCATTTAAATGATCTAAATGCTATCAAAAACAGTAAATTTTGCACCAACTGGGCTATAATGCATACCATTTTAATTGCTACAAATTTATGGAAATAGATTTAAAAATTTGGAGTGGTTTTTCCACTTACCCCACTTTACCCATGTTACCTTGACCTTAAATTATGATGAGTAGTTATATATTTATAACTAAAATCAAACGATAATTACTCTGAGTATCTTTTGTTGAATAATTTGGTTAGTTTAACGGAATATGTTCCCAAGGAATTCTCGTAATAGCTAGTGGAGGGCTGGTTTA
The DNA here is from genome assembly GCF_024139115.2 of Armigeres subalbatus. NCBI lineage: Eukaryota > Metazoa > Arthropoda > Insecta > Diptera > Culicidae > Armigeres > Armigeres subalbatus. Next base: position 113,889,551 of record NC_085139.1, on the reverse strand, counting down.
GCCTTCTCGAACACTAAGTGTACGTAAAATCTCTATATTCGCCCCAAATATGAACTTTTTATGGTAAAATAGGATTATAGGGTTATAGGCTTATAGGGTTTTAAACCAATCAACTTAGTTTAACGAATTGAGATGATGTCTGTGTGTGCGTGTTGGTATGCATGTGTGTGCACAAAACACGTACAAAATTATCACCTATTTTCAAACTTCTTCTTCTTCTTATAGGCATTACATCCCCACACTGGGACAGAGCCGCCTCGCAGCTTAGTGTTCATTAACACTTCCACAGTTATTAACTGCGAGGTTTCTAAGCCAGGTTACCATTTTTGCACTCGTATATCATGAGGCTAACACGATGATACTTTTATGCCCAGGGAAGTCGAGACAATTTCCAATCCAAAAATTGCCTAGACCGGCACAGGGAATCGAACCCAGCCACCCTCAGCATAGTCTTGCTTTGAAGCCGCGCGTCTTACCGCACGGCTAAAGAGGGTCCCTCTATTTTCAAGCACTTGTCCTCAACCAATTTGTTCGGCAGAAAAGCATTCAACGGCGAAACTATGAATATAAATTTATGAATATAAATCATGAATATAAATTATGAATATAAATTATGAATATGAATTAATGTGAATTATGGAATATATTCACCTATCAGTGCTTTTTTTACCCGCCTTAAATTTTTTTTCATACGTAAAAAATGTGAAAAGAATCAATACCGATAGGTGGATCAATCAGGCGTTTTCTTATTTATTTATTTTATTTTATTTTATTATTTGATTTCATGGTACAAACCACTACACATTGAATGTGATTACTTTAATAGTACATATTATAATGGTCACCTGTGAATCAAATTCACTGGAAATGGGACAATGTGTGCAAATAAGAATTGATTTTATAAATGCAAAATTTAACTTCTCCGAAACCTAAAATGACAGTTCAAGCGTTAACCGATTATACAAATTTTATAATAGTATTAGGCCGTTGCAAATATTTAATTAACATTTATCTTGCTGGTCTCCGAAAGGTCAAGGGGATGGATAAAAAATAAACATTAAAATGAAAAAAAATAAATAAAAAATAACTCGTCCAATTTACAGAATGTTTTGAAAATCCTCAAAATTATCCGAATTTGATTTTGTTGCCCCCTCAAAATATTATTTTAAAAAAAAATCCGGGGAGGGGGGAAACAAAATAGATTTTAAATATTTGTATCGGCCTTAGTGTGAGCATCAAAGTATATTCTTGCACAATGTTATGGTGTGGTAAAAACTGTGAAGTATGTACAATTCCAATTTTGCTAGTCGATTTCCACACTTACCTCCTTTTTCCACTTCCATAAGGTACATGTTTTCACTCTTCATTATCAGCAAATGGCTACTTCATTTTTTCGGTGGGACAAATCGACTCGAGTTTGGATTTTTTCATCAAAGGTAACATGAAACAATTAGAGGTATTGCCGCTAGGGTATATCCATAGGGCTGTTTTAGACCTGCTATGAAGGCGGCTAAAGCGTCTTCTTCTATGAAAGTATTCATAGCCTGCCAGCTATTTTAATACTCTGGCCAGGGTTGGCAGAAATTGCTCTCTATAGATAACGAACAACGATAAAAGAGAGGCAAAAACTATTCCGAATCATAACAAGCCATGATAACAAATTTATCAAACTTGTATACAAGTGCGAAAAAAAAAAATCGGATAGGCTTCGCTGTTTTCGCTCATTTCGTGTTGGTTACTGCACAGCTGTGTAGAACAAGTTAAAATGCATCATCAGAACCAGTGCTCCCCGTATTTGGTGCTTTCTAAATGTATCATGGGGTATAGCCTCCCGAATCAGTTCTTTATCATGACAGCTTGCGAAAAATGTCTCTCACGGTATGCTACATATCGTAGGTATATGTATAGTGGGGCGTCATGGTCATTTTTTCAAATCAATGGTTTTTCGAAGCCATTCTGGGTCCTGAACAACTGTGCAGAATTTGGGACCGATTGGTTGCTTCCTCGCTTTCCGCATCGCGTTTGAAGTTTGTATGGAAATTAGTATGAGAGAACGTACATTTTTGCATTTCTACTACTAAAGGCTTCAGTTCATCGTAAACCAAGTGGCACATTGCGTTAAAGTATAAACCAAAGGATACCGAAAAACTTTGCTGAAGAAGGCACGTTGCTGGAACGTCCACGAAAAAAGTTATAACGCTTAGAACATTGAGTATTAAAACTATATGCAAAAAATCGTTTATTCTGCCAGCACTGCCGTACTACGTAGACCAATAATTTAATTGAGTGTTATTTCAAAATAATTGATATTATAGGGCTTTAGAGCTAATGGGAGCTATCCGGATTCATTTCACAAAAAAAAAATCCGACGAGAAGGAAGATGGGTTTTGTCCTTCGAGAACCATAGGTTGTCCGGTAGTGCTGGCAGAAACATTGATTTCTTGCATATGGTTTACCCAATCAATTTTCGAAACGTAATAACATTTTTTGTAGACCTTCCAGCTACGTTCCTTCTTCGGCAAAGTCTTTCAGCATCTTCCAGACTAGATGCTAACGTATTGAGTCACGTGATTGATGATAAATTGAAGCCGCTAAGAGCAAAATTGTAAAAAAGTACGTTTTCCCATACTAATCTCCATGTAAATTAAAAACGCGATGCGGCATGCGAGGTTACAACCAATCGAGCCCATATTTTGCACAGTTGATTGGGACCCCAAAACGATTCAGAAAAACCTTGATCTCACTTGATCGGACGAAGTTTGCGTTTTTCCATACAACCGCGCCCCACTCTGTATACAGAGATGATAACTGAAAGACTTGTTCATTCTCTTTAGGATTCAATCCCTGACTCTGGCTTTTGCTTTGCAAGAGTCTAAATGTATGGGTGAGTTTGCGGTCTATTTTGTAATGCGCTCGCTCGGTTGCTTTGTGACACCTCTTGAGTAGCCACAGAAGCAAATGAGAGCGAATGGGAGCTACAGTCGACTCTCTACATTTCGATGTTCTATATCTCGATATATCTCCCTATGTCGATGGTTTTCTCGGTTCCTTCAATCTACATACATTTGGACTTTCTACATCTCGATAACCTCCCTATCTTGGTATCTCTTTATCTCGATATCTTCTGGTCATATTTTGTTCAAGATTGTCTCTCCTTATGTCGATATGTAAAAATTTCTAGGCTACTACACGGAACCGCGAAACGACTCACTTCATGGTTCCTTTCACTCAAATCCGCCCTTGCGTGGAAGAAGCCAAAAATAAGTAATATGCGAAAAAATCCGGTGAGTACTTTGCCTTTACTCCCGTGTTGAATTTTCACCCACTATGAAGTTTCACCAACTCAAATTTATGTTATTTTCACTCACCGAGACTATGGTGAAAACAACTCAAATTTGGCTTCTTCCACGGAACAGCAAACGTTGGGTCGATGCAGCTCTCTTTGTTTATAATATCATTCATGAGAGGGAGTGAGAAAACTACCTAATATTAAGTTAAAAATTTGAACTTCGTACTCAAAGTTGAGTTCTTTAAACTTTATTTTTAGGTTCTTTATTTTTTCTGTGTACACCATATTTGAACAATAACAAACACATCAAAAACAGGAAACGACATTTGTTCTGTTGTCGTTTTTCATAGTAACGAGCTTTTTTCGATCTAGTATCCATTTCAATTTTCTTTCCATTCCTCGATCTGTCCATTCTCGATGGTCCGTTCAATATCTAGATGTGGAGAGGCGACTGTATTTCACTGCAATTACTACACGACATTAAGTTTGTCCAAAAATTCCTCAAAGCATTCTTTCGAAGCAATTCTAAGAAAATTTCGAAAATTTCTTCGGAAATTCCTTTGCGAATTCTTTTAGAAATTTCTTCAGAGATTCTTTTGGATTTTTTCCATAGATTCTTTTGAAAATTTCTTTGTAAATTCCTTTATGAATTCCATTTAATTTCCTTTGAAATTTTCTTCGGAAATACATTAGAAACTCCCTCCAGGAAATCCTTTAGTAAAACCAAATTACTTACATTACTTATGGATCCTGTACACCACCGGTGGTGCAAAGGGTCGACTTGAAAGATCTCCATCTTGAGCGTTGCCCGGCTATCGCTTTAACCTGTTGCCAGGTTAGATTTCAGTCGACTTCTTTTATTTCTTTATTGAGGCTTCACCGCCATGAGCCTCTGGGTCTGCCTATGCTGCGATGTCCCGCTGGGTTCCAGTCTAGTGCTTGTTTACCGATTTCGTTTCCGCCCTTACGTAGAGTGTGGCCGACCCAGCCCCAATTCCGATCCCGGATTTCTGTTGCTATCGGCCTCTGGCGACAACGACGATGGAGCTCGTTGTTTGAGATCCAGTTGTGGGGCCACCAGGCCCGAATTATATTCCGCAGGCCTCTGATGATGAACACCTGCAATCGTTGAGTGTTCTCCACTGATACACACCATGTTTCGCTAGCGTATAACAGTACAGATTTCACGTTAGAGTTGAAAATTCGTATTTTGGAGCGTTCACTTATCTGCCTGTTTTTCCAGATATTTCTTAAACTCGCAAACCAGCCCTTGCTTTCTTGATTCGTGCGCCTATGTCGATCTTGGTACCGCCGTCTGACGCCATTTGGTTACCAAGATATTGGAAGCTTCAATATTTTCCACTGGTTGCCCGGCTACTGTGAAACTGGAAGGGGTCACCGTGTTCACATCCAACGATTTGGTTTTGTTAACGTTGATGAGTAAGCCTGTCGAAGAGTAGCACTCGGCAAGGCCGTTGAGCTTACTCTGCATATCAAAGCGCCGTTGAGCGAGGAGTGCAACGTCATCAGCCAATTCGATGTCGTTTAGGTGCTCCATGGTTATGGGCTGCCATAACAGCCCGCGGTTTGATTCACGATCAATCGCACCTACCAGAATATCATCGATTACAATGATGAACAGTAACGATCCTTGCCTCACACCAGCTACGCGGGTCGGACAAGACCCCATTGTGCTGCACTCTACACGAGAAGGCCTCGTACTGTGCCTCGATGAGGCCGATGATTTTCTCAGAAACCCCCTTGCGTCTCAGGGTGCCCCACATATTCTCGTGATTGAGACGGTCGAAAGCTTTTTCGTAGTCAATGAATGCCAAGTAAAGGGACTCTTTGAATTCGTTGACCTGCTCCATAATGATACGGAGCGTGACAATACGATCCACACAGGATCTTCCGTCACGGAATCCGGCCTGCTACCGCCGGAGAGGCGTATCGATCTTCTCCTGAATCCGGGCTAGGATGAGTTTGCATAGAACTTTGAGAACGGTACACAGCAATATAATGCCTCGCCAGTTATCGCATACAGTCAGGTCCCCCTTTTTGAGCACCTTCACTAAGATACATTGTATCCAGTCGACCGGGTGTCCCAGATATTACGAAATAAACGATGCAGTAGTTGAGCGGATATCATGGGGTCAGCTATGAGCATCTCGGCTGATATGCGATCGACCCCTGGGGCTTTATTCGATTTCATGCTTTAGATGGCTGTTAGAATCTCTAGCACTGATGGAGCTTCGGTATTGATGCATGTTATACGTCGGATCCTAGGCAGATCATGCCGAGGTGGCTGGCACTTGAAAAAGTTGTTGGAAGTGCTCGAACCAGCGTTTCAGCTGGTCAGTTGGGTCGACCAATAACTGATCATTCGCGTCTTTCACAGGCATCGTTGCATTCATCTTCGCCCCGCTTAAGCATCGTGTGATATCGTAGAGGAGGCGAATGTCCCCGGTTGCTGCAGCTCTTTGTCCTTCGTCGGCCAGAAAGTCTGCCCACGCTCGCTTGTCCCGTCGACATAAGCGTTTTACTTCCTTCTCGAGAGCCGAGTTTCGTTGACGGGCTAAGACTTTGGCTCCTCTGGTTTTTGATCGCTCTATCGCGGCTTTGGCTTCTCTTCGCTCCTCTTCCTTCCTCCGGGTGTCATCGGTGATTCATTGTTTTCTCTGGGTGCGCAGTTCGCCCAGATTGTTCTTGCTGGTGGCGATCAAGGCATTCTTGATGGCGGTCCATTGGTCTTCCACGCTGCCATCTTCCGGAATATCTGCAGCACGCGTCTCCAGTTCTTCATCGAAGGACCGTTCACCGTGGCATCTTCCAGTCGGCGTGTGTTCAACCGTCGTCCAACTCCTCCTGTCGACGAATCCGCGCAATAAGCAGGCGTATTTCGCCGATGAGGAACCGATGATCAGACGCAATATGGGCACTACGTTTATTCCGTATATCAAGAAGGCTCCGTTTCCATTTTCGGCTGATGCAGATGTGGTCGATTTGATTTTCTGTAAAGCCGTCACGGGAGACCCATGTAACCTTGTGAACCGGTCGATAAGGGAAGATCGATCTCCCGATCACCATGTCGTTATTACCACAAAATTCTGCGAACAGCTATTCGTTTACGCTAATTTCTTCGAGACAATGGCGTCCCATAATGCGCTCATGGTTCAAGTTGTCGGATCCGATATTGAAATCGCTCAAACAGATCTTGACATCACCTTTCGGAATTCTATCTACGACGGCATTGAGTTGACTGTAGAAGTTATCTTTGTCTTGCAGATCGGCAGCATCGGTTGGCGCATAACATTGGATTATAGTAAGGTTTCGGACCCGTGTTCTTAATCTGGCAACGATTATCCTTTCACTTTATAGGTTCCCACTTCATAAGCGCAGAGTGTGCCTGAGCGCTTAGTAGGAAGCCAACTCCGCGATGCCGGGGAGCGTGTTCACCTCGTAAACCAGAGTATAGCAGAACTTGTCCCAACGGCGTTCTGTGTTCTCCAAAGTTTGGCCAACGGACTTCACTCAGTCCCAGGATCTCAAGCTTCATGCGGCGTGCCTCATTGGCAAGTTGTGCCAATTTACCCTGCTGGGCTAGGGTTAAAACGTTCCATGTTCCTATTCGTGTCCGTTGTTTCGCGCTAAGAGTCGTCGTCGTGAAATCAGTCCGTATTCTTTCATTATCGGATTCTCGAACAAATTGATGTTTCGGGAACAGTAGGTTGTTGGCCCAAGGTTCCCTATCCACCGGGATGGGGCTGCTATCTTAGGTATAGCTTCCGGGGAATAGCATTTCATACTCAGCCGCTGGATGCCCGAACAGACGCTGTTGGAGCCGCACCTCCTATTTGCAAATTCTTTTAAGATTTTTTTCCGAAACTCTTTTAGAGATTCCTTTGGTATTTATTTTTATTTTAAGTTCCATTGGAAATTTGTTTAAAATTCCTACGGAAACTTTTTCAGAAATTTTGTTTACAATACGGAAATTGATTAAGGAAAACCATCCAAAATTTCTTCAGAATAATTCTTTTTTTTTTTTTTAATTTCTTTATGAATTCTTTTTGATAATTGCGTTAGGAATTGCTGCCAAAATTTAATAAGGAACTTCTTCATTTTTTTAATGATTTTCACCAGCATCTATTCCAGATTTGTTTCTAAGAATTTCGTCTAGTAATTCTTGAGATCGTTAATTAAAAATTTCTCCGAAAATTTAATTGGAAATTCCTTAAGGTTTTCGAATATTCATTTAGAAATTCTTTTGGAAATCAGAAATTTATTTAGACATTCTTCTGGGAATCATTCAGAAATTACTTAAAAAGTTCCGGAAAATTTAATCTGGAAATTTCATTGACATTTCCATTAAAAAACTCTTTCGAAAATTCGTTTAAAATTGCCCATTACTATTACTTTTATAAATTTCAGGAAAAAATCTTCCCACAAAATTTCCAGAATAACCATTGCAGCAATTTTAAAAGGAAATTTGGATAGTTTTACTAGAAGCAAAAGGAAGTTCCGAATGTCTGGATGAATTTCTGAGAGATTTTCAAAAGAAATTATCGAAGGAATTCCAGGAGAAATTCCAGAATGAATTCTCGAACAAATTTCCAAAGCAAGTCCTTAAAGATTTTGCTAAAGTTATTTCCGATGGAATTCTTACAGCAATTTACGAAGGAATTTTCAATCTATCAAAATTTCCAAATAAATTCCAAGATTTATCCAGAAAATTTTTCTGAAATAACTCTAAGCAATTCTAGAAAAAAAAAATTTTCAGAGCAATTTTGGAGTATATAATTAAATTTCAGGGAAAGTATTCGATTTGGTAGGTCACGTGCCCCATCGTGTTCTAGCTTAACTCCGCCATTGTTACTCACGGTTTTGTTGGGTCCATTCATCTAGAATTCTCCGGCGGCGGCGGTACACTCAAGTCGGTCGGACGTTGATCGTCCGATTTTTCTGATGATGTATTTTTTCTTTAGAATAATCGGACTTCTTCCGTAAGCACTGCTCGTTCACTTTCAACTTTTATACTAAACTCCGGACGGCCGCGTCATTAACGAGTCATGGCTGGTAGATTTCCAAAAAATATAATTTTCTTCTCATCAATTACAATACATTTTGACACAAAATAGCACTAGTGTACTTATATGAACTGAAGTAAGTATGGTAAGGGGCCCTCCTTAGCCGTGCGGTAAGACGCGCGGCTACAAAGCAAGACCATGCTGAGGGTGGCTGGGTTCGATTCCCGGTGCCGGTCTAGGCAATTTTCGGATTGGAAATTGTCTCGACTTCCCTGGGCATAAAAGTATCATCGTGCTAGCCTCATGATGCAAAAATGGTAACCTGGCTTAGAAACCTCGCAGTTAATAACTGTGGAAGTGCTTAATGAACATTAAGCTGCGAGGCGGCTCTGTCCCAGTGTGGAGATGTAATGCCAATAAGAAGAAGAAGAAGAAGAAGAAGAAGAATGGCAAAAGTTCCGACACGATACATTTGAGCCTACACTGAATCTGATGAGTTCGCTCAACTCAAGACAACAACAAAACATTATTTTTGGTTTGTGAAGGGTTTATGAAAACAGAAGTTTCGATACTACCTTCACAGTATCTGTGTTGATCTGAGGTGTCAACAGTAGATTGAATACTCGCCTCGGTCTATGAAGGCGGATGCAGTATCAAATTGAGTATAATTTGGGTAATCTGAGCCGTGCATAGTTGTGCATAGTAGATTGAGCACTCGTCTAAGGCCATAAGGGCTTCTTTTATTTTATTTTATTCAAAGGATATAACCAGAAAAGTATTTTTGTTAAATTGTAGTTTTGGGACATCTTGAAAGCAGAGATGCATCCTGAACAGAACATGAGCTAAGAGCGCGCCTTGGTGTTCTAAGTTTTGAACTCTGAACACAGTTCAGTGTGCACTGGGTTGGTACGCAAGCAAAACGATCATGGTAACCAAGATTCCTTAGATTTGGAACTATGCAGAAACATACGAGCATGCTTGATTTCTATCCGTTAGATGCCCACGTGTTCCATTGCTAGTCGAAAAATGAGTAGCATGCCGTCGCATGAGTTTGTTTTCCTAGGATACAAGTTGCTAAGTTAGGTCAGTGCTCTTGAACAGTGTGCAGTGTTCGGAACTTTTTGAACATGAACACGCGTTCTCGTGTTCAGATGCATCTCTGCTTGAAAGGGAGGGTTCAATGTAAAACAAATACTCGACAAAATCTGTTGTAAATCGAGGAAATTGTAGGTTATTTTCGGATTTGTGGATACCACACGAATGATTGTACACCCAAAAAACAAATCTGACAATTATTGTATAAAATCTGGGCATATACAATTCTGTAAGCTTTTTATACAAATATTGTATTAAAATAATACAAATCTGTACTATTTCAATACAACAATTGTATTAAAATCTTCCGAAATTATATATGCCCAATTATTATTCAGTTTCTGTAAGGTTCTTGTGCAGAACTGTATTATTTAAAATCTGCCATCCGCTGGCTGGATGTATCCGTCTCGAAAAGCGCTCTGTCCTATCATGTCGTCTCCTATACTAAAAAAAAGCAAAACAGTAAACACGCAAAAATGCAATATTATTTACACACTTAGCCGCAAGCCACACGTCCAAGCCGAGATGTGCTCTGGTGCAATGGTTTTTTGCATGACAGATTTTACTATGCATTCCTGACATGATGTTCATTAGTTCACCGAACAGTGAAAAGAACGCCCGGCCAAACCATTGCCAGTGAAGTCTCGAGCAAATTGATCTTCCAAGCGAAACGAGTGAGGTTCTCGTTTTACGATTTTTCTCTCGCCCAACGCGAGTTATGGGTGGAAATGAAATGTTTTTACGACCTTTGCCGCGCAGTTGGGATATTTATTTTTAGTGTAAGGAGTACCGCCACCACCCGCACAAGTGCTAGATGAGATCTAAAGGAATGAATGCTAAGAGCTCTTTTGGTCCTCAAGGATGAAAACCCACTCGTTCAGTGCAGTGAATCGGCGGCTGTGTATTAGCATAACGGCACAAAATAACGGGAAAGAGCTGACCGCAGCGTTTTCACCACTTTAACCCCAACGGTGACCCAAACTCAATAGCCCGTTGTGTCTGGTTGTTCAAAATATACAATCCCACGATAACGCGTTCCACAACAATGGACATAAAATCCCTGTCGATGGCATTTTTCCGATGTACTCACAAAGATGCGTCGTCAACCGACACTGCCTTCCCGTTGTTGCCGTTGAGTTCCGTTTTTCCGAGAACATGCGCTCCGGGATGGTGGTGCGCTCGATGGGCAATTTCCATCAACATTTCGATATCGAATGTTAAATAATGTTCCATTGTTTGCCCGGTGAGAACGATGAATGGGGTCAAGCGTATCACCTTTTTTTCGAGAGCGTTGTTGGGGCTGGAGTGTGTCTGACACGAGAGTTTAAACTCAGATGAAATTCAAGTGTATTGGCCGAGAATGGAGTTCGACGGATTGCACGTTGCAGAAAAGCACCGTATTGATGGTAATCGCTGTTTAAATGCGGATTATTTTGAAATTGTTTATCCATTTTGTAATCATGACCTGTTCACAGTCATATCCATATTGGATTCCACGTACTAATGTATGGAAAAGTATTTCGAATTTTCCGATAAAATAATGATATCAGTAGAATGAACATCGATAACTTATTGTCGGTTGATTGCCTCGTTGGTATAAATTTCGTCAATGTAAAACAGGTAAAATGTTTATTGCAAAGGGTTCGGTTGAATGTGCTTCGTTTGAAGTGACCTATTTCACAGGTCTCATAAATTTTGTTTCGATTTTTCTACGCAACAGCTAAACATTTGCTGTACCTTGCTTCCATTGATATCTTATCAGCGGATAAGCAGCTTATAAACTTTTATTAGGCTGTAGGTAATACCTCATTTTATCGTCTTGCCGAATTAAACTTTCTCGGAAAATCTTCTTCTGTATCCATTAATTGTTATATAAGCGCTTAATTCGATGATCCTCTTAAATCCACGAGCAATAAAAGTGGGTTCCTCTTTAATTAAAACGCCCTCTCTTTGAAGTTCACTCTCAGCGTCAGGGCCGTGGCAATCGTTTGACATTCCACCTGCAAGATGGATGTCCTTGTCTGCTCACCTGCTGCCCGGTGCATGGTATCTTTATAATAGCAACACCATCATTGACAAACAATCTGCGGTATCCAAAGCCCTCTCAGACTGGGGACGGACACATTGTAGGTACGTCCAGCACGCCCTCCGGCAAAAAGGATATTAATTTGCTCATCAACGATAGCACGACGGTTGCGGTGCCTTAAACCGACCCTCTGTTGGGCGGATCAACTTGCCAGCCAGTCGCTCGGCTGTTGTATTTTATCGTTTATGGCTGCGGCACTGCACCGCTCTATACCTCTTTAGTGGTGGTTCCTATTCTCGTCATAATGCAGTGATGACAAAAAACGACAATCACAGCCGCCACCGAGCGCTCCACTTGCCAAAGGTTGTCACAAGTGGAAATCAGAACGGATGTAGCCCGAAGCCAAAGCCGTTTCACGCTCATTCTGTATCTCTCCTGGTGCTGGGCATCTGCCATTGCCATCGCCGGTCTAACGACGACGGCGCGACGATGATGTGCTCAGTGTCCTCTCCTCTGTGTCGCCGGTTTGCTTCGGGTTGATTTTCCAAATTCATTATTTATCATTAGGTTCGCATCTGGTCCGAGTACGACCCCGGTTTGTCTGTTGACCCCGGTGAACATGAGATATGACCCACTTGCTTCCGTGCCCGTGGCCATACCGTTACGGAGGGTACGGTGCGCAGATCAGTATTCGTTTGTCCTAGATGGCCAAAATTGGTGTTTCGTAAAAGTAGTCGTTCTGGAGTTAGCATTCCAATTAAAACATTCCAACATTTTTATATACTTTTTCCAAATTAAATCCAAATAACGAATTGAAATTTTTAAAAGAAAATTCTAAAATTGCTTTTAAGGGAAATACAGTGTAGAGATAAAAATTCAATCTCATTCACTCCTTCTACTTCTAATCAACAGTCTTTCATCTGTGTATCTTTTCCTCCCCCTTTTCTTTAAATTCGTAGGAATTTCCCACGAAAAATCAAATGAACTTCTCGAAGAAATTCAAAGGAATTTCCCAAGAAAATTCGAAGGAATTCTTCTTCTTCTCTTCTCATTGGCATTACATCCCCACTCTGGGACAGAGCCGCCTCGCAGCTTAGTGTTCATTAAGCACTTCCACAGTTATTAACTCCGAGGTTTCTAAGCCAGGTTACCATTTTTGCATTCGTATATCATGAGGCTAGGACGATGATACTTTTATGCCCAGGGAAGTCGAGACAATTTCCTATCCGAAAATTGTCTAGACCGGCACCGGGAATCGAACCCAGCCACCCTCAGCATGGCCTTGCTTTGTAGCTGCGCGTCTTACCGCACGGCTAAGGAGGGCCCGAAGGAATTTCCCAAGGAAATTCGAAGGAATTTCCCAAGGAAATTCGAAGGAATTTCCCAAGGAAATTCGAAGGAATTTCCCAAGGAAATTCGAAGGAATTTCCCAAGGAAATTCGAAGGAATTTCAAGGAAAATTTGAAGGAATTTCCCAAGGAAATTCGAAGGAATTTCCCAAGGAAATTCGAAGGAATTTCCCAAGGAAATTCGAAGGAATTTCCCAAGGAAATTCGAAGGAATTTCCCAAGGAAATTCGAAGGAATTTCCCAAGGAAATTCGAAGGAATTTCCCAAGGAAATTCGAAGGAATTTCCCAAGGAAATTCGAAGGAATTTCCCAAGGAAATTCGAAGGAATTTCCCAAGGAAATTCGAAGGAATTTCCCAAGGAAATTCGAAGGAATTTCCCAAGGAAATTCGAAGGAATTTCCCAAGGAAATTCGAAGGAATTTCCCAAAGAAATTCGAAGGAATTTCCCAAGGAAATTCGAAGGAATTTCCCAAGGAAATTCGAAGGAATTTCCCAAGGAAATTCGAAGGAATTTCCCAAGGAAATTCGAAGGAATTTCCCAAGGAAATTCGAAGGAATTTCCCAAGGAAATTCGAAGGAATTTCCCAAAGGAAATTCGAAGGAATTTCCCAAGGAAATTCGAAGGAATTTCAAGGAAATTCGAAGGAATTTCCAAGGAATTCGAAGGAATTTCCCAAGGAAATTCGAAGGAACTTCCCAAGGAAATTCGAAGGAATTTCCCAAGGAAATTCGAAGGAATTTTCTAAGGAAATTCGAAGGAATTTCCCAAGGAAATTCGAAGAAATTTCCCAATAAAATTCGAAGGAATTTCCCAAGGAAGTTCGAAGGAATTTCCCAAGGAAATTCGAAGGAATTTCCCAAGAATTCCGAAGGAATTTCCCTTCGGAAATTCGAAGGAATTTCCCTTCGGAAATTCGAAGGAATTTCCCAAGGAAATTCGAAGGAATTTCCCAAGGAAATTCGAAGGAATTTCCCAAAGGAATTCGAAGGAATTTCCCAAGGAAATTCGAAGGAATTTCCCAAGGAAATTCGAAGGAATTTCCCAAGGAAATTCGAAGGAATTTCCCAAGGAAATTCGAAGGAATTTCCCAAGGAAATTCGAAGGAATTTCCCAAGGAAATTCGAAGGAATTTCCCAAGGAAATTCGAAGGAATTTCCCAAGGAAATTCGAAGGAATTTCCCAAGGAAATTCGAAGGAATTTCCCAAGGAAATTCGAAGGAATTTCCCAACGAAGGAATTTCCCGAGAAAATTCAAAGGAATTTCCCAAGGAAATTCAAAGGAATTTCCCAAGGAAATTCGAAGGAATTTCCAAGGAAATTCGAAGGAATTTCAAGGAATTCGAAGGAATTTCCCAAGGAAATTCGAAGGAATTTCCCAAGGAAATTCGAAGGAATTTCCCAAGGAAATTCGAAGGAATTTCCCAAGGAAATTCGAAGGAATTTCCCAAGGAATTCGAAGGAATTTCCCAAGGAATTCGAAGGAATTTCCCAAGGAAATTCGAAGGAATTTCCCAAGGAAATTCGAAGGAATTTCCCAAGGAAATTCGAAGGAATTTCCCAAGGAAATTCGAAGGAATTTCCAAGGAAATTCGAAGGAATTTCCCAAGGAAATTCGAAGGAATTTCCCAAGGAAATTCGAAGGAATTTCCCAAGGAAATTCGAAGGAATTTCCCAAGGAAATTCGAAGGAATTTCCCAAGGAAATTCGAAGGAATTTCCCAAGGAAATTCGAAGGAATTTCCCAAGGAAATTCGAAGGAATTTCCCAAGGAAATTCGAAGGAATTTCCCAAGGAAATTCGAAGGAATTTCCCAAGGAAATTCGAAGGAATTTCCCAAGGAATTTCCCAAATAAATTCGAAGCAATTTCCCAAGGAAATTCGAAGGAATTTCCCAAGGAAATTCGAAGGGATTTCCCAAGGAATATCGAAGGAATTTCCCAAAGAAATTCGAAGGAATCTCCCAAGGAAATTTGAAGGAATTTCCCAAGGAAATTTGAAGGAATTTCCCAAGGAAATTCGAAAAAATTTCCCAAGGGAGTTCCAAGGAATTTCCAGAGGAAATTCGAAGGAATTTCCCAAGGAAATTCGAAGGAATTTCCCAAGGAAATTCGAAGGAATTTCCCAAGGAAATTCGAAGGAATTTCCCAAGGAAATTCGAAGGAATTTCCCAAGGAAATTCCCAAGGAAATTCGAAGGAATTTCCCAAGGAAATTCGAAGGAATTTCCCAAGGAAATTCGAAGGAATTTCCCAAGGAAATTCGAAGGAATTTCCCAAGGAAATTCGAAGGAATTTCCCAAGGAAATTCGAAGGAATTTCCCAAGGAAATTCGAAGGAATTTCCCAAGGAAATTCGAAGGAATTTCCCAAGGAATTCGAAGGAATTTCCCAAGGAAATTCGAAGGAATTTCCCAAGGAAATTCGAAGGAATTTCCCAAGGAAATTCGAAGGAATTTCCCAAGGAAATTCGAAGGAATTTCCCAAGGAAATTCGAAGGAATTTCCCGAGGAAATTTTTTTTTTTTGGGAATTTCCTAAGATTTTTTTTGGGAATATCCAAAATTATTTCAACGTATTTTCCAAAAAAAATCGAAGGAATTTCCCAAGGAAATTCAAAGGAATTTCCTGAGGAAATTCAAAGGAATTGCGAAGAAATTTCCTAAGGAAATTTGAAGGAATTTCCCAAGGAAATTTTAGGAATTTCCCATGATTTTTTTTTGGGAATTTCTCAAGATTTTTTTTGGGAATATCCAAAATTATTTCAACGAATTCCCCAAATGATTTTTTAAGAATTTTCCAAGGAAAATTTAAGGAATTTCCCTATGAAGTTTGAAAGTATTTCCCTAGGAAATTCAGAAGAATTTTCCAAGGAAATTCAATAGAATTTCCCTAGGAACTGCTTACGGCTGAATCTAAGTCAAAATTGCCGAGCCTGTCTGTGACGAGGCAGATATTATTCCATTTCACCATCATGTGCTTGCTGCTATTTGCCGCTAAGCCACCTCGTTCGCCGAATCAACATCCAGAGAACATTGGATTCCATCAATGGCATAGAGCAATGAGCGGGTACTCCCCAATAGCCACTGTCAACAGTTACATAACTGTACCTGTAAGGAAGGCGACAATTTGGTGGCACTTAGAAGGTCGGTGGCAGGATTATTGAGTGCTGGATACGATGACCATGAACACATGTTTACGAAAGGGTCGATTTCTGGCCTGGGAATGGGATCGGTGTTGCTGGATACATATTTCCCGGTTTGGAACAGCCGGCTGGACCAGTGAAATGATTTCTTTGCCAGCGGCTGATTGTGTTGCAAACACGTACCCGTCAAAAAGCCAATACTTGCACTCACCGACTCTGCTAACGTTATCTCAGCGGAGCAAAGTGATTAGTCTTAGCATTCAGGCATTCAGAAGGATCCCGGTCAGCTTTGCAACTTCCGTCTCCATGGTCAATATCAAGACTTGGATTTAGAAGGATAAATTATTAGACTCTTTTAGAGAAATGTCTCCATCTGTCATAAGACGAGTTTAGTACTTTTCCATTTAGTGTCTCGTACGAGTCAATTCAAGGTTTGGAGGATTGCCTCATAACAGGTTTGGAAGTAAGTCAATCTGGATTAAGACAACAGAGGGCATTCAACTCTGCTCAGTAGGTGATGATTAAAGGGACTATCTCTGATGGTCAGTCTGAAGCAATGGTGCGAAACAATTTGGCCAATATGAATGTATATCGGCCTGAAAATGGATTCGCCTCTACTACTCTAGGGCCATCTGTCTATGCTAATTTTCTATTATATTCTGGGGAATCGTGAGGACTACAAGCTCTTCATTCTTAGAAAGTGATCCCAGTTTCACAATATAAAATCCTAAAATATGAGACAGATGATCGATGATTGGGTATGAACGACTTCTTTGATAACGTCAATCAAATGGCTCAGCTGGTATACGGCTATATATGGTATACGGTATACGAAGGACTGCTCAAGCGGTCTCAGTCTGTTAAACAGGATACGCGACAGGATTTTGTACGCCGAGTTCAGAAGGGTGATCTTACTGTAATTGACACACCCTAGTCTGTAAGTGGTCTTGTTGTGTAGGGGTTATCACGCCTATCTAGAGAGTAGGAGGTTGAGGGTTCGAGTCCCTCCAAGACACGTGGATTCTTTTTCCCCCTGATGTATTGCTTAATTGCGGGCCGGGGGTACGGACTGGCGAAAGAGTTTTGGTTTTAGTGGGTCGGGTAAAAGTTGCATGACATACCCATCCCCACACTACCTGAGTTACCTCCTCAGATGTCTGGTTGCAGATTTCCATTTACCCTTGCCCAAGAAAAAAAAACACCATAGTCTGTGCCCTTTCTTATAGATTGGACATATAAAGCCATCCAACCAGCCGGCAGATAGTTCTTCATCCTCCCACATTTTCTGGATAATGTGGTGGATTGATTGATGCAGCTGCTCACTTCCGTGTTTGAGAAGCTCGACCGGGAGCTGGTCCTTCCCAGCAGCTTTGCTGTTTTTCAGCTCGTTTAAAGTTTTCTTTACCTCGTCCAGCGTTGGTGGTTCCACAGTTTGAC
Organism: Armigeres subalbatus; assembly: GCF_024139115.2. Classification (NCBI taxonomy): domain Eukaryota; kingdom Metazoa; phylum Arthropoda; class Insecta; order Diptera; family Culicidae; genus Armigeres; species Armigeres subalbatus. The sequence goes on along the minus strand of NC_085139.1, from coordinate 113,872,192 downwards.
CGTCGCCGACTATGTCCATCCTGCTTCATAATAAACCTTCATTTTCACCGTTCAACAAATCTTCGAAGTGCTCCTTCCACCTGTCTGGTACCATAGTCTTGTCTGTCAGCAAATTTCCCTCTCAATCATTGCACATGGCAGGCACTGGCGCAGCCATATGCCGTGCGCCATTGACAGTTGCGTAAAACCTCCGCATGTCGTTACTATCCATGTTCTCCTGCGCTTCAGCTACCACACTTTCTTCGTGTTGTCTTTTTTTCTGCCCTTGCTACACTGTACCGCTTTCTGTTCGAACGGGTACGAGCCACTAGCATTCGACTCCTAACAAAGGTTTTCTCGACCGTCGCTCACTGGCACTCATCATTAAACCAACCATTTCATTGGAGTCGCTGTGCAGTATCAAACACTTCCTGCGCTGTTGTAGTCACAGCTTCGTGGATATTTTCGCACAATCTGTTGCCGTCGCCAGATCGGGTGGCATCTCCTATCCGCTCGTCCAACTTTTGGTAGTACTGTTCAGCAACTTCCTTAACTGACAAACTTTGGATATTGAAACGCATCGGTCTGTTGTTTCGCGAAATCGTGACGCAAATACAAAGTAGTGATCCGAGTGAATGTTCGGGCCTCTGGAGGACCTTACATCCACTACATCTGAGAAATGTCGTCTGTTGATCAGCACGTGGTCTATCTGTGTGTAAGTGTCTCTACTGGACAAACAATGAACAGAGATAATACGCGACATCTTGCAAGTCGTATTTTCACCCAAGCCAAGGTGGAATGGGCAATAAACTCGTTTGAACCATATAAATCACCAGGTAATGATGAAATTCGACCTGTGATGATCCAAAAAAGTAAAGAAATATTAATTCCTTGTTTGACTGAAATGTTTAGAGCTAGTTTACAATTAAACTATATACCAAGAACTTGGCGCCAAGTGTGCGTACTATTCATACCCAAAGCTAATGAAAAGGATAAAACAAGTCCAAAATCTTTTAAACCAATAAGCTTGTCGTCATTTATGCTGAAAGTAATGGAGATATTGATCGATGATTACATTAAGAAGGAATATTTAGAATTAATGCCATTAAACAAATATCAATTTGCATACCAACATGGAAAATCAACAATAACTGCACTTCATACGCTAGTGACAAAAATTGAAAAAACTTTAGAAGCTAAAGAAATAATGTTAGCTGCGTTTTTAGATATTGAGGGTGCATTTGATAATGCATCTCATAATTCTATGAGAAATACTATGATAAAAAGAAATTTTGATAATTCAATTATAGATTGGATATTTGAAATGTTACAAGGTAGAGAAATCTCTTGTGATCATGGATCTACAACAGTGATGGTTAAAACTGTAAAGGGTTGTCCTCAAGGAGGAGTTCTCTCTCCTCTGTTATGATCGCTAATAATTGATGAATTATTATCGAATCTAGAAGCGAAGGGCTTTGAAATTATTGGTTTTGCAGATGACATAGTAATTATAGTTCGGGGAAAATATGAGCATATAATTAGAGACAGACTTGGTGTGAGAATGAAGGGCTTAGCATAAACGCTCAAAAAACTACTATAATTCCATTTACACGTAGAAGAAGTATTAGAGTTCCAGATATATATTTAAAGGGCATCAGGTTAGAACTTTCTCTAAAAGTGAAATATCTGGGAGTACTTTTAGATAGCAAACTAAATTGGAACTCTCACATAGATCTTTTAATCAGTAAAGCTACAAATGCTTTATGGATAAGTAAAAGAACCATTGGCAACACATGGGGACTCAAGCCTAAAATGATTCACTGGATCTACACATCTATAGTAAGACCTCGAATAATATATGCTTCACTAGTCTGGTGGCCAAAAACAAAAGTGAAATATATTCAGAAGAAATTAGGAAAACTTCAGAGAATGGCTACTATGTCCATCACAGGAGCTAGGCGTAGTACGCCTTCTAATGCACTTGATGCAATATTGCATCTATTACCTTTACATTCGTTCATACAATTAGAAGCCGAGAAAAGTGCACTAAGATTAAAGAGAACAATAACGTTCTTCGAGGGAGATCTTAGGGGTCATCTCAGTATACTTAAGGAAATTAAAATAAATTCATTATTTAATCATAAAGACTGGATGAATACGAAATACAACTTTGAACGACTATTCAATGTGACGGAGCCTAGTCGCACTGAGCGGGAATCAGAGGGACCTAGTATTCAACCAGGCTCAGTCATATTTTATACAGATGGATCAAAATTAAATAATAGTGTAGGAGCTGGCCTAACAGGCCCTGGAGTAAATATATCTGTTTCAATGGGTAAATGGCCAACCGTGTTTCAAGCAGAAATACAGGCAATTATTGAGTGCACTACCGTTTGCTTACGACTTAACTACAGATATGCAAATATATGTATTTTTCTGACAGTTTAGCTGCGCTAAAAGCGCTGAAATCAGTGACTTGCTCATCAAGATTAGTTTGGGAATGCATTCAATCACTCCAACAGGTGGCTCAAAATAATACATTGAATTTATTTTGGGTTCCTGGGCACTGTGGAATTGAAGGTAATGAAAAAGCTGACTTGTTAGCAAGAGAAGGATCTTCCAAACTATTTGTCGGTCCAGAACCATTCTATGGCATTTCGGAATGTACTCTTAAAATGGATCTAAAGAACTGGGAAAAACTGAAAATAAATTAAATCTGGAATAATACAAGGACAGCACGACAATCAAAGAGATTCATAACTCCAAATGCAACAATAACTAAAAAGCTTTTTGAGCTTATCAAAAAAAGACTTATGTACATTCAGTGGACTAATAACAGGTCACTGTACCAGTAAATACTATTTAAAACAACTTGGAGAGCTGGAAGACGATATCTGTCGTTTCTGTAACTTTGAGATTGGAACTTCGGAACATTTACTTTGTGATTGTACAGCACTTTTTCATAGAAGAAGAAACATTTTTGAGAAGGGTTTTATTGAACCCTCGGATGTTTGGATAACTTCTCCCAACAAGACAATAAACTTCATTCGTTTAATTATACCTTACTGGGATAATAATCATAGTCAGTAAGTTCAAATCACTCTTCAATAGTGTTTTAGACCATCTGACTTCTACTATACATTGAAAAGGGGCCCGCCACAATAGATCAAATATCTGGTCGCAGTGAATATTGTACCCGACTGGAAAAAAAAAAGAAAAAGTGTCTCTACTCGGATGTTGCCAAGTGTGTTTGCGGATATTCTTACGTGTGGCGTAGGTACTTCTGATTGTCATCCCTCTAGCAGCAGCAAAGGTCACAAGTCGCTGATCATTATCGTTGGTAGCAAAATGAAGGCTATCAGGCTTCTTTTTCGACTCCGCATTTGCATGCCCGATGACAATCTTTACATCGTGTACTGGGCGCTCTCCGTAGACCTTATCAAGGCTCTCATAGAACTCATCCTTCACGTAATCAGGCGTTCGTAATTATCGTTCGTTGGGGCATAGATGCTGATCAGGCTATAGTTGAATAATTTGCCCTCCATTCTCAACACGCAAATGCGGTCGCTTATCGGCCTTCACCGGTTAACACGCTTCATCTGCTTCCCGATTACCGCCGCTATAGTACATGTTGTACTTGAATGAAATGTTAGCTATGGGATCCACCACCAGGAATTGACGTTCTCCAGTTCTGGGCCACCGTATTTCCTGGATTGCTGCCACACTAACGCCAACCTTCTGCAGCTCACGAGCCAGGAGCCCAAAACGTGCGGGTTCATTCAAAGTTCTACGTTCCAAGATCCGACTTTCCAATTATTCGTTGCTGTTGAATCAATCAGTTTGCTCTACTTTTGCCTTTCTTGGTAACTGTTGAATCTTCAGTAGGCTACCTTACCTACCTACATCGCGTTAAAGGGGCTGCCTGCTCGATGCTGACACGGTACAGCATGACGTGCACAGTTTTGCTTAGAGTCCCTCACTGGCAATCGGAAGATGATCAGCCACCCTAACATGGGGAGCAGACGCTGTTGTGAGCCGCTTCTAACATGGAGAACAGACGCTCGATCAGCATACGACCATTCCCTGTCAGCAGAGATGTCCTACACGGGGGCAGCAGGGACCATGTCCAAGGGCTTGACGACCCCTCCCCAGCCGTCTGTGAGTCAGGGGGTTCTACCTAGGAGGTGGTGGGGTTAACAGGGGCGCTGTTAATTCCTCCCAAAACCACATATCCGCAAGCAAACCCTATCAAGCGACCGTGTGCCGCTTAAAGCATACAAGCCCCTAACCCCGAATCCCAAGGTGTCAGGCGACCCGTGCCGAAGGGATGAATGGCCTGGGGGGGTGAAACAATTAGCCAGGTCGTTAACGGAGCCTGTGGAGGTTCCACAGAGTGAGGGCTGCTTCGGCGGCAAGCGGGTAGCAGTGGGTGGTACCCACACACCCCCAAGTGGCGACAGAGGTGAATCTAAGGGTTAAAGACCTGGACGAGATCACTGAAGTCGAAGAGCTCGTCACGGCACTGCGGCGACAGTGTGAAGTGGAGACGCCCACCGCAGCCGTTCGACTACGGAAAGGTCCGGCAGGGACGCAGGTAGCATTGGTTCGGCTATCTGCAGCAGACGCCTCCAAGGTAGTCAAGTTAGGGAGCGTCAAGGTGGGATGGTCGGTATGCCCTGTGCGCATATACGAGCAACCCGAAGTTTGTTTCAAATGCCTGGAACCGGGGCACAAGCAATGGGACTGCAAAGGCCCTGACAGAAGCAATCTCTGCCGACGCTGCGGATTGGAGGGACATAAGGCACAATGCTGCACGAACCCTCCCAATTGTTTGATTTGTTCCAGCAAAGCTGTGAACAGCAAGCACCCCATGGAGGGTTCGATGTGCCCGGCGTTTAAGCGTGCTGCAAAATCAAAATGCAGGTAACGCAGCTGGCTTGCTCGGCCTCGCCCGAGTGTTTGGTGTGCGCAGGTTTAGAGGAAACGGTGGAACACGTGTTGTTCGTGTGCTCACGTTTTCGCGCAATGCGTGACCACATGCTTGCCAGATGTGGTCTGGACACTACCCCGGACAACCTAGTTCGGAGGATGTGTAAAGATGAAGTTGGCTGGAACGCCGTTTTATCGGCTATCGCCGGTCAACCGGGTGGGTTCCGAGCCCGAGGACGGAAAGGGGTCCTCGTCAAGGCTGGGGCAGGCGTAGGCCTCGCGTCGGCAAGTCCCTCTGTGTGCTGGCGAATAGGCCCTATCGCAGAAAGGTCAATTTGGGGTGCACGCGGCATCATCATTCTTGATACCAGTCGTGCAGAGGGAAGCAGGCGCGAAGTCGACCCTTCCCACCTTCCGAGGACATAGGGCGTGGTAAGGCCACCTGGAAAGCCGGCAACGCGCTGGCACGATACCATGGTGTTCTTCTAGAAAAGCGAGTTACGATGTTCGGTGCTGCAAGGACACGCAGCTAACCTCGAGGGTGCGTTGTGCACTGGCCCCCCTTTGAAGCATTACTTTCTGGTTGTACCGAAGGGACTATGGGCTTGGCCGCAATGGAAACGGTTTAGCGGGTCGGGATGTAGTCCTGCCTCCCTCGGTGATCCCTAATCTGTTGAGCAGATTCCCCCTCCATTGTTTAGGAAGAAAAAAAAAAAAAAAACACACCCCCAAGTGGTGCACATGTGGTGCAAGCGAATGGGAGTTGGGGGTATTACTCGTAATACCCCCACAGAGTGAGGGACCGAGTGTATGGGTGAGCACACAAGTAAGTCTCGCATGGTACGCATGCTCGGTAGTGTTAGAATGACTGAAGTCTGGTGAGGCCTGGCAGGAGTGTCGGGGGGCAGATACCTCTGCGGCACCTCAGAAGTAGGGGACACGAAAGTCTCGCTGCGTCTGGCAGGAGTGTCGGGGGGTTGATGCTTCTGCGGCACCTCAGAAATTGGAGACATGTAAGGTAAGTGGTGCCACCCCGTTGCAGGATGGGGAGACCACCACACTGGCTGAGGACTATCTGGGCTTCGAAATGTCAATAGGTGGGTGCTGCCTGCAAAGTACCTAACGGTGACCTATTGGCAGTATCAAAGCCTGGGTAGGTGAGTGTTAGGCACGCCTGACGTGCCGGGTGTTCCACGCCCAAACGATGCACAGGAGGTGCACAGAGTGGATAAAAATGGGAGATGGGGGTATTACAACCCCCACTGAGTGAGTGACTGAATGTCAAAGAGAGTGGTGCGCAAGTGGTGCAAGCGATTGGGACTGAATGTATGAGCGAGCACACAAGTTAGACTCGCATGGTACGTATGGTCAGAGTGGCTGCTTAGGCAGTAGTGTGATCCGGCTGTCAGGGACGGAATGAGTGAAGTCTCGCTAGGCCTGGCAGGAGTGTCGGGGGCAGATACCTCTGCTGCCTCTTTAGAAGTAGGAGACACGAAAGTCTCGCTATGACTGGCAGGAGTGTCGGGGGATGATGCTTCTGCGGCACCTCAGAAAAAGGAGACATGAAAGGGTCTGCCTCGTAGCTGAGGTAGGAGCGGCATAGGAGCCACCAACCTAGGGTTGCCTCCGGCTTGGTAGACAAGTGGTGCCACCCTGTTGCAGGACGGGGTGAACACCACACTGAGTGAGGACTGTCTATGTTGTGAGATGGCGGCATGGGGTACCCCCTGCAGGGTACCTATAAATTGGTTCCTTGCAGTCATTCAAGCGGCATAGGCAGGTGAGTGTTGGGGCACATGTGGTGCCAGTGTGTCTTGTGCAAATGTGTTGCATGGGGAGTGTCGAAGAGTTGAGGCGCATACGTGCACTTGTGTACGTCATGGAGGGGGCGCAATGCCCAATAGTCATCCCCCGAAGTATTGCTTAATTGCGGGCCGGGGGAATGACTGGAGAGGAAGGGAGTTGGTTTTAGTGGGTCGGGAGTGGTGATCCCATCCCCACACTACCTGGGTTCGCCTCCCCAGGTGTCTGTTTGCAGATTTCCATTACCTTCGATAAAAAAAAAAAAAAAGAGATGTCCTACACAGTTGGCAAAAATTCTGCACATTTATTTTTCACAATTTTCATCAAACAAGTGAAATTCATTCAGTGAGTGCAACTAATAAATGGATATTTGAGTTTTCTAAATGTCATTTCGATCTGTCAAAATAATACAAGCCGGGGCCACGCGAATGCGCCCACCCTTTTGTCATATTGAAGTGACATTTTGAAAGCTTAGATATCCATTTATTAGTTGCACTCGCTAAATGTGTTTTATTTACTTGTTAAAAATTGTGAAAAATAAAAGAGTAGATGTTTTGCCAACTGTGTAGGACATCTCTGCCTGTCAGCATACGACTATAGTTCCCACCCGGTAGTTAGCCGATCTACCCTAGTGTTGCTCGTATCCCGGCCAGGAGTTGCTGGGTAAAAGGCTAAATATTGCGAAAAGGGGTCTATTTTATTCCTTCAGGTACGCATTACGCAGCATTTGCCATGCCATGGATTTAATTTTAATTGGATGTAGGAAACGAGCTTTTTTCGTTAATTTCCAATTTAAGCAGTTGGGAGTGTTGGAATAGTCTAGTTGAAGCACAGATGATGGGAATTGAAACGGTATGCAAATCCATTTCAAATTTCAACGATTGCATGAACATGAAACAAAAACTCAAAGGTGCAGCCCCATCGGGCTGTACGCATAGATAACGTAGGACTACGCAGTCTCACGTAATAGATTTTATACGTAGTAGCAGAACAAACCCTGTTCTAATGGGGCTAATGGGATTACTTCATTAGATATAAGAAAGATGCTTTCCGGCGTGCGCGATCCATTCTGATCGGGATTCCGCAGAGAGCGAAGCTGTTAGTTATTGTTGATAAGAGTAACAACAGAAATTTGACCCAAGACCTTGACCAAACGAAGTTTCTTCATATTACAAAACATTAACGCTTGGTATCTGTCGGTCCGTCGATGGCTGGTTAGGTTACTGTAGATATATTCCACTAAGGTGGCGTCTTTACCGATTTGGCTGTCGTCGGCGAAAAGTGTACTTTTCTAGCAAGATTCTTTGATATTATTTGTATTAGTCATTATAAATGAAATCGATTCTTTCCGGTCCACCATTTTATACAAAAGTAGGTTGATCCTAGTTGAATTTTCTTCAAAGTGCAAAACTCAATCGTGCCTAGCAAATTTGATAGCGCGTCGGAGGGAGATAATGCAATAAATTTGAATGGATGAAAAAACTAACAGCAACCAAGCAATTCGGGGGCAGCAGGGACTATGTCCAAGGGCTTGACGATCCCTCCCCAGGCCATCTGCGAGTTGTGGTGCCTGCCTAGGATGTGGTGGGGATTGACAGTGGCCCCTGTTAAACCTCTATAAAAAGCTGCATGAATCCGCAAGTAGGCTCCGCCAAAGCGACCGTGTGCCGCTCAAAGCGCACAAGCCCAAGTCCTGGTGTTAGGTGGGACGCTAAACAGCCCTGACACGACGGCCCTCCGACGAGACAGGAGGTTTGCGCAGGCCCAATAAGCCGCCTTTAAAAACAACCATTACGAACGACAACGACCAAGGCGACGAATAAAGGATCACGATTGGAAGCTTGGAACATGGAACTGCAAGTCGCTAGGTTTCGCAGGCTACGACAGGATAATCTACGATGAATTACATCCCCGCAACTTCGATGTCGTAGCGCTGCAGGAAATCTGCTGGACAGGACAGAAAGTGTGGAAAAGCGGGCATCGAGCGGCTTCCTTCTACCAAAGCTGTGGCACCACCAATGAGCTGGGAACCGGCTTCATAGTGCTGGGAAATATGCGCCAACGCGTGATTGGGTGGCAGCCAATCAACGCAAGGATGTGCAAGCTGAGGCCGTTTCTTCAACTATAGCATCATCCACGTGCACTGCCCACACGAAGGGAGATCCGACGACGAGAAGGAAGCGTTCTATGCGCAGCTGGAGCAGAAATACGATGGATGCCCACAGCGGGACGTCAAAATCGTCATGGGCGACATGAACACTTAGGTAGGAAGTGAGGAAATGTATAGACCGGTCATCGGACCGGATAGTCTGCATACCGTATCGAACGACAACGGCCAACGATGCATAAGCACTTTCTTCCCCCGCAAGAATATCCACAAGGCCACATGGAAATCACCTAATCAAGTAACGGAGGGTCCCTCCTTAGCCGTGCGGTAAGACGCGCGGCTACAAAGCAAGACCATGCTGAGGGTGGCTGGGTTCGATTCCCGGTGCCAGTCTAGGCAATTTTCGGATTGGAAATTGTCTTGACTTCCCTAGGCATAAAATTATCATCGTGTTAGCCTCATGATATACGAATGCAAAAATTGTAGCTTGGCTTAGAAACCTCGCAGTTAATAACTGTGGAAGTGCTTAATGAACACTAAGCTGCGAGGCGGCTCTGTCCCCCCAGTGTGGGGATGTAATGCCAATAAGAAGAAGAAGAAGTAACGGAAAACCAAATCGACGGTAAATTCTTCTCCGACATCACGAACGTACGCACTTACCGCAGTGCGAATATTGAATCCGACCACTACCTCGTTGCAGTATGTTTGCGCTCAAAACTCTCGACGGTGATCAACACGCGTCGGAGTCGTCCGCCGCGGCTAAACATTATGCGGATACAAGACGATAGACTGGCCCAAGACTACGCGCAGCAGCTGGAAGTGGCACTCCCAACGGAAGAGCAGCTAGGCGCAGCATCTCTTGAAGATGGCTGGAGAGATATTCGATCCGCCATTGGAAGTACCACAACCGCTGCACTAGACACGGTGGCTCCGGATCAGAGAAACGACTGGTATGACGGCGAATGTGAGCAGTTAGTTGAGGATAAGAATGCAGCATGGGCAAAATTGCTGCAACACCGCACGGGGGCGAACGAGGCACGATACTAACGGGCTCGGAACAGACAAAACTCGATTTTCCGGAGGAAAAAGCGCCATTAGGAAGATCGAGACCGTGAAGAGACGGAGGAACTGTACCGCGCTAATAACGCACGAAAGTTCTATGAGAAGTTGAACCGTTCACGTAAGGGCCACGTGCCACAGCCCGATATGTGTAAGGACATAAACGGGAACCTTCTTACAAACGAGCGTGAGGTGATGCAAAGGTGGCGGCAGCACTACGAAGAGCACCTGAATGGCGATATGGCAGACAACGGTGGCGGTATGGTAATGAACCTAGGAGCACGCGCGCAGGACATGCGACTTCCGGCTCCGAATCTCCAGAAAATCCAGGAGGAGATCGGCCGGCTGAAAAACAACAAAGCCCCTGGAGTTGACCAACTACCAGGAGAGCTGTTTAAACACGGTGGTGAGGCACTGTCTAGAGCGCTGCACTGGGTGATTACCAAGGTTTGGGAGGATGAGGTTCTGCCGCATGAGTGGATGGAAGGTGTCGTGTGTCCCATCTACAAAAAGGGCGATAAGCTGGATTGTAGCAACTACCGCACAATCACATTGCTGAACGCCGCCTACAAGGTCCTCACCCAAATTTTATGCCGTCGACTAACACCAATTGCAAGAGAGTTCGTGGGGCAGTACCAGGCGGGTTTTATGGGCGAACGCTCTACCACAGACCAGGTGTTCGCCATACGTCAGGTATTGCAGGAATGCCGCGAATACAACGTTCCCACCCATCATCTATTTATCGACTTCAAAGCCGCATATGATACAATCGATCGGGACCAGCTATGGCAGCTAATGCACGAAAATGGATTTTCGGATAAACTGATATGGTTGGTCAAGGCGACGATGGATCGGGTGATGTGCGTAGTTCAAGTTTCAGGGGCATTCTCGAGTCCCTTCGAAACGCGTAGAGGGTTACGGCAAGGTGATGGTCTTTCGTGTCTGCTATTCAACATCGCTTTGGAAGGAGTAATACGAAGGGCAGGGATTGACACGAGTGGTACAATTTTCACGAAGTCCATCCAGTTATTTGGTTTCGCCGACGACATTGATATCATGGCACGTAACTTTGAGAGGATGGAGGAAGCCTACATCAGACTGAAAAGCGAAGCTAAACGGATTGGACTAGTCATCAACACGTCGAAGACGAAGTACATGATAGGAAGAGGCTTAAGAGAGGTCAATGTAAGCCACCCACCACGAGTTTCAATCGGTGGTGACGAAATCGAGGTGGTTGAAGAATTCGTGTACTTGGTCTCATTGGTGACCGCCGATAACGATACCATCAGAGAAATTCGGAGGCGCATAGTGGCTGGAAATCGTACGTACTTTGGACTCCGTAAGACGCTCCGATCGAATAGAGTTCGCCGCCGTACCAAACTGACTATCTACAAAACGCTTATTAGACCGGTAGTTCTCTACGGACACGAGACCTTGACGATGCTCGTGGAGGACCAACGCGCACTGGGAGTTTTTGAAAGGAAAGTGTTGCGTACCATCTATGGTGGGGTGCAGATGGCGGACGGTACGTGGAGGAGGCGAATGAACCACGAGTTGCATCAGCTGTTGGGAGAATCATCCATCGTTCACACCGCGAAAATCGGAAGACTGCGGATGGCCGGGCACGTAGCCAGAATGTCGGACAGTAATCCGGAGAAAATGGTTCTCGACAACGATCCGACGGGAACAAGAAGGCGAGGTGCACAGTGGGCAAGGTGGATCGATCAAGTGGAGGACGATTTGCGGATTCTCCGCAGACTGCGTGGTTAGCGAAGTGCAGCCATGGACCGAGCTGAATGGAGAAGACTTTTATGTGCAGCACAGGCCAGTCTGGCCTTAGTCTGGTAATAAATAAAAACGTTTTATAAGGCAGTGGCAACTATATTGCCACCAACAAATTATACGTTTTTCTATTTATCAACAAGAGCTCTACTTATTATTTCCCATGTAGTGGCTTTATTTGTTTCCTAGTACCTAACACCCCAGATGAATTTGAGTCATAAAAAAATTGAAATGTCAATTTGAGAACAGTTTTTGCCTTTCTCGTTATTTACGAACAGATCATAAGTTTCGAGTGGAAGGAGGATTTTCAGTTATAATTCGTTAAAAAAAACGACAAACATATAATTTTTCCCGTTGGTATTAATTATTTTGAATCACCTATTTTGAATCACCTGATGAATCACGTGATTGGCATGAAAAAAGCTTTGCCTTTCTGTATATTTGGTTTTCGGATTTTTTGCCGAAATTGTGTTTTTTTCCCAAGGGTCCCCCCTTGGGAACAAAAGCGCCATTTTTTTCACTTATAATTAATATAATTATATAATTAATATAATTAAATAATAATTATATAATTATTTATTTAACCTTTTAACCTTTTAACCAATTATATAATTATTATAATTTCGAACTAGGACTCTTCACCACAAAAATAACATGCCTTGATTTGGCTGGTTTTACGTAAAACCTAATTTTTAAAAATCTTTTTTTAATTTTTGTTGTTGCCTGTTTTCCCGCTTGCCGGGCAGTGGCAACTATATTGCCACCAATGTTGTCCCGCTTGCCGGGCAGTAGCAACTAAATATATTGTCACCAATTTTTCAATGTTTCTGAACTGTATAATGTATAACAAACAGACGTTTGAGTTTAATACCATGTCAACATTGTGTCCTATTGTTGTTTTTGTTAATTTATTGTTTAGATTCGTCTGCCTTATAAAAGGTTAAACAGTTATGACGATGTTACTATTCGTTAGGTTGAATGGCTCTTAGATGCTAGACCGGACCGAAATTCGATCCCGCTATCTCTTTATTCCAATCCTATGCCTTTGCTCGAAAAGCTACCTAGAGACCAGTAGAAAATATGATTAGTGGTTTGCCATGAATTAAACAAATTTGTATACCACCTTCCGAAAATATCCATAATTTGGCCAAATGAATCATAAGAAATCTCATCTGTGGAACGCTTTGACCTCGAAGCATGAGCTTGAAAATTTAATTATTTGTTGGCCTGTTGGACGTCCGCTTGGCACAGGTGGATGGCCAATCAATTGCCAAGATTGATCTGCTGGTTTCTAAAAACTTATTATTCGGAAAAGCCCCTGCACGTGATAGATCTCTGCCATCAGATATCCTTGCCTAATGTTTACGTATGTTCCCATCCGATGATTTGTCATGAAAAGCAAACAATCCCATTTGGGAAATATTCAATAAAAGACGTCCAATGTTTGCTCCCTAGACATTCCAACTTCATGTTTCTGAATAAGGGAACTCATGCCCATGCTTATGACCCAAATCCGCACAGCTTCATCAAAAGAACAAGCACATGATGGATTGAATAACATCACGAAATGCTTGGTGACAATATATCATGACCATCTGAACAGACAGGTAGACAACAACGACCAGGAAGAGCGACCTCTCCCGTGTCACTACATCGCATCGTAACCTCTTGCAGAAAGTCAATAACTTCAAACCCATCTTCACCGGGAGTACCACCCGTCACACCTGAACCAAGCAGACTGCCTTAAACGCCGCCAGGGCTAGATACACCTGAGCGTACCCTGGCAAAACAAAAGGCTCACCTTTGAACCACTTTCCTCCCCCCCATGCTACTATACACAACGATTGGTACCTCCATGATTCCATACGGATCCTTGCAGTAAACGAGCCAAGCAACGCCAACGGAATGACAATGGGGCTGAGGAAAATCGATTTTCGGCTTCGGTAGAGCACTTTACTACACACTGTGACACCCCTCCGTCCGTTATGCCTAGAACAACGACGACGACGAGGACGACGAGACAAAGTTCTGCTTTATTTCCAAGAACAAAAAATAAAATCTGATCTATACAGAATTCATCAATCCGGGGTGTAACCATTGGAGCGAAGGATGTTGGTTTCGCCATAATTTCCTCCATCGATCCCCTTGCTGCTGGCTTTTTGCCCTGGGACTACATCCTACGTCGGAACAATTCCGTTCACTCGGAAAAATATATAGACAGAAAGAGCGGTGGAGATGCAGTGATAGACCGAGCATCCGACAGAACATGAAAGCAAACCCGATGTAATGTGGGGTATTATTAGTTTGTCTGTTTACGCACTGTCAGCTTAGTAATATTTGAATATGGAATCAGAGCGGAGCAATGTGGCATTGCGATATGGGATGGGTGAGTGCCTGTGTGTGGGAAGTTGGGGCCGCTTCTGGATGTGATATTATTTTCGGAAATTAATTTACCAAGAAGATTCGTTTCGTTTGCCGGCAGCACTTATGCAAAAATGTTCACAATTGGCACCGATGGGCTAGGAATTATAGAGAGTGTCAGAAAGGTGATAGGCTCAGTATGGAATAAAATATGTCTAATTCATAGCTTATAAGTAGCTTGCGTGATAGACGGTCGGTTTGCTTACATATAACTTGACAGGGAGTATATTCTAGGTTTGCTGCTAGAGACGTTATGTCATCATTACAAGGGTAAACTTTACTTACACTAACTTAATGTCAAGCCTGATTTTATTTGGAAGCAGACTGCCGTGATTCGCATCAGAGTTCCATGCCAATTTTTGACAATTTTTATTTTCTTCCAGAAATAAGCTTCAAATGACTAATAGGCTTTAGTCATGTTTGGAAAATTCAACGGCATATTACTCAAGTTGAAAGAAAACTGACATGGAACGCTTTTCCGAATAGGGGCACCACATCATTGCAGGAAATTAAAATCCTGCAATTTTCAAGAAAATTATTTAGCTCTTTTTTAGTGGAATATTTTCACTGTCATAAGACGAGTTTAGCACAATTCCATTTTGGTGGGGTGGATGTGGAGGAATTAAATGGAATTTTGCTAAGATCGTCTTATTGCAGTGATCCTGCAATGACTTCAATAGAAACCCTAGAGATTTTTTTTTCAAAAACTATATCGGGAGCTTCTTCAATCATAACTGTTGGAGTTCTATAAAAAATAATTTTCAATTTGATTTGTTTTTCAACATTTGACCTAATCATAAAATTAATACAAATTTATTCTAAATCTCTATTCGTATTTGAACGTCTACTTAAAAGATAATATGATAATTCTCAAATCCACATGACGTACAACATGGATTATGATAGCATTTGGTCACTCCTACTTTCATCTGGCACACAGCCCAGATGGTAAGCGCGTCAGTCGAGAAGCGGAGACAGTCCAGGTTGAATACCCGTCTTTGGTTAGTTTGGTTATTTTGGTTATTTTCTCGTGACCGGGGACCTACTGCAAGGGCCTGCCGTTTCTACTTAACGCATTCTGTGTATTCGTCGCAAATTATGGCAAACTGTACGCGGAATTAATGCATGATTGTAATAAAATGCTACAATCTCCGGTTGGGTGAACATTTCACACATTAGGAATTCTCCCAAAAAATATACTTCCTCAAAAATATCATATCTGCGGTAATAAAGATTCACCAAAAAAAAAAACAACGGTAGAAAGGAGGCTTCCGCTGCCGAGCCTCTTGAAAGGAGGCTTCCGAGCCTCTTGAAAGGAGGCTTCCAAGCCTCTTGAAAGGAGGCTTCCGAGCCTCTGGAAAGGAGGCTGCCGAGCCTCTTGAAAGGAGGCTTCCGAGCCTCTTGAAAGGAGGCTTCCACGCCTGTAGAGAGGACGCTTCCAGTCCACTTGCAAGGACGCTTCCGAGCCGCTTGAAAGGAGGCTTCCGAGCCGCAGGAAAGGAGGCTTCCGGGCCTCTTGAAAGGAGGCTTGAGCCTCTTGAAAGGAGGCTTCCAGGCCTCTTGAAAGGAGGCTTCCTGAGCCTCTTGAAAGGAGGCTTCTGAGCCTCTTGAAAGGAGGCTTCCAGAGCCTCTTGAAAGGAGGCTTCCTGAGCCTCTTGAAAGGAGGCTTCCGAGCCTCTTGAAAGGAGGCTTCCGGGCCTCTTGAAAGGAGGCTGAGGCCTCTTGAAAGGAGGCTTCCGAGCCTCTTGAAAGGAGGCTTCCAGAGCCTCTTGAAAGGAGGCTTCCGAGCCTCTTGAAAGGAGGCTTCCGAGGCCTCTTGAAAGGAGGCTTGAGCCTCTTGAAAGGAGGCTTGAGCCTCTTGAAAGGAGGCTTCCAGAGCCTCTTGAAAGGAGGCTTTGAGCCTCTTGAAAGGAGGCTTCCAGGCCTCTTGAAAGGAGGCTTCCTGAGCCTCTTGAAAGGAGGCTTCCTGAGCCTCTTGAAAGGAGGCTTCCAGGCCTCTTGAAAGGAGGCTTCCAGGCCTCTTGAAAGGAGGCTTCTGAGCCTCTTGAAAGGAGGCTTCTGAGCCTCTTGAAAGGAGGCTTGAGGCCTCTTGAAAGGAGGCTTCCAGGCCTCTTGAAAGGAGGCTTCCGGGCCTCTTGAAAGGAGGCTTCCTGAGCCTCTTGAAAGGAGGCTTCCGAGCCTCTTGAAAGGAGGCTTGAGCCTCTTGAAAGGAGGCTTCCAGAGCCTCTTGAAAGGAGGCTTCCGAGGCCTCTTGAAAGGAGGCTTCTGAGCCTCTTGAAAGGAGGCTCGAGCCTCTTGAAAGGAGGCTCTGAGCCTCTTGAAAGGAGGCTTCCAGGCCTCTTGAAAGGAGGCCTGAGCCTCTTGAAAGGAGGCTTCCGAGCCTCTTGAAAGGAGGCTTCCAGAGCCTCTTGAAAGGAGGCTTCCGGGCCTCTTGGAAAGGAGGCTTCCAGGCCTCTTGAAAGGAGGCTTCCTGGAGCCTCTTGAAAGGAGGCTTCTGAGCCTCTTGAAAGGAGGCTTCGAGCCTCTTGAAAGGAGGCTTGAGCCTCTTGAAAGGAGGCTTCCAGGCCTCTTGAAGGAGGCCAGGCCTCTTGAATGGAGCCTTCAGCCTCTTGAAAGGAGGCTTCCGAGCCTCTTGAAAGGAGGCTTCCGAGCCTCTTGAAAGGAGGCTTCCGAGCCTCTTGAAAGGAGGCTTCCGAGCCTCTTGAAAGGAGGCTTCCGAGCCTCTTGAAAGGAGGCTTCCGAGCCTCTTGAAAGGAGGCTTCCAGCCCCTTGAAAGGAGGCTCTGAGCCTCTTGAAAGGAGGCTCTGAGCCTCTTGAAAGGAGGCTTCAGGCCTCTTGAAAGGAGGCTTCCAAGCCTCTTGGAAGGAGGCCAAGCCTCTTGAAAGGAGGCTTCCAAGCCTCTTGAAAGGAGGCTTCCAAGCCTCTTGAAAGGAGGCTTCCAAGCCTCTTGAAAGGAGGCTTCCAAGCCTCTTGAAAGGAGGCTTCCAAGCCTCTTAAAAGGAGGCTTCCAAGCCTCTTGAAAGGAGGCTTCAAGCCTATTGAAGGAGGCTTCAAGCCTCTTGAAAGGAGGCTTCCAAGCCTCTTGAAAGGAGGCTTCCAAGCCTCTTGAAGGGAGGCTTCCGAGCCTTTTGAAGGAGGCTTCCAAGCCTCTTGAAAGTAGGCTTCCAAGCCTCTTGAAAGGAGGCTTCCAAGTGTCTTGAAAGGGGGCTTCCGAGCCTCTTGAAAGGGGGCTTCCGGGCCTCTTGAAAGCAGGCTGCCGACCCTCTTGAAAGGAGGCTTCCAGAGCCTCTTGAAAGGAGGCTTCTGAGCCTCTTGGAGGGCTTCCGAGCCTCTTGGAAGGAGGCTCTGAGCCTCTTGGAAGGAGGCCTGAGCTGAGCTCTTGAAGGAGGCTTCCGAGCCTCTTGGAAGGAGGCTTCCGAGCCTCTTGGAAGGAGGCTTCCGAGCCTCTTGGAAGGAGGCTTCCGAGCCTCTTGGAAGGAGGCTTCCGAGCCTCTTGGAAGGAGGCTTCCGAGCCTCTTGGAAGGAGGCTTCCGCGCCTCTTGGAAGGAGGCTTCTGAGCCTGTTGTAAGGAGGCTCCCAGGCCTCTTGGAAGGAGGCTTCCGAGCCTCTTGCGGGGAGGCCCGCGAGCCTCTTGGAAGGAGGCTTCCGAGCCTCTTGGAAGGAGGCTTCCGAGCCTCTTGGAAGGAGGCTTCCGAGCCTCTTGGAAGGAGGCTTCCGAGCCTCTTGGAAGGAGGCTTCCGAGCCTCTTGAAAGTTTTTTTTTCTATTACCAAATTGACCAATACGCTAAATTGAATCTAAAAAATGCTTAAATTTTCCGATTCGTAAACATTTATTGTATAGTAATTTTTTGATTTTTTATTAGATTCTTACTTCTTGGATGAATTTATTTTTTTCTTTCTATTTACATTTTTTTTTAATATTTTCGACTCACCAGTTCTCCCCATATGCTTTATTTGTGCAAATGCTTGTCGTTCAAGCACTATCATCGCCACTTTGATAAAAAAGAAGGACATGGCTGCTAGAAAGAATTTTCAATATTTATCTCGTTATATCCCTCCAGGCATCTCAACTGAAAACAAATAGAGCATACAAAGTATCTTCAAACTGTTTACCCTAACTGGCTAAGCAGAAGAAAAAATGAATTTTGATTACATATACTGGAGTGCAAAGTACAGAAGCTAGAAATTTTCCAAGAGAAAATCGGACGTCAATGGATCGCAACAAAGTACCCAGACATGATCCAACCACAAATTGTAGCTCAACATTCTGGAGAATCGTTTCCATTTATTGATAATATTCAAATCAGCTTCCATTGCAATTTCTCCGCTTCACTACGGATCCACATCCGACTGCTCGCATCAACCCCCACACCGGAATGAAATTTGCCGTGAGCAAAGGAAAGAAAAAAACCTTCAGCTATTGAGCTACCAACGAGCGCAAAAAGTAGTTTTCTAAATGATAAATTATTGTGCCAGATAACATCTATTCATTTTTCCATTACGTGAGTTCTTTGCAGTAGTGCTCACCGCAAATACCAACCTGCTACGGGCTGCTGCTGCTGCTATTCAGTATTCCAAGCTGACTGCTCCAGGACTGTACGATTCCCTCCGGGTTCTGTGGTTACATAACCTGCTGCAGGATTAGATGACTTGTGCTCGCTGAACTGTAAAAAATTGAAAGGTGAACGAAACTAAATTTGCTACAACAATTTGGTTTCCATCTGCTCAGCTTTTCGTAGCTCTGTGTTCACCACATGTCTGTGGAGGCAGTTTTGGAAGGAAGCTTTCCACCACAAGCACGTGGTCTTCTTGCAGGGCAAAAATAATTAATTTCCAGACGAGCACACGGAACAACTAACTGGAACAAACCAAGTTTTTCCTCCCATTCGCTTGGGTACCATATTGATTGAAATAGTTACTGTGTCCCACTGTGTCTTGAATCTTGATCATAAAACAAGCGGAAGCGGATGGGCACATCTTCGGCTCGAGGAAAGTGAAAAAAAACTGGTGGCAACTATGGCCGATTTCCTGCTCGCAGCGCACAAGTCGATGCTAACTTTCTTGGTTCAAACGGACGATTGGGAATTGCTCGCTAGATGAAGCAGCGAACGAACATCTTTGTCCGGGAGTAGCAGTAGCAGGAGCAGGCAGCAATCAAAAAAGTTTTCCAATTTTGTCCTTCCGAACAGTTCCAACACTTTGTCGGTCTCGGAAAGGAGCGAAATAGGGCCGAGCTGCGCCTCGCTATCCGTTGCCACTCTGATTGAGTAGTAAATTGATTGTACACTCTACGGACACCGCCCGGCCGCCACTGCTCGTGCAGTTTGAAAGGAAAGAGGTCCCATTAGGAGTCAGCCGTTCCGGGTGTAGGCGCTTCTGTTGTCCTCGCGGTAATCGATTCACTCATCAAATTGTGGCTAATGGATTTTTCTGGGTTTAACGAGTTGGTGAGTTTGAGGGCAACCTACCAACGATGTCGATTTGTGGATGTGAACACTAAGAAAGAAAAACCGATTTTTGGATTCCTCCTGTATGAAATCGTAAAAAATCGCTTTTTTTCACAGTGATGACACGTACATCAGAAAAGGGTTCCAACTTTTCTTGTATATAAAAGCTTCTTCACGGGAAGGGAAAAAGTCAAAAGGAAGTGGAACCTCAAAATGGGTGAACATTACTTTGCTCACTTCCGCCTAATCCGAAGAAATATGAAATGTAGGACACGAAAGAGAATCAATATGATTAGGCAAATCAATACCAATTTCATACTTAAAAAGCATGAACAGAGATCTCATTCAGAAATTTTATTGTTAGATTCTATAACGTTGAATATGTATCACTGAAAGCACGTAATTTAAAATTTCAAGAAAATTTATAGCTCAATATCAATAAAAATCAGAACATAAAATGTCTCAAAGAATATCCGGCCGAATTTATTGCTGCCTTTTTTCTTTTCCCAGCTACACCACTTACCCCGGTTTAAAAGGATGCTCCTTACTGCTGCAAACAAACTTTCCATATCAATTTCCATTTAACCTCGTCGTGAGCCAAAACTGAAAATGAAAACCAACGAAGGAAGTCTCGCCAAGCAGCGAATGTGGCCTTCCTGCCCCCATCCATCGCAATTGAATTACTTTCGTTTATTTATTACTGCCAGCTCTGGTTTGCTAACTTCCCGGGCCGGTGTGGTGGTGGATCCATGGGAATGGGCTCTGTTGGACGACAACCCCCTTACGGCCTTGCACCCAAATCGAGTGCAGAGAGCCATTTGGCCGCGGAGGAAGGCGTTGTGGGCTACTGGACGGACATAAATTTCCCACAGACTTCAGAAGCCGAAATGTGAGACTGCATACGAAATCGGATCATGCTGGGGGTGGGAAGGTGAAGTTCCATAAAATTTTTACTACGCCCAACTGGGACCGGGAGATGGGTGAAATGCAAACTAAGGATGACCGACCATCGCCCCCATACCAAAGCTATTCGCGTGCCCGCTGTGTGGTGGGTTCCAGTTCCATGTTCTCGTTTTCGTTCGCCCACCTTTTTTTTTCGTTGAAACGGAACGAAATATCGATTGGAGTTTAAATTTATACCGTGGGAAGATTATTTTGTCGAACTCGGCCTCCCTCCTCCTCCTATGTAGTTAGAAGATGTATGGCTCTGAAATTGTGCTGGAATATCCTTTCTTGTTGTGATTGCGAAGGGCAAATTTCGCCATTGCTTTCGGATTCCAAGGGTAATGGTAATCAATTATCCAATCGGGGAGCCAAATAAAATTGGATTTAGATTCGAAAAGTTGATCGGAACACCGGAAGCGGGATTAGAAGAAACAATTTTGTTGATTTGATAGATGGTTGCATTTGCATACCTCTCTCTATAATAAAATTGTGTGCTTGTATTATTTTAAGACGAAGTTTTTCCAATTTTTCGATTGAATAAACATAAAACGTAAATGGACGCAAGAGGAAATATTTTACAAATGAAGTCTATTATCCGCAAATAATCTTCTTTCAACAATAATATGGAATATGTATGTTAAAACTAAAAAATGGAATTGTCGTTTATATTTTATTAATTAGTTTTTTTCTCTTACTTTTCATTACAGGTACTGTCACTTCGTTAACCAAAACCACTGAAAATTATGTTAATATAAGAGTAAAGGTAGGCCATGTCAACATTTATACTCTCTAAACGGATTTATCAAGAATGTTTACAGTTAATATTTTCAATTCCAAAATACTGCTGAATCGTTCCAATATTGCCATCGATACTAGCATCATCAAAGTCACTATTTTTTTTCTGTTTGAAGTTCCCCCAGACCTAAGCGATTTCATCGCCGCAACGGCGCCAAGTAGTCGCCACGATTCTATCATTGGGTCGCTGCAGGCAATGTTCCATTTACGCTTACATACCAACGGCGACCGAATCGCAGTCGCCAAGTGATAGAATCGCGATCGATTGTCGCGTCGCGTGTCTGGAGGAACGTTTATTCTGATTTAACCTTTAACTGTGTCCGTGACCCTAATATAGTATTATTATTATTAGAATTTTTTAATTTTTATTGATACGGCAACAAACGCTACGCAAACGTCAAATGGTGCAAAACATGCCAGTTGACGACCGGAGTCGTGATGCGGTATCCAGGAAAGGGAAGAAGGAGTAAAAGACGTCTACATGCCCACGTCATTCAGCCGAATAAGACGTTTGGTCGTTTACTGCAGAAAATGCCGTTCGAACCAAATGGTCGATTGGCCGAACGGGTCATACGGCCGAAAAAAATGCTTAGCTGGAAATGCCATTTGGGCAAAATAGTCATTTGGCAGAAAAGGCCGTTTGGTCGAAATTTTCGTTTGGTCGAAATTTTCGTTTGGCAGAAAAGGCCATTTGTATCAAATGACATTTTCGATCCGTTCGTCCTAATGGCCTTTACCAAACAACCATTTCGGTTGAGCAGCATGTTCGGCCAAACGATTTTTGCGGTCGAATGACCATTTCGGCGGTTTAGGGTCATTTGGCCGAATGCCGTTTGGCCGAATGTCGTTTGGCCGAATGCCATTTGGCCGAAAGGGTCATTTGGCCGAACGCCATCTGGCCGAATGCCGTTTGGCCGAATAGTTGAAATTCTCCGAATGAAGAATAAATGAAGAAGAAGGAAAGAGAAAGAAGAAAGAACCATAGAAGAAGAAAGAATGAAGAAGGAAAAAAGAAAAACAAAAGAAGTAGGAAGAAAGAAGAAAGAAGGAAGATAGAAGACGGAAGAAGGAAGAAGGAAAAAGGAAGAAGAGAGAAGGAAGAAGGAAGAAAGAAGGATGAAGGAAGAAAGAAGAAGGAAGAAGGAAGAAGGAAGTAGGAAAAATGAAGAAAGAAGAAGGAAGAAAGAAGAGGGAAGAAGGAAGAAGCAAGAAGGAAGAAGGTAGAAGGAAGAAGGAAGAAGGTAGAAGGAAGAAGGAAGAAGGAAGATGGAAGAAGGAAAATAGAAGACGGAAGAAGGGAGAAGAAAGAAGGATAAAAGAAGACAGAAGAAGTAAGAAGAAAGAAGGAAGAAGGAAGAAGGAAGAAGGAAGATGGAAGAAGGAAGAAAAAAGAAGGAAGAAGGAAGTAGGAAGAAGGAAGAAGGAAGAAGGAAGAAAGAAGAAGAAAGAAGGAAGAAGGAAGAAGGAAGAAGGATAAAAGAAGAAGGAAGAATAAAAAAAGGAAGAAGGAATTAGGAAGAAGGAAGAAGAATGAAGAAAGAAGAAGGAAGAAGGAAGATGGAAGAAGGAAGAAGAAAGAAGGAAGAAGGAAGAAGGAAAATGGAAGATGGAAGAAGAAAGAAGGAAGAAGGATAGAAGAAGAAGGAAGAAGGAAGACGGAAGAAGGAAGAAGGAAGACGGAAGAAGGAAGAAGGAAGCAGGAAGAAGGAAGAAGGAAGAAGGAAGAAGGAAGAAAGAAGAAGGAAGAAGGAAGAAGGAAGAAGGAAGAAGGAAGAAGGAAGAAGGAAGAAGGAAGAAGGAAGGAGGAACAAGGTAAAAGGGAAGTTGTTTCGGAATTTATGGATTTTTCAAATAAGCTGATTAAGCATTTCGTGCAAAAGAACTTTAGGGAGCATCCATAAAGAATGCAAAGTTGAGTAATGAACGGAACCTCAAAATCGAGGATGTTTACGAAGTTAAAATTAAAACCACATAGTCTGAATAGATAAATGTGGGATGAGGAAAATGGTTACGTTATTCAAGGATTCTTGGACCTTTCGTGGGGTCCAAAGTCCAGTCTGATGCAATTCATGAAATCATTATGAAATTCAGAACTCGGATTGACTATATATACCGTGCGATTTTCCAAGCTCGGGGTCAGTCCCAAATATTCAGCAGCACCTTTATTGGGATTCGGCGCTTTCTAGGTTTCCCTAGCCGGCCTACCGAATACTACAATTGAATCAGAGTTGTCCATTAGACACCTCGACACTCGTGACTAGTGCACGAATCGAGATCTAAGTTTAAATTAATTAACTCTTTGAAGAAACATAAGTGAACAGTTAAATAGTCCGTCGCGGTAAAATCGAAAATCGGTGTTAGAGTCTCAGAATAAGTATCGATAAATAAAAAGTGTTAGTATCGCTGGGAAAGACATTGTCATACGGAAAATAGTACAAAAGTTTGTAAAAACGAAAATATTCGAGTTTATAATTATACGAAAGGTGTTAATTGTAATAAATAAGTGCTGAAATGTAAAAGAAGTTTATAATTGTACAAACAAGTGATACATAAATAATAAAGTTTTATTCTAACCGAAAAAAAAAAGATGTTCGCTTCAGAAGCAAGAAGGAATAAAAAGCTCTGAAAGTTCAGGTTAACCGAAAAAAATAATAATACCAACCGTATAAAAATGGGTGTAATGAATCGCCTGCTTTGAGCGTGCTTACAGCGGCACACTAGGAGTTAACTTTGGGAAATCAGTATGGCGAAAGGCATCTAAGGTGCGATTTATCAAAATGAAGCACCTTTATCGAAAAAATATTTGGTAGGCGTAGTAGCGGACACCTTCCTACATAACCGGTACCAAATAGTTTTTCATCAAAAGTTCCTAATTTTGAGAAAACCCGCATTAGATGTCTTTCGCCATACAAATTTCTTGCGGTTAACTCATGCTGGCTATTTTGCGCATATACTATAGCGCCTAGATGTGGCAGCGGCGGGTTGAAAATCAGCCACTGCCAATGATTCATTGCTTGACGACGGCAGAAAGTTGCCACCGGCAGAGAATTACAAGCGCTCGTCAGAGGTAGACACTGTAAAAACTAATTCGTATGGATGGTGTTTAACGCGTTTCAGCGTCAAATCATCGAGTGACTGACGTTTGCCGACAAGGAATAAACCTTGGCACTCGACGGTCATTCGTTGAAACAGGTAGGCGGTTACGGGTGAGCTTCCGATATCTGAGAACTCGGGGCAATCTACCGCTGGGGACGTTGCGCTATGGACGGAGTTCCCGAACGTGAGAAACGACTGATATGACAGTGAATATTTGCAGTTAATAGAGAAGGCATTTTCGGAACAAAAAGTGCTGACAGTAAGATTGAGACCATGGAGATGAGGCAACTGTACCGCGCTAATAACACACGGATGTTTTGTTAGAAAACAGGTATAAAGTAGCAAATGAGAATCTTCACCCGAACCAGTTTGATGCGATGCGAAAGACAACGAGGAAGCCGTCCATCGTTGTCTACGCCGCGAAAATCGCACGGGCCACTATGTTAAAAGCTAAGAACCTCGGCAGAATCCGATGGGGGAGTTGCCAATGAGCCGGAAAGCGCATTTATTATTATTTTCAGTCAAATTCGAAACTAGTACCAAACAAACGAAGTAAGCCGATGTACCTACATCGATCCGATCGATTCTGCATGTAAAATAGCTAGATGGCGCGTTTTCCCCCAGCTGAAAAACCAACGTTTACTCTACATTCTAGAACTTTTTTTATTTTCTAACAAAATCACTCGCGGTTTTCGGAAGCCTCTTTATAATAATGTAAAGATTATAAATGTCATTGTAATGAGCGTGATTGAATTACTACAGCGCCTTTCAACTTTCTGTACCAAATCTATCCGAAAATCTTTGGGGTTTTCCTTTGAAAATTTCTTCGAGAATTCATTCTGAAATTTGTTCAAGAATAAATTCGAAAATAACTAAATATCCTACAGAATTGTTTTCCGCTCCAGGAATTATTTTTAAAAAAATCTCAATTGCCCCTCCAGGGACTGCTTCGGAAAATCCTATGGAAAATCCCTTCGGTACTTCATCCAGAAATTCCTTCGTAACTTACTTTCTTTTAGTAAAACCATACAAAATTATGCAAGGATTATTCCGAGAATTTTTGGCAAATAACAAACCCATCGAGTACAAGAAATGACATTTTTTTGTAGACGTTTTCCTTACAACGGGCCTTTTTCGATCAACTACCGATTCTAATTTTCCTTCCATTCCACGATCTCTCCTTATCTCGATGGTCCTTTTAATATCGATATTAAAATACCAACAAAATTTTAATATCGATATTAAAAGGACCATAGAGATAAGGAGAGATCGTGGAATGGAAGGAAAATTAGAATGGGTAGTAGATCGAAAAAGGCCCGTTGCTACGAAAAACGTCAACAAAAAAATGTCATTTCTTGTACTCGATGGGTTTGTTATTTGCCAAAAATGGTCTAGTAGCCTAGAAATTTGATTATATTGACATAGGGAGAGAGAATTCTGGACAAATTACCGTGGGGCATCGAAATCCGTACACTTAAGCACCTTAGTACATGAAAAAGTCATTAGAAAACAGGAATTGAACGTAAATAAAACGTTTGTCATTGGTACAGGAGCATGAAGGCTTCTACTTTTGAATTGTTTCACATTTACTCATTAAAAATGTCGAAAAACATGATAAAATAATGAATAAAATCAACTACTCCTGATTCGAAATCCGTCCACCGTGGACGGATTTCGAATCAAAGGATCAAAATCCGTACAGCTATTTTTGAACTAAATATTTAAATTGAAGCATTCTGATTGACTAAACTACCACTGTGAATAGTTCGATACGCACCTTGAGAAGCGATCCCTTCGATTTGTATTCCGCTTATCTTATGTAATGATTCTCAATTAGCAATTAAAACACAGTTACTTTTGATGCAATTATGCTCTACACGAAAACAAAATGGCGGCCAAAACTCCGCGTTTGGTGGGTGGCGATTTGTTTTTGATTTATGTTGTCTTAATTTCAAAGCTTTCTTACCATTTCTATGCCGTAAAAGCTTACTGACAAGTATCTGAACAGGATAAGATAAATTATTTCTTCATTAATCACCTTCAACCCCCTTTAATTTATTGATATCTCATGAGGTGGACGGATTTCGGTCCCGCACGGTATGTATGATCAGAACACATCGCGAAAGAGAGACATCGAGATATGGAGGTTATCGAGATGTAGAAAGCAAAAATGTATGTAGATTAGGGTGGCTCAAATTAGTATGGGAAAAACTTTTTTCAATTTTTTTGATGGGCCGCCCTCTTTTTTTTTTTTTTTTTTACAAGGGAGAATGCATTTACACACTAACCCAGTACACGTGCATTGTAGTTGCCAAACTACCACACGGAAGTGTACTGGAGTGTCGGACTCGACCATACCGGTAATACCGACTAAACTACCTTGGGCTCCACCATCGTTTCCCCCAGGAACTACCTCCCAGTACTACTTCTGGGGGATGGCAGTACTAAACGTACTCGCTCATTATCGCTCACACAGGCACCCGTCCCATGCGAGACTGACTTGGGTGCTCGCACACCATTCACTCCATTTGAGTCTTACTTGGATGCTCTCCCGGGCGCTCCGCTGCCATGCCTCGAGGTGTCAATAGCGGTAACTGTCTGGGCCTACAGATATTACGCTACGACACTCCTGCCTCAGCACGAGCAGATCAATCACACCACTGCCGAAGCAGACCACACGCTACCCTGCCGAAGCAGGGACACTCCCCATGCACCACATGTGCACAACTGTAGGTGTGTGGGTACAACCCACTGCTACCCTGCCGCCGAAGCAGCTTCTCCAAAGACCATTCGCTCCATGTGACCCTTTTTCGGGTGCTCACTCTAACACTCCACTGCCATGCCTCGAGGTGTCGATAGCTACCTCGACTCCTACCTCAGCATGTGCAGTCCATACTCAGACTTCTGCTGCGCTTCGAGGTGACAATAGCGGCGACACGCTATGACACTCCTGCCTCAGCACAACCAGATCACTCACTCCCTGCCGAAGCAGCTCACGCGCTACCCTACCGAAGTAGGGACACTCCCCAACTCACTCTAACACTCCACTGCCATGCCTCGAGGTGTCGATAGCGGTATGTAGGGTCCGATCAACGATACTACGCTACGACACTCCTACCTCAGCATGTGCAGTCCATACTCCGACTTCTGCTGCGCTTCGAGGTGACAATAGCGGCGACGCGCTGTGACACTCCTGCCTCAGCACAAACAGATCACTCACTCCCTGCCGAAGCAGCTCACGCGCTACCCTACCGAAGTAGGGACACTCCCCATGCCAATTGGCACTCCCTGGGCTTGTGCTTTTGAAGCGGCACAGTCGCTTTGATAGAGTCTGATTACGGGCACTTGTGGTTTTTTGGGAGGGATTTTAGCAGAGCCCACTGCTAAATCCCACCACGCCCAAGGCAGTTCTCCCTGACTCACAGACAGCTGGGGAGGGGTCGTCAAGCCCTTGGACATGGTCCATGCTGTCCCTGCTGTCCCTGCTGCCCCATGGGCCACCCTCTTATTCAGTTCTATTTGATGCCCTGATGCTCTGGACCAAATTTCAGCCAAATCGGTCAACGTTTGGGCGGTGCTAAACTCGTTGGAAATTTATATGCAAAAATTTATGCAGAATCATCCAAAAACAGTGATTTGCAGATGGACGGCACAACTTACGATGAAGAACTATGATACTCATTCAGATCTTGAACAATTTAACACAGAATGTTATGCTGAAAACTGCGAGAGGAACTCTTGAAGTAATTTCTAAAAAAAAATCGCAATGGATTTAATTAATGAATTTCCGAAGAGATTCCCGAGAGAATTTTTGAATAATTTTTCAGATATGGTGATTATAGGTGTTCAGGGTTTTCAAATTAAATTTTCAGTGGAATGTCCGAAGGTGTTCCTAAATGAAGTTCTGAAAGAATTCCCAGACGAAGTTCTGAATATGTTCCTAAGTGAGATTTCAAAGTAATTCCAAGATTTTTTTTCCAAGAGTTTCTTGAAGATTTAGGAGAAGAATTTGTTTGATAAAAATCTGAATATTTTTTTCATGTGTTAATTTGAATATTGCAATTAACATACCATTTTGCAGAACATTGCAGAATTCAAATTAACTAATGAAAAACATGTTACTTGGGTCATTTTGTAAAGTCAAGCGAGAAATATTTGCTGGTGCAATTCCTTAAAGAAAATTTTAAAGGGTTTCTAATTCAATTTCTGCAGGAATTCCTAAGGCAAGTTTCAAAGGAATTCATGAAGAATTTTTGAAAAGGAATTCTTCTGGAAGGTTTTCCGTTGGATTTCCAAACAAATTTCCAATGGAATTTACTAAAGTATTGCCGAATTCCATGTGGAGGACCCATGAAGAAATTTTCGAGAATATTTCGAATCGTATTCCCGAAACAAATTGAAAAAAATGGTATTCCGAAAATAAATTGGAGGATTTCATTGGATATTCCTTATTATATTAAAATTCAAAGATTGGAACTATAAGAAAATTTCATTCCGAAATTCCGTTACGAATTCTTTTCTAAATATGTTTTAAGAATTCTGCCAGTACTTTATCAATAAATCCCTTCAAAAACTCTAAAAGGATTTTTTTGGAGTTGCTTCGAAATTCCCCACAGGAATTTCTTCAGATCTCCAGAAATTATTTTGAAAATTCTTATAGAAATTCCTTCGCTCATTCATACGGCAACTCTTCCAGGAATAACTTTCATTTAACAACTCTTTCAGGAATAACTTCAGACCTTCGGAAATTCCTTTTGAAATTTCTTCAGAATTCCCTTTCAGCATTCTTTCGGGAATCCCTATGAGAACTCCTTAGAGAAATCTTTAGCAATTTCTCACGAAATTCCTTCAGGAAATAATTTTTAATTTCCTTTAGAAACTCCTTCGGAAATTCCTTTGGGATTTCCTATTTCATTATTCAATCATTTTATCGTGAGAATTCTTTCAACAATATTTCCGGAATGATACATTATTTTACTAAAGCAGCGGTTCTCAACCTGGGATACATGTACCCCGAGGGGTACCTTCGCTGGTCTTGAGGGGTACCTCGGACAAAAATCCATAATGGCGGACGTATTACAATTTCAATCAAAGCTTATTGATAAAGTTTTGATAATTTTGTCTTGTACATAATCAGTAGATCAAAGCCAACAGCGTATGAAGGGCTGCGGAACAAGAGATTAAACGGACAAAACGTCGAATGATCAAATTTAAAAAAAATCTTCAATGCAATCTACCTGATCTATACAAAATGTTGAATAATATGTTAGAAACATGCTTTTGAACTAAAATCTAGAATCTAAAGGTTAGGAAGTCTCCGTTTCAGAGGCATGAAGGTTTTTTTTTTCAGAAAAGCTCGGTTGCCTCGTTGCAGAAGGATTAGAAACATCCGTCTTCACTTCTCGGAAGCTTTCTACAGAGTTGCTGGAATGCCTCCTTTCAAGATGTTCAGAAACCTTCTTGCAAAACCCAAGCAGCACATGTCAGGAAAAAATGGTTGCAGCAACTTTATAGTGACTAAATCTCGCTTAACTTTTCAAAAGGACCTAAGTAACATTTTTTCATGATTTAATTTGAATAGTGCAATCAACAGAACAGCATGCAAGCTAATGATTGCAGTATTCAAATTAATTCATGAAAAAAATGTTACTTAGGTCCTTTTGAAAAGTTAAGCGAGAAATCTGGTCACATATGAGTTGTCGTAACCCACGTGGAACACCCATGCTGCTAGGGAAGGTTCGGAAGCCTCCTTTCACGAGGCCTGTGTCTCCTTTCAAGAGGCCCAGAAGCCTCATTTTAAGAGAGTCAAAAGGCTTTCGATCCTTTCTAGAGAATCGGAAGTTTTTTTTTATCAAAAAGCTTTCGATCCTTTCAAGAGGCTCGGAAGCCTCCTTTCAAGAGGCTCGGAAGCCTCCTTTCAAGAGGCTCGGAAGCCTCCTTTCAAGAGGCTCGAAAGCCTCCTTTCAAGAGGCTCGGAAGCCTCTGTTCAAGAGGCTCGGAAGCCTCCTTTCAAGAGGCTCGGAAGCCTCCTTTCAAGAGGATCGGAAGCCTCCTTTCAAGAGGATCGGAAGCCTCCTTTCAAGAGGCTCGGAAGCCTCCTTTCAAGAGGCTCGGAAGCCTCCTTTCAAGAGGCTCGGAAGCCTCCTTTCAAGAGGCTCAGAAGCCTGATTTCAAGAGGCTCAGGCCTGATTTCAGGAGGCTCGGAAGCCTGATTTCAGGAGGCTCAGAAGCCTCCTTTCAAGAGGCTCAGAAGCCTCCTTTCAAGAGCTCAAAGCCTCCTTTCAAGAGGCTCAGGAAGCCTCCTTTCAAGAGGCTCAAGCCTCCTTTCAAGAGGCTCAGAAGCCTCCTTTCAAGAGGCTCAGAAGCCTCCTTTCAAGAGGCTCAGAAGCCTCCTTTCAAGAGGCTCAGAGCCTCCTTTCAAGAGGCTCAAGCCTCCTTTCAAGAGGCTCAGAAGCCTCCTTTCAAGAGGCTCAGAAGCCTCCTTTCAAGAGGCTCAGAAGCCTCCTTTCAAGAGGCTCAGGAAGCCTCCTTTCAAGAGGCTCAGAAGCCTCCTTTCAAGAGGCTCAGAAGCCTCCTTTCAAGAGGCTCAGGAAGCCTCCTTTCAAGAAGGCTCAGGAAGCCTCCTTTCAAGAGGCTCAGAAGCCTCCTTTCAAGAGGCCTGGAAGCCTCCTTTCAAGAGGCTCAGAAGCCTCCTTTCAAGAGGCTCAGCCTCCTTTCAAGAGGCTCAGAGCCTCCTTTCAAGAGGCTCAGAAGCCTCCTTTCAAGAGGCTCAGAAGCCTCCTTTCAAGAGGCTCAGGAAGCCTCCTTTCAAGAGGCCTGGAAGCCTCCTTTCAAGAGGCTCAAAGCCTCCTTTCAAGAGGCCTCAAGCCTCCTTTCAAGAGGCTCGAAGCCTCCTTTCAAGAGGCTCGGAAGCCTCCTTTCAAGAGGTTCGGAAGCCTCCTTTCAAGAGGCTCGGAAGCCTCCTTTCAAGAGGCTCGGAAGCCTCCTTTCAAGGGGCTTGGAAGCTTAGTCTCAAGAAGGGGTACTTCAACTAATACAAAAGTTCGAGGAGGTACCTCTTAAGAAAAAGGTTGAGAACCGCTGTACTAAAGGAATTCCTGAAAAAAAAATTTCAAATGCCTTTTAAGATGTTTTAAGAAAGATCATTGGAGGAGTATTCAAATGAGCTTCTGGTGAAATTTTTTTAATTTTACCTGGAGGAGTTCTCGAAAGAATATCTGAAAGATTTTCTGGCGAAATTTTAGAAGAAATTTTTGTATTTTAGCAGGAATTTCCAAATAAATTCTTGAAGGTATTTTCAAAGAACAACCTGAATAGGTTTTCGAAAAGAATTTATTAACATTCTGAAGAGTTTGCTGTATAAATTACCTGAATTATAGGAATCCACGAAAAAAAATTGAATCAAATTTTCAAACAAGTACCTATTGGAATTTATTCGGAAATTACTTCAGAAACTTCTGCAAAAATTCCTACAGGAATATGCGAAGGAATCCCTACGGGAACTCTTCTAGGATTTTGTTCAGGATTTTTTTGAAAATCCGTACAGTAATAATATAAAACACTGCTTTGAATCTGGAATTAATACTTAGACAAATAGAAAAACCCAAAAATGACGAAATTGCAGTCAATCCTTCATCATACTTTCTCGGATATTCTCAAGAATTTTGGATATTCTCAGGAAATGATTTGGTTAGTCACCCAGAAGTTCTTTCAGGTATATTTTCAAAAGATCCAACAGGAATTCCATCGTAAATTTCTTCAAGTAATACATCGGAAATGCCATCAGCAATTACTTCGTGAATTTCTCAAAGTATTTCTTCCAGTAGTTTCTTAAGAAATCCCTTCGGAATTTTGTTATAACATCATCTAGGATTTTTTCGATTTTTTCAGGAATTCCTCCGGACATTCCTCCGAAAATTTAATTAGTCTCAAACCTTCGGATATTTCTTTGAAAAAAAATTGAAAATCATTTCAGAAATTCATTAAGGAATTCGTGCAAGAAATTTTCGAAAATTACTTTAAGAGTTTTTTCGAACATTCCATCTAGAAATTCCTTCGAAATATCCTTTAGAAACTCTTCCGAAAATTCATCCAGTATTTCCTATTTCTTTCTTTAAGAAATTTCTTGCAAAATTCTACTGCAGGAATTTCGGAAGAAATTCCGTGAGGTTTCACTAAAAGGATTACCTGGAGGTCTGAAGGTCTGGAGAAATTCACAAAGGCCTTTGCAGAAGGAATTCTTGGACGAATGTCAGCACGATATTCCTTCGGAATTTCAAAAACAAAATTCTGAAGAGATTCCTAAAAAAAATTCGTAAAGTATTTTCTGAAGAAATTTTCGAAATTTACTTAGAATTCCTTCTTTGATTTTCCAAAGGAATTTCTGGATATATCTCCGAAGTTATTCTCGGAGGACTTTCTGGGGAAATCCATAGATGAAAATCCGAAAGAGTTCTTGGAGGAATGTACAAATATATTTTTGAAAAAATTTTAGAATGTCGGAAATGCCTTAAGGAGATCCTTTGGACATTCCATAAGGAATTCTTGCTGGAAATTCCAGAGGTTCTATTGGAGAAATTTTTGAGGGAATGGAATTTCCGTTGATACACGAAGAAATTCTTGAAATGATTTTTGAAAGAGTTCTGGCAGTATTCTTATTTTTTTTTGGGTTTATAATCATCATTGAGTTAGAGCTTGAATTCATTATATTTTAGCAAACAGCTAAATATAAAACATAATATATTATATAGAGTAAATACTTCCCTTCCCCTCCTTTGAACCATTTTGAACCTCGTGGTTATTTACGCCAATGTTTACTTGCTAATTATAACTCGAAATGAACTGTACAAAAAGCCTACCTCCTAATTCAAATAATTATAACTCAATGTCTGCCTTAATTGTGTTTGCTTTGTCATTGATTTCACCACTGTCGGAAGATGGAAAAGATGTAACCTGGTCCATTCACTTGCAATCTAACGGCCTTGACAGAGCTCAGACAGTCTATCCGCCACGTTTAGGTCACAAGGGATTTGAATTGTCTGTGACACCGAACATGAATCTGGGTTGTGCAGCTGTCTGTATCTATTCCGTGATTATGGTCTGTTAAGTCTGTCGAGCTATTCTGAGATGACGGAGGTGTGTCCAAGCAGCAATTACTTTTTCTTGAGAAATAATCTTTTTTTTTTGAAAGCCATAAAATTAAACAACTTTGTGCTTTACCGGTATTGACTCCACCAGCAACCAAACCCACCTAATTTCAAGCTGAAGTGACAAGGTTTCAGCTAAACTGAAATGTTTTGCCTATTTACATAATAACCGCTTTTTGTTCGCGCTTCGTGGCTAATCCAAATTCATTTTTTTGCTGTTGGTAAAATGTGTTCCGGTGGTCTTTTTCCCCGCATGGTACGACATGATATAATGGAAAATTTGGTTAGAGAGGAATGCCTAGAAGATAAGCAGAATTTATTATGCATCTGTGCAAAATTTAAAAAGGAGGGTTGCTTCGAAAGTATAGCAGAAGAAACATCTGCATATTTTGATTAGTAATGTGTTTATGTTCTCCAAGTTTCTACATTATTTGTAAATAAATTCGGAGCTTCGCAAATATGAATGAATTGAAGTCACCCGATAACTGTTCTGTTTCGATGCAGTTGGATTATATTTTTTTAAACAAGTACTTGTAGAATAAAGTAAAAAATCTATTAATCTACCACATTTTTTTTCATCTGGATAAACTGCCTCCCCACACACACAATACACGGAACTACCAACACAACCGTGAACGTTGGTACCACATCGAAGCCAGCAATCGAAACCATCATCAAAGAGTGTCCGCTCTGACGATCCACATACTGCTCATACTGTTGATGGGTTTAGGCTACGTTGTTAAAGGAACGTTGATCCAAGCAGAAAATGCAACAATGTCCCTGTAAATTTGTTCAACTCTTCTTACTGGTGATCAGAAAAACTAGACTGCAGCTTTATTACTACTGGCAAATAAATATATTTCATTATATTAATTTAGAAGATTATTAGAATCTGTAGAGGATTCAAGGCTTATTTGAAAACAACTTGGAACAAACAACTTAGACAAGGACTTCTCTATCGAGTAATGTGAATGATTTTGCCATTCATTCCATTTTTAAGAGGGCTCAAAACTTGATATACGAAGCGCTTTCATAGCTACATATGTACAATGTAACCGGAAACAAATTATGTAGTTTACCGACTTGCCATTACCACATCATCGTTTCTTTAGCAATTCAAAACTTTGGTATCGCTTTTCCGCACCTGAAGAACAATACAAACTCACCCGTGCCAATGCCGCCGCCACCGCCGCAGCTTCACCGGTCAGTCGAATGGTCCATTAGGTGGCCGTGCGTGCGTGTGGAGTGGACGGATGATCAATGACAATGACACCCCGGCAGCAAACGGACACTGCCAACCGGTCGCCTACAGTACTATGTGCATGCTGCAAAACACGAGCAACAAAGAATTACTAAAATGGAACTCTTGGTCACTAGGCTGCTGGCTGGCTGACTGGCTGCTTGTTCGATAAGAGTAACCATGGCTATATCGTTGTCTGGTGTTGTGTTCATCGATAGACTTGGGCCAAATGCCGGCACACAAAGCGGGGTTGACTGCACCAGTTTGTGTTCAGAATCCCGGAAAGTGCTTCGTAATTTGATTAAAAACTAGAGAATGAAAACATAATTGCTTTGTTTGAAAGGTTGGAGCTGGAGCCGACTCTCGCAGGAATGGCGCTGCTGTTGTAACCCGAGTCAGGCGTACGTTGTCGGTGCGGTTTAGGCAGCTTCTCCCACTTCATTGGACATTTCGCAGACCTGCGTATGGGAGACGTCAAGCGGAACTGCAGCGTTCCGGCGAAGAAGACTTTCAATTTTCTCTGTAAATCATTTTTATCGAGTTGTGCAGCGTGGTTTTTTTTTTCCTCGTTCGGGTCGGGCAAGGACCAATCGAATGTACGACACAGTGAGGGTAGCGCTGCTGGAAGGATCCTGGGGCTGATGATTGGGTTCAGGACGGGGAGCGTGTCATTAATTTTCCGATTAGTTTCACGTCGTTACATTTTCAACGGACGGCGCAGATCCGAGGCGATAAGTGGATGACGTGGAAAAACAGCCGGGAAACAACCGACCGATGGGATTTGTGAGTGTGGCCTGCTTTTAACCTTTTTCCAAGGTCTGGCGAATGGCTGGTAGCTATGAGAAGAAAAAATATTAACGCAGAAATGTGTTTTTCGGATCAGCGCAGCGGAACAGTAGGTAATGTCTCGTTAGTTCTCCGCCATCAAGAACAGGATAGCTAGTTAAATGGACGGATGGATTATAAACCATTCCGGAATGATGATGAATTTTGACAAGGTCGAGAAGTTCAGATGAAAGAAAGTTTTTCAATGATGTTTTGCTTGATAAAGGTTTTATGTTTGACAAATTACTGTTTCTATATGGATTCCAAAGAACTCATTGTTTATTTATACCTAAGATTACTTTTTTATTTGTTTATAAAAGCACAACAGATGATAAGATTATTGCAATGAATTTTTAATTCAATTATTTATTAAATTTAATCTGATTCTCTGCGTCTGACAGCTTTCAATTTTTTTTAGCTTGCTTGTTCGCTTAACTTTTTATTATGGTTAAAATACTTCACTATGTCTGAAAGTCTCCTTAATAAAGACACAAAAAAAAAACTTCACTATTCCATTTACTTCCACTATATTACTTTGTATCAACAGATACGTATTTCGTTTTTTACTTGAAAACTTCCTCAGTGATTTGTTATCGACTGTCAATAATAAAACACTGAAGAAGTTTTCAAGTAGAAAACGAAATACGTATCTGTTAATACAAAACGAAAAAGTGAAGTAAATGAAATAGTGAGGTCTTTTAACTTTGTAACATTTCCCCTAAGACACTCAATAATAATTAATCATAACTTTTCATATTTGTGGAGATACGAATTAATTTGCATATGTCTTCCTTAAAAGTAAGTGTGCGTGGAAGTTTGTTGCGTAGATCAACTAGCAAGTCGGAAACACTTTCTCACTTACGGGAAACCGGTTGAGTTCCGAAGTCGGTCCAGGGCCGCTTCGACTACCCAAAACCGATTATTTAAGAGGAAGCTGTCCAGAATCCTCGCCTACATAGTCTCGGTGGATCTAGCTTGCTCTGACTAGAAGCTCCCCAAAGGCAGAAACTCCTACGAAACCAATCTTTTGTAACTTAGAGTCAAGCTCCCAACCCAACAAAAAGTTCCCTTACTGCGCAAGCTTTCTCGATGCCCTCCCCTTGTCCGATGTCATCTGGTCCTGTTCGCCGATTGAAATTTTATCGGCGGCGGCGTGATAGATAATTTTCAGGGGGAAGGGTCATTTGGCCGAAACCCATTCGGCCGAAAGCCATTTGGCCGAATGCCACTAGGCCGAATGTTGTTTGGCCGAATATACCATTTGGCCGAACAGACCATTAGGCCGAAAGTCATTTGGCCGAATGGGTCATTTGGCCGAAAGAGTCGTTTGGCCGAAGGGTCATTTGGCCGAAAGTCAGTTGGCCGAAAAAGTTGTTCTGCCGAATGGGTCATTTGGCTGAAAGGGTCATCAGGCCGAATGGGTCATTTGGCCGAATGGGTCGTTTGGCCGAATGGGTCGTTTGGCCGAATGGGTCATTTGGCAAAAGTGTCACTACCCACTTCGCAGACGTCTCACTTCTCAATCCTCATTTCACACTTTTCACTGTAAAAAAGAGGAGCGCGAAGTGAGTAGTGAAACGTCTCACTACTCACTTTGTACTTTCGACCCTTTCAACCAAATTACCATTTCGGCCAAATGACCTTTTCGGCAAAATGATTATGTTGGCTAAATGATCCTTTCGGCCCAACGACCTTTTCGGCCAAACAACTCTTTCAGGCAAACGACCCTTTCAGCCAAACGACCATTTCGGCCGAACGACCATTTCGGCCAAACGACCCTTACGGCCAAACTCCTCCAAGTTCCAAGTTCCTCCGGGAATTCCTCCGGAAGTTCCTCCGGGAATTCCTCCGGAAGTTCCTCCGGGAATTCCTCCGGAAGTTCCTCCGGGAATTCCTCCGGAAGTTCCTCCGGGAATTCCTCCGGAAGTTCCTCCGGGAATTCCTCCGGAAGTTCCTCCGGAATTCCTCCGGAAGTTCCTCCGGGAATTCCTCCGAAGTTCCTCCGGAATTCCTCCGGAAGTTCCTCCGGGAATTCCTCCGAAGTTCCTCCGGAATTCCTCCGAAGTTCCTCCGGGAATTCCTCCGGAAGTTCCTCCGAATTCCTCCGAAGTTCCTCCGGGAATTCCTCCGAAGTTCCTCCGAATTCCTCCGGAAGTTCCTCCGGGAATTCCTCCGGAAGTTCCTCCAATTCCTCCGGAAGTTCCTCCGAATTCCTCCGAAGTTCCTCCGGGAATTCCTCCGAAGTTCCTCCGGAATTCCTCCGGAAGTTCCTCCGAATTCCTCCGGAAGTTCCTCCGGGAATTCCTCCGAAGTTCCTCCGGGAATTCCTCCGGAAGTTCCTCCGAATTCCTCCGGAAGTTCCTCCGGGAATTCCTCCGGAAGTTCCTCCGAATTCCTCCGGAAGTTCCTCCGAATTCCTCCGAAGTTCCTCCGGGAATTCCTCCGGAAGTTCCTCCGGGAATTCCTCCGAAGTTCCTCCGAATTCCTCCGGAAGTTCCTCCGAATTCCTCCGGAAGTTCCTCCGGAATTCCTCCGAAGTTCCTCCGGGAATTCCTCCGAAGTTCCTCCAGGAATTCCTCCGGAAGTTCCTCCGAATTCCTCCGAAGTTCCTCCGGGAATTCCTCCGAAGTTCCTCCGGAATTCCTCCGGAAGTTCCTCCGAATTCCTCCGGAAGTTCCTCCGAATTCCTCCGAAGTTCCTCCGAAGTTCCTCCGGAATTCCTCCGAAGTTCCTCCGGGAATTCCTCCGAAGTTCCTCCGGGAATTCCTCCGAAGTTCCTCCAGAATTCCTCCGAAGTTCCTCCGGGAATTCCTCCGGAAGTTCCTCCGGAATTCCTCCGGAAGTTCCTCCGAATTCCTCCGGAAGTTCCTCCGGGAATTCCTCCGAAGTTCCTCCGGGAATTCCTCCGAAGTTCCTCCGGGAATTCCTCCGGAAGTTCCTCCGAATTCCTCCGGAAGTTCCTCCGGGAATTCCTCCGAAGTTCCTCCAAATTCCTCCGAAGTTCCTCCGGGAATTCCTCCGAAGTTCCTCCGAATTCCTCCGGAAGTTCCTCCGAATTCCTCCGGAAGTTCCTCCGAATTCCTCCGAAGTTCCTCGGAATTCCTCCGGAAGTTCCTCCGGGAATTCCTCCGGAAGTTCCTCCGGGAATTCCTCCGGAAGTTCCTCCGGGAATTCCTCCGGAAGTTCCTCCGGCAATTCCTCCGGAAGTTCCTCCGGGAATTCCTCCGGAAGTTCCTCCGGGAATTCCTTCAGAAATTTCTCCAGAAGTTCCTTAAGGAATTTCTCCAGGAGTTCCTTCAAAAGCTCCTCCAGGCATTTCTCCAGAAGTTCCTCCAAGAAATCCTCGGGAATTCTACCGGAAATTCCTCCAGGTATTTCCCTCAAAATTTCTCCAAGAACTCTACTCGAAAATCTTTCAGAATTTTTTTTAAAATTCCTTCATGATATCTTTTGCAAATTTCTAAAAGAGTTTCTTTAAAAATTCTTTCATCTATTCCTACAGAGATTGTTATAAAAAATCTTCCAAAAATGTCTATAAAAAATTTCTGGATATTTTTCTCTTTAATTTCTTATATTCAATGAAATATTCCAAATAGTTTCCAAGGAAATCGGAGCAGAAACCGTATTCTATACTTAAACTGCTATTGCCGAAAGTCTTCAAATCCGCTCTATGCTAGATACAGTTACCATCCGATGATCTCGATTATAAGACTTTATCGGAAATTAGAATAAATTCTCCATATATACTTGGAAGCTAGAACCCTCCTTGGCCGTGTGGCAAGATGCAAGAAGAAGCACTCGGAAGTAGATAAATTTTGCCAAAAATGTAGTCGTTGAACAGCTTTTGCAAGCAAGCTGACTTACTTACCCTGATTACTTTTTGAGAGCAGCTTTAGCCACCCTAAACACAGTTCTGGGATCGATCCCCGGATATGCCGATGACCCTGGTATTCAACTGTGTTAAGGCAGATGTGATATTCTTAATCTGGACAGTTCTGGAGGACATTACCCCAAGCTTGATGATTCGTATTGAGGCTACCAACGAAATCTGTGGTTAAGCCTTAAGAACAAGCCTCCTGGAATTTAAATCTACTCGCGTTTTCAATTGCAGACCCCTCAATATGGAAGAAATAACGCATAACTGTCATCCTTTAATTTCAGCTTGGCTGCGTGACATAATAG
The DNA here is from genome assembly GCF_024139115.2 of Armigeres subalbatus. Lineage (NCBI taxonomy): Eukaryota > Metazoa > Arthropoda > Insecta > Diptera > Culicidae > Armigeres > Armigeres subalbatus. The sequence continues at coordinate 113,832,435 of NC_085139.1, read as the reverse complement.
AACTGAAAGTTGTGCGCTGCTGCCGTACTGAGTGGTTTGCCCTCGAAAACGCGTGTGAATTTAGTTTTGGATTCCGTGAAGTTTGTCCTAACTCATAAAATGAAGACCGTTTTTGAACAAGTTTAGAGCATAAGTTTCATCATTGTTGATCAACGCTTGCAAAACAAAATTATCAGATATTTTGATTTTCGTGAAAGTTGTTCTTTGTATCATCGCAAAAGAAAAACTTCTCAAGAACAACCACCGGACGACGCATTCAAATTTCCATACGCCTCAGCGCTCAAGTCTCAGCAGTTTACATTTAATTTTCATTTGTTTTTCTTTCTCATTCCTACCGCTCAATCATTTATTCAAGTCAAGCTTAAAACATCGAAACAAATAAAAACGGAAAAGCAGACTCATTTCAATGGAAGCGAAATAAACTTTCATTTCACACGATCTCGAAGAAGAAAGCTTCAAACGAAGCCCTGAGCTTTGAACCTCCCCCGGTCCCGATAGCAGAAGAACAAGAAAACAGAAACAAAATATCTTTTTATCACCAGCAAACAGTCGGCAAACGGAACCGGCATCGTGTCGGCCACCATTCATTTGGGCGCGCGACGGCTTCTGGTGACCCGCTTTTATTCGCTCATTTGAAAGTGAGATAGTGGTTTTTGCCATCTTTTTTTGGATGAAAAATAAAAAATAAAAAAAAGTAAAGATGGAAAGGAAAAAAGGGCAGAATTACGGTCAGGGCGAGCCGGCCTATCAAACCCCCGGCGCATGTGCACCCCAGCATGTAAATTTAATTTAATGAAAACAATCTTCCATCTCGGATGGATCCTTCCACTGACTGACTGCAAGAGGGGTAGTTCTGCGCTAGTTCGGTGAAGCTCTCGCACTGTAGAAGTGTCACAGTGGTCTATAGACTAAAAATGAGGACAAAACAAAATTCAGCGGGAAAGTGCGCCAATTGCATTTAAAATACGTAATCAAAATGATGTACCGACACCAAAAGAATTATATCGTAGCTCATTACGAAAAGTGCAGCACCACTTCTAGGTGGATGAATTTGAGGATTCATGTCTGCATCATTATATCGTCTTCTGAAGGTATATTTTCACATTTTTCATCCCAAAAACCACTATGCCATGTCATCCCTTGAAGGTAAAGTGTTTCTGAATAATGCAACACTTCCGGCGGTCCAAGTGGATGTCACCTCATCTGAATTAGAAAGACCACCACGGGCGTACCGCTGGCACCTGACGTTCTCCTCCAATAGAAGAAGAGTAGGTTTTTATTCGTACGTATTTTGCCCTTCCCTTGTGGAATGTACAAATATGCGGAAAATAAACTAATCAGAATGAAAATTGGAAAAGAAATTGAATTTGTACGCTGGATGAATATTTCAGCTGGTTGCGTACCACGTAACAGCTTAGGTTAGGATCGAGCGATAGTGTGCTGCTTTGGTTTGGCAATCCCTCTTACGACGGTTTTGCAAATCCGATACGGCTTCAAGCAAATAACAATACGCGATATCAATTTGGGTGGGAGCTACGGAGAACGAGGTTTTTCCTCATCTTTTCGACGAACGGCAACCGAACATTGATCGATGATCGTGCACCCATGGCGGCAGTAGCGCAAGGAAAATGGAAAAGTCGCATCATGCATGTCAGCATCGCTTGATTGATAGAGTCTATTCGACGAATATCACACGCCTCCCAGCCAACGCAACGACATACCTACTCGGCTTTTGTTGCCTTTATACTCTCAATCCTTTATCAATGAACTGACGGCGAGCCATCGCTGACCGCGAGTTTATTTACCGAGTATGTGACACTTGGACGACGACGAAACTTGGTAGCGTTCCGCATTATCTCGTCAGTGTCAGCGATGGTCGCCGAATGGCTTCATTTGTTATTCTATTTTATCAGCAGACAGTGACAGACAGGAGCTATATTGGTACTAGCAAAAAGTTTGAAAAATTACGCTAGTTGAATCCGTTGGATCAATCTCCTTTTTGTCGAAATATATTCTTTTATCAACCTTAAGAAAATCAAATAATTTGCTTAGTAAATAAATATACAAAATAAGCGAAATTTTTTTCTAAGCCGATGAACTCCCAGTTCATAAAACATTTATTTAACATAAAACTATTGTAAGCCTCTGCCAATATTTCATTCAGTATCTCCACCCCAAATTGACCTACTTACCACCAGAAACTTAGAGCCTAAATCAACCCCGGATATGAGCCACAGCGCAGAACCCAATATCCATAAAACACGATTTTATCAGCTACGCACTAGAAATAAATCCACGCTCTCTGGGGTCACATTTCCTCTCCGACTGTGGCGTTGCCGTCGTCGTCATGTTCCTGTGGAAAACATCGGTGTAGTATGTCGCCATTATAATATCACTGCGTGAACCTTTCAACATCGTTGACATGTACTCGGCTGGATCGTGCTCCTGTGGCCGTCGTCGTCGGTAGAATAGGGGGACTTTGTACCTACTCCCATAATATGAGTGAGGAGAAACCACTCCGTGGCTGACATGACTGCGATTATTGGCAGCGCTGGCGTCACAAGTCTAGACTGGCTGGCGATAAGAAAGTCATCACCATCAGAGATCCCCCCATCCTTGCTCGGTGCTCGTTGAGTTTTCTTATCTTACTAACATTTTCGTGCGTTCTACAGAAACGATTCCCATGGTGGTGGTTGATGGGTTCTGCTCGGCTGCCGATTTGCTTCTAATGAAGCAGTAGGGTAGGCGCATCCTTAGTGGTAGTAGCCATGTACTTAAATGAATAACTAAATGAATAGTGATACGCATTAATTCAATTTTACTTGGGTGCATTCATTATTATCAATATTATGGGTACAATCTGAATAAAGTCCTTTATTTTTAGCAACAAAACCTAGAAAAAAACGTTTGAATCTCACAACATAATTTAGGTATTGCTGGATCTAATTCTTTATTTGCTTTTCTTTACAGGTACGCATCCTATGAATACTTGATCTTAGTGAACAATTTTTCCATCATAAAACAGGTGAGATATTGTCAGAAAGATCAATCATTTTTGTATCTGCATTATTCTGGCAGTGCGTTGCAATGTAGATCGTCAGTCTTGGGCGATGCTCCTTCAATTTCTTCAAACGTTAAAGTTCACCAAATCTCATTATACCGCGTGAAGCCAACGTGTGCGTGGCCTTCCACGTAATCTCCTGCTTTTATCCGGTTCCTTGTCGAATATTGTTTTCATTATTCTTTCTTCGAACATTCCCACTAAGTGACCATTTCACTGAAGTCTGCCCTATTTTATACGATTATTTTTTTTTCAATTGTGCACTTGATATAGCTAATGATTCAAGCAACTGCGAAATATTATTTTCACTGGCGGTGCCAGAGTTCTGGTTATGATGGGGCACCAGATTTTTTGTCGTAATTCATTCATTTATAATTTGGCGTCAGTAGTAAGAACTATAGTTGCGGGTGTAAATCAATTGAAACAAATGTCAGGCAGTTTCAGGTATAACGACATTTTAGTCGTCTGAAAAAAAGATTTTTTCGGGATTTTTTTCCAAAAATTTCAAATTCCTGTGTAATAATCGATAGACTGTGATTGGGACATTTCAAGAGGTTTTCAAGCAAGCAGTTCCAGAGGCAAAACCGGGTTTTACTACCGACCAGAATTCTTCGGATGTTCTTGAGAAATAACTTCTGACATTTTTTCGTAAATATCTTAAATAATTCTTTAGGAAAAACCCCAAGCATTTTTCCAAAAAAAATATCCAGAATACTACCAGAGCTCTTTCGAAAATTAATTCAGGAGTTCCTTCGGATACCGTCGAAAATTCCATTCCTTCGGAAATTTCTCCAATAATTCCTCAAAAAAGTTAATAATAATTCAAAAAAAGAATTCAAGAAACTTTCGGTATTTTTTTGGAAAATACTTTATGAAAGCTTTAAGGAATTTCTTCAGAAATTCTGTTAGACATTCCTTTGGAAATTCCTTTGAAATTTGTTCGAAAATACCTAAGATAAATCCTTCGAATATTTCTTCAGCAATATATACAATACAAACATTATTTTAGGAATACCGTCGTAAATTGCTTTAGAAGAAATTATTCGTAAATTTCTTTAACGATTTCTTTGGAAATTCCTTTTGCTCGGAAATTAATTTAGTAAATTCTTCGTGATATGTCTTAGGAAATCCTTCAGAAATTATTTTGAGAACTCCTTCAGGAATTTTTAACGTTCCTCCAGCAATTTATTCTGAAACTTCTCTGGAATGGCCTTTGTAAATTTCTCCGGAAATTTATTAAAAACTCTCTACAGGAAATCTTTCGGAAATCCTTCTAGTAAAGCCACGTGCAGTAATCATTCCGAAAATTTAGTTGGGAAAACATTTCAGGAAATTTATTAAAGGATGTAATAGGAAATACTAGAAGAAATTTCGGAAGAGATTCTAAATTTCAAAGGAATTTCCAGATGAAATTTCCGAAAGAAAATTACCAAATTATTATTACACGAATTTCATAATGAATTTCTTAAGTGATTTCCGATTGTTTGCAAGGAAATATCCGAAAGTTTGAGACTTATTGAATTTCCGAAAGAATTCCTAAAAAAATTAAAAGAATTCGTGGAGGTATTTCTTAAGGAATTACTGGAAGAAATTCTTTGAGAAATTCCTGAAGAAATTGGTGAAGGCACTTCTTGAAATAGTTCGAAAAAGTTCCATAACCAATTTCCGCAGCAATTTCGAGAGCAATATCCAAAAGAAATTTTTGAAGGAATTCTTCTAAGGGAATTTCGGAATTATACAATTTACAAAGGTATTGTCGAAGAGTTTCCCGTAGGAATTCCGACCAATAAATTCTTTATATAAATCGATAAGGATATTTGGAAGTAGTTCTCAAGACACAGACAAATATTCCTTAGGCATTTTTTTAATTTCCTTGTTGAAATTTTTGACGGAATATCTTTGTGCATTTCCAAAAGAATGTCTGGATCTATCTCCTAAGTAATTTCCTGATACTTTGTCGAAATAATCCCCGCAGGAAAATCAGAAGGAATTCTTGGAGGAATGTACAGAAGAATTCAAGATTTTCGGAAATTCCTTCAGGAGTTCCTTCGAAAATTCCCTAAAAAATCTGGCGAAATTACGGGAGCCGAAAGAATGGAACACCTGGAAGAATTTCTGAAAATTTTCTGGAAGAATTCCAGAAGAAAATTCCAAATCAGTTTCCAAAATTATGTTTAGATATTTGTTTAAAGAAATTTTCAGAAAAAAATCATGAAATATCACCTGGATGAATTCTAGAGAAATTTCCGAAGCAACTCCTGAAGCAAATTCATAAGGAATGCTTGATAATATCCGAAGAAGTACCGTTTTAACTCAAATTCCGAGCACTCGCTTTTAAATGGCCATTTTGACTTTATTCGTGTAATTTCTTGCACAAGAGCTTGAGTTCGTTTTTAATCTTGATTCTCAGTGCGGAAAACCAATTAAAGTCCTAGTTTTAAGGCGCTAATGCGCCAGTGTTCGGAGGAATTTATTTTGCTAAATTTTATGAATTCGTTTCCGAGAAATTTATAAATTCTACAATCAAGCTTGTACCAAAGTGAGGAATGGATTCATGTGCTGCTGCAGTATTTGATGGTGTCCAAGTTTTTTTTTTCCATCGGACTGCATCAAACACAAAATTGGAAAAGAGAAGATCTCGAAGAAGTCTAGGATGCGTCCAATTTATAAAAATGGCACATCCTTCAAATCTGACTAATACCGGATCGAAGATTTCGTCAACTCATTAAATGGTAGTCCCGTTTATTATTCTGGAACGATCCAACTGCTCCGATGCTGGGTAACACAAACATGGTGAGCAAGTTCCGATTTGTCCTTCAATATTACACAGCTACCAACTCTGTCCCTTTAAGAATTTCCTTTTTGTCTGTTCTGTTCAATGCAATATTCAAAAACTATGTACTAATGAAAGCTCCGAACAAACCATTGGGCCAAAACCCATATGGCTGAAAGGGTCATCCGGCCGAATAGGTCATTTGGCCGAATAGGTCATTTGGCCGAATGAGACATTTGGCCGAATAGGACATTTGGTCGAATGGGGAAGGGCCGTTTGGCCGAAAGGGTCATTTGGCCGGAGGAGTCATTTGGCCGAAAGGGTCGTTTGGCCCTAAGGGTCGTTTGGCCGAAAGGGTCGTTTGGCCGAAAGGGTAATTTTGCCGAAAGGGTAATTTTGCCGAAAGGGTCATTTGGCCGAAAGGATCTTTTGGCCGAAAAGATCGTTTGGCCGAAAGGGTCGTTTTGCCGAAAAGGGTCGTTTAGCCGAAAAGGTAGTCAGGTCGAGAGGGTCATTTCCGAAAGGGTAATTAGACCGAAAGGGTCATTTGGCCGAATAGGACATTAGGATGAAACGGTCATTTCAAAAGTGAGAAGAGAGACGTCTCACTGCCCACTACAATTACACAGCTACCTACTCTGTCCCTTTAAGAATTTCCTTTTTGTCTGTTCTGTTCAATGCAATATTCAAAAACTATGTGCTAATGAAAGCTCCGAACAAACCATTGGGTCAAAACCCATATGGCCGAAAGGGTCATCTGGCCGAATAGGTCATTTGGCCGAATAGGTCATTTGGCCGAATAGGTCATTTGGCCGAATGAGACATTTGGCCGAATAGGACATTTGGTCGAATGGGGAAGGGCCGTTTGGCCTAAAGGGTCGTTTGGCCGGAGAAGTCATTTGGCCGAAAGGGTCGTTTGGCCCTAAGGGTCGTTTGGCCGAAAGGGTAATTTTGCCGAAAGGGTCATTTTGCCGAAAGGGTCATTTGGCCGAAAGGATCTTTTGGCCGAAAAGATCGTTTGGCCGAAAGGGTCGTTTTGCCGAAAGGGTCGTTTAGCCGAAAAGGTAGTCAGGTCGAGAGGGTCATTTCCGAAAGGGTAATTAGACCGAAAGGGTCATTTGGCCGAATAGGACATTAGGATGAAACGGTCATTTCAAAAGTGAGAAGAGAGACGTCTCACTGCCCACTTAGCACTACTAACTTTTCACATTGAGACGTGAGAAATGTGGAGTGAGAAGTGAGTCGTCCCACCTCACAAAACTAATTTCTCGCTTCTCACAGTGAAAAGTGAGTAGTGCGAGCTAGTAGTGAGACGTCTCTCTTCTCACTCCTAATTTCTCACTTTTGAAATGACCTTTTCAGCCTAATGTCCTATTCGACCAAATGACCCTTTCGGCCAACCGACCTCTACGCTCAATGTAACTTTCGGCCAAACGGCTCTTTCGGTCAAACGACCCTTTCGGCCAAACGACTTTGTCGGCCTAATGACCCTTTTGGCCTGATGACTGTCTCGGTCAAATGACCCATTCGGCCAGATGGGTGTCGGCCTAATGGGTTATTCGGCCTAGTGGCATTCAGCCAAATGGTTTATTTGGCCTAGTGGCATTCGGCCAAATGGTTTTCGGCCTAATGGGTTTCGACCAAACGATCCTTCTCCGAAAATGTCATTTGGATGGGTTGACATTTTCGTTCATATTACCATTCAAAAAATTACATTTTAGGCCGTAAGACTTGTTCGGGCAAATGAAATTTTGTAAAAAATGCCCTTTCCGATTCCAGATTCTTATACGGTCAAATAAAATTCGACTATATCACCATCGTCTTTTTTTAAAGAGGCATGAAGGCAAATCTACATACAGACACCTGAAATTACCACTCAGGGATTGGGATTGGCGCGGAAGGCAGAAGGCCAGCCCGCCTGACCCACTAAACCCACCCAAGCAACAAAAGGTATTTTGAGTTATCCTCTCTACTAATACCCTGGTTCCCCCAGGAACTGCCTCCCAGCTTTACTTCTGGGGGATGGCTATCGTCTTTGACGTTTTATCTGGCCAAATGGCTTTCCGCCAAATGATTTTTAGCCTATCGACCCCCTTTTTAATAATTTCTCTTGGAATTGCCGAAAAGTTTAATGTCAAAATTGAAAATAAATCCAATCAAATCTAAAAGAGTTTAAAAAGTTTTTGCAAAAAATCTGAAGAAAGTAGTGGAATGTGATAATAAAAATGAAAAAAATGTAGTGCTAATTTCGAGCCGTTACCCGTGGAATTTCCTCAAATATTTTTTTTTTTTTGGAATCCAAATTTTGAACAATCTCCTGAAGAAACAATTTTTCTTGGAAATTCCGTGAAAAATTCGAGAATAGACTAATTTCAACCCACCTACTAGAGGTGTGCACCGCTCCAACAGTCGTCGGTGGTGGCGTTTGGCATAATTTTGGTCCGCGGAGGCGGCGTTTTTGGCGTCACGCCAAAAAACATTTTATAACCATATAACCATTTTATAACAATTTTTCGAAAGTTCCACAATTCATATACTTTGGAGCTCGCAAGGGATTTTTTTTTATTTTTAGGGAAAATTTCTAGGAAATACGGGAAATTATTTGTATTGCCCATTAAAAATTTTCGGAAACTCAACTAGAAATTGTTCAAAAAGAGGATGACTCATATGGCGGAAAGACATTCGGTAAATTGCACTTAAGGTCGAAATGGTTAATAGATCGAAAACTTGCTTAGCGGATAATATGGCCAAAAATATCGACCGGTTTGGCCAAATAACATTTTCAGTCAAATGGTCCTTTCTAATCAGTTACGACAGTGATTCTTTCTGCAAAACGATGCCATAGAACCAGTTCGGCCGAACGATATTTCCAGTAGTAAATATAGCCATTTCAACCAAATGGCCTTTCTGCCGGCCAAATGGCATATTCGGCAGATCAACTTTTGGTCATATGGCTCTTCCCGTCGTTCCACCGAAAGACATTCGACGAAGGCCATTTCCACGAAGGCCAGGCCACTTGGTCAATTGTCATTTAACTAAATTCCATTTGGCTGAATTCGACGTATGACCGAAACGGTTATTAGGTCGAAAATATGTTGGCCAAAATATCATTTAGCTGAAAGCGACATACTGCCGAAAATGCCATTGCCAGACAGGTCTTATGGCCACAAAGGTCGACCCATTTGACCTATTCAGACAAATGACTTTTTCGGTAACATAATCAGTTTAGACGATTGAAGCGGGCTTGGTAGTCATATGGCTACTGCTTCTGCCTCATACGCAGGAGGTCGTGGGTTCATTCCCAGGTCCGTTCCATTCTCCTACTTTATATCTTTCTCTTTATTTCTCATGTTCTAGCAATCGCTAGAACTGGAAATGGACTTCCATACCGTTTCCATTACTATTCCTATACCTTCAACTTGAGTATTCTAACAGTAATCTGCTAGAATTGGAAATGAACTATAGAGCTCGTTTCCTACATCCAATTAGAAATTCCATCAGTTACCTTCTCCTATCTATCACATTGGCAGCTCGTTAACCAAGACGGACCTCTGCCTCTCCAACCTTACCCAGAAAATCCAACAAATTCCGCATGAACTCGTGGCAAGTGCAGAGGTATATTCGGCTTGCAGTGGGCGAGTGATTGCATCATCATTTCCTCCCCATTCCCTACATTGACTTGCATTCTGACGTGGCAGGCGCCAGTATGACCTAACAAATGAGATCACCAGTGCTTGTACATTGAAGATGTGTGCTAGTCCCAAGCAAACATCTGTTGGTTCCCTGTGCAAGAACAGCTGATCTGGTCATAATGGAGTAGCAACTACGAGCAGTCAATCAAGCTCAAGCTCAAGCTCAAGCTCAACATAATCAGTTTAGACGAGTGATCCCCAAAGTGCGGCACCCGAAGGATTTCAGAGAATACACTACATGTGGTCCATTGTTAAGCATTACATGACAAGAGAAGCTATACATTGTGTCCATTTTTTCGTTGAATTTGGGGATTCTGGAAGTTTGTACCCCTTAGTTGTTGAAACACCACATAGAAAGCATGAACCGTGTTATCATCATGATTAATAAAATTCATCACTTCATAAATATTATGTTGGCCAAACATATTTCGATGTCATTGTCCCGAGATACACAAATTGCACATGTCTGTTTTTTCGCAGATTTAAACCAGTTTAATGTTGAACTTCATGTAAGACTAATGTTGCCTTACACCACTTTGTAATAAGGACTTACTAAAAACAAATTAGAGTTCGGTGAAATAAAGCTGAAAGTTTTTGAAATTTCAACTGGAAATGGAATTTGGGAGTGTGGGGTTTGAGTAAAATGCCTTCAGCGTGTGTTAATAGTATCACACATCAGCGTGTCAATAGGCGAACAGCAAGCCATGACTTGGCCTCTTCTAGTTAGATCTCCGCGGCGTGCACACGCATCCACGGAGAGTCGCTGTCATAACTTCGTTCCGGCCATTTAGGGTCACACATTTTGGCGATCCTGCCAGTCTATTTTTCGGATCCTGTCGTTGATTTCATGAGGTGAGTTGAATTCAAATGGTTAAATTGTGACTAGTGAAAGATTTCAGTTTGCAAAATCACAAGACGCGTCTCGAAAACCGTCGGAAAATGGTTTGTGGTTTGCTAAATCACAAGACGCGTTTCGAAGACCGTCGGAAAATGGTTTGTGGTTTGCTAAATCACAAGACGCGTCTCGAAGACCGTCGAAAAATGGTTTGTGGTTTGCTAAATCACAAGACGCGTTTCGAAGACCGTCGGAAAATGGTTTGTGGTTTGCTAAATCACATGACGCGTATCGAAGACAGTCGAAAAATGGTTTTTGGTGGCACGTTGTTTCATGGTTTCATGAAGCCACTTGGCGACGTACGTGAGACTACCAGTTGAGCTATGATATTATAACGAAATCTGAGAGAAATGGAGAAATATTCAATGCTGTACTTTTCAAAACTGTTCGGAAAGCCAAATATATTATTTAGAAATTTATCTTTGAATGTACTGACTTAGTAGCCATAGCGGGAATACCTGTAGCAGCAGATATCTTGGAATTTGAAAAATTAATAAGGTTGCCAGATTTTACAAAGCTTTTCGGAAGTTCGAATTTATTATGCGTAAGATACGTTTGGAGTTATTGGCTAGCAGTACTAGTTGATCGAAAATGATTGATAGTGTACTATACGCGAAACTAAAAGTTGGATTAAATTTACGGATTTGGATTGGATTTGAATTGGATTTGGATTGGCTTTGTATTGGATTTGGATTCGATTGGATATGGTTTGAATTTGTATTGGAATTGGTTTGGATTTGGATTGGAATCGGATTGGATTTGTATTGGATTTGGATTGGATTTAGATTGGATTTGGATTGGATTTGGATTGCATTTGGATTAAATTTGCATTTGATTTGATATGGATTGAATTTGGATTAGCATGGATTTTCTTATCTTTATTAGGTTGTTCTTAAATCTTATTAGTAATGAAGTTCAACACCGCTTAGTTTTGGATTGCATTTGGGTAAGATTTGGAATGTTTTTGTCATTGTATTTGACAAACAAAAGAAGACCATTGGCTTCGTTAATTTGTTGTTCTCTAATCATCCAACGAAAGTATGAATCACGTTTTATCTTTCGCGACTCACAGTTTGGGAACTCATACTCTGAATCATTGTTCTGGTGTTAAAACCATGATACTGAGTAAAGTTCATTTTAGTGTGCAGTTCTCAATGGATTTAACCGGTTGCTCTATTGCAACCGATGTTCACCTTCCTCTCAATAAAAAAAACCCAGGAGAAAAACAAGCATTGCATCCTATGCTTTCGTGTTTAATGAGAGATTGAGGGAAATGGGGGTATTTTGGGATCAATGGTAAAATGCTGGATGCTAAAAACTGCAGACGGCGGCAGCGTACACCTCTACCACAGAGAAACAGACGTCTCACTCTCACTCATCACATTTTCTATCGTTCACCTTCTTAAGGTCACTCCTGACGGAATCCAATTTTCAAAGTACTCGCGTTTTCAAGGGCACACCATTCGATACGGAAGCAACACACAACTGTCATTTTTATTTTTCAGCTTTGCTGCGTCGCAGCATGCGTGAAAAATAAAAATGACAGTTTTGCGTTGCTTCCGTATCGAATGGTGTGCCCTTGAAAACGCGAGTGCTTTGAAAATTGGATTCCGTCAGGAGTGACCTTAACGGTTGATTTAATTTTGTTTAGGTGGTCAATAGGCCACTTACGGCGCTTCCATAGATTTTGCTTGTGTTTGACGTTTACGCACTACCGCCATCTGGTTGCCGCTTGGCTACACACCGTGCTTTTAGCATTGGGCAACAATGTTTCCATGACGATGATTTTGATTGCATTATGTTTTAAGTTAGACGTCTGTTTCTCTGTGCCTCTACCTAAGAGGTAGGTCCTCTTAGAAATCATTTTTGTCTGAGATCAGTTCAAAAATTTCTCCCAAAATCAGTCAAAAAAAAATTTGATTTAACAATTCCTTCAAGAATTTCGTCATCAGGCTTATCGTTCACTTGAGCATAAATGATGATCAGGATATATTATGCTTTGCTCCGGTCGAGATAAGGGTGATCTTTAATACTTTTCAGTAGCTATCGTGTAAGTCAGTACAGTACGTGTTTCAGTAATCGTGAAATGGTTAAGATACCGAATCAGTCTTCGATGATATTTATACGTTAGACGCACATTGCGTTTTCATCTTTGTTTTTTTTTTTATAACTAATTTTATTTGCTAATTATCTAATACATGCATTCATCTCTAAGACTAGGCGTTCCGTGTTTTCTTAACACTATCATCCTTATTTGCTATGTTATTTTTTGGTTATTATTAATACATTTCAATTGCCTCTGGCAGTTAGAATTTTTCCTCTGGTTGAATTGAACCATGTAGGAATTACAATGTTTTCAACTTAAACTAATCTTAACCTATTTTATACTAAGGGTACAAGGAGTTAATCGTTGCAATAGAAGATTGCAACGATTTTTGTCTAAAATTGGAAATTATTTTGTTGGACATTTGTTGCAATGTCTCAATATTAGAAATTCTATGAAGTTCATTGGTACTATACCACGGAGGTAACTTCAATATCATTTTCAGAATTTTATTTTGAATCCTCTGAAGTGCCTTCTTTCTGGTATTGCAGCAACTAGTCCATATTGGCACAGCATACAACATGGCAGGTCTAAAAATTTGTTTGTAAATCAAAAGTTTGTTTGTTCTTAAGACAAAGTTTTGATTTTCTGTTTATAAGTGGATATAGACACTTAATATATTTGTTACATTTGGCTTGAAGGCCTTCAATGTGATTTTTAAAAGTCAATTTTTGATCTAGCAGAAGTCCTAAATATTTAGCTTCGCTAGACCAATTAATTGGAACCCCATAGTGACAATATGTCTGCTAGAAGGTTTCAAATAAGAAGCTCTCGGCTTATGTGGGAAAATTATAAGCTGAGTTTTGGAAGCATTCGGGGAAATTTTCCATTTTTGCAAGTAAGTGGAGAAAATATCCAAACTTTTTTGCAATCTACTACAAATGACACGAAGGCTACGCCCTCTGGCTGAGAGACCTGTGTCATCTGCAAACAAAGATTTTTGACACCCTGGTGGTAAATCAGGTAAGTCAGAAGTAAAAATGTTATACAAAATGGGCCCCAGTATGCTGCCTTGGGGGACACCAGCCCTTACAGGTAATCTATCAGATTTAGAATTCTGATAGTTTACCTGCAGTGAGCGATCGGATAAATAATTTTGGATCAGCTTAATAATGTACAGAGGAAAATTAAAATTCATCAATTTTACAATCAAACCTTCATGCCAAACACTGTCAAATGCTTTCTCTATATCAAGAAGTGCAACTCCAGTCGAATATCCTTCAGATTTGTTGAGCCGAATTAAGTTCGTAACTTTTAATAACTGATGAGTGGTTGAATGCCCATGGCGAAAACCAAATTGCTCATCAGCAAAAATAGAATTGTCATTAATATGAACAATCATTCTATTTAAAATAATCTTTTCAAACAGTTTGCTTATTGAAAAAAGCAAACTGATTGGGCGATAACTAGAAGCCTCAGCTGGATTTTTGTCGGGCTTCAAAATTGGAACAACTTTGGCGTTTTTCCATTTATCTGGAAAGTATGCAATGTACGAAAACATTTGTTAAATAAATTAACCAAAAAGAATAAAGAGCTCTCAGGAAGTTTTTTGATAAGTATGTAGAAAATACCATCATCACCTGGTGCTTTCATATTTTTAAATTTTCTAGTAATAGATCTCACTTCATCCAAATTAGTTCCCAACGAAGGGTCAAAAACATTATCTTGATTGAGAATGTCTTCGAAGCTCCGTGTAACCTGATCCTCAATTGGACTAGTGAGGCCTAGACTAAAATTATGGGCACTCTCGAACTGCTTAGCCAGTTTTTGAGCCTTTTCGCCATTTGTTAATAAAATTTTATTTCCCTCGTTAAGCGTTGGCTTTTGAGGTTTTTTAAGAATTTTCGTTAATTTCCAAAAGGGTTTCGAACTGGGATCCAACTTCGAGACATTATTCTCAGTTGGTATTTCTCAGAATAGCGAAACGTTTTTTAATTTCATTTTGCAAATCTCGCCAAATAACTTTCAACGCGGTTTCGCGAGTTCTTTGGTATTGCCATCGCCTAACATTTTTAAGACGGATCAGTAGCTGAAGATCGTCGTCAATAATAATGGAGTTGAATTTAATTTCACATTTAGGAATTGCAATGCCTCTGGCTTCGACCATTGCATTGAAAAGGCAAGTAGGCTGCAATAAAAGAGAATTGTCCAAAATTTGTTTCAACTCCCAAGGTTTCGAAAATTTTGGTTTCAAACGAAGAATATAATTTATGTTTGAAACGTCTATTAATGACAATGGCGACCCCACCACAGACGCTGTCAAGACGATCATTTCGGTAAATAAAATAATTTGGATCTCTTTTGATAAAAAGACCAGGTTTTAAATATGTTTCAGTTATAATGGCAATGTGCACATTATGAACTGATAGGAAGTTGAATAAATCATCTTCCTTACCCTTTAAAGAGCGGGCATTCCAATTTAAAATTTTCAAAGAATTAAATTATCCAAAGAATTAAAGAATTAAAGATCCATTAAAACGAAGTCCGATAACAATTGTTTGAGTAAATTTGATACCAACCTGAACTGCTTCAGTTTTGGTATTGGCTTTGAACATTGCATCAATCATGTGATGCAGTTGTTCATTAAGAAAATCAAAGTTGGAAGCTAACATGCTACCTGAATCGTCAAAACGAACGTTATTTCCCGTTGAAGAATGGGTATGAAAGTCATTTATCGTCGGTATATTTTCGGAAATAAAATTTTGCCTGCCTGCAGCGATGCTAGCATACACTGTTAGATGACTTTACCCATTAATGGGTACTGTGTTATTGTTGATATTATTCCCACCGTAAAAAATTCAACCATTTTCTTGAAAAAGTGCCACTACCCATTTTAATGAGTAGTGGCGCTTTTTGAAGAAAATGGGTGAATTTTTCACGGTGGGAATAATATCAACAATAACACAGTACCCATTAATGGGTAAAGTCATCTAACCGTGTAGGAGAGCGTGTTTAAAAAATTAGAATTCGACGAACTGCTCGTTACCCGTTGAGAGGTAGGAGCAAAATTTGTTCGTTGATTGTGGTGGGTATGAATTACTCGACCAGCAAATGATTGCGGATTTTGAGCGTTTGAACTATGTTTACCCGTCAAATCTGGGATCCTATTGGAATTTCCCGTTATCAATTTTGCACGGGAAGTCAAAACTTTTTTGCGTGAAGGGCATTCCCAGAAATTGGATTTATGATTGCCCCCACAATTAGCACATTTAAATTTATTGGAATCTTCTTTCACAGGACAGGCGTCCTTGGCGTGAGAGGTTCCACCACAAATCATGCATTTAGCATCCATGTGACAATGTTTAGTTCCGTGACCCCACTTTTGGCACTTACGGCACTGAGTGGGGTTTTGGGAATTTCCCCCAGGCCTGCGGAAATGTTCCCATGTAACACGGACATGGGACATAATACAGGCCTTTTCCAAACTTTTCATATTATTTAGTTCACTTTTGTTAAATTGAACTAAATAAAATACTTGAGAAATGCCCCTCTGGGAAGTACCAGAGCGAGATTTCTTTTTCATCTTAATTACTTGGACTGGTGAAAATCCAAGTAATTCAGAAATTTCAATTTCAATCTCATCCAGTGATTTGTCGTCACTGGGAAGACATTTCAAAACGACTTTGAACAATCGCTCAGTTTTGTCGACGTATGTGAAGAATTTATGGCGATTCTCAGTTAAATACTGGAGAAGACGTTTGCGATCGTCAAAGGATCCCGGCAAAACTCGGCAGTCACCCTTCCTAGCAATCTGAAATGAAACCTTGATCCACTGAAGGTTACTCAAAATCTCATTCCTAAAGCCAGAAAACTCGGCAACAGATACCACAATTGGCGGAATCCGTTGTTTCTTCGCATGAATCGAATCACCTGGGCTAAATGTAGATTCGATTTGCTCAATTTCATCATTAATCAAATCGAACTGATTGCTCAGTTCGATAGGAGAAGAAATAATGTCAACGCTAGATTTAGAAGGAATATCTGAAGTCTCCAGCTTCCTTCTATTTTTTCCGCGCTTTGGCAGGACGGTCTTGAAACCTTGTTTCTTAGAAGGAAGTGGAGAATTCAGAGACTGCCCCTTCCTCTTGTTTTTATTAATACTCATTGCTGAGCGTGGAGACGTGACCTTCTAAGAGGATTTTTCCCAGAACGGTGTCCCTGCAGGATTACCACCGCTTGTCGGAATTTTACTTCCGCAAACGGGTCCAACGTGAAACGAAGGCACGGGTCCTTGCAAAGATCGTAACGGGATCAGTGGGTACAAATAGCGCTGAGAAGCACTGTTGAAATTAAAATAGCTTCGGGTAGTATTAAAAACTTCCTTCCCCAAAGAGAGAAAATAGAACCGCACAGCACGAAAGCACGATGCGGTCAGTTGATATACATGCTATAGAGTAATGCACTTAGGCATGAACCTTGTGGTGTACCATCTGGGACTTCGCGTTCAGCAGACATTGCAGTTCGAAAGCGGACGGTCTGGGAGCGTCCACTAAGAAAGGATGAAATCAAATTACATGCATCCATTGAAAACAAAAATTCACTATTCAGTTTGTTTTCCAGTAGCTGATGATCGACACAATTAAATACCAGCGTAAAGTCGACAAGGACCATGACCGTGCAGTGGTTGTTATCGAAACTGTTATAAATGTCATGTACTACCTTGGTAAGGGCAGTGATCGTGCTGAAGCCCTTCCGGTATCCAGATTGATAAGGTGCTAGTAGTGCGGGATTAGCATTATTGAGGTATTCGGTAATTTGATCCAACAAGATCTTCTCCAAAATTTTGGAAACGGCAGGCAAAACGCTGATCGGACGGAAGTCTTTTGGTTGAGAAGGATTGGAGGTTTTGGGTATAGGCGTGACTATGGCTTTTTTTTTCAGATAGCTGGGAAGGTTTTAAAATCGAATATGCTATTAAAGAGGTATGTCAAAAGTGGTAGGATAAAAAGACATAACAGTTTTATGAAGGATACTGGGATTGCATCCGAACTGGTCGCATTCGTTTGAATTTCATATAACTTCAAGCAGACAGCGTTGGCATTGGTGTGACGAAAGGAAAACTCGTTGGCATCATGATCAACATTTGTCCGATGTCGGGGTTCTGCCGCTGCAATGATGGGGTTATCGATCTGCACTTGACGATGACCTTCAGCAAAGAACTGGTTTATCTCATCCGGAGTCAAATCGTTTACTGCTGAATTTGTTTTTGAGTTGTTATGTATCCCCTCTCTTCGCAGATTACACCAAAGCTTCTTAGCAGGCAAGTTGAGATTGGAATGTAGCTCTGAATAATGCTTCTTCGCTGCAGAAATGAGCGAGCTTGTTAGATTCCGCTTCCTTACATAATCCTGCCACTGTAAATCTCCGCGCGCCCTGTTGGGTTTTCGCGAAAAAGAGCATAGGCAAGATTTCTGTGCACAATTGCTTGTTTTATTTCATTTGTGATGCATGTTGTGCGCCGATCACGAACAATAATGGTCCTTTCGGGAGCGTGCCTTTCAAGCAGGTTCCTCAATTCGGGCAGCCGCATTTGCAGTTTGTTGAGCTGCAGCAACATTGATGTTGAAGTCTCCAACAACATACATACGGTCGAAACCAAATTCCAGCAGATCCAATAGTAGCTTCTCGCAGACTTGACTAAACTGACCTGATACAAAGTGTCACACTAACAGATTTTTTATTGTCCAATAAATTAAACAAATACCAAAATTTAAAAAATAAATTACAAAATCCTATTGAGATTTAATGGGTTAAAGAGTTGTCTGTAGTATATTCGAAGACGGAATTCTACATAAATGTCCTAATAGTTTTTTTCATTCCGACCGAATTTAACTCAATTCGTTAAAAAAATTAAGAATCGGGCTCCTTTGGCAAATAAATGACGTTTGTTGTCTGATTCTCTGCCAAATCTTCACTTTACTTTAGCAACGCGTATTGAGAACTCAGCAGAAGCCATGATTGCTATGAATAGGCGGTGCCCGTCTCGAGAAAACGAACGAGAAAAATGCTGAGATTGTGGCGAATAAAAATTTAAAAATATAACACCGTTTTCTCAGTAACGTCGAGTAGAATGGCCAATGTTCTAGTATTATAATTCTTTCGAACTTAAAATTCAGAAAAACCTTAACCTAAGCTTATAATCGGTTTACTCCAATTTTAAGCTTGATTTCAAATTTACACTCAGTTTATGAAGTGGGAGTTTCGACGATAAAAATTCTGAAATACGGTTGTAATATGTTTTGTTCGTAATAAAGAGCGTTCAGACCATATTTGAGCGAAACATATCATAAACTTCTTATTCGCCGAATCATCATTTATTATATTTTAGTTTTATGATAGAAAAATCAAATCTAAGTCGGGTACTGGCACTTCCGGGAATAACAATATCCTGTTACAGGTCGGGTCCAGGTTAAAACGATCTCCACTGAAGAACCGGTTCGGGGAAATGTGAAACCCGACCATCTCTTTTAATGACCACTTGAGAGCTTCAACGTTCCGACACGGATCCGAATGGGTTTATTACTATAATCGTCCTCCACCACGTCCGTCTGCCCCACGGTTTCCGAAAACCGATTTGCCCTACCACCCACCATACACCATTGGGGACTAGATTTCACAGCCAAAGGCTCATTTTTTCTGGAACATTAAATTCTGGAGAAGTGGCTTGGTGAAACGGAAGGTAGTTAGCAGTCATGTTTCGTAGCTGGGCTCGCTTGTGGTGATTATCATTAAAACCATCGTCAAGGTATATTTTCTCCAAGCTACCAATAGCATGCGGGCTGATTTCGATGAGTCGTGTGAAATTATTCTCGAGGATGTGTGTGTGTGATATGACCCTCCTAAGGTGCCATCCATAAAATTGTATAACGTACTGTGTGGACGGGGGACGTTTGTTGGTCATGAGAGCATTTATAAGAGGTGGAAAAAGTGTAAAAAATACGAGGATTGCAAGGTAAACATATTTCAATGTAAATAAATTAATGGATGCAGGAACAATAACCCGTTCGAGTTTGATTTTATGAATACCGATTTGTATGATTTTCATCTATTTTCCAGACAATGCGGAGGAATAATCAGATAGTAGATCTCTGTTCCGATTTTTCAATCTTATTTCATTAGTTTTCCTGCCTCTTTTATTAGCACCCAAATGGCGCAGTGTATCTTATTTAACCAACCACAACTTATGATGCAATAACAATTATTTTCTATAGTCAGAAAGCTTTCCACAATATAATCAAACCCACCGGGTTGTGATTGTATGAAATGGGCGGGCATATTGGATTGCCAAATACATATAACTGGAGTTTATTGGTTGAAATGATGCTCAAAGCATCAGGAGATTATTGGGACGAGTTAGCGTGACGCATTCTGTGCTAATGTTGTTTTGTTCCCACGATTAGGTAGAATAGACTTATCGACATAAAACGGGATTGTAAAACGTAATAAGTTTCAAATGGAATATTTTCTAAGAAGCACTCATAATGTGTTTGTGTTAATGTGTTTTATTAAGTTTCAAATGCATTCCTATTTGTTTCTGCATCTAAGACAGGATGACTCAAGTTATCACGATTCTTTTTGCTACACAGAAATGTGTGAATGCATACATTTAGTCAAAATCCTCATGTGCAGAATCAATATTGGAGTACTTTACGACTTTTAGCATTGTATAAAGCCTCACGGCTTTTTTGTTCGATAAGCTTCTCATTGGTATGTGAATACTTTGTACCTATCTTTTCTTTCTCAAGTTCTAACAATCGCTGGAACTGAACATTAATTAACTCTCAACCTGACCGTGAACATGAGATAGCTGTTACTTTCTGCCGTATTCTTTTGTTTATTGAAACTGGTACTTTTTTTTTGTTTAATAAATTAGCATTCATTTAGGCCTATATTAGGGCAAGTCTTCTTCTGTATAAAAATAATGAATGTACAAATTCATTTGCATGAACCCAACTCCATGCAATCAAAGCTTTATGAAAATATCCTCCACCGCAAAAAAAAACTTCGAATCATGAAATCTTTTCATGTTTGTGTTTCTTTTCATATTTGAATGTCGCAGCACCAACAACCAAAGCACTTGCCCGAATGACGGATGGGTCGTCACGAATGCGTCACCGCGCGCGGTTTGTGCTGTTTTCTTTCCTTTCATTTTGCTCGCTGTCGTTCGAAGAAGTCATTCTTTTGCGCCCATCAACCCCGCGCGTCAGATGACGCCGGAGCGGAATATTAAAAGCGATGCTTTACGATGAAGTGTGACTTCCTGTTTCCAGTCAAGTGTGACGCCGACGCGTACCACCCGAATGGTGGATTGCTTGGTGCCGTTTGAAGTTCGTTCTGTGCTTTTTCAGAATCATCATCGGTCCTTAGCTTCTCCATCCACGCGCTCTTCTGTAGAAGCTCGGTGCGCGCACTACAGGATGTGGGTACGCTACATAAGTACTCCTCCGTCACAGAAGAAACAGAAGAATTTCCATCATTGAGTGCTCGTGGCCGATGGAAGTGCGGCGCCAGGCGAGATCTGCGTTTTTTGGTGCGGTCGTTGGAAGCACAAGATAAATAAACTAAAATCCTCTGGAGAATTCTTTTATCATCATTCTGCTGCAAGTTTACGACTGCCGACTGGAATGTGAAGGAATGTAACTTGCATATATTCCATGGACTGGATTTTTTTTATTTGCGTGGGCGGCCTTTAATTATAAGATGCAAGAGTAGGTAGAGCGTTTCTCGATTTATGGGTCGCGGCTCACTACACATTTATAGCTGAATAACGAGATATTTAAAGTTAGTTTTGTCTTTTGGTACGAGTTAGTTAAAAAACGCCTTTTGTTATGAGATCGTAAAAGATTTTCAACATTTTCAATCGTTCAAACGATTTCAGAACTGTTGGAATTAGCTAAATTCGTTTCATCAATGAGCTTCTAACGATATATCTTAATTATCGATTAAAATGGTGGCTCTTGGTCACTGTCGGTAACAGAGGTGGGAAGTCACTCGTCGTAACCACAGCATTGTTTTCAAAGTATATTGTTCTCGCACAGGATGGTGCCATGTCGAATACAATGGCTGGCGTCGCCAGTGCTTATGAAATTCTTGGCTCACAAATTATTGTGCTACAGGCAGGAATGCTGGTCATCTGGGTGGGTTCTATATCTTTCTGAAGGTGTGTTTAAATTCCTTGATGAACTTACTGTTACTTTGTAATGTTGGGCGTTCAGAAGAATTAACATTCAAAAGCTATTCTTTTTCTTCATTGGCATTAAATCCTCAACTCGGACTTTGTCGCCTCGCAGCTTAGTGTTCATTAAGCACTTCCACAGTTATTATCCGCGAGGTTTCTAAGCCAAGTTACCATTTTTGCATTCTTTTATCATGAGGCTAACACGATGATACTTTTATGCCCAGGGAAGTCGAGACAATTTCCAATCCGAAAATATTCCCGGCACCGGGAATCGAACCCAGCCACCCTCAGCATGGTCTTGTTTTGTAGCCGCGTATCGTACCGCACGGCTAAGGAGGGCCCTTCAAAAGCTATTATTGAGGTTGAACAATTGAATGTGGTTTTCGTCATATAATAAATATTTCAGTTTCCAAAAAAAGTTCTTTTCATGTTGTATTTACAAATCAATGTCTAATAAAATCCAATATAGCTTCCCATCTAAGCTAAGTTCAAGATTCTCAAAGATTTGGCTATCCTCAAACTGAATCGAAATAAAATTCAAATCTGAATTCCAACACAATATAACGCAACATTTGGAATGATTTGGGATGTGAACATAACTTTGTGCACAATAAAAACGAACATATTCAGTGAGGGCCCTCCTTAGCCGTGCGGTAAGACGCGCGGCTACAAAGCAAGACCATGCTGAGGGTGGCTGGGTTCGATTCCCGGTGCCGGTCTAGGCAATTTTCGGATTGGAAATTGTCTCGACTTCCTTGGGCATAAAAGTATCATCGTGTTAGCCTCATGATATACGAATGCAAAAATGGTAACTTGGCTTAGAAACCTCGCAGTTAATAACTGTGGAAGTGCTAAATGAACACTAAGCTGCGAGGCGGCTCTGTCCCAGTGTGGGGATGTAATGCCAATAAGAAGAAGAAGAAGAAGATATTCAGTGTGTGAGAAAAATATTTAGAGCTTTGTAGAGAAATGTCTTCACTTGTCATAGGGAGGAGTTAGTACTAACTAATTTAATTCCGCCACTTAATTGTAGCTTTACAGATACAGATGAGGTTTGAAAATGTCTTCGTTTTTGACGTACACTACGTCGAAGGGAAAGGCTAGGACACAGGGTGTAAAACGGAAATTTCCTAATCCGGTACCGTCACCAAATTAAGTGAAAAATCAGACGCTAATAGCGTTTTTATCTTTCAAGGCATTTTCGAGATTTTGTCATCAATCAATTAGGAAACTTGCCAGCAATTTGCCAAATCCATCGATACTATTGATTATAAACGTTTTATTTACTTCCAAACCCAGTGAAAAATTCAGAACCAATCATTCCTGTCCACGTATCCCCAACACGGACATCAGTTTGATGCAAGTTACGATACTTTTGGCTCATCGCTCCATTTCTCTATGCAAAGACCCGTGTTTCGGGCGCGCGCGTTTTTTTCGTTCGTGCATTCCCGGAGAGCGGACACGACGCTCAATTGGTAGCCTTGAGCCAGCATCGGAGACGATTGTCGGGGCGAATAGTGGACCATGACGTTGGGTAGCGATCCCAGCGACAACGGCTGCCCGCCGTGATAGCGTTAGCGGCTGTCCACGATGGTGGAGCGACGGTCGGGGCGGCAGCATCACTCGAGTGAATTTTTCGTCTGGTTGCCGTCCTAGCGACAACGGCTGTCGCAGCGTTGACGTTGGTGGCGTCATCAATGGTGGAGCTGTTGTTTGGTTGCTGATTGTGATTTGAGACATTGAAAATAAATCGGTTCTTTTGAGGACCGTCAAAATGGAAAATCTTGGGAAGAAAGTTGTTAAGCTGAGAGGATTTTCCAAAAGTGCAACCACTAGTGACCGGCAAATTATTTACGTCCAGTGAAATTTTAGCAAGATTTTTAATCTGGTTATGTGCTGTTTAGTGATTTGAAAAGCGTTTTTTTTAAGAAGATTAACA
The DNA here is from genome assembly GCF_024139115.2 of Armigeres subalbatus. Taxonomy (NCBI): domain Eukaryota; kingdom Metazoa; phylum Arthropoda; class Insecta; order Diptera; family Culicidae; genus Armigeres; species Armigeres subalbatus. Next base: position 113,808,793 of record NC_085139.1, on the reverse strand, counting down.
ATAGAAAATTGACCCGAGACAAACTTCTTTCATAATACCAATCATGGAATCATGGCGTCAGTATCGGTTCGAGTGGCGGTCATCGGCAAGTGTTCACTATATGCTATAAAACCACAATTAATCTATGGCTGGTATCTTTCTCCCTATCTCTCTCGAGCAACCCCTTCTTCTTGGGTACGTTTTCGGTAGCCCTAAAAAGGATCGTTGGGTGGTGTGCGTGGTACAGTGTGCGACACTGGCGCTTCAGTGCGTAGACGACATCCATGGCGGTGATTATTTTGCGCTTGGAATGTTCCGTGTAGGTAACAGCGTCCCGGATAACATTTTCCAGGAACGCTTTCAGTACACTGCGAGTTTCCTCGTAGATGAACCCCGGAGATACACTTGACTCCTCCACGGCGAGGGAATTGGTGATGCCCTGGATGTCGCTCAATACCTTCCGATGACGCTTGGCCTCTCCTTTACCAAGTCCCTTGCCTTTCTTGACACGACCGGTCATTATAATGATGGATGAAAGGTGTGCGTGTCAATGTATCTGGTCTGTCTTTCAATCTGCATGCAATTCGCGCACGACGCTAGTGTGCGCGCCAGACAGCAGCTTTATTGTATTTAATAAGGCCGATACAAATATTTTTTTTTATGTCATCCCCCCCACCCTTCAACTTTCCAAAAATATTGAAGGGGCGAAAAAAAAAGTTTGGTGAAGGATTATTTTTTTTTTTAATTTTTAACATTGTACATAATTGTTTTTATCTTGGAACGAAATATATCATTTATAGACCATAAGTTTGTTACCAAAACAATTTTAATTGAAAACACGAAAATATTCTATCAGGTCCCGAATATTGAGGGGACTCTTGATATCAGACTGTCAGGATATTGAAATCCTCCGAACGTCCGGCTACTGCAAAGTTTAAGGGGCTGTTCCCGTTGACACTCAGCCACCTCGTCATACTGACGTTGAAGGTGAGACCCGCCGCAAAGAAGCATACGGTTAGCTCGTTGTACTAATATAGCGTTTCGTGATCATTAGCCAATTCAAATCAGAGTTGTCTAGTTGTTACACGAAAATAAACTGCCAAAGCAGCTCAAGGTATGGTACACAGTCAATCGCACCCGCCAAGATATTATCGATTACGCTCAGAAGTATCAGGGAAGCTGAAATCCTTGCCTCACATCAGCGACTATCCGAATGGGGCTAGACAAAGCTCCGGTCTGAAAATTTGAAAATCCCTTGCATCCCTGGCTGCCACACAGATTTTCGTGACTCGGACAACAGAAATCCCTTCCGTAGTCAATGAATTACTTGTTGCCGTGCTCCAGAATGATGCGGAGTGGGAAAAAATATTGCGTAATAGTTGCTACAACATTCGCACAGACAGCATAGGGTCAGCCCTGAACACCTCCGTCGACAGCCGACCAATATTGGGGGCCCCTTTAGATTTCATGCTTCGGATGGCTGCTTCGTGAAGAACACTGACTGAGACTAGGAGAAAGTATTCGAAGTGCTCGAACCAACATTTCAGCTGTCCAAGTCAGTGATTAATCGATAATCTCCGGTTGCTGCAACCATCCTTTCTGTCCTGTCTTGCCTGCAGCAGCGCCCGCCTCCTACTTACAGAGACACATACCGTTGACGGGACTCGTACTCCTCGGATTCTCTCTGTTGCTCAATCTTTGCTTCTCTACGCTCCTCAATCTTCCGTCGGGTTACATCTCTGTAATCCGTTCTTTTCGATGAGTGCACAGCACACCAAAGTTGTTGTCGCCGGTTGCGATAAAAGCATTCTTCGTCGCCCACTTCTCTTCTACGCTACCACCTTCCAGAATATCCTCTACCCAAGCTCCAAGTTCTTCAAACGAGCGATTTCTTCACAGCTTGATCTTCTAGTCGGTATATTTTGATTCGTCGCCCGTACCTCTCCTCCTGCCGCTGAATCCGAGCAATGCGTTGTCGGATCTCGCCAATTAGAAGATGATAATGAAATGCGATTTCAGCGCTGTGTTTAATACGGGTACTGTCTCCATTTTCTGCTGATCCATTACCAGAGGAGCCAAATACCAGACCTGTCAACTAAAAGCGGCTTCAGAGAAGTACATACGGGAGAAACGGGCGCAGGTGGGCTCCACGGTCGACGATGGAAGGAAAGCCGAAACAACCGTCAATAATAGCCTCTTCTACGATATTTCACGACGCATGATTGGAGCAAGGACAAATCTGTGGATGCCAGAGAAAGACGCGACATGTCAGTCACTCACCGAACCAACTGATCAGCTGAAACGTTGGCTCGACCACTTAGAACAACTTCTTTAAGTTTTGACGACTTATCCTAATTCAGCTATAGGGAAAGGTTGTCAATTCTCCGAAGGCAACAGGCAGGATCCCTCCGCACACGATCAAGTCAGAGCAGGTTAATGAATTTCAAGAGTCCCTCTAGTTGGTACTGATTGACCACAGAATCCTGCACAATGGATTCGCTAGAGTGAGGCAAGAATGGGTGTATTATATCTCTGTTGCTGTTGCCCATCGAAATCGACGAAATCGTGGACCGCTCTATCAGCCCACCACCATAGAGCAATCGAACGACCTCAATCCAGATGATAATACTGCCTTATCAACGCAACAGTGCTCTACCATGTAGAGTAAACTGAATGACCTGGCCGTACACTCCCACTCTTCAACGTCAACAATACCAAATCGTTGGATGTGAACAACTTCAACTGTGCGGTTGCCGGGCAAACAGTGGAGAAGGTCGAAAACTAAAACCAGCCAACAACGGCCGGCGGACCAAGATCAACATTGAACATGGAGATCCAATCGGTTCAGGCAATCCACCAAACCCCGAATACGCAACTCTAACGTGAAATCTGTGATGTCCTGTGATCTGTATATGTCCCTAGCAGCACACATGCTTCACATAGGTTGCTGCAACTCATATGTGACCAGATTTAGTAACAATCAAGTTGCTGCAACCATTTTTGTCTGACTTGTGCTGCTCGGGGTAGTGTCGGATGACTTATAATTAAAACACGTTTTCTTGACACTGTCGTCGAAACTAAATTGGGTTTTATTGCTTGGCTACTATGATCTATGATACTGCATTTATTTGAACTATAAGCGTGACGTATATCGGTAACGCATCGTAACCGATCCTACACTATATACCAGTAAGACTTGGAGTGTATTAGCAGAGATCACATAGATTTGCGAGTATTCATCAACCGATGTCAACGTCCATCGATATCCGATATCAACAGCATCTCTACAATGTGAATGAACGTAGGCCGGTCACACACCACCTAAGAGCGGAGAAGAAACCTGCAAGCAAGCGCTGGACAGGAATCCGGCAGAACATCGTAGCAGAGGCAAACCTAGGATCTCCTGGCGACGAAACCTTAACAGAGAAATAAACGAAGTCGATATGAATCAGACTTGGACTGAAGTCAAGGATGGAGATCAGAACACAAGAGTGAGTGTATAAGAATTGGATCCCACTTAATGAATGCCACACGTACATGGGTGCTGAGAAGGAAACCAACCCGGTGTCGTAAAGCCAATGTAAATTTGATTAGCTATTTTTATAAAGAAATAGAGATTGGTTTGGATTATTTTAGAACTTGTTTGGAAGAATGTTTTATTTTTCATAAAACTCCCAATATGCAAGGTTGTTTTTAGTGTATCGTATCTTTGCTTGAAGTAAAGTAAACGAAAATATCTGCAACTAGACACTTGAGACGGAGACGAGCCAGCTTCGGGCTGAAAGTCTCCTTAATACAGACATTAAAATAAAAGACACTTGAGAAGACATCACAGATCGTGTGGGGCTGGGAAGCGCCCAGGCTGTAACCGCCGTGCTTGAGCCGAAATGACCTGCGTACGACTATACAAAAATTCCCGTAGTCCTTCCGCTAACAAGTAGTAGGACATGCTGATATGACGTGCTCCATCGATTCTACTTCGCACTTCACATGTATTCCGTAAAGTCCGGGAAGTCTGCAATTCCGAACCTATGCAAGAACTTCTTAAAATAACCATGTTCAGACAACACGTCTGTGATTTCAAAAGTACATCTGACCATTGCCCCCAGTTTTAGTTTCATACTTGACTTAAAAAAAAAGTTTATAATTCTGTTTCAACAGTTAAGAGTCCATCAGCAAAACAGCACTTTTCCAAAAAGAAATAAAAAACAAAATATTCTACAGAAATAAGTTCCAGTATTTTTTTAAATTATAAGTTTGTGCTATATTCACTACTGGATAAATGTTATAAATATTCATATTCTTTGCTTTATTTAAACATTCTTTGCTATCATTTTCTATTAAAATTTTTAATTTTCCATGGAATAATTGCATTTGGACTTTTTTTTTGTTTCCTTGTTATTTTTTTTATTCCCCCACCTTGTACCTTCTGAGAGCTGTCGAACATAAAATAAATTTAATATTTGTATCGGCATAAAGTAAAACAATTAGCCCTGCCTCATTGGTAAAATTTGGACGCGACGCTCCATCGGTACCATCGGCCACCATCGGAAGCGATCGTCAGGCGGAGAGGACCATGACGTCAGGTAGAACAACGGCTGCCGCAGCGATGCCGTTGGCGTTGGCAACTGTCAACGATGGATAAGCTGTGGCAGCCAATCAACGCAAGGACGTGCAAGTTTAGGATAAAATGACGTTTCTTCAACTATAGCATCATCGACGTGCAGTGTCCACACGAAGGGAGACCCGACGACGAGACCTGTTCTACGCACAGGTGGAGCAGACATACGATGGATGCCCACTGCGGGACGTCAAAATCGTCATGGGCGACATGAACACTTAGGTAGGAAGGGAGGAAATGTATAGACCGGTCATCAGACCGGATAGTCTGCATACCGTATTGAACGACAACGGCCAACGATGCATAAACTTTGCAGCCTCCCACGGAATGGTAGTCCGAAGCACTTTCTTCCCCCACAAGAATATCCTCAAGGCCACATGGAGATCACCTAACCAAGAAGAGATCACCTAACCGGTAAGTGCGGACATCACGAACGTCCGCACTTACCGCAGTGCGTTGCAGTATGTCTGCGCTCAAAACTCTCGACGGTGTACACCACGCGTCGTCGGAGTCGTCCGACTTGCCCAAGACTACGCGCAGCAGCTGGAAATGGAACTCCCAACGGAAAAGCAGCTAGGCGCAGTGTCTCTTGAAGATGTCTTGAGAAGACGCAACCCCTGCACTAGGCACGGTGCCCCCGGATTAGAGAAACGACTGATATGACGGTGAATGTGAGCAGTTAGTGGAAGAGAAGAATGCAGCATGGGCGAGAATGCTGCAACACCGCACAAGGGTGAACGAGGTACAAACGGGCGCGGAACAGATAAAACTCGGTTTTCCGGAGGAAAAAGCGCCAGCAGGAAGATCGAGACCGTGAAGAGACGGAGGAACTGTACCGCGCTAATAGCGCACGAAAGTTCTATGAGAAGTTGAACCATTCACGTAAGGGCCACGTGCCTCAGCCCGATATGTGTAAGGACATAAACGGGAACCTTCTTACAAACGAGCGTGAGGTGATCCAAAGGTGGCGGCAGCACAACGAAGAGCACCTGAATGGCGATATGGCAGACAACGGTTGCGGTATGAACCTAGGAGCACGCGCGCAGGACATGCGACTTCCGGCTCCGAATCTCCAGGAAATCCAAGAGGAGATAGGCCGGCTGAAAAACAACAAAGCCCCTGGAGTTGACCATCTACCAGGAGAGCTGTTTAAACACGGTGGTGAGGCACTGGTTAGAGCGCTGCACTGGGTGATTACCAAGGTTTGGGAGGATGAGGTTCTGCCGCAGGAGTGGTTGGAAGGTGTCGTGTGTCCCATCTACAAAAAGGGCGATAAGCTGGATTGTAGCAACTACCGCGCAATCACATTGCTGAACGCTGACTACAAGGTACTCTCCCAAATTTTATGCCGCCGACTAACACCAATTGCAAGACAGTTCGTGGGGCAGTACCAGGCGGGATTTATGGGTGAACGCTCTACCACAGACCAGGTGTTTGCTATACGCCAGGTATTGCAGAAATGCCGCGAATACAACATGCCCACAAATCATCCATTTATCGACTTCAAAGCCGCATATGATACAATAGATCGGGATCAGCTATGGCAGCTAATGCACGAAAACGGATTTCCGGATAAACTGATACGGTTGATCCAGGCGACGATGGATCGGGTGATGTACGTAGTTCGAGTTTCAGAGGCATTTTCGAGTCCCTTCGAAACGCGCGGAGGGTTACGGCAAGGTGATGGTCGTTCGTGTCTGCTATTCAACATCGCTTTGGAGGGAGTAATACGAAGGGCAGGGATTGACACGAGTGGTATGATTTTCACGAAGTCCGTCCAGTTATTTGGTTTCGCCTAGAGATGTCGCAAATTAATCGATTACTTCGATTAATCGATTCATCGTTGTGATAATTGATTAATTTTGAATCGATTATTACCAAACGATTAATCGATTCAATAATCGAGAGGAATCGAGAGTAATCGATTAGTTACTAATCGATTAATCAGGATTTTACGACATCATAAGGATGTCGAAATTTAATTGATTACCTCGATTAATCGATTCATCGTTGTGATAATCGATTAATTTTGAATCGATTACTATCCAACGATTAATCGATTCAATAATCGACAAGGATCGAGAGTAATCGATTAGTTACTAATCGATTAATCGGAATTTTACGACATCTCTAGTTTCGCCGACGACATTGACATCATGGCACGTAACTATGGGAGGATGGAGGAAGCCTACATCAGACTGACAAGCGAAGCTAAACGGATTGGACACATGGACACATCGAAGACGAAGTACATGATAGGAAGAGGCTCAAGAGAGGTCAATGTAAGCCACCCACCACTAGTTTCTATCGGTGGGGACGAAATCGAGGAGGTTGAAGAATTCGTGTACTTGGGCTCACTGGTGACCGACGATAACAATACTAGCAGAGAAGACGCATCATGGCAGGAAATCGTACGTACTTTGGACTCTGCAAAACGCTTCGATCGAATAGAGTTCACTGCCGTTCCAAATTGGCTATCTACAAAACGCTTATTAGACCGCTAGTTCTCTATGGACACGAGACCTGGACGATGCTCGTGGAGGATCAACGCGCACTGGGAGTTTTCGAAAGGAAAGTACTGCGTACCATCTATGGTGCCATGCAGATGGCGGACGGTACGTGGAGGAGGCGAATGAACCACGAGTTGCATCAGAAGGATGGTGCATGTGCCCATTGAACTGGATTGTGTATATGCCGATGATGAAGATATTGCATAAGCCTTGGTTGATCTGGTAGATACCGTGAGCTGAAATCGAGAACGTTTTGGAGAACCTCGAGCATCTCGTATTCCAAAAAATTGATCACTGTCTCAATGATCAAGATGACTAAACTTGATTGAGTGTTTAGATTTATTAAACAACTAGCGAAAAATACCCAGAGTTGCCAATGTCCAATGTTTTAACTGGGTAGCCGACATCCTGATGAACATTTTTGCTGAAGATACTGGGGACCTAGCTCTCTTCTGAGATTTTTCACAGCCAATCTAAAATGCTGGGCATATATAAACTGTCCCGAAAGGGTTAAGGCTCTATAAACCGTAATCAATTTGATGATGAAGATGATTTTATTCTCATTCGCACTAATACTAATGCAATTTTAGCCAAAATTCAATATTTCACTGCTATTCACCAACTTACCTCTGTCAACGTATATTCATAGTATTTTCATATGAATTTTTCACTGACCTAGCTAATTAATTATCAATTAATTGACTGAAAAGCGCTTAAAACTGCTTTTTTCCTAGACAAATTTTCGTATGCTAATTATACACACACCAACTCTGAACGATCGAGACACACACATACACATGCACTCAGTTTTTACTTGTTCTTTTCTCGCCGTTTTCTTGATTTTATCACAACTAAACATAATTCACAACCTAACTTTCACTTTTGTCTTTGATTCACTTCATGTCGAAAAACCAACGAAAACTGCTTTAAAAAATTTGAAGTGAGAAACAAATTTGACGGCCGTATTGTGAATGTTGCAAAATTCGGAACACCCAAATTCACTACCGCATTAGGTGAAATAGTGCGCTCAAAATCTCGGCAAAGCAACTTAGAAATATCAAAACAATACATCGAATATGCTAGTCGACACGCAAACAACTTTATGCATACACAAGAAAAGAATCATCATTTCATCGTTGCCAGATTTATTTGATCATATAATTACTGCGGTTTGTCGAATTAATCAAATCAACCAGAAAAAAAAGAAAAGATTATGCAAGCTTCTGTTGGCAGGGTGGAGAATGGTTGACATTTAATTTTACCGTACCATTCATCCTACCATGCAGTAAAAAAAACAAAACTACGGCAGCCGCAGCAGCAGCCACGACCAAGCAGACGACAGCACATACTTTTACTATTTTCTCCCCCCACAATCAATGTTTTCGTAGAATAATTTCTCAACGTATAGCCGGTTTTGGTGGCAAATATAAATTTCCTTACTCATTTTACAGATTAGAACTAATAAATCAGTATCTGTGGCTAGCACTCTTTCAAGGCTGTGTGCCACAGCCTAATTCAACTCGATTCTGTTCTATTTGCACTGCGCACAAGAAAGTGTTGATGGATGGCACGAGACTCACGCAGCAGCAAACAAACAGTCTGCGGATGAATAAAAAAAGACTTAATTTCGTCTTACATTTATTTGGGAAACTGTCTCAGTGTGCTCGACTGCTCAGTGCACGAAATTTTACCGGATAAAATGTAAATATTCGGAGAATCAAAATGTTTTACTGTACTTTCCCCAACACTGTATGTTGAAAGCCCAGTGGTGTACGAAGGAATTTAAAATAAGTTTCCATATAATAAATATTTCATAAATGCTCAAAAATAAACATTTTGTTGAATCTGGCAACATTATGTAGCAGCTGACAAGCTTTTACCACCCCATTTCCACCCACCTCAAATTTTCGTCACTTTTTCGTACTAGTTGCCTCACCAATACTAACAAGCAATAACGTCATTAATTTTCAAACCAGAGTTACGGAGTCTTGAGCCTTAAGGAGATCATATATTTTCAAATTATTTGTCATGTTATCAACGGATTCCATCTTATCTTAGGAAACGTCCATAAATTACGTCACGATTTTAGTGGGAGGGAGAGGGCTTCTAAAAGTGTGACTACGCACAACATTTTTTTTAAATTTCAAACAAAAAGTGGGACAATGAAGGGACATAATCTATGAATGTTCTCTAGATGCACTCCTTACTTGCCAGAAACCTCAACCAGTCAAGTCACCATTGACGATCAATATACATTTCCTATCTATATACATAAACATGAATTTCTGTCTGTCTGAACCTTATAGACTCCGAAACTACTGAACCGATCGGCGTGAAAATTTGTATGCAGAGGTTTTTGGAGCCGGGGAACGTTGTTAAGATGGTTCGAGACCGCTCCCTTCTTTGGAAAGGGGAGCTCCCATACAAATGAAACAAAAAAATCTGCATAACTCGAGAACTAAGCAGAGAATAAATAAATTTTAGGCGAAACGAAGTTTGTCGGGTCTGCAAGTGTATAATAACTTTGGTCTCTTTTCACGAACCCTTGCCTCCTACTAGCATGTTTACATGGTTTATGGACAGTCCCTTAGTATTTAAAAATGTTAGAACCTGAAAATCAAACATTTTCCTAGCAATACATCATTTTTACTAAAATTTTAGCTAAAAAAATACGTCAAAGAAAATTATTCCGATTTTGTCACTGTTTCGATTTTATCAACTTAAACTCACGGACCGTGTTGATAAACATGGAACACATCTGAGTATTTGTTCTGATTATTTGAGCTAATTAATCTTTTGAAATATTAGAGAGGACACGTTAATTGATTGCTAAAGCTTAACGAAGCAGCTCCCCTAATTAATTACAGTGCTTGCTGTACACGTCAGGGAACAGCCTCACCTCAATCCACAACCAGCTTTTTAAATGTTCTCAAGAAAAGAACAGCTTAAGGCATATTCTTTCCAGCACGGTGGACTATCCCTGGCGTTCACCGAAACTCACGCACTCAGAACGCACTCGTAATTTCAAGGCACCCGATTTTCTATTCATGACTATGCAAATTGATAGACGTGGTTCCTGCCTGGCGACGAGCTCTCGCTGTCGTCATTCTCGTGCGGTTACACGCACGTACCACGTCCCATGCAGCCCCCTCCTCCACCTTAACCTCAACCACTCAGAATAGACAGCCAAAAATATCTTTTCCAGCGAAAAGCCCATTCCGGGCAGAACGTGGCAAGTCTGTTGAAAAACCCAAATTTACTTCGATTGAACCCATTAGAGTCGAGCTAACCCTTCGGCGAGGGCTTGCTTTTCGATGGAATTTTATTTCAAACTGATTGCTTTACGGAAATGCTAAATGATGGATCGATAACCTGAAGGGAAGCAGCGTTCGCTCTTAGCTCCCAACACGTTCTAGTCTGTGTTATAAAGAAAGGCCAGACGTATTTTTCAGAAATCATAAACTCTATTTGAGACATACTACATTAAATTCTTATTATGGCAAACAAGCTTACGCGAGACCGAGAACAAAAGATGAAGTGCCAACCGTTAAGGGGGTTTATGCAGATTTAATTGAACATGAGTAATCAGACTGATACATTTTTAGCCTTTGATGAAACTAAACTAGTAAATTAACGAAATTTGCCTAAAATCTACCGATATTTGCGTTTGATATTTTTTTCAATGAGATTTCTAACGAAGATCAGGAATAATTTTTGTTGCTGTGCACAAAGTACTTTGCCAGCTATAGCCTTAATTCAAGATTTTAAGAGTCGTTGATGAAAAAAATAGGTAAAAGTGAAGGTAAAGCAGAAGTAGGTTTGCAATAATGATGAAAAAAGGCCAATTTTCCTGTTCATTACAACCGTGTCAATCGTATTGTAACCTTCAACACACAGTGACTGGCTTGAAAACGGTGACGAAAGCCATCCGCCATTTTCAATTATTCAAAATGTTTTGACCTTACCTAATTAAATTTTCGCCCGCGTGACACGGGGAAGAACGAAACTGATGCGGGACCGAAAGGATATTTGCTCACACTGATTTTGGAAAAGGGTTGGTTTAGCGGCGGCGTGGGCGCGCACCGTACTGTTCCGGCGATCTAGATAAAGCGGAATTATCGCTTGGCGACGTTAATTTAAATTCGTTCATCCGACAACGCGCTGGCTCTGCCGGGTAGATAAGGCAACCAGACGCACCACGGCGATCGTTCAGTTGGTTCACAAAATTTGATGGCAGCATTTAATTGAAGAAAACAAAGAAAGAAATGATGGGCGGATGGGTTGCAGAGTTGGTTGATGTGTTGACGGCGTGCATATCAGGAGATTATCACAAAAATTAAATTTGGTAGTTGTTTGAAAATAATAACTTGAAACAACATGTTCAATACAAATTTCAAAGCTTTGTTACAATACCTGAATAAAATCTTTAATATTTAATCTAGCAATTTATTTTTAATACGCCAAGTATTCATACAGATTTTAGTAAGTTGTGATACAGAACTGTGAGAAACACTGACATCCGCAAGTAAAGTATGTTTTATCATAAAAAGCTCTTCCGACACACGCCGTGGAGGCTTTGAAATTGAAGAAGCAACACGAAATTAGAACCGATTCGTCAACAAGAATTCCAAAGAAAACTCCTATGACACGATGAAAGCAAATACAAATCAAGGATTGATACAAGAGGCGAGTTAAAATCGTAATTTGATTAAGTTTTTAATGGCTTTCGCATCATTGTTTTCAAGGATTACTCGCGAACGCCGCGAATTGTACAATGGATGGAACTCTACTTCATTCTGCGAATAACACTTGACGAATGAAACTGTGATTAATTATGGTTCAGTTTATGGCTCAGTGACTCCATAATGAAGTGTGTAACATTATCCCTTGATGATTATTATAAATTGAGTCAGATATACCATTCCGGATTTGGCTTTTTGCTGCTTACCTCAAATCGGTGAAGATTTCCATGGACAAGACTACCGCTTTAACAAACAGACAGGCGACGTTGCATTGAATGACGTAGGCTTCATCTTCCTCAGCTGACGTGTCAGTCATTCGATTTTGTCAATCGCTTCAGTCAATCAGTCAGTTGATTCAATCAATCAGTTATTCAATCGATTCAGTAAATCATTCTATTCTGTCAGTCAGCCAGTCGACGCAGTCAACCCATTCAGTCCATCGGTCAGTCGATCCAGCCAATTTAGTCGATTTAGTCAAACAATTCAGTTAGTCAGTCAATCGTTTTAGATAACCACTCGAGTTGATCAGCCAGTCAATCAGTTGATTCAGTTTCTCAGTCTATCAACTCAGTCAGTTACTCGATTCAGTCGACATACTGACTGAATTCAGTCAGACAATTCAGTCAGTCATCTCAGACAGTTTGTCGATTGAGTCATGCAGTTTATTTAGTCAACAATATTCATTCAGTCGATCGTTTCGGTCAGTAAGTCAGTTAGTTATTCTATTCAGTCAGACAGTCAAACAATTCAGTCAGTCAATCAATCGTTTTAAATAATCACTCGAGTTGATCAGCCAGTCGATCAATCAGTCAGTTGATTCAATCAATTGATTTCGATTCAGACAGTCTGCCGATCAAACAGTCAGCCAATTCATTCTCAGTTGATTCAGTCAGTCAGTCGATTGACTTAGTCACTATTTTTTTCGATTCAGTCAATCAGTCCATTAGTCGATCCAGCCAGTTAGTAGATTCAATCAGTCAGTCAGTCTATTTAGCCAGTCAGTCAATCAGTCAATCTGTGAAGTTAGACATTCAGTCGATTCAGTCAATCAGCCAGTCAGTACTAAGGAAAAACAAATCTACAATATTTTTCATTTGGATAACAATTTGAAATTCAAGAATTGTATATTGCAGGAAATCCTCCTAATTTTTTTTTGAAATTCAGAAGAATTTTTTTACTATTCCCAAAATATTCTGGGAATTTAGCAGAGCCTTATTCTTCTTTGTAGCCACGCATCTTATCGCACGGCTAAGGAAGGCACAGCAGAGCAATGCCAAGTGATTTGAGAAGAGTGACAGGAATCAAAATCATAAAGATTGATAGTAATGTACTTTATAAATAATTATGTATCTTATCTATGTTCGTGTATGGTCAAAGGTCATAAAATTAAATTGAAATTCCTAGAAAACTCTTAAAATTTTAATAAATTTTCGAAAGATAGAAGAAGCTTACGCAAATCAAAAGGAAAATGATTTTGGAGTATGTCAATGGTTTGAAGACACCATTGGACTTAGTTAGATCACTATTGGACTTAGTCGCATAAAAAAAAACCCAACTCTTGGGTAGATTGGCTGGTGACCGAAATTGACATCGGACCTATTCAAATTAAGAAAAATCCCATTCGGGAGTGAGTCTGTCGGTAAATTGGTAGCAATACTGAGTACTGTAAATTGTTGAATGAATAAAATGCAACTATAAAGGGAGTTGGTCGATGGTCGGAGTCGCTATCGAAAGCATCAGGACTAAAAAATAAAACTATGGACCAACATCTGGTAAATTTTTGGAAATATCTGTAATAACGTTATGGCCATCCTTCTCCAATCATCTAATGTTAATCAATTTTACAAAACAAATATTTTTAGTCTCATAGATTCCAATGAAGAAGTCAAATGCTAGCATCAAATATTCAATGGCTTTGTTTTGTTTTTCCACCACTGTGCTTGTACAAGTTTCTGGCATGCTGAGATCCGAAAAGTCGCTAGGTTAAATACGACCGAAATGATATTTCTTGGATCACATGAACATTTTTTGAACAAAACAAGCAAATTTATCTCGAATCAGAGATGAGCTAGCTTAGGGCGGCAAGCCTTTATAATAAAAACAACAAGAATCTTGAATCTGCACAAAACCCATAGGGAAAGTGTACCGGTTTTGGCTACCTGAGCTGCTACCTAATTTGGCCAACTCTGAAAAATGCATATTTTGCAAAAACTATCGATCATTTTCACAGCGAAGAATCGTAAGGGATATATCTCCTGTTACAGCTAATAAAACCCTCGAAAGTTGCTTTATTTTCGGAGTTATTCGAGAAACTGGCCAAATTAGGAACATGTTCAAAACTGGTACAGTTACCATACTACTTTTTCCTGGTATCAGTTTTTACAGCAAAATGGGGTCCAGGGATGTACAGGACCCAGAAACTAAAAAAAAAACAAATATATTATTCTATTTCTCATACGGTGATTCTTGATTTCGGGCCCCCTAAAGACTGGCGCCCTTGGCGGGGGCCAACCCAGCCAACCATACGCTACGGCGCTGCGCGCATTTATTAATATGTTTACCGGACGCACATTTTTTTTCGGATGATCGTGCAATCGTTCTGCGTAGTTTTTGAAAACACGAATAAACTAGACCGTGCGCCGATTGAAATTTGACCGACAGTGGCGTGATAGATCATTTTCAGCCAGTGGTGGCGGCGTGGGTCGGCGTGGACATTAGACAAATAATTCAAGCGCACAACTTAGTTAGGGGCCATTCCTCTGGTCATTCCTCTAGGTATTTTTTTAGAAGTATCTCCAGGCATTCTTCCGCAAGTTCCTTCAGGATTTCGTCCAGAAGTTCCTCAAGGATTTTGTCTAGAAGTTTCTCCAGGATTTCGTCCGGAAGTTTCCCCAGGATTTCGTTCGGAAGCTCCTCCAGTATTCCGTCCGGAATTTCCTTCAGAATTTCGTCAGGAGGTTCCTTCAGGATTTCGTCCGAAAGTTCCTCCAAGATTTCATATAGAATTTCCTCCAGGGTTTCGTCCGAAAATTCCTCAGTAAGTTCATCCTGGAATTCCTCCGGAAGTTCCTTCGGAAGTTTATCCAGTAATTTATCCGGATGTTCCTTCATGATTTCATACAGAAGTTCCTCCAGGATTTCTTCCGGAAGTTCCTCCAGGATGTCGCCTGGAAGTTTCTCTAGAATGTCGTGTGAAAGTTCCTCCAGGATTTTTTTCCGGAAGTTGCTTCAGGATTTCGTGTGAGAGTTCCTTCATGATATCGTGCGGAAGTGATGTAGTCCGAAAATTCCTCCAGTATTTCGGCCGAAGGTTCCTCCAGAAATTTATCCGAAATTTATACCAGGGATTCCTCCGGAAGTTCCTCCCAAAGTCCATCCGGAAGCTCCTCCAGAATGTATGTAATCCGAAAGTTCCTCTAGGATTTCGTTCAAAAGTTCCTCCTTCCTTATCCGGAAGTTCCTTCAGGATTTTGAGTGAGAGTTCATTCATGATGTCGTCCGGAAGTTCCTCCAGGATTTCGTCCGAATAATTCTCCAGGATGTAGTCCAATAGTTTCTCCAGGATTTCGGCCGAAGATTCCTCCAGCAATTCGTCCGGAAGTTTTTCCGAAAATTCATCCAGAAATTCCTCCAGGAATTCCTCCGGAATTTCCTCCAGGATTGCATCCGGAAGTTTCTCTATGATGTCGTCCGGAAGTTCCTCCAGGATTTCGTCTGCAATTTCCTCTAGGATTTCGTTTAAAAGTTCCTCCAGAATACAGTCATGATTTCGGCCGAAGGTTCCTCCACGAATTCCTCCGGAAATTCATCCAAGAATTCCTCTGGAAGTTCCTCCCGTATTTCATCCGGAAGTTACTCCAGAATGTAGTCCAAAAGTTTCTCCAGGATTGCATCCGAAAGTTCCTCCAGGATGTCGTCCGCAAGTTCCTCCAGGATTCTGTATGAAAGTTTCTCCAGGATTTCATCCGAAAGTTCCTCCAGAATTTCGTTCGGAAGTTTCTCCAGAATCTATTCTGAAAGCTCCACCAGGATGTTGTCCGAAAGCTCCTCCATGATTTCGTTAGGGAGTTCCTCCATGATGTCTTCCGGAAGTTCCTCCAGGATCTGGTCAAGAAGATCTTCCAGGATGTCGTCCGAAAGTTCCTCCAGGATTTTGTCCTGTAGTTCCTCCAGAATTTCGATCGAAAGTTCCTCCAGTATTTCGTCCGCAAGTGATTCCAGGATTTTTTCCTGAGGTTCCTCAAGGATTTCCATGTGAGAGTTCCTTCATGATGTTGTTCCTCAAGGTTTTCGTTCAAATGTTCCTCCAGGATGTCGTCCGAAAGTTCATCCAGGATTTCGTGTGAAAGTTCTTCCTGGATTACATCCGGAAGTTTCTCCAGAATTTCGTCCGGAAGTTCCTCTAGGGTGTTCCTCCCGTATTTTATCCGGAAGTTACTCCAGAATGTAGTCCAAAAGTTTCTCCAGGATTACATCCAAAAGTTCCTCTAGGATTCTGTACGAAAGGTACTCCAGGATGTCGTCCGGAAGTTCTTCCATGATGTCGTCCAGAATTTCCTCCAGTATTTTTTCCGGAACTTCCTGTAGGATTTCGTTCGGGAGTTCCTCCAGAATTTCGTCCGGAATTTCCTCCAGGATTTTGTCCGAAAATCCCTCCAAGATTTCGTCCAGAAATTCTTCAAGGATTTTGTGTGGGAGTTTCTCCATGTTGAAGTCCGGAAATTCCTCCAGGATTTCATCCGAAAGTTCCTCCAGGATTTCGTCTGGAAGTTCCTTCAAGATTTGGTGAGAAAGTTCCTTCAGGATTTCGTCCGGAAGAGCTTCCAAGATGTCCTCCGTAATTTCATCGAGGATGTCACCCGGAAATTCTTCAAGGAATTAATCCGGAAGTTCCTTCACGATTTTGTCCGAAAGTTCCTCAATGATTTCGTTTGAAAATTTTTCCAGGATTTCGCCCAGAAAGTTCCTCTAGGATTGCGTCCGAAAGTTTCTCAAGAATGTCGTCCGGAAGTTCCTCCAGGATCTTATCCAAGAAGTTCATCCAAGATTTCGTCCGAAATTTCCTTCAGCATTTTGTCCGAAAGTTCCTCCAGGAGTTCCTCTGGTAGTTCCTCCAGTATTTATTCTAGAAGTTCCTCCAGGAATTTTTCAGAACATTCCTCCGGAAGTTCCTCTAAAAATTCTTTCTGAAAGTTTCTCCAGGAATTCCTTCATAAGTTCTTCAGCGAGTTTGTCCGCTGGCCCCTCAGATAATTCCTCCGTAGATTCCTGCAGGAATTCTGCCAGAGGTTTATGAAGTAATTCCTTCAAAATCCCTTTGATAATATCTCTGAAGTTTAGATATTTCATAAGAGCTTTTACAAAATTTCACCGACAATTGAAGATCATTCGACAATCTCACTGAAATATTTAAAGGAACTCCTTTCGGAAATTCCTCAATTATTTTTCCTAATACTTCCATCTAATACCTAATACTTCCATCGCCCCTGGAAATTCTTCCACAATTACTCCTCTTCCTCGAGTGTCTCCAGGAGTTTCCGCGGAAATTATTTCAAAAATACTTCTACAAGTTTCTTCGAAAATTTGTTTTGAAATTCCCCCAGAAATTCCTTAAGATATACTCCAAAAAATCCCCCAGGAATTGCTCCGTTATATTCCTCCAGATGGAATTAACGATGATTTTTTGTGGGATTATTCGAAAGAGTTCTTTACATATTTCATATATGAAGTCCATCTTGAAGGATTTCTTGAAGATGCTCCTGAAGAAATTCACGAAGGAACTTCTGGTTAAATCCCTATAAATTTTATAAACTGTAGGATGAATTCATGAGGGAATTTTTGATGAAATTTCTGATCAATTTCTCAATGAACTTCCTAGAGAAACCTTCAAAAAAAATCTGTAAGAGTTGAAAAATCCAGGAGAATAATGAAAGGGAAATCCTGGTTAAATAACTGTGTAGATGTTTTTCTGATGAGTTCCTAAAATAATTTCGGGTGGATTTCACGATGGACATCCAGAAGATATTGTCAAATGAATTACTAGAATAATTTCTGAAGAAATTCATAGTGATATTCGAGAAGTTGAAGTATTTTCAAAGGAAGAAAATATCTGCTGAAGGAGTGAAGAAAATCCATCCAGTTGTTTTCGAGTTACGCGAATACGAACACAAACCTTTTAATATATACAGATTAGTAAAAATCTTTTTGTTTTTCCAAATTAAAATAATTGAAGTTTTTAATAAAATTCTGAAATAATTTCGGACCAAAACACCAAAGAAATCTAGGAGCAATTCCTTGAATTCCCGAAAAACAATGAACTTCTTAGGCTGCGTCTCATTTCCTGATTTGAAATCAAATTAAACTTGAGAGTTACAGTTCCGAAATCTAAAATCACTGAATCATAAAAATCGCTGGTGCTTTCCAATAAGACCGATAAGGCTTCTGTCAAAACAACTCGGTATCTGTCAAAGGTAAGCTTGTTGTGTGAGCAACGTTATTCAGAATTTATTCAAATGTCTCTTTTAGGTTTAATTGATTATAGTTCGTCTGTGATATTTGTTCTCAACTGTTTTTTTCAGTCTGAACATTATCCAAACGGGTTCACATTTGCATTACCCGACGTTTCAGCCCGTTTATTGGGTCTTTGTTCTTTGAACATATGTGCTACGGTTGGAGCTTCTAGTACTTTAACACAAAATTTATTTGTCATTAACATAAATTCTACATTCAAAGGTACACTGTTCAGCAGCAATACGCTATGCACTTAATGATCATTCTGCATACTTCTTAAAAGCACGAAAAAACACGCACTCGCTTGCATATTAACCCGCACAAAGCAGAACAAATATTTATTTCGATGATCTCGCGATCATTCTGCATATATGATCGATTGTTCATGTACACTGATTAAACAAATTTCTGCTCTTTGATGCAGATTTTTTTTTCACTTCGCGTTCTCCCGCACTAGCTAGCGTGACCATCATCAACACGTTCGATCACTCTCAGTAGAATCAGTCAGTCACTCAATCGATTCAGTCTTTCAGTCGATCAGTCTATCACTCACTCAATTCAGTCAGCCAGTCATTCTGTCGATTCAGTCAGACGATTTCCATCAGTTCGACCAGTCCCTCAGTCGATTCAGTCAGTCGATCAGTTAGTCATGTCGGATATGTCAGTCTTTCAATCGATTCAATCAGTCAGTCAATCGATCGGTCAATCAGTCGATTAGTCAATCAGCCAATTCAGTCAGCAAGTCAATTTAGTCTGCGAGTTAATTCTCGTCGTAAGTCTATTCAGTCAGTCAGGCAGTCGCAACAGTCAGTCGTTTTGTCGATTAAGGCAGTTAGTCAGTGATTTTATTCAGTCAGTGATCAGTCAGTCAGTCGAGTCAGTCAAACATTTTGTAGATTCAGGCAATGAAATAAAGCTTTCAAAACGTCATATCAAGTGACACAGAAATTAATAAAACTCTGTCATATCAAACATGTTCACTAATATCAATTCAAGAAATGTCTAGGCAGCCACATTCAAATTGCATTTGATGCCAACTACGATACACAACAAAGCCAACTCATACACGGCCGTATTAAAAATCATAAAAGTTGCAAAACGGTACGCTGAAATATAATATATTATATTTTTCCCGCCATGGTCAAAAATTACACAAAACAAATTTCAAGCACGAACAAAAAACATTAACCCGGCTTTGAGCTTGATGGGCAAAAGTTCGTTGCTGGATCCGTAGATTAAACCATGAACCTTTTCGTGTGTGTGTTTATTTTCATTTTTTTTTTTGCTTCTTCCCGGTAACTTTTTCATAAAGTATTTCGTTCCAAATGAAACAATCCCTCTCATTCGCTTTTTCGTAGCTTTTTACCATCCCTCAACTGGAAACATGAAATGCAATTTCCCTGTGACACACTTCACACGCTGTGGCTGCTTTGCATTTTACCGCGCGCGCCACGTTGATCTAAAACGGCGAAAGTAAATTAAACCCGCAGATAATTTTCCAGCTTTTTTCCATTGCTAAAAATAAAATGAAATAATACAAAACTTATACAAAATAAAATTTAGAAATCGTAGTTTCTCGAATTTTTCCTGGGATTTCAATTATTTCCTTCAAATTCTCAGTCTTTTTGCGATTTCAAAATATTTTTTTCAATACACGAATCATGTTTTGATATCCATTATTCTATTCTCCATAATAGAGTTGTTTTAATCCAGTAATCTAGTGGTACATTTTTAGTGATTATAATGGAACGCTTACTTTTGAAAAACATCCCAACCTTATCCCTCTGGGATCATCGTGCATCACGCTCCCGTAGCTCTATTCTATGGTGGCTCAGCTTTCCCCACCGAAACCGTATTGTTTGCTCGTTGTCACCACTGCACTGCCACGACGCACCTAAAGCACCATTAACAGCTTTCGGCTGGCGTGTGGTACTCTCAATCCCGTATCATCCCCCAAACTTGCTTGATATTAAATTTCCCAGTTTTTTTTTTCCTCACATCCACCGGGATAGCAGATGTTGTCGCACCATCGACTAGCTCAAGCACGAGGTCTCTTCAGCAAGAGTTGAACCGACGCGACGCGGCGCCGCGGACTGCACTTTATCTTTCCGAAACGGAAAAGACAGAGAAAAATGCAGTAGTTTGCATTTTTTTTCTGGGTTTTTCCGCTGAGAGGAAATTGAAATTTTCTTTCTGCAGATACCAACGGATCGCATCGTCAGGTGTGGTCGGCTACCGTCGGTATGGGAACGGAATGGGCACGGCCTGGCTTAGCTTCGTTCAACTTCATATAGTGATAGAATCTATCTTTCAGGATGGGTCGTTTTTTTCTGTCTTCAGGAGAGCTCGACGTTTTTATGTTCACACAGCTGCTGCTGGGAAAGTTCAGAGTGTAATTTGATGTGCCCACAATGCCATGCTTGAGATGGCACCTTTTGTAGTTGTTGCCCGATGCCTATAACATGGCTATAAAGTAAGAAGTTTTTAAGCCCTAAATGATGGCTATCAGTATGCAGATTATCTGATGGTTTCAAGAGCTAAACCTATCGTTGCATCATCCTTGTTCGAGTGTTTTATGGTCCAAATGTCACATACTAAACTGTTAACAGAATGCAAGCGTATCCAACAAACAACTGTGTTTTATTAACGTTTCAGTCAAAGAAGAGACCAAAACATTATTACCTCTATCACTCTTACTCCTCTTAGAGATTAACGGGATCGGGGATCATACGTGGCTACCGCTTATGCTTCATATGAAGGATGAGATCAATCCCAGGCCCATTCAATTCTCTTTCTTTGTATCTTTCCGAATAGTTCTCATGTTCTACGAATCGCTAAAACTTTAAATGGACTTAAAACCGTTTCCATTTTTTATCCTACATAAACCTTTAACTTAAAAATACATTGCGCATTATAGTCCGAACGTGACACATATGTTCACATGCGAATCCGCTTGCTATAGTTTCCTCAAGTCACCTATTTGCATCCACACCGGTCAAATGGCAACCGCTTCCGCTTCATACACAGGAGGTCGCGAGTTCAATCCAAGGCCCGTTCCCACATTATATCTTTCCTTATAATTTCTTATGTTCTAGAATTTATTTATATTTTGTTCATTTTGTTTTCAGAAGTTATTACTTTTTAATTATAATTTAAATTCATGATTTTTCAATGATCCTTTAATCTAGTTCAACGTATTGTTGGACGAAAACTAAAGCTTGGAGAATAAGAGTGAAATCATCAAAATACAATAAAAAGTTATCACATCAAAATCATGTGATGTGGTTATGGTTCTCACGTATAAGATTTCTATTTTTCTCCAATGTCTTGATGGACAAAGTGATAGGTCTGAAAAAGTCCTGAATTAGAAATCAATTTAAAACAAATTGTTGATCAATTGGTAAAATAACAAGAAATGGGATTTTAGTCTGTGAATTAGTCTTTTACTCTGATCAGGGCCGGATTTAGCCGGAAGGGGGCCCCGGGGCTGATAGCTTGTGGGGGCCCCAAAATGTACGAAAAAGATTGGTTTTGGTACATAAGATTTGTGGGGGCCCGGGGCCACGGCCCCCCCGGCCCCCACCTAAATCCGGCCCTGACTCTGATGAATGATGACATTTCTTAGAAATATGTACTTTTAATACGAGAAAGGCAAAAACAAATCTGAAATATTAGCTTGCACTTGATATCTCATTCCACCACTTTTTTGTATTTTGTACCGGGTAGTCCTCGAAAGCTGTACTTGAAAATCTAGATGAAATTAATAATTAAAAATAATATTTTTGACTAACATTTCGTTTTCTTTCTTTGCAGGTAATTATTTCATCCAAATAATAAGGAAACGAATAATTGTCTTTATCAGAAAACGACATTATATGTAACAAAGGTTTGTAAGATGCTTTGTGATGAAGAATCACATTTTCCACGATAGAGAAGCTTGCTCTATATGATAGATTGTTTGACACTTAAATACATTATTTATATACTCAGACTAAAGCCGGAGTGACATTTGCAGTACACAACAAAAGTCTACTTCATTCGGCACGATACAAGGCTGCACGTCGCCAATCACGCAGTATACGGAGGGTCCACAAATTGTCTTCCACCTGAACGATCCACCTTGCTCGTAGTGCAACTCGCCTTCTTGTGTCCGTCGGATCGTCATCGAGAGCCATTTTACTTGGTTACTTTTCGACATTTTAGCTAAGTTCCCGGCCCACCACAGTCGCCCGAATTTCGATGAATGAATATTCCAACAGCTGGCACAACTCGTGTTTCATTCGCCTCTTCTACGTACTGTCCGCCATTTGCATCCCACCATAGTTAGAACGCAGTACGTTGTGCGCGTAGATCCTCCACGACCATCGTCATCACCGACACAAAACTCGTGATTAATAACTCACGTCTTCTTTTGAGCCTCTCTCCCATCACGTACTTCGCCTTCAACGTGTTGACGTTAAGATTAGAGAAGTCCCGTTTTTAATTCGCATTCGACATAATTTTGAGTAGTTCATGGATTGGAATCTCACATCGCAGTAGAGTGTAGACCCAGTGGCTCGTGGAGCCGAAGCCTCAACAACGAAGTAAAGGCAGTCGATCGGAACCTGATCTGAGCTGCGCAGGATGAAAATCTTCCACGTTGAATAATGTGATATAAATTTCAAAGCTAATCTTCGCTTTCTCTTTATTCGAATTTGAACCAAAGCAAATGGTCTTCCTCAAGTTCAGTAATAAAGCTCGCTTCAGATTGTTCGGTTTAAGTTTAAATTGCTTCTAAGAGAAGATCACAGTTTGTAAAGTTTTCAACGGTACCAATATGCTTCATCACGAAACTGTCCTCATTGGGTCCAAAGAAAAAGCCGGCTCTCAGTTGGGCACCTGAAAGGGATCATTCGCTTCAAAGAAAAATATCACGAATTTCTTTATTCTTTATTTATTTATTGTTCATATTTACTTGCTAAGTAAGGTACAACATTTTTAATTTTAGCAATCGGAATTAGCTGACAGTTCCAAATTTATAATTTCAATTTACAAAAAAAAGTAGAGAACGAGAAAGGCAAAAAAATACTTAACTAAATCCTTCTATTAAAGTGATGTGTACATTGTCTGCGGAACTCAGGTACATTGGTACAAGACTTGATGTCAGGAAGAAGTTGATTCCAATAAGCAATATCTTGAACGAAAAATGACGCTCTGTAATGTGAAGTTTGATATAACGGAATAACATAATTATTAACACGCGAGCTTTGAAAAGATTGCAATTTGTTGAAAAGAAAACGTGGTGTCTTTGTACTTACTATTTTGAAAAATGTGATACATGTTCTAAGTTTAAAGTAGTCATAAAATCCACACCCTAATAATTGTGGTTGAAGATGCGTTACTCTAGAATATGAGGACAGATTGAAGATCCATCGCACACAGCAATTCAATGCAACCCTCAACCTATCAAAAGCTCTAGCAGATGCATTCAGATAAAGCTCGAGTCCATAAGAAAAATGTGGAAGCAATAATGCCTTAAAAACATGTAGTTCAATGTTCGTAGATAACATGCTTCCCGTACGTTTCAAGTGTCGAAGACCTGCAAATATTTTACCACATTGAGCATCGATGTGACAATCCCATTCAAAATTGTTTTGAAAAATGATTCCGAGGTTGAAAGCTTTATCAACATAATTAATAATTGTATCACCTATAACAATGTTAGGAAGAACACCCTGTATGCTACGTGATCGTGAAATGAACATTGCTTTCGTTTTAGATGAGTTTATAGGAAGCAGATTGGTATTTGACCACGTCAATATATTAGATAAATCAGCATTTAATAAACTCGCCATTTCAAATTCAGACAGATTGCAAGAATGAATATATATTTCAACATCATCAGCAAACATATGTATGCTACAATGTCTTAAAACAGATGGTAAGTCATTGATAAACAATGAAAATAGGAATGGCCCCAACACGGATCCTTGGGGAACTCCCGAAGTAATTCTGACTTCACCAGAAAATTTACCATCCGTATAAACTACCTGCGAGCGATTGGCTAAATACGAACATATGAGCTTTACTGCCCCACCAGAGAAATTGTTGATAAATTATGCAACAAACGATTATGGGACACTCTATCGAATGCCTTAGAAAAGTCAATTAGAAGTAAAAACGCCTTTCCTGTTTTATCAAGCGTACTGAGTATATCATCATGAACTTTCAGCAAAGCAGAAGTTGTACTATAAGCTGTTCTGAAAGCAGAGTAGTATTCATGAAGAAGATTGTATGTCGAAATGAAATGTTGTATTTGATTTTTCAAAATTTCCTCCAATGCTTTAGATAATGCAGATAAAATACTAATTGGACGGAGATTTTGCAGATCATTGCTTCTCGGTTTTTTCCTTAAAGGAATAACTTTAGAAATCTTCCAAGCAGTGGGATACTTTCCGCTTCTGATTATAGTGTTAAATATATGAGTTATTGGTGAGATAATGTATGGTAATATGAGTTTAATAAATTTCAGAGGTATTTCGTCCATTCCTAAAGCATTTGATTTAATCGAATTGATTACATTGGAGACATCAAGCTCACTAGTTATCGTAAATTTGAATCTATTTTCATTTGGCAACACCAGAGGAGGCAAATTTTGATCTGTGGTGAAATTGGAACTGAAAAATTCGTTGATTTCATCAGATGCGTAGAAGATGCGTAATAGAAGAGCTGTTGGTAACATTGATATCCTTCAGTCTTTTCCAAAGATGCTTGCTTGTGTTAGACGAATAAACTATTTGAGAAACGTAGTTAGACTTGGCTTCTTTAAACATGTTACTAACACGGTTGCGCAGCCTTCTAAATTGATCATGGTTCTCCTGATTTCTATGTCTGATCCACAATCGGTAGGCAATATCACGCTCTAGCATAGCTAAAGAAATAGAGCTATTGAACCATGGATTTTTTTGGGTTTACATTGTTGAATGGGAACAAACAAATCATAGATATGGGTAATATATTGATTAAACATATTCAATGCTATATCCGAATCATTAACAGAATAAATTAATGACCAGTCAGTTCTATCGAGTGCATTAGTAAGACTAGCTCTATCGATTCTAGAGTAGACTCTGAATACAGAAGCCGGCGCATGTTCGGTACGAAGAATGCTCAAAGATGAAAAAATAATATCATGATACGAGAACCCTGGAGCAGATATTTGATTAAAGTTTAAAACAAAATCAGGATCATTTGTTAGCAAAAGGTCAATTACAGAACTATTACCAGATGAGCAATGAGTAGGTTCATATCCTACACAGCTGAAGCCTAAATTTTCAATAACACAATCTATTCGACTTATTTTCATACTTCATCAAATCTGTATTGAAGTCTTCTACTACAATACAATTACTATAAGACAAGGAAAGATCCGTAAGTTTGTTGAGTAAAAATTCAGCGCAATCACACCTCGGGGGGTTATAAAACAATCCAAGTAAAAATGCATTATTATAAGCTTCTACCTCAACACATATATAATCTGTTATATTAAAAGAGCTCACGTATAATTAAGAAAAATCTAAAATTTTGCAGGTCAAGTTATTTTTGTAAAACATACAAATTCCACCACCACGGCTATAGATGCGGTCATTTCTAATCAATTTATATCCATCAATGGCAACTGCATCATCAGAGATTTTATCCGACAACCACGTTTCCGTTAGACAGATTATATCAATCATACTGTTATAAAAACATTGTTTGAATTCGTGAAATTTACTAAATTGACGGGCACAGATACTTTGTACATTCATATGGCATATATTTAATGTGTCGGATCGTAAAGCTACACTCATAACAGCCCATGGTATACTAGAAATATCATTATTCGTTCGGGCATTGCTAATCAACAATTCACCCGACATTGATTGAGAACAACGAGATCGAGTACCTCAGACAAAACACACCTACAGCTAATAGAAGGATCTTACTACTACAAATTAATTCCGAATGATTCATTCAACAACTGACAATATTACAAGTTCCATTTACACACTGTGGTTCATTGGTTACAGCAAGCATTATTAATTCATTTGAGAAAGTGTATCCAACAACAGCAACAGCAATAGTCATCAGAAGCAGCAACAGCAGCAGCAAGGGCGATCATATCCAGACGACATCAACGAAAGCAGCATCGTAACAATTTACTTTTAGGAAGGAACAAAACATAGGAAGCCACAGGAAAGGAGTCACGGAATATTTGGGTAGGATAAAGAATAGTTTATTTGATAGGTGAGATTTTGTAGACTTTTAGGAGAGGAAGAAAATGACGGAAATTTGTGGGGATCGGATTCCAAGGAAATGAGGAAGGAAGTGAGAAAAACTTGGGAAAGGTTTACTCAGCCAGTTGGTCCTCAGCATGGATGGGAACAGCAGCAGCATCAGTAGTGATGAACTCTTCATATGTTGAAAAATCACTTTAATAAAGATACAAAAAAAAAAAAAAAAAAGCAGCGTCAGCACTTCCCTTCACAAAGACGATTTCTGTTTCACAGCTAATGCCTTAATTCTGCGTGCCTCCTCAGTTAAGTTTTCATTTTCGATTGCAGATCGGCTTTGCAGTTTTCCACACTAGCTTCTATCCTGGTGTTAGTATTTTCGAACGTTTGTTGCATTCGCAGTAAAAGCTCATCGAGCGAACCAAGGATCTGTTCAAATATTACGTAACGCAATAGGGGGTGGGGGGTTGTTTGATTTTTGTTACGCTTTGTTACGC
Source organism: Armigeres subalbatus (assembly GCF_024139115.2). NCBI lineage: Eukaryota > Metazoa > Arthropoda > Insecta > Diptera > Culicidae > Armigeres > Armigeres subalbatus. The sequence continues at coordinate 113,781,679 of NC_085139.1, read as the reverse complement.
AAGATATAGGGGGTGGGGGTCCTTCGAAATATTGTTACGCGTAACAAGTTATTTCCAAAGGGAAAAATATTTTTAAAAATTCAAAAAATATGCATTATCTTTGAAAAAGCATGAAATTTACAAAAGATAATAATTTATGGCACCGTCCTTCAAATTCTACTAAAATTAGGATCTTTTTAAAAAAAATCGCATTTGTTACGCGTTACGCATAGGGGTGGGGGTGGTTCTGAAAATTGTTACGGATTGTTGCGAGGGGGTGGGGGGTTCTTGAAAACAACCTTTTTGGCGTTACGTAATATTTGAACAGGCCACAACATGGTCATCTGTAGCTGTGGTGATCTTAGAGTTCTGTGATGTATTGGCAGGGACAGCAGCAGATAGCACCGATGTTGTTTTGTTTTTACTCATCGTCTGCTCTGTACTTGTGAGAGGTGCTTTAGAATACGCAGATCGAGTGAACATTGAGTTCTCCTAATGGTAGTTGAGAACACACGAGAAGTCGACTGCGTAGATATATATAGGAACATAGGAACAACCAGAGTGTATGTAATTAAGAGTGGCGACACTGTCAGAATTGGAACAAAATTCATCTGTCATTCCCATACAAATTCGCGTTCCAAACGAGCAGGAGACCTGTCAAATGCGGCACATGTCGCCACTCTTAATTACATACACTCTGGTAACAACTATCACAGAATCTAATAAACCGTTGTATCCAACCAAAATTAACAAGCAACCATCAATTTCCACTTCCTACGCCGAGAATTGTTAGAGTAAAACTCTTCTGAAGCCTCTGATGTTCGGTGAAATGGGTATGTATCGAGTAAATGAATATCGAACCACAGTGCTAGGTTTATCACTCGCAACTCACGAACATCCCTGTTAACAACTGTGGTTCCCACCACAAAACTAGCGTTTTCTCAATTTCGGGCTGTCAAATGGCACCGATAGTCTGATTTACACAGCAAATAGGATTATTTGAAAATCAGCGACGTGTAAAATTGCAGTTAATCCCAACAAAGGAATTGATATTCTTTATTCAATTAAATTTACAAGCAAGCACAGTTTGATATTATTTTGCTCTAAAACAATAGTAAGAACAGTAATGAATTGCATCGAAAGGAAAGGAATTTTTCGACATCATTCGCCTTATACCACTCTAGCATGTTTTTCGTGTATTGGCATGATGTCAAATCCAGCTAGAAGATCGTCGAGCCTTCAGGAAAGAGAGAAGCCGCTTTTGTAGGAACCAAATCCATTCATGGTGCTTGCAGTAGTGAATGGTTTATTTCCGCAAGTATAAATTACTTGGCAAGTTAAGAAATTTTTGGCAAACTACGCCATCACAATTTTATGGAATCTGTTTCTCGTCACGGTCTTGGGACTTCAGATTCTAAAACGTACGTAGGCCAACTCAAGTATTGGTATTCTGTACAAAAGTCTTGCTCACATGCAACTTTTCGGCCAGGTCTCGAACATAGGCGTTCGGTTTCCGTTTGAAGGCGCCAACCACGCGTTTGTGATCGTTTTCGTTCACCAGATGATCGAATTTTCGCTCCCAATCAACAAACAAGAGCAAAGTCAAGAGCATAATGCACAATGGATACCTAAGCAACCAAAAGTACGGATAAGATGGGATGTTTTGGCCTAAACAGCTTGCATTTTAAGTACATATTGTTTTGTATGGCTGGAGCGCAAAAGTGAACTTCGAAGTTCTGTTAAGGTGCTTGGAACTCGATAGGAACCAAGAGTGAACTATTTAATTGGTTCGGTTAGGAACAAATTTAAGTAAAATGTGAACTTTTGGTTGCTTGGGTACGTTTTTGTACGTTTCGACAATTTTCCTATGGACATAGCTAAAGTCAGACATTCTTCTAACCGTTTTTTGAGTTGGAATTCGCGACAGATGCACATTAAACTACGTTCACATAAAATTTCCGTTAAGGACAATCTTCACGGAATCGAGATTGAAAAATACTCGCATTTTCAAAGCAGAAGTCACTCAAAACTGTCATTTTTATTATTTCAAGTTTGCTGCGTCGCAGTATGCGTGGTATAATAGAAGTTTGATATGCCACGTGCTTACTTACGTTTTTCCGAATATTCGACTCAAAACCGGATATCAGAGAACCTCCATACTAGTTTCAATCGGGCCAAATTTGGCCCAATAGTGTTAGTTTATTTCGAAGCTCTTTATCGTGCATTATCAGTAACAGATGGACGATCTTCAGCTCATATAGGTCCACGAAAGTTATTGAAGTTAGCGTTGGTCAAAGATATAAAATAGAGAAGAAATCTGCATTCTTCACGCGGTTCTGATGATGCATTTCAACTCGTTTTACACAGCTGTGCGAAAAAATATGGTACCCACCACAAAATTAGCGTTCCCTCATCACTTCTCGGTGGGGGATGCCTATCCGATTCTGTTGGCTTGCACTTGTATACAAGTTTCATAAACTTGTTTTCATGGCTTTTAATAGTTCGAAACGATTGTATAACATTTCACCGAAAACTATTTTGCGGTTGAACATTTCGCGGAATAACATTTGGCGGTTTGTACCTTTTCGCCGAATGACTTTTGGCGGAATGTACCATTTCGTGGGATGCACCATTTCGCGGAATATTAATAATAATAGCCTTTGTTCATTCAGCATTCCTACAATTATTACCTGCGAGGTTTATAAGCCAGGTTACCATTTTTTTTTGCATTAGCTAAACACGGGGTTAACACGTTAAAACTTTTCTACCTAAAAAGCCGAAACATTTTTTTTCAATAAATTTCCTAGACCGGGCCAGAAGTTGAACCCAGCCTCCTTCAGCATAGTCTTGCTTTGCAGCCACGTATCTTCCCGCATGGCTAAGGAAGGCCTCCCAGAATATTTAGAAGTAGTTTTCAAAATTTCAATTGAACCTTATACCGGGTAGATATATCCATTTAAAGAATACCGGGCAGATGCATCCATTTGTAGAAGGCCTTACCTCTGCCTTCGCCTTATAACGGGCAGACGCGTTCTTTCAAAGTAGGCATTATCAACTTCTTTCGCCTTATACCGGGCAGATGCATCAATTTAAAGAAGGCCTTACCCCTCCCTTCGCCTTATACCGGGCAGACGCGTTCTTTCAAAGAAGACATTATCAACCCCTTTCGCCTTATACCGAGCAGATGCATCAATTTAAAGAAGGCGTTACCCCTCCCTTCGCCTTATACCGGGCAGACGCGTTCTTTCAAAGAAGGCATCATTAACTCATTTCGCCTTTTACAGGGCAGATGCATCCATTTAAAGAAGGCGTTACCTTTGACTTCGCCTCATACCGGGCAGACACATTCTTTTATTGAAGGCAGGTGCGAGTTCGGGTCGGGTACGGGTTCAAAAAATAAAATACTGAAAATTATTTTATTCAGTTTTGTTAATTGTGAGGCTAGCTCGTTGTTTGGGCTTACATTTTTTTCAATTCAAAGACAACCAGAAAATATCTACAGGGTGTCTGCAAATTATCCGTACAGATTTTGATAGTTTGCTTCTACAAATCAAAAACAGACAATAATAGACTGAATCGGTAGCTATGTGGGCATAACAACTCAGCAGGCTGTAAAAGATGTGTATTCTGAGAACACTGAGCATCATTTCATGCAAATAAAAAAAAATTGTGAATGATTTTTTTTCGGTTTTCCGAACAAAAAGGAATTGATTTCCTACTCACCCGATTTGGATTGAATTTATCATTCGGTATGGTCTATCTTGAAATCAACAGCCATCAAAACACCGAACATATTATCGAGACATTTGAAATCATGTCACAATCGTCAAAAATGTGTGAAAAGTATCTGTATAGAAACGTGCGGCCATCGTGTTTTTTTTCTAACACGATCGAAGGCGTACAACTCCTATTATAATAACATGCAATACATGCTAGTTCTTTAATTTATTCCAAAAAATGTTTAAAAACTTGTCTTGTTGTACGGATAATTTGCAGACACCCTGTAGTTTGAATTTTCCGGGGAAAGCTTTTGTGCGGGCTTAAATAATTAAATTATGTTGGGTTCGGGTCGAGTGCGTGTTTACGAATGCAAAAATTCTCGGGTACGGGTCGGATTCGGGTTTGCATTAAATCCTAAAAAAAATAATTAAAGTAATTAAGTAATTAAACATAAATCGTTAAATATTTGAATGATAATTATTCTAACTGAATTCCGCTAAATGGAATTCCGCGGATTGATTTTCGGTGAAAAGGTGCATTCCGCGAAATGTCTTTCGGAAATAAGGTTCATTCCGCGAAATGTGTTTCGGAGAGTTGATACATTCCGCGAAATGTCGTACCGCGAAATGTTTTTCGGCGAAATAGTATACAACCGTTCGAAACATTTCTTGCCTCTCTTTTATCGTTGTTCCTTATCTAATCAGGGCGATTTCTGCAAACCTGGCTTTAAACTGGTATTAATTTTTTTTATTTTCCTCTCGGCACAACATTCACTGAAACGAAATTGACAAAAAAAAAACACTGAAAACGAATCGGTTAGGTTTCCGATGCCCGAATCAAACCTTTTAATTTTCTAAAAATGTATAGAAAACATTGGTTCTGTTTAATATATGTAAAGGGAATTCTAAAAGTTCATTCAGAAACACTTGACATTTGAATTCCTATTGAATTTCGATAGTGTACACCAATAAGTCGAGGGAATTATTCGAAACCCCAATTGTTGTATTTCCCGAATGCCTTTAAATTCTTTCTCAGCTTGTTGAAAACATTAGAATTAGTGAACATACCAAAAAAATATTAACATTAACCTGTGCAGGGGTTTTAAATTGTTGTCCATTATCTTTATTGGTTGGCACTCAGCGATCTTTCGGGAGACTCCCCTTAATGTGGGGAAGGGTTTTTAGTCGAAACCCATTCGGTCGAAAGCCATTTGACCGAACAGACCATTAGGCCGAAAGTCATTTGGCCAAATGGGTCATTTGGTCGTTTGGCCGAAAGGGTCATTTGGCCAAAAGGATCATTTTGCTGAAACGGTAATTTGGTCGAAAGGATCATTTGGCCGAAATGGTCATTTGGCCGAAACGGTCATAAGGCCGAAAGGGTCGTTTGGCCAAAAGGGTCGTTTGGCCAAAAGGGTCGTTTAGCCAAAAGGGTCGTTTAGCCAACAGGGTCGTTTGGCCGAAAGGATCATTAGGTCAAAAGGGTCATTTGGCCGAAAGGCTCATTTGGCCTAAGCGGTCATTTGGTCGAAAGGGTCGTTTGGCTGGAAGAGTTATTTGGCCATAAGGTCACTCCTGACAGAATCCAAGTTTCAGCAACGTACAACTGTCATTTTTATTTTTTTCACACATGCTGCGACGCAGCAAAGCTGAATCAACAAAAATGACAGCTGTCCGCCGCTTCCGTATCGAGTGGTGTGCCCCCGAAAACGCGAGCACTTTGAAACTTGGATTCTATCAGGAGTGACCATAAGGACATTTGGCTGAATAGGTTATTTGAAAAGTTAAAAATTAGAAGTAAGAAGAGAGACATCTCCACTCTCATTTCTCACTTCTCACTGTAAAAAAAGAGGAACTCGAAATGAGTAGTGAGACATCTGTTTCTTTCGATCAACCAACCCTTTGGGCCAAATGACCCTTTCGGTCAAATGATCCTTTCGGCCAAATGATGCGTTCGGCCAAATTGAAACGGTAATTGATCCTTTCGGCCAAACGACGCTTTCGGCCAAACGACCCTTTCGGCCAAACGACTCTTTCGACCAAATAACCCTTTCGGCCAAACAACCCGTTCGGCCGAATGACTTTCATCCAGATGGGTTTCGGCTTAATGGTTTTTTCGGCCTTGTGGCATTCGATCAAATGGATTTCGGTCGAATGGGTTTCAGTCAAACGACTCTCCGGAGCGGCTTTAATTTTCCTGGCAGCAATTTAGCCATTGTTATTAACTTTCTGTCCCGCCGGTCCTTCCGGGTTTTTATCAGCACCTCCGCCTCCAGGACCTACCAGGAGAAATCTGTAGCCCTGCAGGGGTCTGTTCTGGCAGTGACCCTATTTCTGGTTACGATGAATGGGTTCTTTAACGGCCTACCCAAGAACATCTCCATCCTTGTCAACGCAAACGACAGAGACAAAACTGGCTGCAGATCAAGGATTAACCTTGTTAAAACCATATCAAGACCGCATAGGACAAATGACCTATGTATCATATCGGCCAAGCGTTGATTGACAGCAGATTGCTTTACGGACTGGAGCTGACTTGTGTAGCTTGACAGCAAACTCTCCCCAATCTTCAACCAGTATCTGCTGAAGCTGTCTGCGTCGAAGCAGGTGTCCTCTTATTTTGCCATCATGTGCAGGTGGCTATTTGCCAAAAAGCCACCGCATACGCTTCCGCGTCTCTCCTTGTTCAAGGGGATCGGATCCTGCACACGATGGCTGGCGTCAAGAAGGCTGCGAGGCGGAACAATGCAGCGTACTCTCAGCGAAAACCAAAGCACTGTTTATTGTCGCTACCTTTTCCTTCGACACACCGAACCAAGTCCTGACTGATTCCGCCAGTTCCATCGCAACGCTGCAAAGCGACCAGGCGAAATACCGATGGATTAACCCCAATTTAGCTTGCGAACAACAGTCGACATCTTTCGCCAGGATCCTGGGCAATGTGAAGTGCCAGGAAACGTCACAGTGAACACTCTTGCTGGAGTCGTTCACCATGGACGGCATTTCACGTCATCGGTTCCCCAGGCTGACGTTCAAGTCTGGATCAGAAAGATCGTCAGCTAGGATTGGTTTGACATTCCTCGATCTAGCTACGGAATATCGACGAATATACGAGATGCCTTGTCTAATGATATCGCAAGTCTATCAGCCCTCATCTTTTAATTTTCAACCAATTTTAATGTTTTCTTCTGCATATGGTTCTAGCTTTCTTTGTAATTGTTCTATTCTATATAAAGACACTATAAACAAAGACAGGAAATGTTCCAATTAGAATTCCAAATTTACTGTCAGTGTCATTCCAATCGAGCAAGAGACCTGTCATTCCAAAAAATCGCGTAAGGGCAACTTCAATCATCACAACTACACATGTTTCAATTATTGTTTTGTTATTTTCTGATCATTTTGAGCTAATTAACCTCAACAAATCTCGCTTAACTTTTCAAAAGGTCCTAAGTAACATTTTTTTCATGATTTAATCTGAATAATGCAATCAACGTATTTCATGTTAATCTGTTGATTGCAATACTCAAATTAAATCATGAAAAAAATGTTACTTAGGACCTTTTCAAAAGTTAAGCGAGAAATGGTTGGAAATGAAGTTTACTTGTTTATCGTGAATTAACAACCTGATTTGATTTGGTGAACGTGTTACAAATTCAACATTGTAAATTCATGAAAATCTTATATTGACCCATTTGAAAAGTTTATGCAGCATCAGCAGTGTTGCGCATTCGAGGTTGATTTGTTTGTTCAGGGATCAAATTTCGCGTCTTTGTATATAATGAATTTAGTTCTATACTGTATTTTTTCTCTTTTTCCTTGCGGAATGTCCCTAGATTGGACATGATCGTCGCTACTTTCAGTCCCCTTCCCTGCCAGATATTTCTTAGCACCGTCGATATCATGACAAGTGAAGAACTGAGTTCAATTCAAAATGCACGGAAATATAGAAGAAGAAAAATCTTGTTTGGGCATATTTACCTTTAATGCATGGACTGAAACTCCTTTCAACCATTCCACACCTTATTAACATTTCCGTTAATTCATACGGCACAGTATGAAACAAAGTCCGTACATAGTCTGATTTCGTGTTTCGATCCTACGACTACGACATGTAAACATTTTGATAACTCAACTAAAAACAACGAACAATGTATTCAGGTGAGAAAAGCGGATCAACACCCTCGCTCCCCTTCTCCGTACCGAATCCCACCCTGCTGTGGCGACCATGTTTTGAACAACTAAACTTTTTCTTTCGAACTCCCGTCTTTTTTGCTTGCATATCGTCGTCTGCAGCTGTCTGGTAGGTGATAGCCGCACGTTGTTGGTAGCGCAACATTGATTGGGCGATAGAATTGCTGCTTCGTGCATGTATGTAGGAATACACATGAGAATACGTAAATACATACATATATGGCGCAAAACACCTGACATAGTCAGAAATAACTGCAACGAACGACGTGTAGGACTTCATGCTGTACTATTTGAATAAAACTTCTGAGAGATTTGCATTTCTCAACTTTATTTGTGTTTGAGTTATTGATGTCAAACCCAAGCTTTCGGTAATTACCGATGCCAAATCTACGAACTGATTTCGCATGCTTTGAATTTTGAATTAGGTCAACACATGTGCTAAGTTTCTTTTGCAAGACGTACGATTTGGGGATTGACAGGACAAATCCTTTGATTAATTATAATACCTCTCACGTTGAGAAACACTGAACCCGTGCAGAACTATCCCAACACGGAGGAACAGAACAAAAAGGACCCCTCCGATGGGCAGCAACTTCGACAGCAGCAGGTGATTTCCCATTCAATGCCAAAGGGATTTCCGCTGGGAGCAGATGGCTCGGACAATTGAGTGAGGATTTTTCCTATGGGGAACCGGGAACGTAGAAATAGACCGGGAAACTCTTTGAAAGTTTCCCGGACCGACCGGTTTATTTCGTGATACGAGATACCAGGGCCAACAATGGCAACAACTGTTGTCAGCAGCAGCAACAACAGCGGGAAGTCGAATTTGAATTTCAGATTTGCAACTTTTCCTGTTGTGGTCTCTCTGTAACCAAAACGAGTGAGAAATGGAAGTGAGGGAGGGAAAAGAGGAAAACACGTTTGTAGGTGAAAACCCGGTGCTTTACACCTTTTCCAGGGTTTTTAGGAACTACTTCTGAGAAAACATGAGAACGAAAACGCAAAAAAAAAACAAATTTTCGTTCAAAGTATCGCTTCTAATCTGCATGGGTCGATCTTTGGGTGGGAAGATAAATTTTCTGGCCCTCGGAGGAAACTCCGGAGAACTTTAAGAATTGTGTTCCTTGACGTTGGGAAAGTTGGAGCTTATCATGAATGCAAATAAAGTTATTCGGACAATCAAAATAATTACTCCACAACCTGAGGCAATTACGGTGGTCATGGCGGAATTGTGGGTTTCAGTTTTGAAATGAAATTAGAAAGACGAAGATAGAACCGAGTTCTACAGTAGTCGGAAATAAATATGAAATACATTCTGTATAAGACATTCCGCTAAGTAGTTCAGTTTTTTACGAAACTTCATCGTCCTTATTTCACTGCCATCACAAACAAAACCCGAGCATCGGTGGAGAATTATTTCTTCTAATTCACAAACATAAATAAAGATTTTTCCTGGAAAATCGGAAACTTTCACCAAGTCTTGTAGATAGTCACATTTCTTTCAGCCATTTGGAACGATGAAAAATTCCAAGTATGAAACGATGTGACCCGGGATATATTGTTCGGTCCCAACAGCTGCCAAAGTTTTTCCTTTATTTCTGGCACTTTACTTTACTAACTTGCATGTTATGAACGCCTTGAATTAAATGAAAAGGTAATAAGCAAAACCTTGTTTAATCTAATTGGCAGTGAGCGGCTAGAAATAGTGAATTTCTTCATTCTTGTTTCATTTTCTTCTGTCTTTCGTCCTCCTTTTTATCTATCTCTTCTCATCTTCATTCGTCCATGTTTTACTTTCTTCTTTTAGTTTTGTCTTTCTTCATTTTTCTTTCTTCATCCTTCTTTCTGCTCTCTTCATCCTTTTTGCCTTTTTCGTATGCTAAGTATACGTAAAGGCTATATGATCACTCCAAAACCAAGCTTTTGATAGAAGGCTCGGAGAGCCATAGTGTTATATACCAATCGACTCAGCTCGACGAATTGAGGTGATGTCTGTTTGTGTGTATGGGTACAAAATTTTGTAGACACTCTTTTTGTAACTTAGCATTGACCGAATTACTCGCAACAAGTTCCATTCGACTGAGAATCCTGTCCCATTGTTTGCTATTGAAAATTGGCCAGATTGGATTATGGGAAGTTATGGCCAAAATACTATTTTCTATGCGCAAAACACGCTAAAAAGCACACACTCATATTTTGTAGATTTTTTTTTGCACGAGAAACGCACCAACACCGCTAGGTGGATTAATCAGGGTTTTTTCTTATTCCTTTTGTTTTCTTTATTTTTTCTTCTTTCTACTTTGATCTTTCTTTATTTCTTTCTTTATTTGTCGTTTTTTTCTCGTCTCTTCTTTTTTCTTTCTTCTTTTTTTCTTCATTCCTAGTTTTTCTTTCTTGACTCTTCTTTTTCTTTCTTCTCTTTTCTTTTCCTTTCTACTATCTTCTTTCTTCTCGCTTCCTTTTTTCGTCATCCTTCTATCTTCTCATTTCTTCTGCATTTTTTCACCTTCTCCTCTGCTTTCTAATTTCTTCTTTTTTCTTTATTTTTTATTCTTTCTTCTATATTCTTTATCTTTCTTTCTTTCTTCTTTCTTCTTCCTTTTTTTATTTTTTTTTCTTTTTTCTTCTTTCTTTTCGATTCTTTCTTTTTTCTCCTTTCTTTATTATTTTTTTCTGCTTAATCTCTCTTATTCTCTTTTTCTTTTTTATCTTTTCTTTTTATTCTTTTTTCCTTCTTCTCTTAATTTCTTCTTTTTTCGTTTTACTTTCTTCTGTCTTTATTTTTTATACTTTCTTCTTTCTCTTTTATCTTGTTTCATCTTTCTTCTTCTTTCTTTCTTTATTCTTCTTCCTTCTATCACTTTCATCTTTTCACTTTTTTTGTCTTCCTTTTTCCTATCTCTTCTCTATTCTTCTATTTTTTCCTTCTTTCTACTTTTGCTTTTTTTAATTTTTTTTCTTCTTACTTCTTTATTCTTTTCCTTTTTTCATTTGTCTTTTATCTGTCTCTTTACATCTGTTTTCTCTCTTTTACCATTTTTCTTCTCCCCACTTTTTTTTCCTTTTTCTTACTCCCTCTAAATTTTCACCTTTTTGTCTATCTGGTTCACTAAGGTACTACCCCTCCCCCCAATATTTCATTCCTCGCACCCGATCTTCCTTCCATTTCCTTTTTTTGTTCTTCTTACTTCTTTCCGCTTTACTTTCCATAATTATATTCTTTTTTGTTCTTTATATTTTATCTTTCTTATTTCATCCATTTTCTTACTTCTCCATTTTTTCAGTGTTTGTTACTTAATTCTTTTTTTGGTACGCCTTTCTTCTTCAACGTTATTTTTTCCATTCTTTTTATTTATTTTTTAATTCCTTCCTCCTACTTCTTCTTCCTTCGTCCTTCGCACTTCATTTTTCTTCTTACTTTCAATCTGACAATCTCGCCATGTGGCTCAACACATTATATAACTCGACAGAATATGATGTATATGATGTTTACAAAACCACAAACATCGATTCAGTTAATCAAAAATTATTGCGTTCCGCAATGCCACAACGACCCATAAAGAGCTGCTAATTTTTATGAACCAGATTTTACTCTTTTCAGTCTGATTATGGTTTAATTTTATTGAAACACATGAATCATTCGTCTGAATGTTCCGTCACCAACATGAAGCATATCATTCTCAATATTCCTTGCATGATGCAAATAATATATTTAATTACTTTTTTTAGAGCTCATTATGGTTCGTAGAAAACAAACTCCATTTATGAAGTTTTCATTTGCATTCGCACACGAAAAACTATCGTGGCAAGACTAGTATTTGCCACAATTATTCCATGTCCTCAGAAAGTGTGCTGCTTGAGTGCAGTGACGAAGGCAGACTCCACTTGGGAGGAAAACACAGACGCGCGCTGTCTGTATTTCAGCCCCGGACCACTATACGTCACTGTACGAGAACGAACTATGGTGCTGGCTGATGATGACGATGATGACGATGTTCAAAAGAAATCCTCGGTGAACAATTACCCATCAGTGCGGCAGCACAGCTCCGTCGGCGCCGGGTACGCAAGGGAGCGCATGCAAACACATCCATCCACTCCCGCACACACGGTGCAACGATGCGTCTTTTCAATCCACGTCTCGCGGCTTGGTGCGCAAAAGTGCACAAGCGATGCTGAATTATGCAATGCGAGGTCTCATTGACGTAGCGTCTGCCGCCGCCGCCGCCGCGCCGCTACCGCACACTCCGCTACCAATTAAATTTTATAATTGCTGTTTTCCTGAGATGAACATTTTTTGAATTACGGTTGTGGGCGGGCAAAATTGCTATGAATACATTTCGATGGGTAATCAACTTTTTTTGTAAAAGAATCTTCAAATTAACCGATAATTATTGTTTTCTGTGGTCTGGAAGTGCAAACACGCAGAGCCTTACACTTAAAAAAATTAAGAGATGTACCTCAATATTTCAGAAACATATTTTAAATTAATAATCAGAAAAACGAATTAGACAGACGGTAGTCGAGTTATCATTCAAGCGAGGTCAAGCAAACGATGAAAACCGATAACAAAAAATTTCCTCGGAGTTTCCTCGGAGTAGAACACTAAGTTTGTCTCAGGCTTGTTCTAACAGCTACAAACCTGTCGTTCCAATTCAGGTCACTAATGCAGCGGTGATGGAGATTCTGGCTAAATATATAAATATATGGACCGTTGAAGACTTTATCAGCATCATGAATTAGAACGCTCCCTTCTCTCAATGACCACTACATCGACTTCGTCATAATCACGGATACGAATCTACAGCCTGAAATATGTATGTCTTGCTTCCATATTTTCGATTTTTTGGGCTTGGTCGAACTAGCTTTAGAGAAGATAGCGCGGCCGTTGCTCTACGTCGAAACATCAATTTCCGTCTGCCCCGAGCTTCCAGCTTCAATTATTCGAGGCTGTGGGATTTGACTTCTCATCGGCCACAACAAGTCAACATCGGATAGATATCGGCGGCTGTCCTGAGAAACGAAACCATGAATCTGACTCGGTGGCAAGGACAATAAATAGGCGACCTCAGTAGATGGAAAGCATTAAGGCCAGGGGCAACACGCGAAAAAACAAATCGGTATAATCCTGCAGTGAGACCATGCCGAGAGACATTTCAACACGTTAGGGTCAGATTTTTCTTCTCGGCTGAGCGACTAATGTTTCCCTTATAAAGAAATAGACAAGAACATTTTACAATGTACTCCGATCACTATCCGACAATGGTAGAAGTTGGTTCATTGGTAAATCGGCACCTACTAATCAGACGTGCCATCTTGGGCCAGCTTCAGCAGTGCCTCGACGACAACATAGGTCATCAGCTACAAGCGATTCAGCGATCTCGCTGACAAGGAAACAACACGTGCGGGTAGCTCGGCAAGTATACAACACCCAAACCGACACCAAACATTTGATTCGTCTGCTTAACGGGTCGGACCAGCTGATACCTTGAATCTACCAAATGAAATCTTGCTCGAAGAATGGTTTGGTTTTCGACACGGTCGAGCCATCGTTCACCGGGTAAGCCGAGCCAAAAAAAAATCATAAGGGTTGTGTACAAGACACGACCGCCCGACGTAAACTACGTAAAACCGTTTGGTGAAATGAAGAACCTAGCAAGACCCATAATTCATGAATATTACAAAATTGTTCTTTTGATTACTTTTGAGACAAAACTGGTGTCGAGCAATATTCAAAACATAAAATTTGTTGGATACGACAATTAAAAATTTACATTTTGAAAGTAGCTGATGTATTCATGTAATTAAGTTAAAATTGTTTAATTCTCGAGTTTTAAATAATATGAGAAGTTTAGTTTTGTTTGTTTAATTTGTTAGGGGTTTCACTTGAAAAAATCAATTTCATTGTGGTTTTTTCTTATTTTTCGAAAAATATTCTGAATTAGCTTAATTTAATTTGGGTATTTCTATTGCAAATAATAATTTGCACTTTGAATAAAATTAGTTTCGGTTAATATTCTTTTGTATAAAATTTTGGTTCTAAAAGAACCGATTAACCTTCGATAATGTGCAATTCCAATCCCTAACAGCAAAAATGAAAATTTTAGCTGACTGCTACTGATATCATCCTTGCATTTAAATTTCCTAACTAACCGAAGTTCTGCGTAACTAACCGAAGTTTGTCTCCAATTGACCAATTTTATATTGTTATTTTTCTCAATGGTACGCATTGGAAATCACTGACAGCACATAACCAAATTCAGAATCTTGCTAGAAGATTTTACTGAACGCCAAGAGTGTGCTGGTCACAAGTTGTTGCACTTTGGAAATCCTCTCTGCTTAACACCATTTTTCCACGGTAATGATGGTAATCCAAAGAATTGATTTACTTTAAATGACTCCATTCACTATCAGCAATTACCGCAGCTCCACCATTGACGACGCGACCAACATCAACGCGGCAGCCGTTGTCGCTTGGACCGCAAGCGGGCAAAATTTTCACTCCAGTGGAGCTGCCGTCCCGACCGTGGCTCCACCATCGTTGACTGCCGCCTATCGCTGTGGGATGCCTTTGTCTCCGCCCGACAATCGCCTACAATGCTGGCTCAAGGCTACAAATGAAGTATCGTGTCCGCTCTCTGAGAATGCTCGAACGAAAATGACGTGCGCGTATGAGACACGAGTCTTTTATGCTTAGAAGCGATGGGCGAAAAGGACCGTAACTTATAACAACCTCATGTCCGTGTTGGGGTTGCAGGATTATTGATTGGGTTTGAATTTTTACTGGGTTTGGAAGGAATTGAAATTTCCACTAGTTTGACGTTGATAACCAAAAATTTCAATAACATTTGCAAATTGGTGGAGAGTTTCCGATTCATTTGATATATAAATCTCAAAAATCCATCAAAAGATAAAGATTATCCTTTAAAATCTTACATGACTACGTGACGGTCCCCAATTTTGAAATTTTCATCTTATACCCTGTATCAGAGTAGTTCACGTCAAAATGCGATCACATTACCAATTTACCATTCATATGAATATATTTACTCCAGCAACTCCCTCCGACGCACGCTTGTGATTCACTTCCGACATTTTTCACTTGGCTGCCACTGATGCCATTCATACGAATTCATATTATATAGAATCTCCCCCCGGGGCGCAATCATGATTCTGCTACGGACGGCAACATTATGGCGTCGCCAAGTGGCTAATTTGCTCTTTGAATAATATTCGCCTCGCCTCTTCCTTTGTATAGAATGGTGGCCCTGAGAAGAACCGATTAATTCTCTCAGCAACTCCGCCGATGCTGGAACCGCTCTCCACGACATTTCAAATGAAATGCCTCGCGCGCGGGAGAGCAGTTTTCTTATAATCAATAAAGTTGGCTCATTAGTCCCGCCTTTGTTGTCCGGTATGAATGCAAATATTGTGCAACCGTCACACACTCACCAAAGGGGCGTGGCTACAGGTTCAACTTTATTGATTACAAGAAAGCAGCTCTTTCGCGCGCGAGCCATTTCGTTTGAGATGTCGCGAAGAGCAGAACCGTGGTACCACCTTTGGCATCGGCGGAGCACCTACCAGAAGTTTTATTCCCGGCGATGGTGTGGGTCGCGCGGTCGTCGTCATTAACATTAGCAGCGCTCAGATTAAATTTCATTGTATGAAGTAGGGGGAATGACGGCTTTGGCAGGTTTTGTTCTATTGTCAGGGGGTTTTTGTTGGCCAAATTTTATGTAATTTGGCCACAATATTTTTTGATATGCAAAGAATGTTTTGGCCAAATTTGAGCATAATTAGTTACAGAAAACCCCCTGACAATAATAGAACAAAGCCTGCCAAAGCCGTAATTTCCCCTACTAACGATTGGCTACCATCAATGAAAGTAGCTCTTATGTCACAACTTGAGGCGAGATGAATTTTGATCAAAGTAAAACTTAATTGCTTGGTGATGGCAGATTGTTTTCCGTCGGTAGTAGAATCACGAGAGCACGATTCAGAGAAAGACTTATAATTTTGGTAGATAGTCATCCATGCGAAAACATTTTTGCAGCTTCTCCGTTTGACGCGCGCTCGTGATTCTACATACATACAGAAAACATACGATGATTCAACTCATCCATGAGTTTTTAGGTGCTGAAATGCCACGCGCGCGCGGGAGAGCAGTTTTCTTATAATCAATAAAGTTGGCTCATTAGTCCCGCCTCTTTGTTGTCCGGAATGACTGCAAATATTGTGTAACCGTCACACACCTCCCCAAAGGGGCGTGGCTACAGGTTCAACTTTATTGATTACAAGAAAGCAGCCCTTCCGCGCGCGCGAGCCATTTCGTTCGAGATGTCGCGGAGAGCAGACCGTGGTAGTGATACCACTACCAGTGGTTCGGCATCGGCGGAGCTCCTACCGGAAATTTTATTCCCGGCGATGGTGTGGGTCGCGCGGTCATCGTCATCAACATTAGCAGCGCTTAGATTGAATTTTCTTGTCTGAAATAGGAGGAATGACGGCTTTGGCAGGTTTTGTTCTATTATTGTCAGGGGGGTTTTGTTGACCAAATTTTATGGAATTTGGCCACAATATTCTTTGATATGCTATGATATGATATGATATTTGATATGAAGTACTAACGATCGGCTACCATCAATGGAAGTGGCTCTTGGGAGCGTCCACAAATTACGTAACGCTTAGAGGGGGAGGGGGGTTGGACGAAGTGTGACGACCCATACATAATTTTTAGATGCTTCATACAAAAAGTGTGATATACGGGGGGTGGGGGTTGGGCTGAAATGCCCAATTTTTGCGCTACGTAATTAAAGGATCTTCCCTTAAGGTGAATCGGGGAGGCACTACACACTGTGTTATTTTTCCTATCTTTTGTCTCTTTCTAACATTGTCACCTTGTAATTTTGGAGTGGCGTATTTAGGTTTTCAGTTGTTTGTTGTAACTGTAAATGTATCAGCATTTAGATTGTGAGTAAGCACGCGCCGGTGATACTTTTTCAAAATCATATTTGTTGTAGAAAAAAATTAAGCATTAATGATAACCAATAGTATCAATAGAATTGGCAAATTGCTGAAGGGTTTCCGAATCGATTGATAAGCAAATGTCGAAAATCCATCGAAAGATAAAGACGCTGTTAGCGTTTGAAATCCAAATTTTTGTGACAGTCTCGAATTTGGAAATTTCCATTTTAAACCCTGTATCTGAGTCTTCCCCTTAGATGAAGTTTACGTGAAAAAAACTGTAGCAATCATCAATACTGCCATACAAGCCATACAATTTTCTTCAGTCATAATGCGAATCAATTGTTTGCATGGTCTCTTTCCGATACTTGCTTGGGATTCAACTACCAACGTTAGGGTTGCGCTTTGAATAAAGTTCATCTCGGAACCGATTTCTTTTTCAATCATCAACAGGAAAAATACAAAATTAAAGTCTCGCGGAAAATTTCATGTTGTGCCGACAACATCCAAATCGTTGCAAACGCCACATTAGTGAATAAATTGCTGTAGCAATCTTCCGATGACAGCCTATGCTCGGACCGGCACTAATGCTATGATTCCGCTACCGATGCCAAACAATTATGCTTTGTTCTATGAAGAAAGTTCGTCTAATATCAACATTCTCAATCACTAAAATCATATAACTCCGAATTACGCTAGAAAATTTCACCGAAGAATTTTCCAGTTCCTAACGGTTGCACTTTAGGAAAATTATTTCAACTTCCTCCCAAATATAATGATGGTCCTGAAAAGAACCGATTAATTGCCACTTATGTGCCTTATTAACAGCAGCCACTGGGCTGCGCGACCGCCATCCGATGATTCGGCTCAACGAACGCCGTCGATTGCCAGATCCGCCGAAGCTGGGACACGGATGAAAATGATGTGCTGCTGCTTCCACGACCGCCACCACCACCGACCGAAAAAATTTCATCCGCACCACCACCGCTGAGACAGCCGTTGTCACTGGGACCGCTTCTGGACGCCCTGGTCTGCTCGCCGTGACATCCAGAATGAAAATGACGCGCGCACGCGAAACACGGGGCTTTTTATACACGAGGAAAACGAAGCAGTGTATCAAAAGGCCCGTACCTTACTGCAATCTGATGTCCGTGTTGGGGATTTATGAACGGAATTGAATTTTTCACCCGGTTTGGAAAGAAATAACATTTTCAATAGTTTAACGTTGATAATCAATAGTATCAATAGAATTGGCAAATTGCTGGAGAGTTTCTGAATCGATTGATAAGCAAATGTCGAAAATCCATCGAAAGATAAAGACGCTATTAGCGTTTGAAATCTATCCTAATTTCGTGACGGTCTCGAATTTGGAAATTTCGGTTTTGCACCCTGTATCTGAGTCTTCCCCTTAGACGTAGTTTACGTCAAAAAAATTGTTATCGGTTTCCATCGTTTGTTGACCTCGCTTGAATGATAACTCGACTACCGTCTGTCAGTTTCGTTGTTCTGATTATTAATATAAAATATGTTTCTGTTTGGTGTCGTTCACGATTGGTTTTTGTTAAAGCTTGCAGGCATAGTGATTGGGGCCACAGTTGACGCACTTGAGCTCCAACTCCTCGTCCATGTTGGTACAGTGCTGTTTGTATTACTGCTTCCAATCCACAACGAGCCTTCATGTAGCAGTTACGTGTCTCATGACCAAACACGAACCAGATCGTACATTGCGTCCCATCTCGCTTCTATGGTCAGAACTAGATCTTACCTTCCGCTAGTCTGCCAAGGTGACGGAGCCCTTTTCCACACATATCTTCAGATGGCTTTCTTTCGCCTCGGCAACGATTTCCTCGACTGCGACTCCCGAACAATCACTAAACCACTTAAGTCAAAACACTTTCACTAGTCGGATCTCGCTGGCCTGCAGTTAAGCAACACATAGGGGTACTATTATCGACAACGCTCACACTTATGCTGACGTACAAGGCAGTTAAAATCGCACGACATCTTAGGTAGCAACCTCCAATCACCTGTCGATCGTGTCACGATAGTGACCTAAAGGCCGTAATCGTTAACTCACGATTGTGGTGAGCCGTGGATTACAGCGGTATCGCCCGGAACCACAAAGCAACTCACTTTTGGATCAAATCTCTCGCGCGGAAGAAGCTACAAGTGAGTAAAAGGCTAAAAAGTCCGATCAGTAATTTGCCTTTACTCCCATGTTATAATTAAGCCCACCACTAGGTTTCATCAACTCAGGTTTATGTTATTTTACTCAACCCGAACTATGGATAAAAAAAACCTTCAATTTGGATTTCTCCCATTGGGTCGATTCAGCTCTCTTTATTTTTAATATCATCCATGAAAGGAGAGTAGAGAAAACTACCTATTAATGAGTAAAAATTTAAACGTTGTACTTAATGTTGAGTACTTTTAACTTACTTTTAGGTACTTTTTTCTCAGCTTTCAGAAAATGAGCAAGTGCCGGCGAAAAATCACGATACCACTTAATTTCAAGCAGCGGAACAAATAAACGTAAACAAACTTTACTTGACAGTGCGAGCAAAAACAACTCAGAGTAATTTGCATGGAAGGCTTACCGTTCATTTTGCCATCCACAATTGAGGTGAAAACTATTTTTCCGTGAAGGCTGCAATTGAGCAAAGATGAAACATTGCCTTCCGCTTTTGTCTGTCGTTTGCTTTTCAAGTTATGTGCCCCTGAAAGCGTTATGTAGTTTTGAAGTTGGATTCCAACGCGATTCACCTTAATGAACTACAGTCATGACCAGCAGTAAAAATAATTTTTATTTCCAAGTCAAGTGTTTGGCCGACTTGGCTCTTTAGTTTTGAAAACTTTTTTTTATCAGATATTTCAAAATTGAATTCAAATTGTCAACATGGCCTTGAGGCGGCACTTTGGAGTTTTGCCACTGGTCACTCTACTTTTGTAGACGAGAGAGTTGTCATCTATGCGAACAGAGACAAAATGCCGCCTTCTAGAGATTCTGGCATGTCGGAGGTAAACAGGTTGAACAGCAAGTGCGCGAGGATACTGCCCGCCCTGAGGATGCCTGCGACGATGCTGTGCGCATTGGAACTCGCTCCGCTGCTGATAGAGACTCGGAATGTCCTTGCCGACAGATAATTGATGATTTTCACCAGGTAGCTGGGAAGATTGTAGTGATGAAGTTTGTACACCAGGCCATCATGCCATCAGGTATCAGGCATCAGAACGTCGGCTCAGGAGGCACGTTCCCCTCAATTTGGGAGATTTGTGCCATCGCCTTCACTGGCCTTTCTCATCATTTACCTGACGGAAAAGGAAGTGAAAAGGGGAAAGGAAGAGGAAGTGAAGTTGGAAAGGAGAATGGAACCATTTATAGGAAAGCCAATTATGTAGACTCACACGCATTCAGCTAGGGACTAAAGAGAGGTCACAAAAACACAGAAGATGTAACAATGGACGAACGTTAAAGACGAAACACAGAGTGCACTGTGAAAAACGCATAATGCGAATCCATATAGGTGACAATCACAAAGTACATTGTAAAAATCGCATAATGCGAATCCATATGAGTGGCAATTTGTTGAAAACAAATTAAAACACATATTCATAACCCCACTCTTATTTAACCTCACGTTGAGATTGAACAAGAGTAACCGAAGCCGAACGTCAAGGACGAGACACAGAGTACACTGTGAAAAACGCATAATGCGAATGCATATAGGTAACATACACAAAGTACATTGTAAAAAAAAACGCATAATGCGAATCCATATAGGTGAAAATTTGTTGAAAAACTAAGTAAACAACATATTCATACTTATTCAACCTCAAGTTGAGATTAAACAAGAGTAGCTGAAGCCGAACTTCAAAGACGAAACACAGAGTACACTGTGAAAAGCGCATAATGCGAATCCATATAGGTAACATACACAAAGCACATTGTAAAAAACGCATAATGCGAATCCATATAGGTGACAATTTGTTGAAAACTAATTAAAACACATATTCATAACCCCACGGACGAGACACAGATAACCCTACTCTTATTTAACCTCACGATGAGGTTGAATAAGAGTAGCCGATTATCTCGGAGAAGTAAAAAGTCAACTACGCCATAGCTCCGGTTAGCGCAGCGCGGGCTAAAATACTGTGAAGGGGGCCCTGGTGCTTCACAGGCTCCGTTTGCGGTTAGGTTCTTATTAGACCCCCTAACCATTCATTCGTAGCATAAAGACCCCCTAACCATTCACGGTAAGCATAAAGCCGCATCACACCAAAAATTAGGGGTCACCTGTATGGTGGACTTTTACCACTGGAACAGGCAATCCGTAATGTTATTCTTAGCCAGATAACCAGATGCCGACACCACACGGCTATCTAGGCTGTTCGTGGAGAGAAGTTGACATTGACTTTACGTCAACTCTCAATGTGGCCGAACAGTCGAAAAAGCCATACATTGTCGAATGCGTTCTTGACACCGAGTAACGCCATGGCGCAGTTTTTTTAAGACAATGGCGAGACCTGTTCCTTCTGAGGACGTTGGTAACTCGGGTCAGTTGATGTACGGTTGACTGACCGCGTCAGAAGCCAAACTGTTTCTCGATCAAGATGTGGTGCTGTGAATCGTCTTTTCAAACAGCTTGGATAACCCCGAAAGAATGCTGATGAGGCGATAACTTTTTGGAGAGGCTTCCAGGCTTTCGGATGGGGTTGACTTTGGCAAACTTCCAGAACGATGGCAAGTAGCTGAGAAGGAGACTCTGATAGAAGATTAGCGAAAGGAGCTCGGAGAACGAAGCACTCATATGTTTAAGTTCGATATTCAGGGTGCTGTCGAAGTCTATTCGATGATTTGAGATCTCCAACTCGTCCGAGAAGTCTTTGGGAGTAAAATGGATGTTGTTATCACACGAGTTAATTTTTTTGGCGGTGATACGGGCAGCAGGGACTATGTCCAAGGGCTTGACGATCCCTCCCCAGGCCATCTGCGAGTTGTGGGACTTGCCTAGGATGTGGTGGGGTTTGACAGTGGGCCCTGTTAAACCTCTATAAAAAGCTGCATGTATCCGCAAGTAGGCTCCACCAAAGCGACCGTGTGCCGCTCAAAGCGCACAAGCCCAAGTCCTGGTGTTAGGTGGGACGCTAAACAGCCCTGACACGACAGCCCTCCGACAAGACAGGAGGTTTGCGCAGGCCCAATAAGCCGCCTAGAAAACCAATCATTACGAACAATATAAGAGATAATGCGACTCGATATAATCGGCAAAGACCTAGGCGACGAATACAGGATCACGATTGGAAGCTTGGAACATGGAATTGCAAGTCGCTAGGTTTCGCAGGTCTCGACAGGATGATCTACGATGAATTACATCCCCGCAACTTCGACGTCGTGGCGCTGCAGGAGATTTGCTGGACAGGACAGAAAGTGTGGAAAAGCGGGCATCGAGCGGCTACCTTCTACCAAAGCTGTGGCACCACCAACGAGCTGGGAACCGGCTTCATAGTGCTGGGTAAGATGCGCCAACGCGTGATTGGGTGGCAGCCAATCAACGCAAGGATGTGCAAGCTGAGGATTAAAGGCCGTTTCTTCAACTATAGCATCATCAACGTGCACTGCCCACACGAAGGGAGACCCGACGACGAGAAAGAAGCGTTCTAAGCACAGCTGGAGCAGACATACGATGGATGCCCACTGCGGGACGTCAAAATCGTCATCGGTGACATGAACGCTCAGGTAGGAAGGGAGGAAATGTATGGACCGGTCATCGGACCGGATAGTCTGCATACCGTATCGAACGACAACGGCCAACGATGCATAAACTTTGCAGCCTCCCGCGGAATGGTAGTCCGAAGCACTTTCTTCCCCCGCAAGAATATCCACAAGGCCACATGGAAATCACCTAATCAAGTAACGGAAAACCAAATCGACCACGTTCTAATTGACGGTAAATTCTTCTCCGACATCACGAACGTACGCACTTACCGCAGTGCGAATATTGAATCCGACCACTACCTCGTTGCAGTACGTCTGCGCTCAAAACTCTCGACGGTGATCAACACGCATCGGAGTCGTCCGCCGCGGCTTAATATTGGGCGGCTACAAGACGGTAGACTAGCCCAAGACTACGCGCAGCAGCTGGAAGTGGCACTCCCAACGGAAGAGCAGCTAGGCGCAGCATCTCTTGAAGATGGCTGGAGAGATATTCGATCCGCCATTGGAAGCACCGCAACCGCTGCACTAGGCACGGTGGCTCCGGATCAGAGAAACGACTGGTATGACGACGAATGTGAGCAGTTAGTTGAGGAGAAGAATGCAGCATGGGCGAGATTGCTGCAACACCGCACGAGGGCGAACGAGGCACGATACAAACGGGCGCGGAACAGACAAAACTCGATTTTCCGGAGGAAAAAGCGCCAGCAGGAAGATCGAGACCGTGAAGACCTCCGACTGTACCGCGCTAATAACGCACGAAAGTTCTATGAGAAGTTGAACCGTTCACGTAAGGGCCACGTGCCACAGCCCGATATGTGTAAGGACATAAACGGGAACCTTCTTACGAACGAGCGTGAGGTGATCCAAAGGTGGCGGCAGCACTACGAAGAGCACCTGAATGGCGATATGGCAGACAACGGTGGCGGTATGGTAATGAACCTAGGAGCACGCGCGCAGGACATGCGACTTCCGGCTCCGAATCTCCAGGAAATCCAGGAGGAGATCGGCCGGGTGAAAAACAACAAAGCCCCTGGAGTTGACCAACTACCAGGAGAGCTGTTTAAACACGGTGGTGAAGCACTGGCTAGAGCGCTGCACTGGGTGATTACCAAGGTTTGGGAGGATGAGGTTCTGCCGCAGGAG
This sequence comes from Armigeres subalbatus, assembly GCF_024139115.2. NCBI lineage: Eukaryota > Metazoa > Arthropoda > Insecta > Diptera > Culicidae > Armigeres > Armigeres subalbatus. The sequence goes on along the minus strand of NC_085139.1, from coordinate 113,757,961 downwards.
TGGATGGAAGGTGTCGTGTGTCCCATCTACAAAAAGGGCGATAAGCTGGATTGTAGCAACTACCGCGCAATCACATTGCTGAACGCCGCCTACAAGGTACTCTCCCAAATTTTATGCCGTCGACTAACACCAATTGCGAGAGAGTTCGTGGGGCAGTACCAGGCGGGATTTATGGGTGAACGCTCTACCACAGACCAGGTGTTCGCCATACGTCAGGTATTGCAGAAATGCCGCGAATACAACGTACCTACACATCATCTATTTATCGACTTCAAAGCCGCATATGATACAATCGATCGGGACCAGCTATGGCAGCTAATGCACGAAAACGGATTTCCGGATAAACTGATACGGTTGATCAAGGCGACGATGGATCGGGTGATGTGCGTAGTTCGAGTTTCAGGGGCATTCTCGAGTCCCTTCGAAACGCGTAGAGGGTTACGGCAAGGTGATGGTCTTTCGTGTCTGCTATTCAACCGCTTTGGAAGGAGTAATAAGAAGGGCAGGGATTGACACGAGTGGTACGATTTTCACGAAGTCCGTCCAGTTATTTGGTTTCGCCGACGACATCGATATCATGGCACGTAACTTTGAGAGGATGGAGGAAGCCTACATCAGACTGAAAAGCGAAGCTAAACGGATTGGACTAGTCATCAACACGTCGAAGACGAAGTACATGATAGGAAGAGGCTCAAGAGAGGTCAATGTGAGCCACCCACCACGAGTTTCTATCGGTGGTGACGAAATCGAGGTGGTTGAAGAATTCGTGTACTTGGGCTCACTGGTGACCGCCGATAACGATACCAGCAGAGAAATTCGGAGACGCATAGTGGCTGGAAATCGTACGTACTTTGGACTCCGCAAGACGCTCCGATGGAATACAGTTCGCCGCCGTACCAAACTGACTATCTACAAAACGCTTATAAGACCGGTAGTTCTCTACGGACACGAGACCTGGACGATGCTCGTGGAGAACCAACGCGCACTGGGAGTTTTCAAAAGGAAAGTGTTGCGTACCATCTATGGTGGGGTACAGATGGCGGACGGTACGTGGAGGAGGCGAATGAACTACGAGTTGCATCAGCTGTTGGGAGAACCATCCATCGTTCACACCGCGAAAATCGGAAGACTGCGGTGGGCCGGGCACGTAGCCAGAATGTCGGACAATAATCCGGTGAAAATGGTTCTCGACAACGATCCGACGGGAACAAGAAGGCGAGGTGCACAGCGGGCAAGGTGGATCGATCAGGTGGAGGACGACTTGCGGACCCTCCGCAGACTGCGTGGTTGGCGAAATGCAGCCATGAACCGAGCTGAATGGAGAAGTCTTTTATGTGCAGCACAGGCCACTCCGGCCTTAGTCTGATGATAAATAAATAAACGGTGGGCCTGGCCGTTTTAATACTTGTGTCATATTTATGATATGCTGCAAATATTAATGCAGACAAGAAAATGTTCGGAAATACAACCGACATTTCCAGGATGCTTTTCAATACTGGCTGTGCATGTGCTAAGACAAGACAAGGCAAGACAAGATTTACATTTTCTTAATTTCCTACTCATCCTAAATTATTTAACGCATATTAATTATCATGTGATTTTTCTTTGATTTATTCTGGAATTTTTGAAACATGTTGCGAAGAATTTAGAGGTAAATTTAAGTCACACGATAAAAAATACCAGCGAAAAAAAATCGTGTAAAAATAAAATCCTGTAAAATATTTTAGGCGGTGATATGCCTTTTTAAAAAAGCTAATTTACTACTCGGTAGTCTAACACAAACTAAACTTTATTTTTCCGCAAGGTTTAATTACAGTATATTTTATTTGTCACCGCAGCCGTCCAATGTTGACATCCGATCCATCCATGCCGTCAGCGGTTCATATCGACCCGAATTCGATAATGTTGTTGCCACGTTGCCACGTAGTGTCGGGCAGCATTCCTTGTCGTCCATGTCGGTCAATGTCCGACTGGCTCAGCCGTTAACTCGTGTTAACGGCAGCTTCGTGTGGAATGGTGATGTTCTTCCATGATTGTGAGAGCTGATGAAGTGGCGACCCATTTTGGCAACCTTCTCTGTAGGAGTTATCAAGCGATCCTTACAGCCATTGTTGTCCAATGGGATCAAAGGAGGAATGGGCCGAAGCTTTGATTTTAGTATTTTGGTCAATTTCCAGAACGACTTGGCACAGTCTAAAAGAGCGCGGATCATATCAAATCACTATTTCTGAGGTCCACCATTCTTTGCAACGTGTCTTAAACATAGGCAGCCCAGTACGTTGGCGTTATGGCGTTGCTCACCTGACCACCTCCCCTGTTCGACCGGTCGAGTCGCATAAATGCCATGTCTATTTCTTTCTCCTTAAGGAAAATCCTTCAGCTCGATAGTACTGCTCTTGAGCTGAGATTGAATCCAAAAGAGAATGAAAAAATCTCTCACTTATCATCTCTGTATACATTAACGATATGTAGCATTTCATGAGAGACTTTTTTTTGCAAGCTGTCATGATAAAGAACTGATTCGGAAGGCTATACCTCATGATAAATTTCTTTTAAAAAGCTCCAAATGCGGGGAGCACTGGTTCTGATGATGCATTTCAACATGTTCTACACTGCTGTGCGATCCCCAACACAAAATGAACAAAGCGAGAATCATCACTTCTCTGTGGGGGTTGCCTATTCGATTAAGTTTTTTCGCACTTGTATACAAGTTTGATACATTTTTTATCATGTCTTGTTATGATTCGGAACAGTTTTTGGGTTTTCTTTTATCGTTGTTATCTATTGAAAGCGATTTCTACAAAACCTGATCTTGGGCGAGCAAGCGTTCCAGTTGATCAAACCCTAGCCGCTTTTTTCAATGATGCACATGCCAAGAATGAAGACCTAGTCGAATCGGGTTTTGCAACCGCGCAGCCGAGTGGTGAGCTGCGAAAAGATCGACATCAGTTGCTTCTACTCTAGGTGTAAAGCGGACCAGATTCTTCCGGTGGGACAGTTTCATTCTCCGAATGCCAACGGAGTCCAGGAGGAAAGAGCAGAGACCTTCGTTATAGGATGGAGCCGGTGGTGCTGGAGCTTGAACCGACGCACCTCACAGTCGCTTGTGCGGTTGCAACGGTGGAAGGATTGGAATCGCTCGTTGGGGAGCCACCATGGCCGGATAGTTCGCCTCGTTGCGTGCAGGAACACATGAACGCTTGTACCCGCGCGGCCCGGCACTGGTTTTTCGAATTGAAATTGAAACACCACTCGGTTTGGTGGTAGCACAACGAATCTTTAATTTCCCTATAATTAACTTACACCTAACCTAAGTAACGTGCGGGTCTCTCGCACGAGACCCGCCTGTCGCCGCACGTAAGCGCGCTTCTCCGCTTCTTCGGCTACGTCGGTTTCTCCGTCGCTCTTGGCGCCAAACTCTCGTGAGTGGTATATGGATGTCACCAGACCTTTGGACACGGGGGCAGCAGGGACCATGTCCAAGGGCTTGACGACCCCTCCCCAGCTGTCTGTGAGTCAGGGAGAACTGCCTAGGGCGTGGTGGGATTTAGCAGTGGGCTCTGCTAAAATCCCTCCCAAAAAACCACAAGTGCCCGTAAGCAGACTCTATCAAAGCGACTGTGTGCCGCTTCAAAAGCACAAGCCCAGAGAGTGCCACTGGCACATCAGGGTTGATATCAGTAAGACCCTGATTATGGCATACTGGTTGCGTGTACTGGTTTCGTATTTGGATATTGTTATATTGTGAAGTGAGGGCTGGTAGTCTGACATTCTACTCTCTTAGTAGGGTCGGGTGACACTGACTCGAAACGGCGAGTGGGCTAATGGCTAGGCTGTCTTCCGTCCCATAAAACCGTGGCGGGCCTTGTAGCACGCTGCCCAATCCTGCCATCCAGTTTTGCCTACTGGGTGGGAGTAGGCTCAGATGCCCTTTCCTGACTTGCGCTGATCTGGCTCTGAACACGCAAGTGTCAACCTTGCATGGCCTCCCTGCTTGCCGCAAGGCAGCATAGATAACCATGGGATCACTAAAGGCGACTACTCCAGTAGGATTCGGCGGCAGCCGCAAGGGGACCCATAAGAAAAGAGTACTGAAAGAAACCTATCCTTGGGGGTGGAGGGGGCGGACCCCCTTGCCAAAAGGGGGCTAGCGAGGTCCCCTATTAAAGAGGGGCAAGTGGAGTGACGGCTGCTGCTATTGGCAGCACCGAAGAGTCTCCAGCGGTGGTGGGGAGTAGCCCTGCCTGCACGCCTGACGAGCCACTACCCGGGATACGGGTGGTGGCCGAGCAACTCGATGAGATCATCGAGTTCGTAAGCGGCAGGCAGAACACCAACAAGGAGCTCAAGCAGAGCCTGTTGGTGCTCCGGCGAGCTGTTCGTGTCGCAAGACAAGAACAGGTCGCTTACATCAGGCGTGTAGCGGAAGCAGAGAGGATAGCCAAAGGTACGCAGACCAAGGCCCTCTCCTGCCCTAGCGGTGTTACTGCGGCGAAAGAGGCGACCGCCCTTACGGCCAGTGAGGGCAAGAAAACGCCAAGTAAGAAGCGACCCAAACGCGCTACCATTAAGGCGAAGCGTCGCCTGGATGGTGCACCGGAGCCTGAAGGGCGTATGCCCAAGAAGGCGAAAGGCACTGAACAGGCACAAGTTGCTGAGCCACAAGCTGGCCCCAGCCAGCCATCGGTACCCGCCGAAGGGGATGCGAATCCTTGGCAACTGGTCAGTAGGGGCGGAAGTCGAACACCCTCGACCAATGAAGAAAGTGAGAGACAGAGGCGAGGCCTTGTTGGTGAAAACCGACAAGGACAAATACGCCGATGTCCTTAAATCGATGCGAGCGGCCGATAGCCTATCGGCCCTGGGCCAGGACGTGCGCAGCGTTAGACGTACCAAGAACGGTGAAATGATCTTGGTACTGAAGCGTGGCGCGCAATCCAGCGGGGCGGCTTACAAAAAGCTTGCCCAGGAGGTCTTGGGTGACGGCGCTCAGGTTAGGTCGTTGGGTGCGGAAGTGACCCTCCAGTGTAAGCAGCTGGATGAGGTCACGACCGCGGAAGACGTCGTCTCTGCCGTCAAAGAGCAGTGCGGCACAGAGGTTGAGCGGTCCTCTGTACGTCTAAGAGGGGGATTCTTTGGTACGCAGGTAGCCTATCTCAGACTACCGGTGGCTGACGCCAAAAAGGTCATCGAGAAAAAGAAGCTGAAGATCGGCTGGTCAGTATGCCCAGTAAGCGTGCTCCAGCCACCTTCAGTGGACAGGTGCTACCGGTGCCTTGAGTCCGGGCACAAGTCTTATGACTGCAAGGGCCCAGACCGAAGCAAGATGTGTCGTCGCTGCGGCGAGGAGGGACACAAAGCACAGGAATGCGACAAGGCACCTGGGTGCCTTATCTGCGCCAGTAAGAAGCAGGCCCGGAACCATGCTATGGGCGGGCCTGCGTGTCCCTTCGGAGAAGCCAATCGGAAAAAGCCGTGCAAGTAACACAGCTGAATCTGAATCACTGTGCACCTGCCCAGCAGCTGCTGTGGCAGGCGGTCTCGGAGTCGAGGATCGATGTCGCCCTCCTGTCCGACCCGTACAACGTCCCTGCCGGCAACGGCAACTGGGTGGCGGACGGGTCTGGGTCGGCGGCAATTTGCACAACAGGCAGGTACCCCGTTCAAGAGGTTGTACACTCCTCCGCGGAGGGTGTCGCGATAGCCAAGATCAACGGGGTGTTCTATTGTAGCTGCTACGCCCCACCAAGGTGGCCAATGGAACAGTTCAACCAGATGATCGACAGGCTATCGGCCGACCTAATAGGTCGGAGCCCGTTCGTTATAGCGGGAGACTTTAATGCTTGGGCAGTGGAATGGGGCAGCCGCTGCACCAATCAGAGGGACAAGCGTTACTCGAGGCACTTGCAAAACTCGACGCAGTGCTTGTCAATGACGGAGCCAGTAGCACATTCCGTAGGAATGGGGTCGAGTCATGGATAGATGTAACGTTTGTCAGCCCTAGTCTGGTCTCGGACCTGGACTGGAGGGTAGACGAGGGCTACACCCATAGTGATCACCTAGCATTTCGCTTCAAGATCAATTATGGTGTGCAGCGTCCGAGGGCAGGTGATCCCTGTCAGGTCCGTGGGTGGAAGACCACTCACTTCGACAGCGAAGTTTTCACCGCGGCCCTGGGACTGGAGGCCAACACCGACAGTCTAAGCGGGGATGCGCTGATAGCTGTCTTATCACGCGCGTGCGACGCTACTATGCCGAGGAAAGCCCTGCCAAGAAATGGCAGACGCCCGGTATACTGGTGGAGTGCCGAAATTGCAGCCCTACGATCAGCCTGCCTCAAGGCTAGACGTAGGACGCAACGAGCCCGCACCGAGGAGGAAAGAGCGGTCCGCCGGGAAGTGTTTCAAGCTGCGAGACTGGCCCTTAACAAGGCCATCAAGAGCAGCAAGAGAGCGTGCTTCGACAACCTGTGCGAGGGTGCCAATGCGAATCCGTGGGGTGACGCCTATAGGATCGTGATGGCCAAGACCAAAGGGGGCTCTTCACAAGTCACAAGTCCCTGGCCTCCTCCTGCGCTGCAAGGCGCTGGGAGTGTGGCCGAAATGGTGGCTCCGGTGACGAACGAAGAGTTACTCGCAGTGGCTAACACCCTTGCGATGAACAAAGCTCCAGGCCCCGATGGAGTTCCAAACAGTGCACTTAAGGCAGCGATCATAGCGAACCCGAACATGTTCAGGCTAGCTATGCAGAGATGCCTGGATGAGTGTTGTTTCCCTGAGAGATGGAAAAGGCAGAAGTTGGTACTGCTGCCGAAGGCCGGGAAGCCTCCGGGTGACCCATCGGCGTACAGACCAATTTGCCTGATCGACACTACGGGTAAACTGCTCGAGAGGATCATCCTCAACAGGCTCACCCCGTATGCAGAGGGTACGGATGGCCTGTCGAGTAACCAGTTTGGTTTTCGGAAGGGTAAGTCCACGGTGGACGCTATCAATTCAGTCCTCAAGACTGCAGAGGTAGCGATCCAACGGAAAAGGCGAGGAATTCGATACTGTGCGTTGGTGACACTGGACGTAAGAACGCATTCAACAGCGCAAGCTGGGATGCCATCGCGCTCTCGTTACACCGGCTTAGCCTGCCGGTGGGACTGTACCGGATCTTGGAATGCTACTTCCAGAACCGTGTGCTGCTATACGAGACCGATACCGGTCAGAAAAGTGTTCCTATTACCGCAGGAGTCCCGCAAGGTCAATCCTGGGCCCGGTACTATGGAACCTGATGTATGACGGGGTTCTGAAGCTAAAGTTCCCTCCTGGTGTGAAGATCGTCGGCTTTGCTGACGATGTAACTCTAGAGGTCTACGGGGAGTCAATCCCCGAAGTAGAGCTAACCGCAGAACACGCGATCAGCACTGTGGCGGACTGGATGAGTGCGAGAGGCCTTGAGCTCGCTCAACATAAGACGGAGGTGGTTATCGTCAGCAACCGTAAGTCGGCACAACATGCAGTTGTACACGTGGGAGACGTCGCGATCACTTCAAAGCGGAGTCTGAAGATTCTTGGGGTCATCATAGACGACAAGCTTACCTTCGGTAGCCATGTCGAATATGCGTGCAAGAAGGCTTCGACTGCTGTGGCGGCATTATCGAGGATGATGTCCAACAGCTCCAAGGTGTGCGCCAGTAGACGTAGGCTACTGGCAGGCGTTGCCGCATCTATTCTTAGGTACGGCGGCCCGTCCTGGGCAAAAGCACTGGGGTAACCAGTTACCTGCAGAAACTGGAGAGCACCTACCGCTTGATGTGTCTCAGGGTGATATCGGCCTACCGCACGGTATCGCGCGACGCATCCTGCGTGATAGCGAGTATGATGCCAGTCGGGCTGGTCATCCGGGAGGACGAGGAGTGTTTTGACCTACGTGGCACCAGAGGAGCCCGCGAGCGTACCAGGGTGACTTCGGTTGCCAGATGGCAGCGCGAGTGGGATAACTCCTCGAAAGGTAGGTGGACCCACCGGCTGATTCCTAACATATCAAGCTGGGTGGGGAGACCCCATGGGAGGTTCACTTCCATCTGACACAATCCCTGTCGGGCCGTGGTTGTTTCCGACAGTACCACCACAGGTTTGGACACGCGGAGGTCCCCGTGCCCTGACTGCCCAGGTGTTGACGAAACTGCAGAGCACATACTGTTCGTATGTCCTCGTTTCGACGTCGAAAGAAGAGCAATGCTAGACGTTTGCGGCCGGGACACAACTCCGGATAATCTTATCCAAAGGATGTGTCAAGCGGTGGAGAAGTGGAACGCAGTCTCGACTGCAACCACTCAGATTGCCTGCAGCTTGCAGAGAATCTGGCGCGCCGAGCAACAATCGACAAGCATGACTAACTTATGATTGGTAAGTTAGAGCGAAAGTGCCGAACGCGAAGAAGTGTGTGAATGGTCTGCCCATGCAGAGGTAATGGCGCAGCGGGTGGCAACCGAGATCGTCACCTCGAAGCATGGCAGAAGGGTGAATGAATAGGTGTATGTATGGACTGCACACGCCGCGCTGGGAGTAGCGCAGGAATGTTGGTTCCTACGACTACTGATACCCCGTGGCGTGGCAGAGGAGTGTGGGGGAGCATCCAAGTCAGTCTCACATGGTACGAAAGGAATGAGTTGAGTCGTGTTGAGCTAGTCTCATATGGCATGAATGAGGTGAGTCAGACTCACATGGTATGTCAGAAGTGGGAACCTAAGCGAAGAGTCCCACAAGGGATGCCAGAGGGAGTGTTAGGTCGAATGACTCGAGTAGTATGTGTCAGCGCGAACTGAATGAAAGAGGTGAGCAGTCTCACATGGTACGATAAAGGTGGGCATAGAATTAGTCCCGCACGGCATGAGAAGGGTGGGCATAGAATTAGTCCCGCACGGCATGAGAAGGGTGGGCACACAAGTCAGACCCATAGGAGCGTTAATGTGTTTGCAAGCATGGAGCGTATGAGCATGAATCAAGGGTTTGGGTGGGCATACAAGTTAGACCCACATGGCATGAGAAGGGTGGGCACACAAGTTAGACCCGCACGGCATGACAGAGGTGCAACAGAGTATGTAGGGTGTGTTTGAGGGTGCGATAGAGCGAGCACCCAAGTCAGTCTCGCACGGGACGGGTGCCTGTGTGAGCGAGAACGAGCGAGTACGTTTAGTACTGCCATCCCCCAGAAGTAGTACTGCGAGGTAGTTCCTGGGGGAAACGATGGTGGAGCCCAAGGGAGTTTAGTCGGTATTAGACCTTTGGACACGGAACCGTCGTCACCTGTAAGTAAACAAGAAGAAGGAAACGATTAAGCTGCCCTCCGCGGCTCAGAAGCAGAGTTCTGTTTATCAATATGGTCGCTTCTGAGCTACGTTGGCAACGGTAAATGAGGTACCTACGCTGCAATGGCAGCTGACCTTGGCCAAAAAAAGTGTTATTTTCCCCCATTGCTGAGTGAATGCAAACTGCATGGGGTATTTAAATTTTTAGGTGATACTGTACGACATTTGGTCGCTACACACGGTTCTGTAGGGTCCTAGTGGAAGCCTTCCAGGAACTCCGCCCGCTTCGGACTGCCCTTTGAGTGCCTCGATGTTTATCGCCACAGTTGGCGCACTTCGGATCGGCCATTCCATCTTGTCGCACTCGTCGGTTGGGTGAGGATCGCCACACTTGTTGCAGCGGGCAGTTATGAGGCAATTCCGTGTGCCATGCCCAAAGTTGAAGCAGTTGGTGATTGTGTCACATCACGGTGCTCGGCCCGGTATCGCACCCAGTCGACAACTGTGTAGCTTATCACGCTGACCAGTTTCAAGCCCTTCCAGGAAATAGAGCCGTGCTCCAGATGGACTAGGTAGAGCTGGTCGTGAAAATTCCTCGCTTTGTCGTGACGCGCAAATTTGTGCACCGTGACTCGCTTCAACTGCAGTACTCGAGTTCCGCAATAATGAGATCGTCTTCCTTCATATCGTGGAGTTCTCATAGTAAAGCCTCCGGCTTTGTGCCGGAGAGGTCATGACCGAAGTAACCAAAGGTTTTTTTAGTGAAAGTTGCACTGTCCGCCAAAATGATCTGAAACATAAAATCAAAAAAATAAATCTATTATCAAAATCAGTCAAAACATTGAGTTTCATCGTTCGCAACTTTCTCATTTTTCATTTTGTTTTCGCCGTTCTGATCATAGCGATACACGTTTACAGCGATACAGCGTTTTTTCACATACTTTTTTTTACACGGTTTTTTCACATGGCATACATCCCCCGTGCAAAGAAAAGAATCGGATACTATTCTAAAAAGTGTAAAAAAACAAGAAAATGTGTTGATTTTGTGCTTTACTTCTTTTTCATGGAGAATGTAATTCCCACTAGCAGGATAAGTCACCGCCGACGGTCAGCCATTTATGGTTGGGGCGATTCAGAATTGTAAAAATGTATTTCAAGTCAGAGTAGCGAAGAACACCATGGATAGCTTATAAATAGACCGTGACCATATTTTTTTTAATTCGTACAATTGTGCACGTACTTTAAGAAGTAAAATAGATAAAAAGAAAATAGAAGAGCTTGGCCTTGTACTGATGTAGTAAGTTCACGTTGAGAGATGTTTTCCTGTAGTACAATCCTGAAGATACATTCAATTTACGACTCAAAAAAGAAAGATAATACGACCCCAGCCAGTATCCGAAACTTTCAACCACCTGAACCGGACAACAAGCAAGATAAGTGATGCTGTAAAATGTAAACTATCTCACCGACTAACCGACAGACAGACCAACATCACCCCCGCAAGCCAGCATGAGGCCAATCTAAAAAAACGAAAACACTTTGTCAAACGAAGGGAACTTGTTCCAGGGCTTGCAGCTGCTCCATACTCCCGTGCAGCAACGAAACAAACAAACTTGCGGCATTGCGATGCGATGTCCAACGAAACCCTCCTCGGGTTATATTTCAACTGAGCTGGCCAGTTCCCTCCTGGTTCCTTTCCAAAATCCAGACTGGAAGTCACAAAGCGCTCCACAATGAACGACACGGAGCTTTACTTTATAAATTGTTCTCAATTTGAGGGATCCGGTAGTAGTAGCAGCAGGACAGCACCATAACGGTAGGAACACGCAGAGTGGACACCGAAAAACGTGTTCACCATCCATATCGGATTATATCGGGGCCTTCGAGGCAGCAGAAGTAGTAGTAGCAGTAACTTGACATGTCAGCCAAAGCGTTGCATCTCATTTATCACCCACGCCCGTACCGTAACTTTTCACCAGCTATGGGAATGCTTCGAGTCTTGAGTGGAATCAGTAAAATGCAGTTTCAGGGAACCAGTTTTCAGTTGGTAACACGGGCAAGGGACGAAGTGTTGATGAAATGAGTGCTAATTCAAACGACGACAAGTCCATCGTGGTCTATTGAGAGCCGTCCGATGGTCGAACGTACTATTTATTTGTGGGTTCTTGGATGTTACTGCAGCGGAAAAGTTAGACACAAACAGTGTCTAATGATTTATATTAGGTATAGAAAATATAGGAAGGGTTCCTATTCCAGAATATTGTTCTGCCAAATATTCACCGTAATCTTCAGGAATCTACTATCCAGCTAGTTGAAATTCAAGCAAACGATAAAAAAAGGCGTTTAAAGGTTTATTCCGAGGCACAAAAACCTACCAGAAATTATGATACACCTAGTTACAACTCTACAAAATATGCCAATATTTTATTCAACAGAACCCTTCACTGCCGCTTCATATAATTAATTCAGCAGATGTCGTTCACTCACAGATTGGCCATGGGGTAGTGGAAAAATTTACGGCCGCACCGTGGAAGAAATAGGCATTCTACCGTAACCGACTACGTAGCGTTGTTGAGGCTGGCGGCGGTGTGTCGGTCGGTAGGCCTTTCGTCTTTTGTCGCATCGCCATAGATAAATGGTTCCGACCGAATTGCGGCAATGAATGGCTGTTTTTCCACCTCGGCAGCTACTGCCAAACAGCAACATCTGCAAGCCGTAGATTGTGCAGAACCTTTGTATCACGGAAGCGTTCAGCGAAAAACTGAAGAAATCGGTGGAACAAATTCGGACGGAAAATTTACTATCGAGGCGGGGTTGCGGCAGTTTTAACGCTTGTTCGCTGATAATACGTGGTGGAACGAGATTTATGTGTATTTCGCGTTGTCGTTCTCGGGGCTATGATCCACCTGGGCGTGGAGTTTGGCCTAAACGCGACAAGAAACAGCATCCTTCATTTTCTCGGATGCCTTATCCTGTCTGTCTTTGATGGTGACGTTGTTGAAAGAGAGGAGCGCGATTTTCATCGATACACGCGCTGCGGATCATTGGAGATTTTAAAGCAAAGCAACAATGTTGTAAGCGGATTTATTCACACCGCCAATAAAATAAAGGTGTTTTACGATGTGGATAGGGGGATAAGGGCATAATGAGCAAACAGTGCGATAAAAGCGTTCAATATTTTTCAAAGACTAAATCCGGCGATTAGTATTATTATGGCATGTTTAAAAAGAAAACTGATGAGCTTTACAAATTTATCAATTTATCTATTACTTTTTGATTTACCACCCCCTTCGTTATCCAAAGACCAACATGACATAAGAAGGAATTCAAATTTGATCCGGCCTTATTATCGACAAATAAAATGAAGGAAGATCGCATTGATCTGCATTGATTGATCTTCCTTCATTTTATTTGTCGATAATAAGGCCGGAACAAATTTGAATTCCTTCTTATGTCATGTTGGTCTTTGGATAACGAAGGGGATGGTAAATCAAAAAGTAATAGATAAATTGATAAATTTGTAAAGTTCATCAGTTTTCTTTTTAAAAAATCTAGGAAATCTTAACATTTTATTTATTTGTCAAATCAATCAAATTCCCCCCTCAAATAATAAAATAAAGTTACAAAAATTCGAGAGGGGGCGGTGACAGAAGAAAAAAATAATATTTGTTCCGGCCTAACATACATTCATCAAAATTTACAACCGTTATTGTTGCTTCCGGTGAAAGATGCAATCATCCTTTATTATACCAAAGATTTATTTTAGACAAACTGCTATAATTTGTGGCATTGACTCGACGAAGTGACATCGGTCTATGCAGTTACTCCCCATGATACTAAACGCGAGACACCCATATTCTTGTTTACATTCGAATGGTCTTTCGAACGAAAGTCTATGCGCATTCTCGCTCACGACAACAAAATCAATTGAAGAAACGATTCGATCGAATTACATACATTCGAAACTATCGTGTTGAAATGGTTCAGAATTTGGTTGGAATCGTTTCTGTTGTTCCTTCAACTAACTCCACTTTTGCGCTAAACAGACGATGAGATCGTTAACATGTAAAGTAGCAAGAATTGTTGGCCCGGTAAGACGCAGGGCGAGTTCATCAAATACACGCGGAATGACGCAAATCGAAACTGTCCTTATCCGGCTGTCAATTGACGGTAAAATCGGCTTATAATTACAGTCGCCTTTCCACATCTCGATACTGAAGCGACCATCGAGATAATGAAAGATCGAGGAATGGAAGAAAATTTGTAATTTATTTATATAGGGTAATTCGCCAAATGTTGAACGGCTAATATCTTCGCCTATTGTTGAACACACTTGCATTTTTATGGGCGTTCAACAATAGGCAAGAATTTTAGCCGTTCAACATTTGAAGGATTATTTATTTGTTGTACGCATCAACAGGCTTTAGAAGCCCCAATGATGTAATCTTAATATAATTATTTAATTCACAAACAATTAACGTAGTAGATCCAAAAAAAGCTCTTTGCTATGGAAAACGACAACAAAACATATGTCGTTTCCTTTTGTTGATGAGTTTGTTATAGTCCAAAGATGGTGAAGTAGCCTGAAAACTCTAAGGAGCAGCCCAATAGGGTTGTACGCAAAGGTGACGTTAGAGTACGAAATGGATGGTAGTGGTCATAATAGTTTGTGTCTCTTTATTAGCATTAAGCAAACTGCTCGGAGTGAGGTCAACCGAATCAAAAAACCGAATACCAGCTCTTAGTTGGATGTACTTTGAGTCTCCAACCGCGGAAAAAGGATTAACAAGACTCATCGGTCGCATCGCATAAGGGCATAATAATCCCAGAGGACACCACCCGTGAAAATGTTCGATAAAAAGGAATAATAAGCAGAATAGACCCCACATCGCGGTCCTTAGCCTCTTACCCAGCAACTCCTATCCCTACCTCCCCGTGGTGCTGGCCGGGATACGAGCAACCTTAGGGAAGATCGGGTAACCAACCCCGGTGAGAACTATGGTCGTATGCTGACAGGGAAGGGGGGGTTTGCTCCTTTCCGGAGGTGCAAATCTTATTGAGCGTCTGTTCTCCATGTCAGGATCGGCTCACAACAGCGTCTGTTCTCCATGTTAGGGGCGGCTGATCATCGTCCAAGTGCCAGCGAGGGACTCTAAGTGAAACTGTGCACCATGGTCCCCCGGAAATTTAGGGGGATTGGTGTCAGGCCCTGCAAACCAGCCAAAAAAACTCACGCAACGAACAATCAACAAGAGAGTACGGACTGGAACCATCGGCGAAGACCACTACGACGAAAAGGGGCTAGCGATTGGAAACTCGGTTCGTGGAACTGCAAATCTCTCAACTTCATCGGGAGCATACGCATATTCGCCGATGTGCTCAAGAACCGTGGATTCGGCATCGTAGCGCTGCAGGAGGTTTGTTGGAAGGGATCAATGGTGCGAACGTTTAGAGGTAATCATACCATCTACCAGAGCTGCAGCAGCACACACGAGCTGGGAACAGCTTTCATAGTGATGGGCGATATGCAAAGGCGCGTGATCGGGTGGTGGCCGATCAACGAGAGAATGTGCAGGTTGAGGATCAAAGGCTGGTTCTTCAACTTCAGCATAATCAACGTCCATAGCCCACACTCCGGAAGCACTGATAATGATAAGGACGCATTCTACGCGCAGCTGGAACGTGAGTACGACAGCTGCCCAAGCCACGACGTCAAAATCATCATAGAAGATTTGAACGCTCAGGTTGGCCAAGAGGAGGAGTTTAGATCGAATATTGGGAAGTTCAACGCTCACCGGCTGACAAACGAAAATGGCCTACGACTAATTGATTTCGCTGCCTCCAAGAATATGGCCATTGCCACTTCCAACACAGCATTCCGTATCGGTACACCTGGAGATCACCACTGCAGACAAAATCACAAATCGACCACGACCACGACCACGTTCTGATTGATGGACGGCACTTCTCTGACATTATCGACGTTTGAACATATCGTGGCGCTAACATCGACTCTGGCCACTATCTGGTGATGGCTAAACTGCGTCCAAAACTATCCGTCATCAACAATGTCCGGTACTGACGACCGCCGCGGTACGACCTAGAGCGACTGAAGCAACCTGATGTCGCCACTGCATACGAGCAGTATCTCAGCGTTGCCGATGGGGCCCCTCTTGAGGACTGCTGGAATACAGTTAATGCAGCCATTAACGACGCAGCGGAGAACAACGTCGGGTATGTGGGACGAAGTCGACGGAACGATTGGTTCGACGAAGAGTGCAGACAGATTCTGGAGGAGAATGAGGCAGCGCGGGCGGTCGCGCTGCAGTAAGGTACCCGCCAGAACGTGGAACGTTATAGACGGAAGCGGAGACAGTAGACCCGCCTTTTTCAGGAGAATAAACGCCGCCTGGAAGAAGCGGTGTGCGAGGAGATGGAACATCTGTGCCGTTCTCAAGATACACGCAAGTTCTATCAGAAGCTCAACGCATCCCGCATTACTCACGGTTTATTTTTGTTTACCTTTTTCCTCCCGCTCACATACTCACACACACACAATAACGCCCATTCTGCTACCATTTTGCCTCGACAACATCGGTTGTTTGCGAAGCGGATGCTCCGTACGCCGGAAGCGCACAACTCAGGTTTTCTCGATGCCGCGTGGTGGCGGTGCCAACATACCCCCTCATCGTATCTCTGGTGGGGTCTCTGCAACGCCGGAGTTAGCGTCCTGGACCGTCCTTAAGCGTCCGCACCGTAGCTTGTCGAATTCGACCGTCCGCCCCAAGGTAAACATCTAGCACGATGCCGCGGATCCTGCTCTTTCGCACTGCGTCGTCCGCGGTGTACACCAGATCACCGCTTGCTAGTGGTGGCACGTCTGTACGCCACTTTGTCCGCTGTTTTATTGACGGCAAATACTCGGATACCCACCGAGCCCACAGTTTGTCCGCCAGACGCTGCGACTACTTGTATCGGTCTCGAAGTGCTTCGGCTTCGCTCGTACCGACGCCACGAACAAAACGGTTTGGCGTCAACGTTTCTTCTGTTCCCGGTTACAGGCCGACGTATATCAACGGCCGGGAATTGATTAGGTCTTCAGCCTCCGCAATCGGTCAGCTCCAATCGCTCCCAGACACCACCCATGTGAGGTGCGCGGGGCGAGTTGAAGTTGCAGCGGGTTCTGGAATCCGTGAACTCGTCTTCGCACTCGATGCCGATCGGCTGTAAGATTGCCTTGCTCGCTGCTTGAAAGTTTGTGCCGTTTTCTGAATAAAACTCTAACGGCTTTCATCTACGGCACACAAACCACCGTATCGTCATCAGACACGCTTGAGTCGTCAAGCTGTGAGCGATCTCAAGGTGGACAGCCCTCGTTGTCATACAGGTGAACAGACAGATATACCTTTTCTCCGATCAGCGGCCCACAGTAGTCCACGCCGGTATGGCTGAGCGGTGGCAAATGCGGTTTTACGCGCGACTTTGGTAGTGGAGCCATCCTTGGGTTCGTCGGTCGACATTTCTGCACCTTACACCAGACGCAGGCTCTCCCAATCCTCTTCATCTCTACTCGTAGGTTCTGTACGTAGAAGCGCTGTTGAATTTCATTGACGGCAGTCTCTACATTCCCGTGGGCTACCCGCTGGTGATAGCACTCAAGCAGCTTTTCGGTCAACGGGTGCTTTTTCGGCAAAATAATCGGGAACCGCAGCTCGAATGGCAGTGATGATCCTTGCGCTATTCTGCCCTCCATCCGTTGTATGTCTTCGGCTTCCAGGAAAGGACTCAGGGCGCACAGGCTGCTTGTCTTCTCCACCTGATGGCGCTGCTGGTACGGCAGCTGCCGGTTTTTTTTGAGCTCGCAAATCTCGTCCACAAAGCAATCATCTTGAGCCGATCTCCAAAGATACACCTCCGCCTTCTGGTACTCGTCTCGCTTTAGCGGCACTATCATCGTTCGCACATTTTCTTCAAATACATGCAGTTGCTGTCATATTGCAGCGAATATCCGCCACAGAAATAGTAGCGAGGAATGCGGGCTTCATCGCCTTCCGGAAGCCTTCGGATCCAATTATTCCATTTCTCCGCGGACTCTTCGCCGATCTGGTGGTCCCACTCACATCCGCTACGCCACAAATCTTGGATCAGCAGCCTCCCGTAGAAAGTGAAAACAGACAGCAGTCCTAACGGGTCGAAAAAGCTCATCACGCTGATCAACACGATCTTTTTCGTTGGTAGCTTCTCGCCGGACAAGAACGGCACCAAATCGTCTCTTGGTTTGGTGGAAAACGAATACTACCCAGATACCCAATTACGGAGCTCGAAACTGCCTCTGGAGTGGACGTACCGTACCTCTTTCGTCCGCTTCACAGCTTCCTCGATCGTGTTTGCGCTATCAAAGTAGTCGATGGCCACCGCCACCGCTGGGAACTGTCCCGCAAACTCCTTCGCATTCAGGTTTTTTTACGAACTGCGCAAAACACGGTGAACTAGTTGACCCAAAGGTCGCCACGTCCATTACATACACAGTTGGCTTCTCTGACGTATCGTTCCGGAATAGGAATCTTTGTGCTTCGATCTTCGTGTCCGCTCTCCGTGACCTCTCATCATGGATCCACGAGTAGAAATGATGCGCTAGCGCACAACACGGGTCTTTTTATACTCGTGTATTTTCTTTATATTCTGATCAGGATTTGAATCCAAAGGAGAATGAGCAAATCTCTCACTTATCATGTCTGTATACACTCTCGATAGGTAGAATACCGTGAGAGACGTTTTTCAGTATCTGTTACGATAATGAACTGATTCGGGGGGCTACAACCCATGATCTTTTAATGAGCCCCAATTGCGGGGGGGCACCGGTTCTGATGATGGATTTCAACTTGTTTTACACAGCTGTGCGAAAAAAATATGGTCCCCAACATGAAATGAGCGAGAACAAAGCGTTTTATCAAACCCCATCGATGGGGGCCGCCTATCCGAATCAGTTTTTTTCCCAACTACTATACAAGTGCGATAGTTTTCTTTTCATGGCTTGTTATGATTCGAAGAGGATTTTGCCTCTCTTTTATCGTTGTTCGTTATCTTCCGAGAGCGATTTCTGCAAACCCTGATTCTGATGTCTGTTTTGGGAATGCATGAACGGGATTGGTTGGTTCTAATACTTTATTGGGTTGGACAAAAATGGAAATTCTCAGTAGTCAAACATGTCAGTATTCCGTGAAATAAAGCAAAATAAGTAGATCGAAAATACTGTTTTGAGGAACACTCTAATTCAAGTAGGTAAAATTGCTCTAAATCAGCCAACTTAAGAGCTACAGAAAAAGTTTTTTAAGATCACTCCTCACGGAATCCAAGTTTTAAAGCGCTCGCGTTTTCGGGGGCACACCACTCGATACGGAGGCGGCGCACAACTGTCATTTTTGTTGAATACTGTGGGAACAATTGTTGGTGCCGACAAATTTAAAATAAAATATTTGCTCGCCAATCCACTCGTAACATTCGTGACATCCGCTTAAATAAAGTATCATTATGCTTGATGCTGTCATCACTCTCCATCACAGAACACAAACTGCCAGCAGCTTCGTTATTTATTGCCAAACATGCAAACCAAAGTTTCTGCTTTTTTCTCCTTTCAAACCTCTACTACCGTTTAGTTTGAGCCAGGACTTGCATCCTGCTGACTGCACCGCGCGATTCACTCCATCGTTTCTACGAGCCTGAGCAGTTGCTGTGGTGAGACAAAACAAACAACGATCCTGTGCCATTTCCACCACTATCATTTGATGCAATTTTACGTTTTTGCCTTTCTCGTACAACAAAGTTGTATCGAAAGGCTTTAGGATTACTCCGTAAAGGAACTTTTGAAAGCGGGCCCGGGGACCCATGGTGTTATATACCGAACGACTCAGCTTGACGAACTGAGGTGATGTCTGTATGTGTGTGTGTACAAAATTTGGAGACATACGTTTTGAACTAAGCATTATCCGATTTACTCGCAACTAGTTGCATTCGGCGGGGAATACAATCCCCATTGCATGCTATTGAAAATCACCCGATCGGACATTGCATTTGAAAAATCATTGTTTTTTGCCAAGGGTTTGAAAAAAAAATACAAAATCGAAAACAAAATTCAAGAATGATGGCAATGCATATTAATTAATGCAAAACATGCAAAATGATAGAAAAATGCGATCTTGACCCCTAAAGTAGTTTTTTTACCTCTCTTATGTGATTTTTTCAATACATTTTATGATGACCGAGAAAGGCATCATCACCGCTAGGTGCTTTAATCTGGGTTTTTTCTTGCATTTTGTTCTCTAGGATGCTAGAATAATCCAATTCACTGCTATCCTTCTAGTTGTATAACCGCAACGCAAGCTCTCTCGGAAAAAGCTCAATTTGATTACATCATCAGTTTCCATTTCATTCCATTGTTCGACTGGCTGGCCAACACTGAGCGTTTTACTTTGGGGCATATTCAACCCGTCTTTTAGATTTGTTGAGTTATTTCTATCATTTGTTTCGAGAGAGCACCCCAACATTCTTCTGTTTGCATGTGAACAGTGCTGTCATGGCAAATCATGAGCTGGTTACTCATACATTTAAAATTTTGCGCCCCTTGGAAAATCCGCCCATCAAACTTTTTTGATTTGAAAATTGCGCCCCACGCCTAAATGTGAATAAATTCAACTTAATACTTATTCTAGATCAAACAAAACACGTAATACCGCCATAATAACACCAGATATAATTTTGATGCGTCATATACATCTGCATAAACAAGAATTCATATGTAAAGCACAGACAAACAGACATAACACTCCTCAAATTCCCATCGTTTACTGATTTACTGGTCAATTCAAATAATAATTAGTTGGCCAATCGATCACTCGTGGCGCGTGCATCGTTTTTGTTCGAGTTCAATTGGCATGTTAGAATGAAAGTGAAATTCTAATGAAATAGGATCTTCAAAATATAGACTGTGATGGAACGGAACTCCTATAGTTTTCAAAATACCAATGAAATTTCGCTTTCTAAACTCATTGAATGTAATGCATCGTATTATGATTTTTACAGGTCTATGTGCCGACTTCTTTCAAAAACAATTATGTTGATGAGTAAAACATTGGTCGAAATTTCAACTGTACTTTGTATTGAATATTTGATTATTTTTTCTTGATTACTCCGCCCTCTGTTCAAGTCAAGTTTTTGTTGTCTATTTAAATCGCCTCCATTTAATACCAATGCATTTTTATCTAAAAAAAATATAGAAAACTTTTACTTAATTTAGAGGTCCTACGCGCCTCGAATTGATGACTGCCTCAACAAAGGTTGTTTTTCATACGAAATGCCTAACTTTGACAAGCTAGCCTTTCTAATTACCTCATATTATCAAAACATTTTCTAAAGGAAATACCGAAATAAATCTATGTCCGCCCACTCAAGGGAATCAGATGATCGCTCGATTCACTATGAAAGCCTCAGAGTAACCGAATTGTACTCAAATCAAATTCATGTCCACCCACATGGGACTTAGACGATCACTCATTTAACTATGAGCACCTACGAGTAACCAAATTGTAATCAAATCGAATCTGAGTCATGCCCTCATGGAGCTCTAGCGAGGGCTCAAGACACTATGAACGTCTCAAGGCAACAGTTTTGAACTCAAACTCATGATGTATCCGCCCTCATGGGGCTCTAGCGAGCGCTCAATTCACTATAAACGTCTCAGAGTAACAATCCTGTACTCAAATTCATGTTGTTTTTCCCCTTATGGGACTCTGGCGAGCGCTCAATTCACTATGAACGTCTCAGTGCAACAGATTTAGACTCAAACTTATGCTGTGTTCACCCTCATGGGACTCTGATAAGCGCTCAAGTCACTATGAACGAATCAGAGTAACAATGCTGTGTCCGCCCTTATGGGACTCTGGGGGGCACTCGATTCAATAACAAATTTTCAAAACGACTTATCTGGTTTTGTAAACAAAGATTCAAACGTCGATTTGACAAATCTAATGGCACTCCCACGTAAACCAATACAATAACAGGTAGCCGAAGCCTTCATTTACGTGTAGATGGTGATGGTTAGCGTGGAAGTGCCATCAGATTCGTTAAATCGACGTTTGGATCTTGATTTACAAAAGCAGATAAGTCGTTATGGAAATTAGGTATTGAATTCACTATGAACGTCTCAGAGTAACAATTTTGTACTTAAATTCATGCTGTGTCCGCTCTCAGGGGACTCTGGCGAGCGCTCAAGTCACTATGAACGTCTCAGTGCAACATATTTAGACTCAAACTCGTGCTGTGTTTGCCATCATAGGGCTCTTGCAAGCGCTCAAGTCACTATGAACGCCGCGCCCACGCAAGGTATCCAGTAGACTCGCCCAGGAAACAAAAAGTTGTCGAATTCCACGCCCCCCCCTCTTGGATTGTGTCTTATGGTGAGAATATCAATCCCTCAAAATTTAAGCTCAATCGCTTGTAGCATAAGCTGCGCATTTGATTAGATGTTTTTATGGGGCTTTGAGTCAAAATTTATAGGAAAATACACCTCCGACATTCGACATTCGATTTGGAAACTGGTTCTCATCGCTCGATTGTTGATATGTTTCAGAACAATTTCACAGAACATTGTAGGATGATTAAATGAACTTTGCTATTTTTGAATATTAATTATAAAATGTTGGGTACTTAATCTGCCCATGATTTTATAGTTGATATTTGGAATTACTTGAAGACAAATATCGCAAATCCTAAACAATTTACCCGTTAAAACTTAAATGAGGTTTGAGACATGCAACTTATCGATGTTACAACGATTGAATTACCGTAGTAAATGCGAAAGTTAGTTAAATTAGCTGAAATTTTGAAAGGTTATTACGTCAATCATGATATCATGGGCTGTACTGTTCACATTTTACATGTAATTGAATTTAAGAAAGATTTATTGGAGTCGAGCCAGCCTAGGGCTGAAAGTCTTCTTAATAAAGATACAAAAATGAAGAAACAAAAAAGGTTTTGTTTTCTTGTTAATATATTTGTTCATTTTAAATTAACATTTCCAAAAGCAATATGATGAAATATGGTTATTATACACGGATCGATCAAACAACCTAAATTTTGAGTTGTTTTAGTTGTCTCATTCCACCCGATGATATCAGAAACAGAAAAAGTAAACCACCTAACGATAGCAGTTCGATGGGGAATTAAAAATTTGGTTGAAGGGGTTTATCTCAAACATAGGTTTTTTGAACCTATTCAAACCTTTCGTTAGGTGGAAACAACTTAGAATTCAGATACTTTTCTACACATGATCAAACGCAAACTCAAATCAAATACTAAAGCTCAGGCTGACCCATTCGACTAAAATTTGGCTTCCCCCAGCAACGATCTAGAATTAAGGGAATTGAACTTAATTTTGACTTGTTTGAACTTCATTTTGGGTAGATGAATTTAACCATGTGGCAATGAGAATTATCTAAGGGGGGTCTGGCCATGTATACCATGATGGAAATTGTGCCTTTTTTCGGAAGAAATGTAGAAAATATATACATGCTTGCTTGTACTGAATGTATCCGCATAACAATTTCATTGAAAATTTTCATAACTTCTTTATTCAAAAATAAATTATTTTTATGAAGGAATTAGTTGAATTGCTTATGTCTCTACTAATTACTAGGGCAATCCACATTTTTTGTAGATTTTGACCCCCTTCTCCTATGTACCCAACGTGTTTTTTTAACAAAAAAACCGTACTAT
Source organism: Armigeres subalbatus (assembly GCF_024139115.2). Lineage (NCBI taxonomy): Eukaryota > Metazoa > Arthropoda > Insecta > Diptera > Culicidae > Armigeres > Armigeres subalbatus. The sequence goes on along the minus strand of NC_085139.1, from coordinate 113,734,893 downwards.
CACACTTCACATATTTTTGGTAGTTTTCAACCAAGTGAAAATGTTTTGATGCCAATTCAGGATTCTGTTAGCATTGGTTCCACGATGTATGATTAAACTTTCAACTTTTGTATCTTCAAGTCCAGGGGCAGCAGGGACTATGTCCAAGGGCTAGACGATCCCTCCCCAGGCCATCTGCGAGTTGTGGCGCCTGCCTAGGATGTGGTGGGGTTTGACAGTGGGCCCTGTTAAAACTCTATAAAAAGCTGCATGTATCCGCAAGTAGGCTCCGCCAAAGCGACCGTGTGCCGCTCAAAGCGCACAAGCCCAAGTCCTGGTGTTAGGTGGGACGCTAAACAGCCCTGACACGACGGCCCTCCGACGAGACAGGAGGTTTGCGCAGGCCCAATAAGCCGCCTTTAAAAACAACTATTACGAACGACATAGAAGATAATACGACTCGATACAATCGGCAACGACCTAGGCGACGAAAAAAGGATCACGATTGGAAGCTTGGAACATGGAACTGCAAGTCGCTAGGCTTCGCAGGTTGCGACAGGATAATCTACGATGAATTACATCCCCGTAACTTCGATGTCGTAGCGATGCAGGAAATCTGCTGGACAGGACAGAAAGTGTGGAAAAGCGGGCATCGAGCGGCTACCTTCTACCAAAGCTGTGGCACCACCAACGAGCTGGGAACCGGCTTCATAGTGCTGGGTAAGATGCGCCAAAGCGTGATTGGGTTGCAGCCAATCAACGCAAGGATGTGCAAGCTGTGCTTCAACTATAGCATCATCAACGTGCACTGCCCACACGAAGGGAGATCCGACGACGAGAAAGAAGCGTTCTATGCGCAGCTGGAGCAGACATACGATGGATGCCCACTGCGGGACGTTAAAATCGTCATCGGTGACATGAACGCTCAGGTAGGAAGGGAGGAAATGTATAGACCGGTCATCGGACCGAATAGTCTGCATACCGTATCGAACGACAACGGCCAACGATGCATAAACTTTGCAGCCTCCCGCGGAATGGTAGTCCGAAGCACTTTCTTCCCCCGCAAGAATATCCACAAGGCCACATGGAAATCACCTAATCAAGTAACGGAAAACCAAATCGACCACGTTCTAATCGACGGTAAGTTCTTCTCCGACATCACGAACGTACGCACTTACCGCAGTGCGAATATTGATTCCGACCACTACCTCGTCGCAGTATGTCTGCGCTCAAAACTCTCGACGGTGATCAACACGCGTCGGAGTCGTCCGCCGCGGCTTAACATTGGGCGGTTACAAGACGGTAGACTAGCCCAAGACTACGCGCAGCAGCTGGAAGTGGCACTCCCAACGGAAGAGCAGCTAGGCGCAGCATCTCTTGAAGATGGCTGGAGAGATATTCGATCCGCCATTGGAAGCACCGCAACCGCTGCACTAGGCACGGTGGCTCCGGATCAGAAGAAACGACTGGTATGACGGCGAATGTGGGCAGTTAGTTGAGGAGAAGAATGCAGCATGGGCGAGATTGCTGCAACACCGCACGAGGGCGAACGAGGCACGATACAAACGGGCGCGGAACAGACAAAACTCGATTTTCCGGAGGAAAAAGCGCCAGCAGGAAGATCGAGACCCTGAAGAGACGGAGGAACTGTACCGCGCTAATAACGCACGAAAGTTCTATGAGAAGTTGAACCGTTCACGTAAGGGCCACGTGCCACAGCCCGATATGTAAGGACATAAACGGGAACCTTCTTACGAACGAGCGTGAGGTGATCCAAAGGTGGCGGCAGCACTACGAAGAGCACCTGAATGGCGATATGGCAGACAACGGTGGCGGTATGGTAATGAACCTAGGAGCACGCGCGCAGGACATGCGACTTCCGGCTCCGAATCTCCAGGAAATCCAGGAGGAGATCGGCCGGCTGAAAAACAACAAAGCCCCTGGAGTTGACCAACTACCAGGAGAGCTGTTTAAACACGGTGGTGAAGCACTGGCTAGAGCGCTGCACTGGGTGATTACCAAGGTTTGGGAGGATGAGGTTCTGCCGCAGGAGTGGATGGAAGGTGTCGTGTGTCCCATCTACAAAAGGGCGATAAGCTGGATTGTAGCAACTACCACGCAATCACATTGCTGAACGCCGCCTACAAGGTACTCTCCCAAATTTTATGCCGCCGACTAACACCAATTGCAAGAGAGTTCGTGGGACAGTACCAGGCAGGATTTATGGGTGAACGCTCTACCACAGACCAGGTGTTCGCCATACGTCAGGTATTGCAGAAATGCCGCGAATACAACGTGCCCACACATCATCTATTTATAGACTTCAAAGCCGCATATGATACAATCGATCGGGACCAGCTATGGCAGCTAATGCACGAAAACGGATTTCCGGATAAACTGATACGATTGATCAAGGCGACGATGGATCGGGTGATGTGCGTAGTTCGGGTTTCAGGGGCATTCTCGAGTCCCTTCGAAACGCGTAGAGGGTTACGGCAAGGTGATGGTCTTTCGTGTCTGCTATTCAACATCGCTTTGGAAGGAGTAATACGAAGGGCAGGGATTGACAAGAGTGGTACGATTTTCACGAAGTCCGTCCAGTTATTTGGTTTCGCCGACGACATTGATATCATGGCACGTAACTTTGAGAGGATGGAGGAAGCCTACATCAGACTGAAAAGCGAAGCTTAACGGATTGGACTAGTCATCAACACGTCGAAGACGAAGTACATGATAGGAAGAGGCTCAAGAGAGGTCAATGTGAGCCACCCACCACGAGTTTCTATCGGTGGTGACGAAATCGAGGTGGTTGAAGAATTCGTGTACTTGGGCTCACTGGTGACCGCCGATAACGATACCAGCAGAGAAATTCGGAGACGCATAGTGGCTGGAAATCGTACGTACTTTGGACTCCGCAAGACGCTCCGATCGAATAGAGTTCGCCGCCGTACCAAACTGACTATCTACAAAACGCTTATAAGACCGGTAGCTCTCTACGGACACGAGACCTGGACGATGCTCGTGGAGGACCAACGCGCACTGGGAGTTTTCGAAAGGAAAGTGTTGCGTACCATCTATGGTGGGGTGCAGATGGCGGACGGTACGTGGAGGAGGCGAATGAACGACGAGTTGCATCAGCTGTTGGGAGAACCATCCATCGTTCACACCGCGAAAATCGGAAGACTGCGGTGGGCCGGGCACGTAGCCAGAATGTCGGACAGTAATCCGGTGAAAATGGTTCTCGACAACGATCCGACGGGAACAAGAAGGCGAGGTGCACAGCGGGCAAGGTGGATCGATCAGGTGGAGGACGACTTGCGGACCCTCCGCAGACTGCGTGGTTGGCGAAGTGCAGCCTTGGACCGAGCTGAATGGAGAAGTCTTTTATGTGCAGCACAGGCCACTCCGGCCTTAGTCTGATGATAAACAAATAAATAAATCTTCAAGTCCAGAAAACCTTTTAATATTCAATTAGAGGTAAAAATTCTTTTCAAATATGATTTTCCCAACTATAAGAAGTTTATACGAAATCGCAAAGTCCTGCTGCTAATAGCTGAGGTCTTTACAATATCACTTTTTTTTCTCAAATTTATCCGGGTTTCTAACAATCTACTTCTATTTATTGTGGATTAAAATTATGAGACGGTTAGTAAATGTTATTAAAAAGTAGTGTAAGATTGCTGAAATAAGAAATACATTTTAGGTTTATTGAAATAATTGAATTGATCTCACATCGGCACTGTGACCACCCCAAGGATTCAAACGAGCGCTCATTCTACTATCGCCTTAGAGAAACTTAATTGAACTCAAAATGCTACTGTGCCCGCCCTCATGGCCTCAGACGAGCGCTCAATCCACTATCATCACATAAGTGCAACCAAATTGAACTCATATCGACACTGCGCCCACCCTCATTGACTCAGACGAGCGCTCAATCCACTATTATCACATAAGTGTAAACAAATTGATCGCATATCGACACTGTGACCACCCCCAAGGATTCAAACGAGCACTCATTCTACTATCTCCTTAGAGAAACCTAAATGAACTCAAAATTCTACTGTGCCCGCCCTCATGGACTCAGACGAGCAGTTCAACCGAATTGATCTCATATCGACACTGCGATCGCCTCAAGGATTAAAACGAGCGCTCAATCTGCTATCTCCTTAGAGAAACCAAATAGAACTCAAAATACTACTGTGCCCGCTCTCATGGACTCAGACGAGCGCTCAATCCACTATAATCACATAAGTGCAACCAAATGGAGGTCGTATCGACACAGTGCCTGCCCTCATGGACTTAGACGAGCGCTCAATCCACTATCATCACATAAGTACAACCAAATTGATCTCATATCGACACTGCGACCGCCCCAAGGATTCAAACGAGCGCTCAATCTGCTATCTCCTTAGAGAAACCTAATTGAACTCGAAATGTTAATGTGCCCGCCCTCATTGACTCAGTCGTGCGCTCAATCCACTATCATCACATAAGTGCAACCAAATTGATCGCATATCGACACTGTGACCGCCCCAAGGATTCAAACGAGCACTCATTCTACTATCTTCTTAGAGAAACCTAAATGAACTCAAAATTCTACTGTGCTCGCCCTCATGGACTCAGACGAGCGCTCAATCCAATATCATCACATAAGTGCACCAAATTGATCGCATATCGACACTGTGACCGCCCCCAAGGATTCAAACGAACACTCATTCTACTACAGTCGACTCTCCACATCTCGATGTTCTATATCTCGATATCTCTCCCTATGTCGATGGTTTCCCCAGTCCCTTCAATCTACATACATTTGGGCTTTCTACATCTCGATAACCTCCCTATCTCGATATCTCTCTATCTCGATGGGTTCTGATCATATTTTGTTCAGGATTCACTCTCCTTATGTCGATATGGTCAAATTTTTAGGCTACTAGACCATCTTTGGACAATAACAAACACATCAACAAAAGGAAACGACATTTGTTTTGTTGTCGTTTTTCATAGCAACGAGCTTTTTTGGATCTAGTACCCATTTCAATTTTCCTTCCATTCCTCGATCTCTCCCTATCTCGATGGTCCCTTCAATATCGAGATGTGGAGAGGCGACTGTATCTCCTTAGAGAAACCTAAATAAACTCAAAATGCTACTGTGCCCGCCCTCATGGACTCAGACGAGCAGTACAACAAAATTGATCTTATATCGACACTGCGACCGCCTCAAGGATTAAAACGAGCGCTCAATCTGCTATCTCCTTAGCAGGGTTTCGACTTTTCGTTTCAATGAGACCAAAGCAAGCGCTTTTCGGGCCAAAGGAGAATCTTTTTTCGTTGTTTATGTTGAGGATCATCTTTCACCCATCAATCTTTTCTCCAGAATAAGCCTGGGAATATAAACGAAAATCTTGCCTGTTACATGAAAATCCTTCTTCGTTTCCTCAGTTTTACTTCTCACTCACTTTTCGCGAGAATTATCGCAGAACAATTACAAAATTGTATGGTCGCGTCGGGATTCGAACCCAGAATAGTAACAATAATAGCTGTGGGGATGCGCTTACTCTAGCCACACCACCACGCTATCTGTATGTAAGCGTTAAGTTATTTGTTCCTCATAAGCTACTACCATTTGCATTTATGGTGCCACGAAAAGACTCGAATATGAAAGAAAAAGAGCAAACCAACGTTTGGCGGCAATCGAAGTGAGCGAAAAATGGTTATCACTCTCCAGGCTGTTTTTCTTTCCCGCACAGCGATTTCTCCCCGAAAATTTTCGTGAGGGAGCAATCTGTGCTCCTGAGATTGAGTGAGCACTACGAACCCTGCTCCTTAGAGAAACCAAATTGGGGGCAGCAGGGACTTTGTCCAAGGGCTTGACGACCCCTCCCCATGGCCACTGCGAGTTAGACCGGGACCATTGTCCCTAACCCCTAATCCCAAGGCGTCAAGCGACCAGTGCCGAGGGATGCATGGCCAGGGGGTGAAATAATAAGCTAGGCCTTTAACGGAGCCTGTGGGGTACCTGGGCACCCTCCACAGTAATTGTCCCTTACCGCGTTATGCTGGGCTCTGGCGTGGTGGACCTCTTTTCCCGAGCAACTCGTGGGACCAAAATGGAAAACCAAGTCAATTCTTCAATTAGTGGTAGTAGTGTAGGCGACAACCCCTTCGCAAGAGGTGGGTTGTTCAGGTCTCCGCTCTCTAGTTCGGAGGATGTGTAAAGACGAAGTTGGCTGGAACGCCGTTTTATCAGCTATCGCCCAAATCGTCTCGGAGCTACACAGAAGGTGGCGCGTGGACTCAGGGATGGCTAGTTCAGGCGCAAATAAGAGGTGGTCCAAGGGATCGGAGTCGGCTTCATGGGTCATACCGGTGGTCATGCTCTGTGGTCGAACTCGATCCTTTTATCGAACAAGTGGCCGCGCGAAGAACAACATGGTATCGTCGCTTTCGCGGCGTCGGTCAACCGGGCGGGTTCCGAGCCCGAGGACGGAAAGGGGTCCTCGTCAAGGCTGGGGCAGGCGTAGGCCTCGCGTGGGCAAGTCCCTCTGTGTGCTGGCGAATAGGCCCTATCGCAGAAAGGTCAATTTGGGGTGCACGCGGCATCATCATTCTTGATACCAGTCGTGCAGAGGGAAGCAGGCGCGAAGTCGACCCTGCCCACCTTCCGAGGACATAGGGCGTGGTAAGGCCACCTGGAAAGCCGGCAATTCGCTGGCACGATACCATGGTGTTCTTCTAAAAAAGCGAGTCAAGATGTTCGGTGCTGCAAGGACACGCAGCTAACCTCGAGGGTGCGTCGTGCACTGGCCCCCCTTTGAAGCATTACTTTCTGGTTGTACCGAAGGGACGATGGGCTTGGCGGCAATGGAAACGGTTTAGCTGGTCGGGGATGCAGTCCTGCCTCCCTCATTGGAGGTGGCCCCTAACCCAGCACTTCCTGGTCAACCCATGATGTCTGTTGAGCAGATTCCCCCTCCATTGTTTAGGAAGAAAAAAAAAAAAAAAAAGAGAAACCAAATTGAACTCAAAATACTACTGTGCCCGCTCTCATGGACTCAGACGAGCGCTCAATCCACTATCATCACATAAGTGCAACCAAATTGATCGCATATCGACACTGCGACCGCCTCAAGGATTAAAACGAGCGCTCAATCTGCTATCTCCTTAGAGAAACCAAATTGAACTCAAAATACTACTGTGCCCGCTCTCATGGACTCAGACGAGCGCTCAATCCACTATCATCACATAAGTGCAACCAAATTGATCGCATATCGACACTGTGACCGCCCCAAGGATTCAAACGAGCGCTAAATCTGCTATCTCCTTAGAGAAACCTAATTGAACTCAAAATACTACTGTGCCCGCTCTCATGGACTCAGACGAGCGCTCAATCCACTATTATCACAAAAGTACAACCAAATTGATCTCATATCGACACTGCGACCGCCCCCAAGGATTCAAACGAGCGCTTATTCTACTATCTCCTTAGAGAAACCTTAATGAACTCAAAATGCTACTGTGCCCGCCCTCATGAACTCAGACGAGCAGTACAACAAAATTGATCTTATATCGACACTGCGACCGCCCCAAGAATTCAAATGAGCGCTCAATCTGCTATCTCCTTAGAGAAACCTAATTGAGCTCATAATACAACTGTGCCCGCTCTAATGGACTCAAACGAGCGCTCAATCCACTATAATCACACAAGTACAACCAAATTGATCTCATATCGACACTGCGACCGCCCCAAAGGATTCAAACGAGCGTTCATTCTACTATCGCCTTAGAGAAACCTAATTGAACTAAAAATGCTACTGTGCCCGACCTCATGGACTCAGACGAGCGATCAATCCACTATCATCACATGAGTGCAACCAAACTGAACTCATATCGATACTGCGCCCGCCCTCATTGACTCAGACGAGCGATGAATCCACTATCATCACATAAGTGCAACCAAATTGAAGTCATATCGACACTGCGCCCGCCCTCATTGATTCAGACGTGCGCTCAATCCACTACCATCACATAAGTGCAACAAAATTGAAGTCATATCGACACATCGCCCACCCTAATGGACTCAGACGAGCGCTCAATCCACTATCATCACATAAGTGCAACCAAATTGAAGTCATATCGACACAGCGCCTACCCTCATGGACTCAGACGAGCGCTCAACCCACTATCAACACATAAGTTTAACCAAATTGTTCTTATATCGACACTGCGACCGCCCCCAAGGATTCAAACGAGCGCTCATTCTACTATCTCCATGAAACTCATATCGACCCTGCGACCGCCCTCATTGACTCAGACGAGCGCCCAATCCATTATCATCACATGAGTGCAACCAAATTGATCGCATATCGACACTGTGACCGCCCCAATGATTCAAACGAGCACTCATTCTACTATCTCCTTAGAGGAACCTAAATGGACTCAAAATGCTACTCTGCCCGCCCTCTTGGACTCAGACGAGCATTACAACCAAATTGATCTCATATCGACACTGCGACCGCCCCCAAGGATTCAAACGAGCGCTCATTCTGCTATCTCCTTAGAGAAACCAAATTAAACTCAAAATGCTACTGTGCCCGCCCTCATTGACTCAGACGAGCGCTCAATCCACTATCATCACATAAGTGCAACCAAATTGATCGCATATCGACACTGACCGCCCCCAAGGATTCAAACGAGCACTCATTCTACTTTCTCCTTAGAGAAACCTAATTGAACTCGAAATGCTACTGTGCCCGCCCTCATTGACTCAGACGTGCGCTCAATCCACTATCATCACATAAGTACAACCAAATTGATCTCATATCGACACTGCGACCGCCCCAAGGATTCAAACGAGCGCTCATTCTACTATCTTCTTAGAGAAATCATATTGAACTAAAAATGCTACTGTGCCTGCCCTCATGCACTCAGACGAGCGCTCAATCCACTATCATCATATGAGTGCAACCAAATTGACCGCATATAGACACTGTGACCGCCCCAATGATTCAAACTAGCGCTCAATCTGCTATCTCCTTAGAGAAACCAAATTGAACTCAAAATACTACTGTGCCCGCTCTCATGGACTCAGACGAGCGCTCAATCCACTATCATCACATAAATGCAACCAAATTGAACTCATATCGCACAGTGCCTACCATCATGGACTCAGACGAGCGCTCAATCCACTATCATCACATAAGTGCAACCAAATTGAACTCATATCGACACTGCGCCCGCCTCCATTGACTCAGAAGTGCACTCAATCCACTATCAACACATAAGTTTAACCAAATTGTTCTCATATCGACATTGCGACCGCCTCCAAGGATTCAAACGAGCGCTCATTCTACTATCTTCTTAGAGAAACCAAATTAAACTCAAAATGCTACTGTGCTAAATGACACAGCGCCCACCCTCATGGACTTCGACGAGCGCTCAATCCACTATCATCACATAAGTGCAACCAAATTGAACTCATGTCGTTACAGCGCCCACCCTCATTGACTCAGACAAGCGCAACCAAATTGAACTCATATCGATACTGCGCCTGCCCTCATTGACTCAGACGAGCACTCAATCCACTAGCATCACATAAGTTCAACCAAATTGAACTCATATCAACACTGCGTCCGCCCTCATTGACTCAAACGAGCGCTCAATCCACTATCATCCCATAAGTGCAACCAAATTGAACTCATATCGACACTGGGCCCGCCCTCTTTGACTCAGACGAGCGCTCAATCCACTATCAACACATAAGTGCAACCAAATTGAACTCATATCGACACTGCGCCCGCTCTCATTAACTCAGACGTGCGCTCAATCCACTATCAACACATAAGTGCAACCAAATTGAACTCATATCGATACTGCGCCCACCCTCATTGACTCAGACGAGCGCTCAATCCTCTATCATCACATAAGTGTAACCAAATTGAACTCATATCGACACTGCTACCGCCCCCAAGGATTAAATCGAGCGCTCATTCTATAACCTCATTAGAGAATCCGAATTGAATTCAGAATACTACTGCGCCCACCCTCATGGACTCAGACGAGCGCTCAATCTACTATCATCACATAAGTGCAACCAAATTGAACTCATATTGACAATGCGCCCGTCATCATGGACACAGACGAGCGCTCAACCCACTAACATCACATGAGAGCAACCAAATTGATCTCATATCGACACTGCGACCGCCCCCAAGGATTAAAACGAGCGCTCATTCTATAATCTCATTAGAGAAACCTCATTGAACTCAGAATGCTACTGCGCCCACCCTCATGGATTCAAGCGAGCGCTCAATCCACAATCATCACACAAATGCAACCAAATTGAATTCATATCGATACTGCTGCCATCATTGACTCAAACAAGCGCTCAATCTACTATCAACACATAAGTGCAACCAAATTGAACTCATATCGGTACTGCGCCCGCACTCATTGATTCAGACGAGCGCTCAATTCACTATCATCACATAAGTGCAACAAAATAGAAGTCATATTGACACAGCGCCCACCCTCATGGACTTAGACGGGCGCTCAATCCACTATCATCACATAAGTGCAACCAAATTGATCTCATATCGACACTGCGCCCGCCCTCATTGACTCAGACGAGCACTCAATCCACTATCATCACATAAGTGCAACCAAATTGAACTTATGTCGTTACAGCGCCCGCCCTCATTGACTCAGACGAGCGCTCAATCCACTACCATCACATAATTGCAACCAAATTGAACTCATATCGATACTGCGCCCGCCCTCATGGACTCAGACGAGCGCTCAATCTGCTATCATCACATAAGTGCAACCAAATTGAACTCATATCGACAATGCGCCCGTCATCATGGACACAGACGAGCGCTCAACCCACTATCATCACATGAGAGCAACCAAATTGATCTCATATCGACACTGCGCCCGCCCTCATTGACTCAGACGAGCGCTCAATCCACTACCATCACATAATTGCAACCAAATTGAACTCATATCAATACTGCGCCTGCCCTCATTGACTCAGACGAGCACTCAATCCACTATCATTAGATAAGTGCAACCAAATTGAACTCATATCGACACTGCGCCCGCCTTCATTGACACAAGCGAGCGCTCAATCAACTATCATCACATAAGTGCAACCAAATTGAACTCATATCGACACTGCGCTCACCGTCTTTAACTCAGACGAGCGCTCAATCCAATATCAACACATAAGTGCAAACAAATTGAACTCATATCGATACTGCGCCCGCCCTCATTGACTCAGATGAGCGCTCAATCCACTATCATCACATAAGTGCAAAGAAATTGAACTCATATCGATACTGCACCCGCCCTCATTGACTCAGACGAGCACTCAATCCACTATCATCACATAAGTGCAACCAAATTGAACTCATATCAACACTGCGCCCGCCTTCATTGACTCAAACGAGCGCTCAATCCACTATCATCCCATAAGTGCAACCAAATTGAACTCATATCGACACTGCGCCCGCCCTCTTTGACTCAGACGAGCGCTCAATCCACTATCAACACATAATTGCAACCAAATTGAACTCATATCGATGCTGCGCCCGCCCTCATTGACTAAGACGAGCAATCAATCCACTATCATCACATAAGTGCAACCAAATTGAACTCATATCGACACTGCACCCGCCCTCATTGACTCAGACGAGCGCTCAATCCACTATCATCGCATAAGTGCAAACAAATTTAAAACATTTCGACACTGCGCCCGCCCTCATTGACTCAGACGAGCGCAAAATCAACTATCATCACACAAGTGCAACCAAATTGAACTCGAATGGATACTGCGCCCACCCTCATTGATTCAGACGAGCGCTCAATCCACTATAATCACATAAGTGCAACAAATCTAAAGTCATATCGACACAGCGCCCACCCTCATGGACTCAGACGAGCACTCAATCCACCATCATTACATAAGTGCAACCAAATTGAACTCATATCGACACTGCACCCGCCCTCATTGACTCAGACGAGCGCTCAATCCACTATCATCACATAAGTGCAACCAAATTGAACTCATATCGACACTGCGCCCGCTCTCATTGACTCAGACGTGCGCTCAATCCACTATCAACACATAAGTGCAACCAAATTGAACTCATATCGATACTGCGCCCACCCTCATTGACTCAGACGAGCGCTCAATCCTCTATCATCACATAAGTGTAACCAAATTGAACTCATATCGACACTGCTACCGCCCCCAAGGATTAAATCGAGCGCTCATTCTATAACCTCATTAGAGAATCCGAATTGAATTCAGAATACTACTGCGCCCACCCTCATGGACTCAGACGAGCGCTCAATCTACTATCATCACATAAGTGCAACCAAATTGAACTCATATTGACAATGCGCCCGTCATCATGGACACAGACGAGCGCTCAACCCACTAACATCACATGAGAGCAACCAAATTGATCTCATATCGACACTGCGACCGCCCCCAAGGATTAAAACGAGCGCTCATTCTATAATCTCATTAGAGAAACCTCATTGAACTCAGAATGCTACTGCGCCCACCCTCATGGATTCAAGCGAGCGCTCAATCCACTATCATCACAGAAGTGCAACCAAATTTAAGTCATTTCGACACTGCGCCCGCCCTCATTGACTCAGACGAGCGCTCAATCCACAATCATCACACAAATGCAACCAAATTGAATTCATATCGATACTGCCGCCATCATTGACTCAAACAAGCGCTCAATCTACTATCAACACATAAGTGCAACCAAATTGAACTCATATCGGTACTGCGCCCGCACCCATTGATTCAGACGAGCGCTCACTCAATTCACTATCATCACATAAGTGCAACAAAATAGAAGTCATATTGACACAGCGCCCACCCTCATGGACTTAGACGGGCGCTCAATCCACTATCATCACATAAGTGCAACCAAATTGATCTCATATCGACACTGCGCCCGCCCTCATTGACTCAGACGAGCACTCAATCCACTATCATCACATAAGTGCAACCAAATTGAACTTATGTCGTTACAGCGCCCGCCCTCATTGACTCAGACGAGCGCTCAATCCACTACCATCACATAATTGCAACCAAATTGAACTCATATCGATACTGCGCCCGCCCTCATGGACTCAGACGAGCGCTCAATCTGCTATCATCACATAAGTGCAACCAAATTGAACTCATATCGACAATGCGCCCGTCATCATGGACACAGACGAGCGCTCAACCCACTATCATCACATGAGAGCAACCAAATTGATCTCATATCGACACTGCGCCCGCCCTCATTGACTCAGACGAGCGCTCAATCCACTACCATCACATAATTGCAACCAAATTGAACTCATATCAATACTGCGCCTGCCCTCATTGACTCAGACGAGCACTCAATCCACTATCATTAGATAAGTGCAACCAAATTGAACTCATATCGACACTGCGCCCGCCTTCATTGACACAAGCGAGCGCTCAATCAACTATCATCACATAAGTGCAACCAAATTGAACTCATATCGACACTGCGCTCACCGTCTTTAACTCAGACGAGCGCTCAATCCAATATCAACACATAAGTGCAAACAAATTGAACTCATATCGATACTGCGCCCGCCCTCATTGACTCAGATGAGCGCTCAATCCACTATCATCACACATGTGCAACCAAATAGAAATCATATCGACACTGCGCTCGCCCTTATTGACTCAGACGAGCGCTCAACCCACTATCATCACATAAAAGCAAACAAATTTAAGTCATTTCGACACTGCGCCCACCCTCATTGACTCACACGAACGCTCAATCCACTATCATCACACAAGTGCAACCAAAATGAACTCATATGGATACTGCGCCCAACCTCATTGATTCAGACGAGCGCTCAATCCACTATCATTACATGAGTGCAATCAAATTGAAGTCATATCGACACAGCGCCCACCCTCATGGACTCAGACGAGCACTCAATCCACCATTATTACATAAGTGCAACCAAATTGAACTAATATCGCCACTGCGCCCGCCCTCATTGACTCAGACAAGCACTCAATCCACTATCATCACATAAGTGCAACCAAATTTAACTCAGACGAGCACTCAATCCACTATCATCAGATAAGTGCAACCAAGTTGAACTCATATCGACACTGCGCCCGCCTTCATTGACTCAAACGAGCGCTCAATCCACTATCATCACATAAGTGCAACCAAATTGAACTCATATCGACACTGCGGTCACCCTCTTTGACTCAGACGAGCGCTCAATCCAATATCAACACATAAGTGCAACCAAATTGAGCTAATATCGATACTGCGCCCGCTCTCATTGACTCAGACGAGCACTCAATCCACTATCATCACATAATTGCAACCAAATTGAACTCATATCGATGCTGCGCCCGCCCTCATTGACTCAGACGAGCACTCAATGCACTATCATCACATAAGTGCAACCAAATTGAACTCATATCGATACTGCACCCGCCCTCATTGACTCAGACGAGCGCTCAATCCACTATCATCACATAATTGCAACCAAATTGAACTCATATCGATGCTGCGCCCGCACTCATTGACTCAGACGAGCACTCAATGCACTATCATCACATAAGTGCAACCAAATTGAACTAATATCGCCACTGCGCCCGCCCTCATTGACTCAGACGAGCACTCAATCCACCATCATTACATAAGGGCAACCAAATTGAACTCATATCGACACTGCGCCCGCCCTCATTGACTCAGGCGAGCGCTCAATCCACTATCATCACATAAGTGCAACCAAATTGAACTCATATCGACACTGCGCCCGCTCTCATTGACTCAGACGTGCGCTCAATCCACTATCATCACATAAGTGCAACCAAATTGAACTCATATCGACACAGCGCCCACCCTCATGGACTCAGACGAGCGCTCAATCCACTATTATCACATAAGTGCAACCAAATTGAACTCATATCGACAATGCGCCCATCATCATGGACACAGACGAGCGCTCAACACACTATAATCACTGGATCCAACCAAATTGATCTAATATCGACACTGCGACCGCCCCCAAGGATTAAAACGAGCGCTTATTCTATAATCTCATTAGAGAAACCAAATTGAACTCAGAATGCTTCTGCGCCCACCCTCATGGACTCAGACGAGCGCTCAATCCACTATCATCATTTAACTGCAATCAAATTGAACTTATTCAACACTGCGACCACCCTCACGGACTCAAACGAGCGCTCAATTCACTATCATCACATGAGTTCAACCAAATTGAACTCATATCGACACTGCACCCGTCCTCAGATGAGCGCTCATTCTACTATCTCGTTTGAGTAATCAAATTGAGCTCAGAATGCTATTGCGCCCACCTTCATGAACTCAGACGAGCGCTCAATCCACTATCATCACATAAGTGCTACCCTATTGAACTCATATCGACACTGCGCTCGTCCTTCTGGACTCAGACGAGCGCTCATTCTACTATCGCGTTGAAGCAACCGAATTAAACTCAAAATGATTCTGTGACCGCCCTCATGGAATCCGACGAGCGCTCAATCCAAAAATAAGCATTCCCGCTGTTTTCCGTTTGTTTGGGGCGATTCAAGTATGACGTCCACTACTTTTTGGGATTTCTAGACCCCCTCCCCCCCTCTGTCACGCTTTTTTGTATACCTAGTATATGTACTGTCACAAAGTCTCAGACCCCCTCCCCCCCTTAAACCTGTGACATCATTATTGAACCACCCCTTTCCCCTGTATTTTCTAAACAAAATCTTCCGGATGCATTTTTCGCTGATTCTCGCATCCCGGAACAAACATTTCGCTTGGTTCCCGTATTGGAACAGCCTCTGAATGCTGGGGATTTTTGATTCGAAGCGTACCATTATGAAACGAACGCGTCCGGAAGCATTCCCGCTGCTTTCCGGATGTTTCCCCCGTAATTTGTAAACAAAATCTTCCGGATGCATTTTTCGCTGAATCTCGCAGCCCGGAACAAACATTTCGCTTAGATCCCGTATTGGAACAGCCTCTGAATGCTGGGGATTGTTGATTCGAAGCGTACCACCATGAAACGAACGCGTCCGGAAGAATTCCCGCTGGTTTTCGGATGTTTCCCCCGTAATTTGTAAACTAAATCTTCCGGATGAATTTTTCGCTGATTCTCGCAATTCAGATTATACAGAACCGGAACATACAGATCGCGTGGTTCCCGCATTGGAATGGCCTCTGAATGCTGAAGATTGTTGATTCGAAGCGTACCATCATGAAACGAACGCGTCCGGAAGCATTCCCGCTGCTTTCCGGATGTTTCCCCCGTAATTTGTAAACAAAATCTTCCGGATGCATTTTTCGCTGATTCTCGCAGCCCGGAACATACAGATCGCATGGTTTCCGCATTGGAATGGTCTCTAAATGCTGGGGATTGTTGATTCGAAGCGTACCATCATGAAACGAACGCGTCCGGAAGCATTCCCGCTGCATTTCCCCCGTAATTTGTAAACAAAATCTTTCGGATGCATTTTTCGCTGATTCTCGCAGCCCGGAACATACAGATCGCATGGTTCCCGCATTGGAATGGCCTCTGAATGCTGGGGATTGTTGATTCGAAGCGTACCATCATGAAACGAACGCGTCCGGAAGCATTTCCGCTGCATTTCCCCCGTAATTTGTAAACAAAATCTTCCGGATGCATTTTTCGCTGATTCTCGCAGTCCGGAACATACAGATCGCATGGTTCCCGCATTGGAACAGCCTCTGAATGCAGGCGATTGTTGATTCGAAGCGTACCATCATGAAACGAACGCGTACGGAAGCATTCCCGCTGCTTTCCGGATGTTTCCCTCGTAATTTGCAAACAAAATCTTCCGGATGCATTTTTCGCTGATTCTCGCAGCCCGGAACATACAGATCGCATGGTTCCCGCATTGGAATGGTCTCTAAATGCTGGGGATTGTTGATTCGAAGCGTACCATCATGAAACGAACGCGTCCGGAAGCATTCCCGCTGCTTTCCGGATGTTTCCCCCGTAATTTGTAAACAAAATCTTCCGGATGCATTTTTCGCTGATTCTCGCAGCCCGGAACATACAGATCGCATGGTTCCCGCATTGGAATGGCCTCTGAATGCTGGGGATTGTTGATTCGAAGCGTACCATCATGAAACGAACGCGTCCGGAAGCATTCCCGCTGCATTTCCCCCGTAATTTGTAAACAAAATCTTCCGGATGCATTTTTCGCTGATTCTCGCAGCCCGGAACATACAGATCGCATGGTTCCCGCATTGGAATGGCCTCTGAATGCTGGGGATTGTTGATTCGAAGCGTACCATCATGAAACGAACGCGTCCGGAAGCATTTCCGCTGCATTTCCCCCGTAATTTGTAAACAAAATCTTCCGGATGCATTTTTCGCTGATTCTCGCAGTCCGGAACATACAGATCGCATGGTTCCCGCATTGGAATGGCCTCTGAATGCTGGGGATTGTTGATTCGAAGCGTACCATCATGAAACGAACGCGTCCGGAAGCATTCCCGCTGCATTTCCCCCGTAATTTGTAAACAAAATCTTCCGGATGCATTTTTCGCTGATTCTCGCAGTCCGGAACATACAGATCGCATGGTTCCCGCATTGGAACAGCCTCTGAATGCAGGCGATTGTTGATTCGAAGCGTACCATCATGAAACGAACGCGTACGGAAGCATTCCCGCTGCTTTCCGGATGTTTCCCTCGTAATTTGTAAACAAAATCTTCCGGATGCATTTTTCGCTGATTCTCGCAGCCCGGAACATACAGATCGCATGGTTCCCGCATTGGAATGGCCTCTAAATGCTGGGGATTGTTGATTCGAAGCGTACCATCATGAAACGAACGCGTCCGGAAGCATTCCCGCTGCTTTCCGGATGTTTCCCTCGTAATTTGCAAACAAAATCTTCCGGATGCATTTTTCGCTGATTCTCGCAGCCCGGAACATACAGATCGCATGGTTCCCGCATTGGAATGGCTTCTGAATGCTGAGGATTGTTGATTCGAAGCGTACCATCATGAAACGAACGCGTCCGGAAGCATTCCCGCTGCATTTCCCCCGTAATTTGTAAACAAAATCTTCCGGATGCATTTTTCGCTGATTCTCGCAGTCCGGAACATACAGATCGCATGGTTCCCGCATTGGAACAGCCTCTGAATGCAGGCGATTGTTGATTCGAAGCGTACCATCATGAAACAAACGCGTCCGGAAGCATTCCCGCTGCTTTCCGGATGTTTCCCTCGTAATTTGCAAACAAAATCTTCCGGATGCATTTTTCGCTGATTCTCGCAGCCCGGAACATACAGATCGCATGGTTCCCGCATTGGAATGGTCTCTAAATGCTGGGGATTGTTGATTCGAAGCGTACCATCATGAAACGAACGCGTCCGGAAGCATTCCCGCTGCTTTCCGGATGTTTCCCCCGTAATTTGTAAACAAAATCTTCCGGATGCATTTTTCGCTGATTCTCACAGCCCGGAACATACAGATCGCATGGTTCCCGCATTGGAATGGCCTCTGAATGCTGGGGATTGTTGATTCGAAGCGTACCATCATGAAACGAACGCGTCCGGAAGCATTCCCGCTGCATTTCCCCCGTAATTTGTAAACAAAATCTTCCGGATGCATTTTTCGCTGATTCTCGCAGTCCGGAACATACAGATCGCATGGTTCCCGCATTGGAACAGCCTCTGAATGCAGGCGATTGTTGATTCGAAGCGTACCATCATGAAACGAACGCGTACGGAAGCATTCCCGCTGCTTTCCGGATGTTTCCCTCGTAATTTGTAAACAAAATCTTCCGGATGCATTTTTCGCTGATTCTCGCAGCCCGGAACATACAGATCGCATGGTTCCCGCATTGGAATGGCCTCTAAATGCTGGGGATTGTTGATTCGAAGCGTACCATCATGAAACGAACGCGTCCGGAAGCATTCCCGCTGCTTTCCGGATGTTTCCCTCGTAATTTGCAAACAAAATCTTCCGGATGCATTTTTCGCTGATTCTCGCAGCCCGGAACATACAGATCGCATGGTTCCCGCATTGGAATGGTCTCTAAATGCTGGGGATTGTTGATTCAAACCGTACCATCATGAAACGAACGCGTCCGGAAGCATTCCCACTGCTTCCCGGATGTTTCCCCCGTAATTTGTAAACAAAATCTTCCGGATGCATTTTTCGCTGATTCTCGCAGCCCGGAACATACAGATCGCATGGTTCCCGCATTGGAATGGCCTCTGAATGCTGGGGATTGTTGATTCGAAGCGTACCATCATGAAACGAACGCGTCCGGAAGCATTCCCGCTGCATTTCCCCCGTAATTTGTAAACAAAATCTTCCGGATGCATTTTTCGCTGATTCTCGCAGTCCGGAACATACAGATCGCATGGTTCCCGCATTGGAACAGCCTCTGAATGCAGGCGATTGTTGATTCGAAGCGTACCATCATGAAACGAACGCGTACGTAAGCATTCCCTCTGCTTTCCGGATGTTTCCCTCGTAATTTGTAAACAAAATCTTCCGGATGCATTTTTCGCTGATTCTCGCAGCCCAGAACATACAGATCGCATGGTTCCCGCATTGGAATGGTCTCTAAATGCTGGGGATTGTTGATTCAAAGCGTACCATCATGAAACGAACGCGTCCGGAAGCATTCCCGCTGCTTTCCGGATGTTTCCCTCGTAATTTGTAAACAAAATCTTCCGGCTGCATTTTTCGCTGATTCTCGCAGCCCGGAACATACAGATCGCATGGTTCCCGCATTGGAATGGTCTCTAAATGCTGGGGATTGTTGATTCGAAGCGTACCATCATGAAACGAACGCGTCCGGAAGCATTCCCGCTGCTTTCCGGATGTTTCCCCCGTAATTTGTAAACAAAATCTTCCGGATGCATTTTTCGCTGATTCTCGCAGCCCGGAACATACAGATCGCATGGTTCCCGCATTGGAATGGCCTCTGAATGCTGGGGATTGTTGATTCGAAGCGTACCATCATGAAACGAACGCGTCCGAAAGCATTCCCGCTGCTTTCCGGATGTTTTCCCCTTAATTTGTAAACCAAATCTTCCGGATGCATTTTTCGCTGATTCTCGCAGCCCGGAACATACAGATCGCATGGTTCCCGCATTGGAATGGCCTCTAAATGCTGGGGATTGTTGATTCGAAGCGTACCATCATGAAACGAACGCGTCCGGAAGCATTCCCGCTGCTTTCCGGATGTTTCCCCCGTAATTTGTAAACAAAATCTTCCGCATTCACTTTTCGCTGATTCTCGCAGTCCGGAACATACAGATCGCATGGTTCCCGCATTGGAACAGCCTCTGAATGCAGGCGATTGTTGATTCGAAGCGTACCATCATGAAACGAACGCGTCCGGAAGCATTCCCACTGCTTTCCGGATGTTTCCCCCGTAACTTGTAAACAAAATCTTCCGGATGCATTTTTCGCTGATTCTCGCAGCCCGGAACATACAGATCGCATGGTTCCCGCATTGGAATGGCCTCTGAATGCTGGGGATTGTTGATTCGAAGTGTACCATCATGAAACGAACGCGTCCGAAAGCATTCCCGCTGCTTTCCGAATGTTTCCGCCGTAATTTGTAAACCAAATCTTCCGGATGCATTTTTCGCTGAATCTCGCAGCCCGGAACATACAGATCGCATGGTTCCCGCTTTGGAATGGCCTCTAAATGCTGGGGATTGTTGATTCGAAGCTTACCATCGTGAAACGAACGCGTCCGGAAGCATTCCCACTGCTTTCCGGATGTTTCCCTCGTAATTTGTAAACAAAATCTTCCGAATGCATTTTTCGCTGATTCTCGCAGTCCGGAACATACAGATCGCATGGTTCCCGCATTGGAATGCCCTCTGAATGCTGGGGATTGTTGATTCGAAGCGTACCATCATGAAACGAACGCGTCCGGCAGCATTCCCGCTGATTTCCGGATGCATTTTTCGCTGATTCTCGCAGCCCAGAACATACGTATAGGAGATCCTGCAAAGGGTAATCCTGTAGCGGATTTTTTTTTTAATCTACAGGGGCGCAGCAAAAGTTAGAGGAATTCATATAGGAGGGCAGTAAAAGTTCATTTTCCCATTCCAAAATCTAATTGGGCGCAAAAAAGTTAGAATAATACGTTCTAGGGGGGTGGGAATCCCATAGAGGACAATTGTTTAAATCTACAGGGGTGCAAAAAATTTAGAGGAATCCTGCAGAGGACATATTTCAAAATCTACGGGGGTGCAAAATGGAGGAATTCGTATAGGAGGGCGGAGATCCGGCAGAGGACATATTTCTAAATTAACGAGGGCGCCAAAAAGTTTGAATAATACGTTCTAGGGGAGCGCATGGTTCCCTATTGGTTTGAACACGCAAATTTATTGGTACTATTGGTACGGAGGCGCAAAATAGAGGAATTCGTATAGGAGGGCGGAGATCCTACAGAGGAAATATTTCTAAATCCACGGGGACGCAAAAAAAAGTTGGAATAATATTTACGTTCTAGGGGAGCGGAAATCCCGTAGAGGACATATTTTTAAAACTAAGGGGAGCAAAAAAGTTAGAGGAATGCGTGTGGGAGGGTGAAAATCCTGCCGAGGACATATTTCAAAATCTACAGGATCGCAACATAGAGGAATTCGTATCGGAGGGCGGAGATCCTGCAGAAGACATATTTCTAAATCCACGAGGGCGCAGAAAACTTCGAATAATATGTTCTAGGGGGCGGAAATCCCGAAGCGGACAAGATGGGCGCAAAAAAGTCTAAATCCAAGGGGGCGCAAAAAAGTTAGAATAATATGTTTTAGGGGAGCGGAAATCCTCCAGAGAACCATTTTTTTTAATCTACAGGGGCGCAAAAAAGTAACAGGAATTCATATAGGACGGCGGAGATCCTACAGAGGACATATTTCTAAATCCATGGGGGCGCAATTTTTTTTTTTTTATAATTCTTTCTAGGGGAGCGGAAATCCCGTAGAGGACATATTTTGAAATCTACGGAGGCGCAAAAAAGTTGAAGAAATTCGTATAGGAGAGCGGAAATCCCGAAGCGGAAAATTTTCTTAAAATCTACAGGGCGAAAAAAAGTAAAAGGAATACATAAAGGAGGGCGGAGATCCAGCAGAGGGCATATTTCTAAATTAATGAGGGCGCAATAATGTTCGAATAATACATTTTATGGGGCGGAAATCTCGAAGCGGACATTTTTTTTTTATCTAAAGGGGCGCAAAAAAAGTTAAAGGAACACGTATAGGAGGGCGGAGATCCTTCAGAGGACATATTTCTAAATCTACGGGGGCGCAAACAGTTCGAATAATACGTTTAAGGGAAGCGGAAATCCCGTAGAGGACATATTTTGAAATCTACGGGGGCGCAAAAAAGTTTGAATAATACGTTTTAGGGGGCGGATATCCCTAAGCTGACATTTTTTTTAAAATATACAGGGCGCAAAAAAGTAAGAGGAATACATATAGGAGGGCAGAGATCATGCAGAGGACATATTTTTAATTCTACGGGGGCGCAAAAAAGTTTGAATAATACGTTCTCGGGGGCGGAAATCCCGAAGCGGACATTTTTTTTTTAATTCTACCAGGGCGCAAAAAAAAGTTAGAGGAACACTTATAGGAGGGTGGAGATCCTGCAGAGGACATATTTTCAAATCTACGGGGGCGCAAACAGTTCGAATAATACGTTTTAGGGGAGCGGAAATCCCGTGGAGGACATATTTTGAAATCTTAGGGGGCGCAAAAAAGTTAGATGAATACGTATAGGATGGCAGAGATTCTGCAGAGGATACATTTCTAAATCCTCGGGGGCGCAAAAAATTTTGAACAATACGGAAATCGGAAGCGGATTTTTTTTTTAAATCAACACTTGCACAAAAAAATTTAGAGGAATACGTATAGGAGGGCGGAGGACATATTTCTAAATCTATGGGGGTTTGAAAAGTTCGAAAATTACGTTCTAGGGGAGCGGAAGTCCCGTAGAGGACATATTTTTAAATCTTAGGGGGCGCAAATAAATTAGAGGAATACGAATAGGAGGGCGGAGATCCTGCAGAGGACATATTTCTAAATCCACGGGGGCGCAAAAAAGTTTGAATAATACGTTTTGTTTATGAGGTTTCATCACCGCGAGAAACTTATTGATTGATTTTCATTGGCTTTTATCGGTGAGATCGAACTACCTAAGCTCAAAGTGGAAGGGAGCATGTTTGTAAAGCTTACCAAGCCTGTCTTGGTAAGATAGTTCACACACTATCAGCCAAGCCGTTCCTGGGTGGACGTTAGGTAAAATAACAGCGATTTCAATTTCGTGTTGTTCTTCAATGGCCCTCTGCTTGCGTTTCAATTTATATTCAATTTCATACTTGTCGCTCGCTTGCGATAACTTTCAATTCTGTGCTTCATCGTGCTTTACAAACATGCTCCCTTCCACTTTGAGCTTAGGTAGTTCGATCTCACCGATAAAAGCCAATGAAAATCAATCAATAAATAATACGTTTTAGGGGAGCGGAAGTCCCGCAGAGGACATTTTTTTAAATCTACAGGGCGCAAAAAAAGTTAGATGAATACATATAGGAGGGCGGAGATCATACAGAGGACATATTTCTAAATCCACGGGGGCGCAAAAAAGTTTGAATAATACGTTCTAGGGGGCGGAAATCCCGAAGCGGAAAATTTTCTTAAAATCTACAGGGCGCAAAAAAGTAAAAGGAATACATATAGGAGGGCGGAGATCATACAGAGGACATATTTCTAAATCCACGGGGGCGCAAAAAAGTTTGAATAATACGTTCTAGGGGAGCGGAAATCCCGTAAAGGACATATTTTGAAATCTTAGGGGGCGCAAATAAATTAGAGGAATACGTATAGGAGGGCGGAGATCCTGCAGAGGACATATTTCTAAATCCACGGGGGCGCAAAAAAGTTTGGATAATACGTTTTAGGGGAGCGGAAGTCCCGCAGAGGACATTTTTTTTAAATCTACAGGGCGCAAAAAAAGTTAGATGAATACATATAGGAGGGCGGAGATCATACAGAGGACATATTTCTAAATCCACGGGGGCGCAAAAAAGTTTGAAGAAGACGTTCTAGGGGCGGAAATCCCGAAGCGGAAAATTTTTTTTAAATCTACAGGGCGCAAAAAAAGTTAGATGAATACATATAGGAGGGCGGAGGTCATACAGAGGACATATTTCTAAATCACGGGGTCGCAAAAAAGTTTGAATAATACGTTCTAGGGGAGCGGAAATCCCGTAAAGGACATATTTTGAAATCTTAGGGGGCGCAAATAAATTAGAGGAATACGTATAGGAGGGCGGAGATCCTGCAGAGGACATATTTCTAAATCCACGGGGGCGCAAAAAAGTTTGGATAATACGTTTTAGGGGAGCGGAAGTCCCGCAGAGGACATTTTTTTTAAATCTTCAGGGCGCAAAAAAAGTTAGATGAATACATATAGGAGGGCGGAGATCATACAGAGGACATATTTCTAAATCCACGGGGGCGCAAAAAAGTTTGAATAATACGTTCTAGGGGGCGGAAATCCCGAAGCGGAAAATTTTCTTAAAATCTACAGGGCGCAAAAAAGTAAAATGAATACATATAGAAGGGCGGAGATCCAGCAGGGGGCATATTTCTAAATTAATGAGGGCGCAATAATGTTCGAATAATACGTTTTATGGAGCGGAAATCCCGAAGCGGACTTTTTTTTTTTAATCTACAGGGGCGCAAAAAAAGTTAAAGGAACACGTATAGGAGGGCGAAGATCGTTCAGAGGACATATTTCTAAATCTACTGGGACGCAAACAGTTCGAATAATACGTTTAAGGGAAGCGGAAATCCCGTAGAGGACATATTTTGAAATCTACGGGGGCGCAAAAAAGTTTGAATATTACGTTCTAGGGGGCAGCATAATACGTTCCCGAAGCAGACATTTTTTTTTAAATCTACAGGGCGCAAAAAAGTAAGAGGAATGCATATAGGAGGGCAGAGATCATGTAGAGGACATATTTCTAATTCTACGGGGGCGCAAAAATAATGTTCGAATAATACGTTTTATCGAGCGGGAATCCCGAAGCGGACATTTTTTTTAATCTACAGGGGCGCAAAAAAAGTTAAAGGAACACGTATAGGAGGGCGGAGATCGTTCAGAGGACATATTTCTAAATCCACGGGGGCGCAAAAAGTTTGAATGATACCTTCTATGAAGGCGGAAACCCCAGACAACCACACATCGCATAAGAATGCACGATCAAAATCGTTTACCGATCCAAGTTTCATCAGAATCGCATTGTTGTGCAAAGCTCATCAGTTTATTAATAAATTTTCCCGCACAGTAGGCTATTTTACGAGTTTATTCCAGCTTCATTTGTTGACATCGCATATTCCTGCAATCAAACTCACATGAAATCGGATTATCTGTCAAACAGAGTTTGTTATCACAAACTACATCGCAATGCATAACGAACAAACTCGCATAAAAATCGTGCACATCGCATACACTTCCGTGCAACGTCGGATAAGAAATACACATATATCGCCTCCACTTTTGTACGTAAAAAGTGTTTTCGCGACTGGTAAGCGATGAAATTTGTGCACATATGCATCGCAGAACAGAAAAACAATTCTATTATGCATGCATTCTGGTTGTCTGGGAATCCTGAAGAGGATTTGTTTTCAATCTACAGGGGCGCAAAAAAAGTTAGAGGAATACATATAAGAGGGCGGAGATCCTTCAGAGTACATATTTCTAAATCCACGGGGGCGCAAAAAAGTTTGAATGATACGTTCTAGGGGAGCGGAAATTCCGTAGAGAACATATTTTGATTTCTAAGGGCCGCAAAAAAGTTAGAGAAACACGTATAGGAGGGCGGAGATCATGTAGAGGAAGTATTTCAAAATGTACGGGTGCGCAAAATAGAATGATTCGTATAGGAGGGCGGAGATCCTGCAGAGGACATATTTCTAAATGCACGGGGGCGCAAAAAAGTTTGAATAATACGTTCTCGGGGGCGGAAATCCCGAAGCAGACAATTTTTTTTATTTCTACTGGGGCTCAAAAAAAGTTAGAGGAACACTTATAGGAGTGTGGAGATCCTGCAGAGGACATATTTCTAAATCTACGGGGGCGCAAAAAAGTTCGGACAATACGGAAATCGGAAGTGGATTTTTTTTTAGATCAACAGTTGCGCAAAAAAAGTTAGAGGAATACGTATAGGAGTTCGGAGGACATATTTATAATTCTATGAGGGCTTGAAAGGTTCGAAAATTACGTTCTAGGGGAGCGGAAATCCCGTAGATGACATATTTTGAAATCTTAGGGGGCGCAAATAAATTAGAGGAATACGTATAGGAGGGCGGAGATCCTGCAGAGGACATATTTCTAAATCCACGGGGGCGCAAAAAGTTTGAATGATATTTTCTATGAAGGCGGAAACCCTGAAGAGGATTTGTTTTCAATCTACAGGGGCGCACAAAAAGTTAGAGGAATACATATAAGAGGGCGGAGATCCTTCAGAGTACATATTTCTAAATCCACGGGGGCGCAAAAAAGTTTGAATGATACGTTCTAGGGGAGCGGAAATTCCGTAGAGAACATATTTTGATTTCTAAGGGCCGCAAAAACAGTTAGAGAAACACGTATAGGAGGGCGGAGATCATGTAGAGGAAATATTTCAAAATGTACGGGTGCGCAAAATAGAATGATTCGTATAGGAGGGCGGAGATCCTGCAGAGGACATATTTCTAAATGCACGGGGGCGTAAAAAAGTTCGAATAATACGTTCTAGGGGGTAAAAATCTCGAAGCGGACAATTTTCCTAAATCTACGGGGGCGCAAACAGTTCGAATAATACGTTTTAAGGGAGCAGAAATCCCGTAGAGGACATATTCTGAAATCTAAGGGGGCGCAAAACAATTAGAGCAATACGTATAGGAGGGCGGAGATCCTGCAGAGGACATATTTCTAAATCCACGGGGGCGAAAAAAAGTTCGAATAATACGTTCTAGGAGAGCGGAAATCCCGTGGAGGACATATTTTTAAATCTGCAGGGGCGCAAAAAAAGTTAGAGGATCACGTATGGGAGGGCGGAGATCCTGCCGAGGACATATTTCTAAATCTACAGGGGCGCTAACAGTTTGAGTACATAATACGTTTTTGGGGAGCGGAAATCCCGTAGAGGACATATTTTGAAATCTACGGGGGTGCAGAAAAAGGAATACGTATAGGAGGGCGAAGATATTTAAATAAATAAATTCTACGGGGGCGCAAAAAAGTTCAAATAATACGTTCTAGATCCCGTAGAGGACTTTTTTTTAATCTAAGAAGGCGCAAATTAGTTAGAGGGATTCGTATAAGAGGGCGGAGATCCTGCAGAGGACATATTTCAAAATCTACGGGGGTGCAAAAAGTTCGAATAATACGTTCTAGGGGACCGGGAATCCCGAATAGGATACATGGATAATGGGGAAGGGGGAACGATTTCAGAATGGTAGGAGCAGTAAAAGCGATCTTAGAGAGCGGAAAATTTTTTCAGAAGAAAATTATTTTTCGTTTCGGTGAAAAGTAAGCAAAAAAAAATTTTTGTTTGGTCCCGAGAGCTGGTTACTCAGTGAGTAACTTGGAGTAACCACCATGACAGCACTGCATGTGAATCACCGCTGTCAAGAGCAATCGCGTGGTTTTAAAGATCATACAAGCAATTTCGAAAGGATATATCTTTTGGAAGCATGACCCGTTCTAAGCAAGTAATGTAGAATAAAAAAAAAACTGTGGAATGGATAGTACCCAAACATTAGTGTAGCTCAAAATGAAAAGAAGACATAAAGATAAGAAGAAAAGAATACAAAAAGAAAAGAATACAAGGAGAAAATAATACAAGATAAATAGACAGGAAGACAAGATTACAAGAAGACACAAAACGAGAAAATAAAACTATAGAAAAAGATTCGTACGACGCACTAAGTATAGATGTCGAAAAATAGATCAATAATGCAACTCTGTTTCTGCTTTGAAGCCTTCGCCTAAAATATCGATTTTCATTTATAAATACACGATCCAGTTTGGAAGCCCTTATAGTCGTCCTCAGTGTTGTCGTCTGCTGGTCTACTTTCGTTGTTGGCGGCAGCCTACATACAGACGTGTGCACTGTCGACGCTCGCCATTTTTGGCATCCATCCAGAAACAGGATATTATATTTGCATTCATTCTCGGAGTCTGTCCGTTCGTCCGGCTGGCTCGTTCGCTCGTAGGTCGGTCGTTTGGCCAGCTCGGATGTGCATGTTTCATTCAGGTTCTATCCCCTCCTCGATTTGTTCAAAAGTGCTCCGGCAACATAGAGATACCTTCGGTGAGGCTCATGTATATTTGAGGCTGCACTGCACTGGGTGGCTTTCGTCTGCCACTTTGCTCGTAAAAAACAACCGGGAGGATACGATGGGTACCCATAACAATATGCACAAATTTTGTCGAAAATAGGAATAAAGACCGTCTTGCAACGGAGCACTTTAATAAAATATCTACGACCATGCATCTGAGCTTCGTTTTTGTTTTATACTGCCATTAGTTATGACTGCTATGGATATAAAAATTGTGAGAAGGAGAATGGCTTTCCTTTGTGTTCCGGATGATGTTTATTCAGGATTTAGTGTTTTCTTATCTTCAATACCAAGAAGCGTCGAACACAAATTCAAACGGAATTCCAAGAAGCAAATAAAAATAGAGTACAACAGTTAGATACGACCCTATTTTTATTTCGTTTATACTACAGTAACCAGCTGTCATTGAGAGGCTTGTTTTATTAGAAACAGCTCTTGTTTTTTCTCGATCTCGATCAATCGATTTTCCATGGCGAGTGAAAATATTGATTTTAGCCTTTTTGGGACGATTTTCGAAGGGCCACTTCGAAAGAAACCTGCTATTGGCTATTCCTGCAACAAGTGCCTAAATGATGTTTGATTCTGATTCAGGGAATATAACAAACACAATCCACTATAATTAGTGTTGGCTTCACACGCCAACGCTTAATTCTCACACAATTGCCGGAGCAGCACGCCGACCGATGTCAACCACAGCCATGCCACACAGCTCAGAAACTCCAAACATAACTACTCAAAGGCAACAGCACGCTGAACTATCTCTGCACTTCAATCGTCTACCTTCCGAATGGCAAGTCCTAAAAAGAACTATTGCCGGAAAATTAACTCTTAGTGTTGAAGGTAGCGAGAAATCATGGCATTCGGAAGCGGCAACTGGCAGCTGGACCCAAGCAGGAACGGGAACGGCAGAAAATCTCAATCAGCAGAATCCATGCAGCGACCAGACGGGCAGTGGGTTACTGCAATCCCAGGGCTCAGCTTCTTTGAGTGATAACTCCACCACGCTTACTGTTAACTCTTTTATTCTTCACTGTATAGATTACAAAAACTTAATGGCAAAGGAACAGGATGGTACACTTCTTTTATACTTTCAAACGTAGTGAAAAAACTGGGCAAAAACAAAAAAAATCCTATGATTGGTCCGCCAATCAGCGGCTTCGTTTCATCGGCATCGTATCAAAAAAAAAGTGTGTCGGTAGGTTTTGGTGACCGCACATCCGCAGCCGACTCGGGGTTATTGTATGCGTGGATGATTTTTAGGATGGGATGGGAAAAGGAAAGGGAATTAAAAGCGAACTTGCTTATTCGTGCCATCACACAGGGTTGAAATGCAAAGCGTTGCAAATAGGGTGGCGTTTCATTCGCTATCGCGAACAATTAGGGTGACCATATGGTATTCTAAAGGAGGACATATCCTCCTTTTTCATTAAAAATCAGATGTCCTCCTTTTGCGCTAAAATGTCCTCCTTTTAGGATATTTGCAAAAAAAAAAGGTTGAATTCAAAACTTGTTTCTGTAGTAATTATAGTTTAATAAACAACAATGCTACATAGAACTATTCGCAAATTAATCGTTGCACATAGTTTGGTATTTTCCTTTCTAAAATGAAATATTTTCCTTTAAGCTTTTGAATAAAATCAATGTTAATATCGGAAATTAAATGCTTGAGTTACAGTAACACAGATGTCGAAGATAACAGAAGAATCGGAATTGGGAAAAATGGATTAGGAAAAATGCAAATGCGTCTCAAAATTTTCTACGAGTAAACACCCAGTTTTCATTTTCTTCAGTTTAGAACTTGGAGATACAGTTAACAATATCAATATCATTCTCGTTTACATGCCTTAAATTGTGATTTTTAATGGCATTCAAGAAAAAAAATTCACTGGTCTACTAAGCATCTCGTGTTCGGTCCTTATAGAACCTAATGTTCAGTCAATTATCTATTGATAAAATTTCAGAATTGTATGCGATCACCTGATTTTAAAATTAGTTGGAGCTAAAATTTTACCATCAGAAAGAGTTTATAACTGGATAGTGATATAGACTATAATGACAGTTGGGAATATTTGATCTGGAGATGTAATGTTAATAAAGTAGAAGAAGAAAAAAAAAGTAGTCGTATCTCCCAGTTTAAACAAAGTTACATGTGCTAGCGAATAAGTGTAAGGTGGAGGCGATATAGGCACATGCCTTTATTTGAGTTCATGCAAAGTGTACGCATATGGCTTCCACTTTGTGCACTTATTCGCATTGTTATACGATCTCTTGTTTGCTGGTTTACTAGCTGGTTCTTAGAAAAACTTCTTCCAATAAACATTAGTGTGCAAAACTCCAACAAATATAATATTTTTAATCATATTAAAAAGCAAAAATCGATCGATGTTTATTATGTCCTTCTTTTTAACCAAACGTCCTCCTTTTTCGCTACGATTCAAAATAACCACAAACTATGGCAATATGAGTATCAAACTTCAGCATTTTGCAGAAGACGAAGAATTACGACCTCAGATTTTGATGCCTACGGAGGCTCCATTAAGGGCCTGGGTACCGCCTCCAGGGTGATAAATATCCCTCAATCATAATCGGTTGTCATAATTCCACTTGTCTTGCATAATACTGAAGTTTGGTATCCATATTGCCATAGTTTGTGGTGTTTTAAAACTTGTCGATTTTTGTGCTTCCGGAAGCTACCCCAAGGACTGCAGAACTGCCTTCAGGGTGGCCAATATCTCTAGAATCATTTCGTCAATCAATTGGTCGAGTACAAAGATCTGTTAGTCGATCGAATATCTAAGCTTTCGTCTCGACCCGAGTACACGATGAAGATAGAAGGAAAACTCGTCGACGAAAAAGCCGAACCCCTTACATGACTTGCTTGAGTTTCAGCAGCGGAGAATTCAAATTTCTGAAGCTGAGAAGTTTGGGAAAGGGACCCTTGGAAAAGGGCATACAACGTACAAACGTACAAAAGCTCATAGCTCCTTACAACAACGAGTTATGAACAACAGAATACTCTAAAGTTTCAGGTTTCTGAAGTCAATTTCACTAAGTAGGTGTTTACCAAATATTTTGAAACAATTTTGTTTGATGCCATGAATCCAATGCCATCTGTGCTCAGTATCACAGCTTCACTCAATACTAAAATATTGTAA
The DNA here is from genome assembly GCF_024139115.2 of Armigeres subalbatus. NCBI lineage: Eukaryota > Metazoa > Arthropoda > Insecta > Diptera > Culicidae > Armigeres > Armigeres subalbatus. The sequence goes on along the minus strand of NC_085139.1, from coordinate 113,703,334 downwards.
TAGCTGACTCAAGACCAATAAAGTCATGTGATGCTCCATTGAGAGCCAACTCATAAGCCAATTCATTTCCAGCTATGAAAAGGTACCCATATAAGGTGTAAAGTATTAACTGAATTCAGTTCCTCAATTTGAGTTCTACATGCGATTACTAACTTCGACCTTGAGTTGGCCGTTTTTTCCCATCCATATTCCTTTGCTCTTGGTTCACTTCCTTTTCCGTCAGGTGTGTGATGAAAAAGGCTGTGGCACAAATCTCCCAAATTGAGGAGAACGTGCCCCTGGAGTCGACGTTCTGATACCGGCTATACATGTTGTCTGATAAAGTTGTCTAATATTTTTATTATTCCGTGAAACATTTCAATTCAAATTAAGTTCATACATCAAGCTTCCTACAAACCTTTGATAAGTTTTGGAGGCATTGCAGAGCCTCTTGAAGGTAGGATTCCGAGCCTCTTGAAATGAGGCATTTTAAAGGAGGCTTCTGTGCATTCTGAAAGGATACTTCCAAGCCTTTTGAAAAAAAAAAGAATTCCAGGTCTCTTGAAAGGAGGCTTTCAATCCTTTTTTAAAAGAGACTTACGAGCCTATTGAAAGAAGGCTTACGAGCTGCTTGAAAAGAGGCTTCTGAGACAATTAGATGGAGCCTTCCAAACCTCTTGCAGCGAATCCGAACTTCGCAGACCTTGCGTTTTAGAAATCCTCGTTCAACCAATTGGGATCTTTATACATAGTTTAAAATTTATTCTCAAGCCTCTACTAAAACTTCAAGAGTTTTTGTGTTTCGACAGAACTGTTGACATTTTTGAAATTATTTGCTGATCCTTTTTGGCGATTTTGGCAAGAGAATTTAAAAAACAAAAGCTATCCATAAAATTTAAAAAAAATGATCGTAAGATCAAATACGATTGATATTTTGGAATCCTCAGAAATCGTCTGGGATACAAATTAAAATCTTTAGAATTAATTGGGCATTGGTTTTCGTTTCTGAAAAAAATGGCTTTATTCCCGAACTTTGATATTATGGAGGGGAAAATCCGTCCACCTCATTAAAAGAATTTGATGTAAACAATTTATGAATAATTTATCTATTGGGCTTTAAAATTAAAACAACAAACATTTAAATATTTATATTTTGTATTTTGTTTTTTTTTCGTATTTTGTATAAAAATGTACCAAATGAACATGTACTGTACTGTGTTTAATTTCCAAATAACACCAAATAAAGTGTAATACAATACAATAATACAAATCAAAGTGTCCATTTCGCAGTATTTTGTGAAATTGATTACTGATGTGTTGAATTATATCAATATTCTGACAAACTTTTCGTGACTTCAATATGTAAGAATTAGGCCCAAACAATTAGAACTCTATGCATGACTGTACTAAAGTAATGACAAATGATTTATTGGCTTCCAAATTTGTAATTAATTAAGAGTAACTTGATGACGAGCTCGGTGGTCTAGTGGCTACCGCTTCTGCCTTATAAGCAGGAGGTCGTGGGTTCAACTCCAGGCTTGTCCCTTTCCTTCTTTGTATTTCTATCTTTGTTCTTTCTGTGTTTCACGTTCTACCAAAACGATTCCTACTGTTATAACCTTCCAAACAAACCCAAAACCTCCCGTGGCATCTATGAGAGGTCGTAGAGTTCTCTACATCTCTCTTAGGGGCCCCATACACGCTCCGACATATTGTACAACTTTGACTCCTCCCCCAGGAAATTTGGCTGGGTCGGAGTAAAGTCGGACCGTCTGTGGGTAAGTTGTACGACTGTTGGAGAGTACAACTTGCCCACAGACGGTCCGACTTTACTCCGACCGAACCAAATTTGCTGGGGGCGGAGTCAAAGTTGTACAACATGTCGGAGCGTGTATGGGGCCCCTTAAGTAGGTGTCCAACAAACTATCCTTCCCCTTCCTCAGCATTCGCAAGGACGTGGCCAGGATAGATCTCGACTATTGGAAAGTGCATTGCTTCCATCTAAGAGATAGTGGTTAGTCCCAAATCAATATCTGTGGTAACGGATGAAAGTGATGCTACTCTCATACAATAGTCTTGGCTTGTACCACCTACGAATTTGTGCGAATTGCTCAATGCTAATGCTAATGCTAATGCTAATTAAGAGTAACTTGATGTCCAATTTCCAAATATTCACTTTTTTAATATGATAAATGGCGTAATCTGAATAGGCTATTAATAGAAAAACTGTCTTATACGTTTACGCTATCATGTTATTTATAATTCTCTCGATTTCAAAAAGTGGAAAAAATATACTTGTCATGAGACGAGTTTGTACAATCCCACTTAATTCTACCACTTAAATGTACCTTGACAGATACGTATTTCGACCTCAACAGTAAGGTCGAAATACTTATCTGTCAAGGTACATTTAAGAGGTGGAATCGAATGGGATTGTCTTATGACAAGTGAATACATTCCACTAAAAAGCTCAAAATAATTTTCTTAAGGAAAATTATCTGGCATCATGTTGGCGTAAAGTGTGCATAGTTTTGTTTACGTCGCATTTCTACCGTCCCGAGAGAGAATGAGAGTGAGAGATTGCGTCAATTTTTCCTAAGTCCGGGAACTAGTATGAAGTGTGTCGGAAATGCCATCGCTTTGACTGAAATGCGTGCTGCACTTCGTTAATTTAAATCAAATAAAAGCTTTTTCAAACGATGTTTAGCAAGAGTAGCTATTTTTAAGCAGAAGTGAACACCATTGCAGTTTTGCACGGCCCACAAAATTCAGGAAAAGTTGCTTCCTGTCAAAAATATCAATTGAATGTAAGGCCATGTTAGGCCATGTAATCTTCTAAAATACGACAAATATTCGTCGTTGATAAAGGTGCACAAGGGCCTCTATTTTTTATTTGGTCCACGCATTAAAAACTACGGAAAACATTTTAAAATAATGAACAAATTCAACACCTTCTGAATCAAAATCCGTTCCTCGTGGATTGATTTCGTTTAAAAATATTAAAATTCGTACAGCTATTATTAGACCGAATGTATGAAAGCAGGCCAATTCACTGGACCACCACTGTAAATAGTTTAATACGCACCTTGAGACGGGATCCATTCGATTTATATTGCGCTGATCTTACTTTATTCATTGCGATTTGCAGTTTAAGCACAGTCACTATGATACAATTATTGTCAACACGCAAGCATATGAGCTTAGCTTAGACTGACTGTACATAATAATGGTTGCTACTCCGTGATTGATCGGAGCTGGTGCGAATTACATTTCCAAGTGAATGGTGGTTGGGATTTATCATCTATTCTCGAAGTGCACGTTCCAGCAGCTCTCGATTTTTGAACAATAACGGCGCCGACCAAGTCCTTACAGTCAGTTGAGAAAGGAAAGGAAGGTTAGTGTGTGGTTATTGTTGCTACTAGAGACCGAGAATACCTCTGCATCTCCACAATTACCACGGGAAGGAATTTGTGTTAGTTGGGTGGAAAGCGATGCGATCTAGGCAACTTCTATTTTACCAATTAGTTGAGATATTTTTATATACAACAGTATTAGCATTTTCTTATCAGATCTTATGGAATACGTGTTGAATTGATTATCCATGGTGAGAATAAACAATCAATCACTCAAAGTGAGCGATTGTTCATTTGGCTTAAAACATCAACGCCATCGTTAGGGGAAGGTGGGTAGACTTGATCCCCGGGGAGACTTGATCACCCCCTGTTTTATCGAGAACTAAAGTAGTTTTGTTCTAGCGTATTTTTTAGTATAGATCCTCTAGACAAATGACCTTTATGTGGTGAGTTATTTTTTGGATTGACAACCTTATTTATTCTGCAGGGCGGTTTGTATGTTTTGACCTTCCTAAAGATTTTTTTATTGGCCACGCAAAATTTGAACAACTTTTTATAACAATGACCAAAGTCTTTCGTTTTTTCACAGCAACAAGCCATAAATATGATTTTTGATCTGTACTGATGAAAATGTCAACATTCCATCAAAGTTTTTGGATATTTGGATTTGAAGTTATTGCCTCAATATGGGGACACTTGATCCCCCGTTAGTCACCCATACAAAAATTTGGCGAAAAAATTCAAAAAAATATAAATCTGTTCTTAGGCTTCTAATTTTTTGTAGATTTGACGGATTTGATGAAGAGTTGGCAGGAAAAATAATTTATTGCGTAGATATCATAGAAACGGGATCAAGTCTCCCCAAATTTTAAAATTGCATGTTCTGTCGAATTCAATAACAAAAATCGTTCATGTAAACGCACAGCAATTCGATAATTCTGCGTATTTTTAAGGAAAAATATTTAAAAAATCTGAGGGCACCTTTCTAATTTTATCAAAGCAAGTTTTTGGAGAGGGATCAATTTCCCCCGAACACGGCATACAAAAAACAAGGCAGGCTCATCACGTATGTAAACATTCAGTTTGAATGTAAACATGTGACGTCACTGCTATCTTCGCACAAGCTGGACCGAGACGATGCTATACGGTCGCAGCATGCTTACTTTTGTACTCCAACATGTGGCGATAAAATATGCGTCACATTCGAAGTGTCATTTTTCTAACGAGCCTACCTTGTTTTCTGTATACCGTGCCCCCGAATACTTTAAAAGTCGATTTCTGACAGCACTCCAAAAAATCGATTGTGTATCAGTAACAACAATAATTTAAGGACTGTCATACATCAGTAAAGATAAATACTATATTTCTTAGAGAGTCTGTGTAGAAATCGCGTATGTTTATTTATTTTTTGTTGTGATACATTGGAAATCAGAAAAGGGGATCAAGTCTACCCAGTCTCCCCTATTGTTTGAATGAGAGGATATGCAATGTAACAATGAAACAATTTTTGAAATTTGAAATTAAACAAAAAAATATCAACTCCTCTCGAATCAGAATATTTAACGAGAAATTAACATAAAAAGGAAAATAACAAAGACAAAAGAAATACGCAAGAAGAAAACAAGAAATAATATGAAAATATGAAAATAATACTTAACAAACTTCCGCTGGTATGGAACATCGGATGACGCTCCACGCAACCAATCGAACCTTCACTTCCCTTGTTCGATCAACAGATTCGCCCTCAGAATCGAATTTTCAAACTTCAAACACCAATGACTTAAAAATCTTCGTACCTGAACCAGGATAGCCAACAAATCACACACACGCAGAGCTGACCGAATGCTAAAACATCACTTTTTCCACGCGAACCGCAACCGAAAAAAATAAAGAAAACACCACCAGAAACGCGATTCACCGTAAAAAGCACTCGCACTAGGATCTTAGAGCCAAAACCAGCCGAAATAAACAGAAAGCGCTGGGTAAAATTCGTGTGAACGAACATTTTTTGACGTCCACCTTCGCGAACGGTATCACGATCCTTCTATTGTCAACACGCAAGCATATGATACCAGAAACTTTGCATTTAAATATCAAACCCTACTTGGACCAAAAAGTTTACTGTTAAGTAAGCATATGCGGTATTTCGAAAAATTTCGTTTCAGGTGGTTCGAAACGAAATTCCGCATGGCAGCATGGCAAAATCTGATTTCTTGATTTCGTTTCGTTTCGTAAATTTACATAAATTTCGCCATCAGAAACTAGCTTTTAACGAAATTTAACGGAATTCCGCGGAATTTCTAAACGTATTTGAACAAATATCATCCCGACTAGAACAGCATAACATAAAATTAACACAATTTGACCATATTGTGATATTTATAACTTATTTCGATACAATTTTGTTCTCAGTAGCCTTTATCTTTCAAATGTTGTAACAGGATTATATCATAATATGATTTGAAAAATGCTTTTCACCGAATTGCCCAACAGTAGGCAATTAAAATAGATGTAGCAAAGTCTCCCAGCCATAGATTATAGATATCACAACGCTGATATAATTTGAAAATGTTGCCTTATTTGTAATGTTGTTAATTTCATGTTCTCGAAAAATATTCTTGTTCAGGCGAAAAAAAAATATGATTCTTGATCACAATCTGGAGACATATCACGACCTGTAAAAAGTCCAACTGCACAGAAACAATATGTTTTGTATCTGATTCTGTTATAAATTTCTAACAAAATATGTTATTTTTATGATAAAATTGTAACAAAATTAGATAGTTTTTTGTTTCCAGTAGTGTAGTTTTTGATAGAAATTTAGATATTTTAACAACATCCTGCACCATGTTTCTAACAAATTTTGTTATAAAAATTTTGTATAACATAATAACATAGGATGATATAATTTTGATATGACCTTCTAGTCGGGATACTACAAAGTACTCAAATTACAAAAAAATGTGTTACCTGTACAAGTTTTTTTATATTGACGGTTACTATTTACTTAACCTCACTCCGAGTCGACAAATAGGGTGAATGATCCAATAGTGGAGGAACTAAGCTTAACTTGGATATACATTCGAAAGCGTTCCCCATCTATTTTATTGGAAAAATGCTTTCGTTGCAAGGACACGTTGGAAAAGGACACAAATTGGCATAGTGCTAACTCCACTTGTATCACTCATTGCTATCCCTGTAACCCTTCCACTTATATAATGATTCTCAAATTCACATAGCATAAAACGTGGATTATGATAGCTTTTGGTCACATTTTTTCACATCTGGTATATGGTCTCGACTGACACCGAGATGTGCTAAGTATGGAGGGTCCAGGTTCAATACCCGTCTTTGGCCGTTTTTTTTTTGTAAAGCAGCTCAGGATGTCGAAGTATAACGCAGACACAAACACATAACCAGTTCTTATTTTCCCGTGACCGGGGACCTAATGCTACTTAAAGCAATCAATGCATTTGTCGCAAACTATTGCAATCTGTACGCGAAACTAATGCAATATTGCGATAAAATGTTACAATCTCTGGTTGGGTGTAGACAGTTAGGCTACACGGCTTGATCGGCTTTAACCAACTAATCGGATTTCAACCATCATCTATGTGCCAAAATGTGTTGTGTTGCTTAATTGTGTTGGCAAAGCCACGTTGTGCTCCACTTTGTTATTCTGTTAGAAGGAATTCTCAAAGTACAAAAAAGAGCACCGTCGGACGGTAGTACCTTTTAGAATCAAACACTGTGAATTATTCAACAAGTTCATTATGTGCAATTGTATCACAAATGTGTTAAGATTAGAAATCAAGGATTTTTTCATGATTTTTTAAAGTTCAAGACAATACGCCACCATATGCCGCCATTATGTATTTCTGATACCAGTGAAGGTACCCCCAGTTGGCTCGGAAAGCTAACAAGAAGGCTGTACGATCTGCTGAGCGGTCTGACTGGAAATATCTTTGTGAAAATTTTTCCAATTTGAATGAAGTCAGTCGATTAAATAAAATTCTTGCGATATCCAAGTAGGGAGAAATACGGCTTTGGCAGATTTTGTTCTATTATCGGCAGGGGGGTTTTTGTCGACCAAATTTTATGAAATTTGGCCACAATATTCTTTGATATGCAAAGAACGTTCAGGCCAAATTTGAGCCTAGTCAGTCATAAAAAAAAACTTTGCCAATAATAGATCAAAACCTGCCAAAGCCGTCATTCCCCATATTTCCATGTTGGCGGAATTTGCAAGCCAAATGGCGACTATACTTCTTTTGATGAAGAACCGTTAGTCCACTTATTTTTTTCCTGGATGTGGATCTTCCTGATGTCTTTTCATGTCTTGGGCTCAAGCTCGTAGAATCACTACTGAATCGATTCAGTAGGCACTTAACAGTTTTGCTCATTACAAATCTCCAGGGGAAGATGGGATCTATCCCGTTCTTCTTCAGAGGGGTTTTGAGCATATCAAACATGTTTTGAAAAAAACTTTTAGAATGCAGTATTGCCACTGGGTATTTTCCCATATCCTGGCGGCATGTCACTGTAAAGTTTATTCCAATAGGAGGACGCGCTTCGTATGAAGAAACAAAGGGTTTTAGACACATCAGTCTAACTTAATTTCTTCTGAAATTCTTAGAACGTATTATCGATCATCACATTCGTGATGACTGTTTGGCAAACATGCCTCTTAATGTTAACCAATCTGAAAAATCCATCGTGACTCTTCTTTACAAGGTTGTCTATGACATCGAGAAAGTATTTGCTCAAAAGCAATCATGCTTGGGTGGGTTCTTAGATATTGAGGGTGTCTTTTTTGCGCGCAGAATTCCTATACCACAATTGTCTCAAGCGTGGTCATCTAGCTCGAGAATCGTATTTATGCCTATCGCACTTATGGCTAACGATCCCTCTCCAGGCCAACTGCGAATTGTAGTGTCAGCCTAGTATGTGGTAGGGTATACTGTTTGGCGTTGCTCAAATATTGATTCCCTGATCAAGATTTATAACGATAATTGTGCTTAGTTACGGTATAATAGGCTAAGATTTGAGCTATTATTCCCTATAGTATTCCCTGTGTCCATTTTCAAAGAATTTGGAATCTGTTCTCATCAGGATTGATTTTTTTCAAAAGATTGCTGAACGATGTACTGGTCCTTCTTGAAAAATGTGGCGTAGTAGGTGTTTTATATCTTTGAATGGTCATTGGTCACGTAAAATCAATGTGATAATATTTATTCAACCAATGTAAATGTACGATAGGTATGCGAAAGCGTCACCCTATTTTATAACCGTTTATCTTTGACCAAAACTTTGATCAAAGTACCAGTACAGGGTATGCAAAAAATAGCCTCGTAAACAAGGGAGAAAGAACTTATTTTCGAACATAAACCGTTTCCGAAAATAGCGCTTGGAATGATTGATCCATCCATTGATACGACGCGTATACATGTTGTCCTATCTCTCATAAAATTGCTTCATCCAACTTCAATCACCAATAGAACCACTGGGATGCAAATCGAGTAGAACAGAACCATCCTTCTTGGCAACATATATCGCCTGTTATCTAAACCGCATAGCAACACCACCTATCGATCACACTGGTGTACGCCCAATAAATCATCCCTCATTTGTAGTACGTGTCACGTATCACCAACTTCTTGTTTCAACAAAACGAAGAAAAACGGCCACTTCAGTTGCAGCTGCCGCTACGCAGTTTCGTTGTAAAGTTCTGAGTTTGTGGCCCTTGCTGCTGTTGGCTCATGTACTTTCGCAAACACTGTTGTGAATCGGTAGCCGTTCACTCGTCGTCTGGTTGGTTCAGTTTGCCGGAAAGCGATCCAAAGTTCTTGACTCGTAACCGACAGCTCTGGAAAACTACATATTATTCCGCATACGTAGGTCTGTGTTTGCCCTATTTATGGCCTGGTTTCGTCTACTCTACGAGTTCGGTGCGGTAGTGGAGCATTACGTAACGAAATCTCCTAGAGGACCGTTTTCTCAAACCCTCTCCCATCATCCCAGAACACATGAATGTGCAAACATAAATTATTTTAATCTATACGGGATAGCACCCAGCATAACAACCACCAGCCCCAGCGCCATAAATACATGCATGTTTAGGGTTCAACAATTGCACATTCAACCACCCAAAACAGGGCATAACAAGTGAAGTCATAATTTAGGGGTTTTCCTTGATTCAGTGTGGTTGTGCAATTGTGCAACAATTTGTGCGGCGACCACCACTGGCTGACGATGGAAACGTTGTCGTTTCAAACTCAACATCCTTCCGTCAGCGTGGTCCAGGCCGTCGTGGTCGAACAACTACCACCCGTTTGCTGGCTGTCACGATGCGATACTATGCTGATGACCCATGTTTGGATGCTGTAAAGTTTAATTGAATTTTAAATTTATCCCACCGCACGGGTATACGTGCGACCACAACACGGAGCATTACAACGTCAGTCAGTCGACCACCAGTGTGTGTGCTCGATGGTTGGGTCGATGGGCGGACCATGATGTCGAAGGTGACGTGTTCAAATGTAATTTATGCAAAACTTTTATCGATTACCGTGGTAATCTGATTAGCGATTCAGTGTTCGGAAGATCGGAGCGGATCAATCCGGGATGTTTAGCAGAACGTCAGCATTTCGATCTGAGAGCAGTTGCATGCGTACGTGTACACCAGATTCGGGAGTTGGTTGTTTTCCATGTTGATTCTTTTTATTATAGAAATAATCTCACCCTGAGTTCTAAAATCCTGGAAATTTTCCGATGCGCTTTTTGCTCATCAATGCATTACAAATTCAATTAACTCTACACACAAAGAGAATTCAGTGAAAAAAAAAATGACGAACAGATAATGTTATCTCTACATTTCAATACTTTGATGAAATTGATAACAATAATGCTGTATATTCTCCTCACATTCAAACTTTGCCGAATTATTTTTTGGCCATTAGGATGCTTCATCATTTTTCCTTACATTAAATAAAAATTAAGTTTTTCACCAAACTTCTTTTCTATTCCTATTTCAGACTTCTTTACTCCGGATTTTTGCTCCACCGCTACCCAATTCGATCGACCAGAGGAAGCAAGCAACCGCTCGGGCTGGACCAGAAGCAGAACTCCAACAAACTTTTGCCTCGCGAATTTATTTTCCCGCGCCACTATTGAAAAACAATTCGCCCGAACAAGAACTAACGATCACCGAAACTTGCGAAACTTGTTTCTTGCTATACACATTCTTTGCAGTTTTCTCCCCAATTACGTTGATAATCCCCCATACAAATCTTTCCCGTTTTCACCCAGTTCCTCACATTTTTTTCTCCTTTTTCTTCCAGTGAACAGGAAATACAGAAAACTGCTGTGTTCATAAATTTTAGGAACTTTTCCCCTTCTGCTACTTCTTGTGTCGTCACTCTCTGTCGCTCCTTTTCGTCAGCTGTGTTTTCCTCCCATCAGTTTACCAGCCGTGTTTCTCAGTTTATCGCGACACAGCTACTCCGAAAACAGGTGATTTACAATACTTGCGCGTGTGTAACTTGTTCCGGGACAAAGTAACAAATTCGCGACTTAGATTCATAAATCCAGCGAGTGACGTTGTACAGTGTTGTGAAGACTATTCGTTTCTTTTGAAACAACAGTGTGTTAAGGTTTTCGTTGCAACTGAAACAACAACTACAAAAGCAACCGAACCAAGATGGCGGCTTTCATTGCTAAGCAAATGGTCGGCAGTCAGCTGAACGCTGTCAAAGGTGAGTGATTTCATTAAAAATGTAATTTTTTGACCTACTGTTTACGGGGAATTTTAATAATTCAATTGATAAAATAAGTGAGTTATGAGCTGGTTATGATCCAGACAATAAGCAAAACGTAGTTCTTCAAATAAGAATTATTGTTTTGGTAAAATGATGCTTTAATTAACAGCTTACTGTTGTTCTATAGAACTGCTCTACACACCAGTTCAACCTATAGACCCTAGAATAGACCCTCATGAATTCCTAAACGAAAGAAGTAATTATCCTAAGCATATAGAATTTGTCGGTCACCAGTTGGAATTCTTTTTCCTTCATTATCATCGTCATCAAAAATTAAAATAATCACCCAAATTATCGTTGCCATACAGCGGAAAGCTTGCTCCTTGCTTGGCACGACTAGCAAAAAAAAAAGATGATGGAAAATTCTTTCCCGCAATTCTTTCGGGAGAATTATCAGCCATTTCTAGCGTGCTCCGCTCTGTGACGGGGTGAAATTTCCCTGCGAAAGGTGAGGAGTTGGTGGTGGTGACATCGGGAGAGACATATTTCCCATTAATCGAAAAATAGCGATCGTTAGTGATGAATTATTTATGAGAGCCGTGGTGGACCAATCATTAACGATGATTTATTCCGGTTTCATACCGGATGCGAGATGACTGGGAAAAGGGGGAAACAAAATATGAGCTTCCGGCGAATGATTAACAGCATCAAACAATCTTATGTGTTGTTCGTGCAATTTTATATCTACGAAACGAAATGTGATATCAGTGGAATAATTGGATTCCAAACGCAATAATAGAAATGGATGACATTAAATGCAGAATTTAAATAAACAAATTTAATTTTTATGCTTATTTTTCATCGCTGCAAGCTTAACCGACTTATTCCATTAAAATTGCGAAAACCATAGTTCTAACTACTGGCATCTACGAATCTATTGTGGTTTTGTATAAGGTGTCTCAAAACCTTCTAAATTAATCTAATTTTTCTTTGACTGTTAGAAAATCTGCGTAATGTATTGTGAGTTAAACGATGGACTAAACAAATCCCATTTGTTGCCTCTCTCGTACAACTAAGTTGCCCGAAATTCACAAAACAACAAAAATTTCACGTCAAAAACGAATATTTGGTTGGAAGCTCGTAGAATTAACACTCGTTTATCAAACAACAAAGTGAACACATGTATGCCTGTTTGTGGTTTTGTGCAGTATGCACAACTAAACGTTTTAGAAGTTGGAGCATTCAGTGCGTTTTAGATTCACAATTATGCCATTCGAGAAGCAATTTTTGCCTCATTTCAAGAGGCCCGGAAGCCACCTTTCAAAAGGCTCGGAGGCCTCCTTTCAAGAGGCCCGGAAGCCTCCTTTCAAGAGGCCCGGAAGCCTCCTTTCAAGAGGCCCGGAAGCCTCCTTTCAAGAGGCTCGGAAGCCTCCTTTCAAGAGGCTCGGAAGCCTCCTTTCAAGAGGCTCGGAAGCCTCCTTTCAAGAGGCTCGGAAGCCTCCTTTCAAGAGGCTCGGAAGCCTCCTTTCAAGAGGCCCGGATGCTTCTTTTCAAGAGGCCCGGATGCTTCTTTTCAAGAGCCCCGGAAGCCTCCTTTCAAGAGGCACGGAAACATCCATTCAAAAGGCCCTGAAGCCTTCTTTCAGGAGGCCTGGAAGCCTCTTTTCAAGACGCCCGGAAGCCTCCTTTCAAGAGGCTTGGAAACCTCCTTTCAATTGACCAGGAAACCTCCTTTCAGGAAACCCGGAAACCTCAATTCAAGAGGACCGAAAGCCTCCTTCAAAAGGCCCGGAAGCCTTCTTTCAAGAGATCTAGAAATCTCATTCAAGAGGCCCGAAAGCCTCATTTCAAAAGGGAAGCCTCAATTTAAAAGGGAAGCCTCTTTTCAAAATGCTCGGAAGTCTCCTTTCTAAAGGCCCGGAAACCTCCTTTCAAGAGGCCCGGAAGCCTTCCTTCAAGAGGCCTGGAAGCCTCTTTTCAAGGCGCCCGGAAGCCTCCTTTCAAGAGGCTCCGAAACCTCCTTTCAATAGGCCAGGAAACCTCCTTTCAATATGCCAGGAAACTTCCTTTCAAAAAACCCGGAAGCTTCCTTTCAAGAGACCCGGAAGCCTCAATTTGAGAGGCCCGAAATCCTTCTTCAAAAGGCCCGGAAACCTCCTTTCACCTCCTTTCAAGAGGCCCGGATGCCTCCTTTCAACAGAACTGGAAACCTCATTCAAGAGGCCCGAAAGCCTCATTTCAATAGGGAAGTCTCTCTCCAAAATGCTCGGAAGCCTCCTTTCAAGAGGTTCGGAAGCCTCCTTTCAAGAGGCTCGGAAGCCTCCTTTCAAGAGGCTCGGAAGCCTCCTTTCAAGAGGCTCGGAAGCCTCCTTTCAAGAGGCTCGGAAGCCTCCTTTCAAGAGGCTCAGGCCTCCTTCAAGAGGCTCAGAAGCCTCCTTCAAGAGGCTCAGAGCCTCCTTTCAAGAGGCTCGGAAGCCTCCTTTCAAGAGGCCCGGAAGCCTCCTTCAAGAGGCCTGGAAGCCTCCTTTCAAGAGGCTCAGAGCCTCCTTTCAAGAGGCTCAGAAGCCTCCTTTCAAGAGGCTCAGAGCCTCCTTTCAAGAGGCTCAGGCCTCCTTTCAAGAGGCTCAGAAGCCTCCTTCAAGAGGCCTCCAGCCTCCTTTCAAGAGGCTCAGAGCCTCCTTCAAGAGGCCTGGAAGCCTCCTTTCAAGAGGCCTGGAAGCCTCCTTTCAAGAGGCTCAGAAGCCTCCTTCAAGAGGCCCGGAAGCCTCCTTCAAGAGGCCCAGCCTCCTTTCAAGAGGCTCAGAAGCCTCCTTTCAAGAGGCCTCAGAAGCCTCCTTTCAAGAGGCCTGGAAGCCTCCTTTCAAGAGGCTCAAGCCTCCTTCAAGAGGCCTGGAAGCCTCCTTCAAGAGGCTCAGCCTCCTTTCAAGAGGCCTGGAAGCCTCCTTTCAAGAGGCCCAGCCTCCTTTCAAGAGGCTCAGGCCTCCTTTCAAGAGGCTCAGAAGCCTCCTTTCAAGAGGCTCAGAAGCCTCCTTTCAAGAGGCCCAGCCTCCTTCAAGAGGCCCAGAGCCTCCTTTCAAGAGGCCTGGAAGCCTCCTTCAAGAGGCCTGGAAGCCTCCTTTCAAGAGGCCCAACCTCCTTTCAAGAGGCTCAAGCCTCCTTTCAAGAGGCTCAGCCTCCTTTCAAGAGGCTCAGAAGCCTCCTTTCAAGAGGCTCAGAAGCCTCCTTTCAAGAGGCTCAGGCCTCCTTTCAAGAGGCCTGGAAGCCTCCTTTCAAGAGGCCTGGAAGCCTCCTTCAAGAGGCTCGGAAGCCTCCTTTCAAGAGGCTCAGAGCCTCCTTTCAAGAGGCTCAGCCTCCTTTCAAGAGGCTCGGAAGCCTCCTTCAAGAGGCCTGGAAGCCTCCTTCAAGAGGCCCCAGCCTCCTTTCAAGAGGCTCAGAGCCTCCTTTCAAGAGGCTCAGAAGCCTCCTTTCAAGAGGCTCAGAAGCCTCCTTTCAAGAGGCTCAGGCCTCCTTTCAAGAGGCCCTCAAGCCTCCTTTCAAGAGGCCCAAGCCTCCTTTCAAGAGGCTCAGAGCCTCCTTTCAAGAGGCTCAGAAGCCTCCTTTCAAGAGGCCTCAGAGCCTCCTTTCAAGAGGCTCAGAAGCCTCCTTTCAAGAGGCCTCAGAAGCCTCCCTTCAAGAGGCCCAAGCCTCCTTCAAGAGGCCTCAGCCTCCTTTCAAGAGGCCCGGAAGCCTCCTTTCAAGAGGCCCAAGCCACCTTCAAGAGGCTCCAGAAGCCTCCTTTCAAGAGGCTCAGAAGCCTCCTTTCAAGAGGCTCAAGCCTCCTTCAAGAGGCTCAGAAGCCTCCTTTCAAGAGGCTCAGAAGCCTCCTTTCAAGAGGCTCAGAGCCTCCTTTCAAGAGGCTCAGAAGCCTCCTTTCCAAGAGGCCCGGAAGCCTCCTTCAAGAGGCCTGGAAGCCTCCTTCAAGAGGCTCAGGCCTCCTTTCAAGAGGCCTCAAGCCTCCTTTCAAGGGGCTCCAGCCTCCTTTCAAGGGGCTCAAGCCTCCTTCAAGTGGCTCAGAAGCCTCCTTTCAAGTGGCTGGAAGCCTCCTTTCAAGAGGCTCAGAAGCCTCCTTTCGAGAGGCCTCAGATGCCTCCTTTCAAGAGGCTCGGAAGCGTTCTTTCAAGAGCTCGGAAGCCTCCTTTCAAGTGGCCTGAAGCCTCCTTTCAAGTGGCCTGGAAGCCTCCTTCAAGTGGCTCAGAAGCCTCCTTTCAAGTGGCCTGGAAGCCTCCTTTCAAGAGGCCTGGAAGCCTCCTTCAAGAGGCCTGGAAGCCTCCTTCAAGAGGCCTGAAGCCTCCTTCAAGAGGCTCCAGAAGCCTCCTTTCAAGAGAATCAGAAGCCTCCTTCAAGAGGCTCAGGCCTCCTTTCAAGAGGCTCAGGCCTCCTTTCAAGAGGCTCAGAGCCTCCTTTCAAGAGGCCCAGAAGCCTCCTTTCAAGAGGCTCAGAAGCCTCCTTTCAAGAGGCTCGGAAGCCTCCTTCAAGAGGCTCAGAAGCCTCCTTTCAAGAGGCTCAAGCCTCCTTTCAAGAGGCTCAGGGCCTCCTTTCAAGAGGCCTGGAGCCTCCTTTCAAGAGGCCCGGGAGCCTCCTTCGAAAAGGCCCGGGAGCCTCTTTTCAAGAGTCTCGGAAGCCTCCTTTCAAGAGGCCTGGAAGCATCCTTTCAAGAGGCCTGAAAGCCTACCTTTCAAGAGGCTCCAGCCTTCTTTCAAGAGGCCTCAGAAGCCTCCTTTCAAGAGGCCTCGAAGCCACATTTCAAGAGGCCTGAAGCCTCCTTCAAGAGGCCTGGAAGCCTCCTTCAAGAGGCCTGAAGCCTCCTTCAAGAGGCTCAGAAGCCTCCTTTCAAGAGGCCTCAAGCCTCCTTTCAAGAGGCCTCAGGCCTCCTTCAAGAGGCCTGGAAGCCTCCTTCAAGAGGCTCAGGAAGCCTCCTTTCAGGAGGCTCAAGCCCTCCTTTCAAGAGGCTCAGAAGCCTCCTTCAAGAGGCCTGAAGCCTCCTTTAAGAGGCCTCAAGCCTCCTTTCAAGAGGCCTGAAGCCTCCTTTAAGAGGCCCGGGAGCTTCCTTTCCAGAGGCCCGGGAGCCTCCTTTCAAGAGGCCCGGGAGCCTCCTTTCAAGAGGCCCGGAGCCTCCTTTCAAGAGGCCCGGAGCCTCCTTTCAAGAGGCCCGGAGCCTCCTTTCAAGAGGCCCGGAGCCTCCTTTCAAGAGGCCCGGAGCCTCCTTTCAAGAGGCCCGGAGCCTCCTTTCAAGAGGCCCGGAGCCTCCTTTCAAGAGGCCCGGAGCCTCCTTTCAAGAGGCCCGGGAGCCTCCTTTCAAGAGGCCCGGGAGCCTCCTTTCAAGAGGCCCGGGAGCCTCCTTTCAAGAGGCCCGGGAGCCTCCTTTCAAGAGGCCCGGGAGCCTCCTTTCAAGAGGCCCGGGAGCCTCCTTTCAAGAGGCCCTGGAGCCTTCTTTCAAGAGGCTCGGAAGCCTAATTTCAAGAGGCCCGCAAGCCTCCTTTCAAATGCCCGAAAGCCTCTTTTCGAGAGGCTCGGAAGCCTTCTTTCAAGAGGCTCGGAAGTGTCCTTTCAAGAGGCCTGGAAACTTTCATTCGACATGCTTGGAGGCCTCTCTTCAAGGGGCTCAGAATTCTTCTTCCAGTGGATGCCAACCTTTCCGGGATCGTGACCATTTTTATGATTAGCCAGAAGGCCCCCTGGATATGTCAGGCTGAAATCAAGAACACACTTATACAGTCAAATCTCCATGAGTCGATATTGAAGTGACCTTCGGCTCATGAAAGTACCGAGATGTGGAAGAGAAAATCCCTGGGAAGCTATTTGAAAGGACCATCACAGTAACCCAGAAAATATTTTTTGATATGCAAGAGACCCAATGAAAATGTCATTTTCGAATTTCAAAAAACGACATTGCTCGCAAGTTTCATTACCCCAAAATGTGACCCAATGCTAAATTTGAGCTCAATCGGACATGATTTAGGGTTTTAGTTTTGAAATTTCTACCCATGAAAATTTTCCCAAGGGGGGGGGGGGCAAATGAAAAGTCGAAAATCGAAGATTCTGAGCACCCCTAAATCATGTCCAATGGAGCTCAAATTTTGCATAGGGGCATATTTTGGGGCTTAGGACATGTTTGCGTAACGTCCGGTTTTTAAATTCGATGAAAAATTGTTTTCGCGTAATAAATTATATTGAAGTCCCAAAACAGTCGTTTTTCTTCAAAAAAAAAAATTGTCAATGTTTCATGAATTTGGAGTCTAAATAAAGTTTTGAATAATTAATAAAGTTTTGAATAATTTTACGGACCTCTAAATCATGTCCGATTTAGCTCAAATTTTGCATAGGGGGTCATTCAATTAAGATGTCACAGGTTTAAGGGGGGAGGGGGTTTAAGATTTTGTGACAGTACATATACCAGGCATACAAAAAAGCGTGACAGAGGGGGGAGAGGGGTTCTGAAATCTCAAAAAGTAGTGGACGTCATATTTGAATCGCCCCTAGGGGTATATTTTTGTTTACGAAAACTATTGCGTATCGTCCGGTGTTAAAATTTGATGAAAAAATAGATTCATTTTTTTTTAAATAACATCAGATCTCGTCGTTTCATGCATTTTTAAGTTATTTGGCATCAAAAACGAAAATTTGATTTTCGACTTTCCCTTTGGTCCCCCCTTGGGAAAATTTTCATGGATGAAAATTGCAAAACTTTGATGAATTTTTAGCACCCCGAAATCATGTCCGATTGAGCTCAAATTTTGTATGGGGTCATATTTTGGAGAAATGAAAATTGTGAGCAATGTCGTTAAAATTCGATGACAATTTTTTCCCCATAGGTACATTCCTTTGCCACCCTAGTCTTGATTCAGAGCAGGCCTGCCCAACCTTTTCAAGCCACGGGCCGAATTTCAGAATGGACACTCGCTGGCGGGCCACAAAATATTCGGTACATATTTATTATACATGCTGCATTGGAAGTCTATTATCTCCATTTGAAACTTTCCAAATATATTATTCACATCATTTAACGATGTTGAGGAACTGTATTCTCGAAAATTAGCGAATAGGCTTGAATATTTCTGTTGGAAGGATTCGACTGTTTTCTACAGGGTTGAAGAAATGTATCAGTTTTCGACCATCAATTGTGGGACATTGTTTCAATTTTGATTCAATAGTTTGCATGTTGGATAATGAAAGTTCGACGTGATGATCCCTGATTTGCAGATTTATGTTCAAGTCATTGAGATGTTTGGTGACATCTACTATAAAGGCCAAGCCACTCACCCATTCAGGATCATGCAGCCTGGGGATTGGTTTTCTGCTTCCATTTTCGTCACATAATTTGGAATTAATTCATCTGATCAATTTAACGAGGGAAGTAAGGAAATTGTCAAAATGCAACGGTTTCATGAGTTCTGAACAAAGTCATCAAGCTCCTACTGAAATCGAACTAGAGTGCGGCGCTGCAATCAACTAGGGGATACCGCCAAATGTTAAACGGCTAATTTTGTCGCCTATTGTTGAACTCCCATAAAAAATGCACGTGCGTTCAACAATAGGCGAAGAAATTAGCCGTTCAACATTTGGCGAATTACCCTAAATGATTCGAAAATAAAACCCGTGCAAGATCGGCCTGGTACGCCTAGTAAATAATAAGAAGTAGCTTCTCGAGTCAGCTATAGAAAAGCGTTCGGGTCGGATATGAAGTATTTTTACTTACACACCGCAGGCCATAAAAAATGGAGTCAAGGGCCGCATCCGGCCCGCGGGTCGTACGTTGGGCAGTCCTGCTTTAGACTTTAGATGCGACCCCTATGTTGGGCGTGGAAGGAGGACTCCTCTAACCCTACCTCTTTTCTAGTTTTAGGTCCCTATTGAAAAATCACGTGAATAAAGTCTCAAACAAACAAACAAAAATCTTTGGGCCTTTCCCTCCTGAAGAATTCAGGACCAATCACAAATAAAATGCTGTTTCCGGATTGGTAAACCAAGGCCTTATTCAGCCAGGCAAAACATGTTACATCTTCTGGGGAATATGAAATACCTTTGTACCAAAATGCCTTCACGCCAGACGAGATATATAATGTGTCAGCAATTCGCTTCTTTCTGACTTGTGTTCCACAAGGGGTACCTCATCATCATCATCTTCCATGTTCAGGGTTACACACCGCAGGGCTTTCTCAATTCGGAGTTATAACCACGGGCCACCCTCCAATATATGGAAATGAAAAATGATCCCCGACTAGCTGGCAGGAATTTCTTCCACCATCATCCAACGCCACATCACCGCACCAATGATGTAATTTATGGGCATTCGCATACATATCCCTCGCTTTATTGCTTCTATTCTCTGCATATGATGGACAAAGTACCCATCCAATGTGGAACAACTTCGTCCTTCGATGATGATCGATTGCCAGTCGCTCGACATGCACATTGTGCCACTCGCTAGCTGGGCCATTCCTACCACACGGTAGCGAAAGTGTGAAAGAACCAACCACGTGGAAACCCATAGAACAGGGCTTTTGTCCTACATCTGGTTGTGAAGTGGTTCGAAGCTATTCCAACAATAATTCAATATTAATAGAGAATAAAAGCAAACTGGAGAGCATTCTTCAACGCGCGCGCCCGCTGTATGACGAGACGGGACGCTTTTAATGGGAACGTTTTTGCATTCCCCAACAGCCATCCCTTCCGCGACTTGGAACGTTCACATGACAGACACTTAGCGGAAGCACATATAGCGCTGTGCACGATGGTGCTGTGAAAATGAAGTCACTGTATGGAAAATGAAGAACCCATCATCGCCACCGTGTCGGTATGTATGTGTGTACCATCCCCGTGATATTCAATGGTGATGTGATAAGATCCAAGTTGAGCAGCAGCACCGCTCTGCTGGGAGAAGGCAGCTGATGAGTTTCATTTTTTTCACTTTTTCATTTGATGTAGAGTGGGCGGTAAGAGTATGTGTTGTGTGATTTGCTTTCGAAACAAAACGCTGTTAAAACGTAATTGAAAAATCATGAAAGGAAGCGGAAGTAAGAATGCTTAGTTTTGTTTGTGTTGGAGCTAAATACATATAATGAAAAAGTAATGAATTACATCCAACAGCACCCTTTTGGATTAACTTCTGGCGTCATAGAGCAGCGCAACGTGGGGACTTTGATCTGAATCCGATAATTTGTTATGAACATATTAAAGGCAGCAAGGCATGTGCAGTACATGGAAATCCTTTCTTTTTCTGCTCGTTTCATAGATGAACTTTGTCTGTAACGCCTGTTGTGCAAAGCAGTAAAATAACTCAAGAACTACAAGCCCATCAATAATCCTGTATTATACACCCAGGTTTTTTTTACGCGGTTGGAATTCATTAATTTCTCGGTTAACCTGAACTTTCACAGCTTTTTAAATACCCCCTGAGTTTTTTTTGTGTGAACTTGTTCATGGGGTTAACTTATTGCTTCATTGACGCTAAAGGTCTTAAACGACCAAAACCAAACCGTGTAAAAAAAACCTGGGTGTATTCTGTTTTGCACTTAAGCAAAAAAAAAAACAAATTTGGGTCGAACAAATATTACTGCAGTGCTGTGGATGCCTGTGAATGTCCGTGAGTGTTTAAGAGCACAAATTACTGCAAGTGTGCATCCCTGAATGTCAATGGGTTTCCATAAGCGTCAATGAGTAGCAATGATATCTCGTAAAAGGCAATGAATATCCATGGTTGTTAACGAGTTTCCGTGAGTGTAAATTCACTTGAGTTCCAATTAGTGCCATTGAGTACCAATGCGAGCACTCGCTAGTGCCTATGGGTGGCCGTGAGTGCAAATTATTGTCAACGAGCTTCAGTGTTTGCCCATGGGTTTCCGTAAATCCAAATTAATGTAAATAAATGATCATGGGAACCACGAATACCCGTGAGTATTATTGAATTGCAAACTAATGCGAGTTTCAGAAAGCATAAGTGAGTTACGTGAGTGCAAAAATGCGCCCATGAATATCCGTGAATGCCGATACCATTGAATACCAGCAAGTGTCAAAAATATCAGAGTTGCCACGAATTTTGTGAATGTTCGGCGCGCCAGATTCTCTGCAAGCTGCAGGCAATCTGAGTGGCTGCAGTCGAAACTACGTTCCACTTCTCCTTCGCTTGGCACATCCTCTGGATAAGGGTATCCGGGGTTGCGTCCCGACCGCAAACGTCTAGCAAAGCTCTTCTTTCGACGTCAAAAAGGGGACATACGAACAGTATGTGCTCTGCAGATTCATCAACACCTGGGCAGTCATGGCAGACAGGGCCCTTCGCGTACCCAATCCTTTAGAGGTACTGCCGGAAGCAGCTATGGCCCGATCGGAAATGTGTCAGATAGAAGTGAACTGCCCCATGTGGTCTCCCCACCCGGCTCGATCCACCTACCATTAGAAGAGTTATCCCACTCGCGCTGCCATCTGGCAACCGAAGTCACCCTGATGCATTCGCGGGCTACTCTGGTGCCCCGTATCTCAAAATATTCCTCGTCTTACCGGATGATCAGTTCGACTTGTATCATGCTCGCAATCACGCAGGCTGCATCGTGTGATTTCGTGCGGTAGGCAGATATCACTCTGAGACACATCAAGCGGTAAGTGCTTTACAGATTCCGCGGGTAACTGGTTACCCCCAGAGGTCTCGCCCAGTACGGGCCGCCGTACCAAAGAATAGATACGGCAGCGCCTGCCAGTAGCCTACGTCTACTGGCACACACCTTGGAACTGTTGGACATCATCCTCGGTAATGCCGCAACAGCAGTCGAAGCCCTCTTGCACGCATAGTCGACATGGCTGGCGAAGGTCAGCTTGTCGTCTATTACAACCCCAAGGAGCTTCAATCTCCGCTTTGATGCGATCGCGACTTCACCCACGTGAATCACTGCATGTTGAACCGACTTGCAGTTGTTGGTGAGAACCACCTCCGTCTTATGTTGAGCGATCCTCAGGTGCTCATCCAATCCGCCACCGTGCTGATCGCGTGTTCTGCGGTTAGTTCTACCTCTAGAATTGACTCCCCGTAGACGATCTTAACACCGCACCAGCAGGGAACTTTAGCTTCAAGACCCCTTTATACATAAGGTCCCATAATACCGGGTCCAGTAGTGAACCTTGAGGAACTCCTGCGGTAATATGAACGCTTCTCTGACTGGCATCGATCTCGTATAATAGTATACGTTTCTGGAAATAGTTTTCCAGAATCCGGTACAGGCCCACCGGTAGGCTAAGGCCAGCTTGCGCTGTTAAATGCGTTCTTCACATCAAGTGTCACTATCGAATACCTCGCTTTTTCTGTTGAATCGCTATCTCGGCGGTCTTCACCACCAAGCTAATAGCGTCCAACGTGGACATACCCTTGCCGAACGGGGCAGGGCCATTTGGCCGAAACCCATTCGGCCGAAAGCCATTTGGCCGAATGTCACTAGGCCGAACAAGCCATTAGGCCGAAACCCATCTGACCGAAAGGGTCGTTTGGCCGAATGGGTGGTTTGGCCGAAATAAACATTTGGCCGAATGGGTCATGGGTAAATGGGTGAGACGTCTCACTTCTCTTTCCTCATTTCTCACTGCCCACTGTAAAAAGTGAGTAGTGAGGCGTCTCACTGCTCACTGTAAAAAGTGAGTAATGAGGCGTCTCACTACTCACTTTGCGTTTCTCACTTTTACAAGCGAGAAGTGAGAAATGAGGAGTGAGAAGTTAGACGTCTCACTTCTCACTCTTCAATTATCACTTCTTGCTGACGTCTCACTACTCACTTCTCGCTTCTCACTTTTGTTAGCGAGCAGTGAGAAATGAGGAGTGAGAAGTAAGATGTCTCACTTCTCTTTTTTCATTTCTCACTTCTCACTGTAAAAAATGAGAAGTGCGAAGTGGGTAGTGAGACGTCTCTCTACTCATTCCTGATTTCTCACTTTTCAGTAGACCACAAACAAATAGACGTAACACTATAGAAAATACCATCGATTGAGGGTTTCACAACTAGAGGCGCTAGCGTCGGAATCCTTCGAGTCTGACATTTCACTCTAGCGCCTTCTGGTGACAATGTCATACGAAATATTGTTTCGTGTAATATGCTCGCTAGATGGTGGTAGAGGAGTTGAGCGATGGATTTTTCAGAAAAATGTTCAAGCTGTTACGTCTGTTTGTCTGTGAATAGACTATTCGGCTAAATGTTCTATTTGGCTGAATGACCTATTCGGCCAAACGACCCTTTCGGCCAAATGACCATTTCGGCCAAACGACCCTTTCGGCCAAACAACCCTTTCGGCCAAACGATTTTCGGCTTAATGGTCTGTTCGGCCAAATGGTATATTCGGCCAAACAACTTTCGGCCTAGTGGCATTCGGCCAAATGGCTTTCGGCCGAATGGATTTCCCCTTTGAAACACGCTCTCTTACTGTTCTTGATGGCCTTGTTAAAGGCCAGTTTCGCAGCTCGAAATACTTCAAAGCGGTCCGCTCTTTCATCCTCGGTGCGGGCACGTTGCATCCATCGTCCAGTCTTGAGGCAGGTTGATCGAAGAGCCACAATCTCGTGACTCCACCAGTATACCGGCCGTCTGCCATTTCTCGGCAGGGCTTTCCTCGGCATGGTGGCGTCACACGCGCGTGATAGGACCTGACAGGGATCCCCGGACCTCGGATGTTGCACGCCATAGTTGATTTTAAAGCGAATTGCTAGATGATCACTATGGGTGTAACCCTCGTCTGGTACCAAACCAGGGCTGACAAACGTTACGTCAATCCATGCCTCGACCCCGTTCCTTCGGAACCATCATTGACTAGCACTGCATCGAGCTTCGCTAGCGTCTCTAGTAACGCTTAACCGCTTCGATTGGTGCAACAGCTAGGTCACTAGGTCAGACGATAGCCTATTGATCATCTGGTTGAACTGTTCTAATGACCACCTTGGTGGGACATAGCAGCTACAACATAACACACAATTGATCTTGGCTATTGTGACACCCTCAGCAGAGCAGTGTACTACCTCTTAGATCGGGTACCGTCCTGTCGTGCAAATAGTTATCGACAGGAACGTTGTACGGGTCGGACAAGAGGGCGACATCGGTCCTCGACTCCGAGACCAACTGCCACAGCAGCTGCTGGGCAGTTGCACATTAGTTAAGATTCAGCTGTGTTACTTACACGGCTTCTTCTTGTTTGCCTCTTCGATGGCACACGAAGATTCACTCATAACTTGGTTAAAGGCTTTTTGCCTTTCTCGTATACTAAGTATACGGTAAAGGCTATATGATCGCTCCAAAAACAAACTTTTTATAGAAGGCCCGGAGACCCATAGTGTTATATACCAATCGACTCAGTTCGACGAATCGAGGTGATGTCTGTGTGTGTGTGTGTGTGTGTGTGTGTGTGTGTGTGTGTGTATGTGTGTGTGTGTGTGTGTGCGCAAAACTACTCAAAAAATGTCACTCATTTTTCGGGCACTTATCCTCAACCGATTTGCTTGCAACAAGTTGCATTCGACGCAGAATCCTGTCCCATTGTTTCCTATTTGAAATTGGCCAGATCGGACAATGGGATCAGAAGTTATGGCCAAAATACAAATTCATACGAAAAAATCGCGTAAAAAATGTCACTCATTTTTCGGGTACTTATCCTCAACCGATTTGCTCGCAACAAGTTGCATTCGATGCAGAATCCTGTCCCATTGTTTCCTATTTGAAATTGGCCAGATCGAACTATGGAATCAGAAGTTATGGCCAAAATACAAATTCATACGAAAAAATCGCGTAAAAAATGTCACTCATTTTTCGGGTACTTATCCTCAACCGATTTGGTCGCAACAAGTTGCATTCGACGCAGAATCCTGTCCCATTATTTCCTATTTGAAATTGGCCAGATCGAACTATGGGATCGAAAGTTATGGCCAAAATAAAAATTCATACGAAAAAATCGCGTAAAAAATGTCACTCATTTTTCGGGCACTTAGCCTCAACCGATTTGCTCGCAACAAGTTGCATTCGACGCAGAATCCTGTCTCATTATTTCTTATTTGAAATTGGCCAGATCGAACTATGGGATCGAAAGTTATGGCCAAAATACAAATTCATACGAAAAAATCGCGTAGAAAATGTCACTCATTTTTCGGGCACTTATCCTCAATCGATTTGCTCACAACAAGTTGCATTCGACGTAGAATCCTGTCCCGTTGTTTCCTATTGAAAATTTGACATATCGGACTATGGGGTCGAAAGTTATGGCCAAAATACAAATTCATAAGAAAAAATCGCGTAAAAAATGTCACTCATTTTTCAGGCACTTTTCCTCAACCGATTTGCTCGCATTTGCATTCGACGCAGAATGTCTCATATTTTCTTATTGAAAATTAGCCAGATCGGACTATGGGATTAGATGTTATGGTCAAATTACTATTTATTGTGAAAAAGAGTTCAAAAAAGTCTAGCTCACTTTCTTAGCACTTATAATGCATTTATTCCCCAAGCAACACAATTTCAACAAATTTGGTTGCAGTAACCATATTGTGACTGAATCATATATAAGTTACTGTGATTGATGTGCAATATGTGTGCTTTCAGGTCGCTCACAACAGATTGCATTCGACGCAGAATCTTGCCCCATTGTTTCCTATAGAAACTTGGCCGGATCGTACAATTGGGTCAAAAGTTATGGCGAAAATACTAATTTTAAAACTACTAAATAAAATGCCATTTTTTGCTCTTATGCTCATCCGATTTGTTTGCAAAAAATTGCGTTTGGCGAGAATTTTTTTATGCATATAAACAAATATGAAAAATAAGACCAATCCACATATTGGTGTTATTTTAGATTTTTTCAAACCTTTTGAACGAACGAGAAAGGCACCATCACCGCTAGGTGGATTAATCTGGGTTTTTTGCTGACGCAGATGAGGCACTTTGGTGCCTTATCGCATTCGCCTTGTGCCCTTCCTCACTAACACTGCAGGGTCACTTCCGCCCAGACGACCTCATCTCGGCGTCGTCACCCAAGACCTTTCGGGCCAGCTTCCTGTAGTCAGTCCCCCTAGCCTACGCTCCACGTTTCAGAACCAAGATCATTTCACCAGTATTGGTGCGTCTGACGCTTTGCACGTCCTGACCCAGCGCCGAAAGTTTTTCGGCCACCCGCATCGATTTAAGGACTTCAGCGTACTTTTCCTTATCAGTTTACACTTTGCCCTACTGACCAGCTGCCAGGGATTTTTGGTCCCTTTTGCCGATATTCCATGGCAGCTGGTCAGTAGGGCAAAGTGGAAGCTGGTCTCCCTTGCGACCCGGCGACTTGCACATGGTTGGTGCCTTTCGCCTATTTGGGCCAAGAAGTCACCTTCTCGGTTCGACGCCCTTCTGGATCCTATGCACCCCCCCTGCGCATGGCCTCTAAGGGTCTATATAAGCACCATTATTTACTATTGGCTTTGTATCGAGCCCAGTTGTCTTGTTAGACCAATAAGTGTGATCTCCAGAGTGGAGATAATAGGAAAAAATAGAATCCGAAGTGGGCATCATGCGCATGGCCTCCTAAGAGTCTGTATGGACATCATGGGTTTCTATTGGCTTGATATCAAGGCCAGTTGCCTTTGTAGATCAATTAGTCTGAACTGAAGATAGATTTGGAGAACTTAGAACATACGGTTTGAACATACCTAAATCGTAAATCATGCACATGGTCTCTAAAGATCTATATGGACACCATGAGTTTCTATTGGTTTAGTTTCAAGGCTAGTAGCCTTGGTAGATCAATTCGTATTAACTCCAGAATGATTTGAAGAACTCAGAACATCCGGTTCGGACATATCCAAATCGTAAATCATGTACATGGGTTCTAAGGTTATGTATGGACCCCATGGGTTGCTATTGACTTTGTATTCAGCTGCGTTGACATGGAAGATATCTTTTTCTTAACTCAAGATTGATTTGGAGAACTTAGACCATCCGGTTTGGATATATCCATCTGATCATGCGCATCGCCTCTAAGGGACTGCATGGACGTAATGAGTTACTTTTGGATTTATATTGAGCCCAGTTTTCTTAGTGGACTAAATCGTCTGAGCTCCAGAATGATTTGGAGAACTTAGAACATCCGGTTTAACATGTCTAAACCGTCTAAATCGTAGATCGTGCGCATGGCCTCTAAGAACCTATGTTCAAGCACAGCAATATCGGCCCTTCTGGCAACGCGGATAAGATCCACAATTAGCAGTCGATAGCGATCTCCCTTTATCATGTGGTCATCTGATTCCCTTCCTTATCACTGCTATCAGGTAGAGCAATAGGAGAGATCGTCTCTCATTCGTCTGGAGAAACTCTCCACTGAGCCTCGGTATCACTGTCGATACCGGGCAGTAGTTAGTTATCATCCAACAGTGCGCGAGTTTGCATCTCCAAACCATATCGAGCAATAAATAGTTGTCCTGTCGTTTACAAGTACAATAAACAAGTAGTATTTTCCATAGCTCGCGAGTTTTAGTTTGGAATAACGAAATTCCATACAGTGTCCGAAGTTTATTATCGCGATCCCGGTCCGGACAGTGAACATTAAATTTGGTCCTTATGAACCGGATCCGTCGACCGGTGAACCGAACAAAGTGTGGTAGTGTCAATCGCAGACAATAGTACGGACAATAAGTGTCCGGCCATAGCGCCATCGCGGGCAAGGTGTATTGTGTACGAAGCCTGCCCAGAAAGCGGTTGCCGCATCATAGAAGAGGATCGTGCAAGTATTGCAGCAGTGAGCAGCTCAGCAGTTTGCGGTATTTGGCGGACGAGCAGACAACTGGCCAAGCTCGATTGCGTCGAATTGGGACCGGATTGACTCCAATAATCCTGGAAAGGAAGTAGTTTTGCATGTGTGCATGTGGTCTGTGGTTATACCAAGCATGAGGGTCACCATCCTGTGAAAAGGGTATGTTCAATAAAGAAAAGTGGTTGAAAGGATTCAATTCTTGTGTCTTTTCTTTGCATGCGAATACGTCTGGTCCTTGAATAGGGTAAGTGGATTGATGGTTGGTCTCTTTTTCTGCTGGAGAAGTTTTTTGGCTTGTTTTCGCTTGGTCGGTTCCCCTCGCTGCAGTCACCTTTTTTTGTCAATTCGTTCGTGGGACGTTGAGTTGAATCGCGGAACGCGGGCTTGTTTGGTGCTGCTGCTGTTAATGAGTGATAGTGTGGAATTATAGTTGGTTGATCAATCAATCAATTACACAGTGCTGGTGAATTTGAACCCCGTAAAGTTAAAAGTGTTATCCATTTATTTGGCAATTTCAACGAATGAAGCGTGAGAAAAGGGTGAAAATGTCTAGTGAACTCAAAGATCTTACGAAACAAGAGCGTCAGTTACGGAACACAGTGGACGGAGTGCGGAAGTTTATTGCTAAATTCAAGCCGGACGTGCATCATAACCAGGTAGAGGCAAGGTTGGACATGCTGGAAGGCGCAATGAAGAGGTTCTACATCGTACGCCGAAAAATTGACGTTCTTGTGGAGGAAGCTGACGAGAAAACCGTTTCTGAATCGAAGGATGACCCAGAGGAGAAAGCTGCCGCCTTAGCGGCTTTGATCGAGAAGCGACAAAACGAGAGTGCGGAAATGATCGAAATAGTGGAGGATACCTTCTGTGAGCTGAAATCCACTTTACAAAAACTAATGTCCTCGCCTGGTGAGAAGGAAGTGAAAGCAGTCAGCGCAGCAAATAGTATGGCATCTAGGGTCAAGCTCCCTGAAATCCGTCTGCCCAGTTTTGAAGGCCGTATTCGTGACTGGGTCACATACCGTGATATGTTTAACAGCCTGATTCACCAGAATGGTCAGTTAACAGAGATGGACAAATTTTCCTATTTGCGTTCGTCTCTCGTCGGTGAAGCATTGCAAGAAATATCGTCGATTGACATGACTGCTGCCAACTATCCAATTGCATGGAAATGCCTCCAGGACCGGTATGAAAATAAGAAGCTGATAGTTAAGGCACACCTAGATGCCTTGTTCAGCGTGGAGCCGATGAAACGGGAGAATTATGAATCTTTGAGTCACGTCATTAGTGAATTCGAACGGAATCTTCAGCAGCTCGAAAAGATCGGCGAAAATACGTCCGGATGGAGCACTATCCTGGCGTTTATGGTGTGTGCTAGGCTCGATGCTACCACGCTCCGACAGTGGGAATCTCATCATTCATCAACCAATGTGCCAGCCTATAAGGATGTGATGGAGTTCTTGCGGAAACAAGCCACTGTTCTTCAATCATTAGCATCGTCGAATTCCAGTCTGCCGGTAGAACAGAAGAAACCCAGATTCGCAGTGAGTCACACTACATCCCAAGTTTCCAGAGTTTGCCCTTTTTGTGGAGAAAGTCCACATTCAGCCTTCAGATGCCAGAAGTTCCTGAAGATGAAAGTTGCTGATCGTTATGAGAAGGTGAAACGAAGCGGATTGTGCCTTAATTGTTTTTCCTCTTCACACATGGTTCGATTCTGTACAAGCGGAACCTGCCGGAATTGTCATCAAAAGCACCATACGCTGTTGCATTTGGGATCAAGCAACGCTGGAGCTACATCATCTCCACCGGCGACTAGTTCCTCCGTCCCACAAGTACAGAACCGACCACAAAAAGCGAACAGTCAATACACACAGCCACAATCTCTCAATCAGACCATACCCACTCAAAACCCTAGACCATTCACAAGCTCACTTCCAGTAGCTAATACAAGTTCGCATCAACCACAAGCACACCCATCTCACACCACAGACCGCACACCAGTTATGCACAGCAATGCGTTGCCTACAAATATTGCAACACCATCCCGACAAGTTTTACTTTCAACCGCCATGGGAGTAGTAACGGACCGGAATGGGAGCTCGAAAATCGCCAGAGCACGCCTAGACTCCTGTTCAGAGTATTGTTTTGCTACTTCAGAGTTTTGCCAAAATCTAAGGCTGCCTGCATCTAAAATCAATCTCGCAGTTTCGGGAATCGGTGGTTCAGTCGTTCGGTCATCGAAATTAGTTGAAGCTGCTATTTCTCCTCGGTTCCAGAGCATATCGGCATTTAACGAAACCATGCAGTTGCACGTTCTTCCTAAGTTGGCAGCCACCCTTCCAATCGAATATGTCCACATTCAACAGTTAGCAGTTCCGGAAGGCATAGTTCTTGCTGACCCCGGATTTCACGAACCCGGTCCAGTAGACTTGATCATCGGAGCCGAATATTATTTCGATCTACTTAAAGAGGGTCGCATCAAGATGTCGGATGGTGGACCTACATTTCAAGAAACCGTATTCGGCTGGGTTGTTTCTGGTCGCGTTCCGAGCAAAACAAGAGAGATTCCAAGAACCGTGACCTACATGTGTTCAACTACAGATCTTCGGGAGTTGCTGGCAAGATTCTGGGAGTTGGAGTCCTGTACCAACAAGAGTACTTTCTCAGTAGAGGAATCGATGTGTGAGGAAATATTTCGTCAGACTACAGTACGCGACAACGAAGGTAGATTTGTTGTCACCCTGCCCAAGAAACAGTACGTCATCGATCAGCTGGGAGATTCAAAACTCTGTGCTGTTAAACGTTTCTATGGACTAGAAAACTTGGTCCTTCGAACCGGAGTTCTTTCAAGTTTAATGTTCACTGTCCGGACCGGGATCGCGATAATAAACTTCGGACACTGTATGGAATTTCGTTATTCCAAACTAAAACTCGCGAGCTATGGAAAATACTACTTGTTTATTGTACTTGTAAACGACAGGACAACTATTTATTGCTCGATATGGTTTGGAGATGCAAACTCGCGCACTGTTGGATGATAACTAACTACTGCCCGGTATCGACAGTGATACCGAGGCTCAGTGGAGAGTTTCTCCAGACGAATGAGAGACGATCTCTCCTATTGCTCTACCTGATAGCAGTGATAAGGAAGGGAATCAGATGACCACATGATAAAGGGAGATCGCTATCGACTGCTAATTGTGGATCTTATCCGCGTTGCCAGAAGGGCCGATATTGCTGTGCTTGAACAACCTATATGGACACGATGGGTTACTATTGGATTTGTATTGAGCCCAGTTGACTTGGTAGACCTATTGTTACGAGCTCCAGAATGATTTGGTGAACTTAACATCCGGTTTGAACAAATCCAAATCGTAAATTAGGCGCATGGCCTCTAAGGGCCTGAATGGGCACCATGGGCTGATATTGGTTTCGTACAAAGCCTCATTGACCTGGTAGACCGAGGCTCTGAATGGTGTGGAGAATTTAAAAAATAAGTAGAATTATTGTTTGCATTCATAATTATCATCTCTGAAATAGTATTCTGAGAAAAAAAAACAGCGTTAACACAAGAGCACGCACGCTGTTGTATTTTGTGCAATACCAACAAAAAAACATCACTCG
This sequence comes from Armigeres subalbatus, assembly GCF_024139115.2. NCBI lineage: Eukaryota > Metazoa > Arthropoda > Insecta > Diptera > Culicidae > Armigeres > Armigeres subalbatus. Next base: position 113,671,833 of record NC_085139.1, on the reverse strand, counting down.
GTACACAGCAAGAACGAGCCTGGATGAGCGTTCCAGGACCGCGCGCGTGTTGAACGGTTAAAATCGTTCATGCGCGATATTCGTGTGCAATTTTCGTCCATATAAAAGTGGCCAACTGACGATCCTTCCTCCGACGATAACAGGATGTAGGTTTGGTCGATCAAAAATCTGCAGTTTCGGAAAATTTATGAGCCGACGATTATTTTGGGTATATAAAAATGTTTACGTAACATTTATTTTTTATTTTTCGGAACGTTCATGCCGGTCAAATTTAATTTTCAGTCTAATGGTTCTTTCTACCAAATGACCAATATTTTGATCAAATTAACAATTCGGCCGATCCCATTTTCGGCAGAATGCCCATTTTCGACCAGATGGGTTTCATTTTAATGGTTTGTTTGGCCAAAATGTTTGTTTGGCCAAAATGTTTGTTTGGCAGAAAAGTCCGTTTGTCCGAAAATGTCATGTGGCTGACTGTGTTATACGGTCATTTGCTGATTTGCAATATGACCCATAACTGCCAACCCATTTTGGCTAAACAAATCATTAAGCTGAAACCGATCTGGTCGAAAATGTTATTTGTCCGAAATGGGCATACGGCCGAAACAGCCAATCGGCTAAATTGTTCATTTGTTCAATCGAAAATGTCGTCATAATGACTAGTTCACCCGGTCTAGTTCATTTAGTCGAACGTCATTTCCGGCCGTATGTCCATTTCAGCCAACACTTTTGCCTAGATTGCTTTTGGCCAGATGGTTCGTACGGGAAATCCTTCGGAATATCATCGGAAAACTCCATTTCACAGGAAATTCTTCGAGTTTTTCATAGCCAATTCTTTAGAGTTTCTTCAAGAAGTTGTTTGAAATAACGCATATTGCCTTTCTCGTATACTAAGTATACGGTAAAGGCTATATGATCGCTCCAAAAACAAACTTTTTATAGAAGGCCCGGAGACCCATAGTGTTATATACCAATCGACTCAGTTCGACGAATCGAGGTGATGTCTGTGTGTGTGTGTGTGTGTGTGTGTATGTGTGTGTGTGTGTGTGCGCAAAACTACTCAAAAAATGTCACTCATTCGGGCACTTATCCTCAACCGATTTGCTTGCAACAAGTTGCATTCGACGCAGAATCCTGTCCCATTGTTTCCTATTTGAAATTGGCCAGATCGGACAATGGGATCAGAAGTTATGGCCAAAATACAAATTCATACGAAAAAATCGCGTAAAAAATGTCACTCATTTTTCGGGTACTTATCCTCAACCGATTTGCTCGCAACAAGTTGCATTCGACGCAGAATCCTGTCCCATTGTTTCCTATTTGAAATTGGTCAGATCGGACTATGGGATCAGAAGTTAAGGACAAAATACAAATTCATACGAAAATATCGCGTAAAAAATGTCACTCATTTTTCGGGAACTTATTATCAACCGATTTGCTCGCAACAAGTTGCATTCGATGCAGAATCCTGTCCCATTGTTTCCTATTTGAAATTGGCCAGATCGAACTATGGAATCAGAAGTTATGGCCAAAATACAAATTCATACGAAAAAATCGCGTAAAAAATGTCACTCATTTTTCGGGTACTTATCCTCAACCGATTTGGTCGCAACAAGTTGCATTCGACGTAGAATCCTGTCCCATTGTTTCCTATTTGAAATTGGCCAGATCGAACTATGGGATCGAAAGTTATGGCCAAAATAAAAAATTCATACGAAAAAATCGCGTAAAAAATGTCACTCATTTTTCGGGCACTTAGCCTCAACCGATTTACTCGCAACAAATTGCATTCGACGCAGAATCCTGTCCCATTATTTCTTATTTGAAATTGGCCAGATCGAACTATGGGATCGAAAGTTATGGCCAAAATACAAATTCATACGAAAAAATCGCGTAAAAAATGTCACTCATTTTCCGGGCACTTATCCTCAATCGATTTGCTCACAACAAGTTGCATTCGACGTAGAATCCTGTCCCGTTGTTTCCTATTGAAAATTTGACATATCGGACTATGGGGTCGAAAGTTATGGCCAAAATACAAATTCATAAGAAAAAATCGCGTAAAAAATGTCACTCATTTTTCAGGCACTTTTCCTCAACCGATTTGCTCGCATTTGCATTCGACGCAGAATGTCTCATATTTTCTTATTGAAAATTAGCCAGATCGGACTATGGGATTAGATGTTATGGTCAAATTACTATTTATTGTGAAAAGAGTTCAAAAAGTCTAGCTCACTTTCTTAGCACTTATAATGCATTTATTCCCCAAGCAACACAATTTCAACAAATTTGGTTGCAGTAACCATATTGTGACTGAATCATATATAAGTTACTGTGATTGATGTGCAATATGTGCTTTCAGGTCGCTCACAACAGATTGCATTCGACGCAGAATCTTGCCCCATTGTTTCCTATAGAAACTTGGCCGGATCGTACAATTGGGTCAAAAGTTATGGCGAAAATACTAATTTTAAAACTACTAAATAAAATGCCATTTTTTGCTCTTATGCTCATCCGATTTGTTTGCAAAAAATTGCGTTTGGCGAGAATTTTTTTATGCATATAAACAAATATGAAAAATAAGACCAATCCACATATTGGTGTTATTTTAGATTTTTTCAAACCTTTTGAACGAACGAGAAAGGCACCATCACCGCTAGGTGGATTAATCTGGGTTTTTTTTTTTTAATATTCGTGGAACATTCTTTGGAATTTTCTTGGGATATTTTCGCGAATGTTCATATATAGGTATTTATCAGAATTTAACGAAACGAAAATATTTTCGAAATTTCGAAAGAAATTCTTTGGTACCGGTAATGATAGTGAGTTCCATCATCAATAGACGGGGTCGATTTTCTATTCTTTCCTGCATTCCTCCAACATAGAAAGCTGTGTTGTAATTTCATTACCCGCGGTATCAATTTAGTCGTCGGTCGGTCGTTTCCGTTCGTTAGCTGCTACGCGCCGAAGGTAAATCGCAAATATAATTTCGCTTAACCTGAATCCAATCGAACCATCAACAACTAATCCATTTAATGTACCACATACCCGCGGTAAAAGCGAAGCCGTAGCTACTGTCCTGTCAAGTGCGAAGGGATTTCAATGGTGTCCCAAATGACAGTGCCGGAAAAGTTAACCCACATGCTTGTTCATTTTCGAACGACGATAGGGAGAAAACTTTCCCGATAGGTTCTGGAAATTTCATAATTATTTTGTGTGATGCTTGCAGGCACAACTGTCAACGACACAACCAACTTCAGTATGGGTAGGCTAGCGGGAAAAATCGAATTAGTTTCACCATTCATCGCACTAGCAGAGCCATGTTTTCAACGAGACTCTATTGACCTGTAGAATGGCTTGGATGTGTGGAAATTTCACTAACAACCAGTAAAGCATTTCAACCAAAAAAGCATGGTCACTGGTTTTTCGAAAATGTGAATGGTCATCGGTCACGAATGTAGGCAAAAGTTCAAAAAGGCTGCCACTGCAGTCAAGTGGAAATCATTGCTGCACGGCCAGACCAATACTTTTTCAATTTTACAAACTTCCATTTCAACTTTTTTTTCTCTCATATTCAACTATTTTATTCTAGCAGCCCTCGTCGGAACTAGAAAACGATAACGACCCACGCAACAGCAGTGCGATAGTGATATGCAAACGATGTTCAAATGGAGGTGAAATTTATGCGATATCGCACCAGGCAGTTCCATTCATTGGGGTACTCATCGCAACCAGTCAGTGCCACCCATCCCCCGTTAGTGCCAGAGTGGGAATGGCATGACATCACGTTATCAGATAATAACTTCTGGAATTATTCTAACGTTATGTCGGACGGAAGTTTGCCGAGCGATTCCATTGTTCGAGTCCGTTTGCCCGTGCCCACTAATTCCAGTAGTTTGAACCTCGGGGCACCGCACGATCGAGAAAAGAGCTAAAGCAGCGTTGATTACGGAAAAGCGTGTTGGTAGCACTTTAGCTATATGCGTTAAGAACGTGCTTCCGATAAACGGTAAACTATGAAGACAAATGAAGCTATTGTATGCCGAGTGAGTTATCGCATAGCCATGGCTGGGATGAAACGCCAATTACTTATTTAGTTCAGCTCACATATAAGTATCGCAGTAATGGGTGCACTTCTAGCTTTGAAAACAGAATTTTCAATTTTGCCCCATTTTCAGTTGATAAGAAAACGATGGACAATGGGACGTTATTTCACAAATTGAATTTCTCATCTCAATAAAATATAATATTCTTTCGAACCTCACTTCAAAAATTGAACGAACCTTTTCACCACCCGAAAAAAAAACCAATTGCGATCTTCTAGGATGCTGACCTTTATTTCCATTTCACTTATTCCCCTTGACTCTGCCTTGCAAATGTGCAATTTAATTTTCTTTTGAAGAATTACGTATCTGAGCGGGCGCGGCGCCAGTGAACCATGCTTGAGTGGCGGCGTTTTTCGGTGATTTCATCCATCCTTCGCTCACGCGGCGCTTCCACTATGACAAGTGAATTTTTTGAAGGACCTGGAAAAAGGCAAAATGTTTTAATTGCTGGACGAAATTAATTACCGTTCGGTTGAAACTTTCTAATGGCTTTTCCTTTGAACCTCTACAAGTAATCAAGTCAAGTCGGAACGGGTCGACCGATAAAATGGAAGGGGTGCTGCCGTGAGAAAGTTGTCTTTTACATGCTCAAAGGTTGCGCTTTCTTTGTTGAAAATGATACTGCTCGCTGACTATATACCACGGTGGGAGAAGCGCTTCCATTGGTTCTCTGATAAAACCTTTATCGGAATTGTTTACAATAAATTCTCTCCTTTTGGCCTTTACCGTACAACAAAACTGTATCAGAAGGCTAAAATTTCATTCGATAAACGAACTTTTCATAGAAGGTTCATAGAAACATACCGAGCAAACTGCACTGTTTCCCTGATTGTGACTATTAGTCTTTGAAGGCATGGGGCCAGCTTTTTCGGACCCATCTTGAAGAGGTCAGCTCCGAGGCTTCGAAAGGTTCGGATTGTTGCCAATCAGTTGATTACGGATAAAGCCCCCCTTCATAAATTTCAAAGGACTTCGCAAATATGACTCTTTTGACGTTGGAAAATGTCTTACCCGAAGGTACTGAGTGTCAAATCAGAATCTGAAATTGGGGACCGTCACAAAGCGTTTAAAGAGCCTTTATCTTTCGATGGATTTTTGTGGTTTATATATCGATTGAAACCCTCCAGCAATATCAGAACCAACCAATCCCGTTCATACATTCCCAGCACGGACATCAGAGTGATGTAAGCTTGTGACCTACCGTTTCATATTCTCCGGGTATAAAAAGGCTCATGATTCGCGCTCGCCCATCATTTCTATACGATGATCCACGGTGAGTGGTCACGGAGAGCGGTAACGGAGAGCGCACAGAACGGTAGCGGTCCTTGCTTCGATGGCGGTGGTTTCTGCATCTGTAGCGGTTTAGCGACCAACTATCGAGTGGCTATCGTCGGCGTCAGCGGCACTCCAGTGAAATTTTCTAGCATGGTTCTGGTTCTGGTTTTGTTGCAGGACCAATAAATTTATTTTTTTCAGGACCACCATTTTATACAAGAGAAGGTTGTTGTTTGAAGAATTTTGTTGCCGTCCGTAGCAGAACTACGAGGAAGCGGTGCGTCGGATGGAGATGCTACAAATATTTACTCTGTGGTAGTGAAATTTTGATTGCGATTGGGTAGGTATTGAAAATAAATCGATTCTCAGGACCACAATTTTGTGATAGCGAAGGTTTAGCCGAGACGAATTTTTTTTGAAGTGCAAATTATAATCGCTTGGCGACAGCAGAATGTTGCCGTCGGTAGTAAAATCAGCGCGCGTGTCAGAAGGAGAAGCTGCAAAAATGTTTTCGTATGGATGGAAATAAAACCTAAAACAAGTAGCAGGCTACCAACTAAAATTATAATCTTGAGGGTAAATTTCATTTGACTGCTACTGCTGCTATCCATGCTTTCTCTGGTGCGCGCTCGTGATTGTGCTATCGACGGAAACTATATGCCATCATCAAGCCATTTTTTTGTACTTTGATCAAAATTCATCTCGTCTCAAACTTACGAGCTGCGTTCACTGATGGTAGCCAATCGTTAGTACTTTAGACAAGATTTTAATCTGAGTGCTGCTGATGCTGACAACGACGATGACGATCGTACGACCGATGGTGGGGCCGTAGTCTGCTCTTCGCGGCATCTCGAACGAAATGGCTCGTGCGCGCGTAAAAGCTGCTTTCTTGTAATAAATAAAGTTAACCCAACAGCCACGCCCCTTTGGCATGTGTTACGGTTACACAATATTTGCACTCTTACCGATACACAAAGAGATGAGACTTATGAGTCTTCTTTATTGATCGCGCGCTTGGCTTTTCATTTCAAATGTCGCGGAGAGCGTATAGCGATCCCAGCATCGGCGGAGTTGCTGAAGCAGATTTTATTCTCGCCGATGGCGTGGATCGTATGGTCGTCATCGTAGTGATTCAAATAGTGGGCAAATTGACCACTTGGCGACGCCAGAAAGTTGCCGTCCGTAGCAGAATCACGAACGTGCGTCGGAGGGAGATGCTACAAATATGTATTCCCAAAGATGGCATCAGTGGCAGCCAAGTGAAATTTGCTCAAGATTATAATTTGGTTCTGTTGCAGTTTGTGATTGGGAAGGCGGATTATTGAAAATTAATCGGTTCTCTTAAGGATCACAATTTTGTGGAAGCAAAGGTTTAGCCGAGACGATTTTTGTTTCAAGTGCAAATCATAATCGCTTGGTGACAGCAGAAAATTTCCGTCGGCAGCAGAATCACGAGCGCGGGTCAGAGGAAGAGACGCTGCAGACAAGTATTCACATAGATAGCAGCAGTAGCAGTTAAGTGAAATTTCCCCTCAATTTTAGTGGGTAGTAATTTTTTCTCCAGATTCCACAATCTACAACATATTTGATCAAAAGGTGTCTCAGATACTTAACCATACTCATATTTCAACAAACAAAACAATAATAATTCTGGGCCAATCGCTTCCAGTCGCCCTGAACGTTGAGCGCCCTCAGGTCCTCTTCAACTGCAAAAACACGTGGCCTACGGCCTCTTTCGGGTTCTCTACTAAATATTATCTTCGCTTGACGTTCTTCAGGCATACGAACAACGTGACCAGCTCACCGTAGTCTGCCGTGTGGTATAAGCTTAATAATATCCAGCCCTTTATACACCTGGTACAATTCGAGATTAATGCGACGCCGCCAGATACCGTTCTCCTGTTTACCGCCGAGTATTGGCCGCAGCACCTTACGCTCAAACACTCCGATTGATCTCCGATCAGCCTTTTTTAACGTCCATGTTTCATGGCCGTATAAACCCACCGGAAGAATCAGAGTAGTATACAGCGCGAGTTTTGTTTTCATTTGCAGACTACGGGACTTAAGCTGGTTGCAAAGTCCGTAATAAGCCCTATTTGCAGATGCAATACGCCTTTTCACCTCGCGGGTAACATCATTATCGCACGTCACTAATGTTCCAAGATCCACAAATTCTTCACCATCCAGCACTAAGCATATGCGGTATTTCGAAAAATTTCGTTTCAGGTGGTTCGAAACGAAATTCCGCGGAATTTCGCGGAATTTTAGCATGGCGAAATCGCATTTCATGATTTCGTTTCGTTTCGTAAAATTACAAAAATTTCGCTAGAAAAAACTAGCTTCTAACGAAATTTAACGGAATTCCGCGGAATTTCGAAACAAATTTAAACTTAAATCGTTCTTTATATTATCAAAAAGTTTGGCTGCGCCGCTAAATAAATCGTTAAGTTATTTTCAAAACTTTAGGATATACAATGTTTTCTATTAACGCTTACTACATATCCTCATTATTAGTGGACAAATACGTATGAAGTTTTCTTCTATAAAACGTCTATAGTGTTTCCAAGCTTCAAATTTATATTTTGTGATATTTTTTACTATTTGTACAATATGAATGCGGAATCGATCGTGTTGCTGCTAGTCATGGGATGGTATCTTGTAGATGCGGATCACGCCAGCTAGTGTGAGAGAACGCGAATTATTTAGTGCGGAATCGATCGTATTGTAAAAGCTTATTAAACGAAGCACATTGAAATGTATTGGATTGATTTGAAACACAGTTTTCGTCTTCTTGTTTTCAAAATAACTTTGTTTACAATAAATATTCAGTCGCTTACCTAGGGGCTTCACATGAATTACCTTCTCTACTAACCAACGATTCTTTTCCCATAGCGCTCACGGAGATGCAGAGAATTCCTCGGTCTTTTATAACAGCGGTTCACAACCTGGGGTACATGTACCCCTGGAGGTACCACGGACGAAATGCTTAATGGTAGATGAAATACAATTTTAATCCAAACTTATTGATAAAGTTTCGTATTTTTTTTATTTCTAAACTTTGTCTTGTACATAATAGTGTAAAGGATGTATTTTGGACCACCCTTACGGGGGCTCTTATTTTGGACCACCAAGAGGAATTTGCACTCACTGGTCCAAAATATTAGCCTTCGAACTGGTGGTCCAACATACTTCCCTTATCCTATGCATGGCGATCATTAAATCATGGCCTATTGAATCCTGTCTTTCACAACCAGTACAATGGATGAAGAGATGTGGGACAAAAGATCAAAAGGGCAAAACCTCGAATGAACAAATTTTAAAAATCTTCTATGCAATCTACCGGGTCAAAACAGAATGTTGAATAATATGTTAAGAATATGATTCTAGTCTAGAGTCTACAGATTCGAAAGCCTCCATGAAGACATGACATGACATGACATGACAAAACATGAAGACTTTTTCCCGAAAACCTCAGTTGCATCGTTGCAAGAGAGTTGGAAGCATCCTTCTTCGCTTCTCGGAAGCCTCTTTCCAAGCATCTCGGAAGACTCCTTTCAAGTGACCCGGACTTTCTTTTAAGAGGCCCGGAAGCAAAGCTTTTTGCCTTTCTCGTATACTAAGTATACGGTAAAGGCTATATGATCGCTCCAAAAACAAACTTTTTATAGAAGGCCCGGAGACCCATAGTGTTATATACCAATCGACTCAGTTCGACGAATTGAGGTGATGTCTGTGTGTGTGTGTGTGTGTGTGTGTGTGTGTGTGTGTGTGTGTGTGTGTGTTGTGTGTGTGTGCAAAACTACTCAAAAAATGTCACTCATTTTTCGGGCACTTATCCTTAACCGATTTGCTCGCAACAAGTTGCATTCGACGCAGAATCCTGTCTCATTGTTTCCTATTTGAAATTGGCCAGATCGGACTATGGGATCAAAAGTTATGGCCAAAATACAAATTCACACAAAAAAATCGCGTAAAAAATGTCACTCATTTTTCGGGCACTTGTCCTCAACCGATTTGCTCGCAACAAGTTGCATTGTACGCAGAATCTTGTCCCATTGTTTTCTATTTGAAATTGGCCAGATCGGACTATGGGATCGAGAGTTATGGCCAAAATACAAATTCATACGGAAAAATCGCGTAAAAATGTCACTCATTTTTCGGGAACTGATCCTCAACCGATTTGCTTGCAACAAGTTGCATTCGACGCAGAATCCTATCCCATTGTTTCCTATTTGAAATTGGCCAGATCGGATTATGGGATCAAAAGTTATGGCTAAAATACAAATTCAATCGCGTAAAAAATGTCACCCATTTTTCGGGCACTTATCAACCGATTTGCTCGCAACAAGTTGCATTCGACGTAGAATCCTGTCCCGTTGTTTCCTATTGAAAATTGGCCATATCGGTCTATGGGCTTAGATGTTAAAGTCAAATTACTATTTATTGTGAAAAAGAGTTCAAAACAGTCTAGCTAGTGAGCTAGCACTAGCTAGTGAGTCTAGCACTTAGACTTCATATATTCTCCAAGCAACACAAGTTCAAAAAATCTGGTTGCAGTAACCATATTGTGACTGAATCCGGTCATATATAAGTTACTGTGATTGATGTGCAATATGTGTGCTTCTCAGGTCGCTCGCAACAGATTGCATTCGACGCAGAATCTTGTCCCATTGTTTCCTATAGAAAGCTGGCCGGATCGTACAATTGGGTCAAAAGTTATGGCGAAAATACTAATTTTAAAACTACAAAATAAAATGCCATTTTTTGCTCTTATGCTCATCCGATTTGTTTGCAACAAATTGCGTTTGGCGAGAATTTTTTTTATGCGTATAAACAAATATGAAAAATAAGACCAATCCACATATTGGTGTTATTTGAGATTTTTCCAAACCTTTTGAACGAACGAGAAAGGCACCATCACCGCTAGGTGGATTAATCTGGATTTTTTTCTAGAAATTTTCTTTTATTTCTGCTTCTTTAAAAAGCCTCGGATCTTTTCAAGGCGCTCGGAAGGGATTTTTGAATAGGCTTGACAGCCTCATTTTAAAAGGCTCGGAAGCCCACTCTCTTTCTAGAGGCCCGGAAATCTTCTTTTAAGCTTTCTTCTTTAAACTTTCTTTTTTTTTCTTTTCTCCTTATTTTGAAAGGCTCGGAAAGCTCTTCTCAAAAGGCTTGGAAGGCCTCTTTCAAGAGGCTCGAAGCGTCGGAATTCTTCTTTCAAAATGCTTGGAACCGTAGTCTCGAAAGCCTCAGAAGCCTCCTTTCAAGAGGCTTGGAAGCCTCCTTTCAAGAGGCTCGGAAGCCTCCTTTCAAGAGGCTCGGAAGCCTCCTTTCAAGAGGCTCGGAAGCCTCCTTTCAAGAGGCTCGGAAGCCTCCTTTCAAGAGGCTTGGAAGCCTCCTTTCAAGAGGCTCGGAAGCCTCCTTTCAAGAGGCTCAAGCCTCCTTTCAAGAGGCTCAGGCCTCCTTTCAAGAGGCTCAGAGCCTCCTTTCAAGAGGCTCAGAAGCCTCCTTTCAAGAGGCTCAGAAGCCTCCTTTCAAGAGGCTTGGAAGCCTCCTTTCAAGAGGCTCAAGCCTCCTTTCAAGAGGCTCAGAAGCCTCCTTTCAAGAGGCTCAGGCCTCCTTTCAAGAGGCTCAGCAGTCTCCTTTAAGAGGCTCAGGCCTCCTTTCAAGAGGCTCGGAAGTCTCCTTTCAAGAGGCTCAGAAGTCTCCTTTCAAGAGGCTCAGGAAGCCTCCTTTCAAGAGGCTCAGGCCTCCTTTCAAGAGGCTCAGAAGCCTCCTTTCAAGAGGCTCAGAAGCCTCCTTTCAAGAGGCTCAGAAGTCTCCTTTCAAGAGGCTCAGAGTCTCCTTTCAAGAGGCTCAGAAGCCTCCTTTCAAGAGGCTCAAGTCTCCTTTCAAGAGGCTCAGGCCTCCTTTCAAGAGGCTCAGAAGCCTCCTTTCAAGAGGCTCAGAAGCCTCCTTTCAAGAGGCTCGAAGGCCTCTTTCAAGAGGCTCAGAAGCCTCCTTTCAAGAGACTCAGAAGCCCCCTTTCAAGAGGCTCAGGCCTCCTTTCAAGAGGCTCAGAAGCCTCCTTTCAAGAGGCTCAAGCCTCCTTTCAAGAGGCTCAGAAGCCTCCTTTCAAGAGGCTCAGAAGCCTCCTTTCAAGAGGCTCAGAAGCCTCCTTTCAAGAGGCTCAGAAGCCTCCTTTCAAGAGGCTCGGAAGCCTCCTTTCAAGAGGCTCAGAAGCCTCCTTTCAAGAGGCTCAGGAAGCCTCCTTTCAAGAGGCTCAGAAGCCTCCTTTCAAGAGGCTCAAGCCTCCTTTCAAGAGGCTCAGAAGCCTACTTTCAAGAGGATCGAAGCCTCCTTTCAAGAGGTTTGGAAGCCTCCTTTCAAGAGGCTCAGGAAGCCTCCTTTCAAGAGGCTCAGAAGCCTCCTTTCAAGAGGCCTCAAGCCTCCTTTCAAGAGTCTCAGAAGCCTCCTTTCAAGAGGCTCAGAAGCCTCCTTTCAAGAGGCTCAGAAGCCTCCTTTCAAGAGGCTCAGGCCTCCTTTCAAGAGGCTCGGAAGCCTCCTTTCAAGAGGCTCGGAAGCCTCCTTTCAAGAGGCTCGGAAGCCTCCTTTCAAGAGTCTCGGAAGCCTCCTTTCAAGAATCTCGGAAGCCTCCTTTCAAGAGGCTCGGAAGCCTCCTTTCAAGAGTCTCGGAAGCCTCCTTTCAAGAGTCTCGGAAGCCTCCTTTCAAGAGGCTCGGAAGCCTCCCTAGCAGCACAATCTGAAGCGATTTGGTTGCAGCAACTCAAATGTGACTAAATATGGTTGTATAAGGGTCATAGAAACCTTTGTGCAACATGTTTGCTACTCGGGCTCCTTTCAAGAGGCTCGAAAACCACCTTTCAAGAGGCTCGAAAGTCTATTTTTAATATGCTCGGAAGCCTTATATAGTCAAAATATTTCCTACAGTCAGTCCCCTGATGTAAGAACTTAATTTTAATTGGGAAGTTTAAATAATTGGAAATTTCAGAAAAGTTCATTGAGAGCCATATATTCCGTTAGATTTCAGGTCCATTTTTGATATACTTGAAGAGCTACGACCTATTTTCATTTACAGCAAAAAAAAATCATAGGGGGTGCCTCAATTAATGCAAAAGTTCGAAGGGTACCTCTTAAGAAAAAGGTTAAGAACCGCTGTTTTATAACAATGAGTGTTAAACTAATTTTCCTCTCCTAATCCTAAATTGACTGTAAGGACGTGACCAGCATCGTTATCGGTCATGATTTGGAAACTCCGAAGCAAGTATACAATAAGAATAACTTTTTTGTATCCCAAGAATATTATTTAATTGGTGAGCTGTGCATATTTGCTGTTTCTCGGACAATAATGATTAGCAATTACGATGTGTACAGTTAATCAAGCTAAGCTCTTCTTTGACTATTTCCACAATATGTAAGGAACATTGAAGATTTGTGGGCATTTCTTGATCTTCGCATGGAATTTGCAAAAAAAAATCCAGAACGAGTTGAAAGATCATTAAAATTGCTGAAAGTTCTTTACTTATGACTGCTTTTAGCTCATACTATTAACCATACATACTATTCTCATATGCCAAGGACACACAGACAATAGCTCAGTTCGTCGAGCTGATTGTATATAAGACTATGGGTCTGTGAAATTCGATCTAAAGTACATATCTTTGTGCATTTTAGAAAGGTGCAAAGGATTCTTCTAGTGAGCTGATACAGACTTTTCAAATATCAATTCTCTATCTGTGTATGCGCCTGGAAGATGTGGATACACAATTGAGTATCCCACTAAATAAAAACCCAGATTAATCCACCTAGCGTTGGTGTTGCCTTTCTCGCATTTAGTTAAGACACCAACCTTATATGGAGTTTATATGGTCCGATATACCATTTTCGTCATAACTTTTAAACGCAATGTCCGATCGTTATAAAATTCAATAGTGATCAACAAGGCTTTGTCCCCTGTCGAATGAAACTTGTTGCGAAAACATCGGTTGTGGGTTACTATACGAAAAGTTGTCTAATGTTTTTTATAGCTTTTGTGCACACACATACACACGGACAGACAGACATAATCTCAGCTCGTCGAGCTGAGTCGATTGGTATATAAAACTATGGGTCTCAGAGTCTTCTATAAAAAGTTCGTTTTCGGAGTGAAATGATAGCCTTTCGGTACAACTTAGTTGTACGAGAAAGGCAAAAAATAAATTTAAGCATTAATTTTCTGATTTTGAATTAGCTCAATAGTATAAAACCACGCTGACAAGACAATATGTAGTATGCTTCAGCATAATTACATTATTCTTAAGTGAACTAAGGTTTTAAACGAAATTTGATTCCGTTTATGAAAAATCCCACAATTTCTAAAAAAAAATTATACTTTCTGATATGAAAGCGGCATAAATGCTGGGTTAATTGCCTTATCGCTAATGGTATATGCGGCGAGAATACGGTGATTTAGCACAGACTGCCCCTTCTGCTATTATAACTCTATTGGTCGTAAAACAGTTAATTGCGTTAAACCAATTTAATCAAAATTCCGCGGAATAAAAATTGAAATTTCGTTTCGTTTCGAAAAATTTCGAATCAAATGAACCTTGATTTCGTTTCGTTTCGATGTTTCGAAAGTAAATCCATATTTCGTTTCGTTTCGATCTGAATCAACATAGACATTTTAAATTTCGTTTCGTTTCGTTTCGTTAGGAAAAAGTTTGTTATCGCATACCCTTATCCAGCACTATTTCGCTACCACCTACCACCACTAATGAACCCACGTTAATTGCCAGCGACCATGTACTTACCATTTCCTTCACTCTCCTTGTACTTAAATAGCCAGAATTGTTCTAAAAATAACGGTTTCCATTTATTTTGATAAGTAATTCGCAAAGAAATTTCTTGGTTTTCCTGAAATAATTTCCGAAGGAAGTCCTGGAGGAAGTTCTGAAGGAACAACTGAAGAAAATTCTTAGAGTCTTGAGGAATTTCGGAATTTATCTCCGTCTGGAAGATTTTCTGAAGGAATCCCTGGAGAAAATTCCGAAGGAATTCTTGGAGGAATGTCCAAAGAAATTCATTAAGAAATTTAAGCATGTCGGTAATTCCTTTAGGAGTTCCTTTGGAAATTGCTCTAGGAATTCGTACGGAGATATCTGAAAATTCGTCCTAGAATTTTAGAAGGAAAAGGCGGCGGAAATTCCGAAAGAACTACTAGATGAATTTCCGAGGGAATGGAATGTCTTACCTGGAAAAATTCCAGTGGAAGGAAGTCCGAAGGAATTTTGTAGAATTTTTTAAAAGTAGGTATGTATGTAGTTATCCACCATCCTGACTTGAGTCTTGCTCTACATAAGGCTCCATCAAATATTACAGTCGAATTTAATTACCATTCTGCTTTTAATACACTGCTGTGTGAAGGGTAAAAAACGGAGGTTTCGGGCCCGTAAGCAGGGATATTTACGCGAAGCCCGCGGTATAGAGAGAACCTCCTTTCAACAGTGTAATCCAACAGACTAATAAATAAAGGGTGTGAAATGTTGCCAAAGCAGATTCGATAGATACGGGGAATTGACTGATATCCCATCGTTATAAGCTGGTTATGGAACAACTTCTCGCAAGGGCAGCTGATGTATAATTGGTAATACGTCCGTGTACTAAATGGAATAGTGTGGGTTCAAGTCCCACCGGCAGCCGAATCTTTTTTCGCAATATCTCTTAAAAACACCCTAAGATGGCAAACTTAACTATGTGTATCAAAATTAAACATCTTTTCCAAAAAAAAAACTAATAAATAAATTTGCAATCTTTTTTGAGCTTGGCTTTTTTGAGGAAGGGTGCGTCAAATCCATTACAGCTGTGGGGAAGTGTACCCATCTTACATGGGTCAATTTTTAAAGGTATTCCAAAACAGAATGACGGAATTTTTGAAGGTATACTAGAATGAGTTTCTTGATGACTTACCGAATAGATTTCCAAAAGAGTTATTAAAGGTATTTACGAAAAAAAAGGAGAAATTTTCGAATTTTCGGTCATATTCTAATATCTGCAATCGCTCGATATTTTGGGAGTTTTTCTCGCCGTGTATTTTTGATTCTAGAGTGAAAACTGAGTTTGTTTCACTACTGCCCGGGTTTTTGAAGAAATTCCTGGAGAAATATAGGAATTTCTAGGTGAATTCCAATAAATGTTTGGAAAATCCATTCAAAATTCCTTCGTAAATTACCTTCAGAATTCCTTCGAATATTCCTTCAGAAACTAATTTTAAAATTCTGTTCCGAAATCTTTTCAGGTTCTTTTTCGGTTATTCCTTCAACAATTAAGTCGACAATTTCTTCGAAAATCAAATTCCGAAAGTTTTCTCCCAAAAGGATTTTTGAACGTATTCCTAAAACAGTGTCCGAAGGTTTTCTTATAAGAAGTTCATGAAGGATTTCCATGGGTATCTAATTTTTAGGAATTTTCTAAGGAATTCATAAAAAAAAGTTTCTAATGAGTTACTGAAGAAATTCCCAAAAGACTCCATTAAGGAATTTCCGAATTAATCACTCAAGTAGAAGGAAATTCCTGAAGGAACTTTTGAAGAAATTTCGGAAAGAATTGAAAGAATTTTCCAAGAAATACCCCAATAAATTTTCAAGGGAATTCTTGGTGGAAGTTCTGAAGGAATTCATTAGGGAAATTTTAAATTATTTCTTAGAATTTCTTTCTAGGATTCTCTGAGGAATATCTTGAGGAATTTCCACACGATTTTCTATATTTATATCCGACGTACTTTCCAATGAACTCATGTGCTGTGATGCTGTGAAGATACAAGCCATAGCGATTAGGATGTTCTTCTCATCAGTCTGAGGCTAGCAATTGTACAAAAAACCCTAAAATTCATAAAAAGCATGATACGCCTTTCTGCGTGATTTTTTTTCTCATCTCAAAATTCTTCACACCGATTCACGCCGCCGCACGGTGGTTAAATCCGTGTTTTTAGCGCGTTTATTCAATAGTACATTTATTATGCAATTTAGCGTAACGGTGTCTTTGAGACATTTTATCAGGACTGACAATAGTCATTCTCGTCGTATGAAGAAACCGAAAAAAATTAGTCTTCGTCATAACATTGCACGACGCTACACCTATTCGTTTTCTTCGCGCCGCATGCGTACCACGACGATAGTCGCGCAACCAAAAGTTATGACGATTTTCGTCGTCACTTCTTCACACACAATTGATTGCACGTCATTATAGATGGACTGGTTAAAAACATAATGGCGTCTCAAATAAACAAATAGTAGGAACTTTGGTAACATAAATGTATCGATAACATTCTTAACGCTTTCATAGCCACTAAACGGCATATTTTGATATTGAAACTTTTTGGAACATGCAAAAAATGTGGAAATGGAAATGAAAAAGATATGATGAAAACCCCATTGTTAAGGAATTGTCAGCATAAAACGTAAAAAATCTCACTTGGTGTCTTCAACAAAGTTTTTCAGGAGAACTTTTACTACAACTTTCATGAAGAATCAAACCTTATATGTTGTGAAGTGGAATTTTTTTTTTATAACTCACTTTTAGGAGGATTGATCAGTAAACTGAATACCTGTAAAGAAGCGCGTTAACTTACTGATAAAATGTCTCGAAGACACCGTTACGCTAAATTGCATTGTTACTTATCTCCGCGGTTCGTGGATTGTAGAATCGAATCACTTCACATCGAAAGCACCGAGAGACAGTCCAACAACTTCGACTAACAAGTTCTTTCAAACAACAGTCAATTTGTTTCAGTAAACTCGCCTCTCATTAGTCTTATCACAGTGTCACTGGCAAATAACCATGCCCAAGGATTTAGCCACTTATTTCTTCCATTAATTAGTACGACTAATCTCAAGTAAGACACTAAACCTTTTTATTCACCTACGTAAAGAAATACACAGTTTTATTCTAATCATAAGCGACGATTGGGAGATAGTTCTTTATTCCCACGAGATCGATTGGCTACTATTGGGCCGGTTGTTTTTGACTACTTTAGGTACCTCTCTAGTTACTCACACAAGCTAACAATCTTCGTGCATGGTTTTAATGTGTTATTGTTTCTTATCTGCGTTATCAGTATTGCATGGATGTTTAAGTGTCTATTAGAGGTGTTCAATTTCGTGTTCGTGTATAACAGTTTATGTACTAATTTTATGCGACAATATTATTAAATTTTAACTTATTATACTGGTACTCTTTTAACTTGTTTTGATACTTAAGTCTAACACAAATTGTATATCGCTCTACATAACCGGCCCTCTTGAACTAGCTTCAATTTACTTTAACAATAATTTAAATAGAATAGAATAGATGTCAACTGTTAACATAAATTCGAAACATTTAGCGGCACTGATGATCTAGTAGCTCGGCGCTCAGCCTCATCGATAGGTAATGGGCAGATACGGTTGACTGCTCGTTTATACACACCAATGCCTGTTTTCACCGTCACAACACGAACTACTCCGTCGGAGCCAGGATGCAAGTCGATGATTCTCGCCAATGGCCAACAAAGTGGTGGCATATTATCCTCTCGTAGCACGACGATATTACCGATCTTGATGGGGTTGTTCGGCAGGTACTTTGTTGTCATCTGCAGCTGCGTGAGGTACTGTCTGCTCCATCGTTGCCAAAAGCGTTGCATCATTTGCTGGGTTTGCTGGTAGTGGTCAAGACGGTTTGTGGGGATTTTCGTTAGATTGGGTTCAGGTAGGGCTTTCATAGCCGACCCTATCAAGAAATGTGCAGGTGTAAGCGCCTCAAATTCAGTAGGGTCGTCTGATAAAGGAGATAAGGGTCTTGAGTTCAGAGCGGCAGTGATCTGAACTAATAGCGTGGTGAAGTCGTTATGGGTTAACTGTTGCAGGCCGATTTCTTTCTTCAGTGCGGTTTTCACGGAACGCACTGCGGCTTCCCATAAGCCTCCAAAGTTGGGGAGCCCGTGGAGGAATAAACTTCAAGTAATCCCTTGCTGTGAAAGCTCTTTGTTGATGGTAGTATAGCTAATCTGGTTGTTCAGTAGGTCATGTAGTGATTTGAGCTCATGGCGTGCGCCAGAAAAATTTGTGGCGTTATCCGAATGTATTTCAGATGGGATTCCACGGTGGCCGATGAACCTTCTCAGAACAGAAAGAAAACCAGCGGTAGATAAATCGTGTGCCATCTCTAGGTGCATTGCCTTCGTGGAAAAGCAGACAAAAACCGAAATGTACACTTTGGTTGGTGCTGCATTGCGACGTAGTGGCTTTAAGTAGAATGGCCCACAAAAATCGACTCCAGTTATCAAGAATGGCCGCCCTGGACGTACACGACCAGCTGGTAATTGACCCATGGGCTGTTGAATCGGTACTGGATTGGTACGGAAGCATTGAATACATTTCCGAAGCACGGTGTTCACAACTTGCTTTCCGTGTATGGGCCAAAACTCCTGTCGTATTTCAGATAATGTTAGTTGGGGCCCACCATGAAAGGCGCGGTGATGAAAGAATAGTACGATCTGATCCGTGAAAGGATGATGGTTCGGCAGAACCGCAGGATGCTTGGTAGTGTATTCTTCATTCGAGAAACGGAGTCTGCCACCCACTCTGATGATTCCAAAGTTGTCAAGGAAAGGAGACAATCTTTTCAGACTTGATTTGCGGTCGACTGGTTGTTGTTTGCTTAGAGATTTAATTTCACCAGAAAAACGTTCAGCTTGAGCGATCCGGGTAAGTGCCTTCTTAGCTGATTCTATCTCTTCGGGAGACAGAAAGGTGGAAGCTTTCCTGTTACTCGGGTTACGACAGTTGTTTGCAAAACGAATGCAGTACGCAATAATTCGCAAAAGAGAAGGCAGCGATGAACGTAAGCTGAAGATTTCATTGGGTTGATCGTCTACTGTAACGTTGTGAATAGCTTTACGAGCTTCTAACTGCTCTTCAGAAGGGTTATCCTTTTCGGTTGTTTGCGGCCATGCATTTTCGGATAACTTTAGCCATGAAGGTCCTTGTTTCCACAACTGACTGTGCAGAAAATGTTCTACTGTCATACCACGCGAAACCAAATCCGCAGGGTTTTCCTTTCCTGCAACGTGGCGCCAAGAGTGCGCATATGTAGCAGTTTGAACTGTTGAAACTCTGTTCGCAACGAACGTTTGCCAAGAGTTGGGAGGCGCTCGTAGCCAATGTAACACGATCGTACTATCAGCCCAGAAAATCGTACGAACAGCTTCCAAAGACAATGCCTTAACTACTCTCGAATGTAAAAGTGCAGCTTCCTTGGCGGCACAAAGCTCGAGTCGGGGCAGCGTCAGTCGTTTGAGCGGAGCGACCCGTGATTTTGATGCCAGTAGTTCAATTCGTACGTTTCCTTTCTCATCTGTCGTTCGTACATACAAGCAAGCACCGTACGCCAACGTAGAAGCATCAGCAAAACAGTGGAATTGGATATCTACCCACTTGGAAACAAAAGCAAAGCGACTTATTCGAAGTTCTGACACTTGTCCCAGCTGTGAATGAAAAGCCTTCCACTTTCTTTCGATGTCAGCCGGAACAGGCGTATCCCATCCTTGTTTCAGCAAAGCGAGCTCCTGCATCAACATTTTCGCCACGATAATAACGGGTGATATTAATCCGAGCGGATCGAAGAATTTGGCAATTGCTGATAGAATGCTTCTCCTCGACCATAATTGCTCGCTCAATGTGACGTCATAGAAAAATCGTAATTGATCAGACCCAGGCTCCCAGGTGATTCCCAAGGTTTTCACCTTTTCGTCCGGGTTTATTTGAAATGATATGGACAGATTTGTCCCTAGTTGATCGGCTGGAATATTAGCCAACACTTCCGGTCGATTTGAACACCATTTGCGTAAAACAAATCCACCTTTCTTCATTAATGCAGTAAGGTCCTTTTGAAGCAGTATAGCCTCGTCCACGTTTGGTGCGCCGCCGATGTAATCATCCACATAAAAATCTTTCACTAAGGCTTCAGCCGCTACAGGGTATTCCGCTCCTTCATCCGCTGCAAGTTGGTGCAAAACACGAATAGCTGAGTATGATGATGGGGTTAGCCCATATGTCACAGTTGTCAGCTCAAAAACCCTTAAAGGTTCCTCCGGGGAAAAACGATAAAAAATGCGCTGTAGTCCAGTATCATCATCATGTAGGCGTACCTGTCGGTACATCTTCTCTACATCGCCGACTAGTGCAACTTCATGCTTACGGAAACGTATCAGCAGACTTAGGAGTTCATCCTGAATGATTGGACCTTTCAGTAGCGCATCGTTCAAAGAATAACCAGTGTCGGTACAGGCTGAACCATCGAATACTATGCGTACCTTCGTTGTAGTGCTGGATTCCTTCAGCACAGCGTGATGTGGCAGGTAATATTCCTTTTTCGTGCTTTCCGACGACACTTCCTTCTGGATCACATCTTCACTTATCTCCTTCATGTGTTCAAGGTCCAAATACTCTTGCATAAAGGCATTGTACTGCAAGCGCATGTCCGGCTTTCGCTCCAACTGACTTTCCTGCTTCCTGAATCGCGATAATGCCATTTCACGTGAATTACCCAACATCTGCTCGAAGTTTACATGTTTTGGCAAACGTACAACGTACCGACCGTCCTCTGTACGACTAAAAGTTTTCACGAAGTGACGTTCGCAATCCTGCTCCTCCCTCGACCAAAGGGGTTTCTCTTCCACGCTCTCAACTTCCCAAAATTTCTTCAATTGTTCCACCAAGTCATCAGATGTAGCCGCCACACAACAGCTAACTGTTTTAGTTGACGTTTCTGAAACTTTCCCTGAGACGATCCATCCGAATACTGAGTTTATCAACATTGGCAGACCAGGACCCAACTTGATTCGCTTTATTTCCCGCTCGAACAGGAAACGATAAAAATGCTCCGCTCCGATAAGTAGATCCACCTGATTGCTGCTATTGAAGTTCGGATCAGCCAATTGAATATCCTTTGGTATCTTCCAATGTGCCACAGGCAAGTTAGCCGATGGGAGTTCAGATATAACTTTCTGCAGCACTAGGAAATCCATGCCAATTGAAAAATCGTGAACTCTCGAACTGACTGTCGCGTTTACCTTGAACCTTGCACGCGTTTCGGCTTGCCCAATTCCGCTGATAGGTACGTTGATTGCACGCCGCTTTAGACTTAGTATCTGGCAAAACCGTTCGCTCATGATGTTCGCCTGTGACCCGTTGTCAAGCAAGGCTCGAGCTAACTGCTTCCTTCCGTGATGATCCCGAATGAACAAAACAACCGTAGATAACAACACGATTGAAGTCCTGCCGTCCTTAGTCCCTACGTTGTATGATCCAACCGCTCCTTGATCGGTGATATCTTCTTGATCACCCTCCGCTTCATTAGTAGCTAGCGTCGCTGTCACCGGCTTCGTATTCCGTTTGTTTCCCGACTGTTGATTGTTACCGGATCCACTGCTGCTTAGAGGAAATCCTGGATGGATCAGCGTATTATGCTTCTTCCCACAGTCACGACAGTTAAACTTCGAATTGCAATCCCGCACCCAATGCCCTGACTTTAAACAATTGCTGCATAACCGCTTCCCATTAACGAACTGTAACCTTTCCTTCAGAGTGGAATTCAGAAATTTGTCGCACCGCCCCAAGAAGTGCGACTCTCCGCAGCAAGAGCAGGTTAAACTACCCCTTTCACTATCGGTTGCGGAATGAACCCCCACTTTTGATCGCCTAACATCCACTTTTTGTGAGCTACACGACTCGATATTCGACGAAACTGCTTCCAAAACTCTCGTCCGTTTTTCCAAAAATTCACCAGTGTCGAAAACGTTGGATCCTTCGTTGTTGCAGCATGGTCTTCCCACATTTGAAGCGTCTTCATGTCCAGTTTAGAACACATCCAATGTACTATCATTGCTCCCCAATGCTCTGTCTTTTCTCCCAGCTGCTTCAAAATCTTCAATCGTTGCTCGAATTCATCCACTAGTGCGTGGATTGCCGATGCTGACTCCTTTTCCACCTTTGGATATTCCATTAGCGCTTGTAAATGCCTTTTCTTTAACAGATACTCGTTTGAATACCGCTTCGTGATGGTCTCCCAGGCGATGAGATAGTTATCGTTTGTGAGAGCAAGTGATTCGATGAGTTTCGCGGCTTCTCCTTTCAATGCCGACTTAAGGTAATGAAACTTTTGTACGTCACTCAGCTCGATCGAATCGTGGATAAGTGACACAAATGTCGATTTAAACGACAGCCATCCCTTATAATCACCATCGAACTCCGGCAAGGAAATCTGCGGCAGACGTACTCCGGTATGCGCCCCAGGCGCCAGACCATTCCGCGTATTGTTTAAATCTGCAGGTCCAGGTACGGGTGCCAGCCTGGATAGGAATGCTGCCCGTAGACGATAATACAGCTTCTCGAATTCCTCGTACGCTTGGTTGCATTCCGCCTCATAGTTTCCCTCCGCATCCAGTTCAGCGATTTCCTCCTGTATTTCCTCGAATTCTTCGAACTTCACCTCGATTTTATCTATTCTCGATTGAAGTTCGCCCGCATGAATATCGGGGTTATAACTTCCCAAAAACTGTTCATGTCGCTGTAAAGTAGCAACTATGCGCTCACGCTTTTTGACCTTTTCCTTTATTTTTTTCTCAGACATTATTCCCACGACCACTACCAGCACAGCAATCCGAAATACGAGCGACGACGATCGAAAAAGAGAATGAAAACCACCCAAGAAGCACTGCAATTCACCAAGTAGGGTTGTTGGACAGGTACTCACCTGAGGCCTGTCTCAACAAGGCCTTGTATTCTAATAAATGCCGCTTCTGCCGGCCCCCGTGGACTAGCAAACCATGAGTTGATCGTCGTCGTACTTCGAATTGAGGCGTTTACAGCAAATGCAATCAGAAATTCAGTATGCGTTGCAGTTATAATTCTCCAAAATCCAGCAATCGTCCAAAAGGAGAGATAATCCAAAATAGCACTGGCTTGAAATCTAAGCTTGATTGGAAAGGTACTAACCTTGCACCTGTCAATAACAGGCCTTGTATGTTGTTAAAACTCTCCTTCACTCCAATCAACCACCCAGCAAACTATAACTCCAACCCAGTAAATCGTATCACCATCCACGCAAATTATGACTTCCGTCCAGCAAATCAATTCGGTTTGATAGCACTAACCTCGAATACTCCTAGCTGATGCAGTCCCTTCTTGATAGTATCACCCAGTACGTAGTTTGTTGCGCATTCCACCTATCAATATCGATCCTGATATCCGATCCGCTTTCAAAATTTCGCCACTCGCAGCCAACGATCACGTGCACCAAAAAGGATCAGAAAAACCACCATATAGCACCACCTTGATGTGTTATTTTATTTGGACAGGCACTCACCTGAGGCCTGTCGACAATAGGCCTTATAGAAGAAATGTGTAATCTCCAAAACAGCAATATTTTTCTCCAGTACCAGTATTTTTCCACTTTCGCAAATCCTCTCGATCCAAAAGATGTGTGCACCAAAAAGTCCTTATCGTAGCACCGTTTATCCAGTATCTTAGATCCACAATATAAATTCCCAAGCCATGCGACGTTGCAACCAGCAGTCGAATCCAGCAAAAAAAAACAAAACAAAACTCAAAAGTACCAACAGATTGTTTGGCGATAGTTGGAAAGCCACTCACCTGTGGCCTGAGTCATGCAGGCCTTGTATTTCAATTTACAGCTGGTGCAACGGCAAGTTTTCCGACGGCTTGTCGCACGACAGTGCAGTGGATAGAACGACGATGTAATTTTGTTGTTGTTGATGAGAGTGAGATCCTTGGCAGTTGACCAAACGCTTTACCTCAAAGATGTCTTCCTTGAAGGACTATTCTTCGCGCGAACAATACAGTACTGGATAATAGGCTTCACTAAATGATCGAACGGGAAATACTAAATGATCGATAACATCCTTGGCTTCTACAATTGCATATATCCTGGTCACGGCACCACTAAATGTTACTTATCTCCGCGGTTCGTGGATTGTAGAATCGAATCACTTCACATCGAAAGCACCGAGAGACAGTCCAACAACTTCGACTAACAAGTTCTTTCAAACAACAGTCAATTTGTTTCAGTAAACTCGCCTCTCATTAGTCTTATCACAGTGTCACTGGCAAATAACCATGCCCAAGGATTTAGCCACTTATTTCTTCCATTAATTAGTACGACTAATCTCAAGTAAGACACTAAACCTTTTTATTCACCTACGTAAAGAAATACACAGTTTTATTCTAATCATAAGCGACGATTGGGAGATAGTTCTTTATTCCCACGAGATCGATTGGCTACTATTGGGCCGGTTGTTTTGACTACTTTAGGTACCTCTCTAGTTACTCACACAAGCTAACAATCTTCGTGCATGGTTTTAATGTGTTATTGTTTCTTATCTGCGTTATCAGTATTGCATGGATGTTTAAGTGTCTATTAGAGGTGTTCAATTTCGTGTTCGTGTATAACAGTTTATGTACTAATTTTATGCGACAATATTATTAAATTTTAACTTATTATACTGGTACTCTTTTAACTTGTTTTGATACTTAAGTCTAACACAAATTGTATATCGCTCTACATGCATAATAAATGTACTATTAAATAAACGCGCAAAAACACGATTTTCGTCACTGTGCGCCGCCGCCGCCGAACATTTGCTTACGGCGTGACGCCGCCGACGCCGCTGTAAAAATGGCCTTACGCCGCCGCTATTCACAAATACTTCGGCGCACAGGTCTATTTCGGCCTAATAGTCTATTCTGCCAAATGGTATATTCGGCCAAACACGATAATACAACCCAGAATCAAACCCAGTCACCTTAAGCATGGCCTTGCTTTGTAGCCGCGCATCTTACAGCACGGCTTAAGAAAACCCCTCATCCGTTAAGAAGCTCCCATCATTATCCCTGCACTTTTTGGCTTGCAGGATGCAAGCCAAGGATGCATCAAAATGAACATTTCAAATATCATTTCGTTTCATTTCGCCAGGAAAAGTTCGATTTCGTATACCCTTAGGGTAGGGTTGATATACTGAGGCATAGATCGAGGATTTACCAAGAAAAGCGATATAGACCGTGCCCCCTAGAATAGAGAGAACCCACGACCTCCTGCATGTGAGGCGTTAACGAACTTTTTCTAAAAGTTATTTACAATTCGGAATTTTGATTAACATGTAATGCCTACAACTTTGTCAAACAGATCATTGTTCTCAATACAAAGTGTAAGGCTTGACAAAATTTCAACAAATTTACGGAATGTTATCCAGTAACCTTGCGAGCAAAGGCGTAGGATTGTCAATCCGGAGATGCCGAGTTCAATTCTCGGTCCGGTCTAGGATGTTTTCGGGTTGGAAGCTTTCTTGACACCCTGGTCATAGACTTGCCACACTATGTACATATTCATGCAATGAGCGTTGAAAAGCTAGCAATTAATAAAACAAGATCCATAAATTACGTAACGCATAAACTTGCCATTTTCAACCCCCCTCTCCCTTATGTCACATTTTTTGTATGGATCATTTCAATTTTTTGTATATATTGTCACACTTCGCGAAACCCCCCTCCCCTCTAAGCGTTACATAATTTATGGATATTCCCTAACTGAAGAAATGCTAATAGAATACTAAAATAGAAGTTGAAAAGCAGGCCAAGTTCCAGTTGAAACGTAGTGCCATTGAAGAAGTAGAAGAAGATGAAGAAGTCGGAATGTCATGACATTAATGTCATTTGACATTAATTCGGCTCCCACGCCGCCAATTTCAGATTTAGCGCAATGACCTATTGGAAAATGTTTCAGGATTGTTGTATAGCAACTTTCCATAACATATTTCTAATTGTTATGCAAATCGCATTAAGCATATATTATATTTGGTCTAAGATTTACATTTCTATTTAAAGCTATTGCCGGATACATCATAAAACATTCACACAAAAACATTGAATGCCGCCAGTTTATTTTTTTATTGTTTTTACTTTATTTGCTGATTCCGTCTGGTACCTCGAGCCGGCTGTAATATGAACTGAACAGAGCTTTATTTGGCGCTCAACGTGTGTGTTGTATTTTAAATTCTACATTTGTAGTTCCAACAGTAAAACTATCTCAAGTATCTTTTCAAAAACATCGCTTCAATTCATAACGCAGTGAACTAACTCAGACCTTTCACAGGATCAGTTCCTGACATCGCCAAGCACTTCTAACATTTTCCCCCGCCCGCAGCACGTATGAACCGTACACAAACAGCGCCGTACACCGTCACCGTAGAGGTGAAACTTTTGAATTGATCTTTCTGCTTTATTCGCAACGATTGCAGCATGGCGAAAGGGGAACTTTTTTGCATGCACTTGTGAACGCATACCCAACAGAGATTACACTATGACGAACGATGATGTCGAGGACGTCGGCAAGAAGTCAACGAAACATGTGTGCGGTTATCATTTGCATTTTAGTAGTTTGTTCGAGGGCACCACCGCTCGCTCACCTGCTGCTCCGGAAAGTGCATTTCCATACCGGAGCGGAATAGTGAACTCTTCGTTACGAACGATGGAATCTTTTCAAGAGGATGGGAAATGTAGGTAACATTCACGACATTCCTGTTTCTGCTCGCATCAAGATCCTACTTCAAAAATGAATACCTAGGTGCAAATATGTGTACTCGTGGCACTTCAGAACGAATTATATCACTTATCCCTAGTCACTGGAACTGGCGGCGTCGTGGATAATATCCGTCGAGTTGGATATGCTTCAACTTAAACTTGGAATGCTGCACATAATCATGCAATCCCAACACCTCCCAAATGTCCTGCCAAACCCTATGTTGCAAGTGCCACAAAGCTTTTGTAACTTGTGCTTTCTCCCACACAAACACACATCCTCAGTCCAACTGGCTCGTACTGCACATTTATGAGCTCATTTTTCTTCCGCGCGCGGTACCAGTCTTTACGACGGCACTGCACTGCTGCACAGCGTGGAAGTCAAGAAGAGAAACTATGTGACAGTCTTGTAATTACAGCAAGTTTCGTCTGGTCGGAGGGCGGGGGATTGGTCGCCAAGTTTTTAACAAGAGCGGATCGCTCCCCAGTGTGGATAACGACCAAGGTACTAACCAGCAACCGGCACATTGTCGTCGCTCAGCAGCACCGTCGGGATTCATTGTAAAATCCACTCATCGTTGTCGTCGTTCTTTGTCGAACTATCTACAGCAATAGAAGAAGCTATTCGGGGGGTATGTCTATAGAGACAGGGCCGCGTGAGCGTCACGGATGTGATTACGACAATCCAAGCGTCAGAGTCGGCTCTAGGGTTTGTTTGGCGTGATTTACCCGCCCATGAAACAATATGCATTTTTAAAAGTAATAGGGACAAGCATTATATCTGTAGCATCCCTTTTTCCGTTCCCAATGTGAAAAACATTATCACAAAGCAGTTGCCAAAAAGATTAACAGATATCTTGAAACTATTTATAATAAGCTAAAACATCCAATCCTACTTCTATTCAGCCAAGATTTGTTCTAAAACCCGAAATTACGTTTAGACAGTTTATTTTTATTTTGCTTATTTTTATTAGGATAAGGGAAAAGCCAGTTTGAGTTCAACTCTTTTATGTTCTCTCTCAAAGTTTTTAGTCGACTGCCGACTTTCTGACGTAGGACTACGTCTGTGTTTTTCATATCAGTTTACACTTTGCGTTTGTGAAAATTAAAGCGTGCCGCGAAAATAGACTTTGAACGTTAAAATCTCAGCCGTTTATCGAGGGATTTTAATTTTTATTGGACCGTTCGATCAAACAAGAGTCAACGCTTCCAATGTTGATTTTTTTCAAAATTATTTTTCATTGATAATTCTAAACAAGTTTATGAATAAGTAAACTAATCAATCCCGATTTTATCGCAAACACAGACATCAACATTGCGCAACTTGCAGTATTAGCTACAATCCTCAGATCAAACAAGATCTCGCGGAGAGCGGACACAGTAGCATTGTCATGAAAGCTACATCAACATCGGTGATGATCCCAACAAACATTGAAGGTGGATGAAGTGCTTATATCATGACCAACAATGAACTTGTTCAGATAAAAAACTAGCTTAATCAGCTACAATTATTTCTTGGAGACCTTCCGGTTGTTGCTGCTGAGAATTCAACCTCAACGATTGTTTCTGCTGCAGTATAGTGGAAAATCGCCGTGTGATTGGCCAGCAGCAGCACTCAAGCGATATTTTCTCGCAAATTTCGGACTGTTGCTATTGAGGAGAAATGAGAGTAAATCGGACCATCACTACATAAAATAAAAAAAAATGAGCCGGGACGAGTTTTCTTCGAAGGTAGACCACAGAGAACAGACGTTGAAGCTACACTCGCCATGTTGTGATAAATTTTCACTGTTCATTTTGAAATAACTTTGGAATGTCGCCGTTATCCCGTGCATAATCAGCGCTAGCGTCATCAAAAAATGCCACTGTGCGCTAGTGTTGTTATGCATGCAAGAGCATACCAGCGCCATCGTGTTGTCAAAATGAGATTATGAGTTGCAATGTCGACGTCGATGGCGTTGAAGTTCGGTGTGTTTCTTTACACATGTTTTGCAAGAAATTTTGTTCGAGCCTCCATGTCTGTTCTCTGTGGGTAGACGGTCATACAGTTAGACGAGAAATAGTTGCCGTGCTGATTTTTTTTCGCATGGAAGGCGTCTATAATGTTTCAGCAGACAATCATCGAGTGGCTGACATTGGCGTCAGTAGCAGTGAATGGTCTCGTGCAGAGCATAGTCTTTGCTTCGTGGGTTCAGGTACAAAAAATCGCGTCGACGGAGTGACCTGTCAGGAGCGTACAAAATTGAGCCGTACAGTCTATATCTCCCGTAATTAACGTTCCAGCAAAAGCGGTCTGAGCAATTGACCGCCTAGCCTCAAGCGGTTCTATTTGCAGAAGACGACATTGTTCCGTTAACGGTGACAGGTTAGTCGGGTCGCGCAACCTTAGGAACCGAAGTGCATATCTCACGAAATCTTTGTAATAGTTTCTATTCGATCCAACTGGCATGAAATGGGCTGCATATGACAGCATTCGACTCCAGAATGGATCGTACCAGCGAACAGTAGTGGGCTCTGAGACAAAATGGATCTCGAAACTCGTCAGAAATTTTGAACATGAAACTCAATTGTCGATTGTCTTTGGCGATTATACCATTGTAGTGAACTCGAAAAGCTGCTGCATTCGGGTGAGACTACGTCCGGAGAGGTTACGAAGGTCTGCAAAAATACCCACCATATGGTGAGGCTCCAAGCAGTCCGTATCCCATTTTATTATTTTGTAAATGTTCGTGTCATCTGCGTAAAACAAGCGACAGTTGTCAGGTGGCAACAACGAGACATCGTTTATAAAAATCGAGAGGATCAGAGGACCAAGATTACTGCCCTGCGGAACTCCTGAGTTGTTGCAGAATGTTTCCAATTCCGACGAGCCTATCTTAACTCGTACCGAGCGGTTCATCAGCAAGGGCGTAGCCAGAGGGGGGCAATGATTGCACTTTACGATCCAATCATATTCAGAAATAGGTGGTTGAAATTCAAAAGATTCCCAAAAATTTAATAGGGTATCCAGAATCCATAATATATGAAAGTTCAAAAGAACTCGAAACATTTCGTGCTCGAGAATTCTCCTTGATAGAAGCTCCCTGGGAACTTCTAAATTTCTCCGGAAAGTTATCCACAAATGCCTCTAAAAATCGTTCGAAAATCCTTCTCATGTAATTGTAATTCCTCCTAATTTTGTAATTTATTTTTTTTATTTAATTTTTTATTTAATTTGTATTTTTTTTTCTAGGAAATTCATGAGGCAATTCCTTGAAGATTTATTTTCTTCTCTCCAAGTTTGACTTCTAGACATTTATTCGGCTATTCCCACGAAGCCACATAAACGAGAACGGTTCGAGCACCGCGTTTATGGTAAAATCCTTTCCGCTTATCGTTCTTTGAAATTCAGTGCCTTGCACCTTTCTACCCAGAATCGATCTTGTGCCAGGCACTGAATTCCAACGAACGATAATCGGAAAGGGTTTTACCATAAACGTGGTGCTCGAACCGTTCTCGTTTATGTGGGAAAATCCTGACCTCGTGACAATCAATGGTTCAGCAGAACCACAGTTGAGGATACACCTGTAAGAATTGAGTCCCTGAGGAAGGTCCCAAACGGACCGAAATGTTGAACAAGATTAAATAACAGTGTTTTGATTTTGTCAAGACTGAAAAGCCATCTCCGAAACATTAAACTACAGTCGAAATTAATAGTTTATTTCAGGAATGCATTTGAGAGTTCCTTCAAGAATACGTTCGGAATTTCCTCCCAAAATTCCATAATTGTACTCGTAAATCTATAAGAAATTCCTTTGGAAATTCTTCTAGGAATTTCTACGGGCATTCCTCCAGGAGCTCATCCTTTATTTCCTCTGGGATAACTTCCAGGATTTTTTTTGGGAATACCTCCTAAAGATTTTATTCTGGAATTCTTTCTGCAATTACTTCAGAATATCTTGCAAGAATTTCTCTTGAAATTTCCTTAGAAATTTCTCCAGGAATTTGTCCAAGAATTTGTCTCGCCGGAAATTCTTCCAGGTATTTATCCGGGAATTCCTTCAGGTACTTCTCCAGGAATTCCTTCAGGAATTTCTCCATGAATTGTTCTAGAATTCTTTCCGGACTTCATTCGGAATTTACTCCAAAATTTCATTCGGAAATTAATTTGAGAGTTCCTCCAGAACATCTTCCAAGAGTTCTTCCAGGAATTTCTTCAGAATAAACCCCCAGGAATTTATCCGGTAATTTCATAAGTAATTCATCTGGTACTACTTTCAGGATTTCATTTTGGAATTTCTTCATTAATTCCTCTTGGTATTTTTCCGGGAATTCCTTCAGATATTTCTCCGGAAAACCCTTCAGGAAATTATCCAAGAATTATTTCAGGACTTCCTAGTTGAAATTACTCCGGAAGTGCTTGTGGGAGTTCCTCCGAGAAGTCTTCCAAGAGTTTTTTCAAGAGTTCTCTCCAAGAGCTTCACAGGGTATTCCTGGGGGATATATAGCAGGAATTTCATGAGAAATGGGATTGCGGAAGTTCCTTAGAAATTCAACTCCGAGTATTCCACCGGCTGTTCCTTTGAAAATTCCTCCAGAAGTTCCACCAGTAGTTCCTTTGTGAATTCATTCAGGCTTTCTTTCGGGAATTCATTTAGCCTTTCTTAAAGAATTCATCTACAAATTACTCCAGAAGTTTCTTTGGGAGTTCCTCCGGAAATTCCTCCGGGAGGTCCTTAAAGAATTCTTTCCGGAATTCCTCGTAGAAATTTTACGGAAGTTCATTTGGGAGTTCATCCAGAAGTTCTTACAAGAGTTCCTCCTAAAATTCTTTCTGTAGTTCTTCAAGAAATTCCTCCAGAAGTTCCACCG
Organism: Armigeres subalbatus; assembly: GCF_024139115.2. Classification (NCBI taxonomy): domain Eukaryota; kingdom Metazoa; phylum Arthropoda; class Insecta; order Diptera; family Culicidae; genus Armigeres; species Armigeres subalbatus. The sequence goes on along the minus strand of NC_085139.1, from coordinate 113,639,993 downwards.
GCAGTTCCTCCGGGAATTCCATTTAAAATTCCTCCGGGAGTTCCTCTGGAAACTATTCTGGAAGTTCCTCCTCAGAGGAACGCCCGGAGGAACTGCCTGTGAAACTCCCGGAGGAATTCTCGTAGAAACTGCTGGTTAATCTCCCGGAAGAATTCCCGAAGGAAATACCGGAGGAGCTCCCGTAAAAACTCCTGGAGGAATTTCAGGAGGAACTCCTAGAAGAAATCCTAGAGGGCCTCCCGGAGAATCTCCCAGAGAAACTATCGGAAGAACTTCGGGAGGATTTTCCAGCTAAATTTCTGCAGAAAGCCTTAATAATTTCCTGACAAAAGCCTAAATGATTTCCTGGAAAAGCTACTGGTAGAACTCCCGGAGGAATTCCCGTAGAAACTCCCGGATGAATTGCCGGTGGAATTCCCGGAGGTACTCTCGGAGAAATTCTCGAAGGAACTTCGGGAGGAATTTCTGAAGAAACTACCGGGAGAATTTTCAAAGGAACCCCCGGAGGAACTGCCAGTGAAGCTACCAGAAGATTTCTCGGAAAAAAATCTTGGAGAATTCATCTTATATCTTCATCGGTGGAATTCCTGGAGAAATTCTTTGAAATTTTTACAAGAAATTATTCGAAACTTTAACGGAAAAATTTATGGAATTTACACAATAAATTCGAAGATTTTTCGCGAAATTTTCAGGAATGTTTACGGCAATTCTGCGGAATTTCCACGGAATATTCTTAGGAATTCCGCGGCACAATTTTCCAGATTGTTTTATGAGATACAGCACGAAAGAACTGTCTCATGAGTTTCCTGCAGAACTTATAAAAGAGTTTGTGGAGGATTTCTTGGAGTAAATATGGTGGAATTTTCGGATCAATTCCCGGCGAAATTGATGGTGGAATTCCTGAAGACATTGCCGAAGAAGTTGATGGGGGCATTCCTAAATAATCCCCGATAGAATTCCTGATAGAATGCCTAAAGCAATTGTCGAAGGAACTCCTGGGCAAAGCATGCGTATTGTTTTTTCTGCCTATTTTATAATAAATATTATTTCAGAGAGGATTTGTTTAGAAATTCGGATGTATGATTCTAGTTTTCTAAAACTTATGGAAGAATGCAGCATTTTTATAACAATTGTTATAGCCGATATTATATTCTTTCTCAATACTAAGTTCGTTAATAATCTTCTCCCTTTATTTAAAAATATCTGATGAGCAATAAATCATGCATTTTTTAATCCATTATTGTATTAATGATTATTGTTGTTCAATAAACGCACAACACGAACGTTGCATTGTGGACATAAATGCATCACGTTCATTGGTGTTGCGTTTTAGTACAAAACGTGCTTTTGTGATCTAGCCTTTACTGTTGGTTGTGGATTTGGTTTCAAAGTATTTGGAACTTGAAAGGAAATAGTACCAAACACTGATATTCACGTGTTTTTATAAAACTAATGTAAAATTACGATTCAGAAGATCTAAAAAAGTCGAGATTGGTGCCTCTGAAAACGCGAGGTATAATTTATTTTGATTCTGGACAGTTTCACCTTAACCAGCTCTCGATAGGCTTGACATAAACTAGTCGACTGTCTAGGCTTGATCTATCCGATACTGCGTGGCCCTGTTGCTTGCCTTTTTATGTTTTGCATAGGGTCTCTTAATTAGATTGGACCTGGATCTGCACCCAGTTTTGACAGCTTTGTTCGCATTAAGACTGAGACCAGAAAGACGTGGTTGTCAACATATCAACGAACACTTTCCTGGCTGGAATGATGAAGTGATAGCTGCTAGAAGGCCCATTTGGCTCGTCGTAGAGGTTGCTAGAGCTTGGATTTTGGGTCGTGCTGATGTGTGGAAGGGCCATTTGGCCCGACATAGCAAGGCTGGTTGGCCGAAAGCCAGTCGACTGAAATCCATTTGGCCGATGGTCACTAGGCCAAAAGTTGTAATATGCCATTCAACCGAACAATCTATTAGATCATACATCCGAAAATGGTAATTTTGCCGAAAAATACATTGGGCACAATATGTCACAAAATCTTAGACCCCCTCCCCCTTATAACCTGTGACATCATTGTAGAACGACCCCCAAACAAGAAAATGATCCCAGAGTGAATCCTCCAAGAACGGTTGAAGGACTTACTTCCCTGGTTACAGTGGTCGGAGTATCCTGGACGTTCGCTCTGTTGGGACATATTGCCCAGGTCAGGGTACTCAGTGCACCCGGGATGCGATCGTGAAGGGAGGAAATTGGGGCTCAGATCGGACGGTCTGGAGTGTACAATAATATTAGAGGGACCTACTGCGTCCGAGTTATTCCTGTGGCAAAGCGTTAGTCCAAAATAATCTTTTTCATCCATGTCTTTGAGTGCGCCAGGAGGATAGTCGTCGAAACGTCAGCCTTGGTGTTCGACACTTACTTGTTTGGTGATAGTTTTACTGGCAACTCCGAACTGTCCTGGGATTCAGTGAAACGTCGTGAACTGGCGCTAGTTAACGATAAGGTTCTGAATCCAGGGGCAGCGCAGAAATATGTCGTCAGGATCAAAATTTCCTTTCTTGATGAGTGCATGGCTGCCATTAACAGCCGTGGCAGTTTATTTGGCGAAGAAGATATTGCAGGGCCAGATTTGGGGGTGGGAGGAGGCGTAAGGATCATGGTCCTGGGCCTCCACAAAACCTTAAGTATCAAAGCCAACCTGCAAACTGTCGGCCCGGACCCCTTTCGATGTTCATACCTTCCAAGAGAAGGAAGGAAAAAGGGATCCCACTGATGATGTCACTCACCTTTTGTTTAATGCCGGGAAGTGTTACACAGAGGAAGTAGACCTTAATCACGCTAATAGGAATTCTTTCTTGGAGACGTACTCTAACGACTGGAAAGTATTTCTGAACGAAAGTACGTGAAAAGGAATCTGCTGCAGATTTGTGTACTTACCTTGCCAACCCATTTGTATTTGCTTCCAAAAGAACCATTTATGGAGGCGGTTGACCTCTTGAAAGGCTACAATCCGAGGCGAACAGTCGTTGGTCATCTATTTGAGATGATGATGAGTTGCGCTGCGCTTTGGGAGTCAAATTGGTTACCCTCGGAGGTGTCTGGAAAGGTACTACTGTCGACGAAAGTGTCTTGGGTGGTCATGCCTGAGTGACCTTTGAACCCATATACAGGGTCAATAAATTAGGCTGAAGATTTGAAGAAATGCTGGCAGAAGTCAGACTACTGCCGGCCCAGACACCGATAGATACTCCTCAGATCAGGTGTGAGAAAGGTGTCCGCACTTGAGGGAAGGGAGACCTCCGGGGGATCTAGACAGGCTCTTCGTGGAATCTTCGTTCAATAGGTGCCGGAGTCGGTCCAGTCATTCTGATGGGTTTTTGGCTTATGGTCTACCGGTGCCCGACAAACCAAGGCCCCACACTTTTTTCGTCCGCAACTGTTATCAGGCGCCGGGCAGTCTCACATGGGTGTTTTGGGTTGCAAGGAGTAAAAAACTTCTTCCCAAGTTGAGACGTTAGGCGAGTTTTCATTGTTGTTTAATGAGATATGTGGGGGGGGGGGTAACAACTAAGGGTTCTCTGATTGCAGCAGCGACGGCAAAAAATGCTAGACAGTGAATTAGGGTAGGAATCGGTTCAGATCGACAGAACAGCTGCGGAGAGAGGCAGCTCGACTATCCTGTTGCCATTTCAGAAGGTCATTCTTTATTCTAAAAGTTTGGACCTCAAATTGCTGGGACTCTAGCGAAGGGAGATGACGGAGTGGCTTTACTTACAGTTGTAGTCGACTTCAATCTTTTTCACTTCGTTTTCGGCCCAATAGGCGGGACAAGCTAGAATCTACATACCTAAGAGTAAAATCAGTAGTGATTCAGTTTCATTCCAAATTTTCGACCACTATTCTAGTTTGCATCTGGAGTAAAATAGAACAAACATGTTGGTTTCACCAGCAGTGTTCCATTCATGTTTTGCAAATTTTCAATTAATTAAAATCATTATGTTGCTGCCAAGAAAGGCGCCGTAATTGCAAAGTGGATTGATCCGTAGATAAAATAACGCATTCATACACCAAAACAATTGAAAAATATTTGAATCTCGTAATTCAATCGTGGTTCAAATCTGCAGAAAGTAGAACTGAGCGTCAACCAGTTTTATTTTTTTGACAGTTGACTTGTATAAAAAATGAATCTAGAACATCTGCTGGGAAAATTAATGTTTCAGATTCACATTCAAACTGACAGTCACTAACGATTTGAATCACTGCTGATTTTACTCTAAAGGCATTGAATTTGAATCATTCATACAACACGATATTTGATCGTTTTCAAATCAAATTACATAGTTCAAGCATAGATACTGCCAAGAATTAAAACATTCTCAACTTGTATCACAACAGAGTAATTAAAATCACGGCAGTAGATACCGTTTTCAAAGTTAACTAACTTTCGCCCCTACTAGGGAAAAGAAAGGCTTTTTACGCGATTAGTCACATAGCAGCTTCAAGTTATCGCAGAGCAAATCTTTTGAACCGACTCTGCTCGGCAGCAGCACGCTATACCTCTTCCAAGAACAACACGCGCGCGAAGGATATAAATTTCAATTTCAAATGTGATAGTTGCCATTGGAATCTATATCCATCATGATGGCTGCTCGCACGCGTTGGTAGTGGCAACGTTTGGCAGGAGTGGGAAATCCGCTTAGCTCCTCTGTGACATGTACCTCTACCGTTCCGTGGTGGGTGGGTCGGACGGCGTCAACGCAGAAGAAGTGCGGAAGCGAAGAACTTCCTCGATGCGCTCATCATGGCTATTGTCGCGGATCTACGGTGCCGGAGGTGGCGGTGCAGCGCGGATGCACATGCTCACACCCGGATGGAATAATGCTTTTAGCGTTTGAATTTATGTGTCTTTTCTAATCCGGTCTTTCACAGACGACGACTAGCTATGGTAGTAGCAGATGATTCGTCTTGGTAAAACTTCTGCGCTGCCGTCCATGTTGCTTGCAGTATATGCAGCTGGATGCAATATGCCATAGACGAACTCAAAGCAAAGGGAACGAATGAGGAAGCGTGATTCGCGGGAGTTAATTCCTCAATTCGTTCTTGTCGCAAGAAGGATACGAAACATGTTGGAATTGGATGTAAAAGCAGCAGATTGACTGTATGGAGGGAATTTGAGAATGAAACTTGATTGCGTTTCTTGACATGGGGTCGGCGTATCACAAGTGGCGTTGTCAGATCGTCAACTGAAATTCCGGTGGGAAATTTTAATCCTCTATAATGAAAAGTAAAGAGAACCAGAAATGTAACAATTCTGAATAAAGGCAGAGCAAGTTGAAGTTAAATAGTATGGTATGCAATATCGAAGACAAAATTTGTCAATCCAGTCGAAAGGAAGAGGAACTTTAATGCCGAATAAGGTTTTAATTTACCAAACATTTGCCAAAACCACACTTTCTAAACTGTGGATTCAAACTTTTAAACAGCACCAAAACAACCAAAAGAAAAATAATCTTATCGTCTCGCAATGAAACAAGATTCCGCTAAAACTTTCCATAGCCATTAAGCGCTCAAATAAATTCCCTTTCAAACTAAGACACTCACTGCATTAGTCCCTCATGAAACAGAGATGGGATCCATTTCGCCGCAGCTACTACTGCTGCAGAACTTATTTATCATCATATATTTATTTACGAAACAAGAACTAAGCTCTGCTGGGATGTGCGACCACACCGCTCGTTCGTTCTTCGACAATTCCTTCAACCACTGACGGCGACACTGCTGCCACCACCGCACCAGCTGACTGTCGTAGTGCACCGTTCAGCACCGAAAAATGGCGAAGCCGGCTCTAAATGGGATTCAATTCGAACATTTTCCGAAGACATCGAATGCAATTGGACGGATGTGGGATATGGTTGGGAGAGGGGTGCCCGGAATGGGGATTGCTTTTAGTTTGAAGGAAACGACAGTTTGTCTCCCAATCGCATTGCTGTCTGTCGAGTTGTGTGCCATCCACGGGGCGCTGACGGAGAGGATGACACTGACTGGTGCAGAGTGGCTTTGAATAGGATGAGTTTGGAAAACAGTTTAGATAGAAATTTATTTTTCGAATTGAATTCCTCGAATCAAAGAGTATTGGACAAAACAGGGGAAAAAAGAGCAACAGTGCTTCAGAATTCTTGAGTTTAAAGGATGGACAGACACACACTCGTAGGCAATTTGAACTCTAGAAAAGGCTTTTAAGATAATGTAATGGAATATTTAATAAATGTGGCTCTTTTCTGATAGATGTTTATGGTCTGCAAGCGAAAGTCACGTATGAAAGCAATTTGGCTGCTTAATAATGTTATAAAACATGACAGACGGCTTCTTTAGTCGTGGTCTTGGTAGTTCCGAATCAAACCAATTTCACGAACGGAAACCATCCGACATTCCCACACGCTACCGAAAGCCGTAAAACTCGATACGGAGTTGAGGGAAAAGTAATATCAAATATTGAATGCGCATTGTTCTTGGCATGTGGTGGATCGGAAGTCAATATAGCGGGGAGGACGGGTGCGGTAGAGATGGAATTAAATCAGAGCGCCCCTATAGAGTCATAAAAAAGGACCTGATCGCAGGCAGCTGCAGTTTCGCTCCGCTCTGCGAGTCAGACGGACTCGAAACGTGATTTTGCAACATTTCAACCCACGACGTTTCACCATTGAAGCGGGAAATTTAGGGCTTAAACGTGAATCTTCGACAGAACGAGGGGGAATGCATTCGTGGAAAATTGGATCTAGGGATTCGCCGAATTTTGAATGCAATTGTAATGGTTGAGTCAAACAAAGGGTGCGTTTTCTTGTTACTAGGTATTCGAACAATGGATCCGCAACAAGATTGAGAACCAGTGGAAACATATTTTTTTCAGTTATTCCACCATAAGAGTAGAATTAAATGTTATTTAACCGTTGCGATTCCCAAAAAAGAGTAGAATTACTAAATTTAAAAATTCAGTTTGGAAACAATTGATAAATCTTGGAAATCAGGTTGGAAGAAATTAATAAACATGAAATGAAAATAAAATTCCAATGAAATTCGTGAAATTTTCCACAAAACAAACATATGCTAGCTTAACTAACTCAGCTTCGATTGACAATATATATATATAGCGCTACCTGACCAGAAGCAGTGAAATCGTACAACGAATCAACTGAATTGCAGACTGGGTTTGGACAACCATTGAAACTGTACAATAGAGTGATTCAAATTTTGACTTTTTTGCCCCCCGATGCTTAAACGATTGCATTTGCCTTTTTAATAATCCTCCTAAATTTTTAGCTGATTTGGATGTAATTTGAGTGAGCACGCGCGGTTTGAAGTTTGTATGAAAATTACTATGAAAACAGTAACTTTCATGGAAAACCGTTCCCCAACGCTTCCCTTCAAGCTCTAAAAACATATGAGTACATCGGCAACACAGGAAATTTTACAAGGAAACAGGCCGTCTTTGTTGCGAAACGATTTGATGCTCGCAAAAAAAAGTTATTAAGAAAATACTGAATCGTGGGAAATTCAATTTAACACGTAAAAGAATAACATCAATAGGTATCAATAATGAGCATTTTTGTTTTCTTCATAACTTTGCTTCCAAACGAGAAATCGCTTCGCAACAACAACTGCCTTTCAGCTTGAGAAGTATTCGGTGTAGGCAATGCACAGTAGTTCGCTCCAGAACAAAGGTTGGCCAAAACCTCAAAATGTCCCTAAAAATATCCCTTATGTTTGTATTATGGTATTTTGATGGTTTTTGTCACATACAGACTTGAACGTGGGTATTGGAAGCAATACTTTGGCAATACACAGCCGTTTTAGGCATCTCTGTGAATAGTAAATACTTTCATTTTACTGCTAAATTCGGATTTTTAAAACAGATTGTTTCGCAACAAAGATAATCTCACTTGCCATAAAACTAGTTAATACTATTCCATTTAATTCCATTACTTGATTGTTACTTCACAGTTACGTATTTCGACTTCAACAGTAAGGCCGTTATTGGTTTTCTTACTTGACTCAAGTGGTGGAATTAAATAGCATAGTACAAACTCGTCTTTTGAAAAGTGTAAAAAAGCTATGAATAATGTTCGTATCAAAAGACTTGCTTGCTAAATACTGGTTGTGCATGTGCACAGACAAATAATTTTATTTGGAACATCCACAATTATGGAATATTTTTGAAAAAAGATGTATTTGAAAAGAATCAATTAATTTGAATGACAAACGAACAACTTGTATTACAACTGTGTACTTACATTTGTATTCTTCATAATCTTGACTCGAAACATGCTTTTCTTTTTCCTTCCTTGGAGAAAGTTTTGAAAATAAGAAACCTTGTGTGTGATATCTTCTAGTCGTTGAGGAAGAAAACTATCCAATTATTTCACTTAAAACAGCAATAACAATATTCAAATAAAAGTATATAAATGATTCCATCATTGAATAATTATGCTACGAGATCATTTCATTTTTCAGCTTTCATTTAATGCTTTCATTACATGTTTTAAATATTAAATAATTATATCGAACGTTTCATGCTTCAATCTAACCATTTTAAAAAAAAGGGCATTTTTAAGGTTCTTGTGAACAAAAAATGCGCATTTGTAAGGTTTCAGTTAGAAACAGACCAAAAAATACAATGCACATTTCAAACTAAAACGTTAAAAAAAACAGCTTATCGCAACTTTTCGCAAAACAAAATAGTGACGAATAGAAAGCTATTGCTTTGAGCTTTGTAATGAGCATAGAATTATTACGGGCACTCAACGGCGCCTATACTTTTGGAGCAGTTCAATCTAAAAATTGTATGTATTTAAACTAATTTTGTATTCAAAGTTAACTAAAACTGAGTTCTGTCACCAATATTTGGCATATACATACTATTTAAGATCCCGACAATGCAGTCTTGAAATAATTTCGGGGTTTGCGATGTAATTGTAGCCGTACGATGCTGATCTAAATGCCTTGTCAAAGGCGTTTTAATTCGAAAATCTACATTTATGTTCAATTCAAAATGATGTAACAAAGTCAAAACTCAACAGAACTACTTCAAATTTTGAATTTGAATCACGTAAGTATTCTATAAAATGAGAAAAATATAATTCTGACGGAAACATGAATTTCGATTATTGAGGTTTTGGCTGCTCTCGAACCATTGTGCAATGTGTTGATTATATTTAAATAGTTCATGGGCCACCTCACGGAACGGTTTTCCACATAAGGGTCAGTTTTCATAGTAATTTCCATACAAAATTCAAATGACGTGTTGACTGTGCAAATTACATCAAAAATTTCTAAAAATTTAGGAGGATTATTAAAAAGGCAAATGCAATCGTTTAAGCATCGGGGAGCATAAAAGTCAAAATTTGAATCACTCTACTGTACAAGTTTAAGTGACTCAATGATTATGAAGGTCGACGTTAACAACGCTCTTCAGGCAGTTGAGAATAAGAGAAGACGGCACCGGCCCAGAAATTCTTACCTACCCTGAAATTCATTGAATTTCTGAAATGGAAACACATTAATTTTTTTTGTCCGGCCGAACATTTGCAAAGGTGGCAGAACTGTACACCCGCCTGAAACGTAAAGCAACAAAAGTTGGACTGGTGGTGAATGCGTCAAAGACAAAGTACATGCTTGTGGGTGGAACCGAGCGCGACAGGGCCCGTCTGGGAAGCAGTGTTACGATAGACGGGTATACCTTCGAGGTGGTCGAGGAATTCGTCTACCTCGGATCCTTGCTAACGGCTGACAACAACGTTAGTCGTGAAATACGAAGGCGCATCATCTGTGGAAGTCGGGCCTACTACGGGCTCCAGAAGAAACTGCGATCGAAAAAGATTCGCCACCGCACCAAATGTGTCATGTACAAGACGCTTATAAGACCGGTTGTCCTCTACGGAGTTGAAACATGGACAATGCTCGAGGAGGACTTGCAAGTACTCGGAGTATTCGAGAGACGGGTGCTTAAGACCATCTTTGGCGGTGTGCAAGAATACGGTGTGTGGCGACGAAGAATGAACCACGAGCTCGCCCAGCTCTACGGCGAACCCTAGAAGGTAGCTAAAGCCGAAAGGGTACGATAGGCAGGACATGTTGCAAGAATGCCGGACAGCAACCCTGCAAAGATGGTGTTCGCTTCCGATCCGGCAGTTACGAGACAGCGTGGAGCACAGCGAGCAAGGTGGGCAGACCAGGTGCAAAACGACTTGGCGTGCGTGGAACGTATTCGAGGATGGAGAGATGCGGCATCGAACCGTGTATTGTGGCATCAAATTGTTGATTCAGTTTTATCTGTTTAGATCAGCGGTTCTCAACCTGTTTCTTGAGAGGTACCCCTTCGAACTTTTGCTTGATTTGAGGTACCCCCTCTCGAAAGTAGGTTTCCAATCCTCTTGAAAACATAATTCCGAGCCCTTTTGAAGGGAAGCTCCTTTAAGCTTTTGAGTCTCTTTAGAGTAGGCTTCTGCGCCTCTTTATTAGAGGCTTCTGAGCCTCTTGTAGAGAGGCTTCCGAGCCTCTTGAAGGCGGTTTTCGAGCCACTTAAAAGAAAGCTTCCGTTGCATCTTGAAAGAACGCTTCTGAGCCTCTTGATAGTATGCTTCCAAGCCTATTGAAAGAAGAATTCTGAGCTTCTTGAAGCGAGGCTTCCGAGCTCTTGAAAGGAGGCTGCCGAGTCTCTTGAAAGAATGTTTCCGAGCCACTTGAAAGTAGACTTCCGAGCCTCTTGAAAGCAGGCTTACGAGCCTCTTGAAAAAAGCCAACCTAACCAGTTGAAAGAAGGCATCCAAACCTCTTGAAAAGAGGCTTCCGAGCCTCTCGAAATGAGCCTTCCGATCCTCTTGGAAAAAGGCTTCAGGAGGCTTTTGAGCCTCTTGAAAGGAAGCCTTCAAGCTGCTTGGAAGAAGGCTTCCGAGCATCTTGAAAGGAGGTTTTTGAGTCTCTAGAAAATGAGGCTTTTGAGCCTCTAGAAAAGAAAGCTTTTGAGCTTCTTGAAAGGAGGCTTCCGAGCCTCTTGAAAGAAGGCTTCCGAGCCTTTTGGAAGGAGGCTTACGAGCCTCTTGAAAGGATCCTTCCAAGCCTCTTGGAAAGAGGCTTTGGGGCCTCTCGAAAGGAGGCTTTTGAGCCTCTTGAAAAGAGGCTTTCGAGCCTCTAGAAAGGTTCTTGAAAGGAGGCTTCCGAGCCTCTTGAGAGGAGGCTTCCGAGCCTCTTGAGAGGAGGCTTCCGAGCCTCTTGAGAGGAGGCTTCCGAGCCTCTTGAGAGGAGGCTTCCGAGCCTCTTGAGAGGAGGCTTCCGAGCCTCTTGAGAGGAGGCCTTGAGCCTCTTGAGAGGAGGCTTGAGCCTCTTGAAAGGAGGCCTGAGCCTCTTGAGAGGAGGCTTCCAGCCTCTTGAGAGGAGGCTTCAGGCCGCTTGAGAGGAGGCTTCCAGGCCTCTTGAGAGGAGGCTTCCAGGCCTCTTGAGGAGGCTTCCTGAGCCTCTTGGGAGGAGGCTTCCAGGCCTCTTGAGAGGAGGCTTCCAGGCCGCTTGAGAGGAGGCTTCCAGGCCTCTTGAGAGGAAGCTTCCAGGCCTCTTGGGAGGAGGCTTCAGGCCTCTTGAGAGGAGGCTTCCAGCCTCTTGAGGAGGCTTCCGAGCCTCTTGAGAGGAGGCTTCCAGGCCGCTTGAGAGGAGGCTTGAGGCCTCTTGAGAGGAGGCTTCTGAGCCTCTTGAGGAGGCTTCCAGGCCTCTTGGGAGGAGGCTTCCAGGCCTCTTGAGGAGGCTTCGAGCCTCTTGAGAGGAGGCTTCCAGGCCTCTTGAGAGGAGGCTTCCAGGCCTCTTGAGAGGAGGCTTCCAGGCCTCTTGAGAGGAGGCTTGAGCCTCTTGAGGAGGAGGCTTCCAGGCCTCTTGAGAGGAGGCTTCTGAGGCCTCTTGAGAGGAGGCTTCCAGGCCTCTTGAGAGGAGGCTTCCAGGCCTCTTGAGAGGAGGCTTCAGGCCTCTTGAGAGGAGGCTTCCAGCCTCTTGAGAGGAGGCTTCCAGGCCTCTTGAGAGGAGGCCTGAGCCTCTTGAGAGGAGGCTTGAGGCCTCTTGAGAGGAGGCTTGAGCCTCTTGAGAGGAGGCTTCCAGGCCTCTTGAGAGGAGGCTTCTGAGCCTCTTGAGAGGAGGCTTCCAGGCCTCTTGAGAGGAGGCTTCCTGAGCCTCTTGAGAGGAGGCTTCCAGGCCTCTTGAGAGGAGGCTTCCAGGCCTCTTGAGAGGAGGCTTCCAGGCCTCTTGAGAGGAGGCTTCCGAGCCTCTTGAGAGGAGGCTGAGCCTCTTGGAGAGGAGGCTTCGAGGCCTCTTGAGAGGAGGCTTCCAGGCCTCTTGAGAGGAGGCTTCCAGGCCTCTTGAGAGGAGGCTTCCAGGCCTCTTGAGAGGAGGCTTCGAGGCCTCTTGAGAGGAGGCTTCCAGGCCTCTTGAGAGGAGGCTTCTGAGCCTCTTGAGAGGAGGCTTCCGAGCCTCTTGAGAGGAGGCTTGAGCCTCTTGAGAGGAGGCTTCCAGGCCTCTTGAGAGGAGGCTTCCGAGCCTCTTGAGAGGAGGCTTCCAGGCCTCTTGAGAGGAGGCTTCCAGGCCTCTTGAGAGGAGGCTTGAGCCTCTTGAGAGGAGGCTTCCAGGCCTCTTGAGAGGAGGCTTCCAGGCCTCTTGAGAGGAGGCTTCCGAGCCTCTTGAGAGGAGGCTTGAGCCTCTTGAGAGGAGGCTTCCAGGCCTCTTGAGAGAAGGCCTCCGGGCCTCTTGAAATTGGGATTGCGAGCCTCTTGAGAGGAGGCTTCCAGGCCTCTTGAGAGGAGGCTTCCGGGCCTCTTGAGAGGAGGCTTCCTGAGCCTCTTGAGAGGAGGCTTCCGAGGCCTCTTGAGAGGAGGCTTGAGCCTCTTGAGAGGAGGCTTCCAGGCCTCTTGAGAGGAGGCTTCCGAGCCTCTTGAGAGGAGGCTTCCAGGCCTCTTGAGAGGAGGCTTCCGAGCCTCTTGAGAGGAGGCTTCCAGCCTCTTGAGGAGGAGGCTTCCTGAGCCTCTTGAGAGGAGGCTTCCAGGCCTCTTGAGAGGAGGCTTCCAGGCCTCTTGAGAGGAGGCTTCTGAGCCTCTTGAGAGGAGGCTTGAGCCTCTTGAGAGGAGGCTTCCAGGCCTCTTGAGAGGAGGCTTCCAGGCCTCTTGAGAGGAGGCTTCTGAGCCTCTTGAGAGGAGGCTTCCAGGCCTCTTGAGAGGAGGCTTCCAGGCCTCTTGAGAGGAGGCTTCCAGGCCTCTTGAGAGGAGGCTTCCAGGCCTCTTGAGGAGGAGGCTTCCTGAGCCTCTTGAGAGGAGGCTTCCAGGCCTCTTGAGAGGAGGCTTCTGAGCCTCTTGAGAGGAGGCTTCCTGAGCCTCTTGAGAGGAGGCCTGAGCCTCTTGAGAGGAGGCTTCCAGGCCTCTTGAGAGGAGGCTTCCAGGCCTCTTGAGAGGAGGCTTCCTGAGCCTCTTGAGAGGAGGCTTCCTGAGCCTCTTGAGAGGAGGCTTCCGAGCCTCTTGAGAGGAGGCTTCGAGGCCTCTTGAGAGGAGGCTTCCAGGCCTCTTGAGAGGAGGCTTCCAGGCCTCTTGAGAGGAGGCTTCCAGGCCTCTTGAGAGGAGGCTTCCGAGCCTCTTGAGAGGAGGCCTGAGCCTCTTCAGAGGAGGCTTCCTGAGCCTCTTCAGAGGAGGCTTCCTGAGCCTCTTGAGAGGAGGCTTCCAGGCCTCTTGAGAGGAGGCTTGAGCCTCTTGAGAGGAGGCTTCTGAGCCTCTTCAGAGGAGGCTGAGCCTCTTCAGAGGAGGCTTCGAGGCCTCTTGAGAGGAGGCTTCCAGGCCTCTTGAGAGGAGGCTTCTGAGGCCTCTTGAGAGGAGGCTTCCAGGCCTCTTGAGGAGGGCTTCCGAGCCTCTTGAGAGGAGGCCTGAGCCTCTTGAGGAGGCTTCCAGGCCTCTTGAGAGGAGGCTTCCAGGCCTCTTGAGAGGAGGCTTCCAGGCCTCTTGAGAGGAGGCTTGAGCCTCTTGAGAGGAGGCCTGAGCCTCTTGAGAGGAGGCTTCCGAGCCTCTTGAGGAGGGCTTCCAGGCCTCTTGAGAGGAGGCTTGAGCCTCTTGAGAGGAGGCTTGAGGCCTCTTGAGAGGAGGCTTCCAGGCCTCTTGAGGAGGCTTCCAGCCTCTTGAGGAGGCTTCCAGGCCTCTTGAGAGGAGGCCCGAGCCTCTTGAGAGGAGGCTTCCGAGCCTCTTGAGAGGAGGCTTCCGAGCCTCTTGAGAGGAGGCTTCCGAGCCTCTTGAGAGGAGGCTTCCGAGCCTCTTGAGAGGAGGCTTCCGAGCCTCTTGAGAGGAGGCTTCCGAGCCTCTCGAGAGGAGGCTTCCGAGCCTCTTGAGAGGAGGCTTCCGAGCCTCTTGAGAGGAGGCTTCCGAGCCTCTTGAGAGGAGGCTTCCGAGCCTCTTGAGAGGAGGCTTCCGAGCCTCTTGAGAGGAGGCTTCCGAGCCTCTTGAGAGGAGGCTTCCGAGCCTCTTGAGAGGAGGCTTCCGAGCCTCTTGAGAGGAGGCTTCCGAGCCTCTTGAAAGAAGGCAGCCTAACCACTTGAAAGGAGGCTTCCGAGCCTCTTGAAAGGAAGCCTTCGAGCTGCTTGGAAGAAGGCTTCCGAGAGGCGTAAAAGGATGCTTCTAATCCTCTTGCAACGAAGCAACCGAGCTTTAGTAAAAAAAACATTTTGTTCATTCGACGTTTTGTTCGTTTAATATTTTGTTCCGCAGCCCTTCATACATTGTGCTGGTTATGGAAGGCAGGATTCAATTGGGATTTATTGATCGCATCACATATTATGTACAATATAAATCTTTGAAATAGAAAATACGCAATTATCAAAACTTTATCAATGAATTTTGATTGAAATTGTAATATGTCCGCCATTACGCATTTTTGTCCGAGCAGCGAAGGTTCCCCCAGGGGTACATGTACCCCAGGTTGAGAACCGCTGGTTTAGATGTAAACTAAATAAATAAAATGAATTTTAATGCAAAAAAACTATTCAAAAAAAAATTCCGCGGAAAATAATTAAATTTCGTTTCGTTTCGTAAAATCTCGAATCAAATGGACCTCAGTTTCGTTTCGAAGTCTCGGAAGAGAATCTGAATTCCGTTTTGTTTCGTTTCATCAGGATAAAATGTGTTATAGCATAACCTTAGTTCCAGCTACTTCGTTCAAATCCGAAATGGGAGTTCTCTTGAAAATTTGACTCATTGTTAAAATATGGTATGTACTTATGGCAAAATTTGACAATAAAATAATAAATCGTTGCATTTCTAATCCCTTAAGTTTATCTGGTTTCTGTTTTGTAACTGGCACTTCAACTTCATTTTTTCCCTGACCTTGATTTAGCAAGGTGAGAGGAAAGCTTATGGAACGGTTCCTTTTGATGTCAAAAGTGTTCTCTGAATCGGCGATGAAGAAACCAAAGAATTTCGTAAATTTTAACTGGAGGTTGTTGATTTCTTCTTCGAAGCTTCGTGATATTCTCACGGGGTACATTGTTGAATAGAATACGACATCTGTTTGATGAGTTTTTTACAGCTCGCAAACAAAACCCAGTAACGCAATAAGAAACAGAACACTTTTTTGTCATCCTCAATATATGCGTCGACCAGGTCAGACTGTGTTCGCTTTGTTCAAACTCAGCAGCAAACAATGCGACAGTTATTTTTTAGCTGATAATTTTGATCACTACTGACGTATGTTATAATATAAAGTTATAAAAGTTTGCTATTTTTAAGGTAAAGTTAGTAATTTATTCATGATTTATTTTATCCATCATATGTTAATAATAACAAGAAGAGAAGAGTTTGAAGTTTGATTATTTTTATTAAGTTTGAATTCTTTCATTTTGAAAGATTATCTCCTATGTGAATTACTTATTCTTATTTTACCTCGGCAGATATGTTTAAATTTGCCACAGTGGCTTCTCAACACAAAAGTTAATTTGCATACGATCGACTCTAAGTAAGGCACCCGGGTACTTGACACGGGAGCCAAACATTTGAAGCATTCTCAAGAATTGGACGAACAAATTCGCTAGAACAGCTTTTCAATCAGTGCGAAATGTCAACATGTGTCACTATTAGGAACATAAAAAACATTGAGCGACTCGTCGAACGTCAATCTCGCAGCCATATGTACAAAACGGTCACACACTGGAGTGACCCTTGTCATGTTAGTAAGGACTGTTCAGTTTATAAAGAGGACACTTTGTATTGTCGATGCTTTTAAACCATCAATCTTTTCCTAAATCTGTTTTCTTTTCATTGAATATATTGTCTGGCCTTCTAGAAATAAAATCCAATTATCAATGAAACAATTTTAACTCAGAAATTTGGGATATTCATAACAATCTAAATTGGTTGGATTTTCAACAGCTTCAACCGTTTATATCCCGTTTTCGTCCTGTCACAGGCTCTACTGTTTCTAAATATCGACAAATCATTGACAGTGTGTTTCTTTCCGATCTTCTTGATGATTTTGTTGACATGCTGATTTACAATTTTCTTACAAACTGTCAATTTTGCTTATAAAAAAATCTGTTCGGAAGCTTATGTTTACGCGAAATTTGAGAAGCTTTGACAATTGGCGCCATTTTGTTGGATTTAAACTGTTTTATCTCTTTTCAAAAAGTACAGTTGATTGACAGTATATTATAATATACGATAAAGCAAACTCCATCGAAATTGACCAATCTATCTGCATAATATCGTTATGTAAAAGTGTCCTCTCAATAAACTGAACAGTCCTTATTGCACGATGAAATCCATGGAGATGAATTCACGCTTGGTGACGTTAACAAGTTTAGTCTCAAGCACTTGACGTGCTGTTCTAAACGATTTTGTTGACGCCAATAATCCTCCACATAGATTAAAATATTAAAATCCAAAAGCTATATATTATTATTTAAGAATGGTGACTAGAATTGAACCGATTATTAAGATCTAAAACGCAGATATTCAGACATTGAACGTAAGCTTGTTTGCTAAAACAGTCATATTTACGCAGAAGGCGATATGATTGTCAAAAATTTCTAAGATGTCAAACTTCATTGTACAGCTCAAGACATTATTGAGCAATAGTGGAATCTGCTTCTGGAAAGTTTTGTAAGTTCATTCCCATTGTTGTTTTTTTTGTTATTATAGCACCTAAATAAGTGTTGTGTACTCATATGTACCCTATGCAACGCATTTTGAGTGCTTAATGGTCATTTCAACTTTGATTGCTTAGTTATTGAAAAGGGCTTTGGGACAAAAGGTCGAAGGGACAAAAGGTCGAAGGACAAAAGGTCGACGGACAAAAGGTCGATGGGACAAAAGGTCGAAGGGACAAAAGGTCGAAAGGACAAAAGGTCGACGGGACAAAAAATCGAGGGGAAAAAACGTCGACGGGACAAAAGGTCGAAGGGACAAAAGGTCGAAGGGACAAAAAGTCGAAGGGACAAAAGGTCGAATGGACAAAATTTAAAAATCTATAATTCTGTATGCTTGAAAAATATTAAATATACGACAAGTTTGAAAACATGTTTCTGAAAAAAAAGCTAGCTTATTACATTTCACAGATATTTCTCCTTCTTTATTTCATGGGCAGTTCTTTAACCAATTTACAGTGAGTATTCAGCAGCCAGGGCGAGCATTGTATGATTTTGAGTTGTTCTCGGGACGAGAACTGAAAAATTAATACTTGTTAGATCGTGCTCTTGTAACACGTGTCGCTTCGAGTGCATATTTGAGTGAAATACGTTGGTTTTGGTATCTTTGATTCAGTGTCGTATAATTAATTATTTCGCCAACGCGACATTCTATACATTCCTATACATTACATTCCTATGTCGATCATGGAGAATCAGAAGAAGTTCAGTCACTTGTATAAATGTGTGTCAAATTCATTTTCCACTCATCATCATGTATTAGATGGGGATGTTATTGGTTTTAATTCAGCGTGACGTTGTTATTGGTTTTAAATAAGAAATAAACACTGAAGCACGTACACAAAGACTAGCCTTAAGCCGTACATAACAGTTTACATTATGCACATTATTCGGTGATTCAATCGTACGAATCATTTTAGTTTACACTCAAATATGCTTGATGTTGTATTTTGTACAGCATTAACGAAAAAATCTATCTCATGGTACACAGCATGAACGATCCTGCATTAGTGTTCCAGGATATAATCATGATTGTGTATATGCAAGCACTCACAGTATTCGAGAGACGGGACCACCTTTGGCGGTGTACAAAAAGACGGTGTGTGGCGGCGAAGAATGAACCACAAGCTATTCCAGATCTACGGCGAACCTAGTATCCAGAAGGTAACTAAAGCCGGAAGGGTACGATAAGCAGGGCATGTTGCAAGAATTCCGGACAACTACCCTGCAAAGATGGTGTTCGCTTCCGATCCGGCAGGTACGAGACGGCGTGGAGCACAGCGAGCGAAGTGGGTAGACCAAGTGTAAAACGACTTGGCGAGCGTGTGGCGCATTCGAGGATGGACAGATGCGGCCTCGAACCGTGAGTTAACGTCGTTGCCGACCGGACTTTGTGGAATTCCATCGACGTTCCCATCGGTGTCAGCATTTTGGAGTTGGCAACATCGAGGCGCATCAGCAGAACCAGGCGAACGATATCGAGGGTGATCATCGAACCTGTACCTACCGAGGCAGTGCAGACTCAGCATACTTGTAATGTAGTTAAGTTGAGGATAATGAATCAGTTGGTTGTGAACAGTGAAGGTAGTTAGACGTTTAAGTTTTTTTTTAAAGAACTCCGTGTTCTTGAATTATTAACTCGTGTATTGTGGCGTCAAATTGTTGATTCAGTGGTTTCTGTTTAGATGTGAACTGAATAAATGAATGAATGTGCTTATGCATATTGGTGGTGGAGTTTTGTGTGGAAATTAGAGGTTGTGGGTTCAAGTCAAGATTGGACCATCGTTCTCACGAACAGTCTGTAGGTCGGCTATCTGAATCGCTCACAAAGGTATCTTATATTACATTTTCCTTGTGCTGAATTTGTTGAAAACACGGGCCAACATGAAACTTATTTGGCCAAGTGTTACCCCCGATGACGGTACTTACATCATAGTTTTCCTTTGTATTGTTCTCAATACTATTTCTTTTCAATTTTAACCAATTTTGTAATTTCGACCTTTTGTCCCTTCGACCTTTTGTCCTTTCGACATTTTGTCCCGTCGACCTTTTGTCCATTCGACCTTTTGTCCCGTCGACCTTTTGTCCATTCGACCTTTTGTCCATTCGACCTTTTGTCCTTCGACCTTTTGTCTTTCGACCTTTTGTCCTTCGACCTTTTGTCATAGATTCATTGAAAAGTACATCGTTTTATTGCTCAACCACGAATTATAAAACCAACAATTATGATTCAGAGTAAAAAAAATATATTTCTTTTACCAAACTGTCGATAAGGATCAGCATTAAGCAAACTCATTGTACATATACCCACAAAATAACTATGGAATGATATCAACCACATTTCGTTGATATACCGCTCGCTTATCCATGAAAAACCCATCAACCACCCCCTCATTAAGTCCGTAAACATTTAATGATCTCTTATGTTTGAATTTTTCGTAATCCGAATCCCAACTGTTGTTTGCCTTCCATATTTAATTTTTATTGGACAAGCCGGCCAATGATCATCTATGGGGGTATTCAACCAACGCATCGCCACTCATAAGCGTCATTTGAGAGTGAGTGGTCTGATGTCCTCGTATTATGCTTTCATTTAATTTGGATGAATACAAGTTGCATTTAAAGCTTATGGAGTAAAAAAAATCACATTTTGGTTAATTTTGGTTACGAACGAGCCGTATCGAAGTGGTGTGTCGATAACTATGGTAAAGTTTTTCATTCAGGTTTTTCCAAATTAAATAAATGAAAATAATTGAATAATATTTTATCTTACATAACCTTAACGGGATTTAAAAAAAAATCAATATGAATATACCACGGTTAACAAGAAGAGATATACAGTTGATTTATGTACCATGTTTTCTGATTCAAAAATCATGTTTATAGAATAGCAACACCAAGAGGGAACAGGAATTGCCCCGAGAAGGAAGAACGACGACATCGAAATTAATTCACGTTGCTAGCGAACATTGTACACCAACGGCCGTTGTTGGTTTTAGCCCTTGGCGGTAAGCCACCGTATCCGGATGATTAATTGAATATCGAAATGCATCGTACAGATCATCCTTCTGACCAGATTCATTCTACCGGATGTAACTTTGGTTTTCAGCATTCCGATTTGACGCAGCCTGACGATAAATTTCAAGTATTGCTCACATCAAGATGGTTCGAGGTTCGAATCACAATACTTGGAACTTGTAGGTTTTACACCATTGAAACGCTACTTTAATGTTGTGAACCCACAAATGTTCAGTGCTAATAGTACTCCTATTTCCAACTAAACTTGCGAACGGCCCATATTTGCGTTTGAAGCCGACTTTTCACGGCACACGGCTGCCTTCATGGGCCCTGCCCCCCGCTGGTAGTCCCGCCAGCATCAAATGCAGTTCATCAAAGCTCGTCTAAATGCAAACTGTCATCAGCAGTGCGGCGGAGCAGCACAAAATAAAACCCAAGCCCGTAACGAGTATCACTCGAGCCTTCTTAACAAGCAAACAGTATTAGCATGTTCCCAACCCTTTTATACTTTGCAAAAATATTTACTCTGGCGTGCTGTGGCTGTGGAAGCGCGAGCGTTGACAACGTTGGCAGCGACAGGACAGTATAGTCCTAGTCAGTCCATAAATAAATAGGCAGTCAAAAAAACCATTTTATTTTTTTACGCTCTAACTGAGTACCTCACCCACTCATTAAAGCTGGCGGGTAAACAAAATGACGGCTGATTTCGGTGAAAGAAAGCGAATGGGTAACCCCAATCCGAACGACAACGTGGAATACCGGGTGGCAAACATTTGCTCAACTACTTCTCCTTAACCCTGAACCGAAAAGCAAAGCACGGCGAATGGGTGAGTTCAAAGAAAGGACGCATTCGTCTGGCTTAATATGGAGATTTTTTTTTGCAGCAGGCTTTTTGTGCATTCCAGATTTTTTGTTGGGTTCGTGGAGGAATGGTACAGACTGCACTTCCAATCGTCTCGAAGGTTCATTTCAATTGAGTTTTACCACAAGAATAACCAATACTACGATCGATACTCAGGTAGTACTGTGAAAATAATTCACTGGCTTAGACTAAATCGACCTTATAAATCATAAAATATCTGTTTTCGAAACACAAAGCAATAGACCCCAAAGAAAGGGTTGCAAAAAAAAATTCACTAGGTATTTAGTTTTTGGTTTTGTCCTTACTTCCCCTTCTGAAAAGAAAAAATAATCAATATTTCGCTGTAGCGATGTCAATGTTTTCAACAAGCGATTGATTGAATGGACAAATTGTTTTGGTTGCCGTAATGGGATATAATTCTTGGAAGCTATCCCCAGAGGTTGACGTAATACGCTGTGCACCTAGTACATGGAAATGTCGATGCTATTTTGCCAAATGAACGCCAATTATTAACTGCTCACTGCTTGCAGAGTGGGCCAATTTAATGAACGACAAACAAAACTATGTTATCGTTTGCCGTCTATCGTATTAAAACGACCGCTATTAGGTGGCATCTTTTCCCGAAATGGAAAAACAAAAAAAGTTACTTGACATATCGACATGTAGAAAAAAATTTACAAAAAAAAAAAACAAAAAAAAATCCAATTAAATCCTCATATATCCATACAAACTGGATTCACCGTAGAAGAGAGTGTGATAGCTAAAACGCAGTAAAACATGGATCGTAACGCTATACAAAGGTGTCGTGCGACTGTCAATGTTTTCTGATCTTCTAGTACAGTAGCCTTGATTGGTAGGGTTCAAGGATTGAATATTTCACGACTAAGAAGCTGTCTTCTTCGACGAAGTGACGAAAAATACCCATTCTTGCAAGTGCACCAGAACTAGAGCAAGGTACGTTAGCAAGGTGCTCTATCCACGATCTGAACTGAGTGAACTTACGGAATTTGCATCGCGTTGTCTTTAACAATTCCTAATACTCCAGCGATTGGTATCGCTAGTCTATTGATCTGATTCGTAGAAGGTACAAATGGACTTTGATTCGGTTGCATGGAGACATTTCACAACTAATCCTCATACTCCAACGAACGATATCGCTGTACTGCTGACAGAATACGCCTGAGGAGCCAACGGACCTTGACCCGTTGGTCCGAAAAGTTGACCCCGATTGGTCAACCCTAGTAAATATTTGGAAATGCGGCTACACTAATATCAAAACAATGACACGGAAGGAAAAACTAGCGAGCAGTATTTCATGTCCATGTCACGGTTGACCGATTCAATCCGGATTTTTTCTACACCTCATTTTATTATAATTTCTGGTTATTATTATTTATTTCTCATTTATCTCTCAGGCCAGAGTGGCCTGAGCAATAAATAAAAGTCTTCTCCACTCAACTCGGTCCATGGCTGCACGTCGCCAGCATCGCAGTCTACGGAGGGTCCGCAAATCGTCTAACACCTGATCGATCCACTTTGCTCGCTACGCATCTCGCGTGCTTGTGCCCGTCGGATCATTGTCGAGAACCATTTTCACCGGGTTACTGTCCGACATTCTGGCGACATACCCGGGCCACCGCAGTCTTCCGATATATCTGCTTTATTTTCCTGTTTATTATACCTTTCAACGCGGTGAATTAATCAAACCTAGAACTGCATATTCATTCACTTTAAAAAAATTAGGCCTAATTTTTAACCGATATGACACGGTACAAAAAAAAATAAATTTACTCAACTCTGCTAATTGCAAATACTGGCAAAAAAAATCTTCGGGATATTGCAGTTGAAGCTTTGCCTTTTATGTGTATCAGAATAAAACCCGGGGAATATTGAAGAAAAAAAAGTTCTTCATTATCAAAGTAGGAAAAATCGCATTTAAAAAAAAAATTAATGTTTCTGCATTTAAAAAAAATAACTTATTTTTTGCACACCATTTGAAAGCTTATACAATAACCTTTGTAACGATGGATGTGAGATTGGGGTGCCAAACGATATTTTCGGCAAACGACTTTGATGATCAAATAACTTGTGTGGCCGAACAACTTCTCTGTCATATGATCTGCGCAGCGAAATAACATTTTCGGCCAAATGGACCTTTCTGGATAAATTTTCGACCATATGTCCATTTTGGATAAACGGCATTTCCGACCAAATGACTTTTAGCCTGATGGATTTTGGTCCTAAAGGCCTTTCTTCAGCCAAATGGCCTATAGTAACCCTAGTATCACAATCCACGCTCATTTGGTTGCAGCAACTCAAATGTGACCAAATTCGGTTGTATATGAGTTACTGTAACTACTCTACAACATGTGTGTTGCTCGGGAATATGAGACATTATTCTTTTCAAAACAATCTTTCCAAACAGATTACTTATTGAAGAAAGCGAATTGATAGATCGTCTCAGTAGAATTCTGGTCCGGGTTTTAAATTATAAACAACATTGGCGTTTTGACGTAGGACTTACGTCTCTCTTTACTATACCGGGTGTCATTTCAAAATTTCTAAATCGGCCGCGTTACGCTGTGTTGAAAGATTTCAAACGTTAATAGCTTTTATCCTAGTGAACAGATTTCTGCAGTTAACCCCTCAATCGACAGCTTTCAAGTATGCCTTTCATATTAATGCTTGATAATATCCGAAAACTTGTTTCAATAGGCCTAAAACTGTTTTCAAAGCAAAGCATTGAATTCACGAAAACCTATAAATATGGGTACCGCATCATTCTTGCATCATTCCATTACCACGTTCTGATTGGTGCAGACGTCAACGAATGAGCTCACGCTAGGTCTGCTAAGAAGGCATAAAATAGCGCAGCGCGAATTTTTCCTCTGACCGAAACAGGCAAAGCAATAACAGCATCGCATCGTCGGAATTTTTGAACGGTTGCATCATCGTCTCAGCCACGCATTCGCAAACCTAAGCCTTTTTAAGAGCAAGGCAGAATCGCCAGCATTCTCAGGTCAGCATCATCGGCATTTTCAGCCCGGCATTGTCGAGAAGCCAACAGTAAGCGCGGCACGGCGGTGTGTGACGATAGAGTGTCGACGACAACACTACTGATCAAGCTTCCTCGGCCGATGGCAGCAGCGGTTAAGCGTTTGGTATTCCTGCAGACATCGATTCATAATGTTTTAAACAATCATAAACTCCCAGTTGAACCGCTCAAGAGGAAATTTACATCTAACATTGTGAATGGATCTTTTCAGAACCACTAATATACTTACTAAAGAGTTTTTCGCAATAGAATCAATTTGAAAATGTAGTACAATCAACTAATTAGAGAGCGTTTGCGTGACAATTTTATTAATTCGCGTTCATGGCGATGAATTGTTACAAAATTCTGTCTTCCTCGCTCACGACAAAAGAAAATGCGTTTCTTATTCTAAGATATCAACGAAAATTTTTGAAATTTCTCCATTAGAATTCCAAAAATTGTCACTGTTTTGAGTCTAAATATTTCAATTTAAAATTTGATTTATTTGTTGATGTGAATAGGTAAATAGCTACTGAATTTTGTGTAACTTTCAAACGTTGATATAAAGTTTTTGAATATTCTTGGTTAACGTGATTTTGTGTTTCAGCAATTATCCTCTATTACCACTATTACCACTCTAGCCAATTTGAAGAGTTAACGCAGTAGCGTCGCGTTATCACAAAAGACAAGCAGTGTAGTGAAGAGACATTGCGAGGGGTGCTTAAACGTATAATTCAATGTGCAGCATAACATGTCGAAATAATGTGCTAGAAATCATCACATGATCCCATTTTGGAATCTTAGTTTAAAAATGAAATGTTGAAAAATGTAATTAAAATTTTCAAAAATTGTAAAATTAGTGTAATATTTGCAATTATCGCACCCCTGGCAATTATTTTTAGGCGTTAGTCATCTTTGGTAACCCAAGATGGTGTGAATGTGCTGTCTGTTGCTCAACATATGGGGATTCTCGAAGTGGACCATGTTGTTAATATACTATACTACAGGACCGGATTTAGCCGGAAGGGGGCCCCGGGGCCGACGGTATGTGGGGGCGCCAAAATGTACAAAAAAGGTTGATTTTGGTACATAAGTTTTTTGGGGGCCCGGGGCCACGCCCTGCGAAGATTTTTATTATTTCTTTGTGAAAATGAATTTGAAGTAACGTATGAAGATGTTATAAATGCTATCGAAACATTTATGTTACCAAAGTTCGTACTATTTCTTTATTCTAGACGCCATTATGTTTTTAACTACTCCGTCTATAATGACGAGCAATCGATTATGTGAAGAAGTGACGACGGAAATCGTCATAACTTTTGGCTGCACGACTATCTTCGTGGTAGGCACGCGGCATGAAGAAACCGAATAGGTGTCGCGTCGGGCAATGTTATGGCGAAGACTATATTTTTTTCGCTTTCTTCATACGACGAGAATGACTATTGTCAGCCCGGACAGGGATGGTGATATTGCCGTCTCTAGAAATCAAAGAATTATCTTTTTACATACTTTCATCAATGACAAAAAAAATCAACATTAGATGAAAAATCGATTGATAGCTTTCTATTTTGATATTTTTTCTCTAGATTGGTAACGAAACGTGTAATAATGCTTATGAATAATGCTGAGCAAAATATGTATTTTTACATGCATGGTCAAGCCAAGTCCTACGTCCACTTCCGGTTATGTCACAGACATTACCCACTGTTAGTTTTTTTTTTCATTTATTTGGGAAGTACACCCAGGTCTTTTTGTACACGTTTTTTTGCGAAGTTTTTTAATACGGATTTTCTAATTAACGCGGTACCTGAAAATTTTCCAAGTCTTTTTGATTTTCCATTCCATTTCCTTAGAATAATTGTATGGATGTGGGAACGATTGTTTTGCATAAACATGCATAAAAAGAGTATAAAACTGCATACAATATGATTATTGACGGAATGGATTCGATGAGTAGAAGCCGGAAATCGATGTTTGGCGTCATTTTGGAATTCAAGATGGCCGACTTCCGGTTTGAAGAAAAGACCGGAAACCCATGCAATATGGGTATGACCGTAATGCGCTCGATGAGTAGAAGCCGGAAATCGATGTTTGACGATGTTTTGGAATTCAATATGGAAGATTTAAGCTCGATCAGTAGAAGCCGGAAATAGATGTTTGGCGCCATTTTGGAATTCAAGATGGCCGACTTCCGGTTTGATAAAAGGACCGGAAACCCATGCAATATAGGTTTGATTAATGCAATATGAGTATTGCCGGAATGGGCTCGATGAGTAGAAGCCGAAAATCAATGTTTGGCGCCATTTTGGATTTGAAGATGGCCGAATTCCAGTTCGTTAAAACGACTGGAAACCCATGGAATATGGGTATTGACGGAATGGGCTCGACGAGTAGAAGCCAGAAATCTATTTGCCGCCATTTTTGAATTCAAGATGGCCGTTTTCCGGTTTGATAACATGACTGGAAACTCTTTCAATACCAATGGCCGGAAACCATTATAAGAATTCCTCCGGAATTTCTTCCAGACATTCCTCCGGGAATTCCTTCGAGTGCTCCTCAAAGAAATTTCTCCGGAAGATCCTCACAAATTTTTTTTCGGAAGATCCTCACAAATTTTTTTTCGGAAGATCCTCACAAAAAATCCTTTAAAAGTTTCTCAGAAGAACTCCTAAGAAATTTCCTCAGAGGAATTCCCCCGGAAGTTCCTCAGAAGGATTTCTCCCTCTCTAGAAGTTTCTTCAGGAATCCCTCAGGAAGTTCCTCTAGGAACTCCTCGTGAAATTCCCCCAGGAATTCCCTCCGGAGCTCCTCAAAAAAAAATTCTCTAGAAGTTCCTTCAGGGATCTCCGGAAGTTCATCCAGGAATTCCTCCGGAAGTTCCTCCAGGAAGTTCCTCCAGGAAGTTCCTCCAGGAAGTTCCTCCAGGAATTCCTCCGGAAGTTCCTTCGGAAGTTCCTCCAGGAATTGCTCCGGAAGTTGATCGAAGGAATTCCTCCGAAAGCTCCTCAAAGGAATTCCTCCTGAAGTTCTACAAAGAAATTCCTCCGGAAGTTCCTTCAGGAATTCCTCCAGAAGTTCCTTAAAGGGATTCCCCTGGAAGATCCTCAAAAGAATTCCTTCCTAAGTTCCTCAAAGGAATTCCGGCAGATGTTCCTCCAGGAATTCCTCCGGAAGATGATCGAAGGAATTCCTCCGAAAGCTCCTCAAAGGAATTCCTCCTGAAGTTCTACAAAGAAATTCCTCCGGAAGTTCCTTCAGGAATTCCTCCGGAAGTTCCTTCGGAAGTTCCTCCAGGAATTCCTCCGGAAGTTGATCGAAGGAATTCCTCCGAAAGCTCCTCAAAGGAATTCCTCCTGAAGTTCTACAAAGAAATGCCTCCGGAAGTTCCTTCAGGAATTCCTCCAAAAGTTCCTTAAAGGAATTCCCCTGGAAGATCCTCAAAGGAATTCCTTCCTAAGTTCCTCAAAGGAATTCCGGCAGATGTTCCTCAAAGGAATTCCACCGGAAGTTCCTCAAAGCAATTCCTCCGGAAGATTCTCAAAAGAATTCCTCCGGCAAGGGGTCCGGTAGCGTAGTTGGCTACACGTTCGCCTTATAAGTGAATGAACATGGGCTCGATTCCCATCCCCTCTTCCATTCCTTCAACGTACTTCGATAAATGGCAACCGACGAAAGCAACGATCATATACGGAAAGGCAACGACGAAAGCAACGATCATATATGGATTCACCATATGGACAAATGGACACAATGATATCGGCAATGACAACAATATCGAATAACGGGTATCCATAGATTCTGTACAGCAGAATAGTACAGTAGATCACGGTTCAGTAGCACTCAAGAACACGGAGTGCCTACTAAATAAATATATGAATAAAAAATCCTTCAGCAGTTCCTTAATGGAATTTCTCCAGCGTTTTTTTTTTTTTTTTTTCAGAAATTCCTCCGAGTATTCATGCGGAGATCCTCAAAGATTTTTTTCCGAAAGCTCCACATGAGATTTTTCCGAAGTACCTCCAGGAAATCCTCTGGAAGGTTCTCCAGACACTCTTCAAGAATTCCTTCGGAAGGTCCTCCAGTAGTTCCTCCGACGATTCCTGCTGAAATCCCTCCGTACTACAAAAAACTAGATATTAAAAAAAAGCGCCGAGAATGCAAGCTTCTAATAAAAATAAAATTTTACTTAATTATGCTTGTCGACGAGACAAGCGTGCGTGGGCGGACTCGCTTGCCAGCGAGTGGGAGAGAGAACCACAGCAACCAGGGACATTCGCCTCCTCTACGATATCTCACGACGCTTAAGCGGACGAAGATGAATGCAACGATGCCTGCGAAAGACGCGAATGGTCAGTTATTGGCCGACCTGAAACGCTGGTCCGAGCACTTCGAAAAACTTTTTCAAGTGCCAACCAGGCTACCACCACCTCAGCATGATCTGTCCAGTATTCGATGTGTAACGCGCGTCAACACCGAAGCGCCATCACTGCTAGAGATTCAAACAGACATCCATTAGCATTATCATTCGCATTGAGCAATATGCACAAATTTGTAGATGGTTCAAACCTTGACTACTGTATGAGAGCATCATTTTCATCCGTTACCACAGATATTAATTTGGTGCTAATCACTATCACTTAGATGGAAGCAATGTACTCTTCAATTAAGAGATTTAAACGGCCATCCAATGCATGCAATATAACAAAGCCCCAGGAGTAGATCGCATATCAGCCGAGATACTCATACTTCTGCATCGTTTATTTCGTAATATATAGGACACCGCAACTTTCCCGGTCGACTGGTTGCAAAGTATCTTAGTGAAGGTGCCCAAAAAGGGTGATCTGACTGTATGTGATAACTGGCGAGGCATTATGTTGCTGTGTACCGTTCTCAAAGTTCTGTGCAAAATTATCCTAGCCCGGATTTAGGACGATCTTCTCCTGCGACTCTCCGGCGGCAGCAAGCTGGATTCCGTGCCGGAAGATCCTGTGTGGACCATATTGTCACGCTCCGCATCATTCTGGAGCAGGTCAACGAATTCCAAGAGTCCCTTTACTTAGTATTCATTAACTACGAGAAAGCTTTTGACTATCACATTCACGAGAATATGTGGAGACCCTGAGACGCAAGGGGGTTCCTGAGAAAATCATCGGCTCAAACGGATCTCAAACAACGAGCTACATCCTCTGATAGTAACGGAAACTCGGGATCGGAAGTGGGGTTGGTTCGGCCACATTTCACGAACATGCATTAGACTGGATCCCAGCGGAGCATCGCAGCAGAGGCAAACGCAGAGGAGAAGTCGACCGAAATCTAACCTGGCAACAGGTTAAACCGATAGCTGGACGTCATAATGTATACATTTGCACAGAATCAAAATGCAACATAATGCGATATAAATGGTTGAGCATAAAACTAAATAGCCATAATATTAACAAAATCGAGGACATTACGAAATGGCGCCAAGTTATGCTCTCATCCCTCCGCGTAATAAACATTTTACTTTAGATCAACAAAATGATGTAAAAATCCCCTAAAGCTCATTTAAAAAATAGGGGGAGGTGACATATGCTCCGGAGGACAGTTTTGATAATGAAATTTTGCTCCTATCAGCTTGGAACAGACTGTTACGTGGGACGACAAACAAACCGGTAAAACTGTGGACAAATCGATCAAGATCGTGGGCTGCCAGGTGCTCGATGTTTGCTAGGCCGACGATAGCAGTAAAGTTTCCATTGCCTCGGAAGATTTTCGGAATAATGCGCTGTTAATGTTAGCGATTTTCTAAGTTGAATGTGGGAGGTTAGCTTCTCAATTGGCCGTACAAGTCGCACAGCATGGTATCGGGGCAAGACATCTTGCTGGGTCAAAAAAAAACGAACTACCCTTGCTTGATGTTAGCGATAATGCTGCGTTGATGTTGATTATCCTAGGGCGGTCATTGAAAGCGTAAGAAGACACGTCGAATCTACACTTCAAGCAAGAAAAACCCCGACTAGAAGAGCATAACAAAAATTGAACACAATGTTAACATATTGTGATATTTATAACTTATTTTGATACAATTTTGTTCTCAGTAGCTATTATCTTTCAAATGTTGTAACAGGATTATATCATAATATGATTTGAATAATGCTTAACACTGAATTGCCCAATAGTAGGCAATTAAAATAGATGTAGCAAAGTCTCACAGCCATATACACGCTTAGTTGAGATAATCTAAAAGTCGGTAAAAAATACCGATAATCGAACTAAAGTGCACATACCTAAAATGTAGGTTATCATCGATTACCTAAAGTTAGGTAGTGGTGGTTATCAAGAATAATCGTTTAAAATTACTGATTTCGGTCGTTTATTTTTACCTAAAAATAGGTTTTGGATGTTTGTTTTGATCACGCAAAAACGTTAAAAATTACCGATTATTCGGTTATTATTTAGTGTTTTGTTTAAAGAAAAACAAACTTTTTCAATTGATTCATTTATTTTTATTTTTATTAAGATGAATTTAGAAACCGGCTAAATTTTTCGCCGGACCCAAGTAACCAAAAGTTGCTTTAAGAGTACTGTTTTCGCTAAGCAGCTCAGTGAAGCTGATTAAGCGGAAAACGTACTCTTAAAGAAACTTTTGGTTACTTGGGGATTATGGTCCCTGTTGTATGGCATTGCGAATTCTGGGTCCTTAGCCTCTTACCTACTTTCCCGTGGTGCTGGCCGGGATACGAGCAACCTTTGGGAAGATCAGGTAACTAACCCCGGTGGAATTGTGGTCGTATGCTAACAGGGAGGGGGGTTTGCTCCTCTCCGGAGGTGTTAACCTGATCGAGCGTCTGTTCCTCATGTTAGGACTGTTCCCCTCGTTAAGGGCGGCTGATCATCGTCGGAATGCTAGCGAGCAAATCCTTGACCAACATTACCAACCAACAATGTGCACTGCAAAGCAGACCTTATTGAAGGTGACAGGCGTTTGAGTCCTGATCCATCCTGGATCCATCCTTTTTGGAAATGTGAGACCAAAAAATCCGGATTTCTGAAAATAAATAGAAGTTTACATATTGTTGCCGGACGTTGTCCCTTATCAAACTTACCACTTACACTAATCTCAATATTTCCTGATGAACTCTACGGCAGGAACAGGAAGGTGTTGATAGGCTGCACAGCAAAGATCCGGCAGAAACACTTGTTTTTATAAAGTCAAGAAAAATCTAATTTTAGGTAAAAAATAACGCCATCGTCTAAAAACGTCAAATACCTAAAAGTAGGTAAAAAGAAACGAGAATTATCGCTAATTTTTACCGATATTTCTAGTAAACATCCATTACCTAATTTTAGGTAAAATAAAAACCTAATTTTAGGTAATCTTATCTAAGCGTGTAGATAATCACAACGCTGATATAATTTGAGAAGGTTGCCTTATTTGTAATGTTGTTAATTTCATGTTCTCGAAAAATATTCTTGTTCAAACAAAAACAAAACAAATATGATTGTTGATCACAATCTGGAAAACTTTCACGACCTGTAAAAATTCCAACTGCACAGAAACTATATATTTTGTATCTGATTCTGTTATGAATTTCTAACAGAATATGTTATTTTTATAATAAAATTGTAACAAAATTTGATAGTTTTTTGTTTCCAGTAGTGCAGTTTTTGATAGAAATTTAGTTATTTTAACAACATCCAGCACCATGTTTCTAACAAATTTTGTTATAAAAATTTAGTATAACATAATAACATAGTATGATATAATTTTGATATGACCTTCTAGTCGGGACTCCACTCAGGCACCAGCTCAAACATCGCTCACAACGCACATAGGAGTACGTAGTGTAAAAGCGTGGCCAAAACTATGTCAACCATCTGTCGTCTTTGAATGCATACAATAAGCAGTAAAGCGTTTTTGTGCTCTTTGTATTGATGTAGCAGTGATATGTGACCACTGGCGGGGTCAGTTATTGTCATTTGATGGAGCACTACTTGGCACAAGACGGAGCACTACTTGGCACATTGACGGAAGATCGAGACCGTAAAGAGACGGAGGAACTGTACCGCGCTAATAACGCACGAAAGTTCTATGGGAAGTTGAACCGTTCACGTAAGGGCCACGTGCCACAGCCCGATATGTGTAAGGACATAAACGGGAACCTTCTTACGAACGAGCGTGAGGTGATCCAAAGGTGGCGGCAGCACTACGAAGAGCACCTGAATGGCGATATGGCAGACAACGGTGGCGGTATGGTAATGAACCTAGGAGCACGCGCGCAGGACATGCGACTTCCGGAATCTCCAGGAAATCCAGGAGGAGATCGGCCGGCTGAAAAACAACACAGCCTTTGGAGTTGACCAACTACCAGGAGAGCTGTTTAAACACGGTGGTGAAGCACTGGGTGATTACCAAGGTTTGGGAGGATGAGGTTCTGCCGCAGGAGTGGATGAAAGGTGTCGTGTGTCCCATCTACAAAAAGGGCGATAAGCTGGATTGTAGCAACTACCGCGCAATCACATTGCTGAACGCCGCCTACAAGGTACTCTCCCAAATTTTATGCCGTCGACTAACACCAATTGCAAGAGAGTTCGTGGGGCAGTACCAGGCGGGATTTATGGGTGAACGCTCTACCACAGACCAGGTGTTCGCCATACGTCAGGTATTGCAGAAATGCCGCGAATACAACGTGCCCACACGTCATCTATTTATCGACTTCAAAGCCGCATATGATACAATCGATCGGGACCAGCTATGGCAGCTAATGCACGAAAACGGATTTCCGGATAAACTGATACGGTTGATCAAGGCGACGATGGATGTGCGTAGTTCGAGTTTCAGGGGCATTCTCGAGTCCCTTCGAAACCCGTAGAGGGTTACGGCAAGGTGATGGTCTTTCGTGTCTGCTATTCAACATCGCTTTGGAGGGAGTAATACGAAGGGCAGGGATTGACACGAGTGGTACGATTTTCACGAAGTCCGTCCAGTTATTTGGTTTCGCCGACGACATTGATATCATGGCACGTAACTTTGAGAGGATGGAGGAAGCCTACATCAGACTGAAAAGCGAAGCTAAACGGATTGGACTAGTCATCAACACGTCGAAGACGAAGTACATGATAGGAAGAGGCTCAAGAGAGGTCAATGTGAGCCACCCACCACGAGTTTGTATCGGTGGTGACGAAATCGAGGTGGTTGAAGAATTCGTGTACTTGGGCTCACTGGTGACCGTCGATAACGATACCAGCAGAGAAATTCGGAGACGCATAGTGGCTGGAAATCGTACGTACTATGGACTCAGCAAGACGCTCCGATCGAATAGAGTTCGCCGCCGTACCAAACTGACTATCTACAAAACGCTTATAAGACCGGTAGTTCTCTACGAACACGAGACCTGGACGATGCTCGTGGAGGACCAACGCGCACTGGGAGTTTTCGAAAGGAAAGTGTTGCGTACCATCTATGGTGGGTTGCAGATGGCGGACGGTACGTGGAGGGGGCGAATGAACCACGAGTTGCATCAGCTGTTGGGAGAACCATCCATCGTTCACACCGCGAAAATCGGAAGACTGCGGTGGGCCGGGCACGTAGCCAGAATGTCGGACAGTAATCCGGTGAAAATGGTTCTCGACAACGATCCGACGGGAACAAGAAGGCGAGGTGCACAGCGGGCAAGGTGGATCGATCAGGTGGAGGACGACTTGCGGACCCTCCGCAGACTGCGTGGTTGGCGAAGTGCAGCCATGAACCGAGCTGAATGGAGAAGTCTTTTATGTGCAGCACAGGCCACTACGGCCTTAGTCTGATGATAAATAAATACTTGGCACAAGAACGCTGCCTTTGAGAACTACAGCGTGCTTGCGACGAGTGGTGCCTACCTCTGACTCCCCCAATGAGTATGATTTTTATGATAATTTTCATTCTTCAATTATTACCAACTAAACTTTCCGAAAAGATGTACTTTGTTGGTTCACTTCTACTATATAAATTTGTCATCAGATAATGTTAAAGGACACCAACCTTATATGGGGTTTATATGGTCCGGTGAAGTTTTGGCAGCCAGCATTGCTTACAATTAACCAAGATTGTTTCAAAGTTCCCATGGCAAGTTAGTATTACTATTTGAGAGTACAAAAACGAAAAATAATACGGGAATATCTAAAAAAAATGTTTTTGACTTTTGACTTTTGGAAAGAATTGTTTGACCTGTGCCGCTGATGCTGTTAACCCTCACAAACAAAAACGGGTTCGAAGAAGTATTACAAACATCTAGGAATCGAATACATGTTAATAAACTGATACTTAACGAGCTCCTAGAGACATACAGCAATGGCACGAGCTTGATGTTGTTCGGAAAAAGCCTTCAAATAAAACAACGTCTAGGAGCATCTGCGTCTGATCAGGGTATTTGAATCCATTTGTTAATTAATTGAAAAGAATAAAAATCTTTCAAGAAGTTTTTTGAGAAGAATGTCGGAAGTCGGAATAAAGACGTTCCCTACAATCATATATATCATCTACCACAATATGATCTAAAGTGATAGAAAGAGGTCAGAATTAACGGTTCTCAAACTATTGTAGATCAAACAGAAAGTGAAATAGTTGCCTAGTGGAAAGAAACAAAAGTGGTGGCATTTGGATTCGTGGAAGAGTTACTCCGAATTCAGTTCATGGAATATTCTTTGGAGAAACGATCACTACTAGTGATCGCTACACCTAATAATTGCAAGAATTCCCAAACATTCTATGAGTTGCAATCGGAGTAACTTCCACGAATCCAAGTGCTTTTTATGTTTTTCTTCGCAAACCGTTGAAATTACAGAAATACATGTAAATAAATGGAGGTGAAGGTAATAAAATAGAGGTGTCAGCAGTAAATAATGCATTTTTTTCAATTTTTTAATACAAAGTTTACTGGTGATTTTTTGCCTGATTTTTTCATGTTCCGTTAAAACAAGTTTACCCCACGACAAAAAACAAAAAAAAATCAAATCAACTCCAAAATAAGGCTGATAAAACCCCAGTAGACCGAGTAATTCCTAGTATCCATCCACGTGGAAGGCATCCATGAAGTACACGAATGACTAATCGCAGTCTAATGAAAAAATCATTTGCTTTGAATTGATTCCAAAAATGCCAAGAATCAATCATTTGGTTTTATTTCACGAAATGTTCTGATGGTTTTCCATGAAATCGCTGTAATCAACTTTGACGCCAATATCACCCAACCCAACAACTTTTATACCATGATCACTGCAATGGGCTTTCAAAATTGCAAACGAGGTTCCGGTTGTTATTTATTAAATTTGCGTTTCCATTAAAATTCCAATTCATCACCTCCTCCCACTTTGCACACCCGACGAAAAAAAAAACAAACGTCAACATACCATCGGCCTCGTTTGGGTTGCATCAACCTAACACTAAAATTTCCATTTGCGCAACAAAGTCCCCTTCGGACAATTGGATAAGGATAGGCGTTTGGAGTGAAATGCATACGGAATATAAACCCTCATTCATAGTTTGCATGGGGAAAATGCATTTCATTAAAAGCGAAATTTATGGCTGTGGGTTTTGTTGTGAAAATTGCCGCAGACATGCATTTTCGCACCCATACATGCAAAGTCTGGCACCATCGCGGGTGGGTGGGCTCTGGTTAATGGACAAGCCATGCTAAGAGCAAGTTTGAACTGTATTCGGTGGAAAACTGATGCACCCCTTTCCCCCGTTTCCCGAATGCTGACGAATGCGAATTTGTGGCTTCCAATATTATGCGACTGTTGAATTATGGTCAAGGGTACTTTTAACAGCTGCATTGGATCGTTCATCATGTTAATCGGTGTAATTTCCCTCTTTCTCTTTCTAGGTGAGTGTTCCGCATATGATGAAAATCCGGACCAAATTAATGGTTTTGAGTAGCGCAGTGGTATGTACATGTTTTCAAGCGGTCAATTAGAATCAGCTTTATGGGAACCCTCCAACTGAATATAATACAATCCTCAACAGGTTTTGTGTTGCATTTCTGCTTTAAACATTGTGAAATTGAAAAAAAAGGAACACAGAGGAAAATTGTGGATCGTTCAATTTGCAAATCAATTTTACTTACATAATTATTTGTCCGAATACAGGTCAATTGGCAGATTAAGAGGTTTGTTCAATCCGATCGAATGAATAGTTTAGCTCAAACAATTACTTTATTCAATCATAGAAATGTTTACAACATTCACGGACAAAACATTAACCAGATTCAAGCTCAACCTTATTCACGCAAATCGGAATGAAAAACTCTATTTAAAGAAACGATTCAAATATTGTAAAAAAAATATCAAGGTGAAGACGAAGTTCACTCAAGTGTTACAATCGACCCGATGCAATTTCAATTACGATTCCCAATCGGAAAGATTCCCGTCTTCCAATTCTCCCTTGCTCCAGCCATGCTTTCTTTATGTTATAATTTCATTTCAGTTCAAATTGTTGTTTGTTTGTTATCGTTGTTGATGGAACAACCTCGCTTCTATTCGTTTCTTTAGGAAGCACAAGAAAAGGCACTCCACCCATCGTATCGTTGGTGCAAGATAGCGATTTTGTGCTTTTCCTCGGGATATGCGATGGGGTGCAGCAAAGTTAGCTTACGGGCTTTTTCTCTTCCCTTTTCAAGCAAACTATTGTTTACCAACAGCTTAGTCTAGTTTTTTTTTCTCACATCGATTCACAAATTGGATACAAATCGGGGGGCACACAGATGAGTCGCGCTTTCCATTTTGCAATTCAATCGTGTGATTGATGACTATTTTTGATAAGCATTTCATTCCAGAACAAAAGTCTGGAACGAAAAATATATCGAACCATTCGAGAAAATTCGCATCCCCCTGTCAATTCTTAGAGTTCCAAAGACTTCACATGACGATGATTGTTTGTTTGGTCCTGCTGAATAGGATTCCACTTTGGATGGTCAAACACAGTGGAGCGGTTCAATCAATAGAGAGAAAATCAAGAAAAGTTTCCTATCCATCACACATTAAGCGTTGCTTGCTCAACCACTCGAGACGAGTGCATTCCTCTGGGAGAACTTCTCGCAGAAAATCTGCTACGGAAGGATGATTAATGCTGACTGGTCCGTTTCTCTTTCGGCCGTCATTCCCGTCGTACCATGGAAGGCTCCTAGGTAAAATACCCGGATTCGGTCGGTAATAACCAGGAGATAAATCATACTAACCTTCAGGTCTTACCTAGCCGTAATGACCTCCCGAGCCCCGGTGCATGCTTCCTGCTGCCGTCGGTCGTCAAATCGTGTCGTGTATCGAACACTCGCAGCGTAGGGTAATTGAACCATGTGTATGAGTTCCAGCTGTTGTCGTTGTTCATAAACGAGAACGCCACCACCACCACCACTACCGACATGTCAGCCGATAAATCAAAGAAGGATCTCCACTCCGCCGCAGCACAGTCCGGGTCCAGCACCGGGAAGGCAAATGGAACTTGTTCGTTTCCCACCATTAACGACCCATATAGGGCACTCGCCGCACACGTGGTGGTCGTTCCCGGTCGTCGGTCGGTTGCTGGCCGGCGTCGTCGGGCAGCATGTGAAATTGAAGATGGCAGCACGGATCATGGAACAAGCAGCTTCTGTTCTCGGAAGGAAATAAATGGAATTATGACGGCTGCCTGGGTGGACGATGAGTTATGGCTTTCCGTTGATTGTTTCTAATGGTGGTTAGGAGGTGGAACGCCTGCCCCACACTTGCAGTGCTACCGAGAAGACGACGACGATGACGACATGAATCGGATGAGAGAATCGGGATGAAAGGGGTTTGTTACGGGTCACTTCCAATCAGGGAAAGAACAGGATTGCTGTCGGATTGGAAACAAGACTGGATGGATGTTTTTTCTTGTGGGAGAAATGGTTAGCCCGGTTCTCCGATGGAGGCTTTCGTCACGGATGGATTGTTCTGAGATGGTGGCCTATTTGTTGCGTCTTTTTTCATTTCACAGAATGTTTCAATCTTTAATCCAATTTAACCGCTTGCTACTTTTGCGTGATATTCGTATTGCGTAAAGAATATGCAATTCTCGTTTAGGTAGGAACTTAAAATACCCTTCAGCAAAATTAATTTATAGGCAACTCACCACACAGAATTTTAATCCATCCAATCTACAATTGCGTCATTTTTTCGGCGTAACACAAATGCAGAGTAAAAAGTTCGTGCATGCGTGCAACACTATTTTTCTTGCGGGCGTTCTTCCAGCGCAGAGGATAAAAACTTTCGCATGCCAGCTTCCCACCACGCGAAATTGTGTTCATTCCAGACAAACGGTTTATGCTGCATTTAGTTTTTTATTTTCTAAAAAAGCATATTTTCAAAAGAATATGCCTTTTTTCAGATTGCCATGTTTGTTGGGTTCCGATCCACAAAAACATCATTCACCATGTTTGTTGGGTTCCGATTTAAAAACATCACGTCATTCACATCATTCATCATGCGGGCGTAAGACCAACGCAAAATAATTAACTTGTCATACGAGTGTCCCACCGCACAGTCCCATGCACAAGGGCCCCATCCTTCTTATCGGCTTTCTATAACCGCAGAGTTGAATGCGAGCGTCTCATCGAGCAGAATTGAGATCATTCCTCCCCACAAGTACACCATTCTTCTTGCAGGCGTCTTATAAACGCAGCACAAGACATTTTTGCATGCGTGCATCCCATTACGCAGAGTTATGGTCGACCCTATCTAAAATTTCATCATTATGTTTTGTCGGCGACCTAATAAGAATATCGTGCATGCAAACGTCCCATTTCGCAAAATTGAGTTTATTTAAATTCTTTCTAAAATCGATCTGAACACTTTTTGGAAAATTAAAATTTTGAATTCACGATTTTATCAATTTGATATTTTAGAATTTTATTTTTTAAGGTTTTCACCCAATAAAATAATTTCTAGAATCCTATCATCTTTTTTGATTTTTCGACATACATTGAGTTTGGAAATTTTCATTCAATGCTGATTTATCGCAATTTTTCAATTTTTAAGGTTATTTTTTAATTTTTCATGGAAGAAGTTCGATAAATACTTTTTTTTTTACGCTTTTTTTTGAATGAGGTTAGTTGCGGAAAAATATACGAGCAGAAATACGGAAGAATAAAATACTGCTTAGAAAATCAAAACTCATGGAATTTCAAAATTTCAGAAATCGATTTTTGGCAATTCCTGTTTGTTTACTTACAAATAAGAAAAAATGTTATAATAAAACTGTAACTATTTGTTTTCAAAATAAATACCTAAATCGTGTGCACAAAAAACTTGATCAATTTTTGGCGAGACAAAGTTCGCCGGGTGAGCTAGTTTTTATTTATAAATGTATAGAATTTCGGAAATCATCTATGATATAAAAAACTATTCGAAATCTGATCAATTAGAAGGATGGTACCCCGTTTGGCATAAAGTGGCATAATGATCGTTTGGTATAATGCCCTTTGTTATTTAAGTTGTGTTAGATTTGTCGAGCCACTCAGCTAGGTTGTTTTCACCATATGGGCAATACATGATTATTGGAAACAGGATTGTACGGCGTGACAAATTAATAAAGACGCTTCCTGTAAAAACGGGAACATTTCAAATGTTGACACACCTACCAGCAAGATAAATCAACATTAAATTAATTTGGCATTAGTGGCTAGTTCTGTTTTTCATGTAAGGGTATGCCAGTATAAATTTGCCCCTTTCTCCCTTATTTTTTTTTTTGAAGAATGGATTATATTTTTGCTTGCCTTAAACGTAGAAAATGCATTCATAAAAAGAAGGGATCATATCTCCCTTTGCAGAGTTTCTTCTAAAATTACGTAACGCTAAAATTGATGATTTTGGACCCCCAGCCTCCCCCTCGTAACACTTTTTGTATGGAAGGTTTAATTTTTTTGTATGGATCGTAACGCTCGGCCTGACCCCCTTCCTGCCCCTTCAGTGTTACGTAACTTGTGAAAGGCCCCGCATTGAACGGAATTGAAAAAAATAAGTCATATCCTCTTTGGTTCCTGCTGAGCAAATGCATCCTTCAAAAAAAGGGATCATTACTTCCCTTTCCTTAAACCGAACAAATGCCTAAATTGAAAAAAGGAACCATATCGTCTCTTGCCATCTGCTGGACAAATACATTCTATGAAAGAAGGAACCATTTCTTTTCTTGCCGTCTGCTCGGAAGATACATTCTTTGAAAGAAGGGATCATATCTGCCCTTGCAATGGACCGAGCAAATGCTTGAATTGAAAGAAAGATTTTTATCATCTTTTGCCTTATGCCATCCTTCGAAAGAAAGGATCATATCTCCCCTCGCCTTAAACCGAGCAAATTCCTGGATTAGAAAAAGAGCATACCATATCGTCTTTTGCCACCGGCCGGGAAAATGCATTCTCTTGTCGTCTGTCGGGAAAATGCATCCTTCGAAAGAAAGGATCATATCTCGCGCTCAGTTTCATAGGGGCGTAACTGTATTGATCGATTTCTCTTCGTCGATATTTTCTTTTTATTATTGTACCGAGTTGCGTTAATTTGTCGATGATTTAATTGTTTTAGTGTGATAAAGAATTATTGTATCTTGGACCAGAATCAATAATCACTAGCTTTTGTAGCTTTTGAAACAATTGAATTATTAACAATATATAAAATCGATTAAGAGAAATCGATCAATACAATTACACTCCTATGAAACTAAGCGCGAGATATGCAACCTTGACTTTAATTGAGTAAATGCATGAATTGAAAGCAGGTACCATATCGTATTTTGCCTTCTGACGGTCAAATGTATCCTTTAAAACAAAGGTTCATATCTTCTCTTGCCTTAAACCAAGAAATTGCCTTAATTTAATGTGATCATACGTCCTGCGTTCCGCGGAACAGTCCCGCATTTTCACTATTTGTCCTGCGCTGAAAAGCGTCCCGCGAAATGTCCCGCATTCAACTTACTTCTAGATAATGTCCCGCGAAATACAGAAAAATCGAATACATTATTAGCTATTACCACAGAGATTTTTGTTCGAGCCTCCATGTCTGTTCTCTGTGCTATTACTTAGTAATTAAAAAGTAGTTATTAGATTTTAATTTTTTTTTAATTTTGACTAAGACTAACGTTTTGTAAGGCAATCATATGGATCAAAGAAATCAAGATTAAAATGTTCTCCTGTGACTCAGACTAAATTATCTCTATAGTTTCTTTTACCCAAGCTTTATACCCTGGGAATCTTGTAAACAGATTGCTCCCATGTATTTTCTGCTGCGTAATTGCTTGGTTTTCGACACAGAACGTTCAAAGTTCCGCTCCATTTAAATGCCATGCGGGCCAAAATCTTGCGGAAAATCTACACCAGTTAGAAGACGACTTTTACTGTGTTGATATTGGATATCGATAGCATTGTTGGGAAAAAAAAAGGGATCATATCTCCCTTTGCAGAGTTTCTTAAATCTGATACAAAATTCAAATCAAGCGTGAGTCAAACACACCCGACCCATGGCACAGATAATCGTTCATGATTCGACTCGGGGTTTGCATCATTGCTTGATTTCTACGTATTATTCTCCGTTGAATTAATCGAATTTAACTTTCTTTGTTTAAAACAATGGAAAATAAATCCATAAATAACATAAAATACGCTTTTATTGGGTTCTGGTGCTTTTTGGAGCGAAATCATTATTTGTGAATAGGCGGAACGATGCGATTCTGCATGTAACATTAAAGCACGATGCTCTCCCTACAGAATCGCAAATGATCTGAAATGGGACGGAATTTTTGATATTCTGAGCAGTCTATTTAGTCTCACCTGTCAGCAAATAAATTGAAACAAAAACCGTGGACCATATTCCTGAAGGCGATAGCTTCAACCAGAATAGACTTTTAGAAAAATATGATCTAATTAATTCATAATCACTGCATCCTAGAAGTTATTGTACTGTTGTTAGGTATTTTAGAAAGGGTTATTTAGGTTGTTTGGAAAATAATGTTCGAGGTTCGATATCATTGCTTAAAAAAATTCTAACAAAATTCTATACACTATACACGATCAACAGCTGAACGTCATTTAACTGCAACGCTTTTTAACTGCAATTCGATAGTTGCAATAGTTTTGCAGATATCGGACAGGGAACCGCTAAACTTCTAAATTATACGAAACTCCATGGCAGCTACCTTTAGCTACACATCAACGTTTGAAGAAAACTTTGACTTCTAAAATGAGTTGCGCTTTATCGAACAGTAAGCAAACTAAGCCATAACAAATAAAAAATTTAAAGATTCGATTTAAGCGTATAACTAAAACATATTAAACTATAAATTTTCTTTTGTCCCGCGCTCGCACAAAATTTATCTGGTCACATTACCCTAATTGAACAAAAGAAACATATCTCGCTTAACTTTTCAAAAGGACCTAAGTAACATTTTTTTCATGAATTAATTTAAATGGCGCAATCAACAGAAAAACATGAAAGCTTTTGATTGCAGTACTTAAAATAATTCATGAAAAAAATGTTACTTAGGTCCTTTTGAGAAGTTAAGCGAGATATCCTCTTTTGCCTCCTGCCTCCTGCCAAATGCATCCTTTGAAATAAGGAATTATATCTTCCCCTTTCTATAACTGAATGAATGCATATGCATTGAGAATAAGAACCATACATATTCTCCCTTCTGTTATGCCGGGCAAATGCATTATTTGAAAAAAGGAATCGAATCTTCCTTCGTCATATGCCGGGAAAATTCTTCCACTAAAAATTAAATGTATACTTTTTAGACTTATGCACAACAAGGTGTGCTTTTAAAGAGATGATTATATCTCCTGCAAAAATAATTAATAAAATAGATTTTACTCTCGTGCTCTTACAATTTTGCTATTCGAGTTTCAGTCGTTTCTAGTTCGTCTTAGTCAACGACGATCTTGCTACTGACCTAGAGGTAAAAAGAAGTCAAGTAAAAAAGGCACATGATAAAAAATTCATAAGGTCTGCCAATATGGTCCTTCGAGTGAGTTGATACAATCTTTAATTTAAAGCCAAACAATTCAAAGCATCTCTCTCGTGATGGTAAAACGATAATAATTATTAATATATATGCATATCGGGACCGATCTGCGATTTGGGCGTAACTTATTTTGTAAACATACATTGTTTTGTGGATTCTGTTGAAAACAAGCATTTTCCTTCAAAACTAATTCCCTTACCTGGTAGAGGAAAGCTTATTCTGTCGGATACATACCGTGATTTCATCAGGAAATGTTTGCTCTACCAAGTATTTGCTTTCGAATGTTTGTTTACAAAATAAGTTATGCCGAAGCGCAGATCGGTCCCGATATGTATTATGCATAAGTTCCGAAATCAGTGACCACACAACTTTTATGCCAAATAACCATTATACCAAACGCCCATTATGCCAAACGGCTGTTATGCCAAACGGCGTTATGCCAAGCGACTTTATGCCAAATGACCTACCACCATTAAAAATCACAAAAAATAATCAAAATACCCCGTCTAAAGGCGGTTCTGAGCGTTAGAGTTAAGGTAAGGTAAAAAACTCTTGCATACAAACGTCCCATCACCCAGAATCGTGATCATTCCGACTCACAATTACACTATTCTTCTCTTGCGGAAGTCTTACCAACGCAGAGTTAGAAACCTGTTAATATCACGCAGAATAGTGGTCTTACTTACCAAGGTAGAGTAAAAAACTTTTGCATGCTGGTGTCCCACACACAGAATTGCGATCTATCCGATCCACAATTGCTTTATTTTAGCAGGCCTAGGATAGGACCAACACAGAGTAAGTATCACGTGTATGCGAGCGTCCCACTACACATAATTATGCTCATTGCGCCATGATTACACTGACATCATTCTTCTAACGACCGTCTCATCAACGCAAAGCGAAAAACTGTTGTATGAGAACATCCTACCAGGCGGAATAATGATCATTCCATTCCATAGTTACACAACTCTTCTCTTTCGAGCGCCCTACCAACGCAACGCAGAGCTAGAAACTTTGCATGTGAACTTCTCAGCACGCTGCATTGTGATCCACGATTGCACCAACGTCCCAACACGCAGAATTATAATCTTCCCTTCCAACACAGAGTAAGAATCTCGCACATGCGAGCTTCCCACCATGCATGATTGTGTTCATTTTCATCCACAAATACATCGTTCCACCCGTGTGGGCGTCCCTCTAAGCAGATCATATAATTAATAATTCGAAACGAAATTCTGTGTGAAACTTTTAGGGCCGTTTGGCCGAAGGTCAACTGGCCAAAAGTTGTTTGGCCGAATATGCTATTTGGCCGAACAGAGCATTAGGCCGAAAGCCATTTGGCCGAAAGGGTCAAAAAACTGAATAAGTCATTTGGCCGTAAAGGTCA
The DNA here is from genome assembly GCF_024139115.2 of Armigeres subalbatus. Lineage (NCBI taxonomy): Eukaryota > Metazoa > Arthropoda > Insecta > Diptera > Culicidae > Armigeres > Armigeres subalbatus. Next base: position 113,595,520 of record NC_085139.1, on the reverse strand, counting down.
TTTGGCAGAATAGGTTACTCTGCCGAAAAAGATTATTTGGTCAAAAAGGTCATTTGGCCGAATGGGTAATTAAGCCGATCAGGTAATTTAGCCGAACAGGTCATTCGGCCGAATGTGCCATTTGACGTCTCACATCTCCCTGGAAAAAATAAGAATTTAGAAGTGATGAGTGAGATGAGAGATGTCTTCTTTAACACTTTGCTTCTTTGACGTCTCACTTCTCATTTCTCATCTAAATACTTCTCACTGCGAAAAGTGAGTAGTGCGAAGTAGAGAGTAGGGTGCGGTTTATTATTTGAATGTTTCCGAAACCTAGAATTCGTGTGCTTGAACGCTTGCTTATGGCAAAAAAAGAGTAGCCTCGAAATTTGAGGCCAAAATATTTAAGTTTAGAGGTCGCGCAAAGCCCTTTAAGGTGATTTTTAAACCATCAAGTTGTCTTCCATAAAAATAATCATAACTATGACAATTTCAGTCCGAATTACAATCTATTGTGATTAATCTGTTCAGTATTAAATTTATGATAACTTTGTGGAACATCACATTTCTTGAAATCAGCTTTTTTATTGAGCAAAGACGTCACATAGTAGGCCATGAATTTATTATTTTCATAGTTCATTTTGAATATAATAGTTAATTTTAAATGGAATTATACCGTAGTCGTATAAAACTGTTTTAGCATAGTAAATTTACTAGAAAACTGCATTACCGGTAAGAATTTCATTTTATAATATATAATCTAATATATAACTATTGTGTTCAAAATATACTATGAAAATAATAAAATTATGGCCCACTATGTGGCTCTTGTTTTCAGTATTTAGTCTAAAACATTGCCAAAAAATGGTATATACTCAGTTCCGATTCGGGTGATATTTGAAAAAGTTAGAGCGTATATCACCATCATTTGGAGCTAATTTCAAAAATTGTGACGTTTCACTAAGTTATCACAAATTATACTGAAGAGACTAATAACAATAAATTATAGATCGGATGAAAATTGGCAAAATCATAATTATTTTTATGAAAGTTTCAACTTGATGGCCTAAATATCACCTTAAAGGCCTTTGCGCGACCTGTAAACTTTAATATTTTGGCCTCAAATTTTGAGGCTACACTTTTTTTGGCCATAAAAAAGCATTTAGGCACACGAATTCCAGGTTTCGGAAACATTCGAAAAATAAGCCGCACCCTAGTAGAGAGGCGTTCAACTTCTCACTTCGCACTAGTCGGTTTTCACAGTGAGAAGTAAGAGATGTGGAATGAGAAGTGAGTAGTGAGACGTCTCATTACTCACTCCCCACTCCTCTTTTTTCACATCTCAGTATGAAAAGTAAAAAGTGAGAAGCACAACTCACGTCGCGCTCCTCACTTTTTGCAGTGAGAAGTGAGAAATGACGAGTGAGAAGTGAGAAATGAGGAGTGAGAAGTGAGAAATGAGGATTGAGAAGTGGGAAATAAGTAGTGAGTAGTGAAACTTCTCATTTTTCGCACTTCATTTCTCACTTTTCAAATGACCTTTTCGGTCAAATGACCTGTTCGGCCAAATGACAGATTGCACGGCCGGTAATAAAGCTAATTAGTTCAGTGTGTGTTTTCTCTTGCTTCGGACAGCAGAACGATCGCGCGATCCGTCGAAACATTGTGTTCTGCATTGCACGGCCGGTAATAAAGCTAATCAGTTCAGTGTGTGTTTTCTCTTGTGATTTGAGCAAGTATGTACAGTGCGTGGTGGTATGTGTTTTGGTCGTCGCGAAATAGTTCTGTGTTGATTTTACGATTGATCGTATTTCGAATAGCAAGCAAAACTGTCACGTGATCCGAGATATTTTGTTTTGATCTGTACGGTTCGCGTTTTTATTTGTATTTCATATAATCCCCTCCCTTAGATCGCATCACTTACCAAAGTGAATCCAGATAAAATATCCTATGCAACTAACACAATACCACATCCCGTGACAATCGAGGGGATGCAGAGGTGTTCTCGGTCTCTAGTAGCAACGAGAGTCGAACTAACAATCCTACCTTTCCTATATGACCGTAAGGACGTGGCCGGCGCCGTTATTGACTTTAAATACGTCAGCTTCTGAAACGTGTACATTGAGAATGGATAGCATATCCCATGCTCCATTCTCATGGTTCTCTGTGCAATTTCACAAGTTCCAGTCAATCACGGAGTAGCAACTACGAATTGTACGGTCATAATGCTCATGCTCATGCTCAAATGACCTGTTCGGCCAAATGACAGGTTCGGTTAAATGACCTATTCAGTCAAATGATTTGTTCGGCCCAAAGCCTATTCGGCCAAATGTCATGTTCGGCCACATGTTTCATTCGCCCAATTGTCGTATTCGGCCAAATTTCCTATTCGACCAAATGTCCTATTCGGCCAAATGTCTTATTCGGTCAAATGACCTATTCGGCCGGATGACCCTTTCGGCCAGATGGGTTTCGGTCTAATGGTTTGTTCGGCCAAATGGCTTTCGGCCGTATGGGTTTCGGCCAAACAACCTTTCCCCCCGTCAAGCAATCTGGCAGAATGCAGTTTGACCGAACGAGTCGTTGAGCCGAACGCCGTTTCGATGAATTGTTGAAAACAAATACCCTCAGATAGTGAGTAGTGGAAAATTCTTATTTTTCATTGTACACACTTACTAAGAAGGGTACGCGACGTTAGGCATAAGAACGATAGGCATAAGTACGTTAGGCATACGTACGTTAGGCATAACGGACGTTAGGCATAATGGACGTTAATCTTAATTCGGCCTTCTTTATGTCATAGGCTATTCTTTGGGTCATATTATGCCTAACGTCCATTATGCCTATCATGCATGATGCCTAACGTCCTAACGCTTGATATGCCCAATTTTCACATGTGCTTTACTGTTGTATATCCACAGTCAAGCGAGTGCACATTGTTTATTTAATCGAGAGCATCACTCTATGCCCCAACAACGGGCTGGGCGGATTTGTATAGAGTGCGAATCAATCGCACTCTGCTGTGCCAAAGGCTTGCTTGGCTAAAGCATTTGATGAGTGTGATTGCTCTACACATGCGGTCGCGTGTACTCAGACGACTAATGAAGATGGAAGACCGACACTTGATTACAATTAATTGCATATTATTCGGCAAATCGGCCGTACGAAAACCATTTTTTTGTTAAATATCTTGGCTGTGCATAATATACAAATATGATATCATCATTCGATTTAACTGACCGCTATGTAGCTGAAAGTACCTACGGTACCCGGAATAGCAGCCAAAGCGGAATCAGTCCATGCATCAATCCTTATGATTTAAAAAAAATATAGATTTACGAATATTATTTGAGTCCAGGATTGGGAAATACGAGACGACCCAGCATTGGGCTGGAAATCTTGCTAATAAAATTATATATCTAAAAAAAATTGGAAAAGACATTCATCCAACAAACAGAAAATGGCAGAAACGGCATCACAATGCCGATAGCAGTCAGAACTTGTTTGGCCTCTTATCTTGCTCAATAAAAACAGTTTTCATACAGCAATTTATCATTGAATGGAAAAAAATAGTCATCTAACGAATACATACAAGCTCGTTGGAACAATTTATCTCAATAAATCAATATCTGTTTGGGATTCTCATCGATTATTTCTCGCTCAATAAAGACAAAACATTAGTTTTCCAGTCTGTCCGGACGTTCCTATTGATTTACTGGCATTTGACCATGCTTTGTGGACACAAATCTTCTTGTTATTTATTAACTACTATAATGGCTCATTAATTTATAATGGCTGTCTATTAGTTAATAAATGATCAGAAGATTTTTCCGCGGTAGTTGGTTGAAGGCCAGCAAATCCGAAACGTCCGGAAAGTCTGGCAAACTAATGTTTTGTCTTTACTCGACGAAAAACAATAATCGATGAGAAAAACATTATTTCGCGGTGATCGATCCACTGTAAACATAAATCAATACCAAAGGATACCTTATTTCCGATTCAATTAATGTCCGACAAAAGACAAAAAGTCGCAAACAGTTGAAACACTGACAGTTGAAGTTGAAACATGGAACACGGAAGAACATCGTTTTCACAAAGTCATTTGAAACTCATGAAGTTTGATATTCATATTGCCTGGGTGGAATTGGTTCCATAATAATTCACCAGCTGGGGAAGTCTAAAAATCTTTTTTTCTTCTTCTTCTGTGGCTCTACATTCGAACTGGAACTTTTTCAACTTAGTATTCTAATAGCATTTCCTCAGCCAATTAAGGAGGAACAAAGATTGGCATCAAACCACTAATGAGTGTTTGTGGTATTTCTCGGTGTTGCACTACCACACTCACAATTTTCCAAAGTACGGAAAGAGACAGACGACACACCGCCGGTGGTAAATCATTCAGAAAGCTCTTTTGATCGCCCAACTTTTCCTGAGCCTTAATTGAAAGCTTTTCTAAGCCCGCCGTTACATGAGTACATATCTTGTGTGGCCAGTACAATAGATACACAATGCTTATCGATCAGGGAGTCGAGAATGTTTCCCACCCGAAAACATCCTTGACCGGTTCGAGAATCGAACTCGCCAACTCCCGGTTGGCAATCCTTCGCCCTTACTCGCAAGGATAACTGGAGACCCAAAAATCTACTTATTTTGAATACGAGAAATTGGGAAACACGTCGAAAAGGCCTTATAGGAGCATATTGTGTCATCCTCGCCCAATTTACGGACGATCCCTACCACATATCAACAAAGACAGGAATCGAGAAGTCAATGTACAAACTTCGTCTCACTGTAACCCACCATCCCCTATGTTTATTATATCGGATGCCACTCCCGCAAGTTACGATATTCTTTCCAGACTCCCAGCAGAAATTAAATTCCTCCCTATTATAATGCAAGATTCTTGGCCGCTTCACCTCCGCAGAATTTACCATACTGATTTCCCAGAACCATCCTCCGCGCACATCGACTCCCTACACGCCAGCCGAAAGTCACGTTCAGGGAAAACGTAGAACCAACTTTGCAACTCGAAACGGAATGCAGCAACTACGCCGAACGCACGCCCGCCCGCCTACCAACAACCGTTGTTGCGTCTTGTTGCCGCCGATCCGCCAACCAACGAACGGCCGGAAGATTCTGAGACCATGTTCGTACCTACTTTTTGTTTACCGGAGTTTTGTGCAATCTGCCGGAGTACAATCGAGATGGAATTTTGAGCAATGAAATAATTGTTCCCTTCCACACGTGCATGTACTTCCCTTGAAGCAGAAGTTTTCGGTCAAGCATAGGAATTTGTGGAATTTGGTTTGCACCATTTTTTTTCCTTCTTTTTTCCTGACCACTTGCACGCCCGACAGTCATGAGGTTTGTGCACTTGGTGTACCACACAATGGAAACGATAATGATGCTTACCACTATGAAAATGAAGCCGAATAATCGACAATCTTGCATTCACGGAATACATTTTATATGAATGCTTATAAAATGTATTCCTTCTACTGTGAGAACTGTTGTCACCCACAAATATTTGAATTCAAATCTGATGATGAAACCTACAATTAATCATGGCAAATAAAAATTTGTTTCATTGGAAACAAAATTACCCTTGAAAGCAAAAAAATCCTAATTAGTACATAATCGATTCAATTTTTGGATTGCTTTCAATTTTTGTATCAACGGTATCGCAGCCCAGGTACCACTCTTGTGTTCAAACCAGTTCCCATTTTAGCTGGATTCACGCAAACAAATGATGTTCACTTTGTCGTGTGAACGTCGATACTTTATAAATTGAAAAGAAACTTTCCAGCAGAAGATTGTCAGGAAATGGTGGTAGAAGCGGCGGTTATATAGCTGAATTATGTCTTTTGTGTAATTAAGCCCTTTATATTTTTCTTTAACTTACATAAAATGTGTTTTGTACCACAAAACGATCATTAATTATAATAACGCTGTATATCGGCACGTGGAATATCGTGCCGGTTGATTACCCAAGGCGACCACATGCGAGGAATAAACGACCCTTTCGAAGCAAAATATTTCAAGGAACTTCCAATTATGTTCTCTCGTGCAACTCAATATCCCCCCAAAACGATTCATTGCCTCGTTCGCGCGGCTTAAAGTTGTTCGCCAGACACTGATCACGAAAGCTCATTCACCATCGATAAAAACACGTTCACAAGCTCGCGTGCGTTTTTGGAGCTGCCGCTGCTGCTCGCTACATGACATGTCATCACAATATGCCAATTTATACTGCTGGCTTAGAAACACCGCCGCCACCGTCACACGTTTAGCTTGGGATGGGATGAATAAAGAAAAGGCTTTCACCAGTGCCATCATGCTCCAAATGAAATCAATTTTACATCAAAGTGGGGAAATTTCCACAAATTTTCATTATCGTGAATTCGGGGACGGCATCAGAGTCCCACCCGCTGCTGTCGCCGTCTGATGACGAGTCATCTGCTCGTCGTTCAAGCATAGAAACACGCACTCGATGTGGGACGTGTAGAGGGGACGGTACAAGATGCATCATTATGGCCTTTTCAATGTTTCTCGAGCAATAATCCAAGCTTCAAAGCAGATTACTCAGGAAAATACAGGAAATGAAAAAAATGAAAAATGAAAACATAGGAAGAATAACAATGATGTTTTGGGATCATCCCTCCACTGTAAATATCTTCCAGATTCCTACATCATCAATAATTGAGGGTATTTTTTGGACACTCCATTACCTATTAAAAAGCCCACTAACTACGAGTTCACAATAATGGAGTTTGGTTGGTTTCTTGATGCGTTTAGACCGCTCTCTCACAGGCCCGATAAAATCCGATAAAAGAACACATCGCTGCGTGTAGAGAATGTACACGACACGGGCTTACCGCAGATGTTCAACATGCCGATGCACACGACGACAGTGTTTCGCTTGCATATCGATGAACAGCGCGGGTGGGGGTGGCGGTAGGATCTAATTCTAAGCTTTTGCTATCGTCGTATCCTATCGGTTATGTTGTAGTTCAAATATTGGTACACACGCTCCCGTAACGCGATGTTAATTAGTTGGGACAACATTGGGTCAGATTAAAGTTGCCATTCGGCTCAGTAACGACATCGATGGGTTCGATACGCCAATTTGGCACAAATTGGTTCTCGAAAATCCCATCGGGATACGTTTGATAATGGGAAGGGGGATTTTGGGTTTCGCTTAAATGTCAATGGCTTGTTGCACCCGAATGGATTTGAGGTGAAAGCATTTTTGGAACCTAAAAGTTTTGTGTGGATCTGTTTTGATACAAGGAAGCGTTTTCGTTATTTAGATTTTAAATATGAATCAATTTTTGGATGAGATACCTTAGCAGTGTGGTAAGATGCGTGGCGGCTGGGTTCGATTCTTCGGTCTAGCTATTTTGCAAGGTGGCAATGTTCCAGAGGGGGTGCCAATAGGAAGTAGAAAAAATTGTATCAAAAAGTCAAAAAAAATAAAAAAAAAATAAAAAAAAAGTTATCTTTCAAAAGGATTTGAGATTAGAAAAACAAAAGAATTACAGACATTGAAAGTTTTTCCTTAGATCAAAATGATATTAGCTGTTCCTGGCAAGATAGAAGAGAAGGAAAGCCCTAAAAAGTTATTTTAGGAGTTATCCTAAAAAACAACGACTGAGCAGGAGATGTTTTGTACAACAACCTGGAAGTTACTGTCAGCAAAATTGTTCCCTTCACGTAAATTTGACGATTCAGCAGAAGTAAGAATCTTTGAACTAATTTCAATCTGCACATTTATTCTTTCGCGAAATTCACACATTCATCGATTTGAATGAAACGTTTTAACGCGGATTTTGTTGTCCACGCATTTTTCGGGATTTATATATTATGTATTATGTTTATTTCTACGATAGCCTGTAAGTTAACAACAAGTTAGCTTAAGTGGATTTTGGGATTTTCTCGGTACGTATCGCCCGCATAAAAACCAACTTCAGTGTACTATTCTTGCAATATTTTATAATTGCCAAAAATCCTACAGCACTCGATTATGTTATCGATAAATTTTGGCAAATATGTTGCCGAATTTCGAAAAAAAAATTCAATTTCTCATATAGTCATCGTTATCAAAGTTTTTCAGGTGAAAAATTAAATATCGTCAGCCGTTCAATTAATTCTTGTTATTTAAAATAATTTCGAAGCGTGATGTTATTCAAAACTGTTATTTAAAAATATGGTTTATGGCAATGTTTTTGACGGCAACAAAATAAAATTTGGAATTAGGATGTTCCATTAAAAATAAGAAAATGCCAATGATAGAGTCTATGACCGGCAATAAATGAGGGGAATGGTTGTTTGACCGAAACCCATTCGCCCATTTTGCCGAAAGATTCATTTGGTTTGGTCATTTGACCGAAAGATTAATTTGGCCGTATAGGACATTTGAACGCATAGGACATGTTCGGACGGTCGGATTTTAAACGAAACCGTTTTTGGGAATCAACCTTTAAAAGGATGATCAAACTGTAAAAGTTTAATTTAGTTTTAATTTTAATTACAGGATTCACAATTTTGAGCGTTTTTTGTATCATTTCTACTCACAATTTTAGTTTGTTTTCCTCCTTTGACTTCCGTCTCAATCGTCCTCTTTGACCTTTTCTATCAATTAATTTAACTCTTCATTTATTGTCTCTTGTCTATTTTTAGCGTGTACCGTATTTTACCTGTCTGTCCTACACGTTTATATATTGTTCGAATAATTGTCGTCTTACTCTTCCGTGAGTTTTCCGCAATAGTTTGAGCACCACTGTATTGTCGTCCGTCAGCTGTTTATAATGTTATAATTTTACTATGTGTTTATTTGTATTTCGAGCAACTTACAGTGTGCGTTATTGTGATCTGCTGACCAAACTCCACTTACTCCACTCCAACTACTAATACTATCTTTATTCTTCAAACTTCCAAACTACTTCTTTACTCTTGCAATAAATTCGCTATCAATCAACTATTCTCACTTCGGCCATTTGTTTATCTTTTTTCCCTCTACCTCTTTGACGCAGGTTCTTCTCGCTCGCTTTATTTTCTCACTCACTCTCACCGTCATATCATCTGTTAAACTGACATTTACCTAATCGGCCAAATGTTGGTTATGACGCGGCTGCGTCTGGGCAGGCTTGCCAGAACAGGACATTTGACCGCATAGGACATTTGACAGAATAGGATATTTGGCCGAATAGGACATTTGGCCGAATTGGTCATTCGGCGAATAGGACCTTTTGCCGAATACGACATTTGACAGAATAGATCATTTGAAAAGTGAGAAATGAGGAGTGAGAAGCGAGAGGAGCGAGAAGCGAGTTTATCTTCTCACTCCTCAATTCTCACTTCTCACTGTTAAAAGTGAGTAAAGCGAAGTGAGTAGTGAGACGTCTCACAACTCACATGGCGCTTTTCACTTTTTACAGTGAGAAGTGAGAATGGAGACGTCTCACTTTTCACACCCTATTTCTCACTTTTCAAATGACCTATTCTACCAAATGACCCTTCAGCCAAAAAACCCTTTCGGCCAAATGACTTTCGGCTTAATGATCTGTTCGGCCAAATGGTATATTCGGCCAAAAAACATTCGGACTAGTGGCTTTCAGCCAAATGGCATTCGGCCGAATGGTATTCGGCCAAACGGCTCATCCCCAATATATGTTTTATATTTCCCTAAAAAATGTAAAATGTCTAAGTTTTTGGAAATAATTCTAAAAATCTAATAAATACTTTAAAATTGCAATTAGTTGCAAAAAAGAGCCACACAGAGAGAGAGATCCATTAATAACGTAACGCAAAAATTGTGAATTTTCACCCCCCCCCCCCTTTTTCGAGACGAGCCAGCCTTGGGCTGAAAGTCTCTTTAATAAAGGTATAAAAAACCCTTCCCCTATGTCATACTTTTTGTATGAAACATCTGATATTTTTTTATGTATCGTCACTCTTTGCTCAACTCCTCCCCCTCGAAGCGTTACGTAATGTGTGGATGCTCCCTAACATTTTTTTTCATTAATTTTAAAATTTTAATAAATTAAAGAAATTTAAATTAATTTAATATTATTTTTGTATTTTATTCGAAGGAAAATTTTGAATTTTCCTGGAATTTTTTTGATCATCACTGTTTACTTTCAGAATTGATAAAAACTTGGTTTTGAAATGTTTTTCTAGTAATACGATTGAGCACCTGATTTCAAAATAGTGTCCAAATTGAAACTAGTGAATCTAAAATAATTTTGTTTTCAGATTTTGATTGATCAAACCATATCAATAAACCATGCTCCACTAATTGTGACACCTGAGTTTGATCCTGGTTTCAATTCCAGCAGATCAAGTCTAATTCGAACTGTACGAACGTGTATTATTATAGTGATTTTGTTAAATTTAAGCAGCCGCTTGCCCAACTTCGTTCTATGTAATCTTTTGACCTCTACTGCAGTCGTTTTGGCTGAACTATTAACAGGAAGGAATAACCGTTCACGATTAGCGAGTTTATACAATCGGCGGCTTTAACGCCACTCTCAACGAGAGACCACCGGTCACGTTTTATTTGCCCGACTTTTTGAGACTGTTTGGCTCAGGGAAAACCCTAGAACGATTATTAAGCGAAATTGACAAAATCTCTCAAACGCAAGCTAAATCTCCTCCCATTCATCCACCGCAAGACCTTAGGGACCGCAAAAAGTTCTACACAACCAAGAAATAACGTGTTTGGCTTTCGAAATTAGTGAGTCGTTTATTCAAGAAACTGACGATAAACGTAATTAAACTAATCACCATCACTTCATTTCTAGAATAGTTTATTCGTGCTGAACGTTTTTCAACGGGAATTGAAACATAAGAGCAAACATGACCATGTAACTAAGCTCTAACACGTACCTGCGTAGGTTTTTTTTATGATCGATGGGGCCCGACCAATTTCGACGAAAACCTTACTGATGACGGTGATGCGATGGCTGCCATCGGAAATCCTTTAGGAATTTCTTCGAGATTTCTCTAAAAATTCTTTTGGAAACATTTGTTAAAACTCTTTCGCAAATGTATTAAGGAACCACTTAATCCTAAAATAAAAAAAAACACATAAACAAAGCTTAAAAAAAATAAGGAACCACAGATATCGGTGGGAACACCTACGGAAATTGTTTCATGAATTACTTCGGAAATCGGAAATTAGGACTTGGAAAAAATTTCTTAGTTGTATTTCTTTAGAAAACACTTTATGAAATCATTTGGACATTCCGTAAGTAATTTCTTCAAAAAATCCACTTTTGACGTAGGACTTACGTCTCTCTTCACTATACCAGGTGTCATTTCAATATTTCTAAATCGACCGCGTTACGCTGTGTTGAAAGATTTTGAATGATAATAGCGTTTGTCCCAGTGAACGGATATCTTCAGAAAACCCCTTAATCGACAGATCTTAAGTATGCCTTTCATATTCATACTTGATATGACCCGAAAAACTTGCTTCAATAGGCCTAAAACTGTTTTCGAAGCAAAACATTGACTGCACTGAAACCTATAAATATGGGTGCCGCTTGTTCCTCGCGTCATTTGTTCGCTTGATTCTGATGGGTGCAGACGCTAGCGGATAAGCTGAAACTGCGCACCAAAATAAGCCATACAAGAGGGTGACGCAATTTTTCCTTCTCATTCTGTTCAGAACTTCCGAAGGGGATATTTTTCTTTCATTCTATCCGGGACAAGCAAAGCCACAGCAGCATCGATTCGACAGCACTGGCAACTTTTCGCAAAACAGCATCGTCCGCATCATCCGCTTTTCGGCCCGGCAGCTCCGAGGCCACCATCAGCCAAAGCATGCCAGTACAGCCGCAGTAAATGCTCCAGAAGCAGCCCATTCTACAGACCCGACACCGCAGCAATGCCGAGGAGATACCGGCAGCAGCAGCAGAGTCGAGCCGAAACTAGCCGGCATCAATGAAGAGCTGAGGCCGACCGGCATTGGTATCGAGCCGAAACAAGTTGAAGAAAATCAAGAGAAAGAACTGCAATGTTCTTGAAGAAATCGCGTGTGTGTGTTTTTTCGAGTAAAGAAACCCCCTCGGTCAACCAGTTCTCCGAAAGGAGTTAATTTTCGGCCAAGAGAGTTAATAATAATTTTCGCAATTGGGTGGCATTCGTCACTGGTTCGTCGCATGCTGCATTAGGGCAATTCGCATCCCGCTGGTTCCATTGAAGAAACAGCACACGTCAAGCGGATACGCTGCATGAAGACAGCTTTGGTTTTGCGCTCCACCCAGGAGCACCCAGCATCAGCCTTACAGTCCGCTGCAACATGACGCAACAGATGAAGATAGAAAATGTATTTCTTTGAAGCAAACGGTTCTTCTGAGAGCCACTGATATATTGTCTGTTTCCTTGGTAACAAAACGCGCCGACCATTTTTTAGGCACTATCAAAATCGTCGCCAACATCTTTATTCTAAAATTATGTTAGTTTTATTAGTAAATAATGTCAATCTGCATTAAAAACAGGGCTCAATTTTGGGAAATAATGTGATTATTGAGTATATAAAATTTTGTTCACAGTTGATTTGACAGATCTTATGGCCATCTCTGCTGGCGACGATTTTGGCGTCAATTTGTTTTGCGACGATTTCAAATCGTCGCGGCCGATAAGGTGGGAAATTGATAATATATAATATCAAAGTTTTAAATACCCTCCGCGTTAGAAAAATGACTTGGGTGTCAAATCCAATATTCTAGAGATAAAATGTTATACGCGAATAGCAGATTTTCAAGATTTTTTATAACCGTGACATAACAAGAACTGTGACCGCGAAGTGGACGAAAAACTAGACTTGACCATGCCTTTAAAGACAATTAATATGTCCAAATTTCTCACATAATCTAATTTAGATAAATAAATCGGTGATAACAGCCCAATCATTATTATATAACAGTTTCCGTGAGCAATTTAAAAAAGATATCTCCAAATGAAAAGCTATCACTCGATTTATATAGAAAAAACATTGTTTAATACTGTTCGCGCACAAAGCGAACGTGACTGAATGTTCTCCCAAGCTACCAATCCTAAATTTTCCGCACTTCCCACCTGAACAGCAATTCTTAGCTCGATTGCCTGGCTTGTGGCTGTACCGTGCGAAAAGTCCCGTTAGGAAATAGACGCCAGCAGCGAGCAACAAAAGAAAGAAGAAGAAGCCCATCACGAACGCGTCGATGATGATGACGCTTTGGCTGACAAAGGAACGGGATACTAGACGCTCACTGATTGGCCGACCAATCGGGAAGCAGAGACGATTCAGAATTAAGTATAAAAGAAAAGTGCATTCGCTTACAGAGCATTCAGTCCTTCTTATTAGTTGGACCAAGCCGAAACAAACAGCCTTTTTCAAGGCTATAAGAGTTAAATAATTTCCTTATTCAGTAGATATCGCATGGACTCGAAGGCCCTTCAGTCGAAGCTGCGAATGAGCTCCTGCTGGGTCTGACGAGAAGGCATAAAATAGCGCAACGTGATTTTTTTTCATTTCATTCTGACCGGGACAAGCCAAGTAACAGTAATATCGATTCGACAGCATTCACACCTTTTAGCAAGGCAGCATCGTCCATATTATCCACTTTTTCGGCCCGGCAGAGTCGAGACCAACATCAACCGAAGCATAGCCATCAGTACAGCAGTAGAAGAAGTTCCAGAAGCAGTCCACCCCACAGACCCGACACCGCAGCAATGCCGAGCAGATACCGGCAACAGCAGCAGAGTCGAGCCGAGGCCGGCCGGCATCAGTATCGATCCGAGACAGGCTGAAGAAAAGCAAGAGAAAGAATTGCTATGCTTTTGAAGAAACCATGTGTGTGTTTTGGTTTCGAACAAGAAACTCTTTCGGTCAACCAGTTGTCCATGAACAAGTTAATTTCCGGCCCTTATCAGGGCCAAGAAAGATAATGATAATGCTCGCAATTGGTCACCGGTTCATCGGTCGGCAGTTCGTATCCCGCTGGTTCCATCTGGAGAAAAAAAACACGTCGGCACATACCTACACTGCATGAAGGCAGCTTTGGTTCGGCGCTCCACCCGAAGCACCCAACATTAGTTTTACAATCCACTGCAACATGACGCAACAGATGGACATAGAAAATGTTTATTTTCAAAGCATACGGTTGTTCTGAGAGCCATTGATAGACTTACTAAAGAGTTCTTAAAAATTCTAAAATACTCTAGAGATAAAATGTTATACGCGAATAGCAGATTTTCAAGATTTTTTCATAACCGTTACATAACAAGAACTGTGACATATAATGAAATAAATCACAAAAAATTCCACTGTTAGATGGAAAATCGATTGAGAGCTTTTCTTTTTGAGATATTTTTTCTTATATTGCTTATGAAAATTGTTATAATAATGTTTGGACTGTTATCGCCGATTTTGGATATATTATACATCTTCAAAGGCATGGTCAAGTCAAGTCCTACGTCACTTCGCGGTTATGTCACAGACATTACCCACTGTTCGTTTTTCTTAAGGAATTACTTCATGAGCTCGTTCGAAAATGTTTTCATCAGTTCATCCCGAAATTCCTTAAGGAATTTTTGCGAGGAGTTTCTCTGGACCTCGATCCGTAATTCATTTAGGAATTCCTGCAGCAGTGTTCCTGAAAGAATTTCCAACCAAGATTTCCAACAAATATCCGAAATTTCTCGCATGAACTTTGTATGGTTTAACTAAAGGAATTAAAGAAGGATTTGTCTTGTGGATTTTAACTCAAATTCCATCAATGATTGTACAAAGCAATGATGGGAATGGCCACATCGGTCACAATCCGGGGACCCACGTAATGGCCATTTTCTAAATCTATTCATAAATAGGTCGTGCGACACCTCAGCCTTTATGATTTCACAAGGCAATGATGGGAATGATATGTTTAGAGTACCTGTCCCACTCGGATTTAATCCGGCCACATCTGTTCCAATCCGAGGACCCACGGAACGGCTATTCACTGAATAGATTCAAAACAGGTCGTGCGAAACTTCAAACTTCATGATTTTACAAAGAAATGATGGGAATGGCCACATCGGTCATAATTCGGAGACCCACGAAATGGCCATTTTCTAAATCAGCGGTTCTCAACCTTTTTCTTGAGAGGTACCCCTTCGCACTTTTGCATTAATTGAGCTACCCCCTCTTGAAAGGAGGCTTCCGAGCCTCTTGAAATAAGGCTTCCGAGCCTCTTGAAAGGAGGCTTCCGAGACTCTTGAAAGGAGGCTTCCGAGCCTCTTGAAAGGAGGCTTCCGAGCCTCTTGAAAGGAGGCTTCCGAGCCTCTTGAAAGGAGGCTTCCGAGCCTCTTGAAAGGAGGCTTCCGGGCCTCTTGAAAGGAGGCTTCCGAGCCTCTTGAAAGGAGGCTTCCGAGGCTCTCGAAAGAAGGCCTCCGACCCTCTTGAATGGAGGCTGCCGACCCTCGCGAAAGGAGGCTTCCGAGCCTCTTGAAAGGAGGCTTCTAAGCCTCTTGAATGAAGCCTTCTCTGCCTCTTGAAAGGAGGCTTCCGAGCCTCTTGAAAGGAGGCTTCTGAGCCTCTTGAAAGGAGGCTTCCGAGCCTCTTGAAAGGAGGCTTCCTGAGCTCTTGAAAGGAGGCTCTGAGCCTCTTGAAAGGAGGCTTCCAGGCCTCTTGAAAGGAGGCTTCCTGAGCCTCTTGAAAGGAGGCTTCTGAGCCTCTTGAAAGGGAGGCTCTGAGCCTCTTGAAAGGAGGCTTGGAGCCTCTTGAAAGGAGGCTTCTGAGCCTCTTGAAAGGAGGCTTGAGCCTCTTGAAAGGAGGCTTGAGCCTCTTGAAAGGAGGCTTCCTGAGCCTCTTGAAGGAGGCCTGAGCCTCTTGAAAGGAGGCTTCCTGAGCCTCTCTTGAAAGGAGGCTTCCTGAGCCTCTTGAAAGGAGGCTTCCTGAGCTCTTGAAAGGAGGCTCTGAGCCTCTTGAAAGGAGGCTTCTGAGCTCTTGAAAGGAGGCTTCTGAGCCTCTTGAAAGGAGGCTTCTGAGCCTCTTGAAGGAGGCTGAGCCTCTTGAAAGGAGGCTTCCAGCCTCTTGAAAGGAGGCTTCCTGAGCCTCTTGAAAGGAGGCTTCTGAGCCTCTTGAAAGGAGGCTTCCGGGCCTCTTGAAAGGAGGCCTGAGCCTCTTGAAAGGAGGCTTCTGAGCCTCTTGAAAGGAGGCTTCCGAGCCTCTTGAAAGGAGGCTTGAGCCTCTTGAAAGGAGGCTTCTGAGCCTCTTGAAAGGAGGCTTCCTGAGCCTCTTGAAAGGAGGCTCTGAGCCTCTTGAAAGGAGGCTTCTGAGCCTCTTGAAAGGAGGCTTGAGCCTCTTGAAAGGAGGCTTCCGAGCCTCTTGAAAGGAGGCTCTGAGCCTCTTGAAAGGAGGCTTCCAGGCCTCTTGAAAGGAGGCCTGAGCCTCTTGGAAAGGAGGCTTCCTGAGCCCTCTTGAAAGGAGGCTTCTGGAGCCTCTGAAAGGAGGCTTCTGAGCCTCTTGAAAGGAGGCTTCCAGGCCTCTTGAAAGGAGGCTTCCTGAGCCTCTTGAAAGGAGGCTTCTGAGCCTCTTGAAAGGAGGCTTCTGGAGCCTCTTGGAAAGGAGGCCTGAGCCTCTTGAAAGGAGGCTTCTGAGCCTCTTGAAAGGAGGCTTCCTGAGCCTCTTGAAAGGAGGCTTCCTGAGCCTCTTGAAAGGAGGCTTCCTGAGCCTCTTGAAAGGAGGCCTGAGCCTCTTGGAAAGGAGGCTTCTGAGCCTCTTGAAAGGAGGCTTCCGAGCCTCTTGAAGGAGGCTTCTGGGCCTCTTGAAGGAGGCTTCCAGGCCTCTTGAAGGAGGCTTCCAGGCCTCTTGAAAGGAGGCTTCTGAGGCCTCTTGAAAGGAGGCTTCCGAGCCTCTTGAAAGGAGGCTTCCGAGCCTCTTGAAAGGAGGCTTCCGAGCCTCTTGAAAGGAGGCTTCCGAGCCTCTTGAAAGGAGGCTTCCGAGCCTCTTGAAAGGAGGCTTCCGAGCCTCTTGAAAGGAGGCTTCCGAGCCTCTTGAAAGGAGTTTTTACAGCAGTTAAGATTTTTGAAAGGCCTTAAAAACAGATGTCAGGGACGGAAAGGTTAAGAAACTCTCAAAGATATTTCGGAAGAATTCTTTAAAGAATTTTGTAATTTTCGAAGGAATCCGTAAGGAGATTTTTGAAGGATTATCCAAAGCAATTCGTCAAGAAATTTGACAATATCTTGAATTGGAATTCATTTGAATATTTTAAAGGAATTTACAAAAATTTCGTGGAATTCTTGAAAGAATTTCCAAAAGAATTTTCGGAGTAATTTCTTAAGAAATACCCGGAAGAAATCTTGTAGGAATTCCTGAGGTTTTCCCAAAAAAAGTTTCAAACATAATTCGTGGAGAAAATTTTGAAGGAATTACTGAAAAGAGCTCAGAAGAAATTCCTGGAGAAATTTTCAAGAGAATTTTTAGATTCTTTACCAGGGCATTTTTTTTGAATTCCTTGAGAGTTCTTGGAGGAAATTGCTGAAGAATTATGTAAGACATTTACAAAAAAATGTCTGGAGGGTTCTCCGAACGAATTTATGGATACATGTTTGAAAGGATGAATAACCCTTAAATATGTGAAGGAAATCTACAATAAATACTAAAAAACTTCAAGACGATAAAACACAGCTGACTGGCAACATTTCAACAGATTAATCGCTCAACTGATCAACACCCAGCCAACACATGATCGTATATGGTGCCACATAAGATGCTAAAGTGAAAGTGTATCGCCTCCACCTTAGCATCTTATGTTGCGTCATATACGATTTCATGTTGACTGGGCACATTTTTTTTATTAAAGAGGCTTTCAGCCCTTGGCGGGGCTACTGGTCACATAGTGATGAACCCTAAATTAAGGAAAATCACTCTACAACAAAGAATAAAAAAAATGACAGGGCTTCTCCAATCATAATGTTTACTGCTGACGTCGAATTATCAATCAACGGTGCTGCCTTGTCTGCATTGCATTGTCTTATTCCGCACCAACGCCTATTTCGAAAGAATGGATTAAATTCACAATAGCCTTATTCCAGGGAAGCATCTAGGGTGGGTGTACCAATTGTCGCCATACATAAGAAAAACTGTTTTTTTAATAAGTAAAAGGCATGCGGATCGACTATATATCCTCCTTAGAACAGCTGTGAAAACCACAATGAAATTTGTTATAATCCTCAAAATTGATTAATCCATAATAGGAACGCATGCACCAGTTGTGGCACTATTCTTAATTTTGGTTCCTTATTTGATAAATCCCATTGTTTTCTTATGTGATTATCCAAATTGGGACCACTAGTGCAACAACCGGTGCAAAGGACGTCAAAAATTAAGCAAAATCAATTTTTACAATTATGCTTTGCTTGTTTTAGAGGAGATCATATACGCTAGTGTGACAACTGGTGCTATTGCCACGACTAGTACATTTAAAGGGCGAATCACTTCCACCATTGCTTTATTCTAAGCAAACTATTTTAATGAAGAGATCAGATCCACCATTGCCTTACACCGAGGAAGCATCTATGTTTTAAAGAAGGAATTACATCCACCATTGTCATAATGCAGGCAACCTTACAGAAAGAGATGCTTACCTTTAAAGAAGAGATCACATCCGTCTTTGCTATAATCCGGTCAAATGCCTACTCTGAAAGAAGGGATCACATCCACCATTGCAATGCATTGTCTTAACCCGGGAAAATGCCTACTTTTGAAAAAGGAATCACATCCACCGTGGCCTTAATCCGAGAAAAGGCCTACTTTTTCAAGGGGATCAAATTCATCATTGTACGACAATTCCCCGAAAACCAATTTCTCGAATTCAATTTCTTCGAATAACAATTCCCCGAATGTAACTTTTCCCGAATGCAACAATTCCCCGAATATAACATAACGGTTCGGCCTATGATGCTTCCGGTGGGAAGCATTTTCGGCTCCTCTTGTTTGAGTATCCATTGCACTTACCACACAAGACATTCGTGCAACTGGCAGGTACGGGAAAGCTTTCAATAACTGTGGAAATGCTAGTAGAACAATAAGATGAAAATATCCCAAGGTGAAGTGAGGAAATATTGTATTCTTTAAATGTATAAATTTGCTTGGTATGATGAACGTATCTAACCCGGTTTAAAGCAAAAGTTTGCCCGGTATGAGACAAAAGCGAGGAGACAATGCCTTATTTAGATGATAGCATTGTCAGGTATTAGGGGAAAGGAAATGATAATTTCTTCCTCAAATTAACACATTTTCCCAGTATAAGGCAAAGAGGATAGATAGACCCTTCTGTAAATGCACTCGTTTGTCTGGAATAAAGAGAAACAATTAGACAATGCCAAAGGATCCCGTCTACCCAGTGTAATGCGAATAGAAGAGATAATGCCTTCGTTATATATAACGAACCACCCAACCAGAGAATGCATGATTTAATGACAATCTTGAATTTATTTCACGCACAAATTGCATTAAGCCGAAGCCCATGCACAGATTTCATTAAGTCAATATAGCAAGCCATTGCATCAGGTTTCTGGTCACGAGAAAAAATAGAAATAGTTATGTGTTTATGCCTACATAGACCGCCGTTTATGCCTTCGCCAACCTTACTTACTTACAAAAAAATTCAGAAAAATATATTAAGCTCGTTTAGTGGAATGTATTAAACCGTCTAAGACGAATTAAGTACTGTCCATTTAATTCCACCAGTTAATTTTCGTTATCTTTGCAGATACGTATTTCGACCACAACTGTGTGGTCGTCCTCAGTGTCTTGTACTTGACTCGACTTCAAGTCGCGGTCGGTCAACTGTTCACCAACTGACCCGAGTTACCAACGTCCTCAGACGGAACAAGTTTGTCTCGAAAACATCCGCCATGGCCTTACTCGATGTCGAGAAGGCATTTGACAATGTATGGCATGATGGCCTGGTGTACAAACTACAACGCTACAATCTTCCCAGCTACCTGGTGAAAATCATCAACAATTACCTGTCGGCAAGGACATTCCGGGTCTCAATCAGCGGAGCGAGTTCCAATGCGCACAACATCGTCGCAGGCGTTCCCCAGGGCAGTATCCTCGGGCCCTGCTTTTCAATCTGTTCACCTCCGACATGCCAGAACCTCCAGAAGGCGGCATTCTGTCTCTGTTCGCAGATGACACATCCATCGTCTACAACGGTAGAGTGATCAGAGCGCTAGTGGCAAAACTCCAACGAGGCCTGGATGCCCTGACAGAGTACCTCACCAGCTGGAAGATCTGTATCAACGCGGCGAAGACCCAGGTCATCATTTTCCCCCACTCCAAATCCCCTAAACTTGTTCCGCCTGGGGACTGTAAAATCATCCTCAATGGCACGACTGTGGAATGGGCCAATGAGGCCGGCTACCTTGGCTTGACCCTCGACAGCAAGCTTATTTTCAGGCAACAGGTTGACAAAACGGTGACAAAGTGTAACGTCTTGTTGAAACTACTGTACCCTTTGATCAACCGCCGGTCGTCATTGTCCCTGAAAAATAAGCTTGCTGTCTACAAGCAAATCATCCTCCCTGTGATCGAATATGGCATGCCGGTCTGGGAGAGCTGCGCTAAAACCCACCACCTCAAACTTCAACGGGTCCAAAACAAATTCCTGAGGATGATCCTCAACACCCCTCCCAGGACAAGAACATCCGAGGTCCACCGTCTGGCCGGAATAAAAACCTTACATGAACGCTTTGGTGAGTGTAAAGAAAAGTTTAGGGTCCGTTGCTTGCATTCGGATCAGGCTCCAATTAGGGCGCTAGTTCCAATCTAGGTTATCAAATTTCTTATTGTAAATATTAGTGTACATAGTAGTTAGGTTATCAAATTTAAAAAAACACCTCAGCGCCTCCTAAAGGCCGTCATGATATATCATATTAACACTTAAATAACAATGTAAACATAAAAATTTAAAATTGAAGTTGGAGGGCCAAGCCGGCCGAGCACTGTACATGTAAAAAATAATTGTAGAACAGAAAATGAAACAATAAAGAAGAATTTTACTACTACTAGTCGACGAGTGCTCCTCCCATCCTCGTCGTGTGCTCGGGTCGAGACGAGCGCTTAGATGTTCGATACAGATCATTGTATTCGGCTGGTTGGATGATCTGATCCAGGGTCAGAATCACACGATCGAACCCATCGACCAGCCTGTGGAGACCCGCGATTGACTCCGTGGTGAGGGACTTCAGTTTGAAGAGAGCCTGCACTTGCTTCTTCCGTAAAAGCTTGCTGTTGTTGTAGCGTTTAAGCAACGACTGCCAAGCAACCTGGTAGTTGTTCCTGGTGATCTTCAGCGGATCTACTAGTGCCTTAGGATCGCCTGCTATTCACTCCTTGAGGTAGTGGAATTTCTCCACATCGGGCAGGTCTGGCTTCTCGTGAATCAGAGACGTGTAGAGATCCCTGAAGCTAAGCCAGTCGTTGATATTCCCGTCGAAACTCTGCAGCTGGATTTGACTGGACAGGAAACTAGCTTGATTGATGTTTATGATGAGTTGCGATGACAATTCACTTCACTTTCAGACAATTCCGGGATGGCCGAAGGAATCTATTCGGCAGATTTTCGATGGCCACTGATACAATTCAACACTCTAGAGTATGACGATTTACTATATTTACGAGGTACTATATTTTCGGGGAATTCTTCCATTCAGGGAATTGTCGTACAACCGTTCACAATTATGCCAAATATCCGTTATGCCAAATGACCGTTATGCCAAATGACCTTATGTCAAATGGCTTTATGCTTTATTCAAGAAAATATGATATGAGTGATGGTTTTAAATATGAACAAATTTATTTAACCATCATTTATGAGTGTCCCCTAAACACGAATCTCAAGCATGATTATCTAAAATATTGTCGTTAAACATTTTCAATTATGTTATAACATCATTTGAAGTTGTTTTGATGTTCAATATCGTCCCGACATAGTGTAGCGCTTTTCACCCACATGGGGTGTCGATCTTACCCACACCCAAGCCGGATCTACTTGAAAATGGACTGTTCCTTTTGACGTAGGACTACGTCTGTCTTTTCAATATTGGGGTACACTTTACGATTGCGAAAATCGGGGACCGTCACGAAAATATGATAGACTTTAAACTTTAATATCTCAACCGTTTCTCGATGGATTTTCAATTTTTTTGGACCATTCGATCAAAGATGAGTCAACGCTTCTTTGTATTTATTTTAAAATACTGATTTTTAAGTATTTATTATCGATAATTGTTAAAAAGTTTAGAAATAGGTAAACCAACCAATCACATACATGCATCACTAGCACAGACATCAAAAATCAATCGCTTGCGGGTTTGGATCTTATCCTCAGTTTGAACGAGGTATCATGCAGAGTAGACGTATCAAAGCGATCGCAGCGGAGCAGACACGGCGTTGGTAACATTTTCAACGAAAATCCATCGCATTGGTGGTGGTCCTCGGTGTGTTGTTGCAGATCTTTCAACCTCAAAGAACCAGCATTTTATATGAAGAAAGGGTTGACTATATAAAATATCATGATTTGGATCCCGTGCCGTGCTTTTATTACATTACATTAATTACAAATTGTGGTGTCAGTTAGTTGTTGGAAAGGCGCATTGGGGAAAGAAAATCGGTTCTTCTCAGGACTAGCATTTTTGAACAGAAAGGTTTAATTGCAAAAATAGACTTTTCGGTGGAATCGGCGTTTAGCGTGGTAGCTTGATTGATATTAGTAATTCCATCCGTTCAAATTTACGGGTTTAATTTATTGAATACAAGAAAGCTGCTTTCCGGCGCATGAGCCCTTTTGAGGCAGCGGCAAACTATATTGCCACCAGCAAATTATGTGTTTATCTAATGATATGGAAATGCTAATATCATCTTCCAAACTTAGACGCACATGTCCATGATAGAATTAGAACAAGAGCTCTACTTATTATTTACCATGAAGTGGGTATATTTACTACCTAGTAATCCTCGAGATGAATTTGAGCCATAAAAATAGAAATGTCAATTTGAGAACGGTTTTTTTACGAACAGATCGTAAGTTTCGAGTGGAAGATGGATTTTCAGTTAAAGTTCGTTGAAAATTGACGACAAAGAGATATTTTCCCATTGGTAATAATTATTTTGAATCTCATGTGTTAGATTATGGCGTGATTAGCGTGAAAAATGCTTTGCCTTTCTTGAATATTTGGTTTTTGGATTTTTGACAAAATTGCTTGGGAAAAAAAGAGCAAAACTTTTATTTTTCACTTATGATGCATTTTCCAACTTACGTATAACGATTTGTTTTACGTAAAACCTATTTTTTTTAAATCTTTTATTTTTATTTTTGTTGCATTTTCTTCCGGCGGGGCTAACGGGCTTAATTTATTGAATACAAGAAGGCTGCTGCCCGGCGCGCGCGAGCCATTTTGATCGGGATTCCACAAAGAGCGATTCAACATTTGATGCAGCGGAGCGGACACAGCAGCACGAAGGCGTGAGTTGCAGTGGCAGGCAATGCTGAAAATTTATTAAAAAAGGTGGAGGCTTAGCGAAAAATCATCGAGTGGTGGTCGGACAGTTTCAACACAAGGTGCCGACAAGCGTTTGGATGCAGTTAGTTATTAGAAAACCGCATTGGGAAAAGAAAATTGGTTCTTCTCAGGACCATCATTTCATGGAAAGAAAGAGTTAATTGCGGAAATGGACTGTTTCGGTGGCACCCACTTCAACAAACCGCTCTTATCAGGGGCACCAATCTTTGATGAGGAAAAACGAGCTTATACTGAAATTTTAGGAAGAGTGAAATATCAATGGTTATAGAGAGACACAAACTATGATGACAAATACCATCCATTTTGTATAGCTACGTAATCCTACGTCACTTTTGCGTACAACCCGATTGGGCTGCACCTTTGAGTTTTTTAATTTTTTTTTTATTTTCTTTTCTTTTGCGGCACGTGGCCCTTACGCGAACGGTCAGCTTTTCATAGAACTTTCGTGCGTTATTCGCGTGGTACAGTTGCTCCGTCTCTTCACGAGCTCGATCTTCCTGCTGACGATTTTTCTTCCATATAATCGAGTTTTGTCTGTTCCGCGCCCGTTTGTATCGTGCCTTGTTCGCTCTCGTACGGCGTTTCAGCAACCTCGCTCATGCTGCATTGTTCTACTCCACTGAACGCTCACATTTGCCGTCATACCAGTCGTTTCTTTGATCCGGGGACAACGTGCTTAGAGCAGTGGTTGCTGTGCTACAAATGGCGGGGACTTGGGCTAGTGTATCGTCTTGAAGCCACCCAATGTTAAGCCGCGGCTATCGGCTTTGACGCGTATTGTACACCGTCGAGAGTTTTGAGCGCAGGCATACTGCATTGAGGTAATGGTCTTATTCTATATTCGCACTGCGGTATGTGTGGACGTTCGTGATGTCGGAGAATAATTTAACTTCGAACAGAACGTGGTCGATTTGGTTTTCCGTTTCTTGATTAGGTGATCTCCATATGGCCTTGTGGATATGTTCGCGGAGAAAGAAGGTGCTTCTGACTACCATTCCATGCAAAGGTTCCGCATCGTTGGTCGTTGTCATTCGATATGGGATGCAGAATATCCGGTCCGATAACCGGTCCTACACATTTCCTCCCTTCATAACGAACAGATGGCGCCATGCAAACGATACAGATGGCGCCATCAATTGTTGTGACTTGATATTGGCATTTTGGCACCAAGCTTGGTGTTTGGCACTTGGATTGCCGGAAATGATGGACTAGCTTTCGCGTTAATTTGACTATGACCCTCCAAAGGGCAGCCAAAAGCTTCGGATTGAGTTGGACAATACGTCGTCGCAATAATGGAAAGTTTCCGATTCGATTGACATGAAAATTTTGATAGCCATCGTAAGGTTTAAAATCTTACATCGCTATTAAGGTTTAAAATCTTACATATTTCGCGACGCTCCTCAACTTTGAAATTCCATTTGACACCCTGCATCCCATTTTTTCAGATATTGCTAGTTCACGTCAAAAAGTAGTTAACGTATGCAAAACCGCAAGAGAAGAAAAGCAGCATGCAACTTACAGAACGTATAAATAATTAATTTGGATTGAATATTGCATTCAAAATATTTTGTAAATTAGAAGCAAGAATTTCTCTTTAAAATAATTCTTGACTGGAGCATCGGTTACGCAACTTACAATTCGCTACCTACTTTAATCACCATTTATCGTTCACTCATATGGCTTATGCTTTTCTTAAGGACATAGTTGGAAGAGTACCACGATGGCAGTCAATATGGCACCGGACCTTCTACCGGTCCACCCCACACCGCCCGCACTCCTCTCCCACCAACATTCGAATTCATCGAACAGCTTCGAACAAAAGTTTAATATTCAAATTACTAACCTGTTCACAGCATTATTTATTCACTTCCCGTGATAATGAACATGTTTATCCAAAAAGTCCTATGTATTTCGGCGCGAATAATGTTCTAAATCAGCGGTTTCGTGCCAATTTATTAGCCGTTCGCGATTTGGTGGGTTTATCACTGCACTTCACTTCTTCACAAAGGGCACTGAAAAAATCAAGTTTTTACTCACTTCTCCGCACATGAGCAGCCCGAAGTGTTGATGGAATGCAAATTAAACATCACTTTTCGAAATCAGTCACTTGTTTAAACCGAAAACTTAATATAAACTGCTATTTTTGCCCGAAAAAAGCGATTAAAAACTGATCGCGGAGCTTTAATTATCATAGAGCTGATTGGGATTTATATAAAACGTATATCGATAGGAATTTTGATGTTGATATTCCTCTCGATACCAAAAGTGATATTGATAATGCTCTCGTATCTTTGACAAATTTAATTGTCGAAGCCAGAGGCATTGCAATTCCGAAATGTGAAGTTAAATTCAACTCCATTATTATTGACGACGATCTTCAGCTACTGATCCGTCTTAAAAATGTGAGAAGAAGGCAATACCAAAGAACTCGCGATCCCGCGTTGAAAGTTATTTGGCGAGATTTGCAAAATGAAATTAAAAAACCCAGATTAATCCACCTAGCGGTGATGGTGCCTTTCTCGTTCGTTCAAAAGGTTTGGAAAAATCTCAAATAACACCAATATGTGGATTGGTCTTATTTTTCATATTTTATAGGCATAAAAAAAATCTCGCCAAACGCAATTTGTTGCAAACAAATCGGATGAGCATAAGAGCAAAAAATGGCATTTTATTTTGTAGTTTTAAAATTAGTATTTTCGCCATAGCTTTTGACCCAATTGTACGATCCGGCCAAGTTTCTATAGGAAACAATGGGACAAGATTCTGCGTCGAATGCAATCTGTTGCGAGCGACCTGAGAAGCACACATATTGCACATCAATCACAGTAACATATATATGACCGGATTCAGTCACTATATGGTTACTGCAACCAGATTTGTTGAACTTGTGTTGCTTGGGGAATAGATGAAGTCTAAGTGCTAAAAAGTGAGCTAGGATTCTGCTTCGAATGCAACTTGTTGCGAGCAAATCGGTTGAGGATAAGTGCCCGAAAAATGAGTGACATTTTTTACGCGATTTTTTCGTATGAATTTGTATTTTGGCCATAACTTTCGATCTCATAGTTCGATCTGGCCAATTTCAAATAGGAAACAATGGGACAGGATTCTGCGTCGAATGCAACTTGCTGCGAGCAAATCGGTTGAGGATAAGTGCCCGAAAAATGAGTGACATTTTTTACGCGATTTTTTCGTATGAATTTGTATTTTGGCCATAACTTCTGATTCCATAGTCCGATCTGACCAATTTCAAATAGGAAACAATGGGACAGGATTCTGCGTCGAATGCATTTTGTTGCGAGCAAATCGGTTGAGAATAAGTGCCCGAGAAATGAGTGACATTTTTTATGCGATTTTTTCGTATGAATTTGTATTTTGGCCATAACTTCTGATCCCATAGTCCGATCTGGCCAATTTCAAATAGGAAACAATGGGACAGGATTTTGCGTCGAATGCAACTTGTTGCGAGCAAATCGGTTGAGGATAAGTGCCCGAAAAATGAGTGACATTTTTTACGCGATTTTTTCGTATGAATTTGTATTTTGGCCATAACTTCTGATTCCAAAGTCCGATCTGACCAATTTCAAATAGGAAACAATGGGACAGGATTCTGCGTCGAATGCATTTTGTTGCGAGCAAATCGGTTGAGGATAAGTGCCCGAGAAATGAGTGACATTTTTTACGCGATTTTTTCGTATGAATTTGTATTTTGGCCATAACTTCTGATCCCATAGTCCGATCTGGCCAATTTCAAATAGGAAACAATGGGACAGGATTCTGCGTCGAATGCAACTTGTTGCAAGCAAATCGGTTGAGAATAAGTGCCCGAAAAATGAGTGACATTTTTTGAGTAGTTTTGCGCACACACACACAAACACATACACACACACATACACACACACACACACACACACACACACACACACACACACACACACACACACACACACACACACACACACACACACACACACACACACACACACACACACACACACACACACACACACACAGACATCACCTCGATTCGTCGAACTGAGTCGATTGGTATATAACACTATGGGTCTCCGGGCCTTCTATAAAAAGTTTGTTTTTGGAGCGATCATATAGCCTTTACCGTATACTTAGTATACGAGAAAGGCAAAAATGGTTTAATTTTCGATCCCATAGTCCGATATGGCCAATTTCAAATAGGAAACAACGGGACAGGATTCTACGTCGAATGCAACTTGTTGCGAGCAAATCGGTTGAGGATAAGTGCCCGAAAAATGAGTGATATTTTTTACGCGATTTTTTCGTATGAATTTGTATTTTGGCCATAACTCTCGATCCCATAGTCCGATCTGGCCAATTTCAAATAGAAAACAATGGGACAGGATTCTGCGTCGATTGCAACTTGTTGCGAGCAAATCGGTTGAGGATAAGTGCCCGAGAAATGAGTGACATTTTTTATGCGATTTTTTCGTATGAATTTGTATTTTGGCCATAACTTTCGATCTCATAGTTCGATCTGGCCAATTTCAAATAGGAAACAATGGGACAGGATTCTGCGTCGAATGCAACTTGTTGCGAGCAAATCGGTTGAGGATAAGTGCCCGAAAAATGAGTGACATTTTTTACGCGATTTTTTCGTATGAATTTGTATTTTGGCCATAACTTCTGATTCCATAGTTCGATCTGACCAATTTCAAATAGGAAACAATGGGACAGGATTCTGCGTCGAATGCATTTTGTTGCGAGCAAATCGGTTGAGGATAAGTGCCCGAAAAATGAGTGACATTTTTTACGCGATTTTTTCGTATGAATTTGTATTTTGGCCATAACTTTCGATCTCATTGTTCGATCTGGCCAATTTCAAATAGGAAACAATGGGACAGGATTCTGCGTCGAATGCAACTTGTTGCGAGCAAATCGGGCGAGGATAAGTGCCCGAAAACTGAGTGGCATTGTGTACGCGATTTTTTCGTATGAATTTGTATTTTGGCCATAACTTCTGATCCCATAGTCCGATCTGGCCAATTTCAAATAGGAAACAATGGGACAGGATTCTGCGTCGAATGCAACTTGTTGCAAGCAAATCGGTTGAGGATAAGTGCCCGAAAAATGAGTGACATTTTTTGAGTAGTTTTGCGCACACACACACACACACATACACACACACATACACATACACACACACACACACACACACACACAGACATCACCTCGATTCGTCGAACTGAGTCGATTGATATATAACACTATGGGTCTCCGGGCCTTCTATAAAAAGTTTTTTTTTGGAGCGATCATATAGCCTTTACCGTATACTTAGTATACGAGAAAGGCAAAACGTTTCGCTATTCTGAGAAATACCAACTTTGAGAATAATGTCTCGAAGTTGGATCCCAGTTCGAAACCCTTTTGGAAATTAACAAAAATTCTTAAAAAACCTCAAAAGCCAATTCCAGCGCTTAAAGAGGGAAATAAAATTTTATTAACAAATGGCGAAAAGGCTCAAAAACTTGCTCAGCAGTTCGAGAGTGCCCATAATTTTAGTCTATGTCTCACTAGTCCAATTGAGGATCAGGTTACACGGAGCTTCGAAGACATTCTCAATCAAGAGAATGTTTTTGACCCTTCGTTGGGAACCAATTTGGATGAAGTGAGATCTATTACTAGAAAATTTAAAAATATGAAAGCCCTGGGTGATGATGGTATTTTCTACATACTTATCAAAAAACTTCCTGAGAGCTCTTTATCCTTTTTGGTTAATTTATTTAACAAATGTTTTCAATTGGCATACTTTCCAGATAAATGGAAAAACGCCAAAGTTGTTCCAATTTTGAAGCCGGACAAAATCCAGCTGAGGCTTCTAGTTATCGCTTAATCAGTTTGCTTTCTTCAATAAGCAAACTGTTTGAAAAGATTATTTTAAATTCAATGATGGTTCATATTAATGACAATTCTATTTTTGCTGATGAGCAATTTGGTTTTCGCCATGGGCATTCAACCACTTATCAGTTATTAAGAGTTACGAACTTAATACGGCTTAACAAATTTGAAGGATATTCGACTGGAGTTGCTCTTCTTGATATAGAGAAAGCATTTGACAGTGTTTGGCATGAAGGTTTGATTGTAAAATTGATGAATTTTAATTTTCCTCTGTACATCATTAAACTGATCCAAAATTATTTATCAGATCGCTCGCTGCAGGTAAACTATCAGAATACTAAATCTGATAGATTACCTGTAAGGGCTGGTGTCCCCCAAGGCAGCATACTGGGGCCCATATTGTAAAACATTTTTACTTCTGACTTACCTGATTTACCACCAGGGTGTCAAAAATCTTTGTTTGCAGATGACACGGGCCTTTCAGCCAAAGAGCGAAGCCTTCGTGTCATTTGTAGTAGATTGCATTCGGGGATATTTTCTCCACTTACTTGCAAAAATGGAAAATTTCCCCGAATGCTTCCAAAACTCAGCTTATAATTTTCCCACATAAGCCGAGAGCTTCTTATTTGAAACCTTCTAGCAGACATATTGTCACTATGAATGGGGTTCCAATTAATTGGTCTAGCGAAGCTAAATATTTAGGACTTCTGCTAGATCAAAAATTAACTTTTAAAAATCACATTGAAGGCCTTCAAGCCAAATGTAACAAATATATTAAGTGTCTATATCCACTTATAAACAGAAAATCAAAACTTTGTCTTAAGAACAAACTTTTGATTTACAAACAAATTTTTAGACCTGCCATGTTGTATGCTGTGCCAATATGGACTAGTTGCTGCAATACCAGAAAGAAGGCACTTCAGAGGATTCAAAATAAAATTCTGAAAATGATTCTGAAGTTGCCTCCGTGGTATAGTACCAATGAACTTCATAGAATTTCTAATATTGAGACATTGCAACAAATGTCCAACAAAATAATTTCCAATTTTAGACAAAATACGTTGCAATCTTCTATTGCAACGATTAACTCCTTGTACCCTTAGTATAAAATAGGTTAAGTTTAGTTTAAGTTGAAAACATTGTAATTCCTACATGGTTCAATTCAACCAGAGGAAAAAATTCTAACTGCCAGAGGCAATTGAAATGTATTAATAATAAATTAAAGCGTAACGTAGCAAATAAGGATAATAGTGTTAAGAAAACACGGAACACCTAGTCTAAGAGATGAATGCATGTATTAGATAATTAGCAAATAAAATTAGTTAAAAAAAAAAAAAAAAAAAAAAAACTGATCGCGGAGCGAATGTCAACAACGGCACCGGCGGCAGCAAACTAATAACTAGGGTGGTTCAAAAAATTATTTTGCTCCACCACGCTCAGTCGAATATGATTTATAATTTGGGTGTCATCCGATGGTTTGGGCTGGTTTGAATAGAAGCTTACCGTGCACAGGTCGTTTCAGGTTTGTATGACAGTTGATATGGCGAGCTTGAATTTAACATTATTCTGATTCTGGCACTCCGTCATTGGGCGATGGCGAGGGGGGAGACCATATGACTGGAAGAAATATTCAAGAGCTTTAACTCCATAGACAATCCATATTGAATGGTCGTTCCAATAGTTGGGAGTCGATTTTAATCGAGGTTGCGAATCTTTAGTATGATAATTGGGCTTCTCAGAAGGCATCAGTGAAACGTGCAATTCAACAAAATATGTACCCATAATTTGTCAGTGATATCTATCGCACCGGGGGCAGATACTTCTAGTCTAGTCTAGTCTACACTATCGCACCACGGGCCGCCAGGGGCAGATGCTTCAAACAAAAAGTGTGACGTGGGGGTGAGTAAAATGCTATTTTTGCGTTACGAAATCAATTGATGAATCTTTCCTGCGATACGGTTTTCGTTCAGTGAAGTCTCTGGAATGTTGCTTTCAACTATGCGGTTTCTCTTTTCGCCAGCGTTTAGAGGGGAGGCACTTTAGCCAGCGTAATAAAAGGTTCAGTTTCCCATACTAGTTTTCATATAAACTTGAACCGGCTTGCGCTTAAGGGTCCATCCACAAAGTACGTCACGCTCCTAGGGGAGAGGGGGGGTTTCGAGCAGCGTGACGACTCATACAAAAACTTTAAAAGTTTCATACAAAAAGTGAGACGAAGGGGGGAGGGGGGGTTTAAAATCGCCAATTTGTGCGTGACGTACTTTAAGAATCTTCCCTAACCAGTTTTTGTTCAAATCGGTTTTTGGAGGACACTCGGATCATGGGACGGAAACGAGTGAGCGTGGTGGTGCTGGGTCATTTTTGAACTACCCTATTAATATTCTTTGTTTTTTTTTTATAAATACGACACCAATACTACTACAGTATATGACAGTTTTTATTGTACCAATACTTTCGAAGCTTTGTTTTGGTACTCAACCCACCTTCACCTTAACATAACTTTAAACAAGTAGAATGAAGTAATAGTGCATAGAAATCTGCCATAGTCATGCGTCATCATCAACTACAAAGGGGGCACTTCCGCATCTTTGAGCTCTCTTGAGTTGGCTGACGCCAACTTGCTTGCTCTGTTTACAATACCGCTCCCAGCGTTACACCTCTCTGACCCGTCACTCCTCCCTCCGCAACGCAACGTCTTTATTTTACCAAAACCAAGTAAACTTGCGATGCCACGCGATGGAACATTTCCCACGATGCTTCCAACGGCACCGGCACCGAGACTCCGTTGGTACTCCTCTGCCGTAATTAAGAATATACTGCGCAAACTTGGGCTTATCGGTTTACAACGCAAACAGTTACCCATCAAAAACAACGCCAAGCACATCGCAAATTCGGTCGACTGGTTGCTGTAGGAAGCACCCGAGCCCCCAACCCCGTTGAACCGGATGTCGCAAGTTCGGTTCGGTTGTAAGTGAGCGGCTTACGAAGGATTGAATCCCGACTCGAGCATTACGTCGCTGTCGGTGTGCACAGGCAGGAGGAGGGGTTTCAAGTTTCAAAAGACAACTCTGATGAAATCCCCCAATTTAAAATTGTCCGAACCGCATCATTATTAATCAACGCGCATTCAGTTTGTGTTCAGACCGGGACTCATCATCCGTGAAATTTCATATTTGGGGCAATTTTTTTCTTCCCGGATGGTTGAGAAATCCTATGCCTATTTTTGTAAAAATTATCATTCCAGATGACTTCTAATTCCCCCAAAAAAACAGTTCATACTTGCTTCGTATAAGCGAGTTGATGACGATGGTAATTCCGGGTAACCTCGTTAATGATTTACCATTTAATTTGACGCTGTCTCATTGACTGTGCGCTGGGTTGCTGCCCCATCCTGTCAAGTGAATGCAAAACCACGATGACTTTGCAGAAGATTTCCACATCGCCCACTCCACTCGGGTGGCGCGGTGACGACGTACCTACCACTCTGCTCTAGGCGAAGCCGACCAGGCAGGCCGGGTCCAGAAAATGTGAAATGACAAAACACTCACAAATTCATTATCATGATTCTCTAGCACTGCGTCGTTTCTTGATTTCGAGTTGGAGTGGATTTGGCCACTAACGGAAAACGTACCTAATTTAAATATTCTGCTTTGTCCTTACGGGGTAACGAAGTCAAACTTTCACAACAGAAACCACCAGACGCTTCCGCAGATGACTCAGAGTGGCCATTAATCACCCGAGTTTGGGACATTTTTCGGAAGTATATGTAGGCTAGATGTGAAAATCTAGCAGATAAAGAATCTGCATTAATGAACATCACGAAATAACTGGGAAACATCGAAGCGGCAGTAATGGAAAGGCATTTGTTCAAATCATGTTTCAAATTATTGGTCGCGTTGAGTAATGATTGCTTGATGAGTCGATATGCATTGGACTGTTTGAAGAACTGCAATTTGTTAACCAGACAATTAGTCTCGTCGGTACATGGAGTAATATATCACTGACCGTGACATCTAAGAATCTCAAGCAGAGCTTTGCGCATGAAGAAATGGTTAAAAACTCGACACCCGTAAATAATTTGTATTATCACCATCCATTTCATCCGGAGAATTAGCAATGCAATGAGCTTTGATTCTTTAGATGGTATGAACATATGTACTTCTTTCCATGTTGCGTAAAAATCAAATACTGTTAAATTTTTCCTCTGGAACTGATTGTTTTATTATTATTATTGTCTTTATTAAAGAAGCTTTCAGCCCTTGCCTGACTCACATCTGAAGCTGATTGTTTTTATATGACCTGATTCAATTGTGACGTTCTATGCTTTTCCGTTCAATTTTCATTGAGTCAAAATAGTAATTTAAGACATTTATTAGTTTCTCCTCTCTTCTAAGAAAAACAATAAATGGAGGTAAATAAGATTGAATTAATTACATTGTAAAAGAATATCAAAGAATAACAAATGAAAATATTTTCAGCTTGTACGAAGAGAAATTTGAATGGGGAGCCATTTAGCATGAAGTCAGTTGGCATGAATTTATTTGGCCTGAAAGACATTTAGTCTTGTTTTCACAAATTTTATTATTTGACTTAGAGTGGTGCCAAAAAAAAGCCCGGAGTGGTTTGGATTTCCCTACTTATTATAAACTAAAAACAACAAACAATAGTGAACCGTTCACCGCTCGCTAATCAATCACATGCCCTCGAAAACCTTCCTCCTGGAAAGTGACTCCGTAACTCAAGATAAGGAACGTCCGGACCCGGATACGGGCTCACTGTTTTCATTCTCCCGGATCACGTGGCCCCCAGAGCGGTGCGCCGTTGCTGTCGTTGTTGCGGACTTTCCTTTCCCACCACTGCACTGACTGACTGTCGGGGTTTGTGTAGGAGTTACCACACTATGAGGGTAGCTGCTGCACTGTGCGAGAATGGTAATTGATAGAGCGTCATGATACCGAAAACCCTCCGGCATGCCGGTACTTGGCGAACCGAAGCTTTTCATCGCATCTCATCACCTCGCTGGCTGGTCTCGACCGAGCACGGATAACATCTTGGCTGGAGCTGCTTTTGACAAACTGATTAATTCCATATCCTCTTCCTGTGCGCTTGATTCCTTGATGCCATTTTTTCTTACTCTCTCGGTTGGAGCAATGGCATTTTGTCGGTAATCCATCATGTCTTTGTTGTTGGTTTGGTAAAAATGCTTGGCTGAAAAACATGAAAGCGGTTTTACGACGAAATACTGATGATAGCCGGTTTGACCCTTGGGAGCAATTGGCAAGATATGATATGGAGCGAATGATTAAAATGTAATTTGGTATGTTTGGCACACAAAGTGATAAGAGGTACTCCCATGGGAGGTTCCATTCCCGATAGAGGTTTTGAACCAAATAAAACAAAAATCTCTGGAACATTAATTGTTATGTCTGTTCGAGAATCTCGATGCATGCTGATGAAAAACTTTCAAGTAAAAGGTTTTGCTCATACCACGAGCTTGGACAAGATGAGTTTTAAACCTCAAGAGAAAAGGTAAATTCAATCCTGTTTATGATATTCATATTAATTCCCACGAAATAAGTGACGCGGTAAATTGAAAGCATTCTGTCATAACAATTTTATTATTGACTGACGCTCATTGCTTGCAGTGGAACATTCTTTCCATACTTTCTTATCCCACTCCAGAGGCAACGTCGTTGGCAGCAAAGCTGGTCCAATAATGTTCATTAAATACTCAAGCGGATGCCATTTCGGAGTCCGTTTCACCTTTCACGTGTCGATTTCCGTCACTCGGAATTCCAACAATGATCTTTGTCCCGCGTTGGCACTCAACTATTTCCCTCATAATGCTCGGTAGTGTGCGTCTTATGCTCCATCCATTCAGTCCTCTCAGAAACAAAGTAGATCCATCTTGCATTCCGTCGAGTGTGGCGCTAACAGTAGAGGACGGTGGACAATGCTGAGACAGAAGAGTGGCATGTTTTTTCTGCTTGTTGAATGGGTCTTGCTTTTAATAGTTTAAGTTTCATGATTCATAGAATGCATTATTACATACTGAAATGCAAAAAAACATATTTGCATGGTCTTGGTTTCATGTTTATGGTTCTAATGTTTTCCAATATAGGGGAACAGTGGGTAAACCGACACCTTAAGCTATTTTACAGATTCCTAGTCTTTGAAGCAATTTTCCGAAGCATATTTTTTTACAAGCATACTTTGGCCCTTCAAGCATCAGTTCATGAGGTCTCACGACAATATTTCTTGACAAAGTTCTATTTCTGATGTAAAAACTCAAAGGTGCAGCCCAATCGGGTTGTACGCAAAAGTGACGTAGGATTACGTAGCTATACAAAATGGATGGTATTTGTCATCATAGTTTGTGTCTCTCTATAACCATTGATATTTCACTCTTCCTAAAATTTCAGTATAAGCTCGTTTTTCCTCATCAAAGATTGGTGCCCCTGATAAGAGCGGTTTGTTGAAGTGGGTGCCACCGAAACAGTCCATTTCCGCAATTAACTCTTTCTTTCCATGAAATGATGGTCCTGAGAAGAACTAATTTTTCCCCAATGCGGTTTTCTAATAACTAACTGCATCCAAACGCTTGTCGGCACCTTGTGTTGAAACTGTCCGACCACCACTCGATGATTTTTCGCTAAGCCTCCACCTTTTTTAATAAATTTTCAGCATTGCCTGCCACTGCAACTCACGCCTTCGTGCTGCTGTGTCCGCTCCGCTGCATCAAATGTTGAATCGCTCTTTGTGGAATCCCGATCAAAATGGCTCGCGCGCGCCGGGCAGCAGCCTTCTTGTATTCAATAAATTAAGCCCGTTAGCCCCGCCGGAAGAAAATACATCAAAAATAAAAATAAAAGATTTTAAAAAATTGGGTTTTACGTAAAACAAATCGTTATACGTAAGTTGGAAAATGCATCATAAGTGAAAAATAAAAGTTTTGCTCTTTTTTTCCCAAGCAATTTTGTCAAAAATCCAAAAACCAAATATTCAAGAAAGGCAAAGCATTTTTCACGCTAATCACGCCATAATCTAACACATGAGATTCAAAATAATTATTACCAATGGGAAAAATATCTCTTTGTCGTCATTTTCAACGAATTATAACTGAAAATCCATCTTCCACTCGAAACTTACGACCTGTTCGTAAAAAAACCGTTCTCAAATTGACATTTCTATTTTTATGGCTCAAATTCATCTGGGGGATTACTAGGTAGTACATATACCCACTACATGGGAAATAATAAGTAGAACTCTTGTTCTAATTATATCATGGACATGTTCGTCTAAGTTTGGAAGATGATATTAGCATTTCCATATCATTAGAAAAACATATAATTTGTTGGTGCCAATATAGTTTGCCGCTGCCTCAAAAGGGCTCATGCGCCGGAAAGCAGCTTTCTTGTATTCAATAAATTAAACCCGTAAATTAGAATGGATTGAATCACTAACAGAAACCAAGCTTCCACGCTAAACGCCGATGCCACCGAAAAAGTCTATTTTTTGCAATTAAACCTTTCTGTTCAAAAATGCTAGTCCTGAGAAGAACCGATTTTCTTTCCCCAATGCGCCTTTCCAACAACTAACTGACACCACAATTTGTAATTAATGTAATGTAATAAAAGCACGGCACGGGATCCAAATCATGATATTTTTATAGTCAACCCTTTCTTCATATAAAATGCTGGTTCTTTGAGGTTGAAAGATCTGCAACAACACACCGAGGACCACCACCAATGCGATGGATTTTCGTTGAAAATGTTACCAACGCCGTGTCTGCTCCGCTGCGATCGCTTTGATACGTCTACTCTGCATGATACCTCGTTCAAACTGAGGATAAGATCCAAACCCGCAAGCGATTGATTTTTGATGTCTGTGCTAGTGATGCATGTACGTGATTGGTTGGTTTACCTTTTTCTAAACTTTTTAACAATTATCGATAATAAATACTTAAAAATCAGTATTTTAAAATAAATACAAAGAAGCGTTGACTCATCTTTGATCGAATGGTCCAAAAAAATTGAAAATCCATCGAGAAACGGCTGAGATATTAAAGTTTAAAGTCTATCATATTTTCGTGACGGTCCCCGATTTTCGCAATCGTTAAGTGTACCCCAATATTGAAAAGACAGACGTAGTCCTACGTCAAAATGACCTGAATGGCGATGAGGCAGATAACGAGGGCGTCCATCACCCAACGTCCTCAACTCAACCCCGTCACTCAGAACTCAGCGTTTCTAAGGGGCTAGCGTTTTCTAAGCCTCGATTTTGCTTCACGTTTCAGCACCATGATCAGTTCCCCGACTTTCTATTTGGTCGGGGTCGGATCTATTTGGTTTCAGCTATGCCGATACCGGTGCGTGGTCAGAGCCGTAGCATGAGCTCCCAGTGCCGTTGGCGAAACCTTCTTGACCACCCTTCTTTTACCTAGAGAAAATAAATTGCGCAAATGTTATATTTGGAGAACAATTTGAATTTTACCAAAAAAAAGCAAAATGATCAAGTGAATATTGGATCAAGTGAATTAAATTACTTCAAATATTCAGAGGTGTACAGGTACCAGATATATGAAAGTCTACCAGATAAAAAATTGTTCTGATTTTAAATATATTTTCATGCATAAGTTAATCGTTCCGTAACTACGGATGCGTTTTTAAAAAGGAAAGAAAACTTCCTCAACTCACTGTTAAACTAGAACTAACTTTATTTAACATTCATAGACTTAAGCTAAGCTAGACCTAGACAAGGCACACGCCTGCGTCATCGTTCTGCTGACACTCCAAACCGCCGTCGTTGTCCTCGTTTCGTACAATCGATCGATGGACTTCGATCGATTAAAACTGCTGATGATATGCACCGGATGCCCGTAATTCAGTGGCATCGCCGTTCCAGATTTCGGCGATGCGTTTTGTTGATGTTTATGTTGTGATATTTTGGATACGCCAACGGAAGTGATGATGCAGCTCTACATTGGTGAATTGGGCGATTGTTGGTCATCTGGGTCAATGCTGATGAGTCAAAATGTAAAGCGTGGAAATGGTTTTGGAGCAACTTCGTTTATCTTCGGTTATGGCTGAAGTTTGGCTGAAGTGTGATAACTCATATATGTAGGGTAAATCACTACTTGGGCCTATGGATCCGATTCCCGGCTCACTGCACAGAAAACTAATGATTTATACTGTTAAAAAGCCGTAGTTTTATGCTTGATAATTTTAAAAATGTCTCCCATTTATCTCGCACAATATTTAATATTTTTTAACCATTTGTTTGACACCCAATTAAGCCAGTTATAGAAAGTAAAAATGAAAATATCAAACATTCGCCCTTCGTCGCAACACCACTGAGCCGGAGTCAATCTTTCCACTTTTACAAAACGATTCTTATCATCAAATAAACACCTACCTGTAAATCGTCACAGTGCTCGATATAATTATAGCTTGAAGCTGTTAATCACCACACAATAATGCCAAACTCAGAGTGTATGTAATTAAGAGTGGCGACATGTGCCGCATTTGACAGGTCTCCTGCTCGTTTGGAACACGATTTTGTATGGGAATGACAGATGAATTTTGTTCCAATTCTGACAGCGTCGCCACTCTTAATTACATACACTCTGGCCAAACTCACGCACTTCAATCTTTATTTTAGGTTCCCACACTAAACCCCCGATTGGAGTGAAAAGTACCTAATATTAGGTACTTTTTTTCTAACCGACTTATATAAAGGAAAAAAATGGGATGAGTGGATATATTTTCTTAACTAAATAGAAATTATTATTAATAAAACCATCTGGCATCACGTTGTCGTGGAACGTGCATATTCTTGTTTACGTCGCTGTGCCGCTATATAAGCACGCTCAAAATGGGTGATTTATTAAATTACGTTCAATTTGTCATGCTATAAGTAATCTATGGTAAACTACGACGAGCAGCGATATCATTTGAACCTCGCCCCATACCTCCCATACTTAGGTAGGTGTATTATTCTCCATCCGCATCACTTGCTGTCCGTTGCAATGTTTGCCGGCGCACCGTGATGATTCAAATTTTCTATCATCATCACCACTCATCGCCAATCATCATCGCATCCGATCGCAAATCTCCAAAATCTGCTGGAGATAAATCGAGGCCGATGCAAAAGCAGTACGAACAGTACAACACTTTTGCACACACCGGAGTCACTCACCACATGGTGATGAATCAATCCCGAAGCTAATGCAGTACGAATAAATACGAAACATATTCATACAGGATTCACTCGTCAGCTTTGGGGAGATATATTTTGTGCGGTTCATTCGGGATGTATCGTTTATCGTTCTTTTCCGATTCCGTTCGCAAAATATGAGTGAATGCGAGATGCTTGATGCGATTTCCAGTAACCCTGGCCGAAAGAGTCGTTTTGTCGAGAGGGTCATTTGGTCGAATAGTTCATTTGAAAAGTGAGAAATTAGGAATGAGAAAAGAGGCGTCTCACTTCTCACTCTACATTTTTCTCTTATCATAGAGAAGAAGAGAGAAGCGCGAAATGGGTGGTGAGACATCTCACTACCCACCCCGCACTACTCAGAAGTGAGAAGTGAGAAATGGGGAAAGAGAAGTGAGACGTCTCACTTCTCACTCCTCATTTTTCACTTCTTACTGTAAAAAGTGAAAAGTGCGAAGTGAGTAGTGGGACGTCTCACTACTCACTTCTTACAGTGAGAAGAGAAAAATGAAGAGTGAGAAGTGAGACGTCTTTTTATTTCTAAAATGACCTATTCGGCCAAATGACCTTTTTAGCCTAATGACCCTTTCGGCCAAATGACCATTTCGGTTAAACGACCCTTTCGGCCGAACGACCTTTTCGGCCAAACGACTCTGTCGGCCAAATGACGCTTTAGGCCAAATGAACCTTTCGGCCAAATGACCCTTTCGGCCTAATAACTCTTTCGGCCTAATGACCCCTTCGGCCAAATGACTTTCGGCCTAATGGTCTTTTCGGCCAAATGGTATATTCGGCCTAGTGGCATTCGGCCGAATAAGTTTCGGCCAAATGACCCATCCCCGATGTGAAGCGGTAATCAAACACGTTGATACTCGTTCTCTGGAATGCTTCCGAAACGTTTCCCGTTAAAAATGATCCTGTCCTCCCATGTACTCGAAAAAGAAAGATTCAAATTTTACGTAAGACTGCATCTTGGTCCAAGATCTTCGCTAACTCAGTTTCATGGTGGGACTTTATCTTAAGTACAATCACTTTTCGAATGTTGTTTCGATGTTACAGTTTATTAATATTAATTGTTCGACAATTCTCCTTACTGTTCTTCCTCGCGAAGGAAAGAATGTTGCAAAACGAACCTTTGGGACAAACTGGCTCTACTCATAAAATCATTCATTCAACCCCGTAACGCTGGGTAGACACCTTTGCGTGGTGTGTTACGGTGTAAGATCTACCACGGTCATATTGTCAGCTACAGGCAAATCCTGACCCAACGAATACCTTCCCCAATATCCAACTCCGTGGTACTTATGAGGGTGTGGCTGAGTCGGGGGCCTCTCGTTAAGTAAGTACTACATCAACACATCCTTCCCCTCCCAAGTTACGGTGAAGATGGGCGTGGCCAGGAGTAGTTATCCTCATGCTTTTGTGATTTTTATCCTAGATTGAAATCAAGGACCACACCCACCTTGATTTCTGATAGCAATCTGGATAAGGATTTCAAAAGAAAAACATGAGTATGACTAGTGTCCAATCTACGAAGAACACCGTAACTATGCTATGTTACTCATAAAATCATTCATTCAATCGTATATTTCTAAGTACAGTGAACTCTCCCTTACTCGAAAGTGAAGGGACCATAGAGTTAAGAAGGTATCGAGATAGGGAACAAATTTATTTATTTTTTCTAAAATCAAATACTTTTCATAGCATGTAGAAATATGGTTAAGGGTCATTTGACCGAATTCTATTTCACCGGAAGGGCCATTTCTGGCCGAAAGGGTCATTTGGGTGAACGCCATTTGGCCGTATGCCGTTTGGCAAAATAGTTAAAATGGTTGCCTTGCTAAATAAAGGGAGCAGTGAGATGTTCGAAGTGAACAGTGAAAAGTGAGAACTGTAAAGTAAGAAATGAGATATTCGAAGTGAGTACAGAGTGGTGAAAAGTGAGTACTGAGAAACGGAGATGAGTACTTAGTAGTGAGATGTGTGCAGTAACTAATGAGACGTGAATGTTGGGAAGTGATAAGTAAGTGATGAGAAATGAGATGCGATAGATGCGAAGTGAGAAGTACGAAGTAAGTAGCGAGGAAAACAAGAGCAAGAAGTGAAGAATGATAATTGGGATGTGAGAAACGAGATGTTGAGAAGTAAGTAGTGAGTGATAAGATATAAGCCAGAAAGAAGAAGCAAGACAAAGGGAGGTAGAAGTAAGAAAGAAGAAGAAAAAAGACGAAGAAATAAGTAAAAAGAAAGAAAGAAGAAAGTAGGAAGAAGAAGGAAGAAGAAAAGCGGGCGAAGAAAGAAGGAATGAGAAAAACGGAGAAAGGAAGATAGAAGGAGCAATAAGGAAGAAATTGGAAGAAAGTAAAAGGAAGAGGAAGAAAGAAATAAGGGAAAAGGTAAAGAAAAAGGAGAAGTAAAAAATAGAAAGGAGAGAGGATGAGGAAGCAGAAAAAAGGTAAAAGAGGAGGATGGAAGAGAGGGGAAAATTAAGCGGAAAGAGAAATAAAAGAAATTGGAAAGGATAAGGATTTATGATTGTAATCAACTGATGTGTGTGCAACGGAATGGGTTTTTCGGCTTGCAGTCTTTGGAGTGAAGCTTAATGATGTCTATTTAATAATCGCCGACGTTTCGGTGTTGGATTTACACCTTCATCATAAGGATTTATTTCACAATTTTTAATTCTCACATCTCACCAGTCACAATCCCACTTCTCACTTCTCAATCCTTGGTCCTCAGTTCTCACTTCTTACTACTCATTTTTCACTCCCCACTTCTCACTTCTCACCTCTCATCCGTCACTCCTCACTTTTCACCTATCACAACTCACTTAGCACGTCTACCTTCTCAATTTTCACTTCTTACTTTCCATATCTTACTTTCTTATTTCTTACTTCTCACTTTTCACTTATCACTTCCTACTTCTCATTTCTTACTTTTCACTTCCTTCTAAAAGAAAAGAAAAAATAATGAAGTAGAAGGAAGAGGGAAGAAGGAAGAAGAAATATGGGAAATATAAAGGGAAAGCAAAATGAAAGAAAATAAAAGAAAAAGAGAATAAGAAAGAAGAAAGGAGGAAATAGGTGAAAGAAGAATAAAGAAGAAAAAAGAAGAGAGCAAAAATAAGAAAGAAGTAAATTGGAAGGAATATGGATTAATTTCACAATTTTCCATTTTCACATCTCATTTCTTACCAGTCAAATCCCAGTTCTCGCTTATCACTTCTCGTTTTCATCTCTCATTACTCATTTTTCAGCTCTCACCTCTCACCCCTCAGTCCACACTTCCCACTTTTCAATTCTCACTTATTCATTTTCCCTTCTCACTTTCCCCTTCACTTCTCATTACTCACTTTTCAAAACTCACAATCATAGTTAGTTTTCAACTATTCAGACTAATGGCATTCGGTTAAACGGAATTTGGACAATTAATTCGACACCGTGTGTATCATGTATGTGAACCGTTTCTGACAACATCGAGTTAGCGAGGCGGAAATCATTGGAAAATTACTTCGACTTAGAGAATATCGAGAGGTATCGCCTTACGGAGTATAAATGAATTTCATCGAGTAAGGGAAAATATCGAGTTACAGAACATCGAGTTAAGGAGAGTTCACTGTAATTATTATCATCACAACTGAATATTAGAAATTTATTATTTATCGAGCTGCAGCGAAATAAATAAGAAAAATCCTTTGAATTTCACCAAAAATCAATAATGACTAAGATTTTCGTTCTATTAAACAAACAACCTTGAATGTCTACAAAAAAACATGCGTTCATCGCTTATTTCTCATGTAAGTTGTTCCAACTCATATATCCTCCTCTTATTGCCGCCGCATAACTTACATTCCTCTCCTTTCCTACTGCATTCATTTAGCACGAACAAAACGCGAGTTTTTCCCAAAGGAAAATGATTATATAAGATACAACACTGTAAAACATGTATAGAAACGATTGCTTCTTCTTCTTCTTCTTATTGGCATTACATATCCCACTGGAACATTTTTGCCATTTCCGCATAATAGTGTTCATTAAGCACTTCCACAGGTGTTAACTGCAAGGTTTCTAAGCCAAGTCACCAATTTTGCATTCGTATATCATGATACTTCCCGGGCAGCAGCCATGAACAGAATGACAAAACATGATATGGATTTGATTGATATACTAGAATTAAAAAAACACATTAATAAGTTTAAAAAAAAAATTGATTGATACAAGTGATAAAATAACAGGTAACAAATATCAAAAATTTACACCGAAATATCATATAAATATCAAGATATGGTATGGATAAGAACGAACTAATGGCACATAATATTGATCACTTCTTACAAATAGCATAAATTGATCTCCGCATGATATTTTAGTGCAAACCATTAATAATGTCGTCTGATCTTTCATCTCTTATATCAATCATGTGAATATCTCATTTCGCATTCTTATCATTATTAAGCTATTTTTGTTTATTCAGGTTTTATGCCTGGGGAAGTCGAGAAAATTTCCAACCTGAAAATTTTCAACTGAGTTTTCCAACAAATGATTTAAAGAAATATCCCAATGAAACGTACACACTTAAATTAAATCGCCGAATTCGGTAAAATTTTACCGAAATCTAAACAGCAGAACCGTTCGGTAAATAATTTTTACTGACATTCGGTGATTTTGACAGTTAAACAATGGAAAAAATTACAAAAAATCTGTAAAATAATTACCGAACAGATCTGCTGTTGAGATTTCG
This sequence comes from Armigeres subalbatus, assembly GCF_024139115.2. Taxonomy (NCBI): domain Eukaryota; kingdom Metazoa; phylum Arthropoda; class Insecta; order Diptera; family Culicidae; genus Armigeres; species Armigeres subalbatus. The sequence goes on along the minus strand of NC_085139.1, from coordinate 113,551,156 downwards.
GTAAAATATACCGAACACTGTGAAATGAGTTAAGTATGTAAATTAGTCCTATTTCCTAAACTTCTTGGAAGCTCAATCTTAAAGATGAACCATAACAACCCTCGTGAATAATATTAAAGTCACCATTTAAGAACATGTGACGTCGACGTCCACCTTGCAGTGGTTTGCTTTTTCAAGCTCATTCCTTAGCACATTCCGTGGTTGGTAGAGATAAATAGGTGCAGATAATCGACTTGCTTCCGTTCTGCTACAATTCCGTCGGTCGTCTGCAGAAAGGCACATCTTCACAGTGGAGAGACCGCCACATATAAACGTACGCCATCGTCATTTCCGTCTCAGTGAATCCCTGCCAGCAAAGAGCATTTATATTCCGCTTCCCCCCGCAGCAGATCATCGCGCACCGAACGAAGAAGAATCAGCTCCGTGTGAGCGACTGTTTCGCCCCCGCATTAGCATTGAACGTTATATAATCGCCACGCCAGAAGCACCCCGCAGTCAGCGGCCACAAGGTACGAGACCCGAATTTAGAAACTGAACGTTCATATTCTCGTTTTGATCAACCATTAGGCTGAAGGCCTAAAACCGAAATCGACGACAGATTTCTCATTGTTTTTTTTTTGCTTACCAGCAGCCGTGCAGGACATTCTTGGATTGCCCCAAATTTTCCTTATAAGGCATTTTCGTACATTTAGGACCACTGTCAGAAAGCGAACGAAACGAAAAAACGTGATTTGTTTATTTTTTGACTGTTCCATATGCTTACGGCAGATTTTCGATCATAATCCAAGAGCAAATTTGGTGTGCTTAAGCCAATGGTAAAATATTACCCCATCAATCATTGTGCTTGGATGTGGAATATCAAGCTGAAGAAAGAAGGAGATATGAGCAAAAATGTTCTGTGTTATTTGGGTTTGGCTATGAGGTTATAAATGCGGCATTATTCTTTAGAAAGAATTGTTGCAAAAGATAAGTAACCTCCTATATTCCGCTTTTTACATTTCACACCAGAAAGCAGCTGAATGAAGCTTCCCTTTGCATTTGCATTACTATAATTCTATGAATCTAGTTAAAATTACAACATGCTTTGTGGAAATCTCAATTCATTTATTTATTTATTTATTTATTTATTTATTGTCGTCAATCATAATTGTAGACCTATTTACATTTGTATTCTTAACTATTCTAAATAACATTAAATAATGTTGATACTGTTTAAACTTATTGTAAAGTGTCATTAGCTTATAATACGAGAGAAGATCTGTTTCAGCTGTGTTTTGTACATCGATAAGTCAATAGTGTCACAATGTTTATTATAAGTGATCATCATTTGATTCATTGGGCCATTTTTGCATAGTTTGTTCGATGATAATTTACGGAGAATATTTGACGATGTCGTAAAGATCGTAATGGAACATAAAAATTAAGTTTTGATAATAGCTCCGTTGAGTCAATTCTGTTTGAAACAATATTGTTTATAAAAGTTACCATTGCTAAATCTCGACGCACTTTCAGTGAATGAATATTGATGAGCTTACAACGAGCTACATATGGTGGCAATGGAAATTCGGTCCACCTTAACTTTCGTAGTGCATATAATAAAAATTGTTTTTGAACTGACTCAATTCTGTTGGCATGAATAGCTGAAAATGGGGACCAAACTATGCTGCAATATTCTAAGATTGGCCTTACATAAGCTGTATATAGTGTTTTTATTGTGTATGGGTCCTGGAAATTGTAACAGAATCGTTTTATAAAACCTAACATGTTGTTGGATTTGCTTACAATTAAGTTATAATGATCGATGAAAGTTAGTTTTGAATCCAATATTACTCCCAAATCTCTTACTCTATTGCTTCTTACTACGTTCTGATCATCAAAACTAATATTTGCGCTGAGTATGTTTCTGTTTTCTGCTGAAGGTTATTGAGTTGCATTTTTTATATTCAACTGTAGAAGACTTTTTTTACACCATGTATGGAATACCAATATTTCATCTTTGAATGTATCGATATCCTCGACAGTTTTGATTTTTAGGAAAAGTTTCATGTCATCTGCATAAATTAAGACATTCAATTTATGAAGCACAAGAGGGAGGTCATTTACAAATAAAATAAAAAGTAACGGACCTAAATGAGATCCTTGAGGAACTCCAGAAGAGGCTTGTATTGGGGTTGATAATTTTCCTTTGAATCTTACAATTTGAACCCGACTTGTTAGATACGATTCAAGCCAATGAAGAAGTTTTGGTTGAATTCCCATCTTCTGCAGTTTGAACAAAAGCATGGGTAAATCAACGCGATCAAAAGCTTTGCTAAAATCTGTGTACAAGGCTTCTACATGGTGACCACTATCCATTGCATCCAAAGAATAATTAACGAATTCTGTTAGATTTGTGGCTGTCGAACGACCTTTAAAGAAACCGTGTTGCTTAGATGTGATTCGATTTTAATTTGAACAAATATTTTTCATTAACAATTGCTTCGAACAATTTCGGTATGCAAGATATAAGAGCAATACCACGATAGTTACGAACATTGGATTTTATACCAGATTTAAAAATTGGAACTAAAAATGATTTTTTCCATATTAACGGAAAACATCCTGATTCCAGTGACATGTTGAAAATCCAGAATAATGGAGCAGTAAGTTCAATTGCTAGAGTCTTAATAAACACTGGAGGTATTCCATCGGGTCCGGAGCTCTTAGACCCATCTAGCAGAGCATTAGTGATTAATCATAGATTTAATCATGATTAATGAATAATGGGTTATTTAATCATTATTCATTAATCATAATCATACAAAAATACGATTCAATCATTAATCACTAATCGTTAATCATAGATTTTTGCATTTAATCATTAATCACTAATCATATTCATGATTGTTTTGAGTTTATTCATTATTCATCAATTTCAATCATTGCATACATCGCTTTTATTCATTTATCTTTAATCATAATCATACAATTTCAAAGGTAAAAAAACATAATTTGGTCGAACGGTTACTTGACTATTGATCACCATGCAAATCATTTAATTTGATTATTCATAATCATTAATCATTAATCATATCGATCGTTAATCATTAATCATACACATATTGTGTCAAAATTTAATCACGATCGGTAATCATTAATCATACTTCAAACGTTTTATTCATTAATCATAACCGTTAATCATTGTCAAAAATTAATTTAATCATTAATCATAATCATTATTCATTGTCAAAAATGAATAAATCATTATTCATAATCTTTAATCATAGAGTTGAATAATTTAATCGTAACAAATTTAATCATTCATTGGAAGCTTTATTCATTAACGTTCTGCCATCTAGATGTTTCAGGGCATCACAAATTTCGTGTACATACAGATGGTTGACGCAAACGTCATTTGAAAACTCAGGATAAAAATCGAAAAAGTCGCGATCTCGATCATCTTCTGAGTGGGTAGTAGGGCAGTTCAAATTTCAAAAATGTTCGAAATTTCCAACTCCCATATGTCTATTAGCATCATTTTGATAATATAGGAGTCCTGGCAAAATTTTAGGCAATTCGGTGGCCATTTAGGGGTGGCGCGAAGTCAATTTATGTTTATATGGAAATTTGTATGGGAAAAACTTAAAATTTATTCGAGTCTCCCTACAACTGTCAAATCGTGATGAATTTAAATAAAAATCCCCAACCACCCTTTTTGGAATCTATATAAATGAGACTTCTGGATAACACATTAGTTATGAGTGGATTGAACGGTTCTATTGACAGTGTGAATATGTGATAAATGGCTAAAATGGTGTAATTAGCCTCAACGTAGCAGTGGAAATATAAATCAAAATTAATGAGTTACCCACTGGTTGAGCTCAAATAGATTCCAAAAATAGAGGTTGGGGATGTTTATTTGAATTCATTACGATTTAAGAGTTGTAGGGGGATTTTAATTAATTTTAAGTTTTTCCCATACAAATTTCCATATAAACATAAAATGACTTCGCGCCACCCCTAAATGGCCACCGAATTGCCTAAAATTTTGCCAGGACTCCTATATTATCAAAATGATGCTAATAGACATATGGGAGTTGACATTTTCAAACATTTTTGAAATTTGAACTGCCCTAGTGGGTAGTGTATACTTCTTTAAAGAAATCGGCAAACAAATTACATATTTCCTCTGGACCATTACCTGTTCTACCATCTAAATAAAGTTTCGATGGAAAATTGGCTGATTTTAATTATTAGTGTTCACATAGCTGAAAAAATGTTTTGGACTAGTCTTGATTTCACGTTCAGTTTTTAAATTATATTCATTGTATGCGATATTTATAGCACAGTTCAGTTGATCACAAATATTAAGATACTCCTCTAAATAATGTTGAAGATTATGCTTCTTGTAGTTTTTATGTGCTTTCTGCTTGCGATTTTTAAGATTTCTAATATCTCTTGTAAACCAAATTGGATTTTTCGATACAGCATGACTTCTCCGTCTTTTAACCGGCACTTCTTCCATTATTATGTTGTGCAATGTGTTATAAAACTTTTCTGTCGCTTTATCAACATTTTGTTCGTTCCTTATAGCAGTTTGCCAATCTATATTCTTCAGTTTATGCTTTATATTTCCGTAGTTGGCTGATTGATAATCGAAGATTTCTTCAAACTCACATTCGATTGGTATATCATTAACGTGTACAAACAAAGAGAATTCAATTGCTGTGTGGAATACTTCATTTCGCCAAAGAGGAGCTAGTGATTCATTTACACAAAAATCTTAGCAGTAGATCTAGATAACACTTTTGGATATTCTTCACATGATTGATTTGATTTAATCCTAAGTTAGCAATTTTATCGAATACAAAATGCAATAGCTCATTTTCCCCTATGACTGGAAGTAAAATGCTCTCATTGTCACAGTCCGGTATGAAATCTACATTTCTTTGGTTAAAATCACCATATATATGCACTTTTACTTCAGGAGGCAAGCCAGATAAAACATTCTCGGCGATACCAAAAAATTTATCATAAATATCTCTGCGAGCATTATTTGGAGGAATACACTGCCGGAAATAAGTACAAAGACATGCAATAATTTAGCAAAATATAATTTTCTAATCAATATTCGTTCAAAACCTTGTACACAGTAGATTGTTAATGCAGTGTCATTGACGATAAATAATTTGTTTCTTGAGTTGTTTACACATAAAAACCTATATTTGCATTTTTTGAATTTTTGGGTTGGAAATAAGTATAAAGACAAGATAAATTTTTGAAAAAACAAACACTTTATTGACTTTTGTTCGATTAATAAATGTCTTCAATAATGTGTAGCATCGCCTTTTCTCATTATTACTTCTTCCAAACGTCGAGGCCAGGGTTGGGAAAACTCAAATTTTCGAAAGATCTAGAATGATCAAACTCACCCACGATTTTACTTTTAAATTATCAAGTGATTAAAACTCGCCAGCGATTAAGAATCGTTTGAAAATCGTATCTTGATTTGAAGCATTTACCGTTACCTTTTTAACTATTTTTCCGTACTAGCATGAAACTATAACGCCAAATCGAAGGTATAACGGGACTGTTGACAATTAGCTATTATTAGTGAAGATTAATGATTGAATGAAAATTCTGTGTTTATTATCGTTTGAGTACAAAATTTGAGAAGTTGTCGCCGACGACAACTCGCCTACTGTTTTCACGTGAAAAGTTTTCACATGAAAATTGCAATCATGATCGTCTGATAATGATTAAGCACAACACTGGTCGAGGCATTGAAGTTATAAAATTTTTCAATGTATTCGGATCCATTTTAGACCATTCATCTTGAATTGCCCTTTTCAGTTGGCCAGCCGTTTCATAAGTCTTTCCATGAATGAAAACATTATGTGAAAGCATCCCCCAAACGTTCTCAATCGGATTGAGATCCGGGCTGCAGGCAGGCCACTCCAACACAGGGATGTTGTGATGCTTCAAAAACTGTTTGGTCGATTTGGAGGCATGACAGGCAGCATTATCTTGTTGGAAAATCATGTTTTCATCCATTACATTTTCGGAAAACGGAATGAGAACTTCTTCCAAAAGCTGGCAATACATATCTGAATTCATCCGCGTCGAAATGAAACCGACCGGTGTTTTACCCGCCAAGCTAATACCAGTCCAGATCATTACCGTTCCTCCACCAAAGTTTCTTTTCTCTTTTCTTGGTCTCTCTTGCCTTCTATCATGCCAGCGGCTACTAAAACCATCTGGTCCATCAAGGTTAAACTTCTTCTCGTCACTAAAAACCACGTTTGACCATTCTTCGTCCCAAAAACGATACTTTTCAGCGAAGGTAAAACGGGCTTTCTTGTGACGAGGCAGAAGCCTTGGTACAGGCGTCGCTGATGTAAATGAAATATTGGGATCCTCGTTTAAAACTTGAGGAATCCGACGAGCAGAAACAGACAAACCCATTTCCGTTCTAATCTCTGCCGATGATAGCTTCTCGTGGATCGCCATCCGTTTTATTCCCCTTTTGATGCGCGGTGTCAGGATGGATGGGCGTCCAGATCGCTTCTTCGTGGCATACTTTTCGCCCATACGGAGGTAATTATGTACAACATCCTTGCTCCTGCCAATCTTGATGCCGATTGCACGCAAGCTCAACCCTTGCTCTCGAAGATCGCCTACTCTACCCTTCTCAAAGTCGGTAAACGGGCTGTTTTTCGGCATTTTTCCTTTAAGTTGCGAAAGTAATATAAATTGGAATGTAAAAACATCATTTTCGTTTCCTGTTTACCTTCTGTTCTCTATTTCAACCTTCTCGAACAACACTTTTCAATTTTTGCATGAAACAAGCCTCCACGAGACGAAACAAGGTGACGAAGAATACTGTCTTTATACTTATTTCCGGGCAAGAAAACAAAAAAATGCGAAAAATTTAAAATACAGATGATTTTCTGGCGAAACAACCCATACAGAATATGCAACTTACTAATACATTCACATCGACACGAAGTAAGCTGGAGTAGCTTACACGGTAAACCTAAAAATAGTAAAATGTACGTTGTCTTTATACTTATTTCCGGCAGTGTATAAACTGAAGCAAAAACATGAGTTTCACCTGAAATTTGTACCTTGGCCCACACTTGTTCAAAATCATTGAATTTATCCGTTTTAATTATTTCTGAATTGAAAATTGTGGATACTGCAACCAAAACACCTCCTCCTGATTTTTTCCAGACCGTTCGTAGTCTCGGTCATCTCTGTAAACGTTGTAACTATTACCAAAAACTTCTTCATTTTTAACACTATCGTCCCAACTTGTTTCAGTCGCTAAAATCACTTTGAAAGATGTACTTAAAACATTATTTTGGATTTCAGTCATTTTAGCAGCGCTTCTCATCCTATTGAAATTTTGACAATATACCGATATCTCCTGAATATTGCTATTTGTAGCACTGTTTTCATTTATTACATTATTAGTGAGATTTTCGCCATCGTCATTTCGTCAGTTCCGGCAAAAACACTGGCAGGATCGGCGTCTTTCAGTTGCACTTGTTCGGTTTAAATATGTTGGCCGTTCATCAGTAGGGTAGGGGTTCAATACTTCACCTCTCTGAAAATTAATGTATGGCCCATGAGGTCCATACGATCCATTTGTTGATAGCGGTGGTCCCGAAAATTGAAGTTTGGCTGCAGCTAATAACTCTCTGTCCAAAGGGAGGCTCGCTGTATGATTCCTCTTGTCATAAATATCTCCCTGGTTAATGAACACATTGCGCTCCGTCGAATTTCTCGGGAACGGATAGATGTTGTTGTTGGATTTCACTTCATGGCATTTTTCGACTCGTCGGTTATTTTGAATGTTGTATCTGTTGCGCTGTTTTTCAGTTGCTTTTTCCGCTTAATAGCTTTGTCTCTCGCTTTTATTTGCTGAGTGCGGCGATATTCGCGTAGATCGTACTCCGTCCAATCCGCTCGCCAAACTTTTTTTGATCCTAACATACGACAGGTTAAGGTTGAGTTATGGTTCACTGCTTCTGAATTAGTGTTGGGATCGGACGGTGGTTTAAGGTTCTCAATGTTAATTAATGGCTCAGAATTTGAGCTAGGATCCGACGGTGGCTCTGATGAAATATGAACATCACTTAAACGGCTGTCTAATGAACTAATTGCACTAGTTATTGATTCTGTTGCGGCATGTTGGTTAGAAATAATGTTCTCTGCTGAAGACTTTAATTCATCAAGTATATCCAGTCCCAGCATTGGATTGGAGTTCATTGTGAAACTTGCTGCTGTGTCAATGGACAGCTGATTGAGCTGATTTATATCATTATTTATGTTGCGCAGGTCAGTTGATAAAACTGCTGACATCGATTTCATAGTTGCTTCCATATTTTCCTTAGCAGCCTTCATCGCTATATCGAACATCGTGGTGATGTGATTTTTAATTGTACTTACGCTGCCAACTAAACTGCTATTTTTGTTTATGGTAGATAGCTCAAAATCTCCATACCTTCGAACGCATCGTGAACTGCATTGGGGTTCACCTGTTGCGCTGAGCGGTGGATAATTTCCGTGTTACTGTTGATTATTTCCGCTAATTTGGTCTGCTGTTCGGTCAGCGCTTTGATCTCAAAATTCAATGTTATTAACGTTTGGCATGAATTGCAACAAGGTATAATGTATGAATTAGGATCAATCCTCTTATCCTTTTTCCTTAGAGAACTGCGCTGAACAGTTATTCCTACGCATGCTGCATGGAAGGTACGCGTACACCCAACACAGGTCCACATTACCGCGTCGTCGGTAGAATCGAGTGAGCAAATTTCGCAGTTCATCGCACCAATCAAAATAAACTGTAAACGTGAGCAAAACAAATTAAAATTGAAACGCGTGACCGGGAGTAAAATAAAAATACGTCCACACCGATTGACGACAAAAACACATTCTCAAGAATCCGCTCATCGAAAGCCGTTTCTCATCCAATGACAACTATTCCACCATCCACCATGTTGGGTTAAGACTACGCTGGATAAGTTTGCCAAATATTAGTCCAACCAGATCATATAACACCAACAAAGCACTGCAGCAGTGCTTTGTCGGCGTTACATGATCCGGACGGGCTAATAACAGGAAAATTTATCCACCATTGGCAAAGTCTAACACGGCGGATGGTAAAGTAGCTGTCATTGGATGATATACGGCTTTCGATTAATGAATTTCCCACAAAACGGAGATTTCTAAGCAATACTGTTACTGTACCGTATTATCAGTGTCAATAAATTTTGTTTACTTCATAAGCTTCCGCGTCGAGTCTGGGAAAGCTTCGTAGGGAAAGGGAAACGCGTGTTTACCAACTGATACAAATATTTTTCCACCCCACTTGACGGCCAGGACAACGCGCACCGCATCAAACAGAGTGTCATCGAAAACGGCAACCATCAGCAGTGCCACCGCCCTCGATTCGGCGGCGGGACTAGAGAGATGTTGACGGATCGATGGTATGGCGGTGGGCGAACTGTGGAAGAACAAACAAACGGTTTCTGGCCATGGTCGTCGTTGTCGCCGTCGTCATCGTTGTTGGCTGTCGTAAAAGCGGTGCCAAAACAGTGATATTAGCTCGCACAATCCAGGCTCACTAAAGACCGCTAAAGTATGTTTGTCTAACTCTAGTCGTCCGCCACCAGCGTCGTTGTCACCGCCCCGTGTCGTCGTCATTTGTCGATGTGAGTCGTAAATTTACGGTCGGACGGTTTGGAGATTTTCAACGAGCGGTACAGCATGGCCACACGATGCTCTGATTTACAACTTGTGATTTAATCAAAACGTTCATTCAGCAGCATGGGTCAGAGGCGTGTGACATTCTAAAATGAGAATTTGGTCGAATTTGATGATGCAAGGCCATCGCTCCGAACTTTTTGCGCTTGTGTTGAATCTGTCCAAAAATGAAGAACCAAATCGCTGTTTCAAGGAAAATCCCACAGCAACGAATCGGGGTCAGAAGCACCATAAACAAAAACGCATTTAATAAGTTAGATGATATATTTTTGACCTGTCAATTTATTAGCACAAATAACTTATTAGATTGGTTGATTTGTTAGGTCGCATTACTTGATCAGTACTTGAATACTCATATTTTGAGGAAATAATCAGCTTCAGGCAGTCAACATATTTGCGACGATGACTCTTTTGAATTCATCAGGTAAGATGACTTATCTGATTCTTCTGTAAAGTACAGACGATTCGACTTGACAATCAAATGCTGTTTTCAACAAAAATAACTGCAAATCTTTTCTAATTTGTCTTAATACAGGTTTCCAAAACGTCTGAGGATCAGTTTTTTTGCACCCCCGATCTAAGTCATAACTAGGTTGATGCGTACGAGTATTTCCTAAAATCTTCACAAAGCTAATTTACGCCATAATCGACGCCAGCAAAAACGGCCATAAGATCTGTCAAATTAACTGTGAACAAAACATCATAAGATCAGTAATCACATTATTTCCCGGAATTGAGTCCTGTTTTTCATGCAGATTGACATGATTTAACGTCCTGCTAGTAATTTTATAATAGATGTTGGCGACGATTTTGAAGGTGCCTAAAAAGGGGTCGGCGCGTTTTGTTACCAAAGACACAGTTAATATCATATCAAAAAGAGTAATCTGATTATAGGAGAACAAGAAAACCATGACTGAGTGGACGCATATTCCGTGTGCTATGCTGTTTCTGTCATATTTTGATTAATTTTTCAAGTTTTTATTACCGCTTCAAATACACGTTTCATATTCGATGATGTTTTTTACTGTCGCAACGTGACAGCGCAAGAATCAAGATGTTGATTTCCATAAAAAATTGGTGAAAGTTTAAACTAAGGATTTAATCCTCTTTTCCTGGAGAAAATGCAGAAAGCCCAAGTTGAAAAAGACTAAAAGCTGTGAAAAAAATGCGTCAGATATTATTCAATTCCTTAGTAGTAATAATCAACTGAAGACTTCGCCGAATAGCTCTGTATCCAGGAACCTTTCTACCCGGAAACTGAGCACTAGAAAATATATTTAGGATGTCTGCTACGGCTATTAAGATCAAGATTCTGATATTGCTTCCCAAAGTTATGCCATCTGGATTGTTTTTGTGCAGCGATGCCACGAACGGACAATGCGCATTTTTCCTTTCCGCCGACATGAGAAAAGGAATTATTGCTGATGAAGACGATTTTTAAAGCTTTATTTAGGTTTTTTTAATCTCAGAAGTTCAACGCCGTAAGAAGAGAATCAGAAGGATTCCCTTAGAGGGCCAGGCCAGCCTTGGGTTCCGCCCAGAGCAAGATAAAAATGGATGACGATAGGAAAGGCTAGGCCAGAAGGGCCGAATTGCGAGCCAACCGAGGGCTTCGCCGATTGAATAAAACTTAAGAGCTTAAGACTAACACTTTAAGACTTGTTTGGAGGCCCCGGAAGCTCCTCTGGTGGTCCCAATGGCGTTGTTCCAGAAGTCCTACTCCTACTCACAGTGGCGAAAAGCTTCATTTTTTCGTGCTTTTCATGAAGCTCATATTTTTTTTAAAATTTAATATTGAATGAGCTACACGAGTGGTACAATTTTCAATAAGTCCGTCCAGCTATTTGGCTTCGCTGACGACATAGATATTATGGCACGTAACTTTGAGAAGATGGAGGAAGCCTACATTAGACTGAAGAGGGAAGCTTAGCGAATCGAAATAGTCATCAACACGTCGAAGACAAAGTACATGATAAGAAGAGGTTCAAGAGACGACAATGTGAGCCACCCACCGCGAGTTTGCATCGGTGGTGACGAAATCGAGGTGGTAGAAGAATTTGTGTACTTGGGCTCACTGGTGACTGCCGAAAATGACACTAGCAGAGAAATTCGGAGACGCATAGTGGCAGGAAATCGTACATACTTTGGACTCCGCAAGACGCTCCGATCGAATAGAGTTCGCCGCCGTACCAAACTGACAATCTACAAAACGCTCATTAGACCGGTAGTCCTCTACGGACACGAGACCTGGATGATGCTCGTGGAGGACCAACGCGCACTTGGAGTTTTCGAAAGGAAAGTGCTGCGTACCATCTATGGTGGGGTGCAGATGGCGGACGGTACGTGGAGGAGGCGAATGAACCACGAGTTGTATCAGCTGTTGGGAGAACCATCCCTCGTTCACACCGCGAAAATCGGACGACTGCGGTGGGCCGGGCACGTAGCCAGAATGTCGGACAGTAACCCGCTAAAAATGGTTCTCGACAACGATCCGACGGGCACAAGAAGGCGAGGTGCGCAGTGGGCAAGGTGGATCGATCAGGTGGAAGATGACTTGCGGACCCTCCGTAGACTGCGTGGTTGGCGACGTGTAGCCATGGACCGAGCCGAATTGAGAAGACTCTTATATACCGCACAGGCCACTTCGGTCTTGGTCTGAGAGAAGTGAACTATATTTCAAAAAATAATCCTGCGTCCTTCAGGAAGCAGCTGCGCCGTTCGCGAGTGCGTCCCTAATACCGGCCGGGATTCCGTATAGATCGCTGGGGGTTTCCATATTTTGGACAACGGCAAACGAAGTGTTCAATATTGTTGACTAACCCACAGATATCGCAGTTGGATAGAAATGGGCCTCCCTCAAAATTGTTGGAGACTCTGATGTGCCCGGTCCGGAGCCTGGAGATTAAGCATATGCGGTATTTCGAAAAATTTCGTTTCAGGTGGTTCGAAACGAAATTCCGCGGAATTTCGCGGAATTTGAGCATAGCGAAATCTAATTTCTTGATTTCGTTTCGTTTCGTAAAATTACAAAAATTTCGCTAGAAAAAACTAGCTTCTAACGAAATTTAACGGAATTCCGCGGAATTTCGAAACAAATTTAAACTTTAACCATACTTCATATTACCAAAAATTTTAATTTTTTTTAATTAACGCTTACTACATAACCCCATTTTTAGTCGACAAATTCATATGTAGTTTTCTTCTATATGAATGCGGAAACGATCGTGTGGATGCTGGTCATGGGACCAGCTAGTCCGGGAGAACGCGAAGTGAAAAAAATCTACTTCGCGTAGCAGAAATTTGTTTAACCAGTGCAGTGTGCAATCGATCGTGTTGATGCTGATCACGCCAGCTAGTGTGGGAGAACGTAAAGTGATAAAACTTATGTCTGCATCGAAGAGCACATAATTATTTAGTGCGGAATCGATCGTATTGTAGAAGATTATTAAACGAAGCACATTGATCTTGCGATGGATTGATTTGAAACACAGTTTTCGTCTTCTTGTTTTCAAAATAACTTCGTTTACAATAAATATTTTGTCGCTTACCAAGGGGTTTCACACGAATTACCTTCTAAACTAACCATAACGATTCCTTTCCCGTAGCGCTCACGGAGATGCAAAGCATTCCTCGGTCTCTTATAACAATGAGTGTTATAATTATAATTGTTATAATTGACTATAAGCACGTGACCAGCATCATTATTCGAAACTCCGAAGCAAGTAGGTATATAATAAGAATAACTTTTTTGTATCCCAAGAACATTATTTAATTGATGAGCTGTGCATATTTGCGATTTCTCGGCCAATCATGATTAGCAACTACGATGTGTAAGTTAATCAAGCTAATAACCTCGTTTTGACTATTTGCACAATATGTAAGGAACATTGCCGATTTGTGGGCATTTCTAGATCTTCGCATGGAATCTGCAAAAAAAACCAGAACTGGTTGAAAGATCATTAAAATTTCTGAAAGTTCTCTACTTAAGCTGTTTTCATATGCCAAGGACACACTAAATCTAAATCTATATAATAAAAATGAAATGGTCTGTGTTCGTATCCGCATAACTCGAAAACAGCTGGATGGATTCCCATCATTCCTTCAGCAAATATGTTGGTTATCGTTTCCGACGGGTTTATATGATATTTCCTCATGCGAAAATTCCGAGAAAAGTTGAGAAAATGGGGAAAAACTAAAATTATGATTTGTATAGAAAAAACGCATTGGGGAAGTACAGAAAATTGGCAACGAACCTTTCGATTTGAAGAGGATCACAGGAGACCTTGATCGAGCAAGACCATTTTTTCACCGCTTGACAGATTTTTCCCTTTTCAGAGTGAAAATTTCAAAATCATTGAAGGAAACAATTTCTGTGCCAAACCATCGAAAACCGTTGTTGTTCTTCAAGTTATAGCTATAAAACTCCGGTGTTTCTTGGAATGGACATCCGTTACTTGAACCAATTGAAAATGACAACCACCGCTCAATATTTTATTTTGAAGTACGGGAATCGGTGCCGTGGCCGAAAAGAACTTCTCCAAATCTACTTGAAAGACTTCCATTAAATGCGTGCCAAATTTTTCCAAAAACGATCTTCCACGGATTCCTCAGGCAGCTCTTATTTTGAAAACCCGTAGATGCTGGGCATGAAGATCGACGGTCGGCGAAATGGCAAATTTCTGCTGGGAAACTGGAAAATGCAGCTACCCAAAAAGTTCTTGTTTAAAATCTACACAAGCTTGAAATTCGTTGGGCGTATTTAAAGGCCTCAGTTTTTAAGAAATCGTCGGGTAAGTACGTAACAATGTTTTTAATATTGAGACCGGATGGAGCGCAACAGAGAACAGATTAATTTAGAAATTTGGACGGATTGAATACTATACTTTGTAATGTTGTTGTGTATATTATAACATTTCCTAGAATATACTTGATGATATTTTCAAGCAATGAGAATCCATATTAAAAGAGATGATGGAGTCCCAAGTACATTTTATTATATGAAATTGTCTAATGCTTTTGCCCTATCTTAACCTTTAATTTTTTCGTCATATGAATTTGTAAGACGTGTTCAATCTATCCATTTACTAGTTATTCTATTTTATACGAGGCTCCGCTCACGAAAAATTACTCATTTCCTAAGCCCTTAGCCGATGTCAGAATATTGTAGAGTATGGATGATGCCATCAACTGACCTCCATATAGATGAATCTATTTGAATTTATATCAAATTTTACATATTTCATGAGCCTCTCATTTTTTTTTATTTCGTGTATTGAACATTCTGCGTATAATTCATATATATGATCGATTTCATAACTACTCAGAATTCATTTCACATCTTATTATTATAAATTAATTTTACATCTCATTAGTTTTAAATACTTCCGGCTTTTTCATTCAAAGAAATAGTAAGTTTCTACAGATCGGTTTCGTTTGTGAAGTATCGGACCTCACTCCGAGACTCACAATAAAACTAATTATATGCACACATTGCAAAAAAGGTGGATTTTAGGTTAAGATTTGATATGTTACATCTCCTTAAAAATAATGCAAGACGACAAAAGAATAATTATGTAGGGCGTGGAGGCAAAAAGGTGTTATAGTATTTTCTTATACCCAATGCTTAATTTTTTGAATATTCACTGATATGCGGTACTGCCTATTAGTTATATTCATTATTTTATAAAACATACGTGTTTGATATTTTGTTACTTGTTTGGTTCCATTTTACTTGATATAAATGATATAAACATTGAAAAATAAACTTTTTTTTACCATGGATAGCATATTATAATAACCAATCCAAATTGCAAATCTTTTAATTACCTAATTGTAGATTAAGATGGAATCTACAATAACCCTGAATATTATTCCCTCCAATACTCCATCTAAGAATTTAGCAAAGGTAGGCTGTTTAATTGTTTTTGAATGCAGGGCTTGTTCTTATCCCAACAACTTCCATATTCGGGTGGCAAATCTGTAAAATATTATTGTCTTATTTCCACACACTGAATTTATTTTATAATGTTCGGGGATTCCAGCCGTACTTCCTGCATCTAATTAGTAAGATAAATCTTTGGAAGATTTTTTAATATTTATATTAAAATATCTGATAGGCATTAATATTCATTTATTTGTAGAGAACGTTACATAATATGTTGAATTTCCATAAATAGTAAAAAAAATAATATCGGGCTCATTGTGAACGCACTGGAATTTTTGCTGAGATGTACCAATTAAGTTGCAAGAACAGCAGCCAATAAACGCTACCGCAGATACGAATCCGACGAGAATCTTCACAGCCCCCAAAATGGCAACAGTTGGGCATTTCAGTTTAGATGGAAGTGAAGGAGGATGAGAAGTAACTTCGATGTCTTATTGGATATACTTGCTATGCCCTGTTCATACCTGGAGCTATTGAAGAACTAAACTGGTGAGCACGTTCCAATTATTTACTTTAATTTCTTCAATCGCTAAATAAAATTAAAAATTCCTGAAATTAATCACTAAATACGTACAGGGCATCGTTTGCTTCTATTGCCGCGGATATTGTGGGAGTCCCAGGTATCCGGTTCAAGCTTTAGCTAGCAACGGTGGCTCTTCTTGACCTTCTATTCCCTGAGTAGCTAGTACAAATAAGGGCGTCCTTGTGAAGTTTTGCTGTACCTGTTATGAACAACTAGTACATCCCATTCCCTACACTCACTCAAGAAACTTGCCTTGCTTCAGAAGTGACTTCTTTTTGTAGTACTAGTCTTCGTAACAAAAAGGGCACCATTAGGGAGCATGAGATCTGATCAAATTATAAGTAGTACTACTTGACCAACACCCCTAGCCGGGTGAGGGGTAGAGGATGACTCACACACACACAAAAAACGCATTGGGGAAGTACACAACGCGCATTTTCGCCTACTATGCAGGACAACGTCTGCCGGGTCGACTAGTAAAAAATAAATCTAAGCATTCATTTTCTAATTTTGACTAAGTCAGTACTTAGTCCACGCTGACAAGACAATATGAAGTATGCTTCAGCATAATTACATAATTCTTAAGTGAACTAAGGTTTTAAACGAAATTTGAATCTGTATATGAAAAATCCCACAACTTCTTTTTTTTTATATAGGGGGAGATCCCCCAGCGCCGGACACCTCCCAACACCGGACACTTCTCAAAACGATACTTGCAGAGGTCCTTCCACCATCTAATGTAGTGCAAAGGATAGCTTTTTCAAAGTCCTTTACCTGTAGGAAAAATTTGATCTTTAGGTTGAAAGCTTTGTTCAAAATTTAGGATTTAAAAAAATGGTCAAAATTTCCTCTTATTACCTACCTTTCTTTAGAAGGTTTGAATCAACAAGATCAAATTCGATTGGAAGAATTGTAATCATGTAGAGATGGTCAATATCAGCCATATTTTGAATAACGATCATGATTTGTTAGATATGTTATGTAATTGTGGTGCAAAGTCAGTTTCGTTTATCCGGCAGCTGTCCAGACAGTGAGATTCTTATGTAAGCAAATAGTCATTTTCACACCAGTTTTGTTAAACTTACTTCAATTTAATTGCTTCTTCTTACTAAAGTATCAGGAAGCCACAGAAATAAGTAGAACAAAAATTTGAAGATGGCAAAAAAAAAGGTGAGAATTCGGAGTAGGAAGTAATAAATTTAGCTGGAGAGTCGAATAAGCTCTATTAACACATTTTAATATCCACAACTCAAAGCAAGTGAAAAATATTGCTATTCTAAATGATGTTTCTACTCATATAATAGCAACTTCGTTAAATTTGAACATGATGCAATAGTGTCCGGTACTAGGGTACGCTTTTCTGAAAGGTGAAATTTTCCACCAAAGCTCATCAATCAAATACATTGTCGAAAAACGTGTTTAAATGCTCATGTATAGTTTGTATGATTCATCAATGATCATATTTTGTGTATACGGTATACCAGTTAACATAATCTGTATAATTAATTGCATATTATTCGGCAACTCGGCCGTACGAAAACCATTTTTTTGTTAAATATCTTGGCTGTGCATATGCACAGCATATGTTTCGAAATGGACAAATTGATATGAAATTTGCGAAAAAGAATCCACGTGTCTTGGAGGGACTCGAACCCTCAACCTCCTACTCTCTAGATAGGCGTGATAACCCCTACACAACAAGACCACTTAAAGGTCACGTTTGCGGAAAAGCCATCAGAATCCGAGAATCCGAGGCGAGGCAGGTGTTCGGTGCCTGGACTTTTTGGAACCACGGGGTGTGACTTTGTGGGGCGGCGACAACACTAGCTGAGTCCGCGAGGATCGCTATATTGGCTTATTTACTGGAAGGGTAGCTGCGACGAAAATGGCTGCAGCATCGGCGAAAAAATGCTACATTTATGAGGAAGACTCTCTGACCTGACAAGGTTATAACATTCTTGGTCCGTTATGCCTAACGTCCATTATGCCTAACGTACTTTTGCCCAACGTCCTTATGTCTAACGTACTTATGCCAACCGTCGCGGACCCCCATTCGTGTACCTGATGGTATGGTTCCGGAAGCGAATAGCCATGAGCCCGAGGACCGACCTTCTCAGCTCCTCAGTGTTATCGCCTCTCCGGAAGCGAGCGGTGACTGATTTTTCGACCTTGACGGAAGGCAAGTTTTTAATCAAAAGGTTTTTAATAAAGGCAAGCATGTTGCCGGTAATGCCCCATTCCTGTGGTTTGTTGAGAACCAGGGGTGTCCAGGTCTTGCTAAAAGCTTTAACTTTCATTTATTGAACGGCTACTCAGTCTTGCACTTATTACAACGAGTTTTTTATTTACCCGACGTTTCGACACGGGGATTGTGTCTTTTAACGGTGTCTGAAGAAACCAGGTCAACATGCTTGCCTTCGTTGTACGCGCTCTGGAGCGCGTTGACCAAGTTGTATGTGCTAATGGCATACCCTGGGCGGAAAGCGTGTTATTGGAAGCCAAATCTTCCATCAGCTTCCAGCTTCTCACGGAGCTGGCGGTTGACCATTCTCTCCATGGTCTTGCAGACACACAAAGTGAGGGAGATTAGCGTGTTTTTGGTGGGATCCTGACCCGCCACTTTGTTTTTTTTGGGAATGGGGCTCACGAGACTTTTCCTCCACTCGTCGGGGAAAGTGTTTCTCAGGTGTCGTTGACGAACTTGAGAAGTTGTGCTTACGCGTCGGGTGGAAGCCGTTTTAACTCGGCCCGGATGATCTTCCTCCGCATAAATAAAGGTGATGCTGAGAGTCAGACCACGGGTGGCAATGGTGCTTCGGTAGTCGGCCGGGTACTGGGAAGTGACCATCAGGGAGGTGAAGTATTCACCGAGAGTGTTGGAAACCAGTGCGGGTTTTGGAGATTGCTTGATTGCTCGACCTACCGCTTATCGCATTTACCCGCATCCATAGCTCGACAGTGGTTTGAGTAGGGTTGATGCTATCAACAGAGTCTTCCCACTGTTTTTATTTCTTCTCCCCAGGCTTTGCAGAAATCGCTCTCAATAGATAACGAACAACGATAAAAGAGAGGCAAAAACTGTTCCGAATTATAACAAGCCATGATAACAAATTTATCAAACTTATATATATATGTAAGTGCGAAAAAACAGAATAGGTGATTCTCGGTGAATCGGTGATTCACAGAAAAATGGTGATTCTCGCTTAGTTGTCGCTCATTTCGTGTTGGTTACTGCATAGCTGTGTAGAACAAATTGAAATGCATCATCAGAGCCAGTGCTCCTCGCGTTTGGAGCTTTCTAAAAGAAATTTATCATGGGGTGTAGCCTTCCGAATCAGTTCTCTATCATGACAGCTTGCTAAAAAAGTCTCTCGCGGTATGCTACATATCGTAGGGACTCAGCAGGTATTTCCGTCCATCGTCATAGGGGCTAAAACCATCGAAAGCAACATACATTTGCCAGAGCTCCACTATAGCAGAACGTATCTCCTGAGCTTAAGATTTGATACGAATGAGTTTGTCAAAAAAGTGTCTCTTTTATTGGTTTTCGAGACTATGACGAAAAGACGAAAATACCTGCCTTAACCCTATATGTAAACAGAGATGATAAGTGTGAGACTTGTTTATTCTCTTTAGGATTCAATCCCTGCTGCCGATGCTTCTCCTTATAACATTCTAGGGCGTCTGGCCTGTGTGGGTGATTAGTGCTGAGCTTCCTCAATGCCCGTTAAGCTTTTCGCCTGGCTTTGACCGCACGCCGAGTTTCTTCGGTCCACCAGTTGGCCAGGATGAAAACTGTACTGGGGGATGGCTCGCTGGGCAGTGGGCAGCAGCCTCGCTTACTCGATATTCTAGAATTCCAAGAATTTTTCCAATGCAATTTCACCTCGCTAACTCGTTGCTGTCAGAAACGGTTCACATCACGATATACACGGTATCAGGCCATTTGTCCGAATTTCATTTGACCGAATGCCATTTAGCCGAATAGGTGAAAATTGACCTAGATTGTGAGTAATGAACGTGAAAAGATGGAGTGAAAAATTCGAAGTGAAAAGTGCGAAGAGGAAAGTGAAAAGTGGATAGTGAGAAGAATGAAGTAAGAAGTGAGAAGTGAAAAGTAAGAAGTTAGACCTGGGAATTGAGAATTAAAAAGTGAGAAATGCTAAGTGAGAGGCGAGTGAGCAGTGAGAAATGAGAAGTGAAAAGTGAAAAGTGAGAAATGAGAAGTAAGAAGTGAAGGTAACAAGTGAGAAGTGAGAGTTGAAAAGTGAAAAGTAAGCAGTATGAAATGACAAGTGAGAAAAAGAAAGTGAAAAGTGAGGTAAAAGTGAGAAGTAAGAAGTGAGAATTGAAAAGTGAGATGTAAATAGTGAAAAGTGAGCTGTACAGAGTGAGGGGTAAGAGGTGAGAACTGAAAAGTGAGAAAAGAGAAATGAGAAGTGATAAGTGAGAACCGAGATATGAGGACTGAGGTGTGAGAAGTGAGAAGTGGGATGTGTCTCATAAGAAGTGAGATGTGAGAATTGAAAAATGTGATATTATTCCGCCTTTTTGTGACATTATTCCTTCAAATTTATTTCTTTACTATTTTTGCTCCCTTCTTCCTTCCTCATCATTCTCCCTTCACATACAGGCCGGACTCGATTATCCGGAGGCTCGATTAACCGGAGAAAATGGCTCGATTATCCGGAGTAATATTTTTACCCATCTCACAAAAATAGAAATATTATCTTTGTGTATCCGTAACGTATCCAATACATATGTGCAAGACACCTAGTAATGATAGTGACATTCTCGCTTTCCTAAGGGACTGTTCACAAATTACGTAACGCTTGAGGGGAAAATTTCTCTTAGACTCTTGGACTCTCTTAAACTCTAGAATGTCAAATCGTTCTATACGATGAAATTCATTATTTTTTGTTTAATTTCATGGATGTTCCGGAATTTTCGGAAAGCCACGACATGTATAAGCCACAACATCAAGTGCATCTGAAAAATCTTGGTGCTTAACGATAAAATTTAGAAGTTTTAATTATTTGGGATCCTCTAGATTTCCCGGAAGACCACATGGTGGTTAGAGGTGTGCGACGTCGCCGCCGACAGTTCATCCCTTTGAAATTCCAGAGGATTCTTCGTGAAAGAAAGCTATTTTTCTTGAAAATTCCATACAATTTTTCGTTGAAAAATGGAGAAAGCTTTTCGTAAAACTACGAACTTTCATTAGAAATTCTGAAGAATTTCCTTCGAAATCTCGAAAATACTACCGTTGAAATTCTGTGTAAATTTCCTTAAAAATTTGGAAGCTCTTTTTGTAGAATTTAAAAGAAAGGAAGACAGGATCACCGTCTTTGACCAGAGGTCGCACAGACTGAATACTTAACACTTAGCATTTGACAACGGACAGGACATTCACACAGCACCCAGTGAACCAGCGGAGCGTTTTCCGCTTCACGAAATGTTTTCTCCTTACTAGGACGGGAATAAATCTCACATTCCATGGCTTGCAAATACGCTTAGACGACTAACGCCACTAACTACATGGCCACGAAGCCTACCAGGTGCAAATTCCAGAAATTTCCCAGGTAAAATATAAAGAATTTCCTTTGGGAATCTCAAAGAATTACCTGCGGAGATTTCCAAAGATTTCCTGTTGAAATCCACAGAATTTTACGTTGAAATCAAATGTTTTGACGGGAAAGGGCCATTTGTTGTTTGGCCGAATATGTCATTAATCTGAAACTCGACTGGTATTCGGCCGAAATACAGGTCATTTGTTTTAAAATTCGTCTAATCGAATACAACATTTAGCCAAAAAACCCTAGATGGTCGTTTGGCATAAAAGGGCCATTTAGCCGAAATGAACATATGGGCGAAAGTGTTGTTTGCCCAAGCTGCCGAAAAAAATCGTTTGACCGAAAATGTTGCTTGGCCGGACGAGGTGACATAAGGCCGAAGATTGTTTGGCCAAAAATGCCATTATGCTGAACGCAACGTACGGGTGAGATACGGCCGAACTGATAATTTGGCCGAAAAAGACGTTTACTTCGACAGCTTATTTGTTCAAAAATGGCATTTGGCCGAACGGGTCGACGTTTTTCGCCATATAATCCGATCAGCTGAATAACATTTTCGGCCAAATTGCCCTTACTGCTAAACTACCGTTTCGGTCAAATGGAATTTTCGACGCCAAGGCCTACTCGACCAAACGACCTGTTAGAGCATGTGTTTTTTATTTTCAGCCAAATGACTAGTTTAGTCGTACCGTCAAACCATTTTCCACATAATAACCGTATCGAACAAATGACTGACTTGTGGTATTTTGTCCGCAAAAAAACGGAAATTATTTTATATAAATAAACGCACATTTGTAGAAGGATATCCACAGTTATGAGGCTAAGGGATATCCGATACTATTTGTGATCAGTTA
The DNA here is from genome assembly GCF_024139115.2 of Armigeres subalbatus. NCBI lineage: Eukaryota > Metazoa > Arthropoda > Insecta > Diptera > Culicidae > Armigeres > Armigeres subalbatus. The sequence goes on along the minus strand of NC_085139.1, from coordinate 113,528,509 downwards.
GATCTGCTAACCGAAAGTTTGGGCAGAAAAATTAGTATTTTTTGTTGGCGCTTGGTGTGATTTGGCAGAACCCCGGCCAAATAGAAGTAAGATGTGAGAAGTAAAAAGTGAAAAGTAAGAAGTGAGAAGTGAGTAGTGAGGAGTAAGAAGTGAAAAGTAAGGGGAAAATAAAGAGTGAGGAGTGGGAAGTGAGAAATGAGAAGTGAGAAGTAAAAACTGAGAACCGAGGTTGGATGTGATTGGTGAGAAGTGAGATGTGAAATTAAAAATTGTGAAATGAATCCTTATTCATACCAATTTGCATCATTCCTCATTTCGCTTTATTTTTTCTTTTCTTATTTCTTCTTCCTTTACTTATTTTTTTTCTTTCTTTTTATTCCCTCTTCATTCTACTTTTTCCTTCTTCCTTTTCCTTTACACTTTTCCTTATTTATTTTCCTTTCTTCCTTCTTCCGTTTACTTTTTTCCGTTTTCTTCCTTCTTTTTGCTTCTATTTTCCTTACTTCTTCTATCTCCTTCCTTATTCTTTTCTCCTTTTAGCTTCTTCTTTCTTCGTCTTACTTTTACCTCCTTTTTTCTTACTTCTTCTTTCTGTCATATCTCACTTCTTACTTCCTCAACATCTCGCTTCTTACATCTCAATTATCTTTCTTCACTTCTCACCTCTTGCTTCTTTTTTATTATTAAAGGATTTTAACTTTGAAGTTATTCATCCTCCCAACCTCTTGCTTCTGTTTTCCTCGCTACGCACTTCCTACTTCTCACTTCGCATCTATCGCATCTCACTTCTCACTTCTTATTCATCACTTCCACTGTTATATTCGAACATCTCACTGCTACCTTCACTTAATAAGGAAACAATTTGAACATTTTGGCCAAATGGCATTCGGTCATATGACCTTAAACCACATTTCTGCATGCTATGAAAAGTATTTCATATTTCATGAGAAAAATATAAATGTATTCCCGATCTCGATACCTCCCTAACTTGATGGCCCCTTCAATATCGAGTAAGGGAAAGTTCACTGTACAAAATAATGAATCTATCAACGCAGCGTCTCCGCGCCGATGAACACTTGAGTTATTTTAACTCTGTGTGTAAGTGGCGTAGAAAAACCACAGCGAGGACGTCGGCCCTTATTATATCTTCCATGGAATGTTTTTTTTATTTTTTTCCCCACAAATATTTTTAAAAAAATTACATGTCGTGCCTCTATTCCAATCTATATTCATTTCTCTCTAAGCGGGGCTTAGAACATAAAGGTGCTGAGTGGTAACCAAATCAAACAAACGCCATGAGTAATCCTATAGCACCCTTCATCATTGGGATTCTCGCGTGGGCTAATATTCTCCCCTGATTCCCGATCTATGTTACTGATTCACCTCTAACACGTAATGAAGCTCGTAATCTTAATAGACTATTAGACGACCTGATCTTAAAGAAAGCTTCACCAACGAGCTGGAAATTTTAAATCGCTTTTCATTCCTCATGCCACTAAAATTCCAAAATTCAGGTTCATGTTTGAAGAAATGTCTTTATCTCACCCGTTACATGACCATTCAGGTGTTAAATATATCAAAAACTTGAAACTCGATAAAAATTGGAACTGACGTCTTCCTTTGTTGACTGTTCATTTAATTAGCTTCTTCTCTAACTTCATCAGTCATCAGTCATTTGCTCACTTCTGGCGTCTATCCCCGAAAGATCCACGCTTCCAAGTTGTACATAATCGATCCACGTTTCGCTGCTGTTGTTGCCTGGTATAGGGTAGGAGGGGCAAACATTCATTCATCAAGGAATTTAATTAAATCAAATATTTGCCTGCGATGTTCCACCTAACAAAATAACGATGGTAAACCGCACCGCACCACACCGCCACTGCTCCAGAGTTATTCGAAAATTCCGAATTCCCACGAAGCGTTGGCAAATCTACCTTCCTTCACTCTCTGATTGAAACCACAAACACTGATAGGTACACTGTGGTCGATTGGAATTGGGGAAAAGTGGGATGGGGCAGCGTACGCACCGCCGTCATCAGCATCAAATGGCGTCCCCATCCACTCGGTTGGAAAAGTTAATTCCACAGTCATCAGTTATGTAGTTTTCACAAATAATAATCAAGATTTATCACGTTTACTATGACGGGGGGAGGGTGAGTGAGTTCTGCTACCATCATCGAGCGAGTTGTCTTAATTGAGTGTACTTACGTGGTAATTTATGCGATGATAATTGTGTTCGAGCCCCGCAAAATAAGTTGGTGTAAATTGGAAGTGGGGTTTGCTATCACAAATCTGAGTAATTCAATTTCGGTTAAATATGACCATTCCTGCATTTTCCATGCACATTGTACACAGTCTTGTTAGACCTGTATGAAAGATAAACTTACCTACTTATCTTTATTTTACAAAATCAGCCCTTAACAGAAATGAATAAATTGAACAGTTTTTACACCTTTCATGAGAATAAAACGATAAAAAGGTGTGAGGAATTGACAAATATTTTTTCCATTCTGTAAACGCTCCAGGCATTAGAATGTAAAAAGTTTTCAAATAAATTTCAATTTCAATTCCAATCTTGCTCCACATAGGAGATAACTCGTCCTGGTTTATCTATGTACGTGCCATTCCTCGCATCTTACCTATCTGGTGCCGGCTAATATTAAAATATTCACCAATCATTCCACGCTCCATAATACAAATTCTAATCATGCATATCGTTCTCGCTTTCTCCCCCGCTTGATTCTACTTTCAGGTAAGAGCACGCCAATTCGAGAAATTTCGTCAAGAGTTTTCCTTCCCTACAACAGCCTGGAGGAAAGTAAGCATAAGCAAATTTTCAACACGTGCAATTCCAAATGAATGGATTGAGTAGGTATGTGGGTGCGTCGTTTCCAGCAACCCACGAAGGTACGTGAAAAATACGGACCGACCGAACAGTCTTGCTTCATTTCATCGGCATGGGAGGGAAATGATTGCTCTATAAGGGAACTACCATAGATTACGATACGCCATTAGGAGACGGGAGTGGTTTTTTGAGGAGTGTGACGACCCTTACCAATATTCCATTGGTTTCGCACAAAATGTGGAACGAAAATGACGTAAAATATACAAACTCGTGGAACGTAATCAATGAATTTTCCCTAATAAGGCCAACTGGAAAAAAGTTTTCTTGTTTCTAGGGTGGTTTTGGTTCAAACAGTGTTAAATTTGAAGATTATGAGATTCGAGACGAACTCGTTTTTCAACTTATATCCATTCTACGAATTGAATGCTTTTAAAGCATACAAATTGATCCCCTGGATGGCGGTTTAAACTTCAAACTTGGTGATTGAATGCAAACAGAACGCAAGAAAAATAAAAAATGGAAAATAATCGATGTTTGTTTTGCCTTTCTCGTACGCCAAGGTGTGACGTTCACTCCAAAGATGTTTTTGTGATGGAAGGCCCGGAGACCCATAGTAATGTATACCAACCGACTTAGCTCGACGAATTGATGCCTTGTTTTATTTTTTTTATAGAGGGATGAAGGCCTTGAGATAATGTCGCAGCCGCCGACTCTAATTGTCGTCTCCTGCACCGATTTCCGGTTGTCATCTCCGTTTTATGATGTGCCAACTGTAGCTTCTTACTGCTCAACCATTCCTTTACTAGACTGATCAAAAAGGTTGCAGTCATTTCGACCTCCTCGATGGATACTCCGTACACGGTCAATGTTACGTCATCGGGGAATCCCCCTCAGTGAAAACCTCAGCGCGACATCGTACTTCACGTTCCACAGCAATGGACCCAGAATTGATCCCTGCGGGACACCTGCCGTAATAAGGGCGCTAGCCAAGCCCTCGTCTGTCTCGTAGATCAATATTCGTTTCTGAAAGTAGCTTAGCAGAATCTTGTACATTCCTACCGGTACTCCCAGTCAAAGACACGAGTTCGCGACCTTCATCCAGCACACACTATTGAATGCATTCCGCATGTCGAAAGTTATTACTGCGCAGTAACGTATACCGCGCCGCTTGCATTAGATGGCAACCTCTGCAGTATCAATCACCAATTCAATGGAACCCAGAGTACATCGTCCTCTCCGAAAGCCTTACTGCTTGCTTGATAATCCTCCCGCCTTCTCAACGTGCATGGCTGACCTGAACAGGTCCTACCTTCAACGCTATGTTCGGGATCCCGTACGATCCAGGTGCTTTACTCAGGTCGTTAGACTTTGCCACCGTCATTAGCTCTTCTACCGTCACCCTCACCACCTCTTCTTCATCTGCTCCTACCCTCACTGCTGGCTGCCAGTGGGTTGGGCCGTGGTGCGGGAATAGTACTTCTATTATCGTCTTCAGCCTCGTTGAACATCGCTCGGAAGGAGCCAATGTCATCACCAGATATGCGTCTCCCCATGGGTTCGAGCTGGCACTCTGGCACAGTATGTCGAAGCAGTCTTTCATGTTCTATTCGATGGCCTTGTTTAGGGCCAGCCTCGCAGCTTTGAAAATCTCGATGCGTTCTTCCCTGACATCCGCTGACTGTGACCTTTGTACCCTGTCAACACAAGATCGTATATGATGCCGTATAAGATGGTGAAGTGGAAGCGATAAAGGTACTTCCCCATACACCATGTACGTATATCGCCTCCACTTTAGCTTATTATGTTGCATCATATACGATTTTGTGTTGGCTAGGAAGTCCTATTTTAATTTTTTATTCTTTTATTTTTTGTTTAGGCACGCTGTGTTACTTAGGCACAGTAACGGGTGCCGAGACCTACTGTGGTATTCTGCTGTGCAGAATCCACACAGAATCTATTTTTAGATTTCCATTACCATTAGTGTTGTCGTTGCCATTCCATCTCATCGTGAGTCCATTGTGACCGTTTGTCCATGTCGTGCATCCGGTGATCGTTGCATTGTTCGTTTGCCATTTTATCCGGGTACGTTGGAGGAATTCCTCCGGGAAGAACAAGTTGTCAGTCGTCATCAGGCAGCCATGATGATAAAGCGCGTCCCCCAATACGCTACCGCATGGGCTGCGCATCCGGCGACTGACGAGGGTTTGGCGGAGGGGCTGGGAATCGAACCCATGACCATTCGCTTATAAGGCGAACGTGTAGCCAACTACGCTACGGGACCCCCTGCTAGGAAGTCTTCTTCTAAGCCCTGAGACAGGTTGCTCAAAGGGCTGCAATTTGCACGCTACACCAATATAGATGGGACCTGCAGTTCCGTTGTCACACCTTCCTCGGCATAGTAGCGTAACACGCTCGAGACAGTTCGTCGCAACCAGTTCGTCGTCGCCCAAACTTTCCATGTTTTCTTCCAGATCTATAGCTTCGCTGAAAGTCCCACCATCGATGTGAGCGACCTTCCAAGCCTTGCTTTTATCCTGTACCGTATAGCCAAATGGTCACTGAGGGTGTAACCGTCGTCGACCCTTCACTGCATATCACCGACCAAACTTGGCTTGGACTGCAGAATGTTACGTCTATTATCAATTTCACTCCGTTTTGCTGGAAGATATCTCTCGAACCTTCGTAACACAGCACGACATCCAGCGTGGCTAAAACCTCTAGCAGCGTTTGCCTTCTCCGGTTAGTATAGCGACTTCCCCACTCAATCGCCCAAGCATTGAAGTCTCCTGCAATGACTACTGGCATGCTAACCACTAGCTCTGATGTCAGCCGATCGGCCATTTGGGTGAATTATTCTATTGGCTACCTTGGTAGAGCATAGCAGCTCCAGTAGTACACTCCATTTATTTTCGCTATAACTGTAACCTCCGCTCTTGTGTTCAGCACCTCCTGGATCGGGTATCTTCCAGTGGTGGAAATCTATGAACCTTGCTCACAAAACGTGAAGTAGCCAATGAAAAATACTCGCAAGTTTGTTTTGTTCTTTTCTTGCCTACCTATTACTCACAGAGAAAACAGAAAAACGAATGTTTGTGAAGCTGATGTTCCGTAAAATGTTCGTGAAGCTTCGCGAGTCATTCGGGTTAATTTGCAAAACGACATAAAACAACATCGGAACATGTTTCTCACGGATGTTCGAGCAAGAACACATTTGTTTATTGTTATTGTGTTTATCTCAAAAGAAATGTATCCATTGTAAATATTCGATGTATTCACAAATACTCGCGACCGTGATTTTTACTTGCGAACAAAATACTGCCCTGCTTTTTGTCTTTTTTCTGCCTGTACTCGCGAACAAAGCAAGCGCCAGAAAAATGCAGGCAGTAGGTTCGCGCGAGTGTGGCATTTTTGGTAGGCCCAATCAAGATTTTTTTATTTACAGGTTATCCGACTTGTCAATATCCCCAACTCAGCCATCTTGGATTTTTGTATGGAATTTATGCTCATCTGTTTACGTTTTGCACTGAAAATGTATGTTTCCCCCCCGCGCTGGTTATTCCCATCTACTGACGAAGTCGGATAACCTGTACATAAAAAAATCTTGGGCCCAATTACACTCTTTTCTTCAGGTATCAGGTATCAGAACGTCGGCTCCAGGGGCACGTTCACCTCAATTTGGGAGATTTGTGCCATCGCCTTCACAGCCTTTTTCATCACACACCTGACGGAAAAGGAAGTGAACAAAAGGAAAGGAATGTGGATGGGAGAACAAAGGGACTGTTTGGAAAAGGGCCCTTGAAGAGGGCATACAACGCATTAGCGTACAAGAGCTTATAGCTCCTTACCACAACGGGTTATGAACAACAAAATACTCTGAAGGTTCAGGTTTCTGAAGTCAATTTCACTAAGTAAGTGTTTACCAAATATTTGGAAGCGCAATTGTGCATAGACTGGGCAGTTACATATTAGATGATAAGAAGTTCCATAATCGGATTCACAACTATCACAAACAGATGATTCAACGCGTTGAATATTTGCCATGTGATAGTTCAGTCGGCAGTGACCTGTCAAGGCCTTGACTAAGACACTGCAATTCTGTTTAGACAGATTAGCTAAATAGCTTGCTACTACCGGAGATGGCTCCCGGATGTACAATTTTGTTTGATGACATGAATCCAGACTACTCCAATGCCATTTGTGCTGAGTGACAGCCCAGGAGTTGATCAAAGCTTCACCCAACACTTGGATATTGGAATAGCTGGCTCAGGACCAATAAAGTCATGCGATGCTCCATTACGAGCTAACTCATCAGCCAATTCGTTTCCAGCTATGGAAGAATGGCCAGGTACCCATATAAGGTGTAAAGTATTTACTGAATTCAGTTCCTCAATTTGAGTTCGACATGCGATTACTAACTTCGACCTTGAGTTGGCCGAGGCGAGAGCTTTAATAGCTGCTTGGCTATCTGAACAGAAGTATATTACTTTGCCCATAATGCGTTGCTGCAGTGCAGATTGCACTCCACACATGATGGCAAATATTTCCGCTTGAAAGACAGTGCAGTGTGTACCCAGTGAGTGTGACTGTTCCAATCTCAGCTCACGCGAATAGACGCCTGCACCTGCTCTACCTTCGAGGAGGGAGCCGTCAGTGTAACAAACAATGCTGTCCGACATACTTCTCTCCAAATTGCCAGACATCTACTTATACCGCGAGGAAAATTATGCTGAAAATGTCCTATTAGGAAAACTACTAATGTGTGTGAGATTACTAGGAGCAAGGACAACTTTGTCCCAATTAACCATAAGCGGTAACAACGAAGTGTGTGTAGAACTGCGGTTTACAGGATTCTCTTCCATAAAACCGAGTACCCATAGTCGGTAAGTACAAGAAAATGCTTCTTGTTTGAGATGTGTGTGTAGTGGGGCCACGTCGAAGAGAACTTCGAGAGCAGCCGTGGGAGTTGAAGAGAACGCACCAGTCATTGCCATTAGGCACATCCTTTGAAGATGGCCTAATTTAGACTGAATTGTCCTCACTTCCCCCTTTTGCCACCATACAAGACATCCATAAGCCAAAATTGGTCGTACAACTGTTGTGTAAATCCATTTGATATATTTGGGTTTAAGACCCCAAGTTTTACCAAAGGTTCGTCGGCATTGGCCGAAAGTCATACACGCCTTTTGATTCTGAACTCAATGTTAGGAGTCCAGGAAAGCTTTGAATCCAAAATTAGACCCACATACTTTACTTGATCAGTTACATTGATTTCAGAACCAAAAAGATGTAATGGACGAATACCATTACGATTACGTTTTTCCGTGAAAAGAACAATAGATGTTTTATTCGGATTGACCGAAAGGCCATATTGGCGACACCAACTTTCAACTACCTGAAGAGCATTTTGCATCAGGTCGAATAAGGTAGTAATGCACAAACCCACTATCAATGTAAGATAGTCGTCGGCAAATCCATAGGTAGGAAAACCGCCATTATTGAGTAACCTCAATAGCGTATCTGCAACGAGATTCCACAAAAGTGGAGATAATACTCCCCTTGAGGGCATCCGCAGACACTTAATTTCCTAATCGCTGCTTGACGCAATGCCGAGAAGAGATGTCGGATCTTAAGCATCTGGTGAATCCATTTGGTAATAATATTAGGTAGCCCATGACAACGTGCGGCTTCCAATATTGCATCGAAAGACACGTTGTCGAAAGCACCTTCAATATCTAAGAAAGCACCCAAGCACGATTGCTTTTGAGCGAATGCTTTCTCGATATCGTACACAACCTTGTGTAGAAGAGTCACGGTGGACTTTCCAGATTGGTAAGCATGTTGATTAACATGAAGAGGCATGTTTGCCAAACAGTCATCACGAATGTGATGATCGATAATACGTTCTAAGCATTTCAGAAGAAATGAGGTCAGACTGATGGGTCTAAAACTCTTTGCTTCTTCATACGAAGCACGTCCTCCTTTTGGGATAAACTTTACAGTGACATCCCGCCAGGATATGGGAATATACCCAGTAGCAAAACTGCATACTAAAAGCTTTTTCAAAACATGTTTGATATGCTCAAAACCTCTCTGAAGTAGAACGGGATAAATCCCATCCTCCCTGGAGATTTGTAGGGAGCAAAACTGTTAAGTGCCCATTGAATCGATTCAGTAGTTATGATTCTACGTGCTTGAGCCCAAGACCCATAGCTACATGAAAAGACATCAGGATCATCCGAAGATGTTATATCGACACATCCAGGGAAGTGCGTATCAAATAAGTGCTCTAACGATTCTTCATCAGAAGAAGTGTAGTCGCCATTTGGCTTGCGAATTTCGCCAACTTGGAAATCCTTGGATCTCGCAAGAATTTTATTCAATCGACTGGCTTCACTCAAATTGGAAACATTTGCACAAAGGTTTTTCCAGCCGGATCGTTCAGCAGATCGTAGAGCCTTCTTGTAAGCTTTGCGAGCCAACTTGAAAGAATCCGTCCCTGCTGAATGGCGTCTGTTCCAACTCCTTCTGCACTGCTTCCTTAGCTTTGCCAAATCGGAATTCCACCAAGGGGTTCCTCTTGAGGTTTTACAGAACGTAAAGGGCAAGCTTCTTCGAAAGCTTCCACGATGTGCAACGTTGTAGTATCAACTGCATCATCCAAGTCGGTAGGAGTTTCTATTGAAGGTAGATATCCATGAAATTTGGTAGAGAGCAACTCTGTGTAAAGATCCCAGTTTGTTGAACGGGGATTTCTAAAACGCAAGGTCTGCGAAGTAACATTCAAATGATCAAAGTAGATGTAGCGATGGTCAGATATCGATTCCTCATCTGACACATGCCAATTCGTCAATTCGTGACTGATTCTATTGGAGCAAAGGGTTATGTCTAACACTTCTGCTCTATTAGATACCATAAAGGTTGGGCGATTGCCTATGTTAAGTAAACTAAGTTCGGTACTACTTAAGTATTCCATCAAGCTGGAGCCTCTCAGATTGATATCCGAGCTACCCCAGATGATGTGATGAGCATTAGCATCACTGCCGACAATTAGCGGAAGGCCTTTTGAAGTGCAATATATGACAACTCGTTTGAAAGCATCCGTAGGGGATGGTTCATCATGTGGTAGATAAACCGAACAATAGACGTATTTCCTGACGGGGTTCCGCCAGTTGCATCAATTGTGACAGCACATACATCTCTGGTTGTTAGTTCAGAGATAAGTGTAGCAACAATAGCATTGTTAACAAGCACACATGCACGCGGCATTGATCGAGAGTTTGCCATTTCTTTACTGAAAGCAGCAAAAACCGGGTTCACTAGGTTACCTAGGTAGAAGCTACCCTTGCGAAAATAGGGTTCCTGCACCAAAGCCACTTGGGATTTGCCATTTTGCATAAGTCTACAAAGATTAATCGTTGCTGTTCTTTTATGCTGAAGATTGATTTGAGCTATCTTAACTAAAGCCATTGCAAATTAAGATAATGCACTCCCCAACTTCAGCATTAATATGAACAGCAACGATGAAACCAAATAGGTATCTTATCAAGAAAATCGAAGACGAAACACAGAGTACAATGTGTATAACGCATAAAGCGAATCCATATAGGTGACAATTTGTTGAAAAACTAAATAAAAACATGCTCATAATCCCACCCTTATTTAACCTCAAGTTGAGATTGAATACGAGTAGCAGATTATTTCGGAGAAGCAAAAAGTCAACTACGCCATAGCTCCGGTTAACGCAGTAAGGGCTAGATACTGTGAAGGGTGCCCCCTAACCATTCATTCGTAGGCACTGTAAGCATAAAGCCGCATCACACCAAGAATTTGAGGTCACCTGTATGGTGGAATTCTACCACCGGAACAGGCAATCCGTAGCGTTATTCTTAGTCAGATAACTGGCTGCCGACACCCCACAGCTATCTTGGCTGTTCGGGGAGAGAAGTTGACATTGACTTTACGTCCACTCTCAATGTGGCCGAACAGCCATATAAAATGTACATAAAAAAATCTTGGGCCCAATTACACTCTTTTCTTACCCGTGAAGCGAGTGTTTCCACCACTGGTATCTTCACGTCGTACAAATCGTCGCTGATCTGGATCCATCCGCTTCCGAGTTCCCGTTATCCACGGGAATGCGGTACGGGTCTGCTAGGATAGCTACTGACTGCTATATCAATTGCTGAGCGGCCGCACAATGGTTGAGGTTGAGCTGCGCTACCTACACGGCTTCCTCGTATAAGCACTCAAAGGGCATGCAAGTCCACCCATGGCGTGGTTGGGTACTTGCTTCCTGCGATGGTGTTTTATCGCACGTATGCACTTTAAGGCCATCTTCACCGCACCGCCTACAAAGGTTCAGAGCCGGATCGGCCCAAGCCAGGAAGAAATCAACTGGTCCTACTCCCATCTGGTTGGTTAAGCCAGACGACTGGATTGGGACGACGTGCCCTAAGGCCTGCCACGGTTTTACGGGACGGAGGCGGCTGAGGCATCAGCTGACCCGCCATTTCAAGACGGTGTCACCCGGATTTACTCAAGGAGTGGAATGACACAACTGGCAGCCCGTTATTTATTGTATCTATCTCGATTTCCGCTCGTGTCCATTGACGTTGCAGTTGTCGAAGCTCCTGGGTTGGACTTTGATAGGACCTGCTTGCGGACACATGCAGCTTTTTTCAGAGGTTTAACAGGTTTTACATCCCACTGTCAAACCCTACCACATCCTGTGCAGGCCCCCTAACTCGCAATGGCCATGGGGAGGGATCGTTAAGCCCTTGGACATAGTCCCTGCTGCCCTGATGTCTGTCTGTGTGTGTAAATGCGTAAGTGAATGTACGTATATCTAATGCACGAGAAAGGCACAAACGCCGTTATCTAATGCTGGGAGACCGACACTTGATTACAATTAATTGCATATTATTCGACAACTCGGCCGTACGATAATCATTTTATTGTTAAATATTATTTGTAATCAAGTGTCGGTCTTCCACCGTCATTAGTCGTCTGAGTACACGCGACCGCATGCGTAGAAAAAAATCACACTCATAAAATGCTTTAGCCAAGCAAGCCTTTGGCACAGCAGAGTGTGATTGATTTGCACTCTATACAAATCCGCCCAGTCCGTTACTGGGGGCATAGAGTGTGATGTTTCTCGAATAATAAAAAAGGTGGGCTCCCTTGGCTGTGGATATACAACAGTAAAGCACATGTGACGATTGGACAAATAAAACATCCGAAAGATATTCAATTTGCAAAAAAGACCTAACTGCGGTGGAAGTTGGTACTCGGATTCTGATGGCTTTTCCGCAAACGTAACCTTTAAAGACATTAAATGCTTCAACAATACGGTATCTCTGAGATCAATTGATGATTTTCATGTTCTTCTACGGACATCCTTATTGTCCGTTCACTTTTCCTTTAACATACGATCTCTGTATGCAACCTCCAACCTCACCATTTTTGCCCTGATTAATCCATTGTGGAAAAACAAAATGTTAAATATAGATCTTTCACTAATTAAGATTAAGGAGCTGTTCAAATAGTTATGCAATGGTTCCCACTAAAAATATCCTGTTGATATATCCTCACACCAGAGAAGTTTTTGTTTTATAGAAGCTTGATGGTATGGTGAACCAAACATTAAATTCCACAGCTTGAGGAAACCGCAGTAAATTGGTCCTGAGAATTACCTACATGGATACCTGGTTAGCTACAGCGTCGACACACCTATACCTGGCGTATTGTAGAGCTCCATAATCGTCGGTCTTGGGCGATGTTCCTCCAGTTTCCCCGAACGTTCTGGGACCCTAGTCCGATTCCACCGCGTGCAGCCAGCGTGTTCGTGGTCACATGTCACAAGCGTTCCAAGGTAAACACATTCTTCAACAACTTCAAACACATCCCCATCAAGCACTACCTCTGCACCAACACCACTAGGACTTCCCCTATCTCTACCTGGCACCATGTACTTTGACTTGGTAGAGTTAATAGTTAAGCCTATCCTCGCCGTCTCTCTCTTCAGTAGGACAAAAGCCTCCACTACTGCTCTGCGATCGATTCCAATAAGGTCGATGTCGTCCGCAAAGCCCAGGAGCATATGCGACCGTGTGATGATAGTGCCGTTCCTCTGCACGCCAGATCTCCTAATAGCGCTATCGAGTGCAATGTTGAACAACAAAGTGCATCACTCTGCTTCAAATACACACAAGGTCACAAACAAGGTTGACAATTCGTCTGCAATCCGATTACTTGATTTCGAGCCATACAGCGTTGCACGTATCAGTCTAATCAGTTTCGCCGGAAAACAATGTTCGGACGTTATCTGCCACAGCTCATTTCTCTTCACTGAATCGTACGCGGCTTTGAAATCAATGAACAGATGGTGAGTCTGCAAGTTGTACTCCCGGAATTTATCAAGGATCATCCGCAGGCTAAACATCTGATCCGTCGTTGATCGGCCCTCACGAAAACCTGCCTGGTATTCGCCGACGAAGGACTCCTCAAGCGGTCTCAGTATGGTAAACAGGATACGCGATAGGATTCTGTACGCCAAGTTCAGAAGGGTGATCCCTCTGTAATTGGCACACTCTAATCTGTGCCCTTTCTTATAGATTGGGCATATTTCATCCTCCCATATTTTCTGGATAATGTGGTGGATTGATTGATGCCGCTTCCGTGCTTGAGATGCTCGACCGGGATCTCGTCCTTCCCAGCAGCTTTACTGTTTTTCAGCTCGTTCAGAGCCTTCTTAACCTCGTCCAGCGTTGGTGGATCCACAGCTTGACCGTCACCCACTATGTCCATCCTGCTCCTTAATACACCTTCATTTTCACCGTTCAACAAAATTTCGAAGTACTCCTTCCACCTAGCTGCCAAATCATGCCTTATCTGTCAGCAAATTCCCCTCTCGGTCATTGCACTTGGCGGGCACTAGCGCAGTCTTATGCCGCGTGCCATTGACAGTTGGGTAAAACCTCCGCATATCATTTCTATCCATGTTCTCCTGCGCTTCAGCTATCACACTCTCTTCGTGTTGCCTTTTTTTCTGCGGTGGATTCATTTCTCTTCTGCCCTTGCTACACTGTACCGCTCTTTGTTAGAACGGGTACGAGCCACTAGCATTCGACTCCTAGCAACATTTTTCTCGTCCGTCACTCGCTGGCACTCCTCATCAAACCAACCATTTCGTTGGCGTCACTGTGCAGTGCCTAACACTTCATGCGCTGTTGTAGTCACAGCTTCGTGGATAGTTTCCCACAACTGTTGACGTCGTCAGATCCGGTGGCATCTCTTATCCGCTCGTCTAGCTTCTGGTGGTACTTCTGGTGGTACTGTTCAGCAACTCCTTCAACTGACAAGCATTGGATATTGAAACGCATCGTTCTGTTGTTTCGTGAATTCGTGACGCTGGAAAGTCGCGCCCGAATTTTTGCAACTACAAGATAGTGATCCGAGTCGATGTTCTGACCTCTGAAGGACCTTGCATCTATAACATTCTAGAAATGGCGTCCGTTGACCAGCACGTGGTCTATCTGTGAGCAAGTGTCTCCATTTGGATGTTGCCAGGTGTGTTTGCGGATATTCTTACGTGCGAAGTAGGTACTGCTTATTGCCATCCCTCTAGCAGCAGCAAAAGTTACAAGTCGCAGACCATTATCGTTGGTAGCGGAATGAAGGCTTTCCGTACCAATGACAGGGCGAAAGAAACTTTCTCTTCCGATCTGCGCATTTGCATCCCCGATGACAATCTTTACATCGTGTGTTGGGCACTCTCCGTAGGCTTCATCAAGGCTCACATAGAACTCATCCTTCACGTCATCAGGCTTATCGTTCGTTGGGGCACAGATGCTGATCAGGCTATAGTTGAAGAATTTGCCCTTCATTCTCAACACGCAAATGCGGTCGCTTATCTGCTTCTGCCGAATAACACGCTTCATCAGCTTCCCGATCGCCATGAAGCCAACTCCTCGTTCTGCTCTGTCCCCGCCTCTATAGTAGAAGTGGTACTTGAATGAAGTGTTCGCTATGGGATCCACCGCCCAGAATTCACGTTCTCCTGTTCTGGACCACCGTATTTCCTTAATTGCTGCCACACTCACGCCAACCTTCTGCAGCCCACGAGCCAGGAGCACAACACGTGCGGGTTCATTCAAAGTGCTCACGTTCCAAGATCCGACTTTCCAATCGTTGTCCTTTATTCGTTGCCGGGTCTGTTGCCGTTGAATCAATCCGTTTGCTTTACTTTTGTCTTTCTTGGTAACTGTAGAATCTTCGGTAGGCTACCTTACCAGGGTTGCGCTACCTACATCGCACAGTGGGGGAAAACCCGACCCAAAAAGGTACCTATTTATTGCGGCTATTTACTACGCCGAATGGTGCTATTTTCATACGCCGGAAATTATTGGAACTAGCCGTTTTGCCCCATTTACCCCTAAAAATCATATTTTTTTCTGTGACAGCTACAATTTAAAGTCGATTGCGGCTGACTATTTCTATGTTTTCTGATGCTAATTAAGTAGAAAATACGAGTGGTATCTATTCCGACCTTAAACCATGACTGGAAGTGGCTGTTTTGCCCCATTTACCCCCGGAATCGTATTTTTTCTCCGATTTAAAATTAATTGCGGCTGTCCCCTGACATCGTATTTTTCTATGAAAGCTACAATTTAAAATGAATTACGGCTGACTATTTCCATGTTTTCTGATGCTAATTTAGTAGAAAATGCGAATGGTCTAAATTGTATATAATCCGGCCTTGGACTGTCGCTAGCAATGGCTGTTTTGCCCCCTTAACCTCTAAAAGTCAATTTATCATATGATCGCTAAGACTTAAAATCGATTTTAGCTAATTATTTCTATGATTCTCAATGCCAATTCAGTAGGTACTACAAACCTGAAATCGTGACTAAAAGTGACCTATGTGCCGTATTTAAAAAAAATCATTTTTTGTATGACCGCCATCAATTGCGGCTAGGTATTTCTATGTTTTCTAATGCTAATTTGTAAGAAAATACGGTCGTTACATATTCCAGCCTTGGATCAAGCCTACAAGTGGCCGTTCTGCCCCATTTGCCTCTAAAATTATTTTCTCTAGCACAACTACTATTTGAAATCGATTGCGCCTTACTATTTCCATTTTAATTATTGAGAAGAGCGGAAAATCTTCCTGAGCTGTAAGGCTACTTTAAGCATCAGAAAACATAGAATAAGCTAGCCGCAATAGATGTTAAGAAGTAAATGAGGGAAAACGGCCACTTCCAGTCATGATTAAAGGCCTAAATATATGACAATTGTATTTTCTTTCAAATTAGCATCAGAAATCAAAGAAATCGTTAGCTTAAATCAATTTCAAATTGTAGTTGTCATAGAAAAATACGATTCCAGGGGGTAAATGAGGCAAAAGGACCACTTCCAATCGTGGTATATAGGCCACTTCCAGTCACGATTCAAGGCCGAAATCAGCATCAGAAAACATAAAAATAAATAGCCACAATCAATTTTAAATTGTAACTTCCCGAAACAAAAAATCGAAGGTAAATGGAGCAAAATGGCCACTTCCAGTCATTTTCCAAGGTCGAAATTTATACCATTCGTATTTTCTACTAAACTTAAAAAACATAGAAATAATCAGCCGCATTTGATTTTAAATGGTAGCTGTCATAGAAAAATACAATTCCAGGGGTAAATGGGGCAAAACGGCCACTTCCTGTCATGGTATAAGGTCGGAATAGTTTACGCTATTTTTCTACTAGATTAGCATCAGAAAACATAGATAGTTAGCCGCAATCGATTTAAAATTGTAGCTGTCATAGAAAAAATATGATTTTCAGGGGTAAATGGGGTAAAACGGCCAGTTCCCATAATTTCCGGCGCATGAAAATAGCACCATTCGATTTGTCGTGGATTTTCCCTTTAGGGATAGTATTTTACCGGCGCAGCAAGTAGCCGCAATAAATAGGTACCTTTTTGGGTCGCATTTTCCCCACTGGCATCGCATTGAAGGGGCTGCCTTCTCGATGCTGACACGATGCAACATGGTGTGCACAGTTTAGTTTAGAGTCCCTCACTGGCACTCGGACGATGATCAGTCGCCCCTAACATGGGGAGCAGACGCTGTTGTGAGCCGCTCCTAACATGAAGAACAGACGCTCGATCAGATTTGCACCTCCAGAGAGGAGCAAATTCCCCTTCCCTGTCAGCATACGACCATAGCTCCCACCGGGGTTGGTTACCCGATCTTCCCTAAAGTTGCTCATATCCCGGCCAGCGCCACGAGGAGGTAGGGATAGGAGTTGCTGGTTAAGAGGCTAAGGACCGCAAAATGGGGTCTATTTTATTCCTTCAGGTACGCGAAGTACCAATGGTACGCTTTACCTAGCATTTGCCGTGCCGGTCCTGGGAATTATCGTTTGCAAAAAAATTTCATACCGGGAAGACGAGAAAACTTGATTTTACATAACGTGCATTATTATAGGACGTTATATTACGATATTGTATCTCTTATAACACAAGAAAATGTAAGCGCAAAAATAAAGTTAAAGTATCAACTTTTGATTAGAAATTTAATTGGAAATTTCGATGTTATTAAAATTAAATAATTAAAATCTATATAATAAAAATGAGTAGAGTTTTCCTTCCTGACGATTTAACTCGCGAACGGGTTGACCGATTTGCAAGATTTTTTCCCTAATCGATTCGTTTTGGGATCCGCAAGGTTTGTATCTACGAAAAGTTGGTGAATTTAACGGGGAAATGTGAAAAATCATTTGAATACAATTTTGGGTCTGCTGTTGAGGAAAACAAAACAAACGCGCGGAAATTGATCTAGCGTGCGGTGCTGCAAATAGTTCATTGTGACATTTACAACACCCGGGCAAAGCTGGGTCTCTTTCGCTAGTATATTTAATAAATATAATCTAACATGGCGATAATGGGAGTTCATGAGGGTTTTGAGGAGTGTAATCATCCATACAACATATTTAAATGCTTCATTCAGAGCCTGTGATTTTTCTAATTGTTCTCTAATTGTAAATCTAATCCCTAATGTGAAATTTATATTTTCACGAACCACTCCAATTATATAGAGTCCATAATGGCTTTTCAGTATCCTCCACTCAGGAGTTCCATTTGCGGAAGCCCTTTCCATCCCAGAGCGGTAATCAATTATTTCAAGGAAACGAGATGACATGCATTTCCAATCATTTTCACCCACCCTTCCCAACGTGCACACCATCATCCACTCATCCGCATAGACCCGGAATCCCCGCCACGTTGCAACATAGTCAGCTGCAGAACAAAGGAAATCTCTCCAGACTCCCATAGCCTGGCCCCTGCCAATAGTTTTGTTTTCTCGGAGCAAACAAACAGAGGAACAATTGATCCACATATCAAACGCCAGAAGCGAACGCTGGAAACTAAGGGAAACCTGCAAGTCACATGTGCTTCCGACTTTCCCGGGAAACGATGATGACGACCGACGGCGGCGGCGGCGGCGGCGGCGGCGGCACACACGAACTGGTTTTTCTCACAAGATGAAGACGTTTGCATGCTTGGTACCTACAGACAGAGCACTGAAATGAGACAGCACATGCACTTCCCTCCCATCTGGTTGATGGTGGCGATGACAACGGTAGTATTTGTTATCATGCCTCAGGAAGCCAATGGATCTGCTGCGGGAAAATGGACACGTGGTAAATCCTTGGAAGATGTTCGGCCAGGATGGGATATCCCATCCCAAGACCAACAAAACTGCCAGTTTGCGAGTACAAAACTTTGTAATCAACGAACGTGACTTGGTTACAATGAAAGTAATTTAGTGCCTTCCGCCATTGACTTAGCACTATCTTGGCGCTAGATATCGAGACGACAGAAGTTTTAGTTTGAGGCACTGGCCATAGGCGTGCCTCTTTGAGTGCTATGAAACGTTGAATCTCTTTATCTTTACTAACGAAGGAACGTTAGATTCAAACAATATTTATCTGCATTTATTATAACTTTATGAAAGTTTGTGCGAAGATATTTATCAGATGATGGTTTGATCTGATAGCTGAGCTATGGAAGGTCCGTAATAGACTCATAAATTCAAAACCTTGAGAAGATTTGTAGATCCACCGAAAATAACCGCTCGTCTCTTTGCTGGGGACTGTGACATATACTACTTGCGATTAGTACTATTCATGGTACATGCATATTGTTTACAAACCCAGAGTTCAGATTTCATGCACGTGGAAACTTCCGGCATATTAATTGATTTAACTAAGCCCCTTATTGGCGTAGAGTATCAATCAACACAACAATTTCTAATCAGGGTCCATAGCCCCTAAATATTTCTCCTTTGCACCGTCCAGTCTTTTCCAACATCATCATCAGATAGCGTCCGATCTAATTCATTGGGCACCTTTCCTCGAACAGCTTGTACAAACCAGAGTGAAGACGGAGCACGGCGATGACGACACAAAGTGCCTGCGGCTGGATTTGTTTACTGAATTTCTTATGTTTATAAGTTAACCGGTGAATAAATTGAAGCGAAAGCGGCACCATCAGCTTGTTATCCCTCGCCGAATAGGAACCGACCTGGGGTTCGATGGCGTGATTCGCAACTCAAAAGTGTCGCATTTTCTGCAACATAAGGCACGTCGGAGACGCGGGTCGTTCGAAGGAACCACGCTCAATCACGTCTCGGCAAAGAAGATGGAAAAATGACTGCATATAGCGCGGGTTTACGTGAATTTGAACGAGCGATGATGAGTTGGCGCTTGGCATCAACCTTCCTCATCGTTTTTCCCAAGGATGCATTGCAAAGCATCTGTCGTTCCTCATGCTCCTCAGTGCGCTTGAAGTGGATGTTAGTTGCAAGGAAACAAACAACGAACTGCACCACGACGATGACGGAGTGGAAACTAGACTGCCGGAGGGTGGACCGAGCGCCCGGAGGAAAAATAGTGAACATGTTCCGATGATGAATTATTCATATGACACCCCGGGGCAGCGAGCCGGGAACGGAAAAACCCGGAAAACTACCAAGTTCAAAATATAGGTTAAGATGGGCACTTGTGTGCGAGCTGGTACTAAGGTTCCGAAAAAAACTCAAATGTTTATTCGCTGCTTTAGAGAATGGATGGGCGAAGTGGTGTGCATCGACAGCGGGTAAGAACTGGATGAATCTTATGTAACTCTCGCGCGGTGCACAATTTGAGTCGAAAAGCAGCTCCAGGGTGGAGACATCCATTTCATCCGCGAAGTGAAGTAGATGGAAACGTTTTATTTATGTTGTGAGTGAAGGCATTCAGTGTGATGCAACGATGAAAAGGATTTACTCCTAGATGAATAGCAATGGATCCGTGACTTTTGTCGGGGAACATTTTCGAGTACATCATACCATATAGCGTAGAATAATCATTTCGTGAGACTTATTGTCAAATATTTAGCGAATGTACTTTTGATATTCAGTTCCACTTTGCAATCGCATAGGTTTACAGAATCCCGAACACTGGCGGAGTTGAGTTGATTTGGCATGCGACCTACCAAAATGAATGTTCTGAAAAAAATGTTATAATCACTGAGAGAGTTAAACAACCCCGCCATCGGGGGTGACAATGGGTCTGGGGGGTGAGGATGGTTCATCGCTTACACCGGCAGTCTGAAGGTCGTAGAGCAAAATCGTTCTAAAAGGTCTCTTATGTTTTAGTCTTCTTGCCCTCAGATGCATTCAATCCAATCAACAAGCGTTCGAAGTGGTTGAAACAGTTACCCATTCTCACCCCCATTTGACCCATTGTCACCCCCGACGACGGTAACATACAATTATTTACGCCAAAATTGATCTGATAAAAGAAACTGATTTTCCGATATTTTGTATAAATTAAGGAGAATTCTTCAAAAGTATTTCTGGAGATAATTCAGAAATGATCAATACATAATTAATGAACCTCCCACAACAATTGATATGATCTCAAAAATTGAACAGAAGGCTTCATGATCCATCACTTTTAATAAATGCATCATTCCGAGTAGCACACATGTTGAGCGTTAGTTGCTGCAACATATATGTGACCAAATTCTCTGCGATTATTTTTGCCCTTTTAAAATATTTCGAATTAATTCAAAACACATAGCAAGCTTCCGGGCCTCTTGAAAGGAGGCTTCCGGGCCTCTTGAAAAGAGGCTTCCGGGCCTCTTGAAAGGAGACTTCCGGGCCTCTTGAAAGGAGACTTCCGGGCCTCTTGAAGGAGGCTTCCGGGCCTCTTGAAATGAGGCTTCCGGGCCTCTTGAAATGAGGCTTCCTGGCCTCTTGAAAGGAGGCTTCCGGGCCTCTTGAAAGGAGGCTTCCGGGCCTCTTGAAAGGAGGCTTCCGGGCCTCTTGAAAGGAGGCTTCCGGGCCTCTTGAAAGGAGGCTTCCGGGCCTCTTGAAAGGAGGCTTCCGGGCCTCTTGAAAGGAGGCTTCCGGGCCTCTTGAAAGGAGGCTTCCGGGCCTCTTGAAAGGAGGCTTCGGGCCTCTTGAAAGGAGGCTTCCGGGCCTCTTGAAAGGAGGCTTCCGGGCCTCTTGAAAGGAGGCTTCCGGGCCTCTTGAAAGGAGGCTTCCGGGCCTCTTGAAAGGAGGCTTCCGGGCCTCTTGAAAGGAGGCTTCCGGGCCTCTTGAAAGGAGGCTTCCGGGCCTCTTGAAAGGAGGCTTCCGGGCCTCTTGAAAGGAGGCTTCCGGGCCTCTTGAAAGGAGGCTTCCGGGCCTCTTGAAAGGAGGCTTCCGGGCCTCTTGAAAGGAGGCTTCCGGGCCTCTTGAAAGGAGGCTTCCGGGCCTCTTGAAAGGAGGCTTCCGGGCCTCTTGAAAGGAGGCTTCCGGGCCTCTTGAAAGGAGGCTTCCGGGCCTCTTGAAAGGAGGCTTCCGGGCATCTTGAAAGGAGGCTTCCGGGCCTCTTGAAAGGTGGCTTCCGAGCCTCTTGAAAGGTGGCTTCCGAGCCTCTTGAAAGGAGGCTTCCGAGCCTCTTGAAAGGAGGCTTCCGAGCCTCTTGAAAGGAGGCTTCCGAGCCTCTTGAAAGGAGGCTTCCGAGCCTCTTGAAAGGAGGCTTCCGAACCTCTTGAAAGGAGGCTTCCGAGCCACTTGAAAGGAGGCTTCCGAGCCTCTTGAAAGGAGGCTTCCCAGCCTCTTGAAAGGAGGCTTCCGAGTATCTTGTAAGGAGGCTTCCGAGCCTCTTGAAAGGAGGCTTCCGAGCCTCTTGAAAGGAAGCTTCCGAGCCTCTTGAAAGGAGGCTTCCGAGGCTCTTAAAAGGAGGCTTCCAAGCCTCTTGAAAGGAGGCTTCCGAGCTTTTTAAAATGACGCTTCCGAGCCTCTTGGAACGAGGCTTCTGAGCCTCTTGAAAGGAGGCTTTCCTCTTGAAAGGAGGCTTCCGAGCCTCTTGAAAGGAGGCTTCCGAGCCTCTTGAAAGGAGGCTTCCGAGCCTCTTGAAAGGAGGTTTCCGAGTCTCTTGAAAGGAGGCTTCCGAGCCTCTTGAAAGGAGGCTTCCGATCCTCTTGAAAGGAGGCTTTCGAGCCTCTTGAAAGGAGGCTTCCGAGCCTCTTGAAAGGAGGCTTCCGAGACTGTTTACCGCAGAGTATTGTCCGCAGCATCTTACGCTCAAATATTCGAGTGTTCCCATACATCAAAATAAACTGATCTATGGTAGAAAGTCTAATGTCGTTTTCGGTTTTAAACCTGGGTCAGGTCCGACCCCGACTCTGAATAACCGAACGAAAAAAGAATCGAGATCGAGTCAGTATGATGGTGTTAGTGAGAACTCGAGCCCTATCATCTGTTTTGTTTTCAGTTCGCACTTTTATCAGCCGGCAGAAATAGAAATATTTCATCAGATTTTATCTTTTGAATTTTGTTATTAGTGTTATTTATTTTGTTTCTTATTTTATGAATTAAAGAAGGAAGTCAGATTTTTCTTGATTTGATTTTAGAAATGACAATTAATCCAATAATAAATTTATGTGATTAGGAGCTTGTGATGAATGGCGACGGCAATGTGGATTGCCGTGAAGGAATTTTGACGCTCTGGGACATTGTTCGTAATTATGCCAATCCATGTTTCCCGATCAACTGTTAAGCTGGTTCTATGTGGCGTTCTGAGTAACAGTGATTGTGTTACATTTGAATAATCAATTATGCAATTCAAATGAAGCAGAATAAGAAAATATGGAAATACTTTGTAAAAAATGCAGCAATTATACCTAAAGTAAACCTTCGAATACACAATGTAATAGTTAATAAATAGCAGCTACAGCTACCTTCTTTTTACTGCATTTATCAATCACATTTTCAACCAAATTATTAACCCTCATTTTGTTTATAACGGAGCTACCGTCTGAGGTAATCAGCAAAAAATATGTCGGTATCTGAATCCGTTTCACCATCAGAGAAACTTGGAGACAACACACAATTAAATAATCCATTTTTACGTGGAAGACATCAACAAAACTGATAAATTTAACAAATGAAACAAAAACGATTAAAAGTCAAATATCCATCCGTGTCTTTCATTTTCATTTTTCTTTAGCGTAAACATAAACACCAGTTTGACAGTTTGTGTTCGAATGTATTGGTGAACCTAGGTTGGATCTCGATAAATCGGCAGAGCGAACCTCATTCGTTTTGGGTCGGATCTGGTGCGGATCGCGATCCAACCTGAACGAATAACCGAACGTTTTGACAGCTGTTAGAGCGGATCCGGGGCAGAACTAGGTTCGACCCAGCAATAACCGAAAACGACATAAATCCACAAACACTAACATGGGGCAATTATGCGTAGAAAAGCAGTTTAGATGTAAATGAATGATAAAGTGATGATGAAGGCAAATATACTATATTTTATATAATAAATAATATATAATATATTTGATGAAGGCACAACATCAGAATGCAATTTTTATAGACATGTTTCCACTTTGTGGAACCTTGATATAGCAGAAGGCTTAGAAATTTGAAACCATTTGGACTTATTCGATTGTAACGTGAGAAATAAACTATCTGAATATAATACACATATACAAACACAAAATCAATCGCTCAATGTATCCAATTGATATTCAAATACCTCAAATAGCCATGCCGAAGGTGTTCGATGAACAATGTTCTGGCGCTATTCAGCCGTATTATAACCTGACTTATCCCAACCCGGTCAATACCGGCTTCACCAGGCACGTGAGATAATCCGTTTCCACGAATAGAATCCGTTCAAAACATTCCAGCGGCAGTTACCCCGTTGCCATTTGCTGCCATTACCACCATCGCACCGATTCGACTGGCAGTGGCGTTCTTTGTAAACCAATACAAAACCTATGGCTTTCGGAACAATTTGCATTTGCTGGAGCGAACCCACTCAGTCGTGTGGGCACTGCATTTCCAATCCTTCGCCAATATTGATTTTCGCAAACAGTGAGTGTGGCCGTTCGGTCGACCTGGTTCCGAATACAGTGACGGGCAAACGTGCGTTCCCTCGCTTTAGGATATTTTTTCGTGCGTCAAGCTCTACAAAAACAAATTTCGATGAAAATGTACAAAATAGATCAACCGACCTTGCTTGATAACATATGGGATAGCTTAAGTCTCAAAACCTTCTAGTCGTCTTTTTTTAACAACGCTATGCCAAGAATAACGATTTTAAGAAATTAATTCCCCGGATTGGTGGGTTTGTGAACAATGATATGACCGTAAATGATTCGATTTTCTTATAGTGTTGCCGTGTATGTTGTACTATTAAACATTAATAGTGACAAAGCTAAAATTCATGTCTTGTTCCTAAAATCTCCTGAGAAAATAAGTTTTCATGAGCTCTCTGTATACCAATAGCTGACAAGAAGCTATGAGTTTGAGTGAATTCTAGAAAAGCATTTGTACAACACATTTTATACAATTTATCTCTTTCACATCATTATAAATATTTGAGGTTATGGCTTTCAGTCTTCTTATGCTCAAAAACGGGTTTTACGTTTTTATCCGACGTTTCGGTTACATATATTGTACCTTTATCAAGGAGTTAACTAAGTCCCGTTTTATTGTTACATTGTCTTAGCATAGAACGTTTTGTCACAACTTTATGTTAAATCGCCCCCTCTATTTTTCGGTAGGGGCTGCGAAATTGAATTTATCCGGGCACCAGGAACTATCGGAACTACACGATAGTTCCTGGTGCCCGGATAAATTCAATTTCGCAGCCCCTACCGAAAAATAGAGGGGGCGATTTAACATAAAGTTGTGACAAAACGTTCTATGCTAAGACAATGTAACAATAAAACGGGACTTAGTTAACTCCTTGATAAAGGTACAATATATGTAACCGAAACGTCGGATAAAAACGTAAAACCCGTTTTTGAGCATAAGAAGACTGAAAGCCATAACCTCAAATATCACCATCATAGTCGATCTCTCCTAGAAACATCATTATAAATATCTCAACAAATACTTGTATTCTGACCTCAACTGTAGAGCTGTCTTCAGGCCCTCGTGCGTACTTAACTCGACACACTTGCGCTCAACAATCTTCAATTTTTTCTACATCAGGACAGATTTGAGGACAGGAGACAGATTTAAGATTTAAGACAGATTTAAGTTGATGATTAGATGAAAACGCTATACTGTTCACAAAAATCAAATGACTGTCAACCATGCCTTTATAAAGCCTCTATAAAACTGAAATGAGTCTTGCAAGCATCAAGCACATTACTTTGAGAGCATTGCGATTTCGTACTGTACTGTGCTTTCAACCAACCGGGGGGATAATTTGTGAATGTGGTCTATCTGGAGGTTCATCTGTATTTCACCATCATCGGGCCAACCGTACCCGCACTGACCTATCGCAGCACTAGACGGCTGGATTGGCCATATTGTTGCTGTTATTTGGCACTGTCGGCAGTGGTTGGGTTATCATGCGCCTCTATACGGTGATGATACACTCCGCTACTGGCTTGGTCAGCACTCATGTTGTTTGTCCACCGTTCTTCTTCGCCTCGGTGAGTTTGGTGAAATGCTTTTTCACTGGTATCGTTATAAAATCACAGCATCAATGCGGTATGTGGATCTGATTTTTGTTTTGCAAAATTGTCATCCTCCAAAATTTAACTATTAAGGTGAAAGTTCATTGTGCACGATTCGCTAGTTGCATCATCCTGTAGTTTGCAAATATGCCCCTCACTGAATTTAGAGTATTCTGACGGTAAACCACTTTGTGCTTGAACCAGTTGCAATCACCTGTGACATTTGGTAACACTTCGTCAAACTTCCTGTCCTGTTCAGAGCTAATAGTTGCACTCCACTCACGTTGCCAATGGATCACGTTCGGCCTCAGAACCTTCAATCGCACCAGCTATGCAACAATCAAATTGAGAAATCGGATTAAATTTGTTTCAATGTGACTTTTGCGTTGGAATAAACATTGCTAGTGACTATCATCGCCGATTTGAATTGCGTACTTTTGCCGGTGAATGTGAGGTCGATAAAGAGATATATTCCGTAATCAGTCGACCGATGGATTGGCTGTGCACGGTTATTCAAGATGACAAATAGCAAAATTATTGGCTAAACGCTTACATTTGCCATTTTTGTAGTCTACCTAGTCT
Organism: Armigeres subalbatus; assembly: GCF_024139115.2. NCBI lineage: Eukaryota > Metazoa > Arthropoda > Insecta > Diptera > Culicidae > Armigeres > Armigeres subalbatus. Next base: position 113,502,072 of record NC_085139.1, on the reverse strand, counting down.
ACGGCGGTTGTTGTTATTTGTAATAATTAGCGGTAGGTTGTAAGTTGACTATTTCAGACTGCCTGGTATTTCATGTCCAGTATGAGGTCACTTTTACTTACAATAAACCCCGCCTGTTTATGCTACTATTATCTACTACTATTGGTTACGTATTCCGTAAACGGCGCTATTCGCAGCAGCAATACGTCTTTTCTCTACCTGCCACCATGTACTTCGTCTTGGTAGAGTTAATGGTTAAGCCTATCCTCGCCGTCTCCCTCTTCAGTGGGACAAAAGCCTCCACTACTGCTCTGCGATCGATTCCAATAAGGTCGATGTCGTCCGCAAAGCCCAGGAGCATATGCGACCGTGTGATGATAGTGCCGTTCCTCTGCATGCCAGAACTCCTAATAGCGCCATCGAGTGCAATGTTGAACAATACATTCGAAAGTGCTTCACCCTGCTTCAATCCGACAAACGAGGTTGACACATCGTCAACGGGCCATCCAGCGTTGCAAGTATCAGTCTAATCAGTTTCGCCGGAACACCATGTTCGGACATTATCCGCCACAGCTCATTTTTTTTCGCTGAATCGTACACTGCTTTAAAATCAATGAACAAATGCTGACTCTGTAAGTTCCGTCGTTGATCGGCCCTCATGAAAACCTGCCTGGTATTCGCCGTCGGAGGACTCCTCAAGCGGTCTCAGCCTGTTAAACAGGATACGCGACAGAATTTTGTACGCTACATTAAAACTACATTAAAAACGCAAATTAATCCACCTAGCGGTGATGATGCTTTTCTCGCTCATTGCAAAATGTACCGCGAAAAGTTGGAGAAGTCAAAACAGCAATTAGTGGGGATGGATCCCATTATTTCCATCATAAATTTAAATCAATTAATGGCTTGGCGATGAAAAATTTATCGACAGTTAATGTTTCTAATAATTATATAGACTTCCAAAAGATTTGACAGACATCTTGGACGAATTTATAATAAGCAACAAACGATGGAAATCTTTAGTTGTTTTCAGTATTATTTCTGAGAGTAAAACTCTGTTTAAAATGTGGCAAAATTAAGGCGTAACTGTCAGCATATTGAAGATAGACGAAATCGAAGGCCGACCAAGTTGAGGCGTGATATCGTCATTACTGTCACTTGTACATATTCATTTTCGGAATGATACTCACCCACTCATGTATCCTGAGCACCCCGAGGGGTACATAGGGCCAACGTAAAAGATCTCCATACTTGGCGGCTGCTCGCTTTAGCCTTGACCTGGTCCCAGGTCAGATTTCTATCGACTTTCTTTATTGCCCTGTTGAGGCTATGCCGCCACGAGCCCCTGGGTCTGCCTCTGCTGCGATGTCCTGCTGGATTCCAGTCCAGCGCTTGCTTGCAGATTTCGTCTCCGCTCTTTCGTAATGTGTGGCCGACCCACCTTCATTTAGGCTCTCGAATTTCTTGCGTCTAAGGGCGCCCACAGATTTTCGTGGTTCTGACGATCGAATGCTTTTTCATAGTCAATGAATACCAAGTAAAGGGACTCTTGGAATTCGTTGCCTTGCTCCAGAATGATTCGGAGCGTGACAGTGTGGTCCATACATGATTTTTCTGAGTAGAATCCTACCTGCTGCAGTCGGAGAGTCGAATCTATTTTCTCCTATATCCGATTTAGGATAACTTTGCACAGAACATTAAGAACAATGCACAGTAACGAAGAAGTGCTCGAACCAATGTTTTAGCTGATCAGTTAGGTCGGTGATAAACTGATCTGTCGTGTCTTTCACCGGCATCCTCGGATTCATCCTTGCTCCACTCAGGCGTCGTGAGATATTGTAGAGGAGGTGAATATCGCCAGTTGTTGTCGCTTTCTCCCCTTCGTCGGCCAGGGAGTCCACCAACGCTCGCTTGTCCCGTCTGCAGCAACGTTCAACTTCCTTCTCTAGAGCCGAATACCGTAGAAGGGACTCGTACTTGGCTGCTCTATCGCGGCATTTGCTTCTCTACGCTCCTCGATTTTCTGCCATGTTGCATCCGTAATCCATCCCTTCCGCTGAGTGCGCTCTTCTACGCTACCACCTTCCGGAATCGGATCTCGCAAATTAGAAGGTGATGGTCATACGCGATGTCAGCGCTGCGTTTATTCAGGACATCAAGAAGGCTCCGTCTCCATTTTCGGCTGATGAGAGACCCACGTGACTTTGTGCACTGATCGATGGGGTAAGAGTCATCCTCCAATCACCAGTTTTCACTCATTTCTCCAAGATCATGGTGTTCATTGTTCACTGTAGACATTCTCCTTGTCCTGTAACTCGGCAGCATCGGTCGGTGCATAACATTGGATTATCGTGAGGATCCTTACCCGTCTTCTGAATTTGGCAATGATTGGTTCCCACTTGATAAGCGCCACCTGTGCATGGGCGTTAAGCAGGAAACCAACTCCTCAGTGCCGGATAGCGTTGTTCCCTCGAATCCCGGAATATAACAATACCTGTTCTGATGGCAGTTTGTGTTCTGCAAAGTTTATCCAACAGACTTCACGCAGTCCCAGGATTCCGAGCTTCATGCGCCGTGCCTCGAGTGGCCGCCGTGGCGAGCATTCCATGTTCCAATTCGTGTCCTTTGTTTCATGCCAAAAGTCGTCGCCGTTATATCAGTTCTCGATCTTTCTTCGTTGGTTTCTCGAACGGTTTGTTAGTTCAGTAGGTTGTTGGCCTAAGGTCCTTATCAACCGGGATGGGGCTGCCATCTTAGATATAGCTTCCGGGGAGAAACATTTCGTAGTTCGTACTCAGCCCAGTGTTGTGCTTAATCATTATCAGACTATCATGATTGCAATTTTCATGTGAAAACTTCTCACGTGAAAACAGTAGGCGAGTTGTCGCCGGCGACAACTTCTCAAATTTTGTACTCGAACGATAATAAACACAGAATTTTCATTCAATCAATAATCTTCACTAATAATAGCTAATTGTCAACAGTCCCGTTTTATCATCTATTTGGCGTTATAGCTTCATGCTAGTAAGGAAAAAGAGTTCAAAATGTAACGGTAAATGCTTCAAATCAAGATCCGATTTTCAAACGATTCTTGATCGCTGGCGAGTTTTAATCACTTGATAATTTAAAAGTAAAATCGCGGGTGAGTTTGATCATTCTCAATTTTTCGAAAATTTGATTTTTTCCAACCCTGACTCAGTCACTTGATGACAGAACAGACGCTGTTGGAGCCGCACCTCCTGGTGAACGGACGATCGATCTGTCCGATCAAATTGGTTCAAAGTCCCACCCAACACTAGAAAAGATACCATGTAAAATATTAAAAGTAACCTGATTTTAAGCATTTTTATTTGAACAATAAATAATCTATCCGAAGCGCTCGGGTATGATAGAAGCCAGTATTAGTGCTTTATCAATTGATAAGCAGTATCTTGATGTCAAATTTCACATATTATACTATCATTTTATATCCAATCTATTTATGAAGCTTGTAATCTGAACAGAATATAAGCATCATTATTACCATCCTCATCTTTTAGAAACCAAGAATATTTGAACGAAAAAAATTTTCACTGAAAATGAACGATCCGATCAACCTTGGTGTTGGCACGGCAAATGCTGGGTAAAGCGTACCATTGATACTTCACGTACCTTAAGGAATAAAATAGACCCCATCTCGCGGTCCTTAGCCTCTTACCCAGCAACTCCTATCTGGCTGTTCGGCCACATTGAGAGTTGACGTAAAGTCAATGTCAACTTCTCTCCACGAACAGCCTAGATAGCCGTGTGGTGTCGGCAGCGGGTTATCTGGCTAAGAATAACATTACGGATTGCCTGTTCCAGTGGTAAAAGTCCACCATACAGGTGACCCCTAATTTTCGGTGTGATGCGGCTTTATGCTTACCGTGCCTACGAATGAATGGTTGGGGGGGTCTAATAAGAATCTAACCGCAAACGGAGCCTGTGAAGCACTAGGGCCCCCTTCACAGTATTTTAGCCCTCGCTGCGCTAACCGGAGCTATAGCGTAGTTGACTTTTTACTTCTCCGCGATAATCGGCTACTCTTATTCAACCTCATCCTAAGGTTAAATAAGAGTAGGGTTAAGAATATGTGTTTCAATTAATTTTCAACAAATTGTCACCTATATGGATTCGCATTATGCGTTTCTCACAGTGTACTATGTGTCTCGTCTTTGACGTTCGGCTTTGGCTACTCTTGTCCAATCTCAACGTGAGTATGGGGTTATGAATATGTGTTTTACTTAGTTTTTCAGCAAACTTCCACCTATATGGATTCGCATTATGCATTTTTTTACAATGTACTTTGTGTTTGTCACCTATATGGATTCGCATTATGCGCTTTTCACAGTGTACTCTGTGTTTCGTCTTTGACGTTCGGCTTCAGCTACTCTTGTTTAATCTCAACTTGAGGTCGAATAAGGGTGGGATTATGAATATGTTTTTTACTTAGTTTTTCAACAAATTTTCACCTATATGGATTCGCATCATGTGTTTTTTTACAATGTACTTTGTGTTTGTCACCTATATGGATTCGTATTATGCGTTTTTCAAAGTGTAATCTGTGTTTCGTCTTTGATGTTTGGCTTCAGCTACTCTTGTTTACTCTCAACTTGAGGTTGAATAACTTTGCAACATGTTTCAAAAAAATCTGAATAAATCAAAGAAAAATCACACGATAATTTATATGCGTTAAACATTTAGGATGAGTGCAAAATTGAGAAAATGTAAATCGTGTAAAAACAGAATCCAGTGTATATAAAATAGGTCAAATTTTTCGTCCTTTCGAATAACCCTGCAATGCACGCGATAATCGCCAGTCGAGATTTGGTTAGTCCGCTGACGCCGCAGGGGATTTCAATCGGAGTAGGGTCCGCTTGCCTTTCCGTCTGCCAATGTTGATGCCTGTGGTTGCGTAACGTATGTTTGAATTCGCTGGTAAGCCGATGTTGGGATTCCACAGTGTTCTGTGGCATGTGCATGCACAATTTGTAGATACATTTCGATTTGAGTTTTAGCATTTCTGCCGATTCGGTGATACTGTATAGCCTTTTTCCTTCGAAGTTGAGTTGCATAATTGATGTCACTTCGGTACGGACAGACATAAAACGAGCAGTCGTGGAAAAATCCTTTCCACCGAAATTGTATCGCCAGACACGACAGGGGAATTAAATATTCAACAAACGACATCCCCGGTGAACCTTGTCCCAAACAAGTTTGCTTTCTCTATATCGCTTCTTACTTTCAGCGAAGTCTGTATCTTAATTATATTAAAATGTTTGTGATTTGAACAATTGTTTGGCACATCCAAAATGACGATTTTTTTTATTTTCAAACATCACGATGAACGCGTCACACAATCAATCTCTATCATCGCCATCTTTAGCTGTCATCAAATTTAACCCATTCCATGAAGATTGACAGTCATCTTGAAAAATGTCCTAGAGTTGGCAGACTTCATAAACAAATTATCCTCTGGGCATTCAAAGAAAATCCATTCCATGCACAACATTCATCGCGAAGCAGGGAGATCCTTTATTCCTCACTTATTTTACATTGATAAAAGGGGTAAAAAACGTCTCCAGTCCCATCCAAGCAGCGCACAAGAAGATGGATTGATACACAGAGTTCTTTTCACGTTAAAGGGTAATCCATTAGCTACGCCATCATTACATTGTTACTGACGTACTCCGCAACAGACGAAGAAGCATCCCGTTGGAATATTTAGAGGAAATTCCCCACAGTAATCCATTTTTTTTTCAATGTTTTCAGCGTATCATCCTTTCAACAATTTCCAGTAATCGATCACGATTACGGCCGGATCTGTCGGAATTGTTTTCTCTTATATATTTCCAGAAGGGAAACGAATGAACTAGAGATGATATCAGGGAAGCTTTTTCATTTTGTGATTGGTTCCAATTTGTTGCCTATATAACCTAAACCACAATCATTCAAGATGGTTATTGCGTATGTTTGCGAAGAGAGAGACAAGTAGGAGTCATAACCAGTTAAATTCGTGAGTTGGATTTCCATTTTTCTTAGGAATAACGGCTCAAAACATGTCATAGTATGTAAAATATATTCACTTTTATATTTCCACATATTGGCGCCATAAACTCACCCATGATTGTTTACTACTTCCTATTCAAATTCGTCTTCTTCGGCTATATTCTCTTCATACTGATTTCAACATTTCCAAGTGATTGGGAATTGTCGATCGTTTATTGTTCCATTCACGACCTTGGTCGAAAGTCTAAACAAACTGTTAATTGAATTGCAAACACCTTGTACCATAAATTATTGTCGGTTTTAAGACACTCGAATGGTTCTGCTCCATTCCATCCCAGTGGGAAATTCAATTACGTAATGTAGCTACCGGTGTCGACTTGCTCCCGAAGGGAGTGGACCCGGTGGCACACATAGGTACAGCTCCCGAATTTATATCACCCAGGGTAGTTCCATTTCGCCCAGTTTAACTTACCATTGCCAGGAGCGATTCTGTTGCACGGGAAGTGAACCAAATAGTTATGGCACAATAAACTACTTTAATACACGCCATCTCCCAGAAGCTTCTTTACTACCCTGCCGAACACACGGACAGCCAGGTGTAGGACGTTCCGTGAAAGTGCGCCCTTTCGTTGAGTTTCCAATTGAATGCAAGCGCACCCTGCAGTGCGCTCGTATGGACCCCACAGCAGTAGTCTTCGGCGCTGTTGACGTTGCCTCTTATAGAAATACAAAAACCCATAAACCGATTCCCTCGCTGCAATTGGCTGTAAAATGGTTTGACTGTTGTCGGTTGAATCGGTTTCCCCCCTCTGGTACGGAGCGCGTGGTGCGGTACCTACAGGACGGAACTGCGGTAGTGTTCAATCGTTTGGAAGTCACACAGGCCCCATTCAAGCGACCGAAATGGAAAAGCTCAAACTCCACCAGTAGGTACTCCACACAAAGGGAACTCGTTTGCCCAAAGAAATCAAGCTCGGAAACAGAGTTGACGTTACTCCGCGCTGTTTGCCGAGAACGGCTGCTGTTTTCGTCGAGGGTACACATCTCGATCTCATTCAGTGTCGTCATCGTTGTGGAATTCGAAGCCTTTCGCGAAAAGTGCCACTTATCCCCGTTGAATCCTTCGCTATCTTTTATGGCGTACGATTTTATTCCTCTGGAACGAATTGGCCGTGAACACTTTGATTTATGTATTTATATTCCTATGTAATGTATTTCTCGATCTTCTATTGAAACGATATTTTTATTCTACGATAGTTGGGGAACCATACAAACGGGGATATAAAAAAATCTCAAACATCTTCTAGACAAATGAATCGTCTTAGGTTAGATTTCTAGCAAGGCTTTATTACCAAACAGCTCGACTACTCTCAACTTAATAACACAAATATTTAAGCTTTCAGAAGATTGTCTGATAAAATTCACTGAAATACTCTGAAATAAGTTTTGAGAATAATTGTAGAATCTTTGACAAAATCCAAAAGAGAACTCCAGCATGTGGGATTTTATAAATGAAAAGATATTTGTTTAAAATGAATTCCTGAAACCTCTGAGTAAAGTTTGAATAGAAACTGTGGAACGGCTGAAGAAAATATAAAACAAGTCTCTTCATTATCTTTGGGGGAAGAGAGGAAATGTTTTTGAATATTTTAGCAATAATTTATAGTAATGTATATCAGAAGCATCCGAACAGTTTCGGAAAAAGTTTCTGATGATATTTCCAGAAACACCTTGTAAATCCAGAAGGAGCTTTAAAGGAATGCAGATTCTTGCGGAAAATACAACTTTCAGAAGAAAACATATTTCTAAAAGTCGTAGAGCTTTGGGATAGCTTCTGGTACATTGTTTTTAAGTCAACTTTTCAAAAAAAAAAACGACTCCCCTATTTTTCAAATTAGGAACAAAAATGAAAAAAATGCTGCAAATTATTATCGGATTGATATCCTCTCAATTTTGGAGAAACATCAAGCCATTCTTCAGGCAGGTTTCGATCTTTAAAACAGAGTATTACCATTTTTTCCATTGACGAGAATCCAACAGCCGAGATCTTGGTAATGATTTTTACGAATATCGGCAAAAATTTCGCTATCGAATCATCGCTCATCATTATCGACGAAAAATGAACTTTGCCGAATTTCGGTAGAAAAAATTACCGAATCATATTACAATTACAATTATTATTATTATTACAGAAATTACAATTATTACAGAAATCTCAGCTGCTGGAATCTTGGCGAAAATTTTGCTGAATTCGGCAAAATAATTTAAGTGTGTAGAATTTTTTGTGAAAGTTTTTAACCCTACCATCACAAACTACCATGACATTGTGCAGAAATCAAAATCCATACCGAAATGTGTAGCAAAAAAACAAATACTAATCACATAATTTCTATTTTTCTATTTTCAGGTATGGAAACGTTTTAAACCAAATTGTATGGTAAGAATATCAGACGCCTAAACATGAAATTTGAGTTAATTTTTGCGTACCTTTTTTATGCAAACAAACATTGATGATGCTTTTGCTTCAATTAATCCAATATGTATCCAACTTGTTTAAAATGTTCAGACACAAACCAAAATTATCGTTGCTTTAGAAAATAGAGAGTCTATCCAATGGACATGTCGGTTCACCGTTTTCGGATTCATACGAAATCACAGAGGGGTCTGTCGGTTGGGCATTTTGGACATTTTTGACTTGATTTTTATTTCCTTACAACGTGGAGAAAACTTATTTGCGCCTCTGAACGAACTAGAAAGCTTGATGGCTTATTTTGAGCACACTGCAACCGGTTGCGGGGCTCTAGCGGGGGAACCATATCTTGAAACCTTCAAATCATATCACCATTCAATTCTTTTTAACGAAATTGATAAGCAGGAACCCGAGCATCACAAATCAGACACAAATGGTTGCAGAAACTTGATAGTGACTAAATCTGGCCATATATGAGCTAGGCCAAAAGTCATCCAGAATTAGTCCAACGTTGGGCCGATACATTTATTTGCCCGAAAATATCATTCGACTGAACAGATCATATGGTCGGATGTGTCTTGGCCAACAATGTTATTTTGTCGAAAATATCATTTGGCTGAACGGGTCCTACAGTCAAGAAGGTACTTAGTCACCAGGTCACATAGCCGAACGTCTCACCAGGTCAGGCGGTCGAATTAGTTATTTGGTCAAACATATCATACCTCGCGAAGACAATTTGGCCAAAACGGTTCAAAAAGGCTTAAGCTGAAAAAAGACATTTAACTAAACAGTCGATTTGAGCTTGGTTGACAGAATAGTCCATTAGGCTTAAGCTTAACATGTTATTATGTGAAAAAAAATCTATTTGCCGTTCGGGTCCAGACCAGATGGAAACAAACACATTACAAAACAAATTATGCAAACGCGAGCAGAGGATTATTTCAACTCGAGATGTTGTGCTCTTTACATTAGTAAATGTAATTAAATAAAAAGTTTGTCTTTGTATCCTCGTGGAAACAAATAAATTGAGATTTGAGAAATGAGAAGTAAGAAATGCATTTTACATATAGAAAAACATTTAAATAAACACTTCGATCTCACTTCTCACAGCTCATATCTCAAATCGCTTTTTACACCTCTCTCCTTTCACTTCTCGTTTGTGCAGGAGTATCGCACAATGTAGGATATTTTTTCAACTATTTGGCACAACGACATCTTCAACAAAACGAGATATATAGAGGTCCAATCAGATTAACTTTTTTTATTCGTATATTTATTTGGTAGGCACTCTGTGTTCTTAACCGCTACTGTGCCGTGATCTACTGTGGTACTCTGCTGTACAGAGTCCTCACAGAATCTATTTTTAGATGTCCATAATTCGTTATTGTTGTCGTTGCCAGTCCATATCATCGTGAGCCCATTGTGTTCATTTGTCCATGTGGTGAGGTGAATCCAGTGATCGTTGCTTTGCTCGGTTGCCATTAATCAAAGTACGTTGGAGGAATGCCTCAGAGAAGAACAGAGTTGTCAGTCGTCATTAGGCAGCCGTGTCGGTGAGGCGCGTTTCCCAAAACGCCACCGTATGGACTGCGCTTCTGGCGACTGGCAAGGGTTTGGTGGAGGGGCTGGCAATCGAACCCATGACCATTCGCTTATGAGGCGAACGTGTAGCCAACTACGCTACGGGACCCCCCTAATCAGATTAATCAAAGTGCCAATTTTTCGATAGTGCCAGGACTCATGAAATCAACGTAAAAAGTGAAAAGTGGCAGATTTTATCCATTATTTTTCAGCTTCTCACTGTAAACAATGAGAAGTGCAAAGTGAGTAGTGAGACGTCTCACTTCGCACTGCTCATTTTTCAAGCGAGAAATGAGAAGTAAGACGTCGCATTCCTTATTTCTCTCTAATCATTTCTCACTTCTCACTGTGAAAAGATAGTAGTACGAAGTGAGAAGTGAGACGTCCCACTTCGCACTTTTCATTTTTGACAGTGAGAACTGAGAATTTCTAAAATGAGTAGTGAGATGTCTCACTTCGTACCACTCGTTTTTCACAGTGAGAAGTAAGAAACGATTTGTGAGAAGTGAGAAATGAGACATCTCACTTCTCAATTCCCACTGATCATTTCTCACTTCACACTGTAAAAAGTGGGGGCGAAGTATAAGAGCCTCTCTTTTCACTCATCACTTCTGACTCCCTATATCTAACTTTAGCAGTGATAAGTGAGAAATAATAATCAAGTAGTAAGAAGTGAGACGTCAAATCACCGATTTCGCCGAATAAAATATTCGGCCAATTGACCTTTTCGGTCAAATCCTCTTTTCGGACAAATGACCTATTCGGTCAAATGACCTGATCGGTCAAATGACCCGTTCTGCCAAATGACGCGTTCGGCCAAATGTCTTTCGGCTAGATGGGTTTCGGCCTAATGGCTTGTTCGACCTAGTGGCATTCGGTCAAATGACTTTCGGCCGAATGGGTCTCGGACAAGCCAACCTTCCCCTCTCAGGGTCCATATTCAGGAAGAAAGTTCACGACCGCCGGGAAGACAACTTTGACCTGATCTTCTTTCGCACGATAGTAGGGAGAAAGTGAAAGTTTGTTTCTTGTTCAGTCGTGTTTCTCCAGTAAGCGGATCGGCCGGTCGTTGAAATTTAGTTTTGCTTTGTGCGGGTGAGTAAGTTGATCAGAAAGAGAAAATTTAGTTCGCATCCATTTGTGTAGTGCGGTCAAGAATTAAAATTATTAGCGTCCGTTCGGTTTTTGTTGTTGTTTTAAATCAAACTACACGCTATACACGGCAGACCGTTTACCAAAACGAATCCTGCCACACTCCATACCCCATATATCCAACATCCCAGTGCACAATGGTTCGAGAGCAGCCAAAACCTCAAAAATCAAATTCAAAATTTGAAGTAGTTTTGTTGAGTTTTGACTTGGTTACATCATTTTGAATTCAACATGAATGCTGATTTTCGAATGAAAACGCTGTTTGACAACGCGTTTAGATCAGCATCGCACGGCTTCAATTACATCGCTAACCCCAATATTATTTCAAGACTGCATTGTCAGGGTCTTAAATAATATGTCTATGTCAAATATAGGTGACAGCAGAACTCAATTTAAGTTAACTTTAAATACAAAATTAGATAAAATACACACATTTTTCAGATTGAAGTTCTCCAAAAGTATAGGCACCGATGAGTGCCCGCAATGATTCTATGCTCATTACGAAGCTTAAAGCAATAGCTTTCTATTAATCACTATTTTTTTGCGAAAAGTTGCGATAAGCTGTTTCTTTAACGGTTTAGTTCGAAATGTACATAGTATTTTTGGTCTATTTCTAACTAAAACCTTACAAATGCGCATTTTTTGTTCATAAGAACCTATAAATGCCTTTTTTTAATTATTTGATTGAAGTTGAAACGTTTGATATAATTATATAACATTTAAAACATGTGTAATGAAAGCGATAATTCAATGACGGAATCATTTGTATACTTTTATTTGAATATTTTTATTGCTGTAAATGGAATTATTGAGTAGTTTTCTTCCCAAATGGCTAGAAGATACAACAGACAAAATTTCTTACTTCCAAAACTTTCTCCTGACATCCGCGAATCTACGAATTTTAGATTTCTTTCAAATGAATTTCATTGTCTGGATTTTGTTTATGTCCAATAATCCGAATTACATAATCATGCTGAAAGCTTTTCTAAAGCAGAAAATGAAATAAAAATTCTTAGTATTTTTTAGCAAATTGGCATTGTTTAATACTTTGCCATTAAAGTGATTCTACATATCAAGAGTTTCAAGTTTAAATGTTTGAGCTGTAACACACTCTTCTTGGCAGCAATAGAGAATGTTTGCACTGAGCAATAGAGAATGTTGGTAATGAGATTTGAACTGAAAAACTGAACTGTCTCATATTTGTGAAAATAGTTATTCTGCTAGTGCTCATAATTATAGAAAAGACAGATACCTTGAAATGAGCAAAAAAGAAAGCCTGTTTCGAATCAAGATTATGAAGAATACAAATGTAAGTATACAGTTGCAATAAAAGTTGTTCGTTTGCCATTCAAATTAATTGATTCAATTCAAACACAACATTTTGTCAAAAATATTCCATAATTGAGGATGTTCCGAATAAAATTATTTGTTTTGTCTTAGCACAGCATAAAATTATTTGTTTTGTCTTGTCTTAGCACAGTATTCAGCAAATAAGTTTTTTGATAAGAAAATTATTAATAGCTTTTTTGTGGAATATCTTCACTTGTCATAAAACGAGTTAGTACCGCTTAGTACTATCCCTTACTGTTAAAGTCGAAATACGGTTCTGTAAAGTAACAATCAAGTGGTGGAATTAAATGGAATAGTACTAACTATTTTTACAGCAAGTGAGATAGTCTTTGTTGCGAAACGATCTGTTTTCAAAAGGCGAATTTAGCAGTAAAATGAAAGTATTTACTACCCCAGGGATGCCAAAAACACGGCTATATATTGCCAAAGTAGAGCTCCAACACCCATCTTTAGGTCTGTATGTGATAAAGACCATCAAAAAACCACAATACAAACATAAAACCTATTTTAAGGGACATTTTGAGGTTTTGGCCAACCTTTGTTCTGGAGCGAACCACTGTGCAGTGATTTCTCGAGGAAGTGCAGATGACTCGTCTGCTTCTATCAAAGCGAGTATCACGTCAACAGTTTCCTACCCCTTCCTCAATTGACCTGCATTCGGACACGGCCGGCGCTGATGTTGCTTATTTTTGGGTCACAAGTCCCAAACTTCATCTGTTGGTTCTCTGTGTAATTACAGCTGACCTGGCAATAACGTTTTAGCAACCGTGGGCGGTAAATCATGCTCATGCTCATACTCATGCTCATCTTATTTCGCACGATAATAGGGCAACTGTTGAAAAGCTCATAGTAAGCTTCCTTGATTCCCTCCAAAGAGTTGAGGGAATTGGCTGGTTGTACAGAGGACGAGTTGCCTTCGTTATTTATCCTAAATGGCGAAGAGAAATGTTCTCCTCAATCAGTAGAGTAGATCTTTTTGTTGCTATCCACCACGATTCCGAGTAAAGACCTTCTACCGGAACAGATGCCACTTGGGGCAGCCACGGTTATTTCCTTCGTGAATGGCCTCTCAGTTGGCGTGCTTCGAGTCGGCTCTCTTATCTATTGATTCTCAGTTGGCCTTAAATGCACCCGGCGCATTTGCCACATCGATGTTCCGTATGGAAATGTGTTGTACCATGTCCCAACACAAGAAAACAGCTGCATTGAGCAATATCTCGTTTCTTCGGGCACTTCTGTTAGCACTCTACGATCATTGAGAACAAGGGGCACTTCTGTTAGCACTCTAAGATCATTTTGGACAAGGCGATCATTTTGTTTCACGTGCACCATGTTAACATAAACCTTCTCCAGGTGTACCTCTTAAATATGTTCTCAGATTTCTACTCCTTCCACGCGCTTGATTGAGAAAAAAGAAGAAGGTTGTATTAGAGACACGAGCGCCAATTGGACAGTTGATGCTCCTTTTCCCGTGACCAGCATGTAGTTTGCTTCGATCTAGCAGCTGAAGTACCAGTATTACAAAGTATCAAACCGATGTTTATGATAAAAAAAATGTGCACTATTTATTTAGATTTTGCGGATTTAGTAAAGTTCTTGTGCAGCTGTCAAAGTTCTACCGCAGGCCTGAAAATCTTAAATACACTGAAACAAAAATCTGATATTTGGCGTTGTCATCGTAGAATGCCATGCAAAACAGCAGAGAAAAGGTATTAAGTGACAGCTGCGGTAGTTTCACGGTATACAGAAAACAAGGTAGGCTCGTTAGAAAAATGACACTTCGAATGTGACGCATATTTTATCGCCACATGTTGGAGTACAAAAGTGAGCATGCTGCGACCGTATAGCATCGTCTCGGTCCAGCTTCTGCGAAGATAGCAGTGACGTCACATGTTTACATTCAAACTGAATGTTTACATACGTGATGAGCCTGCCTTGTTTTTTGTATGCCGTGCGGTAGTTTAAAAATTGAACCGGAAAGAGGAAGGTAGCAAACAATCACATTAGGCTTTCTAAAGCATATTTCTAGACCAACATTTGAAAAGGGCGTAACAGCCAAAATTTTATCTTTCTGATTCTTCTTCTACATATAAGGCTATATATGTGGACAAAGAATCAGAAGGAATAAATTTTGGCTGTTACGCCCTTTTCAAATGTTGGTCTAGATTTGATCAAAATCAGGGGGAGAAGGCGGAGCACTGACTCCCTACCCGGACATGTGCTGGTTCTAAAATGTAAACAACAGTGTTAATTCTCTACCACCTTTTTGTTATGGCGAGGGAATTTTTATGCACACTTTTGTTTTCGATATTTTATCAAAATTAAACACTCAATCATGTAGCAATATAACGATGGTATGCTTGAAATTCCTGCTTGATTAAAGGGACTCGAAAAAGAATTTATTTGCAGTAACTAACCGAATATAAAAATGTTCGCATCAACGATTGCGCCCTAACAGTGGTTCTAAGCTTCGATGCAGAGTACACGAGCTTTGTTCGCCAGTGACAGGCGTATGAGGCCCTTGATCAAAAGCATTTAATGGCTACAGCGCTTCGAGCGTTCTAATGTTCATGCTTCTACTAATTAGACTTAGAATGACGTGAAGTTTAAAATATTGAATTACCTATGAAGTTTTGAATTTGTTTAATGACGCTAATCGAAGGTTGCTGTGACCGCTATCGAATTCATCGTTGGGAATAAACTACAATTATCAGTTGAACCATGCGACTTTTCAGTGTAAATTATTTATTAATAAAGAATAAAAATGTGTGTTTCTCACTAATCCTCATGAATTCTCTCCGGTTGTGTTTTGTAATTTAGAGAAACTTCTTCCACTTCACCTTGTATATAATGGTGATCGGAAAAACAATCAATTTATTTCTAATAATGCGCATTTGCAATCACTATCAGCAGCAAAACCAAAGTCAGAATCTGAAACTGAAGCCAACTTTGGCCACTATATAATTTGCAGCTGAAGCGCTAAAATTGCCGTCCATGATAATAAATGTTTATAGCGTCTCCCCCAACAAGCGCTTTTAATTTGGCTACCGAAGGCAGCTTTCTTCCCTCGACCAGCCATTAGGATAGCTTATTCAATATATATGTTAAATTTAAAAAATATGGGCTTCACGAAAATCACGCCGTCACCAAGCGATTATGATTTGCACTTTGAAGAACATTCGTTTTGACTAAACCTTCTTTTCTATAAAATTGTGGTTCCGAAAGAACTGGTTTATTTTTAGTAATTCGCCTTCCCAATTACTAACAGCAACATAACAAAATCAAAAATCAAAATCTTGAGAGAAAATTTGAAACTGCTACTGACGCCATCCATGCGAATGAATTTTTGCAGCAACTTTTTTTTCGCCAAGGGATTATGATCTAAGAAATGGTAGTTCTGGGAAGAACCGAATTGTTTTCAATAATTCGCCTTGCTAATCACTAACAGCATCAAAACCAACAACTGAAATCAAAAATCAAAATCTTGAGAGAAAATATCAGAAGGCTACGACACCCATGCGAACAAATTTGGGCAGCGGTGAGCGCTTGCTCTGCTACCAACGGCAGCTTTTTGCCGGCGCCAAGCTATTAGGATTTGCACCATGAAGAAGATTCAATGGTTCTGACAAAAAAAACGATTTTTTCAATAATTCTCCTTCCCAATCACTAACAACCAGAAACAGAATCAGAAATTCACAAAGAAAATTTCACTTTACTGTAACCACAGACAAACATACGTAACAGCTTAAACATTTTTCTGAAAAATCCATCGTTCAACTCCTATACCACCGTCTTGCGAGAATGTTACACGAAACAATGATTCGTATGACATTGTCACCAGAAGGCGCTGCAATGAAATGTTAAACTCGAAGGATTACGACGCTAGCGCCTCTTATTGTGAAACACGCAATCAATCAAATTTAAATTGATCGTTGAAGTCATGGTCGGTGGTAATTTCTCTAGTGTTACGTCTGTTTGTCTGTGCTGTAACTGTCGCCAATCAATGCAAAAAAATCTTGTTTGCTTGCTTGTGATTTTTTTTTCACAAGTCGTCTTTCTAATCACAAAATCAAAACACTGTTATTTAATCTTGTCCAACGTTTCGGTCCATTTGGGACCTTCCTCAGGGACTCAATTCTTACAGATTTATCCTCAACTGTGGTTCTGCTGAACCGTTGATTGTCATGAGGTCAGGATTTTCCCACATAAACGAGAACGGTTCGAGCACCGCGTTTATGGTAAAACCCTTTCCGTTTATCGTTCGTTGGAATTCAGTGCCTGGCACAAGATCGATCACCATATGAAAGCAATGGTGATCGATCTTGACTAAATATTTATTGTAAACGAAGTTATTTTGAAAACTCGAGGACGAAAACCGTGTTTCACATCAATTCAACGGAAAATCATGTGGTTCGTTGAATGTTTTCCTTATGGCCTTCTTATGCGGTGCTTAGTCATGCGCTTACACCTGGTTTGAGGTATAAAAGGTGAAGAAGCTAGCCTTTAATAAGAAAGAGGCGCTAAAAAATACTTTACAAGGGCCTCAGGAATTCACACCTCGACTTTGCTTTTTTGACAAAGTTCTACTGATCTGATTCATATATGATTACATTTACACTCTAAGCCTGATGTCTTAAATATTGAGTCGGATCACATTTGTAAAAAAAATGCTATGTAATAGTTAAAGATATTTTTCGTTTTCTTTGGACATTTCTAACAAAACAACGAAAACGTTTTATAGAAGAAAACTAAATATGTATTTTTTGCAATTCCTGATAATAATATCTGGTTTACAGTTCGTCTTTGAGTGATAAAACGGCCTACTTTTCCATACCAACGAAATGGGTGCTTTAATGAACATTATGCAACTCAAATGGGTTGCATAATATTCATTATAACACTCATTTGGGTGCTTTAATGAAAAACCAACATCAGAACAGTAGTTTCATGACTTCATTTTGCTGAATGAGCTTGGGTAAGTGTTCAAATAGTGTATTCTCGTAATACATGAAATAGTTTGATGAGCCCTCCTTAGCCGTGCGGTAAGACGCACGGCTACAAAGCAAGACCATGCTGAGGGTGGCTGGGTTCGAGTCCCGGTGCCGGTCTAGGCAATTTTCGGATTGGAAATTGTCTCGACTTCCCTGGGCATAAAAGTATCATCGTGTTAGCCTCATGATATACGAATGCAAAAAAGGTAATCTGGCTTAGAAACCTCGCAGTTAATAACTGTGGAAGTGCTTAATGAACACTAAGCTGCGAGGCGGCTCTGTTCCAATGTGGGGATGTAATGCCAATAAGAAGAAGAAGTTTGTTGAGCATGACATCAAAAATGTCCATAGTCAAGTACATCTATCGCTCCTCGACTTATCGGACTATGCAATGTGGGAGTAAATTAGACTGTACAATTTTGGTACAAATTTATCAAATTCAAGTCCATTTTTCGTCATTGCAAAAAATAGCGTGTGCAACTCATTGCAAAACTCGATTTTTTCAGCACTCGTAGTATTTATCCAACTCGGCAAGCCTCGTTGGATAAACGTACTACTCGTGCTGAAAAAATCATCTTTTTGCAACTTGTTGCACAAACTACTATTTCGACTCAGAATGGGATTGTGTAGTAGGCGGAATAGAAATATTTATATAACATAAAGTTTTGAAAACAGCTTTATGATTTTGTTCAGCGACGCAGCCAAATTTTTTGATAATACACGACCGTACAAGACAGTATGGTTTAAGTCTAAATTTATTTCGAAATTCCGCGGAATACCGTAAAATTTCGTTATAAGCTAGTTTTTCCTATCGAATTTTTGTAATTTTACGAAACGAAACGAAATCAATAAATCAGATTTCGCCATACTCAAATTCCACGGAATTCCGTTTCGAACCACCTAAAACGATTTTTTTTTCGAAATACCGCATATGCTAAGTTATGAAGAACTTTCTGTAGATGTTTCCCTTGGAAGATTCCGAAGAAATTTCCGTTTAAATTCTCGAATATTTCTCACGGGAATTCCGAAGTATTATCCGTGGATATTCCTAATAAGTCTGTTGGTATCTTTTAAGACGTGACTTCAATTAGGTATCTGAACACAGTTTTCTTCAACACATATTTTTGTAAATTTCATAACACATTTGCGACAATTAACCAAAAATGTGCTCCAGTTATATTCAGATAGGTGACAATTATCTGCGCCCGGCTATTAAACTTATTGTTGTTTGAATATTTCATATTTGTGAAAACATCAAAAAAGCTTAAGGGGTGCATATTTGACTTCTCTCCCATTTAATATCAAATTAAATGAGTTTGAATAATCTTGTGTTTTCAGGAATTTTTATTTTAAAGTAAAAACAATCTAACGGAAGGTACCGTTCATGTGCATTTTGCACGCACCAGATAATTATGTGCACGATAAGAACTTAGAGCCACAAACTACTTTCAAGTTCAACGGTGTACTTTAACAACTTGGTTAAAAACGATCTCATGTCGGGGCTGGTAATCCTACATTCTATCCTGATTTCTCAACTACGAAAATAAAATACTCCTTGAGCTATTCGTGACGAAATAATAGCCATAGCAGCTATCCAAAAAAAAATGACATTTGAGTGAGTGAGTGATGCTTCATTTTCCACTCCAGAGACAGATTGAGCAACACATCTCACAGCGTGACTTAGGACGACGCTACATAGTACGGACGAACGAGTGACATTGATATCAATTCGCGTGCCGTTTCGGCGCAATTTCCGCTGGAAATGGAATAGACATGCCGTTACTGTGAGTGACTGACAACACAGTGGCAGAGATAAATCCCACCTAATGTGGTCTAATTAGCTGTAGTCTGCTGACGGAATCACGGCGTAATTCCGTAATACGGCATCAAGCAGTTCAGCGGGGTAAAGTTGATTACTTTCGGGCTCAAATATGGTTCCCCTCTGTAATATATTCAACATTGTAATTGTAATTGTAATTTATTTACTATACGTGGACCAGTTAGTTACCTTTGAATCAGGTCAAGGAAGAAATATTAAAAATCATGTAGAGATTTTTTCGTAATAAATTTTATTGCGTACTTCGATTTTTCAAAGCCCTATTTTGAAATATACTCAAAACAACAAAGCATTACAAAAATTATCAACTACCTCCGTTTGACGGTACTTACCACGAAATTAGGATTGTGGATACCACGTCGTGGCATGGCGCTTCGCACCGGTGAATAGAAAATTCATCAGCTGTGTCAATTTGAGTGCTGTGCGAGTTTCTGTTTTTTTTTTGCCGGTTAAGCATCAACGGAAGTTTGGATTTATGTCCTCGTGTAAATTGGCTGCATCTGTTGGAACGCAAATCGTAAAAAAAGAGTTAGCGAAAGAGAGATGGGGGGTGTTAAATAAAGTAATTTAGGGGAAAAGTTTCACCGGTACGTGCCATCAAGATCAGTGTGGGATTTTCTGTGGTAGGGACAGGCAGGTGAGTACCCAACATAATATGCATTCGGTTTGCGGGATGCAGAACACGCAAGAAGCCAAGGGATTACAGTTGGCAACTGATGCAGCCAACTTTTAATTGAAGCTTAAAGTGAACTCGTAAAAAAAACTAATTTAAAAATGATGCAATTTTCTGGAGTGATCCAGAGTTGGTAAACAAATACAACGAACCCAAATGAGATTGCTTGCTTCATAGGGTTGGTTATTTTATCTCATCTCAGGACATTGAAATCAATTGTGTATTTTTTTTTATTTTTTGATGGATTCGACAAATCAATGGCTTTCTTATGTGGCTCACGTTGTTCCACTTGAAGAAAATGGGAGTTTGCTTTAATCAGATTGATTAATTCAGTACGTTTTCTGTAAATACTTTCCTTCGAATTTCGATGAAAGGTATAGGCCACAAAATCAGTTGTAATATAAAATTTTCGCATATCGATTCGTGTCTATAAGCCATTCTGCACATATTGTCATTCCAGAAAAAGATGATATTGAAACACGTTCTATATAATAACCGCAAATTCAATACTCCAGCAATTGACACTTGAGCAGACACAGAAGCACACTGTGAAGTGAACCAAATAAACGAAAGAGCTGTTGGCCACTCCAAACATTATCATTTGATTGCACTTCTTTGGGTTTAGGTGAAAATCCCTTCATACGGAAGGACCTTCCTTGCAAGTTCGCCTTGAACGTCATAACCGACAAAGCCAGTGTGCGAATATTGCTGAAGCGAGGTTCTTTTCTTGTCGCAATGCCATGCTATTTGCAGTTTTATTTTCCTTTGCCACCCACTCACGACACGTTTGATAGCGAAGGCAAAAGAAAAATAACCGAGCAGACGTTTTTCGGGTTGACTCGCTTTCTGTCGCTTTAATAACCCTTGTGCGAATCTGCCTGCAACGAAATACCACTTCATTGGCAGAACTGCTGAAAGCTGCTGATGCCGCTGTTGGTACCAGTGTATAAAGACAGCTATATTGCCGGAGATCGGAAACATGTCTTTCCTAATGGCATGGCATTGATGTTTGTTATGGTTTGCTATCCTCCTGTCAAGAAAATGGTGAAAAGTGAAAAAAACATGCATAGTGCACAAAAAAGGTATGTTACTGAATTTAAAATAAAAATAACATTACTTTTACAAAATCGAGAGTTTTTTTGTCTTAATTAATTTAATGTTCTAGTCTATCTTCGCCGTCTCTCTTTTTAGTGCAAGAAAAGGCTTCATTACTGCCTTGCTATTAATTCCAATTTGATCGATGCCGTCCACAAAGCCCATGAGGATACGCGATCTTGCCGTTCCAATACACGACAGACCTCATGATCGGTCCATTTTGTGCTACATTGAATAATAAACCTGAAAAAAGAATCACAAAGCCTCGATCCATCTGTGTTCAAATATTAGATTTCAAGCCATCAAGCGTTGCGCGTTTCAGCTTAGTAAGTTTCGCCGAAAAAAACAGTCACACTTCCGGAATTGGTCAAAGATCATTCGAATTCAGCATTATATAATTTGTCATTGATCGACCGTTCAACCTCATTTTACTGCTTCGTTAAAACCTGCCTGGTATTCGCCAACGAAGGACTCCTCGAGCGGTTCTAGTTTGTTAAATAGAATATGTGACACAATTGTGTACTCCGAGTTTAGAAGGGTAATTCTTCCTTACTGCCAATCTATCTATCTTCTATCTTCTATCTTCTATCTTCTATCTTCTTATATCTTCTTATATATATATAAAACCCAATGTTTGTATGTTTGTATGTATGTTTGTATGTATGTTCCAGCATAACTTCTGAACCCATTGACCGATTTCAACCAAATTTGGAACACACATTCTTTATCTTAAGGAGACGACGATAGGGGGTTAGGGATGCTCTTTGGAAAAGGGGGAGGGTGTGGGGGGAGGGGTATTGCTTAGTTATTGATCAACTCAGTGTACTTTTTAAACCCCTTGGCCGATTTCAACCAAATTTGGAACACACATTCTTTATCTTAAGGAGACGACAATGGGAGGCCAAAGCATGCTGTTTAGAAAAGGGGGAGGGTGTGGGGGGAGGTGTATCGCTTAGTTATTGATTAACTCAGAGTAACTTTTGAACCCCTTGACAGATTTCAACCAAATTTGGAACACACAATCTTCATGTTAATGAGACGACGATAGCGTGGTTGAAGATAATCTTTGGAAAAGGGGGAGGGTGTGTGGGGAGGTGTATTGATAAGTTATCGATCAACTCAATGTATCTTCTGAACCCCTTGGCCGATTTCAACCAAATTTGGAACACACATTCTTCATGTTAAGGAGACGACGATTGCATGCTCTTCGGAAAAAAGGGGAGGGTGTGCGGGGAGGGGTATTGCTTATGTATCTATCAACTCAGTATAACTTCTGAACCCCTTGACCGATTTCAACCAAATTTGGAACACACAATCTTCATGTTAAGGAGACGACGATAGTGTGGTTGGGGATGCTCTTTGGGAAAGGGGGAGGGTGTGGGGGAAGGTGTATTGCTAAGTTACCGATCAACTCAGTGTATCTTCTGAACCCCTTGGCCGATTTCAACCATATTTGGAACACACATTCTAAATCTTAAGGAGACGACGATTGCATGCTCTTCGGAAAAAGGGGAGGGTGTGCGGGGAGGGGTATTGCTCAGTTATCGATCAACTCAGTGTATCTTCTGAACCCCTTGACCGATTTCAACCAAATTTGGAACACACATTCCTTATCTTAAGGAGACGACGATTGCATGCTCTTCGGAAAAAGGGGGAGGGTGTGCGGGGAGGGGTATTGCTTAGGTATCGATCAACTCAGTATAACTTCTGAGCCCCTTGGCCGATTTCAACCAAATTTTGAACACACATTTTTTATCTTAAGGAGACGACGATTGCATGCTCTTCGGAAAAAGGGGGAGGGTGTGCGGGGAGGGGTATTGCTTAGTTATCGATCAACTCAGTGTATCTTCTGAACCCCTTGACCGATTTCAACCAAATTTGGAACACACATTCTAAATCTTAAGGGGACGATGATTGCATGCTCTTCGGAAAAAGGGGAGGGTGTGCGGGGAGGGGTATTGCTTAGTTATCGATCAACTCAGTGTATCTTCTGAACCCCTTGACCGATTTCAACCAAATTTGGAACACACATTCTTTATCTTAAGGAGACGACGATTGCATGCTCTTCGGAAAAAGGGGGAGGATGTGCGGGGAGGGGTATTGCTTAGGTATCTATCAACTCAGTTTAACTTCTGAACCCCTTGGCTGATTTCAACCAAATTTGGCACACACATTCTTTATCTCAAGGAGACGACAATGGGGGGTTAAGCATCCTCTTTGTAAAAGGGGGAGGATGTGCGGGGAGGGGCATTTCTTAGTTTTCGATCAACTCAGTATAACTTCTAAACCCCTTGGCCGATTTCAACCAAATTTGGAACACATATTCTTCATGTTAAGGAGGCGACGATAGACCGATTTGAACCAAATTTGTTTCAAATATTGTCTGTTCTAAGGAAACGAAAAATTGTCTGTTCTAAGGAAACGATTTGAGTGGATAGGGGTAGGTCATTTTATTTTCATTTTGTAAACACGCATTCTCTACCCAAAGGAAACTATTATAGACAGGCTGGGAGTGACTTTTGGAATGCGGGAGGTTATTAGGGTTGCTATTGTTTAGAAAACGTCTTAATTTAAAATCCGTCTTATTTAGCCAAAGTTTTTTGACATTGTACAATGTTCCGAAAACAAATTGCCCGAATTCCTCAAAAATACCAAGACCTTGACAATAACATTTTCTCGATAATAATATTCTCCGGAAAATGACTTTAACGAAAATTATATTTCCCGAAAACGATACTTCCCGCTACACATATCCAAGAATATGACATTTCCCTGAATGAAGCTGGCCATTAACATAACACTATTTGGCCTAAGGTCATTCGACATGAAGGCATTTGGGATAATTATGAACAGCATCAGTAAAATCTTTCATAGAAAGCATGCATTTGGGTATAAAGCAATGGTAAGTGAAAAGCAATGAATAATGGGTTTCCTTCTGAATGGTGGATGTGACTGCTTCTTTAAATGTAGACATTTGCCCGGAATAAGGCAATGGTGGGTGTGATCCCTTCTTTAAAAATATGCGTTTGCCCGGAATAATGCATCGGTTGAGGTTTTTCCTTCTTTAGAAATAGACGGAATATGGCTATTCAAACCCACGATCCCTTTTTTCAGTTAGTGTTTCTAAAAGCCTTCTTTTAATCAAATGATGAAGTATCAATAAGTAAACACAATTACCCTGTTGACCAATTGGTTTTATCATTTTCCGATTGTGAAAAAAAACTTCGAACCAAACTGGCAATTCCGAGCAAGGCCGGGTACATAAAGCTAGTTTTTAACTAAAAGTTAAACTAATCGGTGGATTGGTTCACAGCTTTGGCAATCTACAGAAAAATGAGATCAAAATATGTAATCAATCATGATAATTCATATTTGAAAACAAATTATGTATCAATTTGATGTTAAAATCAAAATATGTTATTTGGCCGAGAATGTCATTTGGTCGAATAGTTGGCCTGGTCGACCTTTGGCTGAAAAAATCGGTTGGCCGAAAAGCTTAATAGCCGAATATGCTCTTTGGCCGAAATGGACATTCGGTCGAAAGTGTCGTTCGGCTGAATTGGTCATTTTGAATATTTTAAAAACATTAACGGGAGAAACTTTTGTTCTTCGCCTCAAAAAATTAATGAACTTTCTTAGAAAATTCTTCAATTTTTTTCCAAAATATTCATTTGGATTTTTTTTTCAGATTTTCCACGTGAACTGCTTTCAAGTTTCGAGAACTCTTTGGAATTACCAAGAGTAGTTCTTAGGATCTACTAAGGAAAATTGTTTGGAATTTACATGAGAATCACTTCAGAGTTTTCACGGGAAGTTGTTCAAAACTCCTACAGGAAAACGCTTTAACGTTGAGTTTGTCAATCTAGATTATTCAAGACGACTAGTTTTTTTATCCTTCATAGGAGTCATTTTTTCGCAGGGATAAGTTCGTCACTAGACGGCTAGTTTGGCATAACCAACTTTCAAACAACGGGAACTAGGATTTTTTTGGATTTCTTCAGAAAATTCTTTTTATTTTCGATAAGAAATTCCATTGACCGAAAGCTGGTAATTTGGCCGAAAGAGCCGTATGCCCTAGCAGGTCGAAACGATCGTTGGTCAAAACTGCCGTTTAGCCGAAATAGTTTTTTCTAACAGAATGGTCCATTTGGTCGAAAATGTCGTTTGGTCCAACGGGTCATACGGCCAAATATCAATGACTGATCCTCGGACTGAATAGGTAATATGGTCAAAAATGGCAACTCGTTTAGACTTTAAAATAGACTTTTGTCAATTGACCATTGATTAAAATTCCGTAGCCTCTCTATTTTTAAGTCGATACTGGCACTTAGGCCAAAAGACATCCAGCCAAGTACCATACAGCAAAACAGAGCGTTTAACGGAAACTGTTATCAGGTTTGACCGAAAATGTAGTTTGGCTGAAAGCAAAACTTGTAAAAAGTTGTTTGCCCTAGCATGTCATTTGGCTAAAAATGCCGTTCGGCTGAAAAAGTCGTTTGACCAAAAATGCCGTTTGGTAAGAATTGTCATTTGGTAGAAAATGCCGTTTGACCAAAGAATGTCCTTTCTGCAACCTTCTTTGCAAAGTGTCGTTCGGCTCAATTGATCATTTTCCCAAAAAGATGATCAGCCGAAGAGGTCATTTGACAGAAAATTCCGTATGGCCGGGAGGGTTGTTTTGCAGAAAAGACATTTTCGGGCCAAATTACCATTCCTACCAAATGGCATTTTCGGTTAAATGATCTATTCGGGTAAACGTTTTTTTTAGCCAAATTAACAGTTCGGCTGAATGTCCATTTTGGCTGTATATTGCTTTTGGTCAAAGTACATTTGTGGTCAAAGCATTTTCGACCTGATAATAGTTTCGGATAAACGTTCAGTTCGGCCTAATGGGAATTGGTTAGATTAATTTTGACTTTTGATTAATCGACTTGAAAAGTAGAGGTTACGAAATTTAGTTCAACGGTCGTTTGATAAAAAAGCCTTTTCAAAATAAATGTCATTATGCCAAACGGATTGATATTTTTGACTGAATTACCCGTTCATTTTTGAGATTTTCGGCTATGCAATCTGATTTATTAGAACAAATTTAAAAAATTTGTCCAACATCGGTGTCTTCTTCAAGAAAAAAAGTTTGATTACTCCTTGTTAAGTATGATCGGTATTCATTGAACACTGATCAACAACTGCAAATTTCCCGTTCAGTTATTGATAATTGGCCGTATGACCTGTTGGCCCAAACGACATTTTCGGCCAAATGACCCATTCTGTCAACCGACCATTTCGGCCAAACGGTCTTATCGAGCTGATGACCTATTGGGCCAAACGATCAATTAGGGCAAACGACTTTTTCAGCCAATTTATCAGTTCGGCCGTATGTCGCTTTCGCCAAATAGAATTTCCCAAGAATTTCTTTTGGACAATACTGCAACATGTTTTCGTTTCAGTTATCGCTGCGACTATCGAAAAATGTCAGACGACGTCAGATGCAATAGAAGTGCATCTGATTGTTCAGCGCAATGCGACTTTGACATCGTTTTGAAGTTCAGGTGTTCGATAACTGCAAAACTGATGTAACTATCGAATTGCAGTTGAAAGCATTGCAGCTAAATGACTTTCATTTATCGAACGTCCACTGTAGAAAGCATTTTTGTTAGAAATCCAATAATTTCGAACAATTTTCCGTTGAAATCCAAAGATTTTTTTTATTGAAATCTACATTTTGAACAATCCTCCGCGAAAATTCTAAAGAAGTTTCCGTTAAACATACGGAGAACTTTTCGTGAAAGTTCCAGAGAATTTTCCTCGAAAACTCCTTAGAGCCTCCCGCGGAAATTCTTAAGAATTTATTAATTTATCGTTGGCCAAACCAAACTAGCCGCCTTAATTATTCTATACTGTGAAAGTCAACGTTAAAACAACCATTCTGCCAGCCACACTCTCCTGCAATTATGAATACAAATTTCGAAGAATACTCAACAGAAACTTTCCGTGAATTTCCGAAGATTTTCCTGTAGAAGTTAAGAGCAATTTTTTGTAAAAATTCTGAAGTTTCTCATGTAAATTGCGAGGTAATTCCGAAGATTTCTCGAAACTTCAAAGTAGTCCCCGTGGAAAATCCGAAAATAATATCAAAATTTTGGAAAAACTTGCGAAATTGAAAACATCCTTCCTCTAATGTCTTGAGAATATCCCGAAAAAATGCAAAAAAATAAGGTACGTAATGAAAAAATCGCCACGCCGATTCACGCCGCCGCCGGCTAAAATGGCTTTCGGCGTGACGCCGAAAATGCCGCTGCCGACCAAAATTCTGACAAACGCCGCAGCCGACGAATATCGGACCGGCGCACACCTCTAGCCTGAACCCATCTGGCTGCAAGTCATTTGGCCGAATATGACATTTGGCCGGAAAGGACATTTGGCCCAACATGTCATTTGAAAAGTAAGAAGAAAAGTTAAGTAAATTATTTTGAACTTTTCAGTGGAATGTCTTCACTTGTCATAAGACGAGTTTGTACAATCCCATTGAATTCCACCACTTAATTGTATCTTGACAGACACGTATTTCGACCTCAACAGTAAGGCCGTCTTCAGTGTCTCGGAAGTCGAGTCAAGTACGAGACACTGAAGACGGCCTTACTGTTGAGGTCGAAATACGTATCTGTCAAGATACAATTAAGTGGTGGAATTCAATGGGATTGTACAAACTCGTCTTATGACAAGAGAAGAAGAAAAGATCGAAGTGTGCCGTGAGTAGGTTAGGACGGATTTTTGTCGCGCTGGTCAAATTTTGACATTTTGAATAATTTCTTTCTTGGATTTTTTTTTAAATTCTGCTTTTGTGTCGCGAGTGCTCGTGTTTTTGATTTGTGTTGGGATGATTTTCTATTAGTGGTTGTTTGGTGATCTCCCGGCTGATAGTGACATGAAAATTACAACTGCGTACTCTTCTAACGGAGTACCAAAAACCGCCAAAAGCTGCACAGATATAAATATGTTGTGATTTTAAATGTATTTTCATGCAAATATTTGGAGCATGCAAATAAACGTAATATTCAATCGATCTCACTATTATTTTAAATCGAAATAAAATTGAACGGTGCTTGCTTGTAAGATTCAATCAAATTTAATTGAATATCGAATGTTAATTCGTTTGATGGGATAAGCTGCAATATTACACGTCGTTGAATTTTCAAAATTATTTGCTGTGTGGGTCATTGAACGGTGCGATTGTGGTTTAGATAAAGGCGCCGGAGAGGGACTAATACGCTGTGGAAAGATGAACCAAAACATTTGCTGCGCCGTTGTGTGATAAATCGTAGTTTATATTCCGGGATGGGTCGTAGATTTTCTGAATTTAGTGTGGCTTTGGACGGAAGGATTCCATCTAAAGTAGTGCCAAAATGTACAAAACCGCGCCGCCATCTGTTTGAATTTTATTTAAGTTAATATATTCGCCGTGAAGTCCCAGTCCTCCGGATATACAGTAATTTGGTGAGATCGTTTCGATTTGTTTGTAGTCTAGTTTCATTAAAAAAAAACTAAATACGCGCCGGATTGATAAATCCGGAAGTTTGTTCATGGGTCCATTATCCAATTGATAATGGTAGCATGAACAGGCGGGGCTTATTGTAAGCAAAAGTGACCTCGGACTGGTCATGAAACACCAGGCAGTCTGAAATGGGTCACTCGAGCTGCAGTAGAGCTACAACCTTCTAACTCCCGGACTAAATCTGATTGTAATACAGTCAGATTTTTTCCATAACATCACTGCCAGCCAGTGGGGGTTAGAATGGACACACACATGTCATTTGAAAAGTAAGAAATGTGTATTGAGAACTGAGACGTCTCTTCTCTTTTCTCACTGCTCACAGAAAAAAAAATAGCTGGAGAGGACATTTGGCAGAATAGGACACTTGGTCAAATATGACATTTGGCAGGAAAGGACATTTAGCCGAACATGTCGTTTGAAAAGTGAGAAATGTGGAGTGAGAAGTGAGTAGTGAGACGTCTCATTATTTATAGTGAGAAGTAACAAATGAGGAGTGAGAAGCGAGACGTCTTGTTTTTCACTCCGAATTTCTCACTTCTCACTGTGAAAAGTGAGTAGGGAGACGTCTCACTTCTCAATTCGCACTACTCACTTTTTACAGTGAGCAGTGAGAAATGATAAGTGAGTAGTAAGACGTCTCACTTTTCACTCCTCATTTCACACTTCTCACTGTAAAAAGTGAGAAGCGCGAAGTAAGTAGGGAGACGTCTCACTACTCAAATGTCCTATTCGACCAAATGTCTTATTCGGCCAAATGTCCTATTCGGCCAAATGACTCTTTCGGTTAAATGACCCTTTCAGCCTAATGATAATGGTCTGTTCAGCCGAATAACTATTAGCTTAGTGGCATTCGGCCGAACGGCACTTCCCCATGTAGACAGTTCAAACCATATTTTTAACAATGTATGGATCGATGCAGAGAAATCTGAGAAGCTTGACCGGGATTTCAACCTCATTATGTTCTTCAATACATCTCCATTTTCATCGTTCAAAAAATCCTCGAAGGTTTTCTTCCACCTGGTTGCTACCATAGAATTGTCTGTTAGCAAATTTCCCTCGTGGTCATTATATATAGCGGGTACGGGTACAGTCTTGAGCCACGTTTTATAGAGTATAGACAGTCCTTTATTCTCCTGCTCATCAGTCGTCACACTCGCTTCGATTGAAGTCGCAGTTTCGTTGCTATTTTCCCCCAATCGTCAGATCCGTTGGCATCACGTTCTCTTATTCCGATAACTCGTGACGCTGGATATTCGCACCCGAATTTTTGCAACTACGTAGAAATGATCCTTATTCAATGTTCTGGCAGCTGGAGGACCTCGCATGCATAACGTCTAAAAAATGACGCCCGACAAATTGCGGATCAATTACACTCATTTATATTTATTCTCTTTTCTCAAGCACGTGCTTTTTTATAGCCCACAGTATCGAAGTGTAATAAACCAGCCGATGATTTCTACAACGACCCAAATTGATAGCGTATGGCTATTGCGTTTAAGTGCTCAAAAAACAATATGTGACAGTTCGCCGTCTGGTTCCCACTAGTAGGCAGTGGATATTTTTCCATATTTCATACATACCGATTCTATTTATGCCAAATGGAAAAATAAATGCATTATTTCTCCAAGGATTCCGGTGAGAATCCTTTAGGGTTTCCGGCGGAAATGTTCCAAGGATTCCGATGAGAATCTCCACATATTTCGACGGGAATCCTCCAAGCATATCGAAGGGAACCTCCAGGGATTCAGAAGGCAATCCACCAGGGACTCCGACAGGAATGTTCCAAGGAGTCCGAAGGGAATGTTCCAGGGATTCCAAATCTTCCCGGGATGTAGACGGAAATCTTTCAGGGATTCCGACGGGAATGTTTCAGGGATTCCAATGAGGATCTTCTAGCGATTCCGAATGAAATCCTCCAGCAATTCCGACGGGAATGTTTCAGGGATTTTGTATCCAATATTGCGGGAATGTAGAAGCAAATCGTGAAAGAATTCCAAAGCAATCTGTCGATGGATCCCAAAGCAAATCGTCGAGAGGGACTTCGGATTAACCCTCCAGGGATTCCGAAAAGAATACTCCAGCGATTCCGAAGCGAAGTATTCGGAAACAAATCGTCAAGGAATTCAGAAGAAAATTGTCGAACGTTTCCGAAGCAAATCTTCGAACGATTCTGGAGGAATTCCGAAATAAGTCTATTCTCTCGTTGGCAAATCCTCCATGAATTATGAAGGGTATCCCCCACAGATTGTCAAGAGTATCCCTCAACGAAACCGAAAGGAATCCAGGCTGAATTCTTCCGGATTCTAGTTGGAATGCTGTGATGATTCTGAAAGGAATTCTGAAAATTCTTCCAGGATTCTGTTGGGAATTCCTCTTGAATTCTGATGAGAATCCTTCTCGGATGCTGATCGGAATTTGGGAGATTATCATGCTGCCAGGCAAGCGGAAGTTTGCTAGAAAACTGGCACTCTCCAGTCCGTGATGGATGACCACATGTCATTGACTGTTGGCGAAGTACAACGATTACTTTGATTGATATTTTGATGGCTCTCCGTTGTTGTTCATATCAAGCTTTTTTTTTTTCCTGTTCGGGTGTGCCACTGCGACCAATTATTAGATCTATTGTAGCGTTACCCGTATATCATATCAAGCTTACTTTGATGCTTTCAAATCAATTAGATATTGCCTTTTCATAATTAACACCAAGTGCAATTCTCGCTTAACTTTTCAAAAGGACCTAAGTAACATTTTTTCATGATTTAATTTGAATAGCGCAATCAACAGAAAAACATGAAAACTTTTGATTGCAGTACTCAAATTAATTCATGAAAAAAGTTAAGCGAGAATTGACACACAGGAATCTTTCTCAGAAGTGAGAAGCAAGTCAATTTGTCTTCCACTCATTTCATTATAATAGGGTGAATATGAGAGATAATACTTTGGTATTCAAACTTTTTCAGTAATTCATTATGATATATTTTTCTGGAAGGGCTAAACCCCCTGGCCCCCATTTTTGCGGCAAGTGGAAAGCTTGATGCCGGGTGATTTTGAAAGCAAGACAACACCAACTAAAAC
This sequence comes from Armigeres subalbatus, assembly GCF_024139115.2. Taxonomy (NCBI): domain Eukaryota; kingdom Metazoa; phylum Arthropoda; class Insecta; order Diptera; family Culicidae; genus Armigeres; species Armigeres subalbatus. Next base: position 113,470,290 of record NC_085139.1, on the reverse strand, counting down.
GGAGATGCTGACTTTAATTATGGAGACCTATGATCGCTTAGGACTAATTTCCTCAGCAGAAGTTCAAGAGAAAATACCAGAAGACCTATAAGCGCCCTGAAAAATTGGGTTGTAGACGGTTGCATAACTTAAATATGACAAATTGGGTTTTTTATGAGTTACTGTAACTTCTCTACATTTGTGTGCTGCTTGGGTTTGTTTCCTGTTCGTGCTATTGATTTAAATTACATCTAACAGATAACACGGAATCAACAATTTGACTCCACAATACACGGTTGCCATGTCATTCTGCACCTATTTAGCCCACCTCACTCGCTGGGCTCTACGCCTTCTTGTACCTGTCGAGTCGAAGACGAAGACAAACACTTTACACAAACTTTACAGGGTTGCTATCCGGCATTTTTACATTTTTATAACAAGCCTTGCCCATCGTGCCCTTCCGGCTTTAATGCCTTCTGGGGTTCGTCTTCTTGCACACTGTCAAAGATGGTCTAAAGAAACCCGTCTCTCGAATACTCCGAGTGCTTGCAAGTCCTCCTCGAGAATGGTGAAATGTTTCAATCGGTCTTATGAGCGTTTGGTACATGACACATTTGATGCGGGTGTGAATTTCTTTTGACGGTTTCTTCTGGAGCCCGTAGTAGGCCAGACTTCCACAGATGATGTACCTTCGTATGTCATGACTAGCTTTATTATCAGCCGTTGGCAAATATCCAAGGTGTACGAATGCATCGACCACCTCGAAGGTATCTCCGTCTATCGTAACATTGCTTCCCAGGCGGGCCCGGTCGCGCTCGTTTCCTCCCACTAGCATGCACTTTGATTTCGATGCATTTATCACCAGTCCAACTTGTGTTGCTTCTCGTTTCAAGCTGGTATAGCGAATTGACTGGATCTGTTGGAAATCGTACTCCGGCTCTTACTGCTGGCTCGCCACATGACACCTTCTAGCGCAATGTTGAACAACAGGCACGAAAGACCATCACCTTTTCTTAGTCCAAAATCTTCGATCAGTTTTGCACGTTCAGATTAGACCTGTGCGCCGTTCATATAATCGGCGGCGTGGTGAACCGGCGTGGATGAAAAAATCAATTTCACCGCGGATTTTTTAAATTGTTTAAATATGCCAAAAAAGTTATCGGCAATTCCTGAAAGAATTTCTGAAGTAAAAACGGGATTATTGTTGGAACTCCTAATTACTTGGGAAATTTCATTCCTTGCGAATTTAGCATTAGCAATGAGCAATTCGCACAAATTCGTAGGTGGTACAAACATAGTCTTGTATAAGAGATCTCTTAGATGGAAGCAAGGCACCCTTCAACAGGTAAGATCTGTTCTGACCACGTCCTAGCGAACGCTGGGGAAGGGTAAGGATTACTAGTTGGACTTCTTCTTCTTCTTCTTATTGGTATTACATCCCCTTCTGGGATATTGCCGTCTCGCTGCTTAGTGTTCATTCAACGCTTTCACAGTTATTAACTGCGAGCTTCTTGCTTTATAGCCGAGAATCTTACCGCTAGGCCAAGGAGGGCCCCAGAAACCATCGTTTAGTTTGACACTTACTTAAGAAAGATGCAGAGAACTCTGGTGGCACAGAAGGTTTTGGAATTGTTAGTGTGGAATCGTTTTGGAGTCGTTTGGTAGGAATCGTATTGGTAGAACGTGAAATACAGAAAAAAAAACTAAGATAGAAATACAAAGTAGGAAAAGGGACGAGCCTGGAATTGAACCCACGATCTCCTGCTTATAAGACAGAAGCGATAGCCACTAGACCACCGAGCTCGTCTTGGTAAAATACTATGAGAATTTCCGCAGAAACTCATATAGGTATTCTTCCCAAAATCCATTTATGTTCTCTTTGAGAATTCAATCATACAATATTCCTGCTGGAATTCATTCGGAAATTTATTAAGGAACGAAATAATTTCCGATGGTATTCGCGAAAGAAATTCCGAAGGAATTACCTAAATGAAAAATTTTCGAAAGGATTTCTAAAGGACATTCTGAGAGAATTCCTGATGTAATGCCCGAAAGAGTTTGTGGAAGCATTTCCGGTAAACTTTTTGAAAGAATTTCCGGAACACAGACATTTTCAAAAAAAATCCTAATAGAATTTCCTAATGCATCCCAAATGCAATTTTCTAAGGAATTTTCAAAGAAATTTCCGAATTTTTTAAAGGACTTTTGAATGAATTTCTAAAAAGATTCCCGAAAAAATCGAAAGTTAAGGAATTCCTGAGGGAAATGGAAGGAATTTTCTGAAGATTACCTGAGAATTTTCCAAGGAATTGCTTAAGGTTGTTCTGAATGAATTATTATGGGAATTTCAGGAAAAAATGCCTAGATTCTTGCTAAGGAACTCATAGAGAAATCTGTTGGAAGTTTTTAAACGATTCTTGAGGGAAGATTTGAAATAGTTCTTTCCGAGGGAAATTTCCGAGGGAATCACCAGACGAATCTTTAAAGAAGTTTGTGGAGGAAATTGCGAATAAATTACTGGAAAAAAAAGTCCAAAGGAATTCCTGGGAAACCTAGAAATTAATTCAGAAATGCCAGTAGGCACTATTAGGATTTTTTCGTTAATGCCATTGAGAATTCCTCTGGAATTTTTTTTCAAAAATTCCTTCAGAAATTTGTTTATTGATCCCTCTGGAAATTTTTCTAGGATTTTTTCTGGGAAGTCTTCTAGAAATACCTTCAAAAATTCTTTTAGCAGTTCTTTCAGGAATTATTTACGAAAACCTTTCAGGTTCTTTTTTTGTAAATGCCTTCAAAAGTTAATTTGGAAATTCCTGTACAAAACCCTCCATGATTTTCTTCAAAAACTCCTCCAAAAATACACTTGAGAACTCCTCCTTCAATAAATAATCTAAAAATTAATTCATTGTTATATTTTTTTGTAATAATAAACCCTAAAAGACTTTCAGCATAAAATTGTAGAAAAAAAATCAGAGTGACTTACTGAAAGATTTTCGGAAAGAACTCATGAAGGCATTTCCGAAGGAATTCCTGCAGGAAGTTCGGAAAGAATTTCCGGAGAATGTTTTTAAGGAATTGCTGGAAGTAATTCTAAAAAAAATCCTTAAGGAAATTTCGAAGGAATTTCTTATTCAATATCTTGAAGAATTTATTTAAGGAATTCATGGAATAATTTCCAAAGAAATTTCAAAAGGAGGAATTCCCGAAGGAGTTCTCAAGGAATTTTCCAAAGGTTTTGCTTTTACAAAATGAAGGATTTTGTAAGCAACTTTGGAGAAACTCTTAAGGAATTTCTAGAGGAATTGCTAAATAAACTTCCGAAGGAATTCTTTAAGGATTCTCCGAAGGAATTCTCAACGGAATTTTCGTAGGAATTCCTGCACTCATTTTCGTATGTATTCTTTAAAGAAATCCGAATAAAATTCGTAAAGGATTTTCTGAAAAAATCGGTAATGGAAATTCTGAAGGAATCGTAAGAAATTTCGTAAGGAATTTCCAAAGAAATATATAAAGAAATTCCCGGAAGTAATTTTCTAAGGTTTTCAAATGAAACTTTTCGAAGGAATATGAAGAGGAATTTCCAACGAAATTTCTTGATTCATTTCCGAAGCCTCAATTTCTGGAATATTTTCCGAAGGAATCCCTGGAAGAAATTTCGAAAAAAAAATCTTAAAAGAATGTCGAAACGATACGACGAAACGATTTTTTCATTTTAATAAATAAAAAAAAGAAAATATTGTCAAGATAATGAATGTGTTACTAAACTTGATATTCCTGAACTGTCATGACCACACAAAAGCTTGTGTACCACAGCAAACATACAAACGAATTCTGACAAGTTCCACCTCAACTGCATTGACAATAGACGAGTTTAGTACTATTCCAATAAATTCCACTACGTTGTATTGCTTTAGCGATACGTATTCCGATCTGTACTTTTAGGTCATTTTCAGTGTTTCGTGCTTGACCCGACTGAACTAAATTAAATTTGTCATTGTGGTTAGTCGGCTGCATGGCAAAATCAAGATCAGCGGCGCGCCAACCCAAAATCGCCGGCGGCGGAGAGAGAGGGAAAGAGAAAGGGAGAGAAAAAGAGAGAGGAAAAAGAGAGAGAGAGGAAAAAGAGAGAAAGAGAGAGGAAAGAGAGAGAGAGAGAGAGAGAGAGAGAGAGAGAGAAAGAGGAAAAAGAGAGAGAGAGAGCCATAGAGATTGAGAGAGAGAGAGCCATAGAGATTGAGAGAGAGAGAGAGAGAGAGAGAGAGAGAGAGAGAGAGAGAGAGAGAGAGAGAGAGAGAGAGAGAGAGAGAGAGAGAGAGAGAGAGAGAGAGAGAGAGAGAGAGAGAGAGAGAGAGAGAGAGAGAGAGAGAGAGAGAGAGAGAGAGAGAGAGAGAGAGAGAGAGAGAGAGAGAGAGAGAGAGAGAGAGAGAGAGAGAGAGAGAGAGAGAGAGAGAGAGAGAGAGAGAGAGAGAGAGAGAGAGAGAGAGAGAGAGAGAGAGAGAGAGAGAGAGAGAGAGAGAGAGAGATAGAGAGAGAGAGAGAGAGAGAGAGAGAGAGAGAGAGAGAGAGAGAGAGAGAGAGAGAGAGAGAGAGATAGAGAGAGAGAGAGAGAGAGAGAGAGAGAGAGTGAGTGAGAGAGAGAGAGAGAGAGAGAGAGAGTGAGTGAGAGAGAGAGAGAGAGAGAGAGAGAGAGAGAGAGAGAGAGAGAGAGAGAGAGAGAGAGAGAGAGAGAGAGAGAGAGAGAGAGAGAGAGAGAGAGAGAGAGAGAGAGAGAGAGAGAGAGAGAGAGAGAGAGAGAGAGAGAGAGAGAGAGAGAGAGAGAGAGAGAGAGAGAGAGAGAGAGAGAGAGAGAGAGAGAGAGAGAGAGAGAGAGAGAGAGAGAGAGAGAGAGAGAGAGAGAGAGAGAGAGAGAGAGAGAGAGAGAGAGAGAGAGAGAGAGAGAGAGAGAGAGAGAGAGAGAGAGAGAGAGAGAGAGAGAGAGAGAGAGAGAGAGAGAGAGAGATCCAGTTGTTAGGCTACCAGGTCCGAATCATAGAACGTAGACATCGGTTGCGCGATCACTGATGATGCACACCATGCCTCACCGGCGTATATCAATACAGATTTCATATTTGAGTTGAATATTTAGTGAATTAAAATTAAGTTTCCAAATATTACGTAAACTAGCAAAGGCAGAATTTCCAAATAACACCAGAGCATATTCCGAATCCATGAGTGATTGACTAGTAAAGATGTTTATTTCATCACAAGTAAGTGAGTCAATTGGATTTAGGGTAAATGATGTATTATGGACATCTGAATATATTTTGGAGTTTTGGTTATATTTTGCGTGTATTTCGACTTAGCTTTCTTTAAATAAATAGGAATCATGTGTCTCTTTGGCCTCTTTCATAATCACATTTCCAACCACATTTATGTAACAAAATAAACAAAATATAGCCAAAAGTCCAAAATATATTCATATGTCCAAAATACCATCATTACCCTATATATATATATATATATATATATATATATATATATATATATATATATATATATATATATATATATATATTGAGCTTGAACACAGAATAATTCAACCTTAGAAACGAATTCTCTGTTGAAAATAATTGCATTGAGCCGCAGAGCTTTACTTACGTTGTTTTCAAAGGCGCTCTTTCTTATTTCAACTCAGCCAGTAGTGCATTAAAGTACCGAAAATCATATCACCCTGTTATACAGACGTTCCGTTAGAACCGATCAGGACTTTAAATTACACTTCCGTTGATTGCTACCAAGCTCCGCTGTTGTCCGCAAACAAAATCCACATCCCAAAAGCCAGCACAATATTGGTATGGGTTCGCATAAAAAAAAAGCATCGATTCCACCTGGATCGGGAGCTGGAGTCTGTCGTACCTCGATATCTCCATCCATCCGCCCGGCCTGGTTTGGCGAAGCACATCGTAAACATGTGAGCAAATATTTTTCTCAGTTTCTGGTAATTTATGGCACGACCTGCTTTTTTCGCGTTCCAGCAGGAGCCCCCTTCTCCGGAACTGTGGTTTTGGGTGCTGTTTTTTTGCTCCCGCACAATGTTCTGGCGAGGATGGTGAAAATATTGCCTCGCATGTTTTCCTCCCCCGGATCGATGAGATTCAATACCGGAGATGCTATCGGTTATTTTTATCATAATTGATGATATTAATATGATTGATGCGGATTTTTCCGGGACACGTTGTTACCATTTAATTGCACAATTGGCAAACGAAATGGTGGTTGAACATTGTTATGTAATAAGTGGTGTGAAAAGTCCATTAACCATTAGTCATCTAACGGTGGTGGTATTAAATATTGACTGAATTTTGTGTACTGTTTCCGCCAAGAGTTTGATGCGAACAAATCAAATGAAGATATTTAGCACAACTGCAAATGAGATTTTTTGCTCATTCCCATACATACACACAAACAGACATTATATGAACAACAATTCTCCCAATTATTAGATAGCTATTTACTTTTTTGGGATTGTCTTTTCAACAGCATGACATAGCTAGAATAAATGTCCTCTGAAGTGTAATATGAATAACTACATCGCTTAAGACATTGAAACTAATAAGAAACTATTGTAGCTTTCCAACTCGGCAAGATCTCGAATGTGGATGTCGTCCCCAACCAGACGGAAGCGATACGCTTTATGTTCAACTGTAAATCAGCAAAATCACACCACATTAATTCAGACCATATTTGAAGCGAAGACACAAAGTATCCACACCGAACGAACCCAGCATCGTAACCACATGACACAACAATCGACTCGCTCAATTGAACTTGACGTCTTCTCCGGTGCTCTCGAACTTGTTCCCATTTTCGCCTCTTATCAGTTCTTACCCATTCAGCTAAATTTAATTAAATCCCTGTCCACATTCAAGACGTAGCTACCGTACAAGACCTTCACAGTAAGCACATCCTCCAGCCGGATCAGCAAATGGAAAATATCTTTGGCCCATAAAATGTAATTGAAATTGTTCCTATCAAAGACAGCGATAGGATGCCGAACGACGACGAACGAGAGAGAAAGTTCAGTCTTTGTTACAGTGCGCTGTTCAAGGACCAAATCGGGAAAGCAATCCCATGCTACCGGGAATAATTTACATGTACGAGCAGGTCCATGTTACTCAACAGACCGTGCGGGCAAAGAACCTTGGGAAAGTGTGTTGTCTTCGGAATACAACAACGCGACAACGGCCCGTTTTCCGCGCCACTGCCGGCTACTAAATATGTACAACGCTCGACTCGACGGATGTTGTATGTTGGATGTTCTACCGAGGAGTTATAACAAGTTTTGCCTATTCAAAGCCACGCTTTGGAAACTGGTTCACTGGAGCCGAACGCAAATAGATTGGGAGTACCGCCTCCACATGTTTGTTTACGTAACGGGCGTAGCAAGTATTGCTAACCGTGTAAATGTGATCTGTTTGGGTGGAATAATTACCGAAGGTCGGTCAGGAAGTGGATGTTTTACGTAAGGGGAGACGAGGGATGTTTCTTTTTTCTGATAGTCTCAAGCATTATGACATGGATTATGCATTATGAGTGGCTTCATCCTACTTCTTCGTCAAGGATTCCACATGAGATAAAAGATTAAAAATAAAACGAGGTCACCAAAAGTTCATCGGATTTCACGGTTTCAGAAAGTGCAAACGCATTGGAATGAAAAAAATCACTCATATCGTTCACTAGCTTCATTTCCAGGAGTAATCTTCACCCTTAGTGAAAAATCCTCTTCAGACGGATTATTTTAGAAGGGAAAAGAAATCATCACGTCTTAGCTCTAGCTTTGAGTTGTACAATCTTTGCTCTTCTGTGGAAGCGACTATAAAAAGAGGAAAAAACTGAACACAAAATGCTTGCTCTTTAAACAGTTCTCATATATTTCGGCTTAGCAGCAATTTTCCAGCCTAGCGAGCAGTTACGCCCTACTCACGGGTTCGGTGGATTTTTTTCCTTTACTTCATTCCATTCCATGCGTCCGCCTTGAGAAAACCGCTTTCGGAATCCTTCTCCCAAGTGTAATAAAAACCAGGCGAGCGGATGGCGGGTGGCGAGATTTGGATGAGTGGAGAACCCCAAGCCCAGCTAATAAACAGGAAGTGGTGTTTCTACGGCGATAGAAGCAGCAGCAGCGCAGCCTATCTGATCTTGACGATGGTGGTGACCTTTTTGCCCTGGCCGCAAAATAGGAAACAATTTAGTGGACTTTTTTTCAGCGTCCTCTATTCTATGTGGGAGAGGTCGCGCTGGAAGGAAGGAAGGAAGAAAGGCGCAGATCTAGATCGGGTGAAATGAATCCGAGGAAGTTCCTATCCCGTTCCAAATGGGATTTCATATCCTGAATTATGAGAAACGGACAATAAGTTCAGCTGCCGAAGACATTGTTCTGAACTTAGATCCAGTATGGGTGAGACTGCCGCAGAGGAATAAGCTCTAAATAAATAAAACGGAAAAGCACTGCCAGCCACATGGAAAAGTGCAATAATTTGTCATATTTTGTCATTTGACATTTTTATTCCCCTTCCTCAGTCTAGTTATGCGAAGGGGCAGACTATAACTTATGTGTAAGGTCTCAATGCGCCAGGCAGTCAGCAAATGGTAGAGCTTTGAGACAATATGGAAATTTTCATATATTCTGCTACGTACGCATACAGAATGAGCGCTCCAAAGGGTATGAAATATTTTACTTCTTTAGTGTGCTATGGAGGAACGTGACCACAGAATCGTAAACTAGATTTCGGTGCTATTCTGGGAAATAAGAGGGCTTGTGGAATTTTTACAGGCAGGGAAATTAAATATTTATCGAGTTTTTCTGGTAGTCACTATGTTTCGTGAGAAGTAAAACAGATTAATCATAGAAATGAAATATTGATTTTGCCCAAACATATATTTAAAGATAAAAACAATCACATTTGACATTTCACTGTCAATCCGAACAAGTGCAAAAACAAAATAATATTCAGCACATTCAAAGTTAATTGCCTATATGCCGGGTATTAAGCCACCCGGTGTGGAAATTAATTACTATGTCTGAAACTTGATTATGCATATGTACAACATGTGATAGATTTAGTTCGGAAAAGGTATTGGAGGGTAACTGCCCCTTCGGTGGGGTTTGATCCCACGACCCCAGTTCGCATGACAGGTGCTTTCCCTACTAAGCTACGAAGGACCTCCGTCGTCCTCCGCAGCTTAGCGGGTACTGATGAAACCAAATTCCCAGCACCAGGTACCAGCCGATCTCTCGCAATACATTTTCAGAACTAACTCTCTCAAATGTATTTTTGTACACATGTCAACCAAGTAGGATGAGTATTTAGTATTGTCCGGCTCCTACACACTTGCTTCATCAGCAACGGCGCTCAATGAAGTAGGGTTGTGTGAGGTTGTGCCAAAATAATATTGGAGATTTTTACACCTACAAAAAGTAGTGATATTCTAATGCCGGTAACATTAATCCTGGCCAATATAATCGCAGGTCGTATGAAAAAAGCGAAATACGTTGACTCGTTTGAAATAAATTCAATTTTCAAGTAGCTGTCAGTTTAGGAGAAAAAGTAAAACCATTGGCGTTCATTGAAAACAGAACCTAAAATCGAGGATGATAACGACAGTGTCCAAAAATAGCTGGTACAATGGCCGCCGTCACCTTCGTTTCTCCTTTTTGACGGCACGTCAATCACATCTGCATGCTGATCCGAAGCAATGATGAAAAACCGTGTTTCGTTGTTGATTGTCAATTGAATTAGGAGATTTGTGTCCCTGGTTTGAAATTGAAATTGATAAACATAACTGGAGCATCGTCGTCTTTTATCAGCACTCATATCTCAATCGGATTAAGTTGTGAAACAAAAAAAATTTTTTAAACTGATTGAGATAATAATGTCTCTGTTCGTTGAAAGTTGCATACGCTTCTGGCTTAGTTTCTGGTGTTCGTTCAACTTACATCGAGTCTGAACAAGTTCGAGGAATTCGAAGCTGCGGTGGGATTCGACGGAATTTATTCATCGGAGCTTACCTAACTTATGTTCCTGGTAGAGTCAGCTCAAAGCCTGAGGAATCGTCGTTTAGCCGGAAGTCATCTAATCGAATTCCATTTGTTGAATTGAACGAGAATGTCATTTGGTCGAAAGCGACATGTGACCGAAAAAGTCATTTGGCCGAAAATGGCGCTACGTGAAAATGGTCGTTTGGCAGACTGAATATGTCGTTTAATTGAAAAGATCTTTTGACCAAAAAAAAGTCTTTTGTCCGAATAGTTATTTGGCCGAGCATTAAATTCGACCAAAATTGACGATTGGCAGAAAAGGGTCATTTGGCCGAGTGGAACATATAGCCGAGAATGTCATTTGGCTGAACGGGACGGTCGTAAATTACGTTTGGTGAATGAGTTATATGGACGAACAACAGTGAATCTGAAAAGTGTGAAGTGATTGAAGACGAAGTTTCTTTTCATTACGAAACATTATCTCTTGGGATCTGTCTGTCCGAGCGACGTTCACGATGGGTGGTTGCTGTAGATAGTTTCCACTGAGGTGGCGTCTTCATTGATTTTATACAAAAGTCACCATTTGATACAAAAGAAGCTTGATCCGACTATCCGAAATAAACTTGCTTCAAAGGGCAAAATGCAATCGTAAATAGCGAATTTGATAGCGCGTCGGAGGGAGATGATGAAGTAAATTTGAATGGATGGAATCACTAACAGCAACCAAGCTACCACGCCAAACCCGATGCCACCGAAACAAATTTCTTTCCATAAAATGTTAAAATTCCAATAAATAACTGCAAACGCTCGTCGGCAGCTTGCGTTGAAACTGTCCGACCGCCACTTGATGATTTTTCGCTGAGCCTCTTAAATTTGGAATAAATTTTCCGCATTGCCACTGCCACCCACGCCTTCGTGCTGCTGTGTCCGCTCCGCTGCATCGAATGTCGAAACGCTCTTTGTGGAATACCGATCAAAATGGCTCGATCGCGCCGAACAGCAGCTTTTTTGTATTTAATAAACTAAGCTCGATAGCCCCGCCCCTTTGTTTTTTTTTTAACTTAAATTCAATTTATTTTCATTTTAGTGTGTAACAATTTTTTTTACAGTTTAAGTGTTTGGCCTTTTGGCGATAACTTTTGGGGGAGGAAGGATCCTTCCCAGGCTTCCGGATGGGGATGACTTTCGCTGACTTCCAGAACGATGGGAAGTAGCTGAGCCGGAGACACTGATTAAAGATCAGCGAGAGGTGCTCAAAGAACGGAGCACTCATGTGTTTGAGCTCGAGATTCAGGATGCTGTCGAAGCCTGGGGCCTTCATGTTCTTCGATGATCTGATAAGGGGGGGCTTGGGGAGGGGCTTCTGAATATTTTTACCCCGTAACGTTCCGACAGGGTACCCGGGTATCCACGTTTTGGTATGACCATAACTTCGTCAGTTTTCAACCGATTTGGACGATTCCATTTGCTAAGGATTAAGAAATTTATCCTCTATCCGATCCATGTCACAAAGGACCGATCCGGATTACCTGGTCACCGGAGTTCCGGATTTGCTAGACCATGTCTCAAAAATGGAGAAGTTGATCTTATAGAATCCAAATGATGATTTCTTGTATCCTGAGTTACCAGTTTCGCAGAAAATTCGAGGATTATGACTTCCCAACGTATTAGGACCACGTGATCATATGGACTCGGAACGGACATCCCGGAATAGGTTCCCGTGGGCCCTATAGTGGTCGCAAATTCATTCCTGGCAATATGACTATCAAAATTCCTGGAATTGTTCCGGAAACATGTCCGGAACGGTCCGGAACGGTCATTCTGGAACGGTCATTCTGGAACAGGTTCCCGGAGGGTCCGTAGGGGCCAAAAACTCATTTAGAATAAACCCTAGCAATATGGATATCAAAATTCTTGGAGTTGTTACGGAAACATATTTGCCATGTAGTTGAGACCATAGGATGGATATGAACCGGAAAGATCAGTCTGGAATCCCTGGCAATATGGGTATCAAAATTCTTGGAATTGTTTCGGAAACATGTTTTTCATGTAGTTGAGACCATAGGATGGATATCAACCGGAACGGTCATTCTGGAACAAGTTCCCGGAAGGCCAGTAGGGGCCAAAAACTCATTTAGAATAAACCCTGGCAATATTAGTATCAAAATTCTTGGAATTTTTCCGGAAACATGTTTTTCATGTAGTTGAGACCATAGGATGAATATCAACCGGAATTGTCATTCTTGAACAGTTTCCCGAAGGGCCTAAAGCGACCATAAATTCATTTAGAATAAACCCTGGCAATATGAAAATCAAAATTGTTCCTGAAACATGTTATTCATTTAGTTGAGACCATAGGATGGATATGAACCGGAACGGTCATTCTGGAACAGGTTCCCGGAGGGCTCGTAGGAGCCAAAAACTCATTTAAAATAAACCCTGGCAATATGGGTATCAAAACTCTTTCAATTGTTTCGGAAATATGTTATCCATAAAGTTGAAACCATAGGATGAATATCAACCAGAACAGTCATCCTAGAACAAGTTCCCGAAAGGCCTTTAGTGGCCACAAACTCATTTAGAAGACACCCTGGCATCAAAATTCTTGGAATATTTTCGGAAATATGTTTTCTAAGAAGATGGGACTGATGTTGGGTCATCAGGCTGAATGGCTGATAGGCCGAATGGTTATTGAGTCGAATGAGAAGTGAGCTGTCAAAAGTGGAGTAAAAAGTGAAATGAGAGAAATGAGAAGAGAGAAGAGAGAAGTGTTAAGTTACACAGTGTTGACCCGATTTTGTCACTCCCCTATTTTATTTACCTCCGACTTTATCACATTTTCGACCCGATTTTATCACGTCCCGCTTTTGTCACGTTTTTGATCCATTTTGTCACCACAAAAAAATTTGAAAATTTTCGTCGTTCTTTTTATTTTTGTAAATTATTCAGCAAACACCAATGATACTTACAGCGCCTGTGGTTCATTATAAATCATTTCTGAGTACCTGTCAAGAATTTTTAAGTCTTTTTGACAAGAAATAACGGAAAAAGAAGATAGCAAGTGTTTCTTCTAAATAAGGGTCCCCTAGGAAAACTGTTTGAAAATGACCGGTCCATTGTCGAACCATCTTATGGCCTAATAACCCAAAAGATAACTTCTCCCAACAAGACAATAAACTTCATTCGTTTAATTATACCTTACTGGGATAATAATCATAGTCAGTAAGTTCAAATCACTCTTCAATAGTGTTTTAGACTATCTGACTTCTACTATACATTAAAAAGGGGCCCGCCACAATAGATCAAATATCTGGTCGCAGTGGATATTGTACCCGACAGGAAAAAAAAACCCAAAAGATCATTTCATGAATTTTGATACCCATCCATTGTCAAACCATCCTATGGTCCAATTACTTATCGGATCATGCTTCCGATACAATTTCATGAATGTTGACACCCACATTGCCAGGGTTTCTTCAAAATGAGTTTGTGGCACTTTAGGCCCCACGGGAACCTGTTCCAGGATGACCGGTCCGTTGTCAAACCATCCTAAGGTCCAATTACTTATCGGATCATGCTTCCGATACAATTTCATGAATTTTGATACTCATATTACCAGGGTTTCTTCAAAATGAGTTTGTGGCCACTTTAGGCCCCACATGAACCTGTTCCCGGATGACCGGTCCGTTGTCAAACCATCCTAAGGTCCAATTACTTATCGGATCATGCTTCCGATACAATTTCATGAATTTAGATACCCACATTGCCAGGGTTTCTTCAGAATAAGTTTGTGGCCACTTTAGGCCCGACGGGAACCTGTTTCCGGAATAACCGTTCCGGGATTTAATCATAAGATAATCCTGTAACGCAGTTAAGTTATATTCTTTAAATTTCCAACGAAGTTTATTAGTCATGACGCAAGAAATCTTCATTTGGTTGAATATATATCTTCAATTTACACATACTTTGGGACTTGGCCCAGTTAATCCGGAATTCCGGTTACCAGGTAATCCGAATCGGTTCTCGGTAACATGTATCGAATAGCGGGTGAGTTCCTGCATCCGTAGCAACCAAAATCATCAAAATCGGTGAAAAACTGACAATGTTATGATCATTTTAAGTCCGTGGGTACCAGGGTACCCTGTCGGTAACGTAAGGGTGTTTTTTTTTGTCGGTAACAAAAGGGTTAAAAACAACCATTACGAACGACATAGAAGATAATACGACTCGATACAATCGGCAAAGACCTAGGCGACGAATACAGGATCACGATTGCAAGCTTGGAACATGGAACTGCAAGTCGCTAGGTTTCGCAGGTTGCGACAGGATGATCTACGATGAATTACATCCCCGCAACTTCGACGCCGTGGCGCTGCAGGAGATTTGCTGGACAGGACAGAAAGTGTGGAAAAGCGGGCATCGAGCGGCTTCCTTCTACCAAAGCTGTGGCACTACCAACGAGCTGGGAACAGGCTTCATAGTGCTGGGAAAGATGCGCCAACGTGGGATTGGATGGCAGTCAATCAACGCAAGGATTGAAGGCCGTTTATTCAACTATAGCATCATCAACGTGCACTGCCCACACGAAGGGAGACCCGACGACGAGAAAGAAGCGTTCTACGCACAGCTGCAGCAGACATAAGATGGATGCCCGCTACGGGACGTCAAAATCGTCATCGGTGACATGAACGCACAGGTGGAAAAGGAGGAAATGGTCATCGGACCGGATAGTCTGCACACCGTATCGAATGACAACGGCCAACGATGCATAAACTTCGCAGCCTCCCGCGGAATGGTAGTCCAAAGCACCTTCTTTCCCCGCAAAAATATCCACAAGGCCACATGGAGATCACCTAACCAAGAAACGGAAAACCAAATCGACCACGTTCTAATCGACGGTAAATTCTTCTCCGACATCACGAACGTCCGCACTTACCGCAGTGCGAATATTGAATCCGACCACTACCTCGTTGCAGTGTGCCTGCGCTCAAAACTCTCGACGGTGTACAACACGCGTCAAGGTCGGAGGTTATCGTGAGGTTATCCAAAGGTGGCGGCAGTACTACGAAGAACACCAGAATGGGGATGGCTAGAGCGCTACACTGGGTCATTACCAAGATTTGGGAGGAGGAAGTTTTGCCGCAGGAGTGGATGGACGGTGTCGTGTGTCCCATCTACAAAAAGGGCGATAAGCTGGATTGTAACAACTACCGCGCAATCACATTGCTGAACGCCGCCTACAAGGTACTCTTCCAAATTTTATGCCGCCGACTAACACCAATTGCAAGGGATTTCGTGGGGCAGTACCAGGCGGGTTTTATGGGCGAACGCTCCACCACGGACCAGGTGTTCGCCACTCACCAAGTACTGCAGAAATGCCGCGAATACAACTTGCCCACACATCATCTATTTATCGACTTCAAAGCCGCGTATTATACAATCGATCGGGACCAGCTATGGCAGCTAATGCACGAACACGGATTTCCGGATAAACTCACACGGTTGATCAAAGCGACGATGGATCGGGTGATGTGCGTAGTTCGAGTTTCAGGGGCATTCTCGAGTCCCTTCGAAACTCGCAGAGGGTTATGGCAAAGTGATGGTCTTTCGTGTCTGCTATTTAACATCGCTTTGGAAGGGGTAATACGAAGAGTAGGGATTAACACGAGTGGTATAATTTTCAATAAGTCCGTCCAGCTATTTGGCTTCGCCGACGACATAGATATTATGGCACGTAACTTTGAGAAGATAGAGGAAGCCTACATCAGACTGAAGAGGGAAGCCAAGCGGATCGGACTAGTCATCAACACGTTCAAGACAAAGTACATGATAGGAAGAGGCTCAAGAGAAGACAATGTGAGCCACTTACCGCGAGTTTGCATTGGTGGTGACGAAATCGTGGTGGTTGAAGAATGTGTGTACTTGGGCTCCCTGGTGACAGCCGAAAATGATACCAGCAGAGAAATTCGGAGACGCATAGTGGCTGGAAATTGTACATACTTTGGACTCTGCAAGGCGCTCCGATCGAATAGAGTTCGCCGCCGTACCAAACTAACAATCAACAAAACGCTCATTAGACCGGTAGTCCTCTACGGACACGAGACCTGGACGATGCTCGTGGAGGACCAACGCGCACTTGGAGTTTTCGAAAGGAAAGTGCTGAGTAACATCTCTGGTGGGGTGCAGATGGTGGACGGTACGTGGAGGAGGCGAATGAACCACGAGTTGCATCAGCTGTTGGGAGAACCATCCATCGTTCACACCGCGAAAATCGGACGACTGCGGTGGGCCGGGTACGTAGCCAGAATGTCGGACAGCAACCCGGTGAAAATGGTTCTCAACAACGATCCGACGGGCACAAGAAGGCGAGGTGCGCAGCGGGCAAGGTGGATCGATCAGGTGGAAGATGACTTGCGGACCCTCCGTAGACTGCGTGGTTGGCGACGTGTAGCTATGGACCGAGCCGAATGGAGAAGGCTCTTATATACCGCACAGGCCACTTCGGCCTCAGTCTAAATAAATAATAATAATAATATGGTATGTCCCTTTCGGTCGTATTTCGTTTTACAAACTAATCGTTGGTTTTTACTTTTTTGTAAAAGTTTAAATTCATACTAATGGCATCCGAATACCTATACATGGACCCAACTATTGATATTTTTTGTCAATTTAAACATTTTTGATGTGTGACGACTGACGACTACAACTTTTTTTCACAAACTGTTGAGATGTTAAAAACATGTTAAAACTTGACCAACCTTTCCTCTTCCATGCAAAACGCCTTTTGGGTATTCCGTGATATTAACCGTTTTTGAGATGGCCATAACAAAATTATGTTTGTTAGGCGAAAATAGTGTCAAAATAATAAATATAAAAGTGGGAAAACCGAAATTTTTCACCTTTTTAATGAAACATCTAACATTTCGGCGAGGCAAAACGCCCTAGTGAGACTAATCTTTAATGTACTATGCGTCTCCACGCACTGTTCATACCAAAATTTCTGATTCGCAAACGCGTGATGCCTTGTTCCCAAACAGCTGCCAATTAACAGGCGTTTTGCCCCATGAGTTTTCCGGCAACGAAATTTCACCACTTTTTGTAAATGTGAATATTATGTGAACGTTATTGAGTTTAACTACTATTTAAAGATGGCATTACCTAGCTAGATTGCTTAATTGTTTCATGAGGTAAAACACCCATTCAATCGTTACAGCTAAGACATTGAAGCAATCTTTACTTAGTTAGGGCGTACTGCCACCCCCCTCCCCTAAGTGTTAAGGTTGTAATAAGTATCTGTGAAGATTACAAAATGGTGGAATTAAAGGGAACAGTACTAACTCGTTTTATGACAAATAACTATGTTCTAATACGAATTTATGTACATATTTGAAATATGCGTTCCATTCAAATTTATTACTTAACAAACGATGGATAACAAAGATCGATTCGAGAGTACATTGCTCAATGCCAATTGCACTTCAGCGTTCGAATCAATAATAGGCACTCGAAAACATTTATTCAACAATGTAGCCCTATCCACAGCAACACAAATTATAGAATCAATTCCATCTGACACAATCCCGAGAAACGCAACCATGCATTTTGGATTAGCAACATTGCCGAGTCATATAATCTCCTGCTTTCAATATTATCATCTACCGACAAAGGGTAGCAAATCAGTTGAAAGCCATTTTCAATTTCAAAGCCCCACGCTTTGTTCGAGTTCGCTGAATCGTACATAATGAAGACAAATTCTCGCCCGGTGCGGGCCCGTAAATCAAAAACGATTCAGTCCCCGGTTCCGTTGTCGAATATAATGTTTAATTTCATTAATGCTAATGAGTGTTTACGATCCAATCAATGATTGATCGACCGTACACCTATTCAATGAGCGATAAATACCTTCTCGGTGCTGACGGCGGCCTATCCTCTGCACAATATAAAATCCCCTTCTCTTTGGCACCAACTTTGCTACATAATTAATTGGTGAGGTGATATCCTTTCACCTGGATGGCGCAGGTATAGGATCTGAGCTCCATTATCAAGGTCTGATCCGAACGATGCTGACCATAATGTTCCACCGTGCTTCTATGTTTCGGCTGCAAATTGGCTCTTTCCAAACGAATCGCACACCAATTAGTAAGTTAGTGCGATTTGGCCTCCGGAAATGCTGACATTTTTACGCCTTTAAGTGACTTGTATGGTAGTGCTGTCAGGCTCTCGTTTCATGATAGATTAGTGGAAATCAGTTGGTTAATTTCAATGTTTTGCCCCGCAGAAATCAAGATTTCTTCTATTCGAAGGATGCCTGTAATTTGATTCCCACTACTGCTGTACATAAGACGATAGACATCCCGATAGATACCGGTTCAACTGGAGAGCGTAGTCCTCCCGGGGCCAATTTGATAGTGAAACCAATAATGAAATCCCCGACAATCTCGGCTAGTTAGCCTCGAGGAGACAGGATTGACAGCCGAGCAAGCATCTCCACTCGAACCCAACCAAGAGGGAACCGAAGGGATTCGTTATTTTTGCTCGTTTCCAGTTGCTGACTACTTTAGCCTCCATCGCTTCCCGTGCCGGTTCGGTTGCTAAATCAGTGAGGGCTCGAGTATGCCTTTTCCTTATCTGATTATGTCCTGACACTGACAGACCGGGATGTCCCGTTGTTAGCTGCTGCCGGACCGGACCGAAGAAGCTGCGAGCAAGTCGACCGTTTGCAACCCTCCAGAGTGAGGAAGATTGTACGGTATAATTAAATTCTGGCTCGTAAGTAGCTTAAATTGGCTTATAATTAAAAATTAATAACGGCGCACCGAGAAGCTAGTGGCGATCTGCCAGCGCTAGTGGCTTCCACTACTGGTCGCGTCACGCTGTGCAGTGTCGGTCAGCGAAATGGGCTTTGATGGAGGGAGTTACGCTTTTCAATCCTTTATGGTAGTTTTGGCTGAAACCGTTGGTTTCAGTGTTCTTTTTCTCGTTAGCAATTAGTGCATGTTTTATTTTTTTAGAAGCAGTGGATGAACTATACAAAATGGCGAATTCTTTTACTCGAATAACTTTCTTCCAAAAGCACTTTATAACTGCAACCAGCAAAAAAATTGAACAACTTTCCAAGCTGGTTTATAACTTGATTACTGCTAGCTCAGATAGCGGTAAAAGCAACCTTCAAACCATTGCCAAACAGCTGTAATTCACGAACAATTTATGCAAATTGGGAAAGCAAACTATCCTACTTGAAAGGGTATGTTGCTTCATGTACACTAGTCAGAGCAGCAAAAAAGAAGCTTTCTTTTGATTCGAACTCCTTTCATGCCTCACAAAAGAAACAATGCTGTATCGTGTGAAAAGCTTCGATAAATACGAGTAAGAGTTTAACATGGAATACAGGGAATGTCTACTAGTTGTTAACCCCCAAGTTTTCGTATCAGCTATAAATCAGCTCATATCGATGAATTGTGAACTCGACTTATTTTCCTTAGTTTAAGGAATAATGCGAATGAAGCATGTAAATCGAAGTGAAGTTCAAAATAGGCATAAAACCAAACCCTTGTAAGCACATAATTCAACCGGGGGTGGCTATAATAAGCATACTTGCTACATTATTTTGAAACACACGCAAGAGAATCTTATGTTTTGCTTTAATGGGATAATGAAATACTCTCGCGTGTTCCTTCTCCATAGCATGTTGCTCAGATCTATAACTCAAAAACTTAGAATCGAGTCCTTCAAAGTAACGATTTGTTACGAGACTCAATCATGCCGAACGATTGAAATTAATCATAGCTTTTCTTGAAAGATGTATAATTATCAATGTTCCTTCACTTTCTTTTATTCTTAGAATGCAATTAAATAAATGAACAGAGATGATTAAACAGAAAACTTGGCAATTCAATTAAGATGAAGTGCTTTACTTCGTTCATTCGTTCATGGCAAGAGCTAGGTCGCAGATTGAAGCGTAATGGTCCAGTTCTTAAAGAAGGCTCGAAAACCAGTTTGCCGAATGTACGGACTGCTAAAAGGCCTCTAAGTTCCTGGAAGGTTCCCCAGTTCGAGACGGTCTGTCAACGGATATAAGGAGCTAATGAGCGGGTATGAACCCACCAGTCTAACCCACAGGTTTCACTATCTGTCCTCTCTAGGCGTTCCGCGCTAAGATTTCATGATGAAAAGGGCACGGGCTACATTCACCAACATCTCGGGTTCAATTTCACACCGAAATCTCCAATTGTCGGGCAAGGGTTCGTTAATTCTCGTTCTTACTTGCCTATTCGTGCGTTTAATGACCGTACTCAATTCAATTACCTACATCTTAGTCGAACTGCTCGGCAAATTCAACCTTCATCCGATTCGTTCCTTTTCGTCACATGTCTTTTTTCTCACATATTGAGGAGTGTTTCATTTCATGGCTAGAGAATGTAAGATGTTAACATGAAAGATAACAATAATGTTAATAATTGTACAATAAGCACGTGGCACTTTATACAATGCTTTGCCATGTTATATGTATTTATAAAATTGACGACGGACAGCAATGGACGTTTACCGTAATAAACAGATATTTCATACCATCTCCAACTATTTTTGAATCTTAATGGAACAGAATAATCCACCTAGCGTTGGTGAAGCCTTTCTCGCACATAGGAAAGGTCGTTTCGTCGAAACTGTTTCGGCCGACTGGATTGTTTTACCGAACAGGTCTTTTGGACGAGAATGCCGAAAATGTGCATGAGCATGACCATGATGACCGTGCATATCGTAGTTGCTACTCCGTGATCGACCAGAACAATCGCAATTGCACAGGGAACCAATGGATGGAAGCATGGGATTTGCTTACCAACTTCAATGTGCACAGTCCGAGAAGCTCTAGTATTTTGGATGGTCGATAACGGCGCTGGCCACGTCCTCACGGTCATCAGGGATGGGAAGGAATTGATGATGCAGTTACTCGCCCACTGCAAGCCGAGAACACCTCTGCACTCGCCACGAGTTCCTGCGGAATTTTATTGGATTCTGGGGGTTAGGTTTTATGGCAGAGGTTCGTCTTGGTTAACGGGTTGCCAATGTGATAGTAATGAAAGGGTGGTGTATATTCTAATTGGATGCCGAAACGAGCTTTTTTTCCTCATTTCGAATTCTAACAGTTACCTGCTAGAATTAATCAAGTTGTTAGTATAGGGATAGAAGATGGAAACGGTATGATAGTCCATTTCCAGTTCTAGCGATTGCTAGAACATGAGAAATATATGAAAAGATACAAAGTAGGAGGAATTCAACGGGCCTGGGATTGAACCCACGACCTCCTGCATTATGACCGCACAATTCGTAGTTGCTACTCCGTGATTGACTGAACTTGCGAAATTGTACAGAGAACACACAATGAATGGGGCTTGGGATTAGCTACCCATTCTCAATGTACACGTTTCGAAAGCTCAAATATTCAAAGTCGATAACAGCGCCGGCCACGTCCGTACGGTCATATAGGAATGGAAGGATTGTTAGTCCGACTCTCGTTGCTACTAGAGACCTCTGCCTCTCCACGATTGTCTTGGGATAAGATATCGTTTTAGTTACAAAGGATAGTTTATCTGGATTCACTTTGGTAAGCGATGCTATCTATGGGATGGGAAATAACACTAATACGTTAAAAGTTAAAACATACACGCCCGGTGGCATATGAAAACTGAGGAGATTCGCGTTTTCTACGACCGCACGGAAGCGCAGCACTCTGTACTCACTTGCTCGATGGCTACAGCAAACTATTGAAAAACGCGCTTTTTTTTTCGACCGCGCGCGACATGCGCATGAGCCACCAAACACAAGATAGATATTTTTTCTTTCCCGACGACTAAAACACGCACTGTACTTACTTGTTCGATGGCTACTCTTATTACCGGCCGCGCAATGCAGAACACAATATTTCGGTCGATCGCGCGATCGTTCTGCTGTCCGAAACAAGATAAATCACGCACTGAACAACTTTATTACCGGCCGCGCAATGCGAAACACAATATTCGGGCCGATCGTTCTGCTGTCCGAAACAAGAGAAATCACGCACGGAACTCCGTCATTTCGCCAAACAGGTCATATGGCCAAAAATGTCGTTTGGCCGAAAAGGGGAATTGGGCGAAAAGGTCAAATGAAAAGTGAGGAATGAGAAAAGCGAAATTCGCTCTCATCACTTTTCACACTGAGCAATGAGGAATGAAGAGTTAGAAGTGAGAATTGAGACGTCTCACTTCTCAATCATCATTTCTCACTTCTTACTGTGAGAAGGTAGAAATGAATAGCAAGAAGAGATTACTGAGGAGAGTGAGAAGTAAGAAGTAAGAAATGAAGAGTGAGAAGGGAGGAGTGAAACGTCTCACTTCTCACTCATTATTTCTTACTTCTCACCGCAAAAAGTGAGAAATGATGAATGGGAAAGGTGGCGTCTCACTTGTCATTTCGCTCTTCTCACTTCTCACAGTGAGAAAAAAGTAGTGAGAAGTAAGATTTTTTCACTCATCATTTCTAACTTCTAATTTCACAGTGAAAAGTGAGAAATAAGAAGTGAGAAGTGCTTTAAATTGCTTTCACTTTGAGTGGGGAGACGTGTTACTTCTCATTTCGCATTACTCACTTTTCACCGTAAAAAGTGAGGCATGAGGAGTGAGAAATAAGAAGTTAGGCATTATACTTCTCATTTCTCAGTTCCCATTTCGAACTTCTCCGTTTTCACAGTGAGAAATGAGGAATGAGGAATTGAGGAATGAGAGGTGAGACATCCTACCAGTACTGGTAGTTTTCGTAACCGTCATGGGAAAGCGATAACACATGCATTTTCATTTTCAAGAGACCAAATTAAAATGTAACGGGCACCCAGTCATCTGTCAGATTACAAGCGCTCATGATGGGAATGTTTACATTGTTTCGAAACTACCGAAACTACGAAACTACTAGTACTGCAACCTACTTCTTATTTCTCACTCTTCATTTCCCATTTCTCACCTCTCACTGTGAAAGGATGATAGATTCCACTATTTCTGCCAAGTCACATTTATTTGCGTTCATTTGGTTAAACTATCTGTAAAAAAATCCCTTTTGATTTTTTTTTCTAAGTGGGACCCTTGAAGGGGCCTTGATGTACGAATGAAATAGTGGTAACTTGGCTTAGAAACCTCGCAGTTAACTACTGTGGAAGTGCTTAATGAACTGCTTTATGAACAAGTGCTTAATGGGGAATGTAATGCCATTGGAGAAGAAGACCCTTCCCAAGTAACATTTTAAGTTTTAAAACGCTCTTGAAGACCATAATTTACTCTTCAAGAGTGTTATCAAACCAGCATAAACTCAAAATGTAACTAGGGTTGACAAAAAAAAACAAGGTTATTTAAATAACTTCGGAACGCAATGGCCGATCAGGTCTATTTTTAATAACGAATTCCATAAAGCTTGATCAACAAAACCCAAACTGACTATAAAGTGCGTCAAGATGAAGTGTTGCCTGCTTAGTTATTGTTTACTTAACTTACTTTACTTAACTTTGGTACTTCTAGTGGGCAGGGATTGAATTCAAAGCAAAAGGAAAAAAATCACACTTATTCTTTCTCTATACACTCACGATATGTAGCATACCGTTATTCGCAAGTTGTGATGCTATAATGCTATCACTGGTGCTGATGATTAGAAAATATAAATTGTAGAACCAAGAGAAAATTCCTAAAGCCCAAGGTGTAAAGCTGTTAGGCTAGAAGTTTGAGCAGTCGCATGCCCAGTTTTATTGTAATTGGTGTTATGACCCATGCTCTTATGACCCATTTTGTCCCCTAAATACGCCCCTGGCCGTCACATTTATTATCTGAACTGCAAATAGACTTCTCTGAACTCCTTATGTGTTCATTAAATTTGAGCAGCGGCATGCTTAGCTTCATTGTAATTGGTGCTATGGCCTCTACTGTCCCCATTTTGACCCCTAAATCCGGCCCTGGTAAGAATTTCAGAAGGTCAATGTTAATTGAAAATTAAATTTTTGAAACTCCTGATTTGTAAAGTTTGAGCAGCCACATGCCCATTTCTGCGAATATATTTCATTGTAATTGATTTTGTAGCCTATACTCTGCCATTGTGGACCCTGAATCCGGCCACGAATGCAGTCAATCCTTAAAATCTTTAAAAATATATTTTTGAGATAGTTTGATGTAAAGAGGCTGCACTCATAACAAAGAGATGAAATGTCAAAATTGGAACAGCGCATTTGCTGTCAAATCGGTTGTTCCAATCGAGCACAAGGTTGTTATAGGTAGGAGTATTGCGTATCTTTGTTTTTAATCCAGGCTTGTTAGTTTGATGATTGATTTGATAAATTCCGAGCGTGAACACGTCCAGAACATTGATGTTCGTATAACAGGAAAAACTACCCCTGCGCACACTTCATTTCATTTATTTAGTTAACATCTAAACAGATAACACTGAATCAACAATTTGACGCCACAATGCACGGTTCGAGGCCGCATCTCTCCATCCTCAGATACGCCCCACGCTCGCCAAGTCGTTCTGCACCTGGTCTGCCCATCTCGCTCGCTGCGCTCCACGCCGTCTCGTACCTGCCGGATCGGAAGCGAACACCATCTTTGCAGGGTTGCTGTCCGGCATTCTTGCAACATGTCCTGCCCATCGTACCCTTCCGGCTTTAGCTACCTTCTGGATACTGGGTTCGCCGTAGAGTTGGGCGAGCTCATGGTTCATTCTTCGCCGCCACACACCGTCTTCTTGCACACCGCCAAAGATGGTCCTAAGCACCCGTCTCTCGAATACTCCGAGTGCTTGCAAGTCCTCCTCGAGCATTGTCCATGTTTCATGTCCGTAGAGGACAACCGGTCTTATAAGCGTCTTGTACATGACACATTTGGTGCGGTGGCGAATTTTTTTCGACCGCAGTTTCTTCTGGAGCCCGTAATAGGCCCGACTTTCACAGATGATGCGCCTTCGTATTTCACGATTAACGTTGTTGTCAGCCGTTAGCAAGGATCCGAGGTAGACGAATTCCTCGACCACCTCGAAGGTATCCCCGTCTATCGTAACACTGCTTCCCAGGCGGGCCCTGTCGCGCTCGGTTCCGCCCACAAGCATGTACTTTGTCTTTGACGCATTCACCACCAGTCCAACTTTTGTTGCTTCACGTTTCAGGCAGGTGTACAGTTCTGCCACCTTTGCAAATGTTCGGCCTACAATGTCCATGTCATCCGCGAAGCAAATAAATTGACTGGATCTGTTGAAAATCGTACCCCGGCTGTTACACCCGGCTCTCCGCATGACACCTTCTAGCACAATGTTGAACAACAGGCACGAAAGTCCATCACCTTGTCTTAGTCCCCGGCGCGATTCGAACGAACTGGAGTGTTCGCCCGAAATCTTCACACAGTTTTGCACACCATCCACCGTTGCTTTGATCAGTCTGGTAAGCTTTCCAGGGAAGCTGTTCTCGTCCATAATTTTCCACGCGGTCTATATTGTCGTATGTCGCCTTGAAATCAACGAACAGATGGTGCGTTGGGACCAGGTATTCACGGCATTTTTGAAGGATTTGCCGTACAGTAAAGATCTGGTCCGTTGTCGAGCGGCCGTCAACGAAGCCGGCTTGATAACTTCCCACGAACTCGTTCACTAATGGTGACAGACGACGGAAGATGATCTGGGATATCACTTTGTAGGCGGCATTAAGGATGGTGATCGCTCGAAAGTTCTCACACTCCAGTTTGTCGCCTTTCTTGTAGATGGGGCATATAACCCCTTCCTTCCACTCCTCCGGTAGCTGTTCGGTTTCCCAGATTCTGACTATCAGTTTGTGCAGGCAAGTGGCCAGCTTTTCCGGGCCCATCTTGATGAGCTCAGCTCCGATACCATCCTTACCAGCTGCTTTATTGGTCTTTAGCTGTTGAATGGCATCCTTAACTTCCCTCAAGGTGGGGGCTGGTTGGCTTCCATCGTCCGCTGAACTGACGTAGTCATCTCCTCCGCTGCCTTGACTTTCACTGCCTGTACTCTCAGCGCCATTCAGATGTTCCTCGTAGTGCTGCTTCCACCTTTCGATCACCACACGTTCGTCCGTCAAGATGCTCCCATCCTTATCCCGGCACATTTCGGCTCGCGGCACGAAGCCTTTGCGGGATGCGTTGAGCTTCTGATAGAACTTGCGTGTATCTTGAGAACGGCACAGCTGTTCCATCTCCTCGCACTCCGCTTCTTCCAGGCGGCGTTTCTTCTCCTGAAAAGGCGGGTCTGCTGTCTCCGCTTCCGTCTATAACGTTCCACGTTCTGCCGGGTACCTTGCTGCAGCGCGACCGCCCGCGCTGCGTCCTTCTCCTCCAGAATCTGTCTGCACTCTTCGTCGAACCAATCGTTCCGTCGACTTCGACCCATATACCCGACGTTGTTCTCCGCTGCGTCGTTAATGGCTGCTTTAACTGTACTCCAGCAGTCCTCAAGAGGGGCCCCATCGAGCTCACCCTCTTCCGGCAACGCTGCCTCGAGATGCTGCGCGTATGCAGTGGCGACATCAGGTTGCTTCAGTCGCTCTAGGTCGTACCGCGGCGGTCGTCGGTACCGAACATTGTTGATGACGGATAGTTTTGGGCGCAGTTTAACCATCACCAGATAGTGGTCAGAGTCGATGTTAGCGCCACGATATGTCCTGACGTCGATAATGTCGGAAAAGTGCCGTCCATCAATCAGAACGTGGTCGATTTGTGATTCTGTCTGCAGTGGTGATCTCCAGGTGTACCGATACGGGAGGCTGTGTTGGAAGTAGGTGCTACGAATGGCCATATTCTTGGAGGCGGCGAAATCAATTAGTCGTAGGCCGTTTTCGTTCGTCAGCCGGTGAGCGCTGAACTTTCCAATAGTCGGTCTGAACTCCTCCTCTTGGCCAACCTGAGCGTTCAAATCTCCTATGATGATTTTGACGTCGTGGCTTGGGCAGCTGTCGTACTCACGTTCCAGCTGCGCGTAGAATGCGTCCTTATCATCATCAGTGCTTCCGGAGTGTGGGCTATGGACGTTGATTATGCTGAAGTTGAAGAACCGGCCTTTGATCCTCAACCTGCACATTCTTTCATTGATCGGCCACCACCCGATCACGCGCCTCTGCATATCGCCCATCACTATGAAAGCTGTTCCCAGCTCATGTGTGTTGCCGCAGCTCTGGTAGATGGTATGATTACCTCTAAACGTTCGCACCATTGATCCCTTCCAACAAACCTCCTGCAGCGCTACGATGCCGAATCCACGGTCCTTGAGCACATCGGCGAGTATGCGTGTGCTCCCGATGAAGTTGAGAGATTTGCAGTTCCACGAACCGAGTTTCCAATCGCTAGTCCCTTTTCGTCGCAGTGGTCTTCGCCGATGGTTCCGGTCCGTACTCTCTTGTTGATTGTTCGTTGCTTATGATTTTTAAAGGCTGGCTTGCAGGGCCTGACACCAAACCCCCTAAATTTCCGGAGAACCATTCCTTCTTATTCCCGGTGGACCATGGTGCACAGTTTCACTTAGAGTCCCTCGCTGGCACTCGGACGATGATCAGCCGCCCCTAACATGGAGAACAGACGCTGTTGTGAGCCGATCCTGACATGGAGAACAGACGCTCAATGAGATTTGCACCTCCGGAGAGGAGCAAACCCCCCTTCCCTGTCAGCATACGACCATAGTTCCCACCGGGGTTGGTTACCCGATCTTCCCTAAGGTTGCTCGTATCCCGGCCAGCACCGCGGGGAGGTAGGGATAGGAGTTGCTGGGTAAGAGGCTAAGGACCGCGAGATGGGGTCTATTTTATTCCTTCAGGTACGCGAAGTACCAATGGTACGCTTTACCCAGCATTTGCCGTGCCACACTGCATTTGCCGTGCCCCCAGCATTTGCCGTGCCCTGCGCACACTTATTTTTAGCAATAACTTGGAACTGAACAGGAATGTAAGGGAAATTTAAATGGGTACTAGATCCAAAAAAGCTCGTTGCTATGAAAAACGACAACAAAACAAATGTCGTTTGCTGTCGTTGATATGTTTGTTATTGTCCAAAGCTGGTCTAGTAGCCTAAAAATTTGAACATATCGACATAAGGAGAGTGAATCCTGAACAAAATGTGATCAGAACACATCGAGATAGAGTGATATTGAGATAGGGAGGTTATCAAAATGTAGATGTATGTAGATTGAAGGGACTGAGGAAACCATCGACATAGGGAGAGATATCGATATATAGAACATCGAGCTGTAGAGAGTCGACTGTAGGGGGAGAAAAATTGATTTTCGCTCAAAATTTCGGTTTTAAGCTTCACATATATAGCGATGAATACCGGATTTAACTTTACAGCATGTCGACACGCAAGCACTCGTATGCAAGAAGTTATTATTATTATTATCGTCTTTGTTTAAGATGTTTTCAGCCCTTGGCTGGCTCACCTCTGACGCAAAAAGTGCTGCGGCGTTCACGCGAACTTAAATTTGTGTACAGCGGTTCCATCAAAACTCTTCTTCGGCGGTCTCTAAGTTGAGTGATTCAAATTTCTCAGCCGATAAAGACAGCTAGTGAAGAAGTGAAGTAAGTAAGTAAGTTGCAATTTGGAATTTGGACTTCGTTTATCCGTGGTTGAGAGTAGATCTCGAGTGATTTCGATACCGATCTCAGGAACGAAAGCCCGCGTCAACATGGGTTTTTATTTGGATCTCGCTGGATGAGCCGTACGCCATCGACATTTTCGTGCCCAAACCGAAACGTTTTACGGTATCGGAGATCGAAAGCCACGTGTCCACCCAATCACACCTGAACGGCATTGGAAAAACGTCCATAGCGAAGCCAACTTGTCGGAGGGGATCCCCGAACCTCGAAGCATTGTGACCATCCAGAGTACAATCACGCAAAGTCCAATAGAAGCGGAAAGTCTCGTCGCTCACTTACCGACGGTCGAGGAATATCCACCGGTGTTTGCCATTCCGGTGAAACCATCCATTCATCGCTGACAGAGTACAGAAGTTCACGCCACGTGTCTGTCGTTGAGTGCATCCACGATAGACTATCAGTAAGACCACTGTCGGAGTAACTGTCCTAGGTCGCTCGTCGATTGGTGGAGATCACCACATCCGTCGAGGGATCCAACGAAAGTTCGCCTTAAGTAAAAGGAAAATCAGGTTAGCTAGAATAAGCACACAGTAAGGGAACACTAGAAGACACACACCTATTAGCAAATGCATCACACGTCCCGGGACCACTCACCCATTATCCGCCCAAATACATGGTACACTCGTGGGAATCCCTCGAATTTGAGTTACTCACCGAATGGTTCATTTCAATTGAACGGTTTTGAACTTAGCTTAATAATTTAGATTTTAATTTGAATCTTTCTGAAAATTTTTGGTTACCCATTCGCTTTTGAAAATTTAGGTCATCTCCCGGTGGGATCGCTAAATAAGGATTGGTGTTTGAGCAACCATATTTTTTTTTCGTACAGCTGTATAAAGCAAGTTTAATTGCATCATCGGTACCAGTCCCCCCTGCGTTTGGAGCTTTGTAAAAGAAATTTGCCATGGGGTATAGCCTCAAGGATCAGTTATTTATCATGACAGCTTGCGACAAATGTCTCTCACTGTATGCTATTGACGATTGAAGGTTGCATGAAGAAGAAGAAGTCGAAGGATGATATTTGAAAAATATTGCACGGGGAAGCATACGGGAAGTTTTTTAAAACTCTTCTCAAAAATTCTAGGAGCAATTTAATTAAAAACGGTTAGCAGTACGGGGTTGGATTTTCCTTCTACTGCATAATAAACGCAATTTTTCAAATTCAAATTTTATTTTATGATATCATACTTGATACACAGTATTAGAATAGTCCAACCCCGTACTGCTTTCCGTTTTTAATTGAATCGCTTCTAGAATTTTTGAGAAGAGTTAAAAAAACCCTGATTAATCCACCTAGCGGTGATGGTGCCTTTCTCGTGCATTAAAAAAATAGTATTTTGGCCATTACTCTTGAGCCCATAGTCTGATCTGGCCCGTTTTCAATAGGAAACAATGGGAGAGTATTCTGCGTCGAATGCAACTTGTTGCGAATAAATCGGTTGAAGATAAGTGCCTGAAAAATGAGTGACATTTTTTTACTAAATTTTTCTATAAAAAGGTGGTATTTTGGCCATAACTTCCGAGCCCATAGTCCGATCTGACCAATTTTCAATAGGAAACAATGGTAGAGTATCCTGCGTCGAATGCGAATTGCGAGTAAATCGGTTAAGGATAAGTGCCTGAAAAATGAGTGACATTTTTTTACTCAATTTTTCTTTAAAAAACCCAGATTAATCCACCTAGCAGTGATGATGCCTTTCTCGTGCATTATAAAATATATTGAAAAAATCACATTAGAAAGGTCAAAAAAGCTCTTTGGGGGAATAGATCACATTTTTTCGATCATTTTTAATATTTTTGCCTTGCCACCATTCAAAAAAAATGTTCTTTGAATTTTCAAGGGGACCTTTGGGGAAAAACAATGATTTTTCAATAATTCCGAAAAGCAATGATCGGGCCCATTTCCAATAGCAAACAATTCCCCGTCGAATGCAACTTGTTGCGAGTAAATCGGATAATTCTAAGTTCTAAAAAGTGTGCCTACAAAATTTGTACACATACACAAAAAAAACAGACATCACCTCAGTTTGTCGAGCTGAGTCGATCGGTATATAACACTATGGGTCTCCGGGCCTTCTGTCAAGTTTTTTTAGCAATCATATAGCCTTTCGGTACAACTTTGTTGTACGAGAAAGGAAAAAATGCATATGTTACAAATATGCGATCGTGCGATAGTACAATGATTAGCGATAGTAAATACAATGATTAGCGCAACGGCGCGTTTTGAAAAATACATATGGATTAAAATTCGATATGTTTCCAACTTTCCTGATTCCCACGTAGTGTTTTTTTCACCAATGTAATATTAAAGTTCAATAATACTAGTTGTATGTCATACATTGATTTTGCATCCCTTTGTGTAATAATTGTACAAGTACATTTGTGAAAATGAAACCAACAATTCACATAAATATAAATGAAAAAAGCCGCATAATATGGAAATAAGGAGGTGTATGAAATCACCCATATGCCCAAACTACATCATCATTCCACCCAAACCAACCAAACCACCCAAACCAAAAAGCAGTGGCCGTGTTGATGCGAGCGGATGAAGTCATCGGCTTCGGGTCTCTAGCGCGTGTGTGTTCGTCCATTAGTTTTCGTGTTCCACATTTGAAGCGTTGGAAAACTTTGCTTGAGAGGTTAGCATCATCAATAAAGCACGAAAGAAGCAACACAAACATTCATGCTGTCAGTTATATACACGGTGCGAAATTCATTCACCGCATGCAGAAATGCTACACCCTTAATTTGTTTTACTCAATATTGTGCGGTTACTTGCTAAGTTTTTTTTAAACTTTATTAAAGTGTTATTTTAATCTCCAGATTATGTTCAACACCGTACTTGCTAAATGGACACGGTCGGTTAAAGTAGCTGTTCCTTAAATAGTTCGTTAAAGTAGTCGCTAGATTATTCGCTGTTGGTTTGAGCGAGACAGAGTATATGTCAAAAAAAATTAACCAGCAATCTGCGGTGTATTGTTCGAAATGAACGTTTATCAGCAATGGACTTTCTGCTGTACTATAGATCTCGCATAATTTATCAAAAGGACCTAAGTAACATTTTTTTCATGAATTAATTTGAGTACTGCAATCAACAGAACAACATGAAAGCTATTGATTGCAGTATTCAAATAAATTCATGAAAAAAATGTTACTTACGTCCTTTTGAAAAGTTAAGCGAGAATTCATGAAAAAAAATTACTTAGGTCCTTTTGAAAAGTTATGCGGGAAATGTAATAAAATGCGTAAAGCCAAAATAGAACTTTTTGGAACTTGCAAGTGTTCTGATTGTTTAAGTTGACTTTTGTAAATTTATTGGTCAATATTTAAGAAGTGCAGTTAAAAGAAAAGTGCATACTTAGTTTTTCAAATTTGATTCAGACTATCTTTTGAAAAGGGTCAAACTTGGTTTTACTGATTTTTTCAAATGTATATAATCGAAAACGACCCTTCCTGCAAAAAAGTGTTGTATGGGTGACTATCGCAAAATCAGTCAAACTTTCTAATAAAACTTTTGAAAACCTCTAAATAGAACCCTACACTAAAAAAATCAATTTAAAAAAATAAAAGTCGATTTGCAAAAAAACGCCCTTTTCGATTTGGACGAAATTTTGTCTCAAGATAGGTGATTATGTTCCCTACCAACCGTCCATACATCGCAAGCTGGGCACTTTGAAGGGAAAAAAATTTCTTACAAAAACTTTTTCTTGACGGAATTGATTTTTTCAGTGTCTTTAAGGGGTGGATTTAACATATGTATACATAATATACTCATATTAAGTATTCATGTACAGTCAGGCAGAGTACAATGTTTTGGTCGTAACTGGTCGCAACTAGAAATACTAGAATAAGAGATCGGCGAAGACGCCATCTTGGTTCCAATCGAACCGTCAAAAGTGGTTCCATTTCGACTTGTTTACTTTTTGCTTCCATAAGTTCAAGTGCTGCCAGTATCATTGTCATGATTTCATGCATTTTCATACGTTGCCATTTCGACAGTTTTTCACTCCGCCGGTCTCTGGTTATAGGGTGGCTAGTCGCAACTAAAGAAGCTAATAATGGAATATAATATTTTTTTTGAAGATATAAACCCCTTCTTAATATTACTCTTAATTTAAAAACAAACTATATTTAGTGACTAAATTAGACAATGTATCATAAAAATAGATTTGCTTGGGGTTCTATAACGATGGCTTTCATTGGTTTAATTTCAGATGAAAATACACTGAAAATAATTCCGACAAGAAAAAGTTTTTGTTAGAAAAACTTTTTTTCCTTAAGAGTGCCCAGCTTGCGATGTATGGACGGTTGGTAGGGAACATAATCACCTATCTTGAGACAAAATTTCATTTAAATAAAAAGGGCGTTTTTTCGCAAATCGATTTTAAAATTTTTAAACTGATTTTTTCAGTGTAGGGCTCAATTTGGATTGTTTCCGATATTTTCACTAGAAAGTTTGACTGATTTTGCGATGGTCACCCATACAACACTTTTTTGTGGGATGCGTCGTTTTTCTATTATATCCATTTGAAAATATTAGCAAAAAATTTCAGCTCTTTTCAAAGGATAGTCTAGATTAAATTTGGAAAAACATTTTTGTTTTCATTTTCGGATCATCTGGTGATTTTTCATTTCTCATTTTTCATTTCTTACTTCTTACTTTTCACTCCTCACTTCGCACTTCTCACGTCTCACTTTTCACTTCTCACTGCTCACATCGGCCCATAGGGAAAGAAATGGCAGAAATGATTATAATTCCCGTTTAACTTTTAAAAAGAACACATGTCACCTTTTTTCATGAATTAATTTGTGTACTGCAATCAATAGCTATTACATTGGTCTGTTGATCGCAATATTAAAATTCATTCATGAAAAAATGTTGCTTAGGCCATTTTGAAAAATAAACGAGAATTTTCAGTGTATACATGAAATCTTAAAATAGGTACTTTTTAACTCATTACTGGGTTTCTATGTTTCTTTGTGAAGTTTTTTCTTCCGTGTAAGCTGTGTATTCTATGCTGTCAGTGTGCCGGTTTCGAATAAATTGTGTCTTGGGAGAACATAACCTATAAAATCGATAGCTTATTTGTTACGAAATAATGATGTCTCATAACTCTTTGAATATTTACTATTTTTTGAGAAGTGCCATCATTATGAAACTCAATAGTGAACAAGAAGAAAACATTCCCCATCGAATGCAACTTGTTGTAGCAAAATCGATTCAGGTTTAGTACTAGAAAAATTGGCTAATGTTTCAATGTGCACACACATACGCACACACACACACACGGACAGACAGACATTTGCTCAGTTTGTCGAGCTGAATCGAATGGTATATATATACTATGGCTCTATAAAAAGTACGTTTTGGGAGTGAAATGAAAGCCTTTCTGGTACAACTTTGTTGTACGAGAAAGGCAAAAAGTGGTGTTTTGGCCATAACTTCCAAGCCCACTGTCCGATCTGACCAATTTTCAATAGGAATAAATGGTAGAGTATCCTGCGTCGAATGCAACTTGTTGCAAGTAAATCGGTTGAGGATAAGTACCATGTGAGTGACATTTTTTTAGAGCGAGTGCGCACAGACACACACATGCACACACACACACACACACACACACACAAGGAGCAAGGAGGAGGATGCAGAGAGCCCGCAGCGATGTAGAAAGAGAAGACCGCAGACCAGTGTTTAGGGCGGCCAAAGCCGCTCTTAAAAAGGAAATTAGGCTCAGTAAGGCAGCTTGCATGAAAGAGCTCTGCCACAATGCGAATGCAAACCCATGGGGGGATGCATACAGGGTCGCTATGGCTAAGATTAAAGGCCCAGCGATACCGCTAGAGAGGAGCCCAGAAAAACTCAAAGCAATTATTGAGGGACTGTTTCCGTATCACGAAGCACCAGTCTGGCCTCCCACACCTTATGGTGAGGCCAACACCAGCAGAGATGAAGCCCGTGTCACTAACCTCGAACTAGTTACGGCAGCAAAAAGCCTAAAAACTAATAAGGCTCCGGGACTAGATGGCATCCCCAATCTGGTCTTGAAAACGGCGATCCAGGTCAACCCGGACATGTTTCTGCACCACATTGCAGAATTGCATAGACGAAGGAAACTTTCCTGAGTGCTGGAAGCGGCAAAAGTTAGTACTGTTGCCGAAGCCGGGTAAGCCACCCGGAGATCCATCGGCCTACAGGCCTATTTGCCTGCTAGACACGGTCGGAAAACTCCTTGAGAGAGTCATCCTTAACAGACTGGCGATCCACACAGAAGGTGCAAACGGATTATCAAGCATGCAGTTCGGGTTTCGGAAGAGCAGGTCCACAGTTGACGCCATCCGGATAGTCGTCGAAGCAGCTGAAGCAGCCAAGAAGCAAAAAGAGGAGAGGAAACCGTTACTGCGCTGTGGTAACCTTAGACGTGAAAAATGCGTTCAACAGTGCCAGCTGGGAAGCAATAGCCAGCTCCCTACACAGAATGGGGGTTCCAGGGTACCTGTGCAGAATTCTGAAGAGTTACTTCGAGAATAGGACGTTGGTCTACGAAACACACGAAGGCCTGAAGAGAATAGGCATAACAGCGGGTGTTCCCCAAGGCTCCATTCTGGGGCCGACGTTGTGGAACGCGATGTACGATGGGCTGTTGCAGCTAACACTACCAAGAGGTGTGAAGATCGTTGGGTTTGCGGACGACGTGGCTCTCATGGTATTAGGTGAAACAATAGAAGAGGTAGAAGTACGAGCAGGGCAGGCGATAGAAATAATCTAAAACTGGATGTGCGGAAAAAACTGACATTGGCCCATCACAAAACCGAAGTGATGATGATCAGCAACCGAAAAGCAGTACAGCATAGTACGATTACGGCCGGAGAAGCCACCATCGCCTCAAAACGAGAGGTAAAGCACCTCGGGGTAATGATCGACGACCGGCTCAATTTCAATAGCCACGTTGATTATGCTTGCGAGAAGGCAACTAAAGCGATCACAGCTTTGACCAGAATCATGTCAAACAGTTCCGCGATTAGTAGCAGTAAGAGAAGACTCCTGGCCAGCGTATCTACGTCAATTCTCAGATACGGAGCTCCTGTCTGGGCGGCTGGTGAAATCACGAGAAGGATTTTACTCGGCTCAATAGCACCTATAGGCTGATGGCCATGAGAGTGGCAAGTGCATACCGTACCATATCGATGGATGCGGTCTGTGCCATAGTAGGAATGACCCCCATAAACATCTTATTGGAGGAGGACTGTGAGTGCTACAGACTGCGAGGAACGGTTGGTGCTCGCATGATTGCGAGAGCCGATTCGATGAGGAAGTGGCAGCTGGCTTGGGACAGTAGTTCGAAAGGAAGGTGGACATATCGGCTCATTCCGAACCTGTCGCGGTGGGTCGCCAGAAATTTCGGGAATGTGAATTTCTTCCTGACACAATTCTTTTCGGGCCATGGATGTTTTCGGAAGTATCTGCACAGATTCGGACACGCAGAGTCCCCCCTTTGCCCGGCCTGCCCGAACTGCGAGGAGACACCGGAGCACGTGTTCTTCGACTGTCCTCGATTCAGGACAGAGCGAAGTGTGCTCTCAGTAGGCAGCGCTAGTAATATAAACCCCGAGAACATCGTGCAAGAAATGTGCAAAAATGGGAATACGTGGA
Organism: Armigeres subalbatus; assembly: GCF_024139115.2. Taxonomy (NCBI): domain Eukaryota; kingdom Metazoa; phylum Arthropoda; class Insecta; order Diptera; family Culicidae; genus Armigeres; species Armigeres subalbatus. The sequence continues at coordinate 113,433,990 of NC_085139.1, read as the reverse complement.
ACGAAATAGGAAGAGTGGTAACGCAGATCATGAAATCGCTGCAGCGAAAATGGCGTGAAGACCAGAGGGTGTCTGGAAGCGATCATAATCGGTCGGTCGGTCACGGGGAAGCTTCCGTCGTCGGGGAACTTCCTGTCGGTGTAGGATAGATCCGCCACCGGGGACTATCTGAGTAAATCGCGATCCAGTTGGGAGCTTAATGGCTCAAGAATACAGAAGATTAATATCGAAGAGTTTCCGCCGCCGGGGAGCCTCTAGTCGGAGTAGGCTAGATCCATCGTCGGGGACTAGGCCGAGTAGAACGTGACGCGTTGGTAGAACTGGTTTCGGGTCGTCGGAGCACCATTGAACCGGACGCTATGCTCCACCCGGAATCTCTGGATCGACTTCGGCACTCGGACCGGTCACTCGCTGAAGTAAGAAAGGCCTCCCGTCCTGCGCTGATCTGGAAAACACCAGAAATGTTAAAAGTGGTAAAAACAAGTCTTACACAGAAGCGAGTCGTCGGTTCCGAGGGAAATTCCAACGTCGGGGAACTCCCTGTCGGAGTAGGATAGATCTGCCGCCGGGGATCATCCGAGTAGCCCGCGATTTAGCTGGGAGCTAAATGGCTCAACGAAAAGTGCAGCAAAAAGTCAAGGAAACTATGCTGGGAGCCGAACGGCTCAATGTTAACAAAAGTTCCGTTCGGGAGAGTTTCCGCTACCGGGAAGCTTCTAGTCGGAGTAGGCTAGATCCACCGCCGGGACTATGCTGAGTAGTTCGTGACGCGTCGAATAATCGGTTTTGGGTAGTCGAAGCGCCAGTGAACCGGACGTTATGCTCCACCCGGAATCTCTGGACCGACTTTGGCACCCAACCGGTTTCCCGTTGAAGTGAGAAAGTGCCTCGGACTATCTAGGTGAGACATTAGTGTTGGACACGCAATAAACTTCCACGGGTCGTCGGTTTTCGGGGAAGCTCTCGCCGCCGGGGGACTTCCCGTCGGAGTAGGATAGATTCGCCGCCGGGGACTATCTGAGTAGACTGCGAACATGTCGAGAGCTAAATGGCTCAAAGATACAGTGGTGCTGAATGGCATGAGGAAGAGAGACAGTGAGCGTCAAAGATTAAGAGACGCGCAAACCGAATAAAAAATGCTTCGATGAGAAAATGTAGCGAACTAGCTGTGCTAGCTAGAGGCTGAACACGTGAAGTGCATGAGCACAGCCCCCCTCCGAAGTATTGACATCCAGTAAGTCCCGGGGGGAACAGGGCATGTGAAGAGAGGGTAACTCAAGTAACCTTCTGTTTCTTGGGTGGGTTTAGTGGGTTCGGCGGGCCGGCCTTCTGCCGACCGCGCCAACCCCACTCCCTGAGTGATAATTTCAGGTGTCTGTAAGCAGATTTGCCTTCATCCCTCTAAAAAAAACACACACACACACACACACACACACACACACACACACACACACACACACACACATACACACAGACATCACCTCAATTCGTCGAGCTGAGTCGATTGGTATATAACACTATGGGTCTCCGGGCCTTCTATAAAAAGTTTGTTTTTGGAGCGATCATATAGCCTTTACGTATACTTTGTATACGAGAAAGGCAAAAATCCGTATGCTTCCCCGTGCAATATTTTTCTTATATCATCCTTCGACTTCTTATTCTTCATGCAACCTTTAATCGCCAATATTTATATCGTAAATGTATACAGAAATGATAAGTGAGAGACTTTCTCATTCTCTTTTGGGTTCAATCCCTGCCTTAAGCAACGTACACACTAGTCAAGCAGTTTGACGAACATTTACTCCGCCCCCAAGAAAACGCTTCGATTGCTGCTTTGTTTGAACGTGTGTGAAGTTGTTCGAACAACCATTTGACAGTTGGCGGCTCGGTTGGAAAAAAATAAAACGGTTTGATTTTGGTTTGAGTTGTCGGAGGTGGAGTCAAGGTTCGCCGAACATGTTTGAGCATTTGTAGTGAAGTTGCTCAAACCCCCATATATTTTTTGATGGTTGGTGCTCAAGTTGACGCTTCGATCGTCCGTGTGTGATATTGTTGGTCGAATAAATTGATTGTTCGTGCTCTTGTTGGTAAAACTTGATGGATGTTTGAATAAACGAGAGGTGGAGTCAATGTTGGTCAAACTGCTTGACCGTGTGTACGTTCCATTAGAGCATTGAGGATGCCTAATTTCTACAAGCGTTTGAAATGATTTGAAACAGACCGGTGTAAAATTGTAGTTCAGAATCATATTCAAAAATCAGTAACATTCTTTAACATACACTTCTCGGGAACTTTTTCAAATCGGCGTATGTAACATTTTGATCAAGCTGAGAAAATGAGCTTGAAAGTTTTCAGATTTCATTTTTATTCCTATTAAGAAACTAATCATTTTTATTGCAATTGAATACACCTCAACGATACATTATGAAAAGGTTCATCGTCACTGACCCTGAAATCTGCACTGCGTGTGAACATTTCAGTTATTTTGATAAAAATATATGTTACAACGTTCTGCAACAGATAAATCACATACGTCGTTTTGATACGTCAGTATGACCGAGGTCATGCTACTTTCGTCGAAATGTTACGCTGCTCCGTACGCTGCATTGTTGATACGTCGAAATGTTGCGTCAAGTTGAAACGTTTCACGCACATGCGACAAAAAATTGCAACACTTACAACACGACGTAACAACATTTGCTGCAGAAAAACAACGTAAAATGTTTTTCTTAACGAAAATCAGAATATTTAAGCGACATGCTTAATTTTGAAATCAGTGATGAAAAAGTACAAGCAGACGCACGTTTTAAACTATTTAGTTGTTCGAAAAAACTTTTTAAAGTACATTTTCTGCTAAGCGGTGTATGTGCAATATTTTCAACAATGATGTTACACCGTTTTGCAAAAAATTGATTTACATTTTTAAAAACACATTTTCATGTAGCTTTGAAGATATACACATTTTTAGATGAATTTTATGCCATATGCTGTTGAAAACGGGTTTGTTTACAATTTGCGACATACGTCGTTTTGAAAAAGTACCCGAGACTTGAAGAGAAAACATTCAGAAAGTTGTGTTAACAAAAATTGATATTTTGCGCGTATTCGACCAGAATAATCGCGCGGATTGTATTTCATAATGGCGCGGATTTGGTTTGAGTTGGCCCGAACAGTGTCGGTGCTAATGCATACCAAAATTAATTGCCTACCTTATGGCTTATTTAAGCGGTTTGTAGCAAATCAAGCACACTGGCTGAATATTAGTCAATTACTTGGCTTATGATTTGCGCCATGTCGCCAGGGCTTAGGTCTACCATTTTCTTCCTAACTTTTAGAAGTAATTTTCATTTTTCTAAAATAATACAAAACATACCTTAATGAATAAATAAACAGAAACAAAATACTTTCGCTTCCATGGTATTTGCTAACTTTGGCTTAGGCTTCTTTGACTCATATTTTTGTTTCTCAATTATTTCTCTCTCCTTGATGATTTGTCAGTAGAGAGAAGAAGTACAGTTTTGATTTGACGTAGAACTACGTCTGTCTTTTCTATATTAGGGTACACTTTATGATTGCAAAAAATCGAAAAACGTCACGAAAATATGATAGACTTTGATCGTTAATATCTCAGCCGTTTCTCGATGGATTTTCAATTTTCTTGGACCACCCGATCAAGGAAGAGTCAACGCTTCATTCCCGATGTACACTGAAGTCGTTTTTTAAGCGTTTCATTTTTACACGAATCGCTTTCTATGCAATATTTTGGAATTTATGCGGTTTTTTACGTTGTTTTAATTTACGCGACCCATATCCTCCGCGTAAAAACTGACTCCAGTGTTTTACAATATTTATGTATGATTATTTACTACTGAACACTTGCTAACAGTTTAGCAATCGGTTTTGGTGAATCAGTCAAACTCGTAAGTGCATCGCAAGCTTCTTCTTCCATAGCACTACATTCCAACTGGAACTTGGCCTGCTTTTCAACTTAGTAATCTATTAGAATAAGGAAAATAAGTTCAAAAGTAGCATTTACCAATGCTTCGAATCGAGATACAATTATCGAACGACTTTTACTCTCTAGCGAGTTTTTATCAATTGATAATTTGGATATGTGTTCGCTTGAGAGTGTTGTTCATCCTTGATTATTTGAAAATTTTATTTTCATCATCCTTTTCAAATTTTGTTTTAAAAATTATATACATCACCATGGTTTGTAATGCTCACTCAATCTCAGCAGACAATCACGAAAACTACCAGTACTGCCACGTAGTTCAACGTCACCTTTGCGTACAACCCGATTGGGCTGCACCTTTGAGTTTTTCCTTTAAGGTCACTCCTGACAGAATCCAAGTTTCAAAGTGCTCGCGTTTTCGGGGGCACACCACTCGATACGGAAGCAACGCACAACTGTCATTTTTATTTTTTCACGCATGCTGCGACGCAGCAAAGCTAAATCAACAAAAATGACAGTTGTCAGCCGCCTCCGTATCGAGTGGTGTGCCCCCGAAAACGCGAGCACTTTGAAACTTGGATTCTGTCAGGAGTGACCTTAAGTCCAAGAAAGAAGCATCATTTGTTTGTAAACCCGTATATTGCAGTACCAGCTTCAAGCTGTTTTTTTTTCATTACCAATTCTGGAGGAACTTGTTCCCTATTATAATGTAACGTTCATATTGACGTTATACCATGATCTAGCAGGTGTTTCGCCAAAGAAAAAGAGGTAAAGCAGTTATCTATTCTAAAGTACTCCTGTCTACCAGGGTTTTAAGGAGCAAGTAAATTGGTCAACTATCCTGTATCCTTTGTTCTTTTCAGGTTTTCGATCTGTTTCACCAAAATTAAAATCATCAAAATTATTGAAGCAGTGTTAGAACGGCATGTACCTGCGTATATATCGAAATTGCATAATACGGAGCTTGACGCATCAATGGCTGCCCAACCTTGATTCCATACCGGCATGGTTTCGCTTTCATGTTAACAGGGAACGAACATCAACCCTAAAACGGGATCAGTCGCTCGTCTACTGTAATAGCAGTTGAATGATTGTATGACTGTACTTTTCGAATCTTGCAAGAATCATATTTCCTGTGCCCAGCACGCCCTAGTAACATTTTGGTTTTATACTGGTTTTATCACACTCTTGTAGAGAAATTATGGTCTTCAAGAGCGTTATAAAACTTAAAATGTTACTTGGGCGGATTCTATCCGAGAAGGTCAGTCACAACTAACCTTGTTGAGTTTTCCTCTGTGTGCATACGCTCTATGGATGCGGGTTTGCAAGTCGATGCTGTTTATACCGATTTCAAAGCTGCCTTTGATCGGGTAAATCATGACGTCCTACTACACAAGCTCCAAAAGTGATGTGTTTCACTAGCAATCGTCAATTGGCTCAGATCATACCCTTCAGGAAGGTCAATGAAAGTGAGACTTGTCTCGACAGAATCCGACGCTTTCTTTGCTACACCTGGTGTGCCTCAGGGGAGTAGCCTTGGCCCATTATTATTTTCCCTGTACATCAACGACGTCACATATGTATTGCCTGCTGGCAATCGAGTTTTCTACGCAGATGACATGAAAATCTGTATGATTATTGCGGGTATTGATGATTGCCTGGAGCTACAAAACATGCTGGATTCTTTCGAAGAATGGAGCAAACTTAATTACCTGGAATCTGCGTACATGCATTTGCAGTACGATTTCCTTCACAAAAAACGATATCCGTTGCACCATGTGTACACTTTATCTGGACAACCGTTGGAACGACTCGATCAAGTTAGAGACCTTGGCGTGATGTTCACTATCGAAACTAACGTTTCGACCTCATTACGAAAACGTTATCTCTAAAGCTAACAAACAGCTTGGCTTTATTCTAAAGATGGCCGATGGATTCACTGATCCCCTCTGCCTGAAAGCTTTGTACTGCGCATTGGTACGATCAATTTTGGAATCAGCAGTGGTGGTCTGTTGTCCTCATGCTAGGAGCTGGATCGAACGAATCGAGGCAGATCAACGAAAATTCGTTCGCATAGCTCTGCAAAATCTGCCGTGGCGTGATGCACCGCCATATGCTGCTCGGAATCGAAACATTGGAGAAAAGAAGGACCACGATACAAGCAGTCTTCGTTGCAAAAATACTGACCGGCGGAATCGGTGCCCCTGCTATTCTAGCTGAATTGTATATTTATGTTCCAGAACGACCTCTACGACGCAGAAATTTCCTGTATCTCGCTCCTCGTAATAGCCGTTATGGTCAGCATGAGCTTCTATATTTGCTAACCATTTAAGGCTGAGAATGTGAAGTCGCGCGGAAAACAATAGATGCTGTAGAATATAAATGTAGATTTTTTTTGTAAGTTTCTGTGACTATTTTGTAGACATATGTCAATAGCTGTTAGTAAACTTCATTAAGACTATAAGTCAGATTGAGGTAACAATAAAAAATAAATAAATAAACTAGTTCTCATTCACTCCATTTTGGTGAACAGAATACTTACTACATTCAACGTATTTAATTCACAAAGTCATAGAATAAAAAACCTGAACCAGATATACAGCTTCACTTCATGGTCACTACCAGTCGTTCCATAGAAACTGCGGGAACATGTGTCCAGGTGTGGGCGCGCATCCAAAAAGTTTCATTTTTATCATTCCTGCCGGTTCCATTTTTCCACTGAATCCTTTGTAAACCGAGCATCAACGGATGGTCAAAGTTGTACGTTTTTCCTCGAGCGACCTGACCTGCTGGACCGACCGACGACGGCCGGTTGGATTGTTGTTTATTCACGTAACGGTCCGGCAAAGTGAGAAGCTAACTCGCCGAGAACCAGAACAACAACAATAACTTCGTAGTAACTGGGTACATTTGAGGTCCGGTTTGCTGTTCAGAAACGAACAGGAAATGGGCCATGGCTTCGTTGAACTATACCCAGAGTTGTGCTTTTCTCTCGAGCAATGAGCTATGCTGAAAAGCCAAATGTTCATAAGCCGCAGCTCATGGTATTTCTTTCTAATATTTGGATATTCTGGACAAAAAAGTAGAACAATGAAATTTTAATTTTGAAGCTCTTACTATCTATAGATTTCTGATGGTATTTAATATTTAAGTCATATTGGCAACACACTATGCGGAGCTTAAACTGATCATAAGGAAAGACAGCATATACAGTAGGTGATATTTATACTTTTTTTGTTCTGCAGTGGTACCGAGATTCATGCTGTTTGGGATTTAAAAAAAGGATAGTGATGCACTTTTGTCTGCGTGATACCTCCACAACCGACAGTGACAGGCGTGGAGGAAAGTGCTAAAGCTTGTTGGTTTTGAATTTTGTTTGAGCATTTAGAGTTTTTGGTACCTGGCACCAACCGGGAGGCAATGCCAACAACACGCGTTTGCTGCATTAAGCTTTTAAGCATTCGTTGCATCTGAAGAATTATTTTGAAACTAATTCCTATCTTGTTTCTCTTTCTCTTACAGGTAAGGACCCGTGTTCGTCATAGCGCACATTTTTGAGGTTTGATTGCACGTCATAACCCCACCATTCTGATCGTGTCGAAAACTTCAGAGCTAGCAGAGTGCTACATTTCACCATAAATCGCGTCGAATCGAGCCGAACAATGCACCATCGAAACTGCAAATCATTTTTTTTAATTTTCAACATTTTGCATTTTATCACAATTCAATTCCATAATTTTCAACAGTAGCTTGTTAGTGCAACCCAGCAGCATTGAATGATTCAATCGTTTTTGTTCGGATTTTGCCCTTCGTTTCAGTGAATTTGCATACGAGATAGTAGAATAGCACGGCTGACATAGAAGTTTCATGCTTTCATTTCGATTGAATTTCATGAGTTGTTATTGCAGATTCAGAGTAATTTTATTGTACTTCAGCCGTAGGATAAGGGAATGGGCAGTGGGAAGTGAAATGGGAGTGAAATGAACGATGTTGATAATAACTTCTATTGAGTTTCTTTCCGTCTGAATGGAATTTCATTCTAGAGTTTGTTATTTTCTAGATATGCTTGTTCGGCGTTTTAAGACATCATCTTATGGAAGTAAGCCTAGACAGAAATTTAATTACTTTGGTGGTCGCATAAACTGTTTTTCCAAAGGGGTTAGCTCACAGTCCACAGATCTCCATTTGGTCGATACGGCTTTCAAAATAGAATATAATATGGTTGTCTTTATAACTATGTTTGTTTTCCATGTTGTAAATATCTGCACGTTGCACACATTAGATATTTTGTGATTTGAATTGTGTCTATTTTCCTCCAAGTCACGATAATTCCAAATATACTATACTAACAATATGATTCACTCTCACGAAATTTTGGCGACACCACATGTGGCGCCAACTTGCGTCCGAAAGGATCGATACACACGTAAATCGAACTACCCAAAATATGACGATCGTTTTACACACACTTCAAAATGACATCATGAAAAAAAATAGGGATGCTTGATGTTTTTTTTTTGCAAACTTAATCGATTATGTTTAATCGAATGCAAATGGAAAATCAAATGTTGTAGCAGAAGTGTGGTAGGCATATTTTTGTGGAAAAGTATAATAAATTTGATATAGCTCGTTGAACTGTATCCGGCGGGACCATGCCGGTGCACCGACTCGCTCTCTGTTTCGCACACCATGTTGCTGTTTGCTCATTTGACTGCAACACTTTTATCAAATGTACTATTGTCGCGCTAATCTTTTTCTAGAATGCTGCGGCGGTCTTACACTCACAGACTCGACTGTGAAGGTAAACGTCAAGATAGCCGCCGTGTTAAAAGATAGGCAGAATTTTCCCGCTCAAAACAAAACCACGTGCTTTTCGCGAAATGACAACAGTGTTCGATTGTATTAGTGAGAGGCAATCGGAGTCACTGAGTACATTGAGAGTGTTTATCATGGCAAGTGCATACAGTGGGTGAGATTTTCATTGACACTGTTGTGTTTAGTGACCGTTGCGATTACCTGAGAAGCAACCAGCAGGAAGCCGCAGTATTCTATTTTATCTCGAGATGCATAATATATTAACAATATGATTCACTCTCACGAAATTCTGGCGACCCCACATGTGGCGCCACGATACACGATACACGTTATAATTAAACTACTCAACATATGACGATCGTTATACACACACACTTACGGAGCCGAATTTATTGAATTCAACATTTGGCTAGCAAATATTACCGCTAGGCAATGATTAAACTCACTGGTATTTTTAACAGCAAGGAAGTGACCCTGATCAATTTACTTATGTTTTGTTACACTTTTTGAATTTAAATGTAAATTAACAAAATTCGCAGAGATTTATAGATTTATGATTTATAGATATATAGATGCATAAGAGTTTACAAAATGATTGTTTGAACTCGAAAAACGATGGAATTCCGACATTCAAGACTTAAGGATTTTTGAAAACGTAACGATTTTTATCACATTTTCAAGGATGATAATATGATCAAAATATTTTACCTACTTGTGAGATGAGCATTAGGGTGGTTCAAAAAATTGATTTTGATCTACAGTGCTAATCTGATTTTTTACCATGTTCTGAGTTTCCCCTGAAAATTTGAGCTCATTTGGATTAAAACTGATTTAACACAAGCCGTTTCAAGTTTGCATGCAAATTAGTATGGGGAAAATTATTTTTTCGTTGTACTGTTAATGACGTTTCCCCATCAAGCACAGATTAAAAGAAAACCTACATAGCTAAAAGGAATACTCAACAGCTTTCACTCAGTGTAAACCGCATCTCAATTAATCGTTCCAATAATTCATGATTAGACAATGTTTTCACCACGTAAAACACTTTTTTGGTAGTTGATTTGCATTATAAATATATTAGGGAGAAATATCAATATATTCAAGGGAGATCAGGGATATTGCTGTTACAATTATTTTAAATTGATATTTGAAAACCATCCCTAGAACGGAATAAAACTTGTAATGTTGCTTGGGATATCACCGCATGGCTAAGGAAGGCTTTTATATTACTATAGTAGATTAAGTGGTGGAATTCAATGGGATTGTATTAACTCGTCTTATGACAAATGATCAATCGTTTTGAATAATTTTATGACACCAGTTATACTTATTCATTCGCATAACAAGTTTCAATTTTGGCAGGTGTTGAGAAAGAATTGGCTATATATGTAAAAAAGATATCGAACCAGTGCATAATCTCCATCCAAGCGTTTCTCAGCTATTTTCAGAGGATTACATACATTTATCGAGTTTGGCTTCGTTATGCTCTTCGACGCTTGAGCTTCAATAAACATGTTATTCAGATAAGAAAATTATTTTGAGCTTTTGAGTCGAGTCAAGTACGAGACACTGAAGACGGCCTTGCTGTTGAGGTCGAAATACGTATCTGTCAAGATACAATTAAGTGGTGGAATTCAATGGGATTGTATAAACTCGTCTTATGACAAGTTATTTAGACTATAACTTGGTAATAATCGATTCCTCCTTAATTTTTTATATGATGATTCGAAGAAAAAAATCGAGGAAACTCATTTAGTAGTGACGTGGTAAATAATTGACTGTTTTACAACTAAAAGGTTCCGTTTAAGGGAAAAAAAGTTGTTTGGGACCCCTCGGTAGATTTTTTTCAAATAGTCACGAAATGAAAGCTTAAAGGGTCAAACACAATGGACACGTTTGCGTCCGTTTTGACAGTTTTCCCATGTGTTTGGCCCATAAGAGCTATATTTTCACGTAGTGAAAATATTAGCGATGCTCATTTTTTTTGTCACACACCAAGTTGAATTACCTTGATTTTATAAAATCAATAATGGTTTCTTTTCAAATTAACTCGCTTGCATAATCCCATTTTTGAGAATTCCCAAATTGTTATCAATTTGTGAATATGATTTAACAGAGAGAAACGCACTTTTGTGAACAAACTGCCCGATATGAGAGTCTAATATAAATAAAATTAAAACACAATTACGTTTGTGGTACAATCTCTCTATATAAAAATGAGTTTGCATTTCCTTTGAGGCAATATAACTCACGAACGGGTTGACCGATTTGTACGGGTTTCTCATTAATCGATTCGTCTTGAGGATTGCTGTGTTATAAAATATCACTAAATTTTGAGGAGAAAGTTGAGAAATTGTGAAAATACAATTTTGATGCGAGTTGTAAGGAAACTCAATACGATCGCGCTAAAAATGATCTAGAGTGCGGCGCTGAATGAACAATTGACAGTAAGAATGCAAAATATAGTTGACTCTGTAAATCTCGATGTTCTATATCTCGATATCTCTCCCTATATCGATGGTTTCCTCGGTCCCTTCAATCTACATACATTTTGGCTTTCTACATCTCGATAACTTCCCTATCTTGAAATCTTTCTATCCCGATGTGTTGTAATCGTATTTTGTTCTGGATTCACTCTCCTTATGTCGATATGTTCAAATTTTTAGGCTACTAGACCATATTTGGACGATAACAATACAGATCAACAATAAGCAATGATATTTGTTTTGTTGTCGTTTTTCATAGCAACAAGCTGTTTTGGATCTAGTACCCATTTAAATTTAAGGACGCAGCGCGGGCGGTCGCGCTGCAGCAAGGTACCCGTCAGAACGTGGAACGTTATAGACGGAAGCGGAGACAGCAGACCCGCCTTTTTCAGGAGAAGAAACGCCGCCTGGAAGAAGCGGAGTGCGAGGAGATGGAACAGCTGTGCCGTTCTCAAGATACACGCAAGTTCTATCAGAAGCTCAACGCATCCCGCAAAGGCTTCATGCCGCGAGCCGAAATGTGCCGGGATAAGGATGGGAGCATCTTGACGGACGAACGTGTGGTGATCGAAAGGTGGAAGCAGCACTACGAGGAACATCTGAATGGCGCTGAGAGTACAGGCAGTGAAAGTCAAGGAAGCGGAGGAGATGACTACGTCAGTTCAGCGGACGATGGAAGCCAACCAGCCCCCACCTTGAGGGAAGTTAAGGATGCCATTCAACAGCTAAAGACCAATAAAGCAGCTGGTAAGGATGGTATCGGAGCTGAGCTCATCAAGATGGGCCCGGAAAAGCTGGCCACTTGCCTGCACAAACTGATAGTCAGAATCTGGGAAACCGAACAGCTACCGGAGGAGTGGAAGGAAGGGTTATATGCCCCATCTACAAGAAAGGCGACAAACTGGAGTGTGAGAACTTTCGAGCGATCACCATCCTTAATGCCGCCTACAAAGTGATATCCCAGATCATCTTCCGTCGTCTGTCACCATTAGTGAACGAGTTCGTGGGAAGTTATCAAGCCGGCTTCGTTGACGGCCGCTCGACAACGGACCAGATCTTTACTGTACGGCAAATCCTTCAAAAATGCCGTAAATACCAGGTCCCAACGCACCATCTGTTCGTTGATTTCAAGTCGGCATACGACAGTATAGACCGCGTAGAGCTATGGAAAATTATGGACGAGAACAGCTTCCCCGGGAAGCTTACCAGACTGATCAAAGCAACGGTGGATGGTGTGCAAAACTGTGTGAAGATTTCGGGCGAACACTCCAGTTCGTTCGAATCGCGCCGGGGACTAAGACAAGGTGATGGACTTTCGTGCCTGTTGTTCAACATTGCGCTAGAAGGTGTCATGCGGAGAGCCGGGTGTATCAGCCGGGGTACGATTTTCAACAGATCCAGTCAATTTATTTGCTTCGCGGATGACATGGACATTGTCGGCCGAACATTTGCAAAGGTGGCAGAACTGTACACCCGCCTGAAACGTGAAGCAACAAAAGTTGGACTGGTGGTGAATGCGTCAAAGACAAAGTACATGCTTGTGGGCGGAACCGAGCGCGACAGGGCCCGCCTGGGAAGCAGGGTTACGATAGACGGGGATACCTTCGAGGTGGTCGAGGAATTCGTCTACCTCGGATCCTTGCTAACGGCTGACAACAACGTTAGTCGTGAAATACGAAGGCGCATCATCTGTGGAAGTCGGGCCTACTACGGGCTCCAGAAGAAACTGCGGTCGAAAAAGATTCGCCACCGCACCAAATGTGTCATGTACAAGACGCTCATAAGACCGGTTGTCCTCTACGGACATGAAACATGGACAATGCTCGAGGAGGACTTGCAAGCACTCGGAGTATTCGAGAGACGGGTGGTTAGGACCATCTTTGGCGGTGTGCAAGAAGACGGTGTGTGGCGGCGAAGAATGAACCATGAGCTCGCCCAACTCTACGGCGAACCCAGTATCCAGAAGGTAGCTAAAGCCGGAAGGGTACGATGGGCAGGACATGTTGCAAGAATGCCGGACAGCAACCCTGCAAAGATGGTGTTCGCTTCAGATCCGGCAGGTACGAGACGGCGTGGAGCGCAGCGAGCGAGATGGGCAGACCAGGTGCAGAACGACTTGGCGAGCGTGGGGCGTATCCGAGGATGGAGAGATGCGGCCTCGAACCGTGCATTGTGGCGTCAAATTGTTGATTCAGTGTTATCTGTTTAGATGTTAACTAAATAAATGAAAATGAATGAACCCATTTAAATTTTCCTTCCATTCCTCGATCTCTCCCTATCTCGATGGTCCCTTCAATATCGAGATGTGGAGAGCGACTGTAGTATAATCCCGAGCAAGGTCGGGTACGTTCAACTAGTTTTTCTTGCGAAAGTATCGAAAAATAATCTATTAAATCCCAAAAAATATCTGATATTGGATACGAAATCGAGAAAGCACAATAAAATAGGTGTAATTAAGTTTAGCCGAAATATCTCACCGTAATGCTACGTTTTGAAAGGGCAAGTTAATTAAACAGCTTAGTTTAATGCAATTTACTTGCCATGAGTTGAACATGTTCAACTTACTGTCCGTTCAAGTGAGTTGAGCGAAGGTGTTTGGACGCGTTTAATCCAAGCGACTTGCTCAATTCACTTTCCATGTCTAAATGTAACAAAATAATCATACCCATTATGATAAGCGCAACATAACAAAACGCAATGGGATGAGTGTCATCTTCATGGCTTTCCACTCAAGATACATATTCATTCAATCAATGGTGGGCAGCAAAAAGTTTTCAATTCATAATAAGTTGCAACGCAGGTGTTAAGTTCCAGTAGGAATTTAGGACACCGAAGAGGAAGAAGAATTATGCATTGGAATAATATCGATAATATTCAGAAAGAATTAATCAAATTTCTTGCTGAAGAAAATGATAGAAATGTTTACAGTGGAACAATCATTTTTATGTTTGCGGAACGGCTTTCACAGTCTGAACGATTGAAGCAAAGGTGTAGTTTGTCTGCTTTGCACTGCTTCATCGAAATATTTACAGTAGTGTTTGCATTTAACAAAGTCGATATTCCGGTAATCGATTTATTGAAAAATGTATGGACATCCCCACACTGTAAAATGTCATCGAACAACTGTATGACTACTCACCGGAAGATGGCAGGAGGGTTTTCCAGCACAAGCTAGAAAAAAACATGTTTAGATTCCTCTTTGCTCGCTAGATGATGTTGTTATCACCGGCAAATTGTTCGCCATTTCGTTGTATGGAAAAACTCGAAGTGAACCATATTGTTAATATAATATATTTGATAATTCGCAATACTATTTATATTTTCGTCCGAAAAGAGCCAATATTTATTGCTCCGATAGGAATGTTGAGTTCCACCCGGTCTCAGACAATAATTTCCGCCTTACAACTATAAATTCCTAAGCCATGGAATTCGTTGTTATTGTCGTGATAGAAATGGCCTTTTCCAGCTTACAGGCCGAGTGAAGAATCTTAATTACTTTTCAACGTGGCACAACGGTCGTGATGATAATTACTGAACCGTTGTGTAAATGAGAATGCCGACCTACAAATACACAACGCTTGAATCTGGAGCATGTTCTATTTATTTTTATAAACTTTTGCTAAACCAATTTATGTGTGATTTGAATAAAAATGAAAATTAAGTCTGGCGAGGAAAAATGCCACCGAAACAGCAACCATGCTCTTTCTTTATTATTACTTTTGTTCCAGTTCGGTCCGAAATATTATCACGAATTGAAATGAGTGTGAAAATAAGGCACAAGACAACATTCCGAAACAATAACGGCAGCGGCAGTATATCCGATAAGAAAAAGTCGAATGGGGGGAAATGGAGGTCCCGAAATGAAAATTGATTGCCATTTCGATCCGTCCAGATCGAAGCCCGAAACGGTGATAAAATCCTGTGGAAGCAGGATGCATGACGCGGGATCGGAAAATTATGACCAGGAAATGTTTTTTTTTTTTTTTTTTTTTTTTTTTTTTTTTAACTAATTTTATTTGCTAATTATCTAATGCATGCATTCATCTCTTAGACTAGGTGTTCCGTGTTTTCTTAACACTATCATCCTTATTTGCTTTGTTACGCTTTTAGTTATTATTAATACATTTCAATTGCCTCTGGCAGTTAGAATTTTTCCTCTGGTTGAATTGAACCATGTAGGAATTACAATGTTTTCAACTTAAACTAAACTTAACCTATTTTATACTAAGGGTACAAGGAGTTAATCGTTGCAATAGAAGATTGCAACGATTTTTGTCTAAAATTGAAATTATTTTGTTGGACATTTGTTGCAATGTCTCAATATTAGAAATTCTATGAAGTTCATTGGTACTATACCACGGAGGCAACTTCAGAATCATTTTCAAAATTTTATTTTGAATCCTCTGGAGTGCCTTCTTTCTGGTATTGCAGCAACTATCCCATATTGGCACAGCATACAACATGGCAGGTCTAAAAATTTGTTTGTAAATCAAAAGTTTGTTCTTAAGACAAAGTTTTGATTTTCTGTTTATAAGTGGATATAGACACTTAATATATTTGTTACATTTGGCTTGAAGGCCTTCAATGTGATTTTTAAAAGTTAATTTTTGATCTAGCAGAAGTCCTAAATATTTAGTTTCGCTAGACCAATTAATTGGAACCCCATTCATAGTGACAATATGTCTGCTAGAAGGTTTCAAATAAGAAGCTCTCGGCTTATGTGGGAAAATTATAAGCTGAGTTTTGGAAGCATTCGGGGAAATTTTCCATTTTCGCAAATAAGTGGAGAAAATATCCAAACTTTTTTGCAATCTACTACAAATGACACGAAGGCTTCGCCCTTTGGCTGAGAGGCCCGTGTCATCTGCAAACAAAGATTTTTGACACCCTGGTGGTAAATCAGGTAAGTCAGAAGTAAAAATGTTATACAATATGGGCCCCAGTATGCTGCCTTGCGGGACACCAGCCCTTACAGGTAATCTATCAGATTTAGTATTCTGATAGTTTACCTGCAGCGAGCGATCTGATAAATAATTTTGGATCAGTTTAATGATGTACAGAGGAAAATTAAAATTCATCAATTTTACAATCAAACCTTCATGCCAAACACTGTCAAATGCTTTCTCTATATCAAGAAGAGCAACTCCAGTCGAATATCCTTCAGATTTGTTGAGCCGAATTAAGTTCGTAACTCTTAATAACTGATGAGTGGTTGAATGCCCATGGCGAAAACCAAATTGCTCATCAGCAAAAATAGAATTGTCATTAATATGAACCATCATTCTATTTAAAATAATCTTTTCAAACAGTTTGCTTATTGAAGAAAGCAAACTGATTGGGCGATAACTAGAAGCCTCAGCTGGATTTTTGTCCGGCTTCAAAATTGGAACAACTTTGGCGTTTTCCATTTATCTGGAAAGTATGCCAATTGAAAACATTTGTTAAATAAATTAACCAAAAAGGATAAAGAGCTCTCAGGAAGTTTTTTGATAAGTATGTAGAAAATACCATCATCACCCGGGGCCTTCATATTTTTAAATTTTCTAGTAATAGATCTCACTTCATCCAAATTAGTTCCCAACGAAGGATCAAAAACATTATCTTGATTGAGAATGTCTTCGAAGCTCCGTGTAACCTGATCCTCAATTGGACTAGTGAGACCTAGACTAAAATTATGGGCACTCTCGAACTGCTGAGAAAGTTTTGAGCCTTTTCGCCATTTGTTTATTCGCCAATTTTTATTTCTCTCCTTAAGCGCTGGAATTGGCTTTTGAGGTTTTTAAGAATTTTGTTAATTTCCAAAAGGGTTTCGAACTGGGATCCAACTTCGAGACATTATTCTCAAAGTTGGTATTTCTCAGAATAGCGAAACGTTTTTTAATTTCATTTTGCAAATCTCGCCAAATAACTTTCAACGCGGGATCGCGAGTTCTTTGGTATTGCCTTCTTCTCACATTTTTAAGACGGATCAGTAGCTGAAGATCGTCGTCAATAATAATGGAGTTGAATTTAACTTCACATTTCGGAATTGTAATGCCTCTGGCTTCGACAATTAAATTTGTCAAAGATACGAGCGCATTGTCAATATCACTTTTGGTATCGAGAGGAATATCAACATCAAAATTTCTATCGATATATGTTTTGATAGAATCCCAATCAGCTCTATGATAATTAAAAGTAGAGCTGATTGGATTATAAATGGCTTCTTGTGAGATTTCAAACGTCACAGGAAGGTGATCAGAGTCAAAGTCAGCATGAGTTACCAATTGGCCACACAGCTGACTTGAATCCGTTAAAACTAAATCAATTGTAGAAGGATTTCGACTGGAAGAAAAACAAGTTGGTCCATTGGGATATTGAATAGTATAATATCCCGCAGAACAATCTTCAAATAAAATTTTACCATTGGAATTGCTTTGAGCATTATTCCATGAACGGTGTTTGGCATTGAAGTCACCAATTACGAAGAATTTTGATTTGTTGCGAGTCAGAATTTGAAGATCAGCTTTCAACAAATTCTTTTGCTGCCCATTGCATTGAAAAGGCAAGTAGGCTGCAATGAAGGAAAATTGACCAAAATTTGTTTCAACAGAAACTCCCAAGGTTTCAATTTGGTTTCAAACGAAGAAAATAATTTATGTTTGATACGTCTATTAATGACAATGGCGACCCCACCACAGGCGCTGTCAAGACGATCATTTCTGTAGATAAAATAGTTTGGATCTCTTTTAATGGAGAGTCCTGGTTTTAAATACGTTTCAGTTATAATGGCAATATGCACATTATGAACTGAAAGGAAGTTGAATAATTCATCTTCCTTACCCTTTAGAGAGCGGGCATTCCAATTTAGAACTTTCACACAATTATTTGGATCCATTGAAGCGGAGTCCGATAACAATTTTTTGTGTGTACTTTATACCAACCTGAATAGCTTCAGGAATGGTATTTGCTTTGAACATTGCATCAATCATGTGATGCAATTGTTCAGTTAAAAAGTCAAAATCGGAAGCAGTCATGCTACCTGAATCGGCAACATGACCGTTATTTTCCGTTGGGACATGGGTATAAACCTCATTTTGAGAAGAGAAATTTTGTCTACCAGCAGCGATGTTTGCATACGTAGGTACATTCGAAAAATTGGAATTTACTGAAGTGCTTGCTACCCGTTGACGAGCGGCAAAATTTGTTTGTGAATTGTGGTGGGTATGAATTGCTCGACCGGTAAACGGTTTCGAAATTTGAGCGTTTGAAAAATTTCTACCCGTCGAATCTGGGATCCGATTGGAATTTCCCGTCATCAATTTTGCACGGGAATTCAAAACTTTTTTGCGTGAAGGGCATTCCCAGAAATTGGATTTGTGATTGCCCCCACAGTTTGCGCACTTAAATTTATTGGAATCTTCTCTCACAGGACATGCGTCCTTGGCGTGAGAGGTTCCACCACAAATCATGCATTTAGCATCCATGTGACAATGTTTGGTTCCATGACCCCACTTTTGGCACTTACGGCACTGGGTAGGGTTTTGGAAATTTCCCCCAGGCCTGCGGAAATGTTCCCATGTAACACGGACATGGGACATAATACAGGCCTTTTCAAACTTTTCATATTATTTAGTTCACTTTTGTTAAAATGAACTAAATAAAATTCTTGAGAAATGCCCCTCTGGGAAGTACCAGAGTGAGATTTCTTTTTCATCTTAATTACTTGGACTGGTGAAAATCCAAGTAATTGAGAAATTTCAATTTTAATCTCATCCAGTGATTTGTCATCACTGGGGAGACCTTTCAAGACGACTTTGAACAATCGCTCAGTTTTGTCGTCGTATGTGAAGAATTTATGGCGCTTCTCAGTTAAATAGTGAAGAAGACGTTTGCGATCGTCAAAGGATCCCGGCAAAACGCGGCAGTCACCCTTCCTAGCAATCTGAAATGAAACCTTGATCCCCTGAAGGTTACTCAAAATCTCATTCCGGAAGCCAGAAAACTCGGCAACAGATACCACAATTGGCGGAATCCTTTGCTTTTCGCATGAATCGAATCACCTGGGCTAGAGGTAGATTCGATTTGCTCAATATCATCATTAATCAAATCGAACTGATTGCTCAGTTCGATTGGAGAAGAATTATTTCCGATATTAGAGTTAGAAGGAATATCTGAATTCTCCAGCTTCCTTCTATTTTTTCCGCGCTTGGGCAGGACGGTCTTGAAACCTTGTTTCTTTGAAGGAAGTGGAGAATTCAGAGACTCCTTCCTCTTGTTTTTGTTAATACTCATTGCTGAGCGTGGAGACGTGACCTTCTAAGAGGTTTTTTCCCAGAACGGTGTCCCTGCAGGATTACCACCGCTTGTCGGAATTTTACTTCCGCAAACGGGTCCAACGTAAAACGAAGGCACGGGTCCTTGCAAAGATCGTAACGGGATCAGTGGGTACAAATAGCGCTAAGAAGCACCGTTGAAATTAAAATAGCTTCGGGTAGTATTAAAAACTTCCTTCCGCAAAGAGAGAAAGAACCGCACAGCACGAAAGCACGATGCGGTCTGACCAGGAAATGTTTGATTTTTCCCTTAAGCAAAAGCGAAGAACGATGCGAATGAAGCAAAGAAAAAATGGGTCCATAGGGCTTTTTTATGTCCTGGTGAGCGTGACACGAGTGCCAAATGGCGGCAACTCCCCAAAGCAAAACAACGCAAAGACGAAAGAAATTGCCGAAGAAATATTTCACCGCTCCCACTCTTCCCCCCATTCACTACGACGCGATAGTCACATCATCCGGCATGCTTACTCCCCGGTCCCGATCCCAAAGGACAATCAGACCGGCGAGAGCACTGGCACCGGTCTCCTGTTGGTCTCATTAATTTGCTCTTACCGGGCCGCTCCGGTTGTACGTGTGTGTGTGTTCATGTCCTGTGCGAAATTTATGTCGCCTTTCCCTCAGTAGCAGTCCGTGTTAAATCCGGCCTTGTTGGGATCCTTTTCGACTAATGAACATAAATCCGCCTTATGGGGAAGTTTTACCTTTTCTGCATATCTAAGCCGATTGTTCCTCTGAGAAAAGCTACGTTAGCAATGATCGACAGTAGTGGACGATGAAAAGGCACCAGAACCCTTCTACATATAAAATATACAAATGTACACTGCTGTTATTTAGATATTAATAAATCGATATTCTCCTATTGATGAAATAGAAAAATTGGCTAAAGAGTTCGGCTGGTGCCCGGTGCTGGGAATTTGGTTTCATTAGTACCCGCTAAGCTGCAGAGGACGATGAAGGTCCTTCGTAGCTTAGTAGGGAAATCACCTGTCTAGCGTACTGGTTTCGTGGGATCAAAACCCCACCGAAGGGGCGGTTTGCCTCCAATACATTTTCCGAACTAAATCTATCACATGTAGTGCATATGCATAATCGAGTTTCAGACACAGCCTTTTTCCCTTCGTCTAGCGTTGGTGGCTCCTATGCTTGTCCATCATCCTTAATCCTGATTAAGTGTGTGCCCTCTCTGTTCGATCGACCATTTAACAAAAACACAAAGTGCTCATTTTATCTAGTAGTCACCCTTGCTTAGTCGATCACCAGATTTCCGGAGCTGTCATTGATCATGACTGGCACGAGTGTGTTTTTCTTGCGCATGTTGTTGATCGTTTCATCATGGTCAAATCAGCCTTCCGTTGGTTTCCTTGTGCGGTACCAAGAACCTGTTGTATTGACTGCCTCGTGGACTTCTTGCCACAATGCGTTAAAATTTTCACCAGTTGAGTGTCCTTCGAGTCTTTCCTTGAGCTTATGAACGAATTTCTCCGCAACGCCCTTACCCGACAGTCGCTATATGTTCATGGTTCTCTCGCCAGCCTTGTGCGAATCTCACATACAACTAAATAGTGGTCATAGTCGATATTTAATCCTCGGAAGGTCTTACATCTATGATATCTGAGAATACCGACCATCCACCAAAACTTGTTCGATTTGAGAACACGTATCGCCATTCGGGTGTCTCCAGGTGTGGTACTAAAGATAGCCCTTCCTCTGCCTGTAGAAAAATTGACTAGCCTCCGGTCGTTATCATTGGTAGTTGCGTGGAGGCTCTCCTTACTAATGATGGGGCGGAAGAGCACTTTCCTTCTAACCTGTGCATTTGAGTAGCCGATGATGAATTTCACATCGTGTTTTGGGTATTTTCCGTAGGTCTTGTCTCGACACTCATAGAATCATCTGATTTGTCGTTGGTTGGTGCGTACTAATCAAACTGTAGGTGAAGAACTTGCCATAAAAGGATGATTATTTATCAACGAGGCACGGCAAATGCTGGGTAAAGCGTACCATTGGTACTTCGCGTACCTGAAGGAATAAAATAGACCCCATCTCGCGATCCTTAGCCTCTTACCCAGCAACTTCTATCCCTACCTCCCCGTGGTGCTGGTCGGGATACGAGCAACCTTAGGGAAGATCGGGTAACCAACCCTGGTGGGAACCATGGTCGTATGCTGACAACAAGAGAGTACGGACCGGAACCATCGGCGAAGACCACTGCGACGAAAAGGAACTAGCGATTGGAAACTCGGTTCATGGAACTGCAAATCTCTCAACTTCCTCGGGAGCACACGCATACTCGCCGATGTGCTCAAGGACCGTGGATTCGGCATCGTAGCGCTGCAGGAGGTTTGTTGTAAGGCAGCGGTTCTCAACCTTTTTCTTGAGAGGTACCCCTTCGAACTTTTGCATGATTTGAGGTACCCCCTCTCGAAAGTAGGCTTCCAATCCTCTTGAAAACATAATTCCGAGCCCTTTTGAAGGGAAGCTCCTTTAAGCTTTTGAGACCCTTTAGAGTAGGCTTCCGCGCCTCTTTATTAGAGGCTTCTGAGCCTCTTGTAGAGAGGCTTCTGAGCCTCTTGTAGAGAGGCTTCTGAGCCTCTTGTAAAGAGGCTTCCGAGCCTTTTGAAGGCGGTTTTCGATCCACTTAAAAGGAAGCTTCCGTTGCATCTTGAAAGAACGCTTCTGAGCCTCTTGATAGTATGCTTCCAAGCCTATTGAAAGAAGAATTCTGAGCTTCTTGAAGCGAGGCTTCCGAAGCTCTTGAAAGGAGGCTGCCGAGCCTTTTGAAAGAAGGATTCCGAACCACTTAAAAATAGACTTCCGAGCCTCTTGAAAACAGGCTTCCGAGTCTCTTGAAAGAAGGCTTCCGAGCATCCTGAAAGGAGATTTTTGAGTCTCTAGGAAAGGATGTTTTTGAGCCTCTAGAAAAGAAGGCTTTTGAGCTTCTTGAAAGGAGGCTTCCGAGCCTTCTGAAAGAAGACTTCCGAGCCTCTTGGAAGAAGGCTTCCGAGCTTCTTGAAAGGATCCTTCCAAGACTCTTGGAAAGAGGCTTCTGGACCCTCTTGAAAAGAGGCTTTTGAGCCTCTTGAAAGGAGGCTTTCGAGCCTCTAAAAAGGCTCTTGAAAGGAGGCTTCCGAGCCTCTTGAGAGGAGGCTTCCGAGCCTCTTGAGAGGAGGCTTCCGAGCCTCTTGAGAGGAGGCTTCCGAGCCTCTTGAAAGGAGGCTTCCGAGCCTCTTGAGAGGAGGCTTCCGAGCCTCTTGAGAGGAGGCTTCCGAGCCTCTTGAGAGGAGGCTTCCGAGCCTCTTTAGAGGAGGCTTCCGAGCCTCTTGAGAGGAGGCTTCCGAGCCACTTTAGAGGAGGCTTCCGAGCCTCTTGAGAGGAGGCTTCCAAACCTCTTGAGATGAGGCTTCCGAGCCTCTTGAGAGGAGGCTTCCGAGCCTTTTGAAAGGAGGCTTCCGAGCCTGTTGAAAGTAGGCTTCCGAGCCTCTTGAGAGGAGGCTTCCGAGCCTCTTAAGAGGAGGCTTCCGAGCCTCTTGCGAGGAGGCTTCCAAGCATCTTGAGAGGAGGCTTCCAAGCTTCTTGAGAGGAGGCTTCCAAGCCTCTTGAGATGAGGCTCCCGAGCCTCTTGGGAGGAGGTTTCCCAGCCTCTTGAGAGGAGGCTTCCGAGCCTCTTGAGAGGAGGCTTCCGAGCCTCATGGGAGGAGGCTTCCGAGCCTCTTGAGAGGAGGCTTCCGAGCCTCTTGAGAGGAGGCTTCCGAGCCTCTTGAGAGGAGGCTTCCGAGCCTCTTGAGAGGAGGCGTCGGCGCGTCTTGAGAGGAGGCTTCCGAGCGTCTTGAGAGGATGCTTCGGAGCCCCTTGAGAGGATGCTTCCCAGCCTCTTGAGAGGGGGCTTCCGAGCCTCTTGAGAGGAGGCTTCCGAGCCTCTGGAGAGGAGACTTCCAGGCCTCTTGAGGAGGAGGCTTCCAGGCCTCTTGAGAGGAGGCTTCCAGGCCTCTTGAGAGGAGGCTTCTGAGCCTCTTGAGAGGAGGCTTCCTGAGCCTCTTGAGAGGAGGCTGCCGGGCCGCTTGAGAGGAGGCTTCCGAGCCTCTTGAGAGGAGGCTTCCGAGCCTCTTGAGAGGAGGCTTCCGAGCCTCTGGAGAGGAGGCTTCCGGGCCTCTGGAGGAGGCTTCCAGGCCTCTGGAGAGGAGGCCTGAGCCTCTGGAGGAGGCTTGGGGCCTCTTGAGAGGAGGCTTCCGAGCCTCTTGAGAGGAGGCTTCCGAGCCTCTTGAGAGGAGGCTTCCGAGCCTCTTGAGAGGAGGCTTCCGAGCCTCTTGAGAGGAGGCTTCCTAGCCTCTTGAGAGGAGGCTTCCTAGCCTCTTGAGAGGAGGCTTCCTAGCCTCTTGAGAGGAGGCTTCCTAGCCTCTTGAGAGGAGGCTTCCTAGCCTCTTGAGAGGAGGCTTCCTAGCCTCTTGAGAGGAGGCTTCCGAGCCTCTTGAGAGGAGGCTTCCGAGCCTCTTGAGAGGAGGCTTCCGAGCCTCTTGAAAGGAGGCTTCCGAGCCTCTTGAGAGGAGGCTTCCGAGCCTCTTGAGAGGGGGCTTCCGAGCCTCTTGATAGGAGGCTTCCGAGCCTCTTGAGAGGAGGCTTCCGGGCCTCTTGAGAGGAGGCTTCCGGGCCTCTTGAGAGGAGGCTTCCGAGCCTCTTGAGAGGAGGCTTCCGAGCCTCTTGAGAGGAGGCTTCCGAGCCTCTTGAGAGGAGGCCTGAGGCCTCTTGAGAGGAGGCTTCCAGGCCTCTTGAGAGGAGGCTTCTGAGCCTCTTGAGAGGAGGCTTCCAGGCCTCTTGAGAGGAGACTTCCGAGCCTCTTGAAAGGAGGCTTCCGAGCCTCTTGAGAGAAGGCTATCGAGCCTCTTGAGAGGAGGCTTCCGAGCCTCTTGAGAGGAGGCTTCCGAGCCTCTTGAGAGGAGGCTTCCGGGCCTCTTGAGAGGAGGCTTCCGGGCCTCTTGAGAGGAGGCTTCCGGGCCTCTTGAGAGGAGGCTTCCGAGCCTCTTGAGAGGAGGCTTCCGGGCCTCTTGAGAGGAGGCTTCCGGGCCTCTTGAGAGGAGGCTTCCTGAGCCTCTTGAGAGGAGGCTTCTGAGCCTCTTGAGAGGAGGCTTCCAGGCCTCTTGAGAGGAGGCTTCCGAGCCTCTTGAGGAGGAGGCTTCCAGGCCTCTTGAGAGGAGGCTTCCGAGCCTCTTGAGAGGAGGCTTCTGAGCCTCTTGAGAGGAGGCTTCCGAGCCTCTTGAGAGGAGGCTTGAGCCTCTTGAGAGGAGGCTTCCAGGCCTCTTGAGAGGAGGCTTCCGAGCCTCTTGAGAGGAGGCTTCCTGAGCCTCTTGAGAGGAGGCTTCCGAGGCCTCTTGAGAGGAGGCTTGAGCCTCTTGAGAGGAGGCTTCCAGGCCTCTTGAGAGGAGGCTTCCGGGCCTCTTGGAGAGGAGGCCTGAGCCTCTTGAGAGGAGGCTTCCAGGCCTCTTGAGAGGAGGCTTCCAGGCCTCTTGAGAGGAGGCTTCCAGGCCTCTTGAGGAGGCTTCCAGGCCTCTTGAGAGGAGGCTTCCGAGGCCTCTTGAGAGGAGGCTTCTGAGCCTCTTGAGAGGAGGCTTGAGCCTCTTGAGGAGGCTTCCAGGCCTCTTGAGAGGAGGCTTCCGAGCCTCTTGAGGAGGCTTCCAGGCCTCTTGAGAGGAGGCTTCCGAGCCTCTTGAGAGGAGGCTTCCAGGCCTCTTAATAGGAGGCTCTGAGGCCTCTTAATGGGAGGCTTCCGCGCCTCTTGAGAGGAGGCTTCCGCGCCTCTTGAGAGGAGGCTTCCGCGCCTCTTGACGGGAGGCTTCACGGGCTCTTGAGAGGAGGCTTCCGCGCCTCTTGAGAGGAGGCTTCCGAGCCTTTTGGGAGTAGGCTTCCGAGCCTCTTGAGAGGAGGCTTCCGCGCCTCTTGAGAGCAGGCTTCCGAGCCTCTTGAGAGGAAGCTTCCGAGCCTCTTGAGAGCAGGCTTCCGAGCCTCTTGAGAGCAGGCTTCCGAGCCTCTTGAGAGCAGGCTTCCGAGCCTCTTGAGAGGAGGCTTCGGAGCCTCTTGAAAGAAAGCAGCCTAACCACATGAAAAGAGGCTTCCGAGCCTCTTGAAAGGAAGCTGCTTGGAAGAAGGCTTCCGAGAGGCGTAAAAGGATGTTTCTAATCCTCTTGCAACGAAGCAACAGAGTTTTAGTGCAAGAAAAAAAACATTTTGTTCATTCGACGTTTTGTGGCCTTTTGTTCCGCAGCCCTTCATACATTGTGCTGGTTGTGGAAGGCAGGATTCAATTGGGATTTATTGATCGCATTACATATTATGTACAATATAAATTTTTGAAACAGAAAATACACAATTATCAAAACTTTATCAATGAATTTTGATTGAAATTGTAATACAGGGTGTGTCTGGGTGTCTGCAAATTATCCGTACAACGAGACAAGTTTTAAAATATTTTTTGGAATAAATTAAAGAACCAGCATGCATTGCATATTATTATAATAAGACTACATAAACCAAGCTGAATTTGTTCACATTAAAATGACCCCTGTATCCTGAGTTGTACGCCTTTGATCGTGTTGGAAAAAAATCACGATGGCCGCACGTTTCTATACAGATACTTTTCACACATTTTTGACGATTGTGACATGATTTCAAATGTCTCGATAATATGTTCGGTGTTTTGATGGCTGTTGATTTCAAGATGGACTGATTCAAGATACTGAATGATAAATTCAATCCAAATCGGGTGAGTAGGAAGGCAATTCCTTTTTGTTCGGAAGCATTGTAACAAGCCCCACGTTACAATTATTTTATAACAACATAAAGAATAACTATCAACATGTAACAAATAACAAATTAAAATAATGCACGTTCTCTCCTGGTGCGCTGAGAGAGACGGCTTGGTGATGCCCACTACGGGAAATGACGAGGTTTCATATGAGATTTTGGTCCATCAGCCAAATCCCGCAAATATATTTTTATTGCGTATTTCGCTTTTTGTCTACAGCAATTAGTTTGCCGTATTCATAGCTGAGCCTTTGTATAGGATTCTTATCCTATTTGGGCACCCCGAATCAATCAATGCCATTTGGCATCAACGATTCGATATCTGTGTCTGGAACAAACTTGGGACAAATCACAACTAAATATTTTATTGCCTACTTTCAGGCTTTCCTCTTCAGTCCAGACACAGAATCAACAAATAAACCATACAAAATTGATCGAATATTTACAACTATACGAACAAAATAAAACCAACCGTAACACAACCTTATCCAACAGCACAGAATTTTTCATGAATCGGAAAGCCGATTCATGAAAAATTCTTAAGTCAGCTAGTGACGAAAAATCTGACTAGAGGACTAACAGACTGAAAACTTAACCTAAGCCACAAATCTCAAAAAACTAAATCTATTCTAAATCCTAATAACGGTAGCGAATCCTACCAAAAGTTGTCTGAAAGCCAACGAGTCTTGGCAAATTGTCCTATAATCAGATTCTTTACTACACTTAACTAACTCTGTTGATCCTACAATTAAATTGGATTACAAATGATTCTCGCGAAAAATCAAATGAATCCCACACTAAACAATCAAATCGATACTTGTCGTAATCTCAAATCGTCATTCTTATCATTGTGGGTTATTTAGCTGGGCGCCAGTGTAACAAGCCCCACGTTGGGCGCCAGTGTAACAAATTTATGTTATACAAACATAAAGATACTCAAGCAACATGTAACAATTAACAAATTAAAATAATGCACGTTCTCTCCTGGTGCCCTGAGAGAGACGGCTAGGTGGTGCCCACTACGGGAAATGACGAGGTTTCATATGAGATTTTGGCCCATCAGCCAAATCCCGCAGCTATATTTTTATTGCGTATCGCGCTTTTTGTCTACAGCAATTGTTTGCTGTATTCATAGATGAGCCTTTGTTTGAGATTCTTATCCTATTTGGGCACCTCGAATCAATTAATGCCATTAGGCATCAACGATTCGATGTCTGTGTCTGGAACAAACTTGGGAGAAATCACAACTAAACATTTTATTGCCTACTTTCAGGCTTTCATCTTGGGTCCAGACACAGAAACAACAAATAAAACATACACAAAATAGCACAAATGATACAGACTCGATCGAATATTTATCATTATACGAACAAAAAAAACCAACCGTAACAGCATTCACAAAGACTTTTTTTTATACATGAAATGACGCTCAGTGTTCTCAGAATATACATCTGTCACAGCCTGCTGAGTTGTTATGCCCATATAGCTACCGATTCAGTCCATTATTGTCTGTTTTTGCTTTGTAGAAGCAAACTATCAAAATCTGTACGGATAATTTGCAGACACCCTGTATGTCCGCCATTACGCATTTTTGTCCGAGGTCGTTGATTTCAAGGCGGAATACGACAGTATAGACCTCGTAGAGCTATGGAAAATTATGGACGAGAACAGTTTTCCTGGGAAGCTTACCAGACTGAAAAGCAACGGTGGATGGTGTGCAAAACTGTGTGAAGATTTTGGGCGAACACTCCAGTTCGTTCGAATCGCGCCAGGGACTAAGACAAGGTGATGGACTTTCGTGCCTGTTGTTCAACATTGCGCTAGAAGGTGTCATGCGAAAAGCCGAGGTACGATTTTCAACAGATCCAGTCAATTTACTTGTTTCGCGGATGACATGGACTTTGTCGGCCGAACATTTGCAAAGGTGGCAGAACTGTACACCCACCTGAAACGTGGAGCAACAGAAGTTGGACGTGAAGCAACAAAAGTTGGCTAGGTGGATTAATCAGGTTTATTTTCGTTTACTACTTTCACAATAACAAGCATCTTCCCACCCACGCATTTTCCTTAAAAAAAAGTAAATTGAACGTTGTTTGTTGGATTTTTGCAAATAATACAGAAATCGGCTCCGTAAAGTATGATAATGACTGAGCCTACCAAATAATTAAAAAATAGGCTGTTTTACACGAAAAATAATAAAAGTACACCATTTTACCGTATAATTTCCGTAATTTATATTTATGACCGGCCTTCTATGGAACCACTGTGCGATGTGTGGCGGCGAAGAATGTACCACGAGCTCGCCCAGCTCTACGGCGAACCCAGTATCCAGAAGGTAGCTAAAGCCGGAAGGGTACGATGGGCAGGGCATGTTGCAAGAATGCCGGACAACAACCCTGCAAAGATGGAGTTCGCTTCCGATCCGCCAGGTACGAGACGGCGTGGAGCGCAGCGAGCGAGATGGGCAGACCAGGTGCAAAACGACTTGGCGAGCGTGGGGCGCATTCGCGGATGAAGGCCTCGAACCGTGTATTGTGGCGTCAAATTGTTAATTCGGTGATATCTGTTTAGATGTAAACTAAATAAATGAAATATATCAACGATCCTTCAATAACTCCTAGCTATGCGAGTTGCTTCCAATCGAATGTTTGCAATGCCATTGATTTCTTGGCATATTCGGTTTTAAGGATTTTCCAAATGTCCTAGACGTGAATAAGCAAAATAAATATGTATGCTGTTCCTCTAACTTCGATAGCTCAACCGCTACCGTCGGTGGATCCATCTGTGGTCAAGACCTAGTACCTGTCATAAGACTAGTTAAGTACTATTCCATTTAATTCCACTACATTGTAATCTTTACAGATACGTATATTGACCTCAAACGTATGGCCGTTTTCAGTGTCTCGTGCTTTACACGACTCGATTAGAATGTGGTAAGATTAAATGGAACAGTACTGAACTCGTCATATGACAGGTGAAGACATTTCACAAAAATAGCTCAATAATATTCACATCTAGTACCTAGGTTCACAAGCTTGAAATACGTATCCACTCTGAAACGCAAATTATCATATGTGGTATACAAGAACAGCAGGAAATTAGTCCATAACCTCTTGACGATAGTACAAGCAATGACATTTTTTTTGGCTAGTTCAGTGGAATTTTTGCAATTTATTCGTCTATTTATTTCACATTATTTTTCACCTGACCGAAGGCTAATTAGGTTTGTTTAAGGAAAGATTCCTAAAGTATATCAACATCTCAATTTCCAGTAATATATATATATATATATATATATATATATATATATATATATATATATTCTATGGAACCACTGTGCGATGTGTGGCGGCGAAGAATGTACCACGAGCTCGCCCAGCTCTACGGCGAACCCAGTATCCAGAAGGTAGCTAAAGCCGGAAGGGTACGATGGGCAGGGCATGTTGCAAGAATGCCGGACAACAACCCTGCAAAGATGGAGTTCGTTCGTATATATATATATATATATATATATATATATATATATATATATATATATATATATATATATATATTTTTTTTTTTTTTTTTTCTTCCTAAACAATGGAGGGGGAATCTGCTCAACAGACATCCTGGGTTGACCAGGAAGTGCTGGGTTAGGGGCCCCCTCCAATGAGGGAGGCAGGACTGCATCCCCGACCAGCTAAACCGTTTCCATTGCCGCCAAGCCCATCGTCCCTTCGGTACAACCAGAAAGTAATGCTTCAAAGGGGGGCTAGTGCATAACGCACCCGCGAGGTTAGCTGCGTGTCCTTGCAGCATCGAACATCGTGACTCGCTTTTTTAGAAGAACACCATGGTGTCGTGCCAGCGCATTGCCAGCTTTCCAGGTGGCCTTACCACGCCCTATGTCCTCGGAAGGTGGGCAGGGTCGACTTCGCGCCTGCTTCCCTCTGCACGACTGGTATCAAGAATGATGATGCCGCGTGCACCCCAAATTGACCTTTCTGCGAGCCAAATTGACCTATTCGCCAGCACACAGAGGGACTTGCCGACGCGGTGCCTACGCCTGCCCCAGCCTTGACGAGGACCCCTTTCCGTCCTCGGGCTCGGAACCCGCCCGGTTGACCGACGCCGCGAAAGCGACGATACCATGTTGTTCTTCACGCGGCCACTTGTTCGATAAAAGGATCGAGTTCGACCACAGGGCACCGGTATGACCCATGAAGCCGACTCCGAACCCTTGGACCACCTCTTATTTGCGCCTGAACTAGCCATTCCTCGAGTCCACGCGCCACCTTCTGTGTAGCTCCGAGACGATTTGGACGATAGCCGATAAAACGGCGTTCCAGCCAACTTCATCTTTACACATCCTCCGGACTAGGTTGTCCGGGGTAGTGTCCAGACCACATGTGGCAAGCATGTGGTCACGCATTGTGCGAAAACGCGGGCACACGAACAACACGTGTTTCGCCGTTTCCTCTAAACCTGCGCACACCGGACACTCGGGCGAGGCCGAGTGTCCGAACCGGTGTAGGTACTGTCTGAAGCAACCATGGCCTGTAAGGACCTGGGTCAGGTGGAAAGTGATTTCCCCATGGCGCCTCTTGACCCACGTACCTATCTCCGGTATCAACCTATGTGTCCATCTACCCTTAGTGGAACTGTCCCACGCACGCTGCCATTTGACCATTGAGGCCAACCTGACAGTCCTACGGATGCCTCTCGTGCCGCGCATTTCGAAGCACTCTATGTCTTCACCGATAACTATGTCGATAGGCATCATACCGGTGATGACGCAAAGTGCATCGTGCGACACGGTACGGTACGCGCTCGCAACTCTTAGGCACATGAGCCTATACGTACTTTCTAACTTCGTTCTGTAGCAGTTAATACGCAGGGCCGTGCCCCAAGCTGGCCCCCCATACCTCAGTATGGACAGAGCAACGCTAGCCAGAAGCTTGCGCTTGCTGGCATAAACCGCAGAGCTATTGGACATCATCCGGGACAACGCCGCTATAGCTGTGGAGGCACGCTTGCAGGCGTAATTCACGTGGCTACCAAAGGTGAGCTTATCGTCGATCATTACCCCCAAGAGTTTGATGGAGCGTTCAGAGGTGACCGTGCAGTTGCCTGCCCTTATCACCGCTTGTTGCTCCGACTTTCGGTTGTTAACAACAACCACCTCAGTCTTGTGGTGAGCCAGTTCTAACTTCCTGGAACTCATCCACTCCTCCACAATTGCGATCGAGTGGGCTGCAGTCAATTCCACCTCTTCGATCGATTCGCCGTAGACCTCCAGCGTAATATCGTCAGCAAAGCCGACGATTGCCACGCCCACCGGGAACTTCAACCTCAAGACACCGTCGTACATGACGTTCCATAACACCGGACCCAGTATGGAACCTTGCGGAACCCCTGAGGTTATGTCAACGCACTTCCGACCCGCCTCCGTGTCGTATACCAGTACTCGATTCTGGAAGTAGCTTCCGAGAATCTTGTACAGGTACTCAGGAATTCCAAGACGCAGGAGCGCATCTGCAATAGCTGCCCAACTGGCACTATTGAAAGCATTCCTCACGTCGAGAGTCACTACTGCACAATAGCGAACTCCCCTCCTCTTACGCTGGATAGCTATCTCCGCGGATTTGGTAACCGACAAGATAGCGTCTACGGTCGACTTACCCTTTCGGAAGCCAAACTGGTTACTCGATAGACCATCCGCACCCTCCGTGCGTATCAACAACCTGTTGAGGATGATCTTCTCGAGCACCTTCCCCGCAGTGTCAAGCAGGCATATTGGTCTATATGCCGACGGATCCTCCGGTGGTTTTCCCGCTTTTGGCAATAGGACCAAGCTCTGCCTTTTCCATGCTTCAGGGAAGACTCCCTCGTCCAGGCATCTCTGCATAACAGATCTGAACATCTCGGGAGCCTCGGCAATGGCCGCTTTGATGGCCAGGTTCGGAATACCATCCGGTCCTGGCGCCTTACCTACACTAAGGGACTGTGCAATCCCCGCAAGTTCCGCCACCGTTACTCTTCCCTCGTCGGCCACCCTGGCCCGTGGCAGCTCCACAAAGGGAGGCCAGGGACTTGGGTCGTGACGTGGGTAGATCCTCTCCAGCATCTCTGGAGACCGCTCTGTAGGGGCCATCGCCCCACGTGTCTTGGCCATTACGACCCTATAGGCGTCACCCCATGGATTCGCGTTGGCACTTTGACACAGGCCCTCGAAGCAGGCTTTTTTGCTTGATCTAATCTCAGTCTTCAGAGCGGCTCTAGCAGCCACGAACGCCACCCGTCGTTCAACACGCTCCTCTTCTGTGCGTGCTCGCTGCATCCGCCTCCTTGCCCGTAGGCAGGCGCGGCGCAGGTTCGCAATTGCTTGAGTCCACCAATAAGCCGGTGGTCTCCCATTCCTAGGGTGGACTTTCCTAGGCATGGTGGCATCGCATGCACGCGAGAGTACTGTTACCAGCTGCTCGCCGCTCAGACCGAGAGTATTGTGCTCGCGGCGGATCGCTTCCTTAAACACCTCGTCGTCGAAGTATGATGTCTTCCACATACGAGGACTAGGCCTCGCCCCTTCTTCCGTCCGCTGAATGCTGGTCGTATAGTCGATACTGTAGCGAACCGCCAGGTGGTCGCTGTGAGTGTAGCCATCATCTACCCTCCAGTTCGAACTACTCGTTTGGCCAGGGCTCCAGAACGTAACGTCGATAATCGACTGGGCACCGTTCCAGCTGTAGGTACTTTTGGTACCGACATTAGCCAAGTCCACATCCAACATGGCCAGTGATTCCAGCAGGATCTGCCCCCGTTGATTCGTGGATCGGCTTACCCATTCCACGGCCCAAACGTTGAAGTCCCCCGTTATCACCACCGGCCTACGCCCCATAAAGTTCGCCGTTAAACAATTTAACATACGACCGAGCTGCTCGATCGACCATCGAGAAGGCGCATAGCAGCTGCAGAAGAAGACCCCGTTGAATTTGGCAATGACGAAGCCCTCGTGTGTCGAGGACACCAACTCTTGGACTGGGTATTTCCCCGTTGTCCATATTGCCGCCATATTAGACCCATCGGCGACCCAATTACCGTTCCTGGCAGGTACCCGGTAAGGATCTGCTATGTTGGCGATATCCGTCCCCCATTCAGCAACT
Source organism: Armigeres subalbatus (assembly GCF_024139115.2). Lineage (NCBI taxonomy): Eukaryota > Metazoa > Arthropoda > Insecta > Diptera > Culicidae > Armigeres > Armigeres subalbatus. The sequence goes on along the minus strand of NC_085139.1, from coordinate 113,400,482 downwards.
GTCTGACACAGCAGTTGCTGGGCTGCATCACAGTGGTTTATGTTTAGCTGCGTTACCTGCACTGTGATTTTGCAGCACGCTTAAACGCCGGGCATACACAACCCCCCATAGGGTGCTTGCTGTTCTTGCTGGAACAGATCAAACAGTTGGGAGGGTTCGTGCAACATTGTGCCTTATGTCCCTCCAATCCGCAGCGTCGACAGAGCTTGCTTCTGTCAGGGCCTTTGCAGTCCCATTGCTTGTGCCCCGGTTCCAGGCACTTGAAGCAAACTTCTGGTTGCTCATATATGCCCACAGGGCATACCGACCACCCCACCTTGACGCTCCCTAACTTGACTACTGCAGGTAGCCGAACCAATGCTACCTGTGTCCCTGCCGGACCTTTCCGTAGCCGAACGGCTGCGGTGGACGCCTCCACTTCGCACTGTCGCCGCAGTGCCGTGACGAGCTCTTCGACTTCGGTGATCTCGTCCAGGTCTTTAACCCTTAGATTCACCTCCGTCGTGAGTGCCCTCACCTTGACCGTCTCGCCTAGGGACTTCCTCCGCCAACTTCTTGTAGGCGGCGCCTTTTGCGAGACGCCCCGCTTTAGCTCGAGGATCATCTCGCCCATCCGAGTACGTCTTATTCGACGTACGTTGGCGCCGAGTTCACCGAGCTTGACGTCACTCCTCATCGCCTTCAAGACGTCCGAGTACTTAGCCTCGTCCGTTTTGATGACTAGGGCATCGCCCCTGGAGCGATTGGCGCCTACCCTAGACTTCTTGCTACCCTCATTCGCCTGGGCCTTCTTTTCGGCCCTTGACGTCTTCGGTTTCCTCTTGTTCTTGACCAGGGTCCAGGAGGCGTCATTCCCCTCTATTTCCCTGGTCTGGGGCGGCTGAGAGCTCTCAGCCTGCCGTAACCCCTTACCACCGTCTTTCCTGGGTGGACGGACCTTTCCAGGTCCTTCCTCCCCGGGTTTTGGAGGTACCTGGCCGGGGTTCAGCTTCCCAGCCCCACTACCCTTGTTCGGGGTAGTAACCCTCCGCGTTTTGGGGTGGCCCCCAGGGAGCTCATCCCCTGGAGACTGTCTCCCCCGTTTTTGTGTCTGCTCCTTTGGAGCAGCCACCCCCGACGTGCCTGCGAATACTTGAGCCTCAGTCTTGGTAGACTTTGGCACCACCGTCTTCGCTGGCACGCCCTCGGTCGATTCGACCTTGCCCAAATCCGCGAATTCTTGGGCCTCAGTCTGGGTAGACCTCGACTCCATGGATTTCACGGGTTCGAACTTGGCCGTCCCGACCGCCGTTTCCAGCTTGGCGTCCAACATCGACTTTCGAAGTTTCTGCAAGCTCCTCTTGAGGTCCTTACTGATATTATGCTTCGATGACGCAAAGTCGATGATGGCGTCCAGCTGTTCCGTCGCCACCTCGAAGGCCGAGAGCCCATCGCGTTTGCGGTTCATCGCCTCCACAAGCCATGGGCCGTCAATAACCTCTACCGGCGTTTTTTTAGCCGAGAGGAAGGTTAAGTGACCCACGCTGGCGCTGCGCACTGAGCTGCCGACTATTGCCTCTGGCCTCCTAGGCGGATATATATATATATATATATATATATATATATATATATTAGGGTGGCTCAAAAAACACTTTTTCAAATTTTTTTATGGGCCGCCCTCTTATTCGATTCTATTTGATGCCCTGATGCTCTGAACAAAATTTCAGCCAAATCGGTCAACGTTTGGGTAGTGCTAAACTCGTTGGAAGTTTATATGGAGAAATGTATGCAGAAACATCCAAAAACAGTGCTTTGCAGTTGGATGGCACAATTTACGATCAAGAAGCATGATATTCATTCCGTTCTTGTAGAATTAAATACAGAATGTTATGCTGAAAACCGCGAGAAGATTAGAGTTTACTAGACAAAGATATTAGTATTTTACTGGAGTGTTGTAGGGGTGAATTTATTTCTTTTCAAAGGTAAAAGAAACGAAATTTGCTCAAACACCACTTCAGAGAAATGCTAATAACTTAGCCGGGCAAACTCTAATCTTCTCGCGGTTTTCTGCATAACATTCTGTATTAAATTCTTCAAGATCTGAATGAGTATCATAGTTCTTCATCGTAAGTTGTGCCGTCCAACTGCAATTCATTGTTTTTGGATGTTTCTGCATACGCTTTTGCATATAAACTTCCAACGAGTTTAGCACCGCCCAAACGTTAACCGATTTGGCTGAAATTTTGTCCAGAGCATCAGGGCATCAAGTAGAACTGAATAAGAGGGCCCATCAAAAAAATGAAAAAGTTTTTCCCATACTAATTTGAGCTACCTAATATATATATATATATATATATATATATATATATATATATATATATATATATATATATATATATATATATATATATATATATATATATATATATATATATATATATATATATATATATATATATATATATATATATATATATATATATATGTATATATATATATAACAAATAGTCGAATAGACAAAGATTGGAGCCCTCATAATATTAATCATAGACTGTTAAGACACATAAATTTTCGTTTTCACTGAAAATCACTACACTGGATTCTGTTTTTACGCGATTTACATTTTCTCAATTTTTCACTCATCCTAAGTGATTAACACGTATTAATTACCATGTGGTTTTTATTTGAATTATTTAGGATTTTTTTAAACATGTTGCAAAGACTTTGGTGGCAAATTGAAGTCTCATGAACAAAATTACGAGCGAAAAAAAATCGTGTAAAACCTGAATCCTATGTATATTTTGCTTTTCAAAACCGATCTGAATACATTTTAAGCAACAATTTTCAATTCGCGATTGCAGAAATCGCTCTCATTAGATAACGAACAACGATGAAAGAGAGGCAAAAACCACTTCGAATCATAACAAGCCATGAAAACAAAACTATTGCACTTGTATACAAGTTGGAAAAAACTGATTCGAATAGGCGGCCCCCGCCGAGTGGGTTTGATAAAACGTTTAAAACTGGATCATTTTATCGCACAGCTGAGTAAAACAAGTTGAAATGCATCATCAGAACCGGTGCCCCCCGCAATTGGGGCTTATTAAGATGGTTATACAACAAAGCCACAAATCGGCCATCTTGAAAACCACGTGCTTTTTCTTGTGATTTTTCAAGAGCACGAATTGAGAGAACCACAATGCCCATGGGGATGAAACATTCGTAGATCGTTTGCTTACTTGTGCTAAACAATCGACTTCAATTTCAGCATTGTACGAAAATTATTACGCTAGATTTGATCTGTTGATAATATGAGTAGAAAACCGTGTGGTGAATTTGAAATTCACCACATGGCTTGATTGTATAATCACCTTAAAAAATAAATAAAAAATCATGGGTTGTAGCCCCCCGAATCATTTCATTATCGTAACAGCTACCGAAAAACGTCTCTCACGGTATGCTACCTATCGAGAGTGTATACAGACATGATAAGTGACAGATTTTCTCATGCTCCTTTGGATTCTTGCTGATTTTACCCGTTCTCATATTCCTCATACTGCTTACTAATAACCTTACATTACTAGTTTGATCTAGAATTTTTCAGGGAATCGAGTGAAGTTGGTTTTGCGCACCACATGACTAAAGAAGCTAAAATATTGCTCATTTTACCCCACGTTCTATTATTTTCTAACTATTACCAAAAATGCCGAGGTCTTCCGGAAAGCATAACAAATAAGAAGCATTAGGGTAGAACGAGGACTTGCAGCTTGGTGCAGTGAACAGTGAACCACGATTCCCCAGAAAGTTTTACGATTTGTGTCAAAATTTCAGCGCAATCCGCCCATATCGAACCGAGATATTGAATTTATTCGCGTTATGAACAAATGTTTTCCCAATGCGGTAATTAACTGATTTTCCAACAATTCTATATAAGAACCAACCAAATCCTGTATAAGAACTGGGCATAAGCGGAAATACTAGATTCTTATACATACAAGTATTGTATGGGACCTTCCAATTTTGCAAGCTTTTCTTACTATTTGGCTGTGGTGAGCTTACATTTTTCGTATAGGAATCTAACAATTTCGCATATGTCCAGTTCTTGTACAGGTTTTGGTAGGCTCTTATTCAGAATTGTTAGAAAATGTAACAGTCGCTGGTTGGGTGTATGGATGGCGAAGCAAAGATTTTGTTTTATTTTTATTTTCAGTATCTAAGCGACTTTGAATTATTATCCTATGAAACTGAAAAAGCATTCATTCTGTTCTGAAAGAAAGCACTAAAAATATTTATTCGTTTTTCCTATGGGAGAATAAGCTGTTTATTATCGCTAACAAGTTTCTAAAAATAATTCAATCCCTGCAGTACTACCACCAAGACTTAATATCTCGTTGTATCTCTCTTAGCACGTTGACCCCAAACACATTTCATTCGTTACAAGGTCTCCTGGGGCAGTTTTGTTTGCTAATAATTAAGAAATAACTTCAATTCGTAAAATGCGTGCTCGGCCGTCAAGACACTCGGCTGCAAACTTTTACGACTTCCGAGAAGGGCATTTCCCGTGAGTGAGCATCTTATCCACATCCACTGGTGGTAATATCACATCAACTTAATGGCCACAGCTGTGCTGCTGATGTCCTTTATATCACAGCAGGATGCTCTCTCCGCACTTGACCGCCCATATACAAAGCAGCCCCCCGCACAGTGGACGACAGCCAGCTCGACAGGGCCCAAGGAGAACAAAGCGATCTGCATAAAAATTTCACACTCCGGTACACACATTTAGACCCTCTTGTTGATGCCGGGCCCGATTGCCGACGACGTTCGTCAACACGTTTAAACATTGACAGGACCGGGTTCGTCCCAAGCATCAATATCGTCGTCGTCATCATCATCAGCAGCAGGAACGAAGCAGCAAAACAATTTCAATTAATCACAAGTATTCCGAAATGGGACGGAAGGAAATGTTCTCTGCCTTAGCTTCTGGTATCTCGAACACTCCACCAGGAAGGAAGCAAGAGCAGATAGAGCATCCCATCCAAGTTCTGTTTCCCCTTCCCGTGGGCACATGCTTATCGATGTGGGACGATGGCTTCTTCCTCCCGGTTGTGGCGTTGGGACCATGTTGAAAGAATCATCTCCATCATCGCCATTTTCACTTGAGCTCCGGCCCCCTGCTCCCACAGCTTCGTATGCACAGAAACGTTTGAGGATCCACTTGGGTTGACCTTAAGAAGAATGTGGGAGGCGATATACATAGGTGGTGCGATGTGGCTGGGGAAGGGTGATTGAGAATTCCGTGCCTATTATGATGCACGACGAGTGGCTTTCTGCCGGCGGAAAATGGGATTTTCTGCTTTCATAGTCAGGTTTTTGCAGCCCCCGGGCTGTTCTTTGGTAGGGGAGTGGGGGTGTGGGAGGAAGAGCAAAGATAATGGAGGTTAAAAGATGACGTGCAGAAGGAAGCATCGACGGGAACAGGAAATTCTTTGTCGTTCACAAGAGCCCTGTCTCTGTGGCACGCACTTTTCAAATAATGATCCCAATAAAGGATGGTGTGCGGGTGGCACGGAAGGGTGTGGCGAGGAAAGCATGGACGAGATCGAGATGCGGTTTTTGCATTCCTTTTGTCTCTTCCTCGGTAAGTCCCTGACTAATGCCTTGAGACGTAAGCTTCTTAGTGTCGTCGTTGTTGGTAAATCGCTTGAGGGATGGTGATTTCTAATAAGACTTGACTATGCTATTAGCGGTGGTGGAGTGCTGCTGATGCTGTCGCTGACGGATTTTTTTCTTTCTCAGTTTTCTTATTCCAAATGGCAGCTGGAGTTGTTGAGATCTGTTCTTATCAGTTCTGGAGTTTTTATTTCAAAGACGCTTCTTTGCAAATTGGTAAAGTGATTGAAAAAGAATGAAATGTCAGATAGTTTATAAAGCGGTAGACGCTATGAGTTGTTATGAAATTAAATAAAACCTTTACAAAAGTTTCATGGATGAAATATTTAACAACCTATTTATTTGACTTCACTATCGAACATCTAAAACATTTGTTTGCAATTCTTCATCATAATACCAACAATAATACCTGGATTACAGTTTGTGTTTGAGTGATAAAACGACCTACTTTTCATACCAACGGAAAAAATCTTCCACTGGAAGCACCTTGATGTTGATATATTGTTGTTTTCAAATTGACGATTTTCAAAGCACTAGGTGAAAAGTAGACAGAACTCCAAAATCAAAAGAATGTTCCGTTCAATCATAATGATTTTAAAGTTTAACATTCAATAGACAGAACACTTCAATTGAGTGTATTGATTTTAACAGAACGTGGAGACGCATTATATACCGTCGGTTACTGCAGCGATGGTATTTTGCCTATCTATAATTACTTTACCTAAAATGTGTAAAACATTCATGCCTTTTTGTATACTTACTTGATACTTGATGAGCTACAGCTCTTCGATGAACCTACGCCGAATGGAGTATCCTTCTCCACTGGACTCGATCCTGGGCCAATCGCTTCCAGTCGCCCTGAACATTGAGCGCCCTCAGGTCCTCTTCAACTGCAAAAAGCCATCGTGTACGCGGCCTTCCACGAAGCCTGCGGCCCCTTCCGGGTTCTCTACTAAATATTATCTTCGCTTGACGTTCTTCCGGCATACGAACAACGTGACCAGCCCACCGTAGTCTGCCGTGTTGTATAAGCTTAATAATATCCAGCCCTTTATACACCTGGTACAATTCGTGATTCATGCGACGCCGCCAGATACCGTTCTCCTGTTTACCGCCGAGTATTGTCCGCAGCACCTTACGCTCAAACACTCCGAGAGCTCTCCGATCAGCCTCCTTTAACGTCCATGTCTCATGGCCGTATAAAGCCACCGGAAGAATCAGAGTAGTATACAGCGCGAGTTTTGTTTTCGTTTGCAGACTACGGACTTAAGCTGGTTACGAAGTCCGTAATAAGCCCTATTTGCAGCTGCAATACGCCTTTTCACCTCGCGGGTAACATCATTATCGCACGTCACTAATGTTCCAAGATACACAAATTCTTCTACCACTTCAAATTTTTCACCATCCAGCACTATTTCGCTACCACCACCACTAATGAACCCACGTTGATTGCCAGCGACCATGTACTTCGTTTTGCTGGTATTGATCGTGAGTCCAATCCTCGCTGTCTCCCTCTTAAAAGGCGCAAAAGCCTCTTCCACGGCACGGCGATCAATTCCGATAATATCGATATCGTCCGCAAATCCCAGGAGCATATGCGATTTTGTGATAATGGTACCGCTTCTTTGCACACCAGCTCTCCTAATCGCTCCCTCGAGCGCTATATTGAACAGTAGGTTCGAGAGTGCATCACCCTGCTTTAATCCATCTAAGGTAACAAATGACGTCGATATTTCATCCGCAACCCTTACACTTGATTTCGATCCGTCCAACGTTATACGAATCAGCCGTATCAGTTTCGCCGGAAAACCATGTTCAAGCATAATTTGCCATAATTCATTCCGTTTCACTGAATCGTACGCCGCCTTGAAATCAATAAACAGATGATGTGTCTGTAAGTTGTACTCCCGGAATTTATCAAGGATTTGTCTCAGGGTAAACATTTGATCCGTCGTTGATCGGCCCTCACGAAAACCTGCTTGGTATTCGCCGACGAAGGACTCTTCAAGCGGTCTCAATCTGTTGAACAGAATACGGGATATAATTTTGTACGCCGAATTAAGGAGGGTTATTCCTCGGTAATTGGCGCACTCCAGTCTGTGCCCTTTCTTAAAGAGAGGGCAAATGAGGCCGTCTAACCAGCTAGCAGGCATTTCCTCGTCTTCCCATATTTTCGACATAATATGGTGCAGAACTTCATAAAGCTGCTCACTGCCATGTTTGAGAAGTTCAGCCGGGAGCTGGTCCTTCCCCGCAGCCTTATTGTTTTTCAGCTCTTTGACAGCTTTTTTAACCTCATCTAGTGTAGGTGACTCCACAGCTTGTCCATCGTCGCTAATATTTATTCTGTTCTCCGATGCACCGTCCCTTCCTCCATTCAACAAAGTCTCGAAGTGTTGCTTCCACCTGGCAGCCACTTCAGTTTTATCTGTCAGCAAATTCCCTTGTTGGTCGTTGCACATGACGGGAGATGGCGCTGTCTTTCTCCGCACGCCATTGACAGACTCATAAAACCTCCGCATATCGTTCTGCTCCATTTTTTCCTGCGCCTCACTAATAACTTGTTCTTCGTACTCTTTTTTCTTCCTGCGGTGGGTTCGCTTTTCGGCTGCTCTTGCTTCCTTGTACCGATCTCTATTCGATCGGGTACCTGACACCAACATCCGGCTTCTGGCAACGTTCTTCTCGTCTGTCACTCTCTGACACTCCACATCGAACCAACCCGTCCTGGGTCGCCTCTGTGCAGTGCCTACCACTTCTCGTGCTGTTGTGCTCACCGCTCCATGGATCGACTCCCATAGATCGTTGATGTTGTCGCTAACGTTGATTGCACTTATCCATTCGTCGAGCTTCTGGCGGTACTCAGCCGATACTCCTTCCGCCGACAATCGCTGGATATTGTAACGCATCGTTCGCTGTGATCTTTCGTTCGATACAGTTGACAACCATGATCGAATTTTACTGACAACGAGGTAGAGGATTTGTATGCTATCTATTAAAGCATTGTCGCCAAATTATTGTAAACTGCGTTACCTAGCGTTACCTAACTAAAGAGTACCGGTATTCGAATACTAGAAACAGCGTGTAGTAATGCACATGCACGAATTCTATTTCACAATCTGTGATACGGTCTCCGGGAGGGAACAGTCCATATCTTTTCCTAATTGCACTGAAAACAGCTACTAAAACTGCGAAGACGCCGATGATGACGGGGTTATTGATACTGAACTTGGTTTATTCGGAATGACTGACCGACGGGATGGATAAAGCAAAAGCCGCGTGCGTTGAAATTATGGGAAAAAAATCGGAGTCGTACATCCCGCTTCATCTATACTGTGCAATCTACAACATTTTCGGGCAGGCAGGACAGCGATTCCGGTGACCGTTCGCTTGTACCTTCCGAAGACATTTTCTGATTACGATGGTAAGATTGCCTGCATGACAAACACCAGCTGACCAGTGCGGACATTGGACTGTCCTTCCCCCTGGATGAAGCTGACTGACTTAGTTGCCAGCAACAACAGAGAACTTCAACCAATTTTGTCGTCTCCTATAAATGAGTTCCGGGATGGCATCGAGGGGTTCACCAATCAGGAAGCGACAAGAAGCTACAGCGCGTGACCATGCGTCTCCATATGCTTGTATGCTTATACAGACCCCATTCGATTTTGGCAACACGTTCGGAACATTTCAATACCAAATTTTCAAAACGAATTATCTGCTTTTGTAAACAAAGATTCAATCGTCGATTTGTCGAACCTGAGAGCACTCCCACGTAAACCAACACCATCAACATGTGGCCGAAGTCTTTACCTATGTGTTGATGGTATTGATTTATGATGCCTAAATCGAAAGGTTTTTGTTTTCTCATGATACTTCAACGTTTCTTCACTTTTTGTGACGCTAGACAAACTATGACCAATTTTTTAAACGTTTACACTTAAACCATTTTACTAAACGTTTACACTAATATTGTTTTTTAAGCGGATTTAAAAAAAAATTGTCGGTTTCGGGGTTTAATCAATTTATTTTACAAAAATTTCGTTATTCAAGCGTTTATCTTTAAAAAAAATCAGGCGATTTAAAAAAAAAAGTTTTTTACGTCGGTTTAGGGGTCTAACCAATTTTTTTCACACGGATTACGATATTTACGTGGTTTATAAACAATATCAAAAATTAAAAAAAAAATTAAACAAAAATTTGTGTTGCCAAAATCGAATGTTGCCAAAACCGAATGTTGCCAAAATCAAATGGGGTGTGTACATCATGTCGTTACATTATAGTATCGTTAAGTATCCTCCACGGATCATGCAAAAATTAGGATTTAATTTTTATATGATTAGGCAGGAGTTATACGACCTTGATTAGTTTTCAATTTTTTTTTTTGCATGACGGTCTCGATGCTACTCTTAGAGAGGAAGGGAGCGTGTGTGCGAAAGCAGATGGGAAATAACGGAATCCCAAAGTTATCACTAGGCTACGACAAGTGTAAAAATGAATTGAAAGGTGTTCAAGTATGCGAGGGCCATTTTAATTATGCTTCATTAACCTTCCGGGACTCGCACTGTTGTAAAAAGTACAACACCTTCGAAAAAAGCACGCATGTATTTCACAAGAACGGTGGACTGCATGAGTAATCCAGGACCATGCGAGTCCCAAGAGGTTAACATGATTTTTAACCGTCTAAGACGAGTTAAGTACTTTCCATTTAATTCCACTACGTTTTGATATCTTTGCAGATACGTATTTCAACCTCAACTGTGAGACAACTACGAGACACTGAAGACGACCTCACAGTTGAGGTCGAAATACGTATCTGCAAAGATAACAAAACGTAGTGGAATTAAATGGAAAGTACTAAACTCGTCTTAGACGGTTAAATACATTCCACTAAAAAGAGCTTAACATATTTTTATGATTTTTTAGTATACACAAAGTTCACAACAAAGTTTTTTGGCTTTCAGTCACATGAAAATGTTGATAATTTCAAATCATTGCCAACGTTTCGATCCGGGGGTTTGGATCTTCATCAGGGCTCGAGATTAATCAGGTTGATTAATCTCGAGCCCTGATGAAGGTCCAAACTCCCGGATCGGGATCAGGTTGATTAATCTCGAGCCCTGATGAAGATCCAAGCCCCCGGATCGAAACGTTGGCAATGATTTGAAATTATTAACATTTTCATGTGACTGAAAGCCGAAAATCCTGAATTTAATCACGAAGGTACGTTGAGTTCTTTGAATGTTTCTCAAACTCGTAAAGGCAGCCTTTGGTTGCTTAATCAGTGGGCCTTTCTCGATATTGATACCGCGGTTTTTCACTATTTGGCTGTCATGTTATTGTAAGCTTCCAACAAACTCGATAGGGTGGCCGTATTCACATACAACTATGAGGAGTTCTTGGCAAGCACTGTGATTTAAGCAGAATTATGTGGTAAATACTAAGTTTTACAGATTTTCTTTGAGTTTGACAGTTGCAATGGGTAAAATCACAAAAAAGACCTATGAAACAATAACCGAACAGTTCTCCTGTTGAGATATTTAAAAAATTCACCAAGCTCTGTGAAATGATTTAAGTGTGTCATCGTTGCATTCTTCTTCGCAATGTTCTATCGTCTTGAGATATCGTAGGGAAGACGAAAGTCGCCGGTAGTTGCGGCCTTCTTTTCTTTATCTAAAACACGACAACAATACTAGCCACGGTATTGGAACAGAGTAATACAGCTATTCATCCACACCAGACCAAACCGAACATCTTATCTATTATCTTCCGTTGCTAATCGGTTTCGACCAGAACCCTTAACTGAATAAATAAAATATTTAACAAGTTCGCTTAAGCACCATCACTGTATTTAACCCGGCGATTGCCGATTGACGAGACGATGTTTCTGGCTTGAGCTGATAAACTAATCGACAGCTGCCGAGAGCAGACAGAATGTAGGATTCTCTTTGCGTTTCTGGCGTGTGCTGATTAATCGATCTGGACATTCGTTTCACGTACTTGGCGATATCTGGGCAGTTGAAAATATGAAAATATGAAAAATATGAAAATTTGGTTTCACGGCACTAACAGTCCAAATATTTATTTCGAAGCCACAGTCAGATTTTCTCACTCCACACAAAATAATGATCGTATTGAATAGCTTTACGATCTCTGACTGTGTCACTACCTGACCAATTGTTTTTCTAATCTAAGTCTGATCCAAGAAGTCAAAAGAAGGCTTCCCTTTGTGGTCTATCAAAAGCCACTGATAAAGCAAATCAGTTGACTTTCTGGGGATGAGTTTATGAGAGTTTGTCATTAGAATCAAAGTATGTAAGAATGGCTTTATATTCTTTGATAATGATGTCAGTAGCAGCATGCTAGTATCTGTCTCTATCGCAAATGGTTGCAATCTTTCGCGACGCTCTCAATTGAGATTGACAACTATGATTAAACGATCTCATAATCAGTTTTTGTAACTTGCGGTGCGATTGTTGACAGATAATAATATGCTGAAATAGGTTTGACGGTGGCTGGGTTCGATTCCCGGTGCCCGTCTAAGCAATTGTCTCGACCTCCCTGGGCATAAAAGTATCATTGTGCTAACCTCATGATATACGAATGCAAAAATGGTAACCTGGCTTAGAAACCTCCCAGTTAATAACTGTGGAAGTGCTTAATGAACACTAAGCTGTGATGCGGCTCTGTCCCAGTGTGGGGATGTAATGCCAATAATAAGGCCGATACAAATATTTAAAAACAATTATGTCCCCCCCCCTCGGTTTTTTTTCCCAAGAAAAAGTATTTTGAGGAGGCAACAAAAAAAAATCGGGTTATTTTGAGGATTTTCAAAACATTCTTCAACAAATCCGAGGAGTTTTATTGATTTTTTCCATTTTAATATTTATTTTTTATTGTCCCCTCCCCCCCCTGACCTTCCGGAGACCAGTAGGACATAATTTAAATTAAATATTTGTAACGGCGGTATTATTAAATAAGAAGTTGTTAAATTATGCGAAACTTTCGCACAACTGCATGCTGAAAGGATGACATATAACGCGGGGAAAATATGCGGTGCTATACTAAAGCTTCCTTTCCACATTTTCCATCTTCTATCCTATACCTCACACTCTACTATTCTTGTATTTTGTTATAATTATGAACGAAGAGAAAAGCTTTTTTCAGGCAAGTGTTTTCAGCTTACAGTGAGCGAGTGGCTGCGTCATTATTTCCTTCCTTGCCCACGATAAACCGTAAGGACGTGGCCGGTGCCGTTATTGACCGTATTGAGCTTTCTAACTGTACACATTGAGGGTGAAAAGCAAAGCTATCCCATTCATTGGTTCCCTGTGCAATGACGATTGTTCTGGTCAATCTTTTGTCTTTAGGCAAAATCGCTGCCTACATTTCTTAGAGTTGATGTGAAATGCGTTAGTTGTAAGTTTGATACAAATGAACTATCACATGAAGTTTGAGTTTTGACTTCTAAAACTGTATGTACCCAAATGTTTTCTCCACTTTCCATCTGACATTCTTCCATAAGCTTCTGCTGGTAATCATGCTGAAAAATCTTCTAGGAGTTCCTTCCCAAATTCACCCAGGAGATCCGGGAAATCTTGCACGAGATCGCACTAACACTTCTCCGATGTCCTGATGAAATATCCGAATAAATTACTTGAAGAATTTCTGAAGGAATTCGTGGTAAAATTCCCGAAAAAAATCTTGGAGAATATTCAAGAAAACTTATTTAGGAATCTCTGAATATATATTCATGGATAAAAATCTGAATAAATTTTTGGAGGAGGTCGGTAGAAATTATCAAAAAATATTAAATATTTGAAGTAATTCCAGAGAAATATCCAAAGCTACTCCTGAAGGATTATTCGCATTTATTCCTGAAGGAGTTTCCAGAAACAAACCTGAAGGAATTCTTTCAGCAGTTTCTAAAAGAATTCCTATAACAATTTCCCAAGAAAATCCTTGAGGAATTGCGGAGTTACTTCTATGTTCGGAGGAATTTTCGACGAATTTTGCAGAGGAATTCCTGGAAAAAAATTTGTTGTGCTTCCAGGAGAATTCTCAAAGGATCTTCAGGAAGTAATTTTGAAGCAATCACGATTTTTTACGGGATTTCCGAAATAATATCCGAAGGTAGTTCTGAAATAATTTTCGTGGTAGTTTTTAGAATAATTCTACACAGAGCTGGAGGCAAACTTTATCACAGTTCTGCATAAGAACCTTACAGAAACTGTATATAATTTCCGCATATACAATTTTGGAAGAATCTAATACAACCATTGTATTTAAAACTTACAGTTTTGTATAATTTTAATACAATATATGTATATAAAGCTTACATTTCTTGTATTAAAACCTTGCCAATAAAATCTAAACGGAATGTTCAATTGATTTGCTGGAGAAAAGCTCACTTGCAGCTCCAGAATAAATTACGGATGGAATTCTTCAGAGAGTTTTCGAAGATTTATTTCCAATAATCCCGGGATTCCAATTAATTCCATGGGAAAATCCTGAACTAATTTCTTAGTTTACAAAAGGCTGGCAGAACTTATTCCATTTACAATTACATACATAAGTCCATAAATGATTACCAAAACTAGATTGACTGCAAGGCACATGAAATACGTATCAGTTCCCTGATCACAAGCCTTGATGAAGGAACGGAAGACCTCGCACCGATATGTTTTGGAGTGATTAGTCTTGACGTTATGCATTACAATTTTTTTTTTACGTTGGAACAAGTGTGACTGTTTCAGGGATGAAGATTTTGATTTCCATCGCAATAAGCTAAATTTAGCCAGATTTGTGGCAAGTAAAGCAAGTAAAGAAGTAGACATTTTTTACAGTTAAAACATAATAATTCTGAGCATCATAACTGTGGGGTTTGAGTAAGTTACCATCAGCGTGTGATCATACATTAACACCTCAGCGTGTCGATCAGTGCGCAGCAAGCCATGACTCGGCTTTTTCTGGTCAGAGCTGCTGTCATAACAATTCGCTCCGGCCATTTGGGGCCACGCATTTTGGCGATCCTGCCAGGTTATTTGTTGAATCCTGACGCTGATTTCAAAAGGTGAGTTGAATTAAATTGTTAATGTCCTAATTTGTTAAAAATATTTGATGATTTTTTAGAAACACAAGGCAATGGGTTTGTATTGCTACAAAGCGCGTCTAGAAGAACGCTGCAAAATGGATTGTGGTTTGGAAAATCATAAAGCGCTTCTGGAAGACTGCTGGAAAATGGATTGTGATTTGGAAAATCACAAAGCGTGTCTGCAAAACCGCTGGAAAATGGATTGTGGTTTGGAAAATCACAAAGCGCGTCTGGAAGACCGCTGGAAAATGGATTGTGATTTGGAAAATCACAAAGCGTGTCTGCAAAACCGTTGGAAAATGGATTGTGGTTTGGTAAATCACAAAGCGCGACTTCAAGACCGCTGGAAAATGGATTGTGGTTTGGAAAATCACAAAACGCGTCTGGAAGACCGCTGAAAAATGGATTGTGATTTGGAAAATCACAAAGCGTGTCTGCAAAACCGCTGGAAAATGGATTGTGGTTTGGTAAATCACAAAGCGCGTCTTCAAGACCGCTGGAAAATGGATTGTGGTTTGGAAAATCACAAAACGTGTCTGGAAGACCGCTGAAAAATGGATTGTGGTTTGGAAAATCGCAAAGCATGTCTGGAAGACCGCTGGAAAATGGATTGTGGTTTGAAAAATTACAAAGCGAGTCTGGAAGACCGCTGAAAAATGGATTGTGGTTTAAAAAATCACAAAGCGCCTTTGGAAGACCGCTGGAAAATGGATTGTGGTTTGAAAAATCACAAAGCATGTCTGAAAGACCGCTGGAAAATGGATTGTGGTTTGGAAAATCACAAAGCGCGTCTGGAAGACCGCTGGAAAATGAATTGTGGTTTGGAAAATCACAAAGCGCGTCTGGAAGACCGCTGGAAAATGAATTGTGGTTTGGAAAATCACAAAGCGCGTCTGGAAGACCGCTGGAAAGTGTTTTTCGTTTGAAAAATCACAAAGCGTGTCTAGAAGACCGCTAGAAAATAGATTGTTGTTTGGAAATTACAAAGCGCGTCTTCAAGACCGCTGGAAAATGGATTGTGGTTTGGAAAATCACAAAACGCGTCTGGAAGAACGCTGAAAAATGGATTGTGGTTTGGAAAATCACAAAGCATGTCTGGAAGACCGCTGGAAAATGGATTGTGGTTTGGAAAATCACAAAGCGCTGGAAAATGGATTGTGGTTTGAAAAATTACAAAGCGAGTCTGGAAAATGGATTGTGGTTTGGAAAATCACAAAGCGCGTCTGGAAGACCGCTGGAAAATGGATTGTTGTTTGGAAAATTACACAGCGCGTCTTCAAGACCGCTGGAAAATGGATTGTGGTTTGGAAAATCACAAAACACATCTGGAAGAACGCTGAAAAATGGATTGTGGTTTGGAAAATCACAAAGCATGTCTGGAAGACCGCTGGAAAATGGATTGTGGTTTGGAAAATCACAAAGCGCTGGAAAATGGATTGTGGTTTGAAAAATTACAAAGCGAGTCTGGAAAATGGATTGTGGTTTAGAAAATCACAAAGCGCGTCTGGAAGAACGCTGAAAAATGGATTGTGGTTTGGAAACTCACAAAGCATGTCTGGAAGACCGCTGGAAAATGGATTGTGGTTTGGTTTGGTCGTCCGAAGCGAAATCTTACCCTACTTGCATTTGCATTTCGTTGTTCTGCGATTGAAAACCACGATGATCAGACAAGTTTATTTTGGAGTTCAGTTTTCAAAGGAAATTATCGGTTTCTCAAAAGCAATATGTTCATCTTCGTCTCGCGTAAATAGCTATAAAAAATCATTGCAGTCTATGCTAGAGGATTTTTTTTGCCTTTTTTAATGAGAGAAGAAGGGAAATGTGGGGTTTGAGTAAGTTACCATCAGCGTGTGATCATACATTAACACTTCAGCGTGTCGATCAGTGCGCAGCAAGCCATGACTCGGCTTTTTCTGGTCAGAGCTGCTGTCATAACAATTCGCTCCGGCCATTTGGGGCCACGCAATAACCATGCAATTCGTAGTTGGGGAACGTCCACAAATTACGTAACACTTAGAGGGGGGAGGGGGGTTGAGTGAAGTGTGACGATCCATACAAAATTTTCAGAAGCTTCATACAAAAAGTGTGACATAGGGGGGAGGGGGGGTTGAAAAAGTCCAATTTTTGCGTTACGTAATTAATGGATCTTCCCTTGCTACTCCGGGAGTGACTGGTACTTACGAAATTATTCAAAAAACCAAATGAATTGAGCTTGAGCTAACTATTCATTCTCAATGAACATGTCTCGGATGTTCAAAAGTTCTCAGCCAAGAAAGGGAAAAATTGCTATTTCGACTCTCTTTGCTACTATAGAGCGAATATTGTGTAGGTTACAAAGAATATTTTATAAAAATTAACTTCGGTAAGCAACGTGATCTATGGAATGAGATATATTTACGCACATTGAAGATGTTCTACTCATGATCAAAGAAACCAGACGTCCGTTCCGCGGGACGCTGCATTTTTCAACATCAACATCACATCAAGTTCAATCAATTTATACAGCGTTACAAACATCTTTATAATTTTTTTCAGCCCAAAATCTATGCGGAATGCACTTTTGTCGTGTTCATTTCCAATCCAGTGGTGTAATCCACATAGGCGTCCCGCGTTTCGCATGACGCTTTCTGGTCACATTACTCATGATCTTTCGTATCGTGCTAGCATGCCAAACGAAGCCACGATCAATAATTCGACCGCACAAAGCAGAACAAACATTTTGGATGATCGCGCGATCATTCTACGAGTTGTTCAAAGCATGCACTCGCAACAGTTCAAAAAAGAAATTTTGTTCATTTTTCTCGGTAGAGAACCTAAAAAAATTAAATTCATGGAGACATTTATCGTTGTTTTTTCCAAACAAACAAGTCATTTAAAATCAGAAATGTTTGATTCCTGTTTCTGTGAATATTTTCCGAGCAAACATGCTTGATTGATTTGTGTTGAACTGAATGTAAAACTTTAAAAAAACACACAAATAAAGATTAAAAAAAAACAAAATTGATGATACGTTTCTATCTTGTTAATATTGATTTATGAAAGTGAGGTGCATGATGGAACAGCTCCTTCATGAGAAGACTTTTGTTTTTAACGAGCTTGACAGTTTTTTGAGTATCCAGCTGGAGCCACCTGGTAGCTTAAATTGTCCAAACTTAACCGGAACAGAAGTTTTGCTTATACAATGACCAAAATAGAACTAGTCTATGTTGACCACTTGAAAAATATTTGTTTGAACATTGCAGTAGTATTCAGCAGAAACCCAAAATATCTGCTTTTGTATAGATTTCCCTTTTTTTTCCACTGTAGCTTCAGTCCAGAATAATAAGTGGAGCTCTAAACGCAATGTTTTCCGGATAGTTAGAATGTTAAATTTGGAAAATAATTTAAATGTAAAGTTAAGTATAGAGTTTCTTAAAGCCGACATTCAATATCTAATGATCTTAGTCTATTCTCATTGCAGATTGTATTGCGTCAACTGCTAGATTTTTCCTCCTTTTCATCTCTTCAATGCCAATCTCTAAGGGTCACCTCCGTTTAAATGAAACACCTAGTTTAAAAGTTTGGAAATGGACTGTTGAATAGTTAAGCGAAGGTGAAGAAATTTGCCCTAAATTGTCTAATAGTGTTACAGCCCTCCAGCAAGCGTAGAATAACTAAAATTATATAAGTCATGGTCAGCTATAAGATTCTCTTTTCAGTGGCAAAATAATCACGTCTATTTTCTATATATTAGTGGAAAATTATCAAGGATCTCTGACTGCAAGCCTAGATGAAAGAATTTGCCTGCCATGCCTAACAGGACCATTAGAGTCCAGAAAGGTTAATCGGCAAGTACATGACCACTTTGGAGCCTTGAGTACTGTTCGACCTACATCAGTTGATTCCGAGAGAGTATTTTCAGTATCTGGCAATTTTCCTACAAAAGATAATGCTTTGAATGATCTGTGCATTGTGAATGTCTACTTTTTATTCACCAATAACTGTGTTAATAGTAATAAACGTCGCCCTAGTCTCCAGAGCCCTAGCCTAATGCATTTTTCTAGTTAGCACAATAAGCCGTGGTAATTAAGGATTCATCGTATTTAGTCCCCGCTACCAACAGCAGACAGCTGAAAGACTCGAATTCCTCGACGCAGCAAAGCTGAATCAACAAAAACGACAGTTGTCCGCCGCCTCCGTATCGAATGGTGTGCCACCGAAAACGCGAACACTTTGAAACTTGGATTCTGTCAGGAGTGACCTTAAATACGTACTAACTCTTCATGAACTGGTGACCAATGGTAGTGAGAGGAACACATGGAAGTTCTTATTACTTAACAAACTCTCTAGCTTGAAATGGTCTTGTAGTCAGAGCTAAATCCTGGGTTTTCAGTGTCTTCTGATGATATTCTAGACAAGGATGTGGCTAGGGCTCCGATGCATGGCCAATAACAGTATTACTGTTCTGTTTTCTCAAGAAAGGATTGATTTCCTATTGATAATGGGCGCGCCTTCAATGGGATTGCGCTCTGTGAAGGGTCTAAATAGCGGGACCTTGTCGATGTCGATACTACATTGCTTCTCATTACTCAAGTAATGGAGTAATTTGACATGCACTTAAACACTAAGGATACGGGTAACGCTACAATAGATCTAATAACTGGTCGCAGTAGCACACCCGAACAGGAAAAAAGCCCACCCTTCGGATCGAGATCACATACCCAAGGGGAGGGTATTACGGACTTGACAGTTTTTTTAATCAAAAATCTTTTTTTTTAAATCAAGTTTATCTGATATGCATAATAGGGCATGATTTGTTGGAAGTCATATAGAAAGCATTTTAAAGAAACTTAAAGGGGATTTTCAACAGAAATAAGAAGTTAGATGGTTCATGTGACTTGACTCACTCATTATCCCATATGAATAAAACTGAGTACTCTGAATTCAAATTTCTCTGCATGCTGGAGCAAACCTCTGTGTATCTCCAGAGAAATTTGAGTAAAGAATATTTACTCACTCACTATTCACTCATGTAGTCTGTGCCCCGACAGGACCAACGCAAAGATCTTCTTTCTGAGTGGCTGCTCGCTTTAGACTCGCCCCTCGATCTGTCCCTGTTACGATATTCTGCCGCATTCGAGCCATTTTTTTGCAAAATTACTAAAAAAGTACGGTTTACATTTCAAAAAAGTGCTGTTAGTAGGCGAAAATACTTCCAGAAGAAAATTGTATAGAGACACGGTATTTCCGTCCATCGTAGTAGGGGCACAACCTAACGAAAGTGACGTCCATTTGCATTAACTTCACTATAGCAGAACGTTTCTCCAGAGCTTACGATTTGGGTTGGATGGGTATTGCAGAAAAATATTCTCTTTTATTGGTTTTCGAGACTATGACGAAAAGACGATTTTTTTACCTTTATTAACGAGACTTACAGCCCTAGGCTGGCTTATCTCGGGGTAAGGCGAAAATGCCTACCTTAACCCTATGCCTCGTTGTGACAGTGAAAGCGTATACCGTATTGATTCTTATTCCGAACACTTAAGCACATTTTGCAAACTTTGTCTCAAGTACAGAAAACGCATAAATTACAAAGTGTCTTAAATTCCGAACACTTTGAATTAAATTCCGATAGCACATCTCAAATGCACTAAATTTCAAAATTCCAATGTTATCTCATTGTTGGACAATTATAATGTCCTTGATAATTCGATATAGTTCGTTTATTTATGCAATAAAATGTTCCGGATAAATCTCCATGTGACGAGTGTTCGGGATATGAGTCTGTTCGGGGTTTGACTCACAGCGTTATTCATAGCTCCTAAACCTGGAAGAGGTTAATTCCGAAAACTGTTGGTGTGAAACATTTCCGCACGAGTATCATTGAGGAAATGATCTTTTCTTCAAAGTAAGGGAAAAATCTATTCAGAGTTCTATTCAATATGGATATTTTTTTATGATATGGATCACCAAATAATTTAAATCTTTTGATTCTACAGTTGGCTGTTAGTTTACCCAACTAAAAGGCAGAGATGCGGTCCAACCAGCGAATTATGACTTTGAGTACAGTTGAGGGAATCAGCTTATTTGTTTATTATGACTAGAGCATAAAAAATTCACTTTCACGAAGCACATTCACTCCGACTTTTGACATTCGTGTTTTGATTATTCAAAACATAGAATGACTTACTCAGTACCTCTTCATAAATTCATTCAATTGATCACCACTGAGTATGGTAACTGCGCGAAAAAATACAAAATTAGCCTTGATTATATTGACATTTGGCGCTAAAAATGCCCCTCAATTCAACGCCGGGATTAGATCTATGCGTGTATTTATTTAAATCATCAAACATGTGTTCAGTTTTACGATTATTTAATAATTTGTGATATTCAAATAAATACTCACTAACCCATATTCATTCTGAAACACTTTGAAAAAAAATTAACAATTATTTAACACTAATTTAGTACACCAAAGCTATTTCCTCTCATTTTTCGGTGTCCTCCCAATAACGGACACTTCTTAAAACGACACTTGCATATTTCCCGCCACCATCTTATGTAAACCTCCACCATCTTATTGTAAACTTGGTACAAAATTTGAAATTGAAGAAAAAGCTCAAAATGTTGGTGTTTCATTTCACTTTTGAAGGTTTGAATTGAAACAATATTAATATCGATCGAAAACATTCTTATTATGTAGAAATAGTTAATATTAATCATATTTTGAAAAGCAATCATGCTTTGTTTTATTTATCATGTAATTGGGGTGCAAAACCAACTTCGGTATCCAGTAGCAGTTCCCCAGGTCCGGACAATGAGATTTTTCGCGTCCTTTGTTAAACTTCCTTCAATTTAAATGATTCTTCTTGCTAAGATATCAAAAAGCTACAGAAATAAGCAGAAACAAAAATTGAAGATGACATTGACAAAGGTGGGAATTTAGAGTAGAATGTAAGAAATATAACTGGAGGCTCAAATAAGCTTAACGTTTTAATATCTACAACTACAGATGTCTCACCACATCTCGATATTAAAGGCGAACCATCGACATAAAAAGAGATCGAGGAGTGGAAGGAAAATTGAAATGGGTCCTAAATCAATAAAGACCGTTGTTATGAAAAACGACAACAAAACAGATGTGCATGTGTTTGTTATTGTCCAAAGATGGTCTAGTACCCTAAAAAAATTGAATATATCGACATAGGGATAGAGAATCTTTAACAAAATATGACCAGAACACATCGAGGTAGAGAGAGATATCGAAATAGGGAAGTTATCAAGATGTAGAAAGCCCAAATGTATGTAGAGTGAAGGCACGGTGAAAACTATTGACATAGGAAGCGATATCAAAATATTGAACATCGAAATGTAGCGTATCGACTGTATTACTATTCTAAATAATGCCCTTATTCATGTAATGTGAACTTTGTCTCCATTGAACATAATGCCATAGTGAAGAACTTGTGTTATAATGATTTTAAATCGACGTTAATAAAGCTAAAAATGAAAGTCTATTTCAAATGAATAATTGCAGAATAACCAAAGGAAAAAAAACTGAATGTTGGACGGCATATAGCATATAAAACGATGACATACTCCCCATTCTATTACAAAATTTATCACACAGAAATTGAAATTGGAGGATAATCAATCGTCCTCCCACTGCCATCCGATATGCAAGCAGCACTCCATTCAAGAGTTCCCCCCCACACTTGCCCTCTTCGTTTGAACCCGGATCCGTCACATCATCCTAGATTCCGAACGGATAGCTATGCAAATGTAACACAAATTGAAACAGCTTTCGTCGAGGATCCTGTTCCCCGGCACAAACGAAGAACGTGCTCAATTCGGGACAAACTTCAAGTAGCCCAATTCACAGCCCAACCTTCTTCCACCGCATGTCACGCGGGCCGTCCCAGATTTAGAGTGTGTGTCGCCGTCGTCCCAAGCGAGAACGGACCACCGAAATTCAGTTTCACGTTCGCCATAAGTAATGCTAATTTCGCCAACAGTCAGTGTCGGGCGGAGTAACTACGTCTAGTTCAGTTCGCCGCGCGTACTGTGCGTCCCGCGGTTTTGCGGAAGGGGGCAGTTAGCGGAGGGATGATAAACGAGTGTTTAGTAGTTTATCATTCTGCTGCGCTTGGTGGATGGTTGGTCGGTCCGCCACGGTACATTCCAGTAGGGAATGCATTGGAAAACAATATTCGACGGTTCTTTTTCCAGTTCGTGACACGAGCACGAGCGGGTAAAAGCTATGCTCGGGCATGCGCGATGATGGCTTGGAAGGGGTTGTAGTGTTCGTGCAAAACGGAAAGTTCGTATACGGATAGGGTGTGTAAGAACATGGCTCCGCATAAGGACACGTGAGGGGGACGACTCTCCGGACGAAGAAAGCTTTTGTGCTCCTGTGAGATGTGGAAAACCCGACGAACGGAGCCGATGGCTGTTGGTCACGACTGGAAAAGACGGGATCCGAATCCTTCCCGAAGGTAACTTGGCAGTCTGCCAATGCGTTTTGCTGCTACGTGGGGACGTTTTCAAATTTTAGTTCAGTGCACACGGTGCGTCAGTAAATAACAGACCAGCAGGGGCGAGAGACCTCAGGCAGTGTGAGCCGCTGTGATTTGGGCTCGACGAGAACGGCAGGACCAGACACTGCCGCTGAGGCTGCTGCTGGGAGACACACGACGAAAGAGCAAGATTGGAAGGGTAGAACGGCCCTTAGCTACTGTGTAGTCGAACTGTGACTGTGAAATAGAACGCTGTGACCTAGAAACAAAATAAAAGTGATAAAAAAAATCTTGTGCTAAGCCCGCGTGTCTTTCGTTTTTTTTTCTCGGTAGAACAAGTAGTTTGCAAGTTTCGAGTTTAACTTTTCGAGTGAGTATTTTTTTGTAATTTCAACCAAAAAATAACAAACCAAAAACTCAACCTTAGGCAAAAAGATAGCTCGGTGGTGGTTTCATAGTGTTCTAACGTAAGCAAAACGGCGTCCTCCAGGAGCAGCTAGCGGTTAGCGGGAAGCAGCGCCTCAAGAAGCGATGAATTTTCTGGGTAATGTAGGGAATATTCCAATACTTCACCCTTGGACGTCAGATCGGCTTATCAGCCACGGTTGATAAGCCCCTGATTAACTAAAAATACAACGAACGCGCTATCTCAGTATCTTCTGTCAAAACCCAAAGTGATGTCACTTTATATACAGAAACACGTCGACCGCAACCGTGCGTTCATAAATTAATCATCAAATTTGCCACCTGTCTACCGTCCACTGGGACCGCCCGCCAAATACATCAATCACCATTTGACGGGGAGGTGTCACAACAAACAATTGCTAAACCAAAACGATTCTCTGCGTTCCGAGGATGGAACTTTTTCTATCCCCATTCCCTTTCGAAAAGGGAAGGAAAAATCACGAAAACGGGACACGCGCCGTGGCACGTGGCCAACGGCGGTGACGGCTGCTGCCCGGTTTTGTACTTCAATGCGGTATAATTTCGCCTTGCCTCACTCACAGAGAGCGCGAGCGAGTCACGAGTCCACACGGGGGAAAAATCGATCAAGCAGCGACCCTTGGCCTTCCTGCGTGACTATTTCGAATAAATATAGGCTTTACCATCCTTTTTTCACCATCGATCGGTTGGTTTATTTTCGTTGCAGTCGGTCAGCTTCTGGGAAAATTAGTCTCATGTTATATTCAAAGACTCAATCGTTCAATCGTTTGTCAGTAATGGGCCATTGTCGGCCGTGAGCGACATCCATTCCGATTCAGATTAGATCGTTGAATAAATATGTACAGTGAGGTGTTCGTTTACGACTGTAGTTGGACACTTTTGGTGGTGATTGCCAAAAGTTGACACAATGGAATGGATTTGCGCGTACGGACAAGAGCCACCTGTGGATTCTCATTTCAGCTGATTACGATCGGTTGACCGACAGCCTGTTGAACGCGGTTGTCAATGAGCAGGCGTGAACCAGTTTTCCCATTTCTTGCGAGCAACACAAATACTTAAAGAAGATTCGTGAAACTAAAGGATATTACTTATTCAAAATTCCCTTTTTTCATTAATTTTGAAGAATGCTTTTTAATCGCATTACTCGATCCTCTTTTCTAGATGTTTTGGGAATATAAAATTAGTTAACAATTTCCAATGGTGAATTTTGATCCAGTTTGTTGTCATCAGGATGTCATCAGCTGATCAACCTTCCACCTGTGGCACACGAATCTGTTTTGTTTGAGTTGATGCGTGCTAACTTTCACATTACGATCTGTGACTTGCCAAACTCAGGGTGATCAATCGAAATTAGTTATTTTTACTTTTTTTAAGGGAAATAATTTTACATCATTCGGTAGTTAAATGAATAGCTTAAAAATGTAGAATTATATCAATTCCTCATAAAATAATAAGGTAGACGATAAAGACAAAAAATTTAAGGATTTTGGAAAATTATGGATTTTCCGATTCCAGTCCAGGGATATTATTTTTGAAATCCCGACAATCCCGGGATACCCGGTATAAAAATGCCTTTTTTTATTTCAGGTATACTAACAGAGTACTATTACTGCTCATAAATTTTATTTCCCTTAGTAACTTTGGTAATAAACCCATAACTTCTTCTGTGTACCTCACATCAGTCTTGAAAAATTGAAGAAAAGGGAACCCCTCACAAAAAAAACAGAATACTGGAGTAACCTTTACTCCATAGTGGGCTACTGACTGATACTTCCTTTCTTCTTTTTTTTTTATATATGAATCAACAATACATCGTTATCAATATTCCTTTTAATATACAAAAGAGCAGCTACTTATAATTGGCGGCGAAGCGGAGTGTCGCGCTCTGCCTGATATTCCAACACTCCTGGGCTCCGCTTCTCCAAAATAATTCCTGGTCTAATCCGTTGTCCGTACAAATGGCCTTCCGTTCGTCATTTATATAACAATCTCTCCAGCACATCCACCTGTACAAGTGGCCCGACTCCGACGCTTGCACAGCGCCTATCGAAGGTCTGCCGACCAGCTCTTGAATGTTTTGATCCGAAGCTACAGCTGAACTCCTGCTGACTAGCCACCAATCTACTAAGCGTTCCAACCTGTCGATAAATTCCATATGACGCCACTCACGATTCACGCAGTCAATCCATAATCCTGCGGCACGATCTTTGGATCCTATTTTGAGATTACGTTGTAGATCCGGAACCGGCCCATAACCTGTTGGAGATAAGGGAGGGCTGCAAGTTGTATCAGTTAGTATACTTGACTTGAAGGGCAGACTTGATTTATTGGCGCAAATGTATGTCAGAGTATATTTATTGTGATGTAAACAAAAACTCAAATCACTCAAATCACCAGTCAGAAAACGTGACTGTTGTGCCCGAATGCGTGACTCAAAATACACCGTTAGCTCATAAATTCATGCGCCCTTTTCTGTGTGTGCTCATTCTTATCTGCCGAAAAAGTAATATGACTCTTATTTATGCTATATATTATTAAAAGTTTGAACGCTATTTTTAATAATGATCAGTTGGCAACCGCTTCTCGTGCGCGATAGTCGTGTTTTCGGATAGCTCGCTACGTTCTTACAGTTTATAGCATTTTTTGTGGATCCTGTCGCGAAACATTTTTTGCACTCGTCGCAAAATGTCTCCGAACAGGCGAAACACGCTAGTCGTCGATTTCAGTGTTCTTCCGACACGACCAACGCTGGAACAAGTGAAGGAAGTTATCGACGTCGATCTTAAGCTAAACATGGCGGATGTTAGAAATATCCAATTGCACAATTTGAGGAACTGTGTGCTCATCGAATTGAATGATGCAGGGTTGGCATTGCGGTTGCAAAAAGAGCACCATCTGCGATACACATTCCGATGCCAGGGTGTAAAGTATTATATCCCTATATATGTAGATGGCCCCACTACCACCGTGAGGCTACATGACCTGCCACCATGTATGTCCAATACAACCATCACCCAACACATGGAGCAGTATGGAAAAGTAATCTCCATACAAAACGAAGTTTGGAAGAATTTCTTTCCTGGGGTACCGAACGGTGTCAGAGTGATACGGATGAGGATGGAAGTGCAAATACCATCGCGTATGGTGATAGACAACGAATCTACACTAGTGACAATTCGAGGCAAAAAACAAGTGACAACGGGCGGAGTAACTCTGCAAGAAAAACGAACAGCTTCTAACATCGCCGAACAACAGAGCAAAGACGTGGAAGAGAACGAGTATCGCACCGATACAATTGAAGCTATCCCGCGTGCGGTAGATCACAACATCAGCGACAACGATTCTAACGATGAGAACGACGACGACGACGACGCACACAACAACCCACAATCCGGAACCACGGCAAAGAGACGGCTGTCGACTGGAACAAGCGAATCGATCGAGGCTAGCTACGAACAAGATCGGAAAAGATCGTGTGATGATGAGAACTGCCGAGAGGAACTACAGTACAGTGGAGAAAATCTGTCCGATTCAGGTTCAGGATGGAAAGTGTACAACACTAGGTCGAAGAAGAAATGAAATGTTGAATTGTAATGGGTAATGGGAGGGATATTTTTGTATACGGCATGAATGCACTCTAGCAGTGTGAAATGCCGCTAATAAAAACAAACAAACAAACAAACATTAATAATGATTTGTCGTCCCTAGATTTGCGTAGATTCTTACGAATCCACATGTCTATTGCATTGAATGAATTCTCTAAAAAACTAATAGGCCTAGATTGTAAAAAGTTTAAGTTTGAAGTAAAAATTAAAGTGGAATGGCGTATCTCCTTTACAATCGGTATTGTCGTGATGGCACTAATCCGAATAGCGCGATTCAAGTTGCGCAGCGACTCGCGTTCGCGGACTTAATGTCAAAATGAAAACACTCGTTTCTATCAGTGTATATTTATGTTGTTGTTATTTGTTTATATTCACAAACAAATTTGCAAACGATAAAGGTGATTTGGTTCAAATTTGCTAATCTTTTATTTAAATGTAATTTAATTTAATTTTTCATTTAGAAATGGCAAGTATCATTATCCAAAACGTTCATCGACACCACGCAAGTGCTAATTTGATCTACCATGCCTTGTATGGACACTTCTTTCTCGGAATCAGTAAGAAAAAGCTGGCTAAAATCTACGGCAAGGCTCCCTCGACAATAACTGAATGGTGTTCCAAGGTTCTTGAAAACGGATTGATCAGCCGGAAGAAACGAGCCCAGTTATACAAGAAATTCGGTCTGGAAAAACGAACCTGGCTGATTGAATTGTATTTACGACAACCAATACTCTTTTTGGATGAAGCGAAGCAACTGTTCCAACTGAAGTTCCAGATGTAAATTAGCAAGTCCTCTGTTTGCACAATTTTGCATGAGGCAGGAATGTCCTGGAAATGTGTCGAGCGTCATGCTATCCAAATCCGAGAATCGGAAATCGTGCGTTACATGGCACATCAATTGGCATTTTGCCAGTATTCCTGCGGAGTTAATATAGTTGGCCCATAGCATCCATGAGCTGTGAAATCCTTCCAAATGCGGATGTTTCTCTCGCAACTCATTTGCCAATGAAGAATTATCCCGCGTTGAATTGGCTCCTGCTCTGTCAGGATTTTTTGGAGTGACCAAATCCTTTATAACTTGCTGATATTGTGCACTGGTTTCGACTGGTTTCGTCGAAAACTTTTAATATTTTGCCATTTTCGCAGAAGTCTCGGTGTCAGGGCGGATATGCAATAGATTTTCCTCTTCTCCTGGTCCTGGAGCTTTAAGAAGGCCGTATCACCAGAATTTTCCATTGTGAAGTTTTCTTTAGGCCGAAGTTGATTGCGGAAATGACGTTGGCAGAAAACACCTTTAAACGAAAAAATCCCTGGCTGCCTGCAGATCACTTG
Organism: Armigeres subalbatus; assembly: GCF_024139115.2. NCBI lineage: Eukaryota > Metazoa > Arthropoda > Insecta > Diptera > Culicidae > Armigeres > Armigeres subalbatus. Next base: position 113,371,857 of record NC_085139.1, on the reverse strand, counting down.
TTTGGGGCGCTATTTCGATCGACGATAAGTCAACCGCATTTTCCTCGTCTTCCAGGAGCGGATCATAATCCATTGGATCGAGAAAACTTTCCTCTTTTTCCGGATCGGATAAAAATTCTACTTCTTCATAATCCGGATTCATGTCACTGTATATAAAATGTACCACCCAGTTAGTTAAAAAATGGAAAATAATATTCGGTTCACTTGCCTGCTTTCGTGGGAACACATTTTTAATAAAATCAAACGTTATTAAACAATTATTAATAAAAAAAACGTAATTCAGATTTTGATTTCTTTCCTGTTGTTTACACGACGACATATGTGACAGTTTCTCGAACACTGAACAAAAATTGACACAAAATTTTGGAATGATGTGCCACGAGTTCTAGCGTAACATGCCAATAATACAGTCAAACCTCCATGAGTCGATATTGAAGGGACCATCGATTCATGGAAATATCGAGATGTATAATAGAAAATCCTTGAAAAGCTCTTTGAAGGGACCATCACAGTAACCCAGAACATATTTTTTAGTATGCAATAATTTGCTTCCATGAGTCGATATCGAGTCATAGAACATCGACTCATGGAGGTTTGACTGTACCAATAATTAAATATAGTTTTCATATTTTTTACTTATATTTACAGAACTTAGCATCAATAATTAACACTTTTCTACTGTTCTGTTATTGCCTATGTTTCAATTATATAGAAACATGTTTTTATTGCTATCATGAAGAGCAGAAGAATAAATGCATAAAAATTGTGGACTATTTCGTAATGTTATGCGAGAAAGATAAATTTCGCGAATGATTTCGATTTTTCTCCGCAAATACAATACAAATGCCGCAAAAAAGGGTTAAACGTCGCACCTATTTATTGTACTTCAATGAGATATTATTATTAAGTGCAAGAATCATGATAAAAAAGAAGAACAAGATATGTGATTAGGAAGATAATCCTGCCAAAAAATCCAAACGTGTTATAATATTTGATTAATTGTTTAGAAATGATCCGAAATTAATAATATTCGCACAAGGAACGATTTCGACTTAATCTGTGCCGGGTTTTATTGTTATCAGGCGTGTCATTAGTGAAAATATTGCAATAACGTGAAATAAATCAATTTGGAGCAATCCATTGTTTTTGATTATTATTGATATAAGTACATGTTATGTATTAAAGAAGCAGTTATCCTACGAAGGAAAACAGGCATCAAAGAACATTACAGTGAAGAACATAAGGACAGCTAAGAGTAGCGATGCCAGATTTGAAGACAATATGTCTTCAATTTGAAAACTTTTGAATCTCTGTAAAGACATTTATGTCGTGAAGACATTTTGACGACTTTTCAAAGTATTTGAAGACTTATCTACTTATTTGAAGATACTTGAAGACAACCAATAAGCCAGCGAATAGAAAGTTCAGTTTTATTACATACTGCGTTTTATTACATACATACTGCGACTTCCCTATGAAAATTATGTAAATTGTTCGCTCGTACCAATATGTTCAGACCTCACTGTAGATTTGATTGTCTTTGTATGAAGAATTTTGTATTAATTATCCGTACTGGACTAACGTCTGGACGAAACCAAAAGTGTAAGTGTTTAGCCGTTGGTATATTTGTAATTAATTATTGTTAATAAATGTTTACAGTTTCAAGTGCCTGGCGGAACGCAACACTGGAAAACACGGCGGGATGAATTCCCGTCGTAACCTAAATACTACAAAAGTTATAATAGTCTTTTTCTCGGGCTTAAAATCTCAAACGTAAAAATACATTTACACTAGCCGGTTGATAACTGCAACGCATTTTAGACGTCAAACACACTTAACTTTGAGTTATGTGCTGGTTTAAAAATAAATCAATAACAGCATTCGTTTAAATTTTCCTTAGTGGCGGCGGCGTTTTCGACGTGTCTGTTAAAAAAAATGGTTCGATCATTACATCGGAACACAATGACCAATCTAATTTAATTAAAACGGCAAAAATAGACGGAATTCTTCTATGACTTGATTTAATCCATTCATCCGTTGAGCTAGATGCAGAATTTCGTCTAGATTCCTTCTGAATTCATCTGATTTTTTCGGCATTTCCATGTGACATTGCTCTGAATATCCGTCGTGAATGTGTATTCAGCTTTTTGCAAATGTTCATGTTACCCACTAATTCACGGTAAATGACTTGTTTAAATGTTTTTTTTTATGATTTTCTACATTTTAGGTAATCCACAATAAATTCCAATTTCTGCCGTAAATTAGTACTTGGCGAAAACATGCAACGAGGGTTTGTAAGCTGTAATCAACAGGTGTTACACCGAATGGAAGCTGCGTCGATGATTTCTCCAGGAACGCCTCCCGTCGTTGATTTCCGCTTTTCGCCCCTCTAATCAGACTTGGTTGTTGGCATTAGATTTGCATTACTATTGGGACGTTCCCTAATGTCGGTTTACCCAATGAAGGATACGTTTTTAAATTAGCATTCTAATTGAGTCGCTGTTGAGATGGGATTTCAATGATATGTTATCGATTTAAATTAGATAATTTCTTTGCATATTTTCCCAAGTATTGTGTAAACAGGAGAATGTCGAACCGAAGACAATGAACAAGAAGTGACATTATAAAAAAACTAAACTAAACTAATCACATTTTTAGGGGGTCTCGTAGCGTAGTTGGCTACACGTTCGCCTTACAAGCGAATGGTCATGGGTTCGATTCCCAGCCCCTCCACCAAACCCTCGTCAGTCGCCGGATCCGCAGCCCATACGGTGGCGTTTGGGGTACGCGCCTTACCGTCACGGCTGCCTGATGACGACTGACAACTTGTTCTTCTCGGAGGCATTCCTCCAACGTTACCCGGATAAATGGCAACCGAACAATGCAACGATCAATGGATACACGACATGGACAAACGGACACAATGGACTCACGACGAGATGGACTGGCACCGACAACAATAATGGTAATGGAAAATCTAAAAATAGATTCTGTGTGGATTCTGTACAGCAGAATACCACAGTAGATCTCGGCACAGTAGCGGTTAAGTAACACAGAGTGCCTACCAAATAAAGAATGGAATAAAAAAAAAAAAAAAAAATCACATTTTTATACCACTGAAATGTGTAAACAGATCCGTTAGACAGATAAATGAATTTGAGTAATATTTGATGTTAGTTCCTTCATGTAGGGGGAATGACGGCTTTGGCAGGTTTTGTTTTATTATTGGCAGGGTTTTTTTTTATGACTATGCTCAATTTTGGCCTAAACATTCTTCGCATATCAAAGAATATTGTGGCCAAATTTCATTTTCATAAAATTTAGTCGCCAAATCGCCCTCCCCCCCTTGACAATAATAGAACAAAACCTGCCAAATCCTTCTTCTTCCTATATGGGTTTTAGAGAGGTTTTATTATTACCTATACTGCCCCTATTCGCATAAGCGTCCCATGTCAGTTTTCTTCAACTTAAGAAATATGCCGTTTTATTTTTCAAACTCGTTTTACATGGAGAAATTCAAAAAATTCTAATAAATCGATAAAACCAGCAATATTTCTGAAAATTTGGCATAATATTCTTTATCGTTATACATTGCTACGTATCTATTAAATGGACCATAATTACATTGATGTTTTGTGTGAAAGTGTATCAAAATGTGGAATGTAACTGTTATGCGAATAAATAGCAAGATGGGACAACACAAGTGGGTTTTGATTTTCAAATATCTAGAACAAAGCCTATTATTTTATTAGTTTTTCTTAAAGATGAGTTTATTTTAACCTTAGTAAGATGTTGGGGTCAATATGACCCAAAACGAAACTTCAAAGTAGAATAACTTTTTACCTGATAATCCGATCGTTCTGAAATTTCTTGACTTTTAATATTTTGTGGAAATGAAGCATCTGACATGAAAAAAGTATTTTAAGGTGCAACAGGAACGACCCCACAAAAAAAGTTACGAATAAGATGTTAGGGTCATATTGACCCAGAAATGTTAATGCTTATAAAACAGTCAAATTTTAACCGAATTACAAAATTTATATACCGTTCTAAAGATAAACTCGTCAATTTTGTGGCTATGTGGTAATATGCTGGTTCTGGAAACAATGGCCACCGGGAAACGACTTCCACGGGGACCTTGTCGGTCATATAAGGGGAACATAAAAATCGCTCCATATATGCCATTCGATCGCTAATTCTTCATATATTCTCTTATAACGGTGATGTATGGTCCATGAGAGGGCTTCCGACGAAAGTGGCCGCTCCTGGTACATGCAAGGTGCCCCCGAGGAACCCGCAGGAGGGGACATTTCCGTTTTAGTACCAAAATATGCCGTGCGGCGGCTCTTTTGTCATGATTTTCCACCAATCAGATGGTTATGCGCTTGAAATCGATAAATGACCACATTGGCCACTCCTGGTATATGCAAGGTGCCCCCGGGGAATCCGCAGGAGAGGACATTTCCGTTGTAGCACCAAAATATACCGTGCGGCGGCTCTGTCGTCATGATTTTCCACAAAATAGATGATAATGCGCTTGAAATCGATAAAAGACCACATTGGCCACTACTGGTACATGCAAGGTGCCCCCGGGGAACCCGCAGGAAGGACATTTCCGTTGTAGCACCAAAATATGCCGTGCGGCGGCTCTTTTGTCATGATTTTCCACAAATCAGATGGTTTTGCGCTTGAAATCGATAAATGACCACATTGGCCACTCCTGGTACATGCAAGGTGCCCCCGGGGAATCCGCAGGAGGGGACATTTCCGTTGTAGCACCAAAATATACCGTGCGGCGGCTCTGTCGTCATGATTTTCCACAAAATAGATGATAATGCGCTTGAAATCGATAAAAGACCACATTTTCCACTCCTGGTACATCCAAGGTGCCCCCGGGGAATCCGCAGGAGGGGACATTTCCGTTGTAGCACCAAAATATACCGTGCGGCGGCTCTGTCGTCATGATTTTCCACAAAATAGATAATAATGCGCTTGTAATCGATAAAAGACCACATTGGCCACTCCTGGTACATGCAAGGTTCCCCCGGGGAACCCGCAGGAGGGGACATTTCCGTTTTAGCACCAAAATATGCCGTGCGGCGGCTCTTTTGTCATGACTTTCCACCAAACAGATGGTTATGCGCTTGAAATCGACAAATGACCACATTGGCCACTCCCGGTGCATGCAAGGTGCCTCCGGGGAACCCGCAGGAGGGGATATTTCCGTTTTAGCACCAAAATATGCCGTGCGGCGGCTCTTTTGTCATGAGTTTCCACTAAACAGCTGGTTATGCGCTTGAAATCGATAAATGACCACATTGGCCACTCCTGGTACATGCAAGGTGCCCCCGGGGAATCCGCAGGAGGGGACATTTCCGTTGTAGCACCAAAATATACCGTGCGGCAGCTCTGTCGTCATGATTTTCCACAAAATAGATGATAATGCGCTTGAAATCGATAAAAGACCACATTGGCCACTCCTGGTACATGCAAGGTACCCCCGGGGAACCCGCAGGAGGGGACATTTCCGTTTTAGCACCAAAATATACCATGCGGCGGCTCTGTCGTCATGATTTTCCACAAAATAGATAATAATGCGCTTGAAATCGATAAGTGACCACATTGGCAACGCCTGGAACCTATGAGGGGGCCCCAGGGAATTCGTACAAGGGGACATTTCCATTTTTACACCAATATAAGCCGTGCGGTGGCTCTTTTGGTGTTTTCCCATCGAACAGATGGACGTGCGCTCGAAATCGATAAGTGACCACATTGGCTACATTTGAAACCTATGAGGCTCCCTCGGAGAACACATAGAAGATGGCATTTCCATTTTTACACCAACATATGTCATGCGGCGGCTCTTTCGTCGTGATTTTCCTCCAAATAGGTGCCCTCGAAATCGATTATGGACATCCACGATTATGGATATCCACCCTTAGAACCTATGAGGTGCCCCCGGGAGCCCGTAGAAGAGTACATTTCCATTTTAACACCAAAATATGCCGTGCGGTGGCTCTTTCTTTGTTATTTTCTACCAAACAGATGGTCATGTGCTTGGAGTTGATTAGTGATATTGTCTACTCTCGGAACCTTTGAGATGCCCTGCTAACCCGTAGGAGAGGTCATTTTCATGGTTATTTCAAAAGTACTGTGCCGCTTGCGGCAGCTCTATCTTCGTCTATCATTGTCTACCCTGGCAACAAGTCTTCAAAAAGTTGGTTATGCGCTTGAAATTGTTCTTTATTTGAAATTGAGTATACTGAGTCAAATTAAAAAATAGTTTCTGGGCTACTGTGATGATTCCTTCGAACAGCTCTCCAAGGATTTTCTATTCCGCATCTCGATACAGTCAAACCTCCATGAGTCGATGTTCTATGACTCGATATCGACTCATGGAAGCAAATTATGCCATACTGAAAAATATTTTCTGGGTTACTGTGATGGTCCTTTTAAACAGTTTTCCAAAGATTTGCTATTCCTCATCTCGATATTTCCATGAGTCGATGGTCCCTTCAATATCGACTCATGGAGGTTTGACTGTATTACCATTAGTCGATGATCCCTTCAATATCGACTCATAAAAGTTTGAGGTTTTCACCGATCGCCGTGGGCAATTATATGAAAACGCAACATTTTGATATAAAAAAAATCCCTCTTTCTGTGAGACTCCTGCTGGTACCTTGTAGGTTGTTGATAGAAAAAAAAAACAACATTAATCTACCTAGTGGTGATGGTGCCTTTATCGTTCGTTCAAAAGGGTTGAGAAATATATAAGAAAAGTCTAATATAACACTAATAGGTAGATAGCTCTTATTTTTCATATTTGTTTATTTGCATTCTAAAACTTTCTGCTGAACGCAACTTATTGCAAGCCAATCGGATGAGCATAAGTGCCAGAAAAGTGATTTTCCCATGTAGCTGCTGAAATTAGTATTTTGGCCACAACATCGGAGCCCATAGTCCGATCTGGCTAATTTTCAATAGGAAACAATAGGGCAGGATTTTCGTCGAATGCTATTTACTGCGAGCAATTCGGTTGAGGAAAAGTTCCTCAAAAGTGAGTTAGATTTTGTGTGTACAGACACTTTCAATGAATTCTTCAAGGCACTCCACAATTACCGAAATTGGGCCTGGGGTTCCCCCGGGTTGCATTACCAACTATTTGATGGAAAATTATAGTGAAAGAGCCGCTGCACGGCATGTCTTTAACGGCCGATGTCCACGTAAAGTTTTTTCACGCTGCTTGCACGCCGCGTTCACGCAAGGTACCCAGCATCAAATGGAGTAAACGTGTGCACGACTACATTTGATGCCGGATACCTTGCGTGGACGCGGCGTGCACGCAGCTTGAAAACACGCTACGTGGGCATCGGCCCTAAGTAAGAGTAAGAGTAAGAACGGAAATGTCCTCTCCTATGAGCTCCACGGCGGTACTTCATAGGTTCCAAAATGGAAAATGTGGTCACTTATTCATTTCGGTATAAAAACGGAAATGTCACCATCTACGGGTTCCCCGTGGGCATCTCATTGGTTCCAAGAGTGGCCAATGTGGTCACTTATCGATTTCAAGCGCATAATCATCTATTTTGTGGAAAATCATGACGAAAGAGCCGCCGCACGACATATTTCGGTGTTAAACGGAAATGTCATCTTCTACGTGTTCTCCGAGGGAGCCTCATAGGTTTCAAATGTAGCCAATGTGGTTCAAGAGGGGCCAATGTGATCACTTATTGATTTCGAGCGAATAACCATCTCTTTGGTGGGAAAACACACCGAAAGAGTCGCCGCTCGGCATATTTCGGTGTTAAAACGGAAATATCCCATTCTACGGGTTCCCTGGGGGCCCCTGGTAGACTCCAAGAGCGGCCAATGTGGTCAATTATCGATTTCAAGCGCATAATCATCTATTTTATGGAAAATCATGACGAAAGAGCTGCCGCACGGCATATTTTGGTGCTAAAACGGAAATGTCCTCTTTTACGGATTCCCCGAGGGTACCTCATAGACTCCAAGAGTGGCCAATGTGGTCACTTTTCGATTTCGAGCGCATAATCATCTATTTTGTGGAAAATCATGATGAAAGAGCCGCAGCACCGCACATTTTGGTGCCAGAACGGAAATGTCCTCTCCTACGGGTTCCCCGGGGGCACCTTGCATATACAAGGAGTGGCCAATGTGATCATTTATCGATTTCAAGCGCATGACCATCTGTTTGGTGGAAAATCATGATAAAAGAGCCGCCTCACGACATATTTTGGTGTTAAAACGGAAATGTCCCCTTTTACGGGTTTCCTGAGGGCACCTCATAGGCTCCAAGAGTGGCCAATGTGGCCAATTATCGATTTCGAGCGCATAATCATCTATTTTGTGGAAAACCATGACAAAAGAGCTATCGCACGACATATTTTGGTGTTAAATCGGAAATGTCCCCTTTTACGGGTTCCACGGGGACACCTCATAGGCTCCAAGGGTGGCCAATGTGGTCACTTATCGATTTCAAGCGCATTATCATCTATTTTGTGGAAAATCATGACGACAGAGCCGCCGCACGGTATATTTTGGTGCTAAAACGGAAATGTCCCTTCCTGCGGGTTCCCCGGGGGAACCTTGCATGTACCAGGAGTGGCCAATGTGGTCACTTATCGATTTCAAGCGCATAACCATCTGTTTGGTGGAAAATTATGACGAAAGAGCCGTCGCACGGCATATTTTGGTGCTAAAACGGAAATGTCCCCTCCTGCGGGTTCCCCGGGGGCACCTTGCATGTACCAGGAGTGGCCACTTTCATCGGAAGCCCTCTCATGGACCATACATTACCGTTTTAAGAGAATATATAAAGAATTAGCGATCGAATGGCATATATGGAGCGATTTTTATGTTCCCCTTATATGACCGACAAAGGTCCCCGTGGAAGTCGTTTCCCGGTGGCCATTGTCTCCAGAACCAGCATATCACCACATAGCAACAAAATTGATGAGTTTATCTTTCGAACGGTATATAAACTTTGCAATTCGGTTATAATTTGACTGTTTTATAAGCATTTACATTTCAGGGTCAATATGACCCCAACATCTTATTCGTAAGTTTTTTCTAATATCCGAAGAAGGTTAAGCTTATTTCTGAAAGAACAACAAAATCGTCAAAAATCGACATGGGACTCTTATGCGAATCGCGGCAGTATAGCGTTCACAATTCTTTTTTTCCGCAAAGGAATAATAACTTTGAACAGTGGCGCCGGGAATGGGTAGGAAGAGTAGGACATGTCCTACGCACGAATTTTCCTATATGGGACGGTCAAGAAAATGTCCTATCCATGATTCTGGTAACATATCATCCCCGATACCATCTAAGTTGTTATTTTCCTTGCAGTACTGCATGGTAGGTCTGATTCGTAGATGAAGGAAAATATCATTCCGCCCAAAATTTGCAGTCCAAATGGATTTTTGAATGTCCACGAGAAACAGTTTTATTCAACTTAAATGGATTTATTGAAATCTAAGAAATCACAAACATCTTCAAGCCTGCATGAAATATGTTTCGCGAAGGGGTTCTGGACTCCCCAAACGATTTTTTTTTTCATGTTTATACGATTCCCTGATAGTTGTTCGCTATGATGCATAGCAATATCTGAAAGTTTCTGAGGTAGAAGGAACAAAAGTTCGAATAAACAAAATTTAAACATCTTCAATTTTATATGCACTGATACTGGACTGGGATAATATTCACAACAGTAATTTTAGAAATTTAGTCGTAGGACAGTGAAGTTAAATAATAGTGTTTGATGGATCTTGCACTTATAGAATGCGTTGTTTCTGTTGAAAAAAAGCGGGATTCCTAACAAGCCGCTGGCCCAAGTAACAACATTTTTGTCGCCGTTCCGCTGAATTGCGTTTGGGGCTTTACTCTTCAAGTATGCTACAAAACCATAACAAATCCATCGATGTTACTAGAGCTGAAGTGTGTGGAGTACATCGTATGAGGTTTTAACGTGGGAGATGTTCCATGGAAATCAAAACCGTTTAAATATTGCGGAATTTTTCTAAATATTCCACTTTGCGGATTTCGCAAAGTTCTTCCACAGCTGTCAAAATTCTACCGCAAGCTTGAAATCTTTAAAACACTGAAGCTAAACCCTGGCACATGATTTTGTCATTGTAGAATGCCATGTCAAACAGCAGAGGAAAAATATAAAGCGACAGCTGCGGAATCCTAAAACATGAACTGAAAAGAGGAAAGTTTTCTTAGGAATAGCAATATCAAACACTATATAACAATCCTCCCGAAAATCCCGAATAAAAATTAGATTTCTCGCGGTTTTCATTTATTCTCAATCCATTTTGGAAACCGCGTTGTAAACCTTTTAAGAAAAAACCGCCTAAACACGCGTAAAGATAGTCACGTATAAAACATAAAAAGTCACGTAAGAACCGTCCCCAATGTACGTGATCGAATGTACTATCGCTTATCAAGCGAAATACATTGGAAGCGTTTGTTATCGATGCTTAAATGCGCATCGAGAGCATCAACACGGGTTTCGTGTCTATGCGTTTAAATAGCATCGTTAAATGAATTATTCAGTCGCTTTCTCAGGAGGCGTCCTATAGGTATATTATCATCCTTCTTATAGCAAAGATTGTTGAATTAATTTTACTCCTTATCCTACATTGACTATCGTTTTGATTAAAAGATCAGCTACGATATGTACAATCATGCTAATCGAAAAAGCAATATTTGTTCCCAAATTGATGAAAATTTTACAAGTTATGTGAGGGTCTGAAACATTGGGTTAAATATGCATCGATTTATCAACACCAGAACTGTTGCACAAATCGGTATTTCTCCTATTTGGCAGGAGTTCTGTCAAATCACACCAGACGCCATCAAAATTTACCAATTTTACAGTCCAAGCTTTCGCTGAGCAGATTTAATTGATCATAAATCGTATCAGATCACTCTTAATTCCATAACTAAGGATATCCTACAACAAATGTATATATGAATTGATGTGGAATGACTTCCGTTTTCCTTTTACGAGCAAAACATCACAAGTCAGTAGAAAAGCCGCTTGTTGCGGTTTGGTAGAACCCCGACCATTTGTCCTACCCATGACTTGCAATGTAGATGCGCCTCTTACGATTAGCATTCTAACTTTGATGATAAAGCAGACATTCTATGTGTTACTGTTACTCTATGCGAGAACCAAATTAGTTGCCTTACTTAATACCAACAATGTTTAATTTTTGCACGACTGTTTTTGCGCTTGACTATGAAGAATTGTTAGGATTTGAAAATAAACCAATTTGACCTTTCATCAGACTTGAAAGAGCTGAAACATGTTCAGCTCATATAGGGATCAATTCCCTCCGATATGGGGATCAATTCTCCCGCAAGTTTTGAAATTGACAAATTTTCTATCTCTTAGAAAAATCGATTTTATGATAACTTTCATGTACAAATAATTTCTTCCAATGATGTTTTTGAATAACTAATTAAATTGTTCATCAAGTCCATCTTAAATCGTATAAATTTAAGCATTTTACATCGAGAAACATCCGAAACAAAAAGTGGGGATGATGTATGTCCAGTTTCCCCTATGTCCCTTTTGGCTGCATGTCACTTTCGGCTAAATGACATTTTTGGTCAAACCACCTAATAGCCGTGTGATTCGGGCAAATGATATTCGGCTAAATGATTTTCGACTTAACGTGTTGCTCGCCCAAGTGGCGCCCAAGTATTGACCTGATCATATTGAAATTCTACATGTCCGGGACGCCGAATTGTGTTTAGAAGTTAGTCTTTGTTTTCAATATTTTTGACAGTAGTTTTCATGGTTGTTGTTGCTAAAATCGCGGGTTATTATTACTGTTTGAGGAACGACACTTTTTCTATTTTTTGTCTGGATCAAACGCATTGTCTGGATCAAACGCACCTGGGAACGTCGGAACTGAGCTAAAGCATGAGAGTTGTCTCACATAATCATGCTGGTTATTATCAACTTTGGCCACTCGATAGAGACGCTCTTCATTTCACTGACCTTCTACTGCATCCAGGTCTGCTCCATAGTGATTCCCAGTACTTCAGGCTGCTTATTCCAAATATTTGCTAATCTAGTCCTATGTAATGTCATAGCCCAATCACCATCATTGCTTGACCGAGTAGAGCTTAAAAGCAAATCTACAACTGATGTTGTTGTTGTGAATTTTGTCGCCCAATTTTGATAACTCAAGTTGATATCCTTTTGGTCGGTTTAACGACTAGATGATCAAAATCTATAGCAGAAAAGTCTTACTGTGACATCAAATTAAAAACTATTCCTGCTGTCGATGGACGCAAATTGAAAACTAATTTTGATGTTGGTTTTCGTTAACAAATCTACAGCAAAATCAAAAGAATCAAAAGATGTAATCAATCACGAAATTATAATTTTGACATCAAAATATGTTTTTAATTTAATCTGTTCATGATATCAGATTTTGCTCGGGTGGTTGGATATTTTTCCAGTTAAAAACGTTGCTTCGTTTCCTTGTACCTAGTGTTGTAAATGGTCATCTGCATGTCATTTAGCACAACTTTTTTTTAGGTTTTAGTAAAACTTTTTTTTAGAAGCCTAAGTAACTTCATAATTTTGAATGAACCCACACTTGAGTGGTCCTATATTTTTAACCAAAGGTACATTGCTGTAAATATAGCATCTGAGGCTTGAGAGTGTATTTTTTAACAATGTCCTGTTAGACACTACAGCGCTATAGGTTCGTTACCTCATAATTTGATATCGTGCTTCTGAAAAAAGAATTGGAGAAATTGATTCCAATGACACTACTTTATTATGAACTATGCAGTGATGAAAGCTATATTCATAATTTCGTGGACAGCACACCGTACATTGACCAATTTTTTAAACATTCCGCAGCCCTCATGGTCATTTCTATCTGCCTCTGCATCTATTTATCAGAGAGTTCTTCAAGCTTTGTTGGGTAGGATTTTAGGACCTGTCTGGAGAATCAATTCAGAAAACGGGCTTCGAAATATGTAGTTGACACATTTTAAGTTATTGCTCTTTAAGATTATCATTTACCAATTTGTGATTTACAACCGGGAATTTTTCGGCTTTGCAGTCACTTCAGCAATTAAAACGAATGTTTTTTTTTCTTTGCCCGACGTTTCAATGGGCTATGCCATCTTTTTCAAGGGTTAGATGGCATAGCCCATTGAAACGTCGGGCAAAGAAAAAACATTCGTTTTAATTGCTGAAGTGACTGCAAAGCCAAAAAATCCCCGGTGCTAAATCCAAACAGTCGAGAGCATCCAGTAAGCCTTTGTGATTTACGTGTGACCCAACGCCATTTGAACAACTTCGAACCTCGTATCGATGTCAGTTCGAGTGTGTAGAATCCTAGCTGGCTGCACTTAGGTTTTACAAATAGTTTGGAGTCGCCAACTGTTCTTATCACACTAGAATCAAATTCATGCAATTGTAAGCCTCGAAACTCTTCAATTGACTGTGAAATAGTCATAAGTATTATGGCTGAAATTGGGAGTCAGTTCTGCTTGAACGTACAGCCTATACATAAGTTTTATCATTAAATAAAATAATGTATTTTGATATAATGAATGAACTTTATTTTCAGTGAAATTTAAGTATGTGAACATTGACATCAAAACACTATTTAACAAGCGATTAAGCCTGAAGACTTATATTCCAAATGACGTTATGTCAAATGACATAGACTCAATTTCGGCTTTAAACTGGCTGGCCTCTGATACTTTATCAAATAAAACGTAGAATGAAGATTAGCAATGCAAGGATCCATTTATTTATAAACCATGAAATTATAACTGCTTTATCATTCGAAACATTATGCGGCATAAAATATTTCATTTTTTTTCTATTGATCAAAGTTTCGATAGATTTAAAGCAACAGTATTGAAATTTTGCATTGTAATCTGTTTCTACGTGATAAGGCCATTATTTTTGTTTGTTGTAGTTTTGATTTTGCAGTCCCGGATTTCATTTCGTAAGTCGCGGGTTTCGCGGATTGGAATTTGGTCAGTTTGTAAAACCCTTGCAAAATGTCGAACGGCCAAGCGGGTTATATGGCCAAAAAAGTCGTTTTGTAAAATAGGTCACTTGAAAAAATTCCATTTACCAAAATGATCCATTCGTCGAGAACGTCATTTGGCCAAACGGGTGGACATTTTTTACCAAATTACCCGTTCAGTAAATGACACTTTCCGTATGGCCCTTTGGGACAAATGACATTTTCTACAAAATGGCCCTTTCTATCAAACGGTCATTTCGGCCAAACGGCATTTTCGGCCTGTTGACGTATTCAGCCAAACAACCATATCAGACAAAAAACCTGTTGGGGCAAGCGGCCTTTTCGACCAAATTACCAGTTCGGCCGCATGCCGAACGTTTTTGATGGATTACCATTTCGTCCAAACGTTTATTTCGTGCGAATGACTCGGCTAGATGACTTTCGAATCAACCCTTTTTTCCCACGACTTTTTTTGAAGATTTTAATAGAAACTAATCACCTTTGACAAAAACGCCAAAACAAAAGTTATTTCACTTGTCATACGTCGGGTTCGTACAATTCCATTTAATTTCACCACTTGACAGATACGAATTTCGACCTCAACAGTAAGGCCTCTAACAACCATAGGTCGACCGAAAGTGTTGATTTCTTGCACACGGTTTGAACAATCCATCTTCGAAGCGGTATAACATTTTCTTTAGACGTGCCAGCAACGTATCTTCTTCAGCAAAGTTCTGCGGCATCTTTCAGACTATATGCTAACACATTGAGTCTCCTTTCAAGAGGCTCAGAAGCCTCCATTCAAGAGGCACGGGACCTTCTTTTCAGAAGGCTCGGAAGCTTCCGTTCTAGAGGCTCGGAAGCCTCCAAAAGTCCTCAAAGAAATTAATTTGCATTCAGAAGAAAATCAGACAACTTTTTGGATAGCCTATATCTCGTTAGTTTTCAGGTCAGTTTTTCATATATCTCATAAGATATGCTTATTTTCTTTTTCAGAGGGTACCTCAATGAACGTAAAAGTTCAAAGGGGTAACTCTGGAGAAAAACGTTGAGAATCGCTGTTAAAAAAGTATAATGAAGAATATACGAGTTTTAGTATATCGGTACATACGTCCATGTGCTTCTAAATAACATTTTCTTCTTGTAGTTTAAGAAACTGCATCTCCAAATCAAATATGACGCCAGAAACGTTTGTACTAAAATCTTCTCCAACACACGCTTTTTCAAAAGATCAAAAAAGCTTTTTTCCCAAATAAATTATGCAACTGTCCTGATTAATATGATGCTCTTCCCTTTCACCATTTGAACTAATTTTACATTCTCGCACAAAATTAATGAGAAAAAAACTTTCACTCGGGTAAACTCTGGAAAATACACTTTCCTTCAGAATCACGCCCCAGAACCAATTTCGAACAACTGGTGAAACTTTCTCATCACTATCAACACCTTCCACCGTCGTCGTTGTCTTCGTCGTCATCGTTTTCCCACGAAATGACGAGCAGCGGGGCGGCATAGAGCACCATTTCAATTTCGTTAAAAAGGGTGAAAATATTACCAACTTACAACTTCTTGATTGTACGGCTTTTTCCCAAACGAGGAAGAAGAAGGGTGGCAAGCAAACCTTGGATCAGGAATAGCAGCACCAAACAAATTGATGCTTAAACAGTGCTAGTGCGCGATGACCTGCCGTCCGTGTTCTTCATTCCGACAGTGTAGATGTAGACGGGATGGGAGCATCCCGCTAGACAACCGACAACGGGTTAAGATTATCTTTCAAATTAGGTAAAAATGATGAGCGAGAAACTTTGGCCGCT
Organism: Armigeres subalbatus; assembly: GCF_024139115.2. Classification (NCBI taxonomy): domain Eukaryota; kingdom Metazoa; phylum Arthropoda; class Insecta; order Diptera; family Culicidae; genus Armigeres; species Armigeres subalbatus. The sequence continues at coordinate 113,356,001 of NC_085139.1, read as the reverse complement.
TCAGTTGGAAAGCAAGTCCTTCAAGGTTAGACGTAGTGGAGTTAGCAAATAGCAATAGCAGATAAGGGGAGATGATGGAGATGTTTCGTCGTAAAGCATGATTCTTTCATGATAACGGATGAAAAATTGAGCAGTCACGCCTTTTTGAATCAACACCGATTACTGATTGCGGATCTTGGCGTAATTGAATCTCACGGTGAGGTAATTGCTTATAACCCGTTACTGAATTCGTTTGCAACATTCGGAATTAAAGTACACTACCATAAAAGTTCCAGTTGCAAAATATATGAGCCCTAATGAACGGACATTAAAGTTGATGAGTACTTAACAATTTATCGTAGTGAACTTTTCATGACATTTTAAAATAATAATCCAAATGAACACCATTTCCTCAAAGTTAACTAAACTCTTATTGACACAAATTTAAAACTCCATGAATCACATCCTTCGAGACCAATGAATGATATTTTGACTTGGGTTGTCATCAACATCATCAGTTGTAAAGTTTCGAATCGGACCTTTTATACCAACCAATCGATTCATAATTCGGTTTCTCGGGATCAGTTTCCTCTCTCCCTTTGCCGCAGCTGTGCGTCCGTCAATCGTGCCAACCACCACGGCCACCATGTCAAGGCAGGGACAAGTTTGAAAATTGAATCAACCGAATCAGAGCAGCAGCGCAAGTGGAGGGTACTTGACTAAAGTTATGGAGCAAACATCCAGCTACTTAACAAGTAAATAGATCTCGGTTCCCGTCCGCTTTTGGATTTCGGTGGCGTAGTAGAGTGGAGGAACGGGCACCGAATAAAATTGTACACGCCACTCAACTGCTTCTGGGGAAATATCCTGTCCAGCAGTCCTACGAAGACGCAAATCCGCACAGCCGCGCAGTTGTTCATAAAGTTGATTACATTTTGCTTGGGACTCCGGCCGGACCGGAACATCTTCTGACGTTGCACCCCCTCCAGCGGGACTTCTGTCTTGCCATTTGTTAATAAACAATTGGTCGACGGAATAAACGGTTCCATTGTCGGCGAAAGGTACACTTGACTGCCGCCAGTGCGAATGCGGAAGCAACCAACAGCACAACAAATTCGTACCGCGCGGGAAGAGTGGCGGCTGCCATAGGCAGAAAGTGGCGGGAAAAGTGCAGAAAACTTGGAGGGCGGATTGTTTGGTCTGTTCTTTTTAAACGGATTGATCCCCAACGGTGAGGAGCGAGGCGGTCGCTGTAAGCGTGGAATAAGTAAGTGCTACGGCGAAGTAAATAATAGAGCAGCGAACTTTTATGTAGGTGGGACGAAGAACGGTGGCAGTCGCGGCCGCTGGTATAGTGGAGGGTAAAGTTATAATAATAATATGAAATACACCTCCATGTTTTAGTTTGCATGTTTCCGCCCTGTATTGCTCTAGCCAGGAAAATATTGCATTGTGGAAAGACGTGGGAAAAGTTCGTAAAGGATAGGAAAATCTGGAGAGCTTGGAATTTTGACGAAATGGTTAAGTTTCGTTAATCGTTTTCATGTTCTCATATTTTTGTTATTATTATTATTATTATTTACTGGCTTCAGCGTGAGCTGTGAGCAGCTATTTACGTACTTATACCTTTTAGAGTTTTTCCAAGAACTAATTGATTCCTTCATCCGAAATTAATCTAAATTTTAAAAAAATAAAATGAAAAATTTAAGGAACTCCAAAAAGATTTCCTCGATATACTTTTGGAAAAACTCAGGAAGAAACTTTTGGAAGAACTCCTAGAGGAACTGTTGGATGAACTCCACGGAAGAAGCTGATAGAAAAGCTAATGTAAGAAATTCAGGAATATATCTATTGAGACTTCCAAAAGGAACTGTTCAAACTGTTCAGCACCAATAACGACTTAATATGCCTGAGGAAATTGTAAAGGTGAATGATCCCATCTGCTTCGTACCTGAATGTCTTAAAAGCACATCCGTTACCGATTGCCAGAGCACTAGAGTACTTTTTGAAAGTAGCAATCTTTGACACGATGACCATCTTTTACCTCATACTAGACAAGGTTTTTGATTTTTGAGGATCATTTTATTTTGCCAAAGCGGTATCAATGTATGAGCGCATATATCCTTTCTAGATAGAGATTGGAGAGGTATGTACGCTGATCAGCAACAATTAAATGACTGGCTATGTTCCTTACGACCAAGCCGTAATCGATAATGGTCGGTTTTCAACAGCCTAGCGAAAACCATTTTTGGACGTCCACAAAGTGTATGCAGCACGCGAATAACTCCTGGATCAAACAAATTGTACCGCACCAATTTTATTGCATTCCTATAGGCAGGGTGACAAATCGGGCCAGCGTTTCCATTCTGGTATATCCACAAGCATTGCGGTACCTGCTAATAAAAAAACGGTACTCTTTTGGGTCACTGTAAACGTCTGGAAATCATTTTGGCATACCTTGTCTTGGCGGTGTTGGTCGATGCACTTCCAGCGACAACTTTCCAGGCTTCATGCCTGCTACATCCTCATTGTGTTTGTTTTGGGGTATTGACTAAACCAACAAACCTACTACGCTGCTGTACGTCGCGCACCCTGACCTTGAAAAGCCTTCGATGGAATAAAATCGCGAGTATCACTGATGATCGAAACTGTTTTCTCGGGGACTATAGCTTGATTCCAATTGAAAAGAACTGAAAGTTCAGCAAGAGCTTGCCGTGCTAATTAGAATGAATCCATCCAACATTTTTCAATTTTTTTTAAATGAGCTGGCGGTTATTCATTAAATCTTTTTAACTTTCCTTTAGCTGCGATTTGAGTATATTAAAGCCGGTATGGAATGTGGTACTTCAATATTCTTCGGTTCTTTTTAGCTACATTTGACAACGACAGTAGGGAAGACTGGGAAGACTTGATCCCCTTTTCTAATTTCCGATGAATCACAGTCAAAAATAAATAAACATACGCGATTTCCACATAGACTCTCTAAGAAATATAGTATTTAACTTTACTGATGTATGACAGTCCTTAAATTATTTTTGTTATCGATACACAATCGATTTTTTGGAGTGCTGTAAAAAAACGAATTTGAAAATATTCGGGGGAAATTGATCCCTCGCCAAGAACTTGCTTTGATCAAATCAGAAAGGTGCCCTCAGATTTTTTTAAAATATTTTTACTTCAAAATACGCGGAATTTTCGAATTGCTGTGCGTATACATGAACGATTTTTGTTATTGAATTCAACAGCACATGCAATTTTAAAATTTGGGGAGACTTGATCCTCTTTCTATGATATCTACGCAATAAATATTTTTTCCTGACAACCCTTCATCAAATCAGTCAAATCTACAAAAAAATAGAAGCCTGAGAATAGATTCATATTTATTTTAATTTTCTCGACATTTTTTTGTATGGGTGACTAATGGGGGATCAAGCATCCTCATATTGAGGTAATAACTTCAAATCCAAATATCCTAAAACTTCGATGGAATGTTGACATTTTCATTAGTACTGATCATTAAGCATATTTATGGCTTTGTGCTGTGAAAAAACGAAAGAATATGAAAATTTGTTCAATTTTTGCGTGGCCAATACATTTTTTTAGGAAGGTAAAAACATATAAACCGCAAAATAAATAAGGTTGTCAATCCACCAATCCAGTCACCCCTATAGACAGGCGAAAATATCATTCAATAAAACTGGTCATTCGGCCAAAAATGTCATTCACCCGTAAACGTCATTTATTGAACGAGTCATATGCCGCAAAATGTCTTTTGCCGGATAATAGTGATTGTGAAAAGTGTGAAGTGAGTAATGATAAATGAGAAGTGAGAAAAAAGAAATGAGAGGTGAGGAATTAGTAGTTCTCATTTATGAGAAGTGAGAAATAAGAAGTAAGACACCTCACTTCTCATACCACTTTTCTCTCTCTTCTCTCTTTTAATTTCTCACTTCTCAAGTCTCACTTTTCAATTCTCATTTCTCACTACCCACAGAAGCGTGATAATTGAAAAGAGAGTAGAACCTAGAACGAAATGGGAAGGGAGAAATTAGTTGTTCCCATTTATGTAAAGTTAGACGTCTCACTTCGCACTTTTCATACCTCATTTCTCACTCTTTATTTCTCCCTTCTCACAGAAAGGTGAGAAGAAAAATGTGAAAAAAGAAGTGAAAATGTGAAAAAAAAAGTGAAAAAAGATAAGAGAAGTGAGAAATAAGTAGTTTTCAGAGACATGGGCGTGTCACTTCTCACACCTTATTTCTCACTCCTTATTTTCCTTCTCATTTCTAACTTTTCAAGTTTCACTTCTCACTTCTTATTTATCACTTCAAAGAAGCGTAAAATTAGAAATCTATATTCTACTTTATTTAATATTTTCTTCATCGGACTGCACAGTCTTACTGAAGTCCGATGGAGACAAGCCATGTTGAGCTACTTCCCATGTAGCGAACATCATTACAAGATAAGATAAAACATGATAACAATATAAAACATTTGGCGTACGGAATGCAAACATTCACTTATCACTAATACTAATCCTAGGAAGATCATAGTCCATGTAGTTCGTCTGATTCATCGCGTCTTGTCTCGTCATTGATAAAGTCCGAGGTAATTAAAAAAAAATCAAAAGTAGAAACATTCTCCCCTATGGGGACATTATGGGTATGGACATTCATTCACCTTCTGGTCTTTGTCGATTGACTTGAAGTCCTTCAGTTCTTCACTTGTCATGATATTGCCAGCGCTAAGGGAGCAACTGGCAAGAGTGGGCGCTGAAAGCAGCGACCCTCAGGTCCAACCTAGGGACCTTTCGCAAGCAGATAGTACAATAAATAATAATTAATAATGAAAATTATAACCATACACTTTACAAAACGTTTGAAATGTTGTTGGTTTATAAAATTAAGTTGGTCGACGAAAACGGACATCAATCACGGCCTTCCACGGTGGGAGTCTCCATCGATAAACTTTGAGCAGGTGGCCAACTGTGGCTGTACGGATATCCAAGAACTCAATTGTTGAGTCGCGCTGTTCTCCGGAGTTCAATCGCTGCAGCCAGAGAGGAATCCCAACCTGACCGAAGAAGGGAAAACTTTTCAGAGCGAAGGACTTTCGCAAAAAATACTCAAAGCGGAGGATTTCCGCAATAAACAGAATGGCAGTTAAACGATGCCAAATTCAGATCGCATTTAAAAATAAAACAAAAAACTTCGGAGCAAGCGTGATTCACTCTGAGAGTGACAGCTTTCGTATTCCTGCTACACGGGACTTGGTCGGCTGGTATCAAGATGAGGATACGATGTTATCGAAGTTGGGGAGTAAATGCAGCCATAGGGTCTGTGGGGAGCGTGGGAACTTACAATCCTGGGAAGACCAGGGAGGCTTGCACACCCACAACTTATTTCCGGGGTGCCCGGAAAGTCAAGCTGGATCTAGATACGGTGATACAGTCCTCCATCTTTGAGGAAGCAGATCATGACAGATAGGCTGGATATGTTTGTCGATGACCATCAGCAATTGCGTGGTTCTGGAAGCAGCCCATTGGTTTTCCCAATACTGGCTGACAATCTTTCTGATCTACGCTTTAACGTCATCCAAGGAAAACGATGTCGAGAAATGCTGGTCTTGGTGGCCGGCTCCAGCCAGAATGTCCGTTGCCTGGCACCCTGCAGTGCCCGGGAATCCAGGCGAAGGTCGATTGTTGTTCACCAGCGAGGATGGTCTGGATCCATGGATGTTTCGGGTGGTCACTTTGTAGCGCAACGATGGCACTAGCGGAATCGGTCAGAACTAGGACTGGTTTGTCGAGGGTGGCAATCAACAGAGCTGCGGTTTCCGCTTAGAAGCTGCGAAAAGGAACCGTCAGTGTATCAATGTTCATGGTCCCTAAACTCAGTGTTTAGTGTTTGGAAGAGCTTCCGTGTTGTCCCCTCTTTTAAAGCGTCTCGCAATGGAGCCGGATGTGGCGGAAGCGTATGCGGCGGCTTTCAGGCAAATAGCCACTTGCACACGATGGCGAAATGGGAGGACACCTGCTTCGGCACAGGCAGCCTCAGCGGGTGTGGAAGGAAGTTCGGAAACTATGCGGAGGTATTGGTATGGGAGGGAGGGAGAGTATGTTGACAAGCTCACAACGTGCTACACTAGTCAGATCTAGTCCGTACAGCAGTCTGGTACGCCAATCAGCGCTACGATACCGACCCAAGTAGCACACATGTTCCACTCATATGTGACCAGATTTGTACACAATCAAGCTGCTGCAACCATTTTTGACTGACTTGTGCTGCTCGGGGAGTGGCCCTGTTGTTCGTACTATTCTGTCTTGATAATGTTTTTACAAGGTTGATCCTTGATTTGCAGCCGACTTTGAGCGCTTGGAAATGAGGGACACAGGTCAAAACCTCGGTCGATGGAAGCTCCGAGAAGGTTCCTCTGGGAAGGTTCTGGAGGAGGAATTACAAGTTACAAGTAAAACCCCAGTCCACCAGCTGATTGAGCACTAGTGGGGTCCAAGTGCGGTTAAACGCATTCGAAACATCCAGAGAAACTAGATTGACGGGTTTCCCTTGGTCAAAGGAGCTTTGGAGTACGTCTACTAATTCGGCAAAGTACGATCTTGCCCCATACCCCGGTCGAATGGCGTGTTGGCGAAAACCAAGTCGTCCATCAGACTCAAGCTTTTCACGCAGCCTACGGTTGACCAACCTCTCGACGACCTTTGATACATAGGAGGTCAGCGAGATAGGTAGGTAATCAACGGCGTCGCGGGAGGAGAAACTGTTTTTAGGCGCTGACGCCCCAAGTAACACCGAAAACATCATTATTAACTAAGATCTATTAATGATGTTGAATAAAGGTCGGGAAAATGAAATACAAAACATGTTATGTTCAAGGAAAGCTATGATAAGGTTTTTGCAAAACATACAGCAATTTGATCATAGAAGAAGTTTCATACTACATTCTCACAACTTGCTGATAACATGTCAATTTTTGACATTTGTTTGGTTTTTTGAGATGTTTCGTTTTACATTCTCACAACATAAAACATGTCTACAAGAAGATTTTACGAACAATGTCATAACATGTTCATTTTTTGACATTTGTTTCTTCAAAATATATACCGCAATGATAGAAATTACGAAGAAGTAACGTAATTTCAACATCTTTTAAGATCAATGTTATGAACGTTCTTCATCGACCCTGTTGTTTATCGACAACTCGCCATATTGTTTTTCTTTTTCATATCAATTTCAAAATTATGATTTGGCATAGTTATATTTTTCTTCAATCAATGGCGCATGAATTTAGGAGAAGTAAAATGAAAAGTTAACCAATGAAACATGAGCCGCATATAATGTTTCGACCGAGACTTCGGAACAAATTCGATTTATTTATTCAGTTTGTATATGTTTATTAATATTATTAAAATGGTGTTTATCATTTCATGCATGCTTGTTTTCATTCGTTTTTCGTATAAAATTTATTTCTTTGAACGTGTTGTTTTGGTATTCAATTTGACAGAACCATGTTGAAAGTCGGTTACTGAAAACATCCTTAGTACTTAAGTTTAGTCTTGTGAATGTGCAATCAAAAACAAGATTGCAACTGAAAGATGTTGAAAATATCGATAATTTTTGCGCTGTTTGGGTCGTGTGAAAGTAATCAAAGCAGTTTTTCTTACCAAAACGTAACATACTATATGTTCGAAAGATGTATTTTTTACACTCATACAACAAACGGTGTTACTTGGGGCGCCACTAGTCGGGAAAAGTATGATTTGTCCAGGCTTGATTCACCAGATCAAGGAATACTATTTTGGCGGTAGGGGGGAGGTTTTTTATCATCCGGACCGCAAGACTTCCCTTTGCTACTGGCAAGAGCGAAAGAAAACTCGGTGAACGAAAAGGGCTGGTTTATTGGGGACCTAAGCAAGTCCAGCGGGACTCAAAGTTCTGCAGCGTCACAGCCCTTGTGGCTATGGGCCTTTGAAAATCGGCTGGGTAGTCGCTTACTGATGCGAGTGATGCGAAGTACTCCCCGAGTGCATTAGCCACATCCGGCGAATCGGAAATAGTATGGTCTTGTGAATCCATGTCAATGGGGGAAGATCTACGCATGCCACTAAGCGCATTGACTTTCCCCCATAGTTCGGCGGTGGATTGGACCGAATTGATGGAGTCAAGGAAGTATTCCAACTGTTTCTTTTTGGCGTCTTGGATGACCGTTCGGCACTCATAGTGTTTTTGTTGGTAGTTTTCCAATGCACTTAACTTTCTCGGGTGCCCAGGGGGACGCCTCCTGAGCGCTCGGAGGGCTTTCCTTCTGGCTTTAATAGCTCGACGCGTTTCGTCCGACCACCAACAAAGGACTTTGCGTCCTGGCCGAGAACTAGTCTGAGGGATGGATAGACCAGCGGCGTCGAGAACGACCTTGGACCCGCCGGGAAACGTAAGAAGGGTAGTGTGATCCAACGCGTGTCGTATGCTGCTATCAAAGGACTCCCAGTTGGCGGCATCATAACGCCATCGTGGAAAACGGTTGCTCCCATAGATGGGTCGGCTGATGGTGATCACGTCGATGGCGGTGGCCGAATGGCCATTAAAAAAGTGAATGAACTTTCGTTTAGGAGATCTGCCTCCTCTAAAGCTTCGAGTAGGGCAATACCACGGGTGTTCGACCTTGTACCTCCCCAGGTCGGGTGGTGGGCATTCATATCTCCCAAGAGAAGAAGGGGAGACGGGGTCTCACTGATGATGTCACTCAGCTTGCTAATGTAAATGCTGCCTCGGAGACGAACTCCAACGACTGGGAGGTCTTTCCGAAACTGAAGGACGTCAAAGGGGATCTCTCGGAGGATTCCTATCGCCACGGAATGCAGCAGATGTGTTAAAGTCGAAGGCCTCGTTAAATTTGTTGTAACTTTTTGACATAAACCTAATTGGGTCATGCAATCCATAGTTGGTGTTCCTGGCATCAAGTCATGGGAACCGACCCAGAGCATATAGGCTGAGACAAGATGGTCGGTGAATCGATCTCGCAAAACAGTATTTTGCAACAAGGGTTTCGATTCCTGGAAGTCTACAGCGATCTTAATATATCAGCAAATTGAAAGGATCACGCCATGGAAGACCTCGTAAAGCTAATCTGACAAAGTTTTGCGGAAATTAGAAGTGAAGAATAAGGAGTGAAAATGTAGACGTCTCACTTCTAACTACACACTCCTTACTTTTCACTGTGAGAAATGGAAAATGAGAAGTTAGAAGTGAGATGAGTCAATTTTTATTTCTCACTTGATATTCTCACATCTCTTTTCTCATTTCTTCACCATGTGACAAGAGAATAGAAAGTGAAAAGTGAGAAGTAGCAAGTGAGAAATGAGAAGTGGGAAGTGAGACGTTTCAAATCACACTACAATCTACTCACTTGTTACTTGTTACTCTTCTCATAAGAACAAGAAGAGAACAAGTACTTTTCACGGTACAAATGAGAAGTGAAGCTACTAATTCGACATTTCTCATACCTCATTCTTTACTTCTCACTTCACGCTGCTAATTTTCCACAGTAATGAATAAGGAGTTAGCATTAAGAAGAAAAAAAGTTAATAGTGAGACGTCTCAGTTCGGCCATTTGACCTGTTCAAAAATTGGTATGAATATTTTCGGAAAATTTCTTATGAAGTTTCTCTAAAAAATTCCTTAGGTTTTCTTGTGGAAATTCCTGTTTTCAACATTTTTTTTTAAGAGTTCCTTCTAGGGCCGCTATGGGAGTTCATCTTTCTTGAGTTTTATTTTTTGGGAGTTCCAAAAGGAACTTTTTCGAATCTTTTCGAATCCTTCCAGGAGTTTCTGTTGAAGTTTCCCCAGAAATTCTTGTTGATGTTCTTCCTTAAGTTCCTGCTGAAGTGTTTCCATGACCTCCTAATACATATATCCCTGGAGCTCTTGCATGCATTCTTCCAGAACTTTCTCCGGCAGTTTTTCTTGGAGTTCTTCCAGGAGCTATTCCTGGGGTCTATATAAGAGATAAATTTCTGGAGTTACTCAAACTCTTCCAGTATTTTCTTCTTGAATTATTTCAGTAATTCTTTTTGAATCCTTTCAGGATATTTCCAGAATTCTCTTGTTAAAGTTCTACCTGGAGTCCCCGGGCGAGTTTATCGACGAGAATCCCCTGAAGTTCTTAATGGGTATATTTCTGGTGTTCTTGCATTAGCTGTTCCATAAGCTTATTTCGTTGAGTTTATCCATCACCCACACTTTGAGGGTTTTCAAAAGTTCCTTCTGTAGTTTTTCCTGAAGTAAATCTAGATAAAAAATGGAGTTCCTAAAAGAATTCTTCTTGAAGTTCTTAGAGAAACACTTCTTGTGGTTCTCCCAATAGTTCATGCCTGAGTTCTTTTGCGATGTGCTCCTGGAGTTATTCCCAACATTGTTTCTGTTTTTTTTTTTCAAAAATCATTCAAAAATTTCTCACAGTATTTAATGGAATTCTTTCAAAATTCCTTGATCTATTTTATAGAATTCGGACGTTTTGAGAAATTCGCGAAAGAGAGCTTGAATAAGTTTCTCACGGTTATCCCTAATCGGATCTGTTTTTGCGGTACGAACTCGCCTTTTGACAAGTGAAAAAAGCGTTTAGCCGAAATGCCGTTTGGCTGGAATAATTGTATTGCAGAAATGTCGTTTGACCATTTGGTCTAAATAATCGTTTGATAGAAAGAGCCGAAAATGTTGTTTGGACGAAAACGTCATTTAACCGAACAGGTCATACGACATTTTAGGCTGTATGATCAGGGTTGCCACATTTAAATCTGTATTTTTGTCCCAGAAAATCTTTATATCTGTATCTCAAGTCAAAAAATCTGTATTGCAAATCTGTATCCATCTGAATCAAATTCGTTTTCAATATAGTTAGTTTTGAAAAGATAAATTCCGGAAATACTATGCGGAACTACAAGTCCTCGTGCAAGTCAGACATGACAATATTCAGCATTTTTTTTTGCACATTTCATTTCACGGATTACAAATGAATGAATACAAGCAACAATGTTTGCAACAGTATAGCCAGATGCACAACAACTTTATTGGACTAATATTCAGCCACACAGAAAAGAATCACTGATAAACTGTTTCAAAGCATTTCAGATGGGATCTATGATAGTTAGACCTGATTTTTTAGTATTATTTTTAGAACATTTTCTAAGACCACATGTATTAAAATGTAATCTTAACAATTTCCTCAACATAATCTGATCGAATTTTAAAATCATTGATGTACATGACTTGCCAATTAAGAACAAAACCTACCAGAGACCACATGTTCTGTATTTTTAAATTGAAATAGTTAATCTCAAAATGGTTCTTAATAAGATAATTTTAGATTAGCATAACAGAAATTTACAATAATTTTTGGTACCAAAATTTTCAAGAAATCTGTAAAATCTGTAAATTTTCCAAAAATCTGTATATCTGTATATACAGATTCTTGGTCACAGCCTTACCTCAAAAATCTGTAAAATACAGAAAAATCTGTATATGTGGCAACCCTGTGTATGATGCGCCCTGCCAAAGGACCATTTCGGCCAAACGGCATTTTCGACTATGTGACCTTTTCGGGGGTCTCTTTAGCCGTGTGGCTGCGATGGGTTCGATTTCCCGGTCTGGTCTAGGAAATTTTCGGCTTGGAAATTTTCTCGATTTCCCTGGCCATAAAAGTATCATCGTGTTAGCCTCATGATATACGAATGCAAAAATGGTGACTTGGCTTAGAAACCTCGCAGTTATTAACTGTGGAAATGCTTAACGAATAATGCTGCAAACGGCAATCTCCCAGTGATGGATGTAATGCCAATAAGAAGAAAAAGACCTATTCGGCCAAACCATTTGTTCGGCCAAATAACCTCTTCGGCCAAACGACATTTTTGGCCGTATGTCCAATTCCCACAAACGCAAAGCGAGGGCAGGAGTGGCCATTGTGGCAGTCATTCTTTGCCGCGATTGATCTGAATGCTAGGAAGGTCCAAGTGGTGCTGTGTTCCAGACGAACTTAGCATCGCAAACCAAGATCCAAAATTAAGACCTTGATTCGGAGTTTTTTTTAACATGCCGTAGGAATTTTGGCCGACGATTGTTGATCCAATTCAACGCCGGGGACTTGGTGGTTATATATGAAACAAGAAAAAAACAAAACGAATGGACGTATGCACGAGTTCTGGATGTGAAAAAAAGGAGAGATGGTCTAGTCCGCCAGGCCGTAATACAAATCTCAAATAGATTGTTTTGACGTCCGATTTGCAATTTATGTCGGAACTTACTTACTTACTTACGGATCCTGTACACCTCCGGTGGTGCAAAGGGCCGACTTGAAAGATCTCCATCCTGAGCGTTGCCCGGCTATCGCTTTAACCTGTTGCCAGGTTAGATTTCGGTCGACTTCTTTTATTTCTTTATTGAGGCTTCGCCGCCATGAGCCTCTGGGTCTGCCTCTGCTGCGATGTCCCGCTGGGTTCCAGTCTAATGCTTGTTTACAGACTTCGTTTCCGCCCCTACGTAGAGTGTGGCCGACCCAGCCCCACTTCCGATCCCGAATTTCTGTTGCTATCGGCCTCTGGTGACAACGACGATGGAGCTCATTGTTTGAGATCCAGTTGTGAGGCCACCAGGCCCGAATTATATACCACAGGCATCTGTTAATGAACACCTGCAGCCGTTGAGTGTTCTCCACTGATACACACCATGTTTCGCTAGCGTATAACAGCACAGATTTCACGTTAGAGTTGAAAATTCGTATTTTGGTGCGTTCACTTATCTGCCTGTTTTTCCATATATTTCTTAAGCTCGCAAAGGCAGCCCTTGTTTTCTTGATCCGTGCGCCTATGTCGATCTTGGTACCGCCGTCTGACGCCATTTGGCTACCAAGATATTGGAAGCTTTCAACATTCTCCACTGGTTGCCCGGCTACTGTGAAACTGGAAGGAGTCGCCGTGTTTACATCCAACGATTTGGTTTTGTTGACGTTGATGACTAAACCTGCCGAAGAGGAGCGCTCGGCAAGGTCGTTGAGCTTACTCTGCATATCAGAGCGCCGTTGCGCGAGGAGTGCAACGTCATCAGCCAATTCGAAGTCATTTAGATGCTCCATGGTTATAGGCTGCCATAACAGCCCGCGGTTTGGTTCACGGTCAATCGCACCTACCAGAATCTCATCGATTACGATGAGGAACAGTAACGGTGATAGGATACATCCTTGCCTCACACCAGCTACGACCCGGATAGGGTCGGACAGGACCCCATTGTGCAGCACTCTACACGAAAAGGCCTCGTACTGTGCTTCGATGAGGCCGATGATTTTCTCAGGAACTCCCTTGCGTCTCAGGGCGCCCCACATATTCTCGTGATTGAGACGGTCGAAAGCTTCGTAGTCAATGAATACCAAGTAAAGGGACTCTTGGAATTCGTTGACCTGCTCCAGAATGATGCGGAGCGTGACAATATGGTCCACACAGGATCTTCCGGCACGGAATCCGGCTTGCTGCCGCCGGAGAGTCGCATCGATCTTCTCCTGAATCCGGGCTAGGATAATTTTGCACAGAACTTTGAGAACGGTACACAGCAACATAATGCCTCGCCAGTTATCGCATACAGTCAGGTCACCCTTTTTGGGCACCTTTACTAAGATACCTTGCATCCAGTCGACCGGGAAAGTTGCGGTGTCCCAGATATTATGAAATAAACGATGCAGTAGTTGAGCGGATGTCATGGGGTCAGCTTTGAGCATCTCGGCTGATATGCGGTCGACCCCTGGGGCTTTATTCGATTTCATGCTTTGGATGGCTGTTTGAATCTCTAGCAGTGATGACGCGTGTATACGTCGGATCCTAGGCAGATCATGCCGAGGTGGTGATGGCCTGGCTGGCACTTGAAAAAGTTGTTCGAAGTGCTCGAACCAGCGTTTCAGCTGGTCAGTTGGGTCGGTCAATAACTGATCATTCGCGTCTTTCACAGGCATCGTTGCATTCATCTTCGCCCCGCTTAAGCGTCGTGAGATATCGTAGAGGAGGCGAATGTCCCCGGTTGCGGCGGCTCTCTCTCCTTCGTCGGCCAGAGAATCTGCCCACGCTCGCTTGTCCCGTCGACATGAGCGTTTTACTTCCTTCTCAAGAGCCATGTATCGTTGACGGGCTAAGACTTTGGCTCCTCTGGTTTTCGATCGCTCTATCGCGGCTTTGGCTTCTCTTCGCTCCTCTATCTTCCTCCAGGTCTCATCGGTGATCCATTGTTTTCTCTGGGTGCGTAGTTCACCCAGATTGTTCTCGCTGGTGGCGATGAAGGCATTCTTGATGGCGGTCCATTGGTCTTCCACGCTGCCACCTTCCGGAATATCTGCAGCACGCGTCTCCAGTTCTTCAACGAAGGACCGTTTCACCGTGGCATCTTCCAGTCGGCGTGTGTTGAATCGTCGTCCAACTCTTTCCTCCTGCCGACGAATCCGCGCAATGCGCAGGCGTATTTCGCCGATGAGGAGGTGATGATCAGACGCGATATCGGCACTACGTTTATTCCGTACATCAAGAAGGCTCCGTTTCCATTTTCGGCTGATGCAGATGTGGTCGATTTGGTTTTTGTGTAAAGCCGGAATGTCGGAAGTCTTAGTAATAATGATGTTGTCACTCATCCCTACGGGGGATGTTTGCGATACAGCGCAGGGTTTGACAACTCTGTCTGATGAACAAAATCGAATTTTCTTATTGCGTCTTTAATTGAACCTTCAATTGCTAAAAACATCAAGTTAGAAGAAATCGGCGTCCTTTCATCCCCGAACAGATTCACATTTTTTTAATTTTCCAATTCAAATTTAAATTTCTTTCTCAACAATGACTTTTTTGCTATGAAATTCTAGTAGGGGGTTGACAGAAAATAAAAATATTATTCGTAATGTAGGATGAATTTTCCAACAGTAAGATGTAAAGTAGAACAGCAACACTATTCTGGAACTGCTTCGTTTTCGTTTATCGTCTAAAAACCAATAAATGAAAGGGTTGCAACAAACTACATAAAAGTCGTTTTATTATCAAATTTTTAATTTAATAGAAACGAACGTTGGATTTTGCGAAGCTCCCATTAAGCTGACCCTTTGTCTAAGACGTCAATCGTCTTATAATCCTACATGATCTTTCACAGCGCACTGCACTAAACAAAGCAGATAATCAGTCTTAATTTCAACATGACCGGACCTCATCTGCATAGCACCCAGTATCTAGTGCTAAATATGCAATCTTCATTGCTTCTTGGACCATTACAATCTGAAAAGTGCATCCGTAGGATCATCTCGGACTATAATTCTCCTGTTCCGAAGGAAAGATGAGTTGCTATATAAGTTGCTGGCCACCGCCCGAGAAAACCAGTTAGTTATTTTCTTACCGAGTTGAATGAAATCTTGTAAATTAGTATACTCAACCCCCGGCCGGAACAGTACACCAAACGACGACGAAAGACGAGCTCTTCTGGAGGGATAGGATTCATAAAGATTAACTACGTTTTCGCTTGGGCATGTAACTAGCGGGGGAGGACCCGGGTCGGTATAGTTCTTGCGGGACCAGCCATGAAGCGGAGCAAAATTAAATGAACAAATCCCTTCCTGTTGGCAGCATCCTGCGCGAACTCAACCCTCAAGCCGTACAGCATCACCACCTTCTACCAACCAGTAAAGCAATAAAGATGAATATTCTTTTTGCATCCCATTTGTTAACAGCTTTTCGCCCTGAACCAGAACCGGCATCTTACATTTCCACTATTAGTCAGCCGGTCGGTGTAGGTAAACCAAGTCCGGAAGGACTCTGAAAAGATGCTTTGCCGACGACGATGACGATCAGATGGTGGCGTCGCATCCGTAGTCTTCCTGAAAGCAGGCGCGATGCCGGACGGAAGCTCGTCGACGTCGTTTGATGTCTTTCATTACGAATCAATCAATGAAGCAATGATTGAAAAGCGAGAAAGGAGAAACTTTCCGGTTCTGAGATCGCAAAACAAATTGAGCAGTGGTTTGTGCACGGAAGGAGACGGGTGTTAAGCAAAGATGCCGGATTGTAGGCTAGAGAAAATGTAAAGCAACATCTCTTGGGATAAACTTTGTGGTGGTTGTTGCCCTGCTACGAACGGCTGAGCTTGTGAAATTGAAGCTGATGCATTGGGCAATCCTCGGCAAACGGGAAAATAGATAAAGTTTTTCCGGTGGCTGCAGCATTGACTGGAATATCCGCACGGATGGGAATCTGGCGAAAGGTCGGTTATGATGGTGGAGGCGAAATTGGATCAACGAATAGCATCGTCGCCTTCGACATACAAATGCAGACTGGCCCACAACATACTTTGAACACATTTAGCCTAAACAAACCTTGAAATGTGTTTGTTTTCTGTTCTGCTGCTCTTCTGATTGATAGACAAGCTGTCGATTTTTAGTTCAACCTTGCAAATAACTCATGAAATACACACAATCAATGAACAACAGATGGTGAACCCGAATAATCATAAAAACTCAATTTTATGTCACACTTTCCGTTGTATTCAATAACAAATAATCCAGGAAAATACTTTTCTATCGCCATTCAAGAAAAGCCATGCTAAAATGTTTCTCTTATTGCATTCTCTCGGAAGCGTATAAATTCTATCATCAGCCAGTCTAATCCAGTCAGCGATACGGGTCGAACCAATCCGGATAAAAGCGAACGTTGGGCGATAAAATTTGCTGGATTATTGATTCCGATACCGACTCGGTAATGGCCACGTGCTGATGATATGATTGGCAGAATGGAACATGAAACAAAAGTGCTGTGTAATTTTTTTCCCGCCGGAAGCACTACGAAGCCGGGTCCGCCCTGGATACGATTGTTGGCTGAAACAATCGGCTGGGAACGGCATGATTATCAATTTATGGAATATGCAATGGGATCGATTTCAATCAGGCTTTAGCTTTTTTTATGCGGACGTTGCATAGCGATATCGGATGGTGGATTGATCATTTATTGGTTGATATTTATTGGGACTGCTGATTGAAGTTTCATTGATTACACGCACCAGAGCTGCCGAGCAAATCCAAATCGTTATCAATTGAGCAGCGACAAATGTGAAAAACAAAGTGGACTGTGGAAATCGCATATTGTGAGTTCATGTGAAATATTGCGATTTTTTCACGAGAAATTGTTTGGATGTTCCACTAGACATCCTTCGAAATTTCGATGAGGTATTCTTCACAATTCCCACGGTAGATTCTTCCGTGGTTTCTCGGAAAACTATCATGAGAATTTCCTATAAACGTCATAGTGATTTTTTGTCAAATTTAAACGGCTAGTTCCTCTGAATTTTCTCGAGTAACTCTTCCAGAATACCGTGGTAATTTTTTCTCCATATTTAATTACTCCAAACTTCCAAGGGGAATTCCACCGAATTTTTAACGGGAAATTCCTTTCCAAGTAAAATTTTTTCCGGTAGGTGCAGCTGCATGATCCTACACATCTTCCAATTCATTTAAGGTAAAACATCGTGCACTAAAACAAGTTTGCTAGCCTGGGTTTCGACCGATGGTTTCCACCATTTTTAACACTCTTTGAATTAACACAGACAGTCTCTGCTTCACCTTTACTAAAACTCCTGCTGCATTCTCTGGATCACTCTGCCGTAATCTGGCAAAGAGACGTAAGCGCCAATTTACAACATGCATCTTTTCCATTTTTCTGTTAAAGAGCTCGGTGAGTAGTACTCGGTAACACCATTTTTGGAAAATGGCATATACGTCACATTTTCAGATAACGCCAGGACCTGGTACTTATTCAATCAATTAACCGGTGTGTCTTCCAAGCTCGACTGAAGAAATGCTCAAAAGTTTCAAAAACTGTTCAGTATAGAGGAATAGAAGAACGGCCAAGTATACTTTAACCATTATTGATCGTCCAAGAACGAGCCTCATGAAGAGAGGACTATGACTGTATGTAAAAAAAAATGCTAGACTTGCAGGCAAATCTTCCATAAACTGATATGGGCGTCGATTTTGCTGAGAAACAATTAAGTTTTGATGAATAATATTTCGGGCCACACACCCTCCACCCTCTCCTTGCCAAAACAATCCGCCAAGATGAAGTTTCTGCGATGCTTTGAATTTCCACGACTCGAAGAAGTTCAGTGGAAATTTCTTAAAAGTTCTCGAAGTCATTTATGAAGAGTTCTTGGAGAAATTTCCGGAGGAACTTCAGGGAGAATTTCAGGAAAAAATAGAGGGGACCATCCATAAAAATCGTAATATCGCTATGGGATTTCTAGACTCCAGAGAAATTTTCAAAGGGAATTTGGAGGAAATGCTTCAGGAACTTCCGGAAGAATTCCTGCGGTAATTTCCAGAGATATTATCTGAGGAACTTCCGGACGAACTATGAGGAGCTTTGAAAGGGATTACTGAAGAAACTTCCGATTCAATTATTGAAACTTCAAGAGGAATTCCTGGAGGAACTTTTGTAGGAATTCCGGGAAGAATACTTGAAGGACCTTTCCGAGGAATTCCTGGAGAAGCTTCCCGAAGAATTCCTGAAGGAACACTTCAACCAATTTCTGGCGGAACCTTCGGAAAAATTTCTGGAAGAACTTCCTGTGCAACTTTTGGAGCAAATTCCAAAGGGAATGATGAAGGAATTTCCGGGCGAATTTCTGGTGGAACTTCCAGAGGAATTCTTGCAGGAATTTCTGGAGAAATTCTTGGAGGATCTTCAAGAGGAATTCTTGAAAAAAATCTGGAGAAGTGTCCGGAAGAGATCCTGAAAAAACTTTCGGAGGAATTCTTGGAATAATTTCCAGAAAGATTCCTGAAGCAACTTCCGATGGAATTGTTTTAGAAACTTCCTTAGGAATTTAGATAGAACTTTCGTGAGGTATCTGGGAAGATTTCTTGGAGAAGTTTTTCGCGAATTTCTTGGAAGATTTCTTGGAGAAGTTTTTCGCGAATTTCCTGGAAGAGCATCCCTAGTAATTCCTGGTGAAAATTCGAAGGAACTTCCGGAGGAATCTCTGGAGGTACTCCTGGAGGAGCTTCCGGAAAAAATTCTGGAACAGTCGTTTGATGGTCGGGTTTCGATTTTGAAAATATATCTTCAGTGCCGCTGGCCAATAAAATTAACTGGGCGTTTGACTCAGATAAATACTGGCTTTACGGAGGTCAAGACAGTTCATATAACCATTATTCTCGAAGCAAATCGATGTTGGCAAATTGACATAGGTTTCAAATAGAGTCAATCCTTCAACAGTGCTGGCTTCTATAAAAAAAAATTACAAAGCGAGGTGATTTGCATTCTTCTGAGTGTAGTTTGAGCACACTTCGTTCCTTTTACATATTTTAGTAATATATTAGTAATAAATTCACCCATGCCACAGTCCAAATGCTAACAACTTTTCCAAATAAACTCTAATCTTTTCGCGGATTTCAGCCTTACATTCTGTATTTAATTCTGCATGATTTGGATGAGTATCGTAATATGCGTCAACTAGCTTCAAATTACTGTTTTTCGATGTTTCTCTAGAGTTTTGTTTTGTTTTGGTTTGTTCAATTATGTTCAGAGCATCAGGGCATCAAATATAACGGGATAAAAGTGAAAAGTGTTTTTTAGTCACATTACTGGAGATGTTCCACTAAGCCAGCGGTTCTCAACTCTCAACTCTCAACAAGATGTATGAAAAATGGACCTGAACGCCTTGTAACCTCTTGTAAGTAGGCTGCTGCGCCTCTTGAAAGGACGCGGCTAAGCTTTTTGAAAGCAGGCTTCCGAACCTTTTAAAAGGCGGTTTTCGAGCCACTCGAAAGGAGACTTCAGAGCCATTTAAAAAAAGCCAAGTCTTTTGAATAAGAATTCCGAGCACTTTGAAGAGAGGCTTCCGAGAGGTTTCCGAGAAGCGTAGAAGGAGGTTTCCAATCCTCTTCAAAGGCGGCTTCCGAGCCTCTTCAAAGGCGGCTTCCGAGCCTCTTCAAAGGAGGCTTCCGAACCTCTTGAAAGGATGCTTCCGAACCTCTTGAAAGGATGCTTCCGAGCCTCTTGAAAGGAGGCTTCCGAGCCTCTTGAAAGGAGGCTTCCGAGCCTCTTGAAAGGAGGCTTCCGAGCCTCTTGAAAGGAGGCTGCTGAACCTCTTGAATGGAGGCTTCCGAGCCTCTTGAAAAGATACTTCCGAGCCTCTTGAAAGGAGGCTTCCGAGCCTCTTGAAAGGAGGCTTCCGAGCCTCTTGAAAGGAGGCTTCCGAGCCTCTTGAAAGGAGGCTTCCGAGCCTCTTGAAAGGAGGCTTTTGAGCCTCTTGAAAGGAGGCTTCCGAGCCTCTTGAAAGGAGGCTTTTGAGCCTCTTGAAAGGAGGCTTCCGAGCCTCTTGAAAGGAGGCTTCCGAGCCTCTTGAAAGGAGGCTTCCGAGCCTCTTGAAAGGAGGCTTCCGAGCCTCTTGAAAGGAGGCTTCCGAGCCTCTTGAAAGGAGGCTTCTGAGCCTCTTGAAAGGAGGCTTCTGAGCCTCTTGAAAGGAGGCTTCTGAGCCTCTTGAAATGAGGCTTCCGAGCCTCTTGAAAGAAGATTTCCACGCCTCTTGACAGGAGGCCTCCAAGCCTCTTGAAAGGAGGCTTCTTACCCTCTTGAAAGGAGGCTTCCGAGCCTCTTGAAGGAAGGCTTCCGACCCTCTTGAAATGAGGCTTCCAAGCCTTTTGAAAGGAGGCTTCCGACCATCTTGAAAGGAGGCTTCCGAACCTATTGAAAGGAGGTTCCGAGCCTCTTGAAAGGAGGCTTCCGAGCTTTTGAGCCTCTCGAAAGGAGGCCTCTTGAAAGCCTCTTGAAAGGAGGCTTCTGAGCCTTTTGAAAGGAGGCTTCTGAGCCTCTTGAAAGGAGGCTTCTGAGTCTATTGAAAGAAGGCTTCTGAGTCTCTTGAAAGGAAGCTTCCAAGCCTCTTGAAAGGATGCTTCTTAGTCTTTTGAAAGGAGGCTTCCTGAGCCTCTTGAAAGGAGGCTTGAGCCTCTTGAAAGGAGGCTTCTGAGCCTCTTGAAAGGAGGCTTCCTGAGCCTCTTGAAAGGAGGCTTCCTGAGCCTCTTGAAAGGAGGCTTCCTGAGCTCTTGAAAGGAGGCTTCTGAGCCTCTTGAAAGGAGGCTCTGAGCCTCTTGAAAGGAGGCTTGAGCCTCTTGAAAGGAGGCTTCTGAGCCTCTTGAAAGGAGGCCTGAGCCTCTTGAAAGGAGGCTTCAGAGCCTCTTGAAAAGAGGCTTTTGAGCCTCTTGAAAGGCGGCTTCTGAGCCTCTTGAAAGGAGACTTCTGAGCCTCTTGAAAGGAGGCTTCCGAGCCTCTTGGAAGAAGGCTTCCGAGCCTCTTGGAAGAAGGCTTCCGAGCCTCTTGAAAGGAGGCTTCTGAGCCTCTTGAAAGAAGGCTTCTGAAGTTCTTGAAAGGAGGCTTCTGAAATTCTTGAAAGGAGGCCTGAGCCTCTTGAAAGGAGGCTTCTGAGCCTCTTGAAAGGAGGCTTCTGAGCCTCTTGAAAGGAGGCTTCTGAGCCTCTTGAAAGGAGGCTTCTGAGCCTCTTGAAAGGAGGCTTCTGAGCCTCTTGAAAGGAGGCTTCCTGAGCCTCTTGAAAGGAGGCTTCTGAGCCTCTTGAAAGGAGGCTTCTGAGCCTCTTGAAAGGAGGCTTCCTGAGCCTCTTGAAAGGAGGCTTCTGAGCCTCTTGAAAGGAGGCTTCTGAGCCTCTTGAAAGGAGGCTTGAGCCTCTTGAAAGGAGGCTTCCTGAGCCTCTTGAAAGGAGGCTTCTGAGCCTCTTGAAAGGAGGCTTCCTGAGCCTCTTGAAAGGAGGCTTCTGAGCCTCTTGAAAGGAGGCTTCTGAGCCTCTTGAAGGAGGCTCTGAGCCTCTTGAAAGGAGGCTTGAGCCTCTTGAAAGGAGGCTTCTGAGCCTCTTGAAAGGAGGCTTCTGAGCCTCTTGAAAGGAGGCTCTGAGCCTCTTGAAAGGAGGCTTCCGAGCCTCTTGAAAGGAGGCTTCTGAGCCTCTTGAAAGGAGGCTTCCTGAGCCTCTTGAAAGGAGGCTTCTGAGCCTCTTGAAAGGAGGCTTCCGAGCCTCTTGAACGGAGACTCTGAGCCTCTTGAAAGGAGGCTTCCTGAGCCTCTTGAAAGGAGGCCTGAGCCTCTTGAAAGGAGGCTCTGAGCCTCTTGAAAGGAGGCTCTGAGCCTCTTGAAAGGAGGCTTCTGAGCCTCTTGAAAGGAGGCTTCCTGAGCCTCTTGAAAGGAGGCTCTGAGCCTCTTGAAAGGAGGCTTCCGAGCCTCTTGAAAGGAGGCTTCCGAGCCTCTTGAAAGGAGGCTTCCGAGCTTCTTGAAAGGAGGCTTCCGAGCCTCTTGAAAGGAGGCTTCCGAGCCTCTTGAAAGGAGGCTCCCGAGCCTCTGGAAAGGAGGCTCCTGAGCCTCTGGAAAGGAGGCTCCCGAGCCTCTGGAAAGGAGGCTCCCGAGCCTCTGGAAAGGAGGCTCCCGAGCCTCTGGAAAGGAGGCTCCCGAGCCTCTGGAAAGGAGGCTCCCGAGCCTCTGGAAAGGAGGCTTCCGAGCCTCTTGAAAGGAGGCTCCCGAGCCTCTTGAAAGGAGTCTCCCGAGCCTCTTGAAAGGAGTCTCCCGAGCCTCTTGAAAGGAGGCTCCCGAGCCTCTTGAAAGGAGGCTCCCGAGCCTCTTGAAAGGAGCCTCTTGAAAGGAAGCATCGCGAGTATCACAACACAACATGGAATACAGGCTCCATCTTCATCTTAGACTAGAATTACGGATTTCGCTTGATGTATCGACGATGTGTGATTTGTTGAGACTTGGGTTGGCGTTCCATTCAGATCGAGAACTAGTGTTCACTTCAGAAGTTCAAACGCTTGGAGATCTGTTTCCATAACCGTTTGATGATGGTTGAAAACAAACCAATGTGTGGTGAAACTCAAAACTTTAATCCGTCGCTGAAGGAATTCAAATACTTTATAAAGTCCAGTTCCTTGGTACACGAGAATTCGTAGCGACTTCCTCACGTTATCGAATCGAAATGTGCGCACAAGATATCTAGAATCAGAAGATCCTCGTAAGCGGAGGGCTAAACTAGCTAGTCCGACATCTGCGTGTTTCTTTTGAACCCCTGACTCCCAGCGGCTTTGGCGTCACTCAGAAATGAGGTGTCCCATGTGATTAGCTTTTGTTGTTACCAACGGATCCATAAGGAGCTGCACAGCATCCATTGATGTTGTGAAACTTTTTCCTCTCCGGTAAGTCCACTTTGCCTATGTTTTAGTGACGTATAGTGGTCACGGATTTGCGACAGTCGCACATGCTCCCCAGTTGGTTGGTGCGACGCATCCAAACTCCAGGTTGATTGGTTGAGAACTGATGGCTCCTCAAACTCTATGACATTGGCCAGAAGCAAGGATTTCAAGTCATAATCCATGGTTGAGAACTGATGGCTCCTCAAACTCTATGACCTTGGCCAGAAGCAAGGATTTCAAGTCATAATCCTTGCTGCTGAACACTCACCTATCGCTGCTTTCAACAGTTATACGACGAAGAGGCGTATTCATCGTGGGTCTAAATTTTCAGGATCGTTTACTTTCTCCCATTTTTTTATAGAAAATTATTTCGAGCTTGTTAGTGGAACGTCTTCACTTGTCATAAGAAGAATTGGTACTATCCCATTTAATTCCACCGATTAAAATCAAGTAGTGGAATTAAATGGGATAGTACTAACTCCTCTTATGACAAGTTTTTCCATTGCCATTTTGCTTAAATTATTCACAAAAACCTTAAATATCTTGGAACATGTTGAGGAGTGACCACTGTGTTGCTTCCAGGGTCTTAAGAGCCCATAGTCTTCTTAGAAGATGAAATAGTCGGAGGCATGCATATACATGCAAGATATCTTTACAGGTTGCAAATTGGCATAGTTTCAAGATCAAGGGCTATTTTGTGTAATTTACTCCATGCGTCTAGTCTCGACTAGACGCTGGAGAGCAATACTTGCACAGAATTTTCCACCCTCTCAACATGTTTCGATTTCAAAATTGATATCCAGATTTCACTGTAAATACAGTACCTGCAAGTTTCTTGTGAATTACCCAAATAGGACGAGACATAATAAACGGATTTTATAATACCTGGTTCCTGGTATTGAAGCAACATTTTTTATTACGTACCAACTTTTGTCACATTCCAACTTGTGACCTTCTCGCCAATTCCCGTTGTGGGAATCATATTTATTATCGCCATCATCGTAAATCAAACTAACAGCTCTCATCTTTCGTCATCTTTCCGGGACATCCAGCATTGTAGCTCCGAAGCGGGCACGGAAAATCCAATCACAGTAATAAAAATTCAATTAAATCATGAAGCATGCTGGTCTCTGGCCAACAACATCAAGAGCGGGGAGCGCAACTTTGATTTTAATAATTAAGACGACGTCGTTCCGTTGGCGCCTTCGAGATATGCACCTCGCACTCGTATCCAGCCGACGACGACGCGTGACGACGACAACGGCAAGGACGATGTCGCCGTCCTAGTCGGAAGCGATAATTGTCAATTGCGCACTCACCCACTTTGCTGCCAGCCGGTGTGTCTACATACATCCGACTTGACACCAACACTAAATGTGAAAAGCGACAGCACCTAATTGATTGTTCCACACCCCGCCGCGCTTTCCCAGCGGGCCAATTTCATGTCAATTCAACATTTCCACACAGCTCCCGGGAGGGTCGACGGTGGCGGCGGTGGGAAGCAATCGAAATCTTCAAACAGCGGAAAGCTTTTAGCTCCCGGAGAATTCACATCATTTTCGCTATCAATTTTCGAGCCGGCGTTGCTGCCGGCGAGCGTTTTCTCTACAATTTAGATTTCCAATGAATATGGTTTTCTTCCTAGGCGTGTCAGTGGTGTGCACAGTCAATGTGTTATGTTCCGGTGCCCAGGGGTCTCATAACCCCCCATTTTGATTAAATATGTTTGATTCTTTATGGATGGATTAATCAACATTTGAACAGATGCGACATTATTATGGTGGTGAGCGTTCCAACAAAAACAGATTCCAAAATGAACAGACTATTTTTTTTTTTTCAATATTAAAAATTCTACCTTAAACCACCTTTGCTTACCGCCCCTGTCATTTTGAAGACATCCTCTTCCATCCCATTTGACTCGAGAGGGCAATGGAGCAGGAGGACATGGGGGGATGATGCATTTCCTTTAAATTTTCTTTTCTGGCGTCCCAACTTGTGTTGGCACTCACCATTCCGCGCGTCGCAACGTGCCACCCACCAACCGTGTTTCCTTTGTACGACCGACCGAACGAATGAGGAGGGTTTGCTATTTCCAGTCGACACCACCTCCTCCGCCGAGCGCTAAAGTGAACCGAACTTGAGTGATCCGGCATGTGTCGCCGTTTTCCGCTATCATTGGATGGTTCGCTGGTTCGGTTCGGCTGGGCTGATGGAAAAGTGAATAGGGTACGTGACAAACACTTGCGGCTGCACGACGATGAAAGCGTGGGGGTGGGAATTGTATTTTGTGTGAGAAACTTAAATTGCTTTCTTAAAAGTTGTATAAACTCAATTGTGGGGGTTGTTATGCTGCGGTGAATAGAGGCCGGATCCGAGGGGGGGAGGCGCATTGAATGATGGCGAACAATTGCGGGTCCCGGGGCTTATAGCATCGGCAGGATAGATAATAGCTCTTGGAACGAGATATAATGTGTGCTTACGAATAGGTTGGAGTGTGTGCGTTTATTTCTACCGAGAAATAGGCCTGCGTGCAGAAGGCAACCTTCTTGATTTCTGAATGATTGCGAAAGAACGGTGAACAATTTCATTCGTGAATATTTGATAATAGCACGAAAGGAGAAGACTTTGGATGAATTAAATATATCTCAAGCAAAACATCGATTTCACACAAATGTGTACCGTGAACTCCTTTTCGTTAAATCTCGGATAAGTAATTGTAGATTTATTCAACGATGTGCTTTTGAAACTTCTTTCTTGTGTTCACATTCTTTAGAATGTAAATTTGAACACATCCCTACCAACATTATCCGACCTGACATTGTCTGCTTCCGACAAAACACCTTACCTTCGCTTGAATTGACAAAAGCTTTTTAAACTGCCATACGATGAGATCCAATTAAGCAAAGTAAATCCAAAGAAAAGAAGCATGCCAATAATCGAAATAATCCTGCAGAACCCACCATTCACTCTATGTAGTTGTGTTTTTGATACCACCTTCAATTAGCATACTTATCGAAAATGATTGTTGTTTTCTATTGTTTTTATTATTGTTTTTGTCAGTCCGAAACATATTTATTAAAACAGTCGATTTACTGATGGTAGATAGAAATGGATAAATTTCAAAATTTCAAATAATAAACAGAAAGACCAGTATTGAAACAAAAAGTGAACAGGGAGTAAGAAAATCCCACATCCTACAAAAAATTAAAGCCAAACTTTCCATATGGATCGTAAATTTTCCTACGTGTCACCGTATCTCCGTCTAACAACGTGTCATGTAATTTTTTACCAAACAACATCAGTCTCTGTCAACAGATGGCGTCAATCTTCACTAGCAGCGAACATACAATGTTTCGTAACGAGTATTGCTGGCAGCCAGCGACAACTTCAGCGGCACAACACATCGCCATCTATTTTGCATGTCAGTTCGCCCCAAGCCGTACCCAAACTATTATTCCCACTCTCTCCAGAGCATCCCGAATAACGATGCACTAGTCATTCACATTCTCATCTCCACGGTGTGAAGTCGGAAAATTAATTACATTTCCTATTTCAACCAACTTTCTAAAAACCGGTTGTGCAACAAAACACACTAACTGTCGTAGGTATCTTCCGAACGCCCACTGCTGGCAGCGGAAATTGCGAGCATTCGACCGTGAGGAAGATTTTTTGCACACTCGCGTTCCATAGATGGCAGCACTACGCCGAACGGTGGTGGCAGCTGTCACCGTCGGCGCTCATTCACCGGTGTGGCGGCTGCGGCGGCTGCTGCCTAGTCGTCAGCGTGATGATTCGGAGGAAAAACTTTTCCATCCAGTTTGCCGAAACATTGCCACATTGCGCCATTTGGGAGAAATTAAATGTAACAGCTCCGTCCTTGCTCGCTGCTATCGATGGGTGGCAAGGGAATCTTTCAAATGACTTTGGTAGTTAAAAATTTAAAGCAGAAAAACAAAACGGTGCAATGTGTAATGGTTGCGCACGGTATAGTCGAGTCGTCGCTAGTAATACGCAAGAAGTTGATTAGCTCGTTTATGATAATGGAGAAGGGAGTTCATGAGCATGTGTGTTACAAAATCAGATAATAATCTGACATTATAATTTTAACAGGAGAAAGGGAAAATGAGATGTTTGGCCCTCAATGTCAAAAAGACAAAAGTGCAGACATTATCTTTGTTACATGTTTATTGCAATAAATGATTGTTTAATATAAATGACTGATTCCGCTGAAAGGTAAGATATTTACATTTTTCACTAGTGTTCTTGTTTGATCTCGTTCATTGAAGCTTACGTTAGCTATAAATTTAGATGCACCGTTTTAACAGGCTTTTATCTAATCGGCCTATTTATATCCATCATAGCAATTAATTTCAATTACAGCTTAATTTTAAGTCATTCAAAAGAATATGAAAGCAACCGCCTCCCTGTAGTCGCACTATATTTTCCACCTTGATCTCTCAACTATCACCTATTTACTTCAATTTAAGGTCCTGATTCCAGTTCAGTCAAAATTGCTACACATAACACTTAGATCAGTCTGCTTGATCAACATCAACACTCGAACATTAGTCCAAATGCAATCGCTTTAGAGACGCTGCTTTCACTACCACCACCGCCACCACCACCATCAAAACGGTTCATCATAGAATACAATCACAAATTAAATAAGCATTCTTCACTAGTTCCACTTATTAACGTTTAATATCAAACTCAAAGTTTCAATTTCTTCCTACCGAAAATAACTCTACCGAAATACTAACGAATCTCTTTTCTTCTCTTCTCTTCCTCCTCTTCTACTTCTTTTAACTGGTTTTTCGATACTGATTTCACGTTTGATGTTGTGAATTCTTATTATGATTTCGTAACTGTTTTAATTTGGAAACCCACTTTTATATTGTGACCTTCAACAAACAAACAAACAAATACGCACGCCAACTCTGACGTACACTCCCACTCGTACACATCAACGAACAACTTCACTGTGGATTGTTAATGTCGTGGTCGCCATGTTGTGTGATCTGTCCAATGTGTGATAACGTTCTTATGACCACCTAACCTGACAAAACACAACTCCAAACTTGATTTTATATCCATTCTTTTTTCGTTTTCGATTATTGTTTGTCTTCTGTTTGGTTATTTTCGTTTTTTTAACGGTTTTTTACTTTGATTTATCCGTTTTCGAAAACTTTTTAATTTTCTAGGAGCTGCCGGAGGTAAGTGAACTCGTGATATTCGTTTCGCAAGGTGTACCTTGTCCTGACTTGTGTGGTCGTATATCTTACTGTTTCTCTATAGCTCTCGCTCTCGACTACTTCTGTATAATTGTATTTAAAATCCACTGTAAATGTGTTGTTTACCTCTTGTTATGTTTGGATTGAGCGAGCACTCTTTAGGTGTCTACTTCATAGGAACAGCGATGATGACAATGTCGAAAGTGTATTTATAAATGACTGACCCCTTATCAAAATCGTGAACAATGTCATTTGGCAATTGAGAGGTTGGTTTTAGTGACTACTATAAAATCAAAATTTGACTAGGAGAAAGACATTACTGCAAAGCCATATCTTTCTCGAAACAACGAATATACTTCCTACTATCAAGAAAATTCATCCAAAATCTGTTTAATATCATGGAGCATGGCCAGGAATGGGCGATACCGATACGATATATCAGGAATCGATATTTTCGCTCCGATTAATCGATATTTTGTATCTATTTTTTTATGCTCGATATATGACCGTATCGATTTTTTGTAGCTGATATCGGATTTCGATAAGAAAATTATTCTGAGCTTTTTGATAAGAAAATTATTTTGAGCTTTTTAGTGGAATGTCTTCACTTGTCATAAGACGAGGTTATACAACCCCATTGAATTCCACCACTTAATTGTATCTTGACAGATACGTATTTCGACCTCAACAGTAAGGCCGTCTTCAGTGTCTCGTACTTGACTCGCCGAAAGGGTCATTTGACCGAAAGGGTGATTTGGTTGAAAGGGTCATTTAACCGTAAGGTTTTCTGATTTCGATTTTTTTAAATTCCGAGACATTATCCGTAATACAACAAAAGTAAAAATATGGCATATTAGGCACAATCTGTTAAAAACAGCGAAACTTTGAATTTGATAACCAGAAATGGAAAATCAAAAGTCTTCTTTTTTTACTTGTGCTTTCAATTTTTCGGACGTATGTACATTTGCTCGAACGGACATTTAGGGACATTTTTAGTCCACTAGAGACGTAGGACATTTGGTCGAATGGGGAAAGGGTTGTTTTACCGGAACCCATTCGGCCGAAAGCCACTTGGCCGAACAAACCATTTGGCCGAAACACATCTGGCTGAAAGTCATTTGGCCAAAAGGGTCATCCAGCCGAATAGGTCATTTGGCCGAATAGGACATCTGGCCGTATAGAAAATTTAGCCGAATATGACATTTGGCCGAATAGGGAAAGCCCGTTTGGCCGAAAGGGTCATTTGACCGAAAGGGTGATTTGGTTGAAAGGGTTATTTGGCCGTAAGGTTCATTTAACCGAAAGAGTCGTTTGGCCGAATAGGACATTTGGCCGAATAAGACATTTGGCCAAATGTGTAATTTAGCCGAATAGGAAATTTGGCCGAAAGGTCATTTGACCGAATAATTCATCTGAAAAGTGAGAAATTAGGAGTGAGAAGGGAGACGTCTCACTTATTACTCCTCATTTCTCACTGCTCACTGTTAAAGGAAGAAGCGCGAAGTGAGTAGTGAGACGTCTCACTAGAAGTGACGTCTCTTTTCTCACTCTTCATTTTTCTCTTCACACTGTAAAAAGGGAGAACCGCGAAGTGAGTAGTGAGACTCACTACTCACTTCACACTTCTCATTTTTTACAGCGAGAAGTAAGAAATGAGGAGTAAGAAGTGAAACGGCCCCTTTCGGTCAAATGACCCTATTCAGTCAAATATCTTAATCGGTCAAATGTCTTATTCAGCCAAATGACCCTTTCGGCCAAATGACCCTCTCGGCCAAATGACCCTTTCGGCCCAATGACCTCT
Organism: Armigeres subalbatus; assembly: GCF_024139115.2. Classification (NCBI taxonomy): domain Eukaryota; kingdom Metazoa; phylum Arthropoda; class Insecta; order Diptera; family Culicidae; genus Armigeres; species Armigeres subalbatus. The sequence goes on along the minus strand of NC_085139.1, from coordinate 113,325,737 downwards.
TCGGCTTAATGACCCTTTTGGTCAAATGACTCTTTCAGCCAAATGACTTTCGGTAACATGGCATTCGGACGAACAGTATGTGGCTAAACGGCCCTTCTCCGTCCAAAGAATGATGGGTTCATAGAAATAATAGGAAAACGGATAATATTCCCGACAGGATATTGACTTTGGCGAACCTTTCTAACCAACTACGATGAATCTATACCACCTGGTCCAAAGATATTTACTCAAATAAGGTTGTATACTATTTCGCTGAAAAACACTTCGTGGAATTTTTCTTCGCGGTACGACATTCCGCGGAATATATCAACCCTCCGAAAAACATTTCGCGGAATGCCATTTGGCAGAATTCAGTTAGAATAATTATCATTGAAATATTGACCGACTTTTGCTCAATTACATATAATCCGGGCTGCATTCTTTTGGATTGCGTTTGAAAAAATGAAAGAAGGTAATGCTTTCTTTGAATGACCGCATCTGGTCGGTATGATGTAAAGTGAGGAAAGAATTTCTTCTTGAAATTGACACGTTTCTTCTTTTTTATTGGCATTACATCCCCACACTGGGACAGAGCCGCTTCGCAGCTTAATGTTCATTAAGGCTCAAATTACCGTCATACAGTCATTGACGAGAAAGACAACCACGTGCTCGTACCACCTCCAGTAATAAAACCACCCACTAAGGAGAAAAAGCAGTCTCGGGCTGGATGGAGGAAGCATTTTTGTTTCAAAACTACATCATCCAATAGCGAAGACATAATTATATCCGGTGGATGCTTCATTTGGTTGTACTTCGCATTAGTTTTTTTAAAAACTGGCTTTTGTCGTCGATTTCCCCTCTTGGGAATTTATTTTGCAAAAGGCAGTTTTTTAAAAAACTAAAGCGAAATACAACCAAATGAAGCATCCACCGGATATAATCATGTCTGCGCTATTGGATGATGTAGTTTTGAAACAAAAATACTTCCCCATCCAGCTGGAGACTGCTTTTTCTCCTCGGTCGGTGGTTTTATTACTAGGGGTGGTACGAGCACGTGGCTGTCTTTCTCGTCAATGACTGGATAATGGTAATTTGAGCCATAAGCACTTCCACAGTTCTTAACTGCGAGGTTTCCTAGCCAGGTTACCATTTTTGCACTCGTTTATCATGAGGGTAACACGATGATACTTTCATGCCCAGGGAAGTCGAGACAATTTCCAATCCGAAAGTTGCCTAGACCGGCACCGGGAATCGAACCCAGCCACCCTCAGCATGGTCATGCTTTGTAGCCGCTGGAGGAGGTTGGGTTCTACTTCTGGCCCAGTCTAGGAAATTTATCGATGAAAAATTTTCTCGATTTTTTTAGTAATTTAGTAATTTTAGTAATGGTAATTTGGCTTAGAAACCTCGCAGGTAATAATTGCTGTGAACAGTAATGAATGAACACTAAGCCATTATTATTAATATTCCGCGAAATTGTGCATTCCGCGAAATGGTACATTCCGCCAAAAGTCATTCGGCGAAAAAGTACAATCCGCCAAATGTCGTACCGCGAAAAGTTACAGACCGCCAAATGTTATTACGCGGAATAGTTTTCGGTGCAATGTTATTCTATCGGCCGAAACCCATTTGGACGAAAGTCATTTCTACAAAAGGGTCATCCGGCCGAATAGGTAATTTGGCCGAATAGGCAAGGGTTATTTGGCCGAATACCGTTTGGCTAAAAGGGTCATTTGGCCGAATTGGGAATGGCCGTTTGGCCGAATACCGTTGGGCCGAAAGGATCATTCAGCCGAAAGGGTCGTTTGGCCGGATAGGTCGTTTGATTGGAAGGGCCATTTGGCCGAATAGGACATTTGACCTAAAAGGACATTAGCCCGAATAGGACATTTGGCCGAACAGGTAATTTGAAAAGTGAAAAATTAGGGGTGAGAAGAGAGACGTCTCAATTCTCATTCCTCATTTCCAACTTCGCACTGTTAAAAAAGCACGAAGTGAGTAGTGAGATGTCGCACTACTCATTTCGCAATTCTCATTTATACAGTGCAAAGCGCGAAGTGAGTAATGAGACGTCTCAATAACCACTTCGTACTACTCACTTCTCACTGTAATCTGGCCGAAAGGGTCATTTGGTCGAAAGGGTCATTTGGCCGAAAAGGTCATTTGGCCGAACCGGACATTTGATGGAATATGGTCATTTGGCCGGAAGGGGACGTCTCTTCTCACTCCTCATTTCTCACTTCTTGCTGTTAAAAGTGAGATACGCGAAGTGAGTAGCGAGACGTCTCACTACCCACTTTGCACTACTCACTTTTCAAAGTCAGAAGTGAGGAGTGAAAAGTGAAACGTGTGGCTAATGGGTAGTGAGACGTCCAACTACTCACTTCACGCATCTCACTTTTTTCAGCGAGAAGTGAGAAATGAATAGTTAGAAGAGACGTCTCTCGTTTGACCCTTCCGGCCAAACGACCCTTTCGATTAAAAGTGCCCTTTCGGCCGGATGACCCTTTCGTCCAAATGACCCTTTCGGCCAAATGAGACGTCTCACTACTCACTTCGCGCATCTCACTTTTTACAGCGAGAAGTGAGAAAAGACGTTCCCCTTGGGCCAAATGACCCTATTCCGTCAAATATCTTGATCGGCCAAATGTCATATTCGGCCAAATGACTCTTTAAGCCAAACAACCCTTTCGACCAAATAACCCTTTCGGCCAACAGAACCTTTTCGGCTGGATGACCCTTTCGTCCAAATGACCCTTTCGGCCAAATGACTTTCGGCCCAGTGGCATTCTGCCAAACGGCTCTCCCCCGGTCGAATGACGTTTGATCGGAAGGAAACTAGGTCGAATGGATGTTTAGTAGAAATCAGGGGCCTCATTGCGTATCTTTTTTCGACAGCTCTTTCGTATGAAAGTTTGCATGGTTTGCTCGTTTCGAGTCTGGGTGCGCAATGCCACCCCAGATTTTAACATGAAGAATCATCGCAGGGGAAATATGTATAAAATGCGCCGGTTGGGTAAAATGGGCCACCCCCTTTTCTTGGTTTATATCCCAAATTTTGTTTCAAAATCATAGACTGCTGAAGCCAAAAAACATTTGTAAGCCGTCCAACGAGAAAACTCAGTCAAAAACTCTGTATTAAAAACTAAAAAAATAAAACATTGTTTTGGCGCATTCCAACGCAATTTGGGCGTTTCTGTCCTCAATGCTTTTCTTTGGATACAAAAAAATATGTTTTACTATCAGTCTGAGACATTGACCAACTGAAAGGATAGAGTGAACACTAATCCTTTGCAGAATAGATTAAAAATTTGGTGAAAAATATTGGAATCGCTTGATTATCATTTTTGGATGGCGCATATTGCCCAGCATCGTTCATTTTGAATTGAAATTCTCAATTTTGGAATATAATCGTTTTGTCGCAACATTGTTGGCTTTACATGGAAATGTTTGGACCATGTAATGACTGAAAATTTAGATTATTGATAAACACTTCGAAAATACATGTTTTCGGAGGATATCACCAATAAATTAAGTGATTAGCTTAGAGGGCGCATATTGACCGCATCTCCCCTACATTTGGTCACATGATGTTTGGTCGAAAGCGGATTTTTTAATGAATAATCTTGCTCCATTTAGTCGAATGACGTTCCGTCGATTGGATATTTAGAAGAAAGGAACTTTAGTCAATAATAATTAAAAAATAAATGATCTATAGCGGTGTTCCAAAAAGTCACATAATTTTTGCCCCAATACTTATTGTCCAAAGAATGATGGATTCATAAAAAGAAAAAATTATAGGAATACGGTGAATATTCCCGACAGGATATTGACTTTGGCGAACCTCTCGAAAGATATTTAGTCGAATGATGTTTTCGGCCATTTTGGCTACCGAAACTAGCTGGGACGAAAGCGTAAAAAGTGAACACGTTTTTGGAAGCGGCTTTAATGTATTTCAAAACGACAGAAATTTCTATGAGTCCAATAGAACCGTATTGCGAGATTCCGGTAGCGGGTAGAGCAGAACTACCAAAGCGGACACAAAGCAAACGAAACTGGAGGGCTAAAGCACCAACAATACAAATAAAGCCACAAATCTCAAATTAATACATACATTTGGGGCATTTCCCCTAATCTTCCTCTTACTGCCTTCTTATCCCTACTCTCTTCGTCTTACTTCCTCTTCTCTACTTCTTTCATCTTACAAACTAATTTGTTCTGTACTCACGGTACCACCTAACGGGGCGTCCCCCTACGTTTCGCCTGTGCTGCGATCATCTCGCCGCCGCGAGTCTCGCATGCCACTATCGATGTTCGCACCGACGATACTCCTCTGCTGGAGACCCCTCTGGTCGTCCAGTACGACCGGGTTGCTAGATGGGGTCCCTCCGAGGCAGTCTTCGATGTCTCCGTACACCACAGTCACCAAACTGGCACCAATGCACACCACTCGACGGTTTCGAAGCCGGTCCCCACCGATAGCTACGATGCCCTCGCCGAGGCTAGCACGCCCCTTTCCTCCAGCCAAACAGCAACGATCGCGCGCCGACGGCGGACGAATTTGATCCGGCACGAACAACAAAATCCGGCATAAAAACCCCAGTCCGTGGGGATCTTTCTGCGCTGCCTGGATTCTGCAGATCCGTCAGTCGCCTCCGTCAATCGAAACAATCATTCAATTTCACACGATTCGTCTTCGAGCCGTTTTCTGCGACAGCTGATGTTTGTCAAGCTCCAGTACTTAAACGAATTGTAATCCGGAATCGCCTTTTGGTGTTGTTCTCCGGCAATTTTTCGGAACTGTAGCGTGCGTCGATGTTGAACCACCTCGAGTAATGTGCTTTTTGAGTGCAGACTGTCCAAACTTCCGCCTTCGCCTGCGAGATCCGATCGCACCCAAATTTTTGTCTCGATTGCGAGTGGTAGAGAACGATTCACAATCTAACACGTGCCTTTCCTCCGCAGGTGCAGTCGTTCGTGGCGAGGTTAATTTGGCGTTTTGATTCCAAGCGCCAAACCCGGAGAAATCAGGCAGATCTTTTCCGTTTAGGAAAATGGTTATCACCCGCGTAGATACTTTTATTCACGGCACTGACAATCACGCACGGCAATTTTTTTTTCGCGACGACGGCAAAGTTGTATTCTATCGCTGCCGATCGTCGCTTTCAATGCCGACCAAAATGAAACCGGAAAAGAGTTGGTTTCTTTCCACCGGTTGTTGTGGTGTGTGGGAACGGATTATTTTGACGTTTGACGCGCCGCTTCACGAATGGGCTTTTTCGCTGAGGTGCATTTGAAGTGACGGTTGATGCGTTATCCGCATCCCAATTTCAGTGTACTCGTTCATTGTGATTCTCAAAAAGATTACTGCTGACAAACTTAAACGTAACAACCGGTCGGTGGGGGAGGTCTTGTAGCTATTTCGACTACCTTCAATTGAGAAATGATTCCTACATCTAAATTTAAAGAATTTGAGCACGTTTGGGTGAAATCATACATCGCAGGTTAAACACACGTGTTTGTCTCGCCCGATCATGTTCATAAAAGCACGTATGAAAGTTTTTTACAATGTGTTGAACAAATTTTATCACAACTCCCTCCAAAGGTTGGATTTCACATCTATGGTGACTTTAACCAACACAATGCCGATTTCATTCTGGACTCTGAAAATGAAAGTATTCTGCTCCCAGCCGTTGGGGACAATGAAACATTGCAATTTATTTTCGACTCAACCTCTAAATTTGGGCTCAACCAAATTAACCATATAAAAAACAGACAGCAATGCTATTTGGACTTTTTATTAACTAACTGTGTCTGAATCATTAAATCCATTGTGGAAAAATGAAGCGTTTCACACAGCAATCGAATATTCTTTAATTATTCACGCCCACCAAAGGCCCAACGACTATGAGTACGAGGAAGTCTTCGAATACCATTCAGCAGACTACGGAAGAGTTAAACTAAGATTAAATAGTATTAATTGGCTGTCATTTATAAGGAATGAAGAAAACATCGATACTGCTACATTTACTTTGAACGAAACTTTACAGCAAATAATTAAACAAGGAATTCCACTAAAGAAAAAACGACGACAAAGAAATACCAAAAGTTCAATCTGGTACAACAGTCAAATCAAAAATTTAAAAAATCGCAAACAAAAAGCGCATAAAATCTACAAGAAAGGAGAAAGTGATAGAAACTTAGCGAAATATTTTGAAATCTGCGACCAACTGAATCTAGCCACCAGTAATGCACTTGAAGAACATAATGCAAAAAATGAGCTTGAAATAAAGTCTTGTTCAAAGAACTTTTTAAATTACGTAAGAACAAAATTGAAATCAGACAATTTTCCATCTGTAATGCACCTCGACAAAAATGTTGGCAATAGCTCGGAAAAAAACTGTAATTTATTTGCCATTTTTTTCCATGAAATCTATACTACTTTTTCTGAAGAAGATCGCGACCGCGATTATTTTGCGTTTTATCCAAAAAATTTCAGAGATATTGGTGTGAATCAAATTCAAGTCCAGACAATTTTCGACGGTCTAATGAACTTGGATGCTTCGAGGGGACCTGGCCCGGACACGATTCCACCAGTATTTATTAAACATTTAGCAAAAGAACTCACTACTCCTCTATACTGGCTTTTCAATAAGTCTCTGGAATCTGGAATCTTCCCAATAATAAGGAGAAGCTCTTTTCTAGTACCAATATTTAAATCTGGTCGAAAATCAGACGTACGTAATTATCGTGGCATATCCATTATCTCTTGCATTCCAAAACTTTTCGAAGCAATTGTCAACGAAAAGCTATTTTTGCAAACCAAAAACAGAGTAACTGACACGTAAAACGGCTTTTTTAAAGGTCGCTCGACCTCAACAAATCTGCTTCAATTCGTAGGCTTTTCATTGAATGCAATGGATAACGGCAACATGTAGAAGCTCTATATACGGACTTTAGCAAGGCATTCGATAGCATTGATATACCGTTGCTGCTTTTTAAACTACACAAAATAGGAATTGAATCACGACTCCTGAAATGGCTTGAATCATACCTAACTGACCGCCAACAAATTATCAAATTTAATGGACACAAATCAAAACCAATTCAAGTCACTTCTTCTTTTTAACTTGTACGTGAACGACATTTCCTTCATTCTGAAAAACATTAAAGTGTTAATTTATGCCGATGACATGAAGCTCTTTATGGAAATAAGAAATGAATTCGACATCAATGTATTCCGCAATGACGAAATATCATTCGACGAACTGTCCCAAAGCCCGAAATTGCATATGTCATACCCAACATAAAAACTTTCCCTTATCTGTTTCCAGAAGTTTACCAAAATATAGTACAGAAATGCGAGAATCGACCTTTCCCGCCCGACTTTTATTGTTTCAATCGATTCTATCAACCATTCCAAACTTTTTTTTATGATTCCCATACTCATACCGCATCAAATTATTTTTTAAGGTTTTGCGTATAACCTTCGAAACGCACATTTTACTTACTCTTCGCCATCCATTCACATTCCTCTTAGTAATACATATCAACCTATTTGGCCATTTCCGGTATGCCACCGTTAATCGATGATGCCTGTCATAACTTCAAACAGACATTCAACGAACGATATCATGCGTCCAGCTGTGAGCTCGTACGCCATTACACGTATTGAAATGCGATTAATTTTTATGGCCGTGTTAACTTCCCCGCCTAATCCTATTACTCATCTCAATAGCCCAACAACGGACAGATTTCCGATTGCCGCAGGAAGGAAAAACTTTCCTCACGCATTTCTTCGACCAGCTGTAATAGGCAACGAATTGAGTTAAACATTACCCTGGACAAAAACGTGCCCGGAATGTAACCACCTACTACGTTCCGCCGTTGGAACGTCCGGTGACCAATATTTATCATCCCGCTCCAGCACCGCCATCGGAAGGCGAAATCCTACATCCTTTCCGACGAAGCACGTCCCAAAAGTTCACCCATGCGTGATTCAAAGCTCAGGGGTCCCGTCTTCGGCACATGGCGTAAGGAAGTTCCGCTTCATCGATTCCACCATCTAACCTAATTTCTCACGGGCAATGATCACCTCGCCTCACGCGGGTGGATGCTTGATGTGTGCGTGTGTGCCACTTGGCGAATGTAAATTGCATAAATTAAGAGACGTTTATTGCTAAATTACTGCTCCGAGCAGTGCATAAATTGCGAGTTTTGCTACCGTGCTGCTCGTGACGGGCGAGTAGTCTTTGGCGGATGACGGGTTGGGTTGATTCAAAATGTAAGACCCGGGACCAAACGACCCGAACGCGACGACGATAGAGTTGTGTGGTTTATGAATTTTCAATAGCGATTCCAACCCCCTGCGGTGCGGTGCTGGGGATGAAAGCAGAAACAGTCGGCTGTTGGTACAGTCTGTACGCAGAACAGAGTTTCCTTAACTGCTGTTCATAGCCCACTGTTTAGTTGGAAGCTGGGTAAACCTTGGGCGATTATAAGTGGTACAAATGGGTCTTTAAACTTCCACAGAAAAAGGCGATTAAATTATTTAAGAATTTATGAAGAACATTTTTTCACACACTTCCTAGTGAATAAGATATTGAAGAGCCGAATTGATTTTTTAAATGTGTGATATAAAAAGCGTGAAAAGGGTGGAATTGAAAATTATCAATTTTCCTTAAGTATCATTTAGTTTCCTGAATTTGTGCAGTAAGTTATTCTTCGGGATCTGTGTATAGCAATACGCAACTCGACCGTTTTACATTGATGTCAGTTAATGTCAGTACCGGTGAAGCTTTGACAGCCCCTGTGCCATTGAAAGCTTATGACGAAGGATTTCACTAACGGTCGGCGATGGAGGTTATAACTTCAAGCAAGTATTTGCTCAAGTGAACGCACACCCAGGTCCAATGTCGGATGACGAAACTTATGTTCCAAGACCGGGTGCGGTGTGGTGTTCACTTGTCGAATGGATGAATGCCATCCTTCCCGGCTCGACCGCCGGCGCCGGTGCCAGCTTGGTGTGATGTGACGCATAGTAATTGATAAGGAAATTAATATAGTTTTGATTAATTGAATTGTGGTTGGACTCGAGCTTGAACGAGCAATGACACAATTCGATGGCAACGATGTGGTTATCGTGGCTGTTGGTTTTGGATCCTTGGTAGGAACGAAGATGGGTTGCTCAAGCAAGGGTAAAATCAACCTTGATTCAATTGGACGTTTAAAATTAACGCTACCAAACGAATTGTTTCTTCAAGCTTGAAATGAATTTAGCTTCTGTAGTTTCTCCTTTGTAACCAGATCCACAGTCCTTTTATACACAATCCTAATGCTAGCTAGAGAACAACACCCATCTTCAGTTAGTGTTTGGGGTTGAAGAACCTATTTTTTTATGTGTAAAGGAACGAAGCATTATTCATTAACAATTCCACAGTACTGCCCCAATAGTCGTTTTGTGCAAATAGAAGTTTTCATCTATTTTAACAAAAACCACCCAACTAGGATGCCAAGTTCAAGGTTGAAATATGTCAAAGTCAATGCAGCGAAAACCATGGGTCTCCACAATCCAACCACACACAACTCATCCTGACAGGCTGCTCATTTCGAGCGTTACCGCATGAACGTGGGGCCACTCATTTAAACGCGTGGTGATTTTTTGTCATTTGCTGGGTTACGTTCATATTCGTGGCGCACTGGGTGATGTGAGTTCTGTTTTTTACTCCGCTCCCTCTTTGGGAATGTGAGATTGATTTCAAAGAAGGAAGAAAATTCAGAAAAATGAAATCAAAAAACATCACCTCCATCCAGTGCCGCCAAATATTTACAACCTTGGCCAGGATGCCAGATATATTTTTGCCTTATGTATATGTGTAAACTGTATACGAAATTGGCAAATACAAGTAACCAATAAGATTTGAAAAAATTCAACTCTCGTATTGCTGTAAATTGGCAATAAAATAAAATTTAAATTACGTTGTGTATTACAAAGAGTTTTCATAAGAAATTTCAGAGAACTACCCGAGGAAATTCCGGAAAATTTCCGAGGAAACTCCTAAAAATTTTCAGAGGAAATTTTGAATAATTTCCCGTAGAAACCCACAGAATTTCCCGTTGAAACTACATAAATTCCAGAAGAAAATGCAATGAGTTTCTTGAGGAAATTCCAAAGAATTTCGCTGGAAAGTTCCAAAGAAACTGCCGAAAAAAAAATTAAAGAAATAAGACTTTTACTAGAAAGTTTAGAAAAACTTCCCGAGGAAGCTCAGAAGAATCTCCCGAAAAAAGAAGAACTTTACGATAAAAATCTAAAGAAGTTTTTCGAGGAAACTCCCAAAAATTTCTATCAATTCCGAAGAATTTCCCAAGGAATTTCCAAAGGATTTCTCAGGAAAATCACAATGATTTTCCCGAGAAAATTCCAAACACTATACCGAAGAAAAATCCTGAGAAAATTCTCAAGAATCTCATAGGAAAATTCCAAAGATTTTTCCTAGGCAATTCCGTAGAATTTCCCGAGGAAATTCCAAGAAAATCTAAGGGAGAACTCCCAAAAAAAAATCCTTGAAAAATTCCAAAGAACTTGCTTACGAACTTCCAATGATTTTTCATAGGAAATGCTGTTGAGTTTCTCGAAAAAAAATCTTAAGAATATACCGAACAAAATTCAAAAAAAAAAATAAAAAATAAGAAAATAATTTAACGAATTTTCCCAGAATACTTCAATGATTTTTCCGAGGAAATTCCGAAGGATTTTCGAAAAAAAATTAAAATATTTCCCGAGGAAATTCCGGAGAATTTTCAAAGAAAACCCGAAAAGTTTCCCAAGGAAAATCTAAAGAATTTCCTGAGGAAATTTCAAAGAATTTCCCGAAGCCATTCTAAGGAATGTCACAAAAAAATCCAATTAATTTCCCGAGTAAATGAATAAAACTTTCCGAAATTCCAAAACATTTACTGACAAAAATTCAAAGATTTTCCGGTGCAATTATGCAATTCGGAAGACCCACCGGTGGTTGATTTACCCGACTATTTCTCCCCTTCTCTCCTCAGGGGTCACTTGAACCGTCGCTAGCTGAAACCTAAAATACGCTTTGCACCAAGTGTTTTTACCAATTTGGCCTTCTTCCATTTGATTTACTCCCCCTTCTAACACGGAAGAAGCAAGCGGATGATCTTCCGGCGATTGCTCCAACTTAAAAACTAAAACAGAACTAATGGATCGTCTTGCTCAACAATTCATTCGGTTTATATGCTTCGGGCTGAGCACCGTTTTGAATTGGTACGGTAATGTAAATGTGTTTAGATCATGGTCATGTCTACACACTAATCACATACCTGCGCCGACTTGCAGGATTTCGCCGAAGCGACGGCTCGGGTGATGCCAACGAACCTATTCATGGCGATGGCGGCGAAGCTGTCCTCGATGATGGCGACGAATAAAGAATCGCCTAGCTGCAGCATGGCGCGCAGCTAATAACCCCGTGCAAATATGGCGAACTAAAGTTGCAAGGAGTGGCGGCTGGACTGAAGGTCTCAAAGTTTCTCGAAAGAGCTGCGGTTGATCTTCCCCTCCGGACAAGGGCCAACGTACCTTCGCACAGCTTTGCCTATTACGGCTATGACCGCCCGCCATGGAATGAACCCATGCCTTCGGTTCCAATCCGGCACTGTGGTACGCTATTGGTGACGTATTCTACGCGCCGATCTCTCTGAACAGTAAGGTTTGGATCATATTGGACCACTGTCGATTTATTGGCGACCGATGGGACACTTTTCGCATCACTGTACTCATGAAACTGCACCACAATTCGTTTCACTACCCCGAAGGGCGGGCCTTGATGAACGCACTGACTCCACATAACGCCCTCAAAAGATGTACGCGGTCGAAATGCCGCGAAACCCTTGACCTGGTCGACCAAATCACCAAATTCCAACCCCTACCAAAAAAGCGCCACGAACTGGAAGTCCGGAAGCTTGAAATTGGCGAGTGTCGGCTACAACGACAAGAGAAAAAATCTAAAGGACAAACGAAAAAAAATAATCACAAACATGCACAGCATCACTCGTGTCACTTGAATTACCTCGACAAACTAGCTTTACACACACTCAACTCTGTAATGGAAATGATTGAAAAATCGCCAAACTTCTTGATGCCAGCCATGCTAGCAGCAAAATGAACGCGTTTCAGATTGATGTTCCCCAAGAAATCCCCTATCAAGCTTCCTACAGGACTTTCATGCCTATTGGAGGCTTCTGAGCATCTTGGTAGGACGCTTCTAAGCCTCTGAAAAGAAGAAATCCGAGCCACTTGAAGGAAGGCCTCGGAGCCTCTTGAAAAAACCTTCCGAGTCCCTTAAAAGGGGGATTTCGAATCACTTGAAAGAAGCTTCTAAGCCGCTTGAAAGGAAATTACGAGCCTCTTGAAAGAAGTTTTACGAGCTTCTTGAAAGGATGCATAAACCTTCCTCTTAAAATAATAGTTCCGAGCCTCTTGAAAGAAAGCTCTCGGAACTTTTGAAAATAGGCTTCCGGGCGTCTTGGAGGGAGGCCTCCGGACCTTTTGCAAGTAGGATTCCCGGCGTCTTGGAAGAAGCCCTCTGAACCTTTTGAAAGGAGGCCTCCGGACCTCTTGAAAGGAGGCTTTTGAGCCTCTTGAAAGGAGGCCTCCAAACCTCTTGAAAGGAGGCTTCCAAACCTCTTGAACAGAGGTTTCCAAACCTCTTCAGAGGAGGCTTCCAAACCTCTTGAAAGGAGGCTTCCAAACCTCTTGAAAGGAAGCTTCCGAGCCTCTTGAAAGGAGGCCTCCAAACCTCTTGAAAGGGCTTCCGAGCCTCGTGAAAGGAGGCTTCCGAGCCTCTTGATGGGATGCTTCCGGGCCTCTTGAAAGGAGGCTTCCGGGCCTCTTGAAAGGAGGCTTCCGGGCCTCTTGAAAGGAGGCTTCCGTGCCTTTTGAAAGGAGGCTTCCGGGCCTCTTGAAAGGAGGCTTCTTGAAAGGAGGCTTCCGAGCCTCTTGAAAGGAGGCTTCCGAGCCTCTTGAAAGGAGGCTTCCGAGCCTCTTGAAAGGAGGCTTCCGGGCCTCTTGAAAGGAGGCTTCCGGGCCTCTTGAAAGGAGGCTTCCGGGCCTCTTGAAAGGAGGCTTCTGGCCTCTTGAAAGGAGGCTTCCTGGCCTCTTGAAAGGAGGCTTCCGGGCCTCTTGAAAGGAGGCTTCTGGCCTCTTGAAAGGAGGCTTCTGGGCCTCTTGAAAGGAGGCTTCTGGCCTCTTGAAAGGAGGCTTCCGGGCCTCTTGAAAGGAGGCTTCCGGGCCTCTTGAAAGGAGGCTTCTGGCCTCTTGAAAGGAGGCTTCCTGGCCTCTTGAAAGGAGGCTTCCGGGCCTCTTGAAAGGAGGCTTCCTGGCCTCTTGAAAGGAGGCTTCGGGCCTCTTGAAAGGAGGCTTCTGGCCTCTTGAAAGGAGGCTTCCGGGCCTCTTGAGAGGAGGCTTCGGGCCTCTTGAAAGGAGGCTTCCTGGGCCTCTTGAAAGGAGGCTTCCGGGCCTCTTGAAAGGAGGCTTCCGGGCCTCTTGAAAGGAGGCCTGGGCCACTTGAAAGGAGGCTTCCTGGGCTTCTTGAAAGGAGGATTCCGGGCCTCTTGGAAGGTGGCTTCCGGGCCTCTTGGAAGGAGGCTTCCGGGCCTCTTGGAAGGAGGCTCTGGCCTCTTGGAAGGAGGCTTCCTGGCCTCTTGGAAGGAGGCTCTGGGCCTCTTGGAAGGAGGCTTCCGGGCCTCTTGGAAGGAGGCTTCCGGGCCTCTTGGAAGGAGGCTTCCTGGCCTCTTGGAAGGAGGCTTCCTGGCCTCTTGGAAGGAGGCTTCAGGCCTCTTGGAAGGAGGCTTTCCGGGCCTCTTGGAAGGAGGCTTCCGGGCCTCTTGGAAGGAGGCTTCCGGGCCTCTTGGAAGGAGGCTTCCGGGCCTCTTGGAAGGAGGCTTCCGGGCCTCTTGGAAGGAGGCTTCCGGGCCTCTTGGAAGGAGGCTTCCGGGCCTCTTGGCAGGAGGCTTTCGGGCCTCTTGGCAGGAGGCTTCCTGGCCTCTTGGAAGGAGGCTTCCGGGCCTCTTGGAAGGAGGCTTCCGGGCCTCTTGGAAGGAGGCTTCCGGGCCTCTTGGAAGGAGGCTTCCGGGCCTCTTGGAAGAAGGCTTCCGGGCCTCTTGGAAGGAGGCTTCCGGGCCTCTTGGAAGGAGGCTTCCGGGCCTCTTGGAAGGAGGCTTCCGGGCCTCTTGGAAGGAGGCTTCCGGGCCTCTTGGAAGGAGGCTTCCGGGCCTCTTGGAAGGAGGCTTCCGGGCCTCTTGGAAGGAGGCTTCCGGGCCTCTTGGAAGGAGGCTTCCTGGCCTCTTGGAAGGAGGCTTCCGGGCCTCTTGGAAGAAGGCTTCCGGGCCTCTTGGAAGGAGGCTTCCGGGCCTCTTGGAAGGAGGCTTCCGGGCCTCTTGGAAGGAGGCTTCCGGGCCTCTTGGAAGGAGGCTTCCGGGCCTCTTGGAAGGAGGCTTCCGGGCCTCTTGGAAGGAGGCTTCCTTGCCTCTTGGAAGAAGGCCTGGCCTCTTGGAAGGAGGCTTCCGGGCCTCTTGGAAGGAGGCTTCCGGGCCTCTTGGAAGGAGGCTTCCGGGCCTCTTGGAAGGAGGCTTCCTGGCCTCTTGGAAGGAGGCTTCCGGCCTCTTGGAAGGAGGCTTCCGGGCCTCTTGGAAGGAGGCTTCCTGGCCTCTTGAAAGGAGGCCTGTGCCTCTTGAAAGGAGGCTTCCGGGCCTCTTGAAATGAGGCTTCCGGGCCTCTTGAAAGGAGGCTTCCTGGCCTCTTGAAAGGAGGCTTCCGGGCCTCTTGAAAGGAGGCTTCCGGGCCTCTTGAAAGGAGGCTTCCTGCCTCTTGAAAGGAGGCTTCTGGCCTCTTGAAAGGAGGCTTCCTGGCCCTCTTGGAAAGGAGGCTTCCGGGCCTCTTGAAAGGAGGCTTCCGGGCCTCTTGAAAGGAGGCTTCCGGGCCTCTTGAAAGGAGGCCTGGGCCTCTTGAAAGGAGGCTTCCGGGCCTCTTGAAAGGAGGCTTCCGGGCCTCTTGAAAGGAGGCTTCCGGGCCTCTTGAAAGGAGGCTTCTGGCCTCTTGAAAGGAGGCTTCCGGGCCTCTTGAAAGGAGGCTTCCGGGCCTCTTGAAAGGAGGCTTCCTGGCCTCTTGAAAGGAGGCTTCCGGGCCTCTTGAAAGGAGGCTTCTGGCCTCTTGAAAGGAGGCTTCTGGCCTCTTGAAAGGAGGCTTCCGGGCCTCTTGAAAGGAGGCTTCTGGCCTCTTGAAAGGAGGCTTCCGGGCCTCTTGAAAGGAGGCTTCCGGGCCTCTTGAAAGGAGGCCTCTTGAAAGGAGGCTTCCGGGCCTCTTGAAAGGAGGCTTCCGGGCCTCTTGAAAGGAGGCTTCCGGGCCTCTTGAAAGGAGGCTTCCGGGCCTCTTGAAAGGAGGCTTCCGGGCCTCTTGAAAGGAGGCTTCCGGGCCTCTTGAAAGGAGGCTTCCGGGCCTCTTGAAAGGAGGCTTCCGGGCCTCTTGAAAGGAGGCTTCCGGGCCTCTTGAAAGGAGGCTTCCGGGCCTCTTGAAAGGAGGCTTCCGGGCCTCTTAAAAGGATTTTTTCCATAAAAATATAAAAAATTTCCGAACTAAATTTATAAGAAGTTGCTTTTAGGTTTTTCCTAAAGATTTTCCGAGAAATTTTCTAAGAGATCCAGGAGAGCTCTGAACAATATCCTGGTATTGGAAACGACTGGATATAGTTTTATGTAGAAATTTTGGCTATCTCAGTCTTAAAAAAACCATTAAACAATTAGCGTTTTACTCTGCCCGACGTTTCGGCCATTGGATGTGGCCTTTTTCAAGGGGAAAATTGGTCAATAGTTTTCGTCCTAATTTACATGTCGCTCTGTGTGTCGTATGGTCATAGTTTTGGTGTTTTTGCGGTGGTTTTGTTTTATAATTTGATATTTTATCGACGGCCACAGTGCTCGACATAACAACGACTGTTTTGAAAAAACGACGAAAACGATAGAGCAATTTTTCCCTTGAAAAAGGCCAAATCCAATGGCCGAAACGTCGAGCAGAGTAACGCTAAACGCTAAACGTTTAATGGTTTTTAAGACTGAGATAGCCTAAATTTCTACATCTGAACAATATCTTTTGAAAATTCTTAATAAGAAATTTAAAGATTTTGTATGACATTTTCGGTGCAATTCTCAAGTGTTTTGGCAACTGCCATTCGCTGATTTTGTGAACGATATTTCAACCCCACTGACTCAATATCATTAGAACAGATACGTGATTAACACCCAGTTTGATATCTTTTTATGAGAATAATACGTTTACTTCTCCCATGTTGCATGACTGGGTAAAACCCGAGCAGCAGCTCTGATTGCAAGGGCGTATATAAAATAGAACGTATACAAAAAATAACCTGTATTATTTTGACAAGGCAGCTCATCTTCCTTTTTTTTTTTTTTCAAATTTATTTTATACTTTTGGATTCGCCGAAGCTTCACTGATTAGCACTGAAATTTTTCCAACTATCAGCTCTCGCCAAATAATCGTTGAAACGCGAATTCATTCCACAGCTGGAGTTTTTCGCCGCCAAGTCTCTAAAAAAGCCCCCCAGCTACAACTCACAATTCTCGGATACTTCATTTGAATAATTCAATGTTCCGCACAACATCCAGCAGCCGCCCGTACCGTGGGAGAATGGCAGAGCGCGATATTTAGGAACAACATCTCCCAATACCCAATTCCTCATTCCGTTCTCGCACCGAGGAAAAAAAAAGTTTTGTCGCATATTTCAAACGACCTGAGCCAACCTGCAGTTGTTTGCCAGAATCCGGGGGAATAATTCCGCAAACCAAACTTTTCGCACTGCGGCCTACGGTGTTTGAGTTCGGTCATCAAGAGCGAAAAGTTTTTACGTTGGCCGGAGAGGGCCTTCCGGCTATACGCCGCGGTTCAAGTTGGGAAATTTAAGGTTCAAGAATGGAATGTTCAACATTCGACAAAGCATCAGAACAATGTAGGTAGTCATAATTTTTTGGTTTGACAAATTTGTTATTTTTGAATATGAACGAGGATCACGCTGCTTTTGAATCAAACACAAAACAGCAAACTTTGGCTTTTCTACCGTTTGTCGATTCCATCGATTCAATTTTCCACTTTCTTCTGGCGGTGTAGCTATAAATCCATCCGGTTTGACATGATTATTGTGGCTTGTGCTGATGGCATTCCTGAGCGTAGACAATAATTGTAATAACAAATCTCGGTTTGAAAAATTTAATTATAATACCGAGCAGAAATGGAATTTCAATAAATGGTGCATGTTGAGGTGGCAGTTTGAAGCGTTTTGGTTTTGTCAAGCGGTCACACTAATCTCGGGTTTGGTTTATTCAATTTGGATGAACGTTTAATCGACTTTAAAAGTCACCGGAAGCAATCGGCTTGATCATTTAATTGCTTGTTTTGTGCACTGAGGTGAAACAGCTTGATAACAGCCTTAGAAAATTTGATTTCAAGAAGGATTTTCAAACATAACAAAGTGAAGAAAACGGGTGCTTCATGAAGCAAAATTGCTGAGAGCCTTCCTACCGAACTTTGTTTATGCCAAGGACAACGATATCATCTTGCGGCAAAAACAGTCTAGTGGTGTTTGCCCCCTCTGGGCAATTGGAGTGTCTGACCGGCGACCGACCGTCCGTCCATCCGGACAGGGCGGAGCCTTGATGACGCCAGGCTTCATTATTTCTGTGCCCGTCGTCGGCCATTCTCTCATCCATCTTTCCTCACGGCATTTCATTACATTGCAAATTAGATTAACCTCCCCGCCTTCGCCAGTCCCAGTCGGAGTCAAGCCGAGCACCAGCTTCTTCATTTCAAGCTCAAGCATATGTAAATATTTTTCGGTAGCAATTTTAATCCGATTCTGAAGTGACTAAATTGTATCAACCGCCCTTCTCGCTGCCATGGGGGACGGGATTCTGTTTCACGAAATGGCACTGCAAGGCGACAGGCTCATTTCGAATTAATTGAATTCAATTTTTCATTTTCACTTACTGACGGAATGATGGCTGCGAGACATGGAAGTGCCGCAAATAAGTCCTGAGTGAGTGTTGTAGTGGTTTAATTGGAAAGTGATAATTGTTGTCGATTTTATTTAAAATTCCCCAGTGGCTGTTGAAGCCGTGGTTTTAAGCATCAGAAATATGCCTTTGAGTTGTTTCTTTATTTCTTCAATTCAGTTAATTTGTATATGTCTTGTGGATGACATAGACACTATTGAATCAGGAAAGTTGTAGTACTGTCACGACGGAACGTTTAAAACAATCAATTTATCATTCGGATAATTTCAGAGCAAGCTAATAGCTACTCTCTATCACTTTTTCATTTTCTCCATCTCTAAAAATCTGTTCATCGAAGTGGAAAACCCTCCTCCGAATATCGGGGAACAAATCTAATCAAATTAGCAAAAACATACATTCCATTAATCTTCCATCTTCGCTTCTGCTCTCCCCAACTCATTACCCTTTTGTTCTCAGTGACTACGCGCCGTCAAAGACGTCGGCAGCCAAGTCGTCCACACGATCACAAAGACGAAGTTCGAAAGGTTGAGATTGAGTGATAAATGGTACAACCGCCTGCTTCCGGCTCTCTGCACGCACTTGCTCCCACCCTTTGGCAAATTTCTGCCGTTCGTGATTTGCACAAATTCTTTCCCATACAGATACCCACCGTCACAAGCACGCTACACCGGAAGCAGCTTACATGGCTAGCACGGCACACGATTCAGCGTAGTTTGCTGTTCGGTTCGATTTCTACTCCAGCAACATCCATGATGGTGCAGGAACGTTATGTAGATTGATACAATAATGGACTAAGCTTCCAATATATTCAACCGACCACCCACGCGGTAAACCAATGAATATGTATGGAATTTCGCACATCGCAAACTGTGTTCTGAGGATAAGGAATGACGTTTGTGTCTGTCCGATGTCATGCAGCACTGAATCTTCGCCGTCCGCAGATCTTCATCGGCTAAATCGGACAACAAAGTAATTTTCATGTAATCTACTAAAACGCTTCTGGTGAGTGGGTGCGGAGAACGACCCTTTGTTCCAATTGTTCTCCAAGTGACAATGAATGATTCATGTTGTCTCCTTTCGTATGCGATATCACTAAAACAGTTGACCATCATCTTTGCATCGGTAAAACGATAACCATCCCCGGACCGGAACCGCATTACAGTGCTGTCACAACGTCCCTATCAAAGCAGCACCAGTATAGAGGAAGGTGAGCTGTGACGGGGCTAAATTCAAGTCACTTTGTCAAATGAAGCAGGGGACAGAACGGTGGTGGTGGCGAGTTGACGTTGCCATTTGTGATTTTGAGAAGAGTGCCTCAGGACGAATCCTGCCCATTGAGAGCACACCACACCGCACCGGTTGGTAACAACCGGTGTTGATGGATTAAATCACATTGCCTGATTGACCCGAAAAGTGATGATGCGAATGGGATGTATTTCACTAAATGGCCTGGAGGCAATTTGTGGCAATGGAACGGAATTTGATGGGATTCAGGATGGCTAGATGGGACAAGGCTACAATGTGCTGGAAGTGGATTATTTATTTCACCTTGACAAATAAGAGTGCTACTAACGAAACGGTGAATAGCATCTTAGGCGCAAGGTTTTTAACCCTGAATGTGTCCTTTTTTATTCTTTCCCCCATGTTTTTTTTATTTGCCTTCCTAGTAGGAGTGTTATTTACATTTGCTTATTTTTGTAAATCGTATTATTGATAATTTAAGTTATATGGAATATCTAGCGCAAACTTGTTTTTGTTTCGTACTTTTCCATATAAATTAACTATTCTATTTACTTCGTAACTGATACGTCCTACTACGTAAAAAAAAGTAGGAGAACAACATCCAATCCATTTAGTTGCGTAATATGCAAATCTGACCCGTGTTTGCTGGGACTTCTATGTTCATGGGGCAGTTAAGCGTAGATTAGAAATATCACTGCTAGGGTTTAAATCCAAACCGAATGGAAAAATCACTCACTAATCATCTCTGTATACTTACTTGTCGCAATCTGTTATGATAATAATCTGATTCGAAGGCCTATCATTTAAAAAAAACTCCAAATACGGGATGCACCGGTTCTGATCATGCATTTCAACTTACTTTACATTCATTTCATTTATTTAATTTGCATCTAAACAGTTAACACTGAATCAATAATTTGACGCCAAAATACAAGGTTAGAGACTGCATCTCTCCATCCTTGAATGCGCCCTACGCTCGCCAAGTCGTTCTGTACCTGGTCAGCCCACCTCGCTCGCTGCGCTCCACGCTGTCTTGTACCTGTCGAATCGGAAGCAAACACCATCTTTGCAGGGTTACTGTCCGGTATTTTAGCAACACACCCCGCCCATCGTACCCTTCCGGCTTTAGCTACCTTCTGGATACTGGGTTCGCCGTAGAGCTGGGCGAGCTCGTGATTCATTCTTTGCCGCCACACACCGTCTTCTTGCACACCGCCAAAGATAGTCCTAAGCACCCGTCTCTCGAATACTCCGAGTGCTTGCAAGTCCACCTCGAGCATTGTTCAAGTTTCATGTCCATAGAGGACTACCGGTCTTATCAACGTTTTGTACATGACACATTTGGTGCGGTGGTGAATCTTTTCTGGCCACAGTTTCTTCTGAATTCCACCGATGATGCGCCTCCGTATTTCACGACTAACATTGCACAGTGGTCCAGGAAGCAAACAAAATGGTAATAACTTTTTTAAGCCGAAAGTAGCAGAGATAGAAAAAAACTATGTTCTACAAAGTTGTTTCTAATGGTAAGGGCGTTTTTGGAGTTTTGATAAAAACTAGGGTGGACCACATTAAAAATAAATAGAACATGTAACTTTTTTATTTGCCAATATATAGGTATACATTGTTCCGAAAAGTTGTAGCTCAGCTAGTTTCCAATCATTTTGCTAAAACAAATGTTTCTCTAGCTCTTAAATTGACCGATTTAGAGCAATTATCCCAAGTTGACTTAGGGTGACCCTTAAAAAAACAGTTTTTTTGCTCTAACTTTTTTGTTTCAAATTTCTCAGCAATGTGGTGTTCAGATGACTTTTAGAGCTTTGCAAGGCGCACATTTTCATGTACTATTTGTAGCTATTTGATATCTTATGCGGTTCAAAAGTTATTCAGGTTTTTCATCGAGAAAAAGGTTTTTTTTTAATTGGCTGTAGCTATGATTTAACTATGATGTAACGCAAACATTTTTTTAATCTGATGCTTGACGTAGGCTGCGTTTTCATGTATTTAAACCACGGGGGTTCTTGCGCGAAAAATGTTTAAAAATAGTTCACCACATGTATTTTTTTGCAAAATTTCACCGATATTTCTCTCATATCATGTAATTTTTTTGATTTTCTACCATACTTTGTCCTATTTTTTACATAGCATAATATGCCGTGTCACAGGATCATTTTGTTCATATATTCATATTCATTTATAAAAAGAAAGTACAATAATTCAAATTTATCATACTAAAAAGTGCTCATGTGTACTTTAATTATTGTTTTAGTTATATTTCAAATCTTATATCTATTTTAGTAGCTTGCAAACGCTTCTTGGAGTCAAGTACGAGACACTGAAGAAGACCTTATTGTTGAGGTCGAAATACATATCTGTCAAGGTATAATCAAGTCACAGAGAAACAGACGCCTCACTCAACCCACATTCCATCATTTACCTTTTCAACGGTTGATTTAATTTTTTGTAGATAGGCCACCGATGGCGCTTGCATCTAGTTTGCTTGTGTTTGACGTCCCGAGCAGCACGAATTAGACAAAAATGGTTTCAGCAACTTCATTGTGACTGCATCTGATCACATATGAGTTGCAGTAACCCACGTGGGACATGTGTGCTGCTAAGGGTTTGCGCAGTACCGCCATCTGGTTGGTGCTTGGCCACACACAGTGATTTTAGCATTGGGCGGCTATGTTTCCGTGACGATGATTTTGTTCTAAGTGAGACGTCTGTTTCTCTGTGATCAAGTGGTGGAATTAAATGGGAAGGTACAAACTCGTATTGTGACAAGTGCAGACATTCCACTATAAAGCTCAAAATAATTTTCTTAGCGTTAAACTAGTTACCATCTTATTTTCTCTAAACAAGTTGCTTTTGACAGTTCGACAAGAGGCAAAGCATAGTACATCACTATTGAGTTTAATTACGATCAGCTATTGCGTTATGAAGTTATGTTATGTTAAGTTATGAAGAAAATTTTGAATCGATCCAAAAAGGTTGATATCTGGCTTTGATTCCAGAAAAGCAGTATCACTGCTTATTTCCGCATAGCACCGTGCTATGATATTCTTATATATTCAGTTGACTTTGTTTCGAAATCCAAGTAAGCTAGATGTGCTCATGTAAATATGTTCTTGTCAAATGATTCAAGCAAGTGGATCAAAATTCGCTGGAGCTAGCTCTGAAGCAGTCGGTTTTGAACATTTTTCTTAAAATACGAAAAACGATTTATATAGTGGCATTCGCATTTTCGCGCGGAAGACGTTACGGTAGTTTCTTCATGTACCTTCGCTTTCTTGAAATCGGAAGAATTCAATATTGTACTTCGCTTGAAGCATAAAGAGAGCTGAATATAAAAGGATCTCTCGAAATGTGTCGACGTAAGTTCCGTCATTTGTAAAAATTGTTCATGTATTGAATAATTGAATAATTCTATTATAAAATCAGGAGTACAATTTACATTTGCGGAGCTTGTGCGGATTCTGATGCGGGGTGGTACAAAAGAAGAAGTTTTGGAATATGTTTTGAAAAAAAAATATCGTAGCATGGAAGTGGACACGAAAGAAGTGAAGCGGAAACTACACAGATTTGTTTCAAAATTTGGTCTGCTGTGGAAGAAATGTAATCGACACCGATCTCGATTCGAAGTCACGAATGCTAATTGGATGAAGCGAAAGATGTTCTTTAATGTTCTGGAAAAGGCGGAAAACCCCAAAGGACGACCGAGAAAACCGTTCTCAGAATCCAGCTGCAGGACGAAGCAGAACAGATCACGCGAGATGAGTGAAAAATTTTCGGCAGAAGAATTGTTATCAGCCGCTGCATCTAGTGCGAAAACGGCAGGTATGATATTTACTAATCAGACAAGTAAAATAAATACTAAAAAAAATCTTCTAGGAATGAAGAACGCGAAGAATGTGATAGAATATATTGCGAAAAATCCGGATGTTTCGAATAGTGCAGAAGTTGATGTTAATAGGTGTATAAAATCTTATTCACCTGAAGAGGCCCTAGCATTTATATGCAAGAATGATTTTTAAAAACACAGTACACTGATAAACGGCTTAGTACCCTACAAAATGGAGCTGATATGTATCCAGCTTACAATAAAATGAAGCTAAAAAAAATGCTATCCATCAGGTATTTTGATTCTGTATATTCTGTATTTGTATATATATTTCATTTATACATTATATATTATAGGAATATCAATTTCATCGTCTGTTGCGGAAGTTTCTCTTCAAGAACTTATTGATCATACTACGAGCCGATTATTAAGTAGTATAGCACTTGAGCAATATGAAAAGCTACATTCTTCCCAAACTTTGCAGTTAATATTCAAATGGGGCTGCGATGGGAGTAGTAATCACTCGCGTTATAAGCAAGTTTTTCAGGAGTTAACAGAAGATAATGAGATCCGTGAATATAGTTATTCGCATTTGTTTATTTTTTCATTGGTCCCTCTTCGTTTGTTGGCCGAAGGAGCTGAACAAGATGCGGATGAAATCATTTGGAACAACACGTTGCCATCGTCGATATCGCTGTGTCGGCCAATAAAACTAATATTCGCAAAGGAATCAGCAGAACTTACGAAAAAAGAGGTTGATTCGATGAAAAATCAAATAGCCAAACTCATTCCGACAGTCTGTCAATTAGATGAAGCCAACGTTTCCGTTGAACCGAAACTATATTTTTCAATGATTGACACGAAAGTGGTGAATGATGTAAGCGGTACAACGTCTCTAGCTTGTTATATATGTGGTCGATCAGGTAAGAAACTCAACGATCGTAAGATGGAGGAAGATTCAGATGATCCTGAAAAATACAAATACGGTATGTCTCCTCTTCACGCATATATTCGCAGTATGGAACTTTTGTTGAAAGTTGCATTCAGGTACATGATTTTTTTTAATAAAATAGAAAATATAACAAACATACAATTTTGAAAATAGGCTTGTTTTGGATAAACCAACATGGCGAGTGAGCAAAACAAATACTGCGGTGAAGGATCACGAGGTTGGAATCGCAAAACAGCTTAGGGATGAGCTCGGGTTACGCATTAACGAGCCAAGACCTAGCGGTGGTAACTCAAACGACGGAAATACAGCCAGAAAGTTTTTCCAAAACTGGGAGCGTGTATCACTTATAACAGGGTTGGATAGAAACCTTCTCGAACGGTTCTACACGATCCTCTGTGTGATAAATAGCAAAAACGAAGTGAACATAGCTGCATTTAAGATTTACACGGGAAAAAATCATGGATTGTATCTCAAACTCTATGAATGGTACCCACTTTCCCCAACCGTGCACAAGATATTGGTGCACGGAGCCACTACCATGAAACACATGATATTACCAATAGGAATGTGTAGCGAATGTAGCACAAGAGACCCGCAATAAATGTGTTAGGAAATACCGAGAAAGACATGCCAGAAAATTCAATCGAATCGTCAACCTGACGGATGTTTTCAATCGTCTCTTGTTATCCTCAGATCCAAAAATTTCATTGGCAAGGCATATTTCTAAAAAATCGATTGAAACATATCCAGGAAGCGTTCGCAAGCTACTAAAATAGATATACGATTTGAAATATTACTAAAACAATAATTAAAATACACATGAGCACTTTTTAGTATGATAAATTTGAATTATTGTACTTTCTTTTTATAAATGAATATGAATATATGAACAAAATGATCCTGTGACACGACATATTATGCTATGTAAAAAATAGGACAAAGTATGTTATAAAATCAGAAAAATACATTATATGAGAGAAATATCGGTGAAATTTTGCAAAAAAAAAAATACATGGGTTGAACTATTTTACAACATTTTTCGCGCAAGAACCCCCGTGGTTTAAATACATGAAAACCCAGCCTAAGCCAAGCAGAAATATGCCATGGATACAGATTGAAAAAATGTTTGCGCTAATCATAGTTACAGCCAATTAAAAAAAACCTTTTTCTCGATGAAAAACCTGAATAACTTTTGAACCGCATAAGATATCAAATAGCTAAGTACATGAAAATGTGCGCCTTGCAAAGCTCTAAAAGTCGTCTGAACACCACATTGCTGAGAAATTTGAAACAAAAAAGTTAGAGCAAAAAAACTGTTTTTTTAAGGGTCACCCTAAGTCAACTTGGGATAATTGCTCTAAATCGGTCAATTTAAGAGCTAGAGAAACATTTTTTTTAGCAAAATGATTGGAAACTAGCTGAGCTACAACTTTTCGGAACAATGTATACCTATATAACTGCAAATAAAAAAGTTACATTTTCTATTTATTTTTGATGTGGTCCACCCTAGTTTTTATCAAAACTCCAAAAAGGCCCTTACCATTAGAAACAACTTTGTAGAACATAGTTTCTTTCTATCTCTGCTACTTTCGGCTTTAAAAAGCTATTACTACTTTGGTTGCTTCCTGGACCACTGTGATTGTTGTCAGCCATTAGCAAGGATCCGAGGTAGACGAATTCCTCGACCAGCTCGAAGGTATCCCCGTCTATCGTGACACTACTTCCCAGGCGAGCCCTGTCGCGCTCGGTTCCGCCCTAAGGCATTTGTCTTTGACGCATTCACCACCAGTCTGACTTTTGTTGCTTCACGTTTCCGGCGGGGGTCAGTTCTGCCACCTTTGTAAATGTTCGTGTATAATATGCGGAAAGCTTAGTAAACGTTTAAATAAACGTACTTGCTTCTCAACTCCATGATAATTGTATGATTTCCCATTTTTTTGAGCACTTTGAAGTTTCCGATGGCCGTGCACTAATTTCGTAGAGGCTATCTGGGAAAGGAGGAGTTCTGTTGTTTTCTTACGCTCCATAACGCTTTGAATGAAAACAATCTTACATTGTGAGACGGGGAGCCCAGAAAAATCCTCACCCTCACTACGTATAAACGAAGATGATTTGTTGATATTATGGGATCCATAATAATGGAATTTAAATGCAATATCTATTATGAGTTTGTTATGAGTTTATGATCATAATATTTTCATACTAAAGAACTGGGGATTCGCAAAGTGTCATACACGACTGAGCCTACCAAATAAACTAACTACTAAAAGTATCTTAATATTTACACTGATATTTGAGATTCTGGATTCATTTATCGTTTCAAGGCTTGTTATGCTATGCAATGTGGCAAGATAAAATGGATTATGATTGTTCTTTGCAGCAGAATGATCATGTTGCACAAACTATTATTATAGGTTCATAACTCATCCTTCAATTATTCTATAAAAGAACTACTCTTCCTTATTCCACAACTTTGTATCAGTTCAGATCTACGTTCTCCGATCTCAACAGTAATACTAGGACAGTCATATCTGTTAAGTTAAGAGGTCGAGTTTTGTTGAACAACGAAAACAAATCATCTGGACTTGTAAGGGTATTCTTACATATACTTTAAAAGAATTTGATCAACTGTTTTGTGGAATTTTCATCTTCTTCTTCAATGACTCTACATTTCAACTGGAACTTAACCTGCTTTTCAATTGATTTTAACCTCTGGGTTTTCAAAAGAAATAAGGTTTTAACTTCCATTGGTCGGATTTAGGAGCATACAATCATGGGGGCCAAGAATATGTGTAGAAACTAGACAGTCACGATTATTGTTTATTAAGCTCTTGTCCAAAAAAACTTGTTCTAGCTTCATTTAAATCTAATCGTAGTTGGAAGTCAGAATAGGAATGTATAATTCTTCAAACAAACTGGTTTTTAAACTTGGTACAATAAAAAAACAGAATGTTATCACGTTTTGCTAACACATAATGGCAATGAAAGTTATTGGCATTGAATATCTGAAAAATCTGTGTAAAAATTTATGACTTGCACTTGCACATTTATGACAATATGTTTTACTATTTTACTATTAAGGAATCCACTTTTGAATTTTTCTGGGGGATGGGGGCACAAGTGGGTCTGGGGATCGCCAGGCATCCCCTGCCCCCCTTTAGTTACGCCAATGTGAGTAGCCATTTGACGAATGCCAAACCATTGAAATTCCGTTCACTGGATGCCAAACGTGCCGGTTTCATCTTCTACTCAACTCTCAGGGGTTTTCTTACGATAGGAAACCTCTCTTCGGGCTTGAGATCACACTCCTTCATGCTCTCCGAGCTAGACAAACTAGCGTCGAAAGAATGATAGATTTGCTTCGTGAGCTGGAGAAAGTGTTCTACAGGCCACGGATTCACACATTTGGTCCAAACTATTCTACTATCACATGGTTGGTTATGGGACGTCAAGTCAGCTTTTGGTGAGTAGCTCAAATTGAAGTAGCTTGTATGGATTAACAGTTTGCTTAAACAACAAGGACTATTAGAAAATGACATCCAAAGCCTGAAGGAGTGGTACCAGAGGGCTATAATTTCACTCCAAAAGCCCAATTTTGATAGGAGGCTCGGAGACCCATAGTGTTATATACCAATCGAATCAGCTCGAAAAACTGAGCAAATGTCGGGCTGTATGAGTGTGTATGCATTAGAGGTTCAAATTAGTAAAAAAAAACTTTTCCCAATTATTTTGATGGGCCGCCTTCTTATTCGGTTCTATTTGATGCCCTGATGCTCTGGACAAAATTTTAATCAAATCGGTCAAAGTTTGGACGGTACTAAACTCGTTGGAAGTTTACATGCAAAAATACATATATGCAGAAACATTCAAAAACAGTGTTTTGCAGTTAAAGGCCAAAAATAACGATGAAGAACTATGATACTCATTCAGATCTTAAAGAGTTCAATACACAATGTTATGCTGAAAACCGCGAGATGATTAGTGCTTGCTCAGCGAAGTTATTAGCATTTCTCTGAAGTGGGATTGGATCTAATTTCATTTCTTTTACCTTTGAAAAGAAATAAATTAACTTATACAACACTCCAGTAAAATGTTGATATATTAGCCTAATAAACTCTAATCTTCTCGCGGTTTTCAGCATAACATTCTGTATTTAATTCTACTGAATGAGAACTGAATGAGTATCATAGTTCTTCATAGTAAATGATGCCGTCCAACTGCTAATAATTGTTGTTCGATATTTTTGCATACATTTTTCCATATAAACTTCCAACGAGTTTAGCACCGCCCAAACGTTGACCGGTTTGGCTGTAATTATGACCAGAGCATCAGGGCATCAAATAGAACCGAATAAGAGGACGCCCCATCAAAAAAATTGAAAAAGAGTTTTGACGTAGAATTACGTCTTTTGGGTCATTCCAAAGCTTCAAATTTGGAACCGTCACGAAAAGAGGTCAGGAAGTACGAGCCAATAACATAGCCGTTTTTCAACGGATTCCGGAGATTTTGGTATGATTCGATCAGTAAACTCTCTAAGATTCTATACAACTAGTGTAAATAATTGATTCAATGCACTTAACTATTGAAAATTTTTAATTTCGCCAAGCAATGTTGAAATTGAACTTTAACAGTAAATTGCCTACATTTCGGTTATTAGTCATCTGACTTGAACATGCATAAATTGTTGATGATCAAATTATGTATCCGCTATCGCACTATACGTAATTCTACGTTCAATTTGCGGTCGTATCTTCAATACAACCCTCTACTTTTTTGAGCCACCTTAGTAAGCATGTATGCATTTGAAGAATAATTATTAATCAATTTAGCCGTGGCGTAATCCATTAGGGGAACTGTACCAGCTTTGGCCATGTTCCTAATTTGGCCAGTTTCTCGAACAACTCCAAAAATAAAGCTATTTTCGAGGGTTTTATTAGCTCGAACAGGCGATACATCACTCATGCTTCTTTACAGTTGAAGCTGTTCGATATTTTTAGGAAAATATGCATTTTTCCAAGGTTGGCCAAATTAGGCATTAAAGTGGACAAAACCAGTACACTTCCCCTACTCTCATAGTTGAGTAATTTTTAAGCAACGTGATATAATTGCATCAAAGCTTTTAACCGCCAAAATGTAGGCAATTACCGTTAGATTTACCATACGAGTTCGAATTCAACAAATTGCATCGAGAAAGGCATAATCACCACTAGGAGATAAAATTGGGATTTATTTTCAAGATTTTGAGAATGAGATCTATTTATTTTGGAAAGCAATATTTTTTGTACAGAAGGCTTTATTTGAATTTCATCTACCGATTAGAATGCAATCAAACATAAAAAAGTTTTTCCAAAACTTTTTGAATGAAAGAAAGGTATTTGAACAATACACAGTAGAAAAAATCATTATTTCTTATTTTTTGCAGTGGTTCTCCTTATTTTTATTCGCTGTTTTCTAAAGTTCCACTTTGATTTTTGAGCGGATGGCACGTTCCACAGCATTCAATTTCTTCTCTCCATCTTTCTCAATTTTCTTCTCTCTCGCAGCTGCTTTTTCCTTCCTTGCATTTTCTGCTTTCTTTTTATCTTCCTCGTTTCTTGCAAGTTCCGCCAACCGTTCAGAAGCTGTTAAGACGGAATACGCGGCAATTTTGTAATTACGGTGTTTTATTGATCGTTTCGGGGTTGGTGGAGTGGTGAGGAATGTCGAGATGCTTAATTTACGTTTACGCTCAAGATTATCCGACAGTTTTACAGTACCACGAACCGTATGAATATTCCGGATTGTCTTGGTGTTACTGGCCATGACTGATTGTTGTGAGTTTTTCATTGAATCGACATCCAAACCAACATTGTTGATGTTTTGTCTTCAGTGAATAAAATAGTCTTAAACAGTTCTCTCCCATCAAACCAACATATTTGAATGGATATTTCTGTACAAATTAAGTAGTGTAAATAATAAAAACGTCATATAGATAATCCGACAGATTGCTAAAGTAAAAATTTACAATTTTGTGGCCAAAATGGCCATATAAAATTTGTTATAAACATATGATTTTCTATACTTTTGGGAATAGTTGACAAACACATGGAGCATTTGGTGATTAAGTTCATCATTGATAAAGTATAAAATTAATAGTTTGACGTTATTAGAATGCCTCTCTAATAGTTTTAAGTTGCTTTAGTTTTAAGTTGTTTAAGTTCAGATAAATTGTTCTTAAGTAAATAGTGCTGAACTGACGTGTTTCACACTGCTTACCGTGGTGCATAGAAATCCACCTCAGTATGTGATAAAGGGTCTGGAAAATTGAAAACGATTGCAAATGAAACGTTAATATTTGATATATGAGCACGAAGGCCTCTATTTTCAAAGTGTTGCTCATTTACACATTAGAAATTGCAAAAATATGAATAAATAATGAATTAAAGCAAAACCTCTTGAACCAAAATCCGTCCACCGTGGGCGGATTTCGAATCGAAGGACTATTTTTTTTAATTAAATATATAAAGTGTAGCAGACTAATTGACTAAACTACCACTGTAAGTTTGATACGAACCTTGAGAAGCGTTGCCTTTGATTTGTATTCCGCTTATCTCGCATTTGACAATTCGCACCTTATTTTGATGCAATTATGTTCTACTCGCATAAAAATGGCGCCAGAACAGGGAATCAATATTCGAGCACCGCCTAACAATATACCCTTTGTCGTCAACAGAGTTTGTTCCTGACAAACGCATCTAGCGACAAACCTTTATCAGAACCCGAACACAATATGACAAGAATCATTTGCCTTGCATGCTCTGATATTTCCGAGAATACGATGCTAATTTTGTAATCATTGTTCAATTCTCGAATATTTCCATAAAAGCAGAAACTATGATAGCATAAAACCGAAATTTGCTCTAGAAATAATGCAAAATAACGTTAATAAGTTAACAACAAGATTGTCTTTTTTTTGTTGCTGACAAAATTTTTCGGATCTTTGTCATTATTATCTCCGACAAAACATAGCTTTGTCGTTGGTTCACTTTTGTCGCTTGTTTCGCAAGCGCATTTCAGAAAAATTGATTCCCTGCGCCAGAAGCTATGTGTTTGGTGGGTGGTGATATGTTTTTGATTTATGTTGTTTTAATTTCAAAGCCTACTTTCCATCTGAATGGCCTAAAAGCTGACTGTCAAGTATATGAACAGGATAAGATGAATTATTTGTTAATTAATTACTTTGAATCCCCTATAAGTTATTGATATCTCTTGAAGTGGACGGATTTCGGTTCGCCATGCTATATTTATTGTTTCTTGAAGTGGTGGAGCCGTTTCGGGACATTCGCATCGTTTGTTGTGTGACGCGAAGTCTTTGTTGTTGTTATGGGATTCCGCTTTGAATTGGTCTAACAGGGCCGTCTGTTTGCGTAGATGAACCTTGTTCGATAGTGTCGTCCTAACGTTAACAATTGTTTATACCTACCTTTGTGAGTTGATTTGTATATTTTCGGCTTGACATTATTATGTTACTTTATCTCTCCCAAAATATTCTCAGGGCTTGAGTTTAAATCTATTTTCGTACTTCCAGTTGTGCATTGTTGATGCTTCTGCATATTTCTTTGCTTTCAGCTTTGTATAATGCTTTCCCTTGCCTTGTCATCCACTTGTCTTGAATAGCCTTGTTGAATTCGCCTTTTCGTTTTCGTATGATGCCCATCCGTCTTCGCACGTTACTTATCACTTTATTTCGTATTGTGGATTTCGCTTTTTATACATCAAATAAATAATTTTGATATGGAAAATGCATATATTATGGACAGAGTCATTTTCTCCTAATTTAAAATGGCTAACTACAGACCTTAATAGTATGGCCTATCTACACGTATCCATATTCATTTAAATGCATTTGTTTGCCTAACTGACATAGATTAAACCAAAAATTAACATTGTTTCGCAATCTTATCGACATAATTGAAAATAGCCTGAAAGTTGGCAATTCTCATCAGGAGCCGCTAGAGTTGAGGTGAAAGTATGCACTTCCGATAAACTTTTTCCTACACATTATCTAAAATTGATCAAAGAAGCTCAGGCTTGTTCAAAATATATCATTTACCATAATTAACACTTTCACTTTCCTGGTTGAACACGCTGGCTGAATTCGTAACCTTACCGCTAATCGCAAGTTGAGCGCATTTTATTTTTTATCAATTTAGTATTAGACCCTTATTTCTTCATGTTTTTTTATGCAACGCTTTTTATGATGAAAAGTTGGTTCTGAAAATTCAAAATAAATAGCAGGTCACATTGTGATCATGAAATAAAATCGCACGTCAGTCCCTATCAATGAAAAACAACAAACAAATGAAAGTTTGAAAAATGTTCACAAAAGGTAATAATAAAAACGTCATATAGATAATCCGACAGATTGCTAAAGTAAAAATTTACAATTTTGTGGCCAAAATGGCCATATAAAATTTGTTATAAACATATGATTTTCTATACTTTTGGGAATAGTTGACAAACACATGGAGCATTTGGTGATTAAGTTCATCATTGATAAAGTATAAAATTAATAGTTTGACGTTATTAGAATGCCTCTCTAATAGTTTTAAGTTGCTTTAGTTTTAAGTTGTTTAAGTTCAGATAAATTGTTCTTAAGTAAATAGTGCTGAACTGACGTGTTTCACACTGCTTACCGTGGTGCATAGAAATCCACCTCAGTATGTGATAAAGGGTCTGGAAAATTGAAAACGATTGCAAATGAAACGTTAATATTTGATATATGAGCACGAAGGCCTCTATTTTCAAAGTGTTGCTCATTTACACATTAGAAATTGCAAAATATGAATGAATAATCAATTAAAGCGACACCACTTGAACCAAAATCCGTCCACTTTGGACGGATTTCGAATCAAAGGACTATTTTTTTTAATTAAATATATAAAGTGTAGCAGACTAATTGACTAAACTACCACTGTAAATAGTTTAATACGAACCTTGAGAATCGTTGGCTTTGATTTGTATTCCGCTTATCTCGCATTTGACAATTCGCACCTTATTTTGATGCAATTATGTTCTACTCGCATAAAAATGGCGCCAGAACAGGGAATCAATATTCGAGCACCGCCTAACAATATACCCTTTGTCGTCAACAGAGTTTGTTCCTGACAAACGCATCTAGCGACAAACCTTTATCAGAACCCGAACACAATATGACAAGAATCATTTGCCTTGCATGCTCTGATATTTCCGAGAATACGATGCTAATTTTGTAATCATTGTTCAATTCTCGAATATTTCCATAAAAGCAGAAACTATGATAGCATAAAACCGAAATTTGCTCTAGAAATAATGCAAAATAACGTTAATAAGTTAACAACAAGATTGTCTTCTTTTTTGTTGCTGACAAAATTTTTCGGATCTTTGTCATTATTATCTCCGACAAAAACAAAGCTTTGTCGTTGGTTCACTTTTGTCGCTTGTTTCGCAAGCGCATTTCAGAAAAATTGATTCCCTGCGCCAGAAGCTATGTGTTTGGTGGGTGGTGATATGTTTTTGATTTATGTTGTTTTAATTTCAAAGCCTACTTTCCATCTGAATGGCCTAAAAACTGACTGTTAAGTATATGAACAGGATAAGGTGAATTATTTGTTAATTAATTACTTTATTGATATCTCTTGAAGTTAACGGATTTCGGTGCTATATGGATTTCGGTTCGCCTCGGTATATTTATGGTTTCTTGAAGTGGTGAAGCCGTTCCGGGCCACTCGCATCGTTTGTTGTGTGATGCGAAGTCTTTGTTGTTGTTTTGGGATTCCGCTTTGAATTGGCCTAACAGGGCCGTCTGTTTGCGTAGATGAACCTTGTTCAATTATTGCTTGTTCGATAGTGTCGTTCTAACGTTAACAATTGTTTATACCTACCATTGTGAGTTAACTTGTATCTGATCGTCTTGACATTATTATGTTACTTTATCTCTCCCAAAATATTCTCAGGGCTTGAGTTTAAATCTATTTTCGTACTTCCAGTTGTGCATTGTTGATGCTTCTGCATATTTCTTTGCTTTCAGCTTTGTATAATGCTTTCCCTTGCCTTGTCATCCACTTGTCTTGAATAGCCTTGTTGAATTCGCCTTTTCGTTTTCGTATGATGCCCATCCGTCTTCGCACGTTACTTATCACTTTATTTCGTATTGTGGATTTCGCTTTTTATACATCAAATAAATAATTTTGATATGGAAAATGCATATATTATGGACAGAGTCATTTTCTCCTAATTTAAAAATGGCCAACTACAGACCTCAATGGTATGGCCTATCTGCACGTATCCATGTTCATTTAAATGCATTTGTTTGCCTAACTGACATAGATTAAACCAAAAATTAACATTGTTTCGCAATCTTATCGACATAATTGAAAATAGCCTGAAAGTTGGCAATTCTCATCAGGAGCCGCTAGAGTTGAGGTGAAAGTATGCACTTCCGATAAACTTTTTCCTACACATTATCTAAAATTGATCAAAGAAGCTCAGGCTTGTTCAAAATATATCATTTACCATAATTAACACTTTCACTTTCCTGGTTGAACACGCTGGCTGAATTCGTAACCTTACCGCTAATCGCAAGTTGAGCGCATTTTATTTTTTATCAATTTAGTATTAGACCCTTATTTCTTCATGTTTTTTTATGCAACGCTTTTTATGATGAAAAGTTGGTTCTGAAAATTCAAAATAAATAGCAGGTCACATTGTGATCATGAAATAAAATCGCACGTCAGTCCCTATCAATGAAAAACAACAAACAAATGAAAGTTTGAAAAATGTTCACAAAAGGTAATAATAAAAACGTCATATAGATAATCCGACAGATTATTAAAGTAAAAATTTACAATTTTGTGGCCAAAATGGCCATATTAAATTTATAATAAACATTTGATTTTCTATACTTTTGGGAATAGTTGACAAACAGTTGGAGTTGGAGCATTTAGTGATTAAGTTCATCATTGAAAGAGGTTCAAATTAATAGTTTGACGTTATTACAGTGCCTCTCCAATAGTTTTAAGTTGCTTCCGTTCAGATGAATTGTTCTTAAACAAGTAGTGATGGATTGACGTGTTTCACACTGCTTACCGTGGGGCATAGAAAGCCGTACACTTAAGCACCTCAGTATGTGAAAAAGGGTCTGGAAAATTGAAAACGAATGCAAATGAAACGTTAATCTTTGATACATGAGCACGAAGGCCTCTATTTTGAAAGTGTTGCATATTTACACATTAGAAATTACAAAAAAAAATATGAATGAATAATCAATTAAAGCAAAACCTCTTGAACCAAAATCCGTCCACCGTGGACGGATTTCGAATCGAAGGATTAAAATCCGTACAGCTATTTTTTTTAACTAAATATATAAATTGTAGCAGACTAATTGACTAAACTACCACTGTAAATAGTTTAATACGAACCTTGAGAAGCAATGCCTTTGATTTGTATTCCGCTTATCTCGCATTTGACAATTCGCACCTTATTTTGATGCAATTATGTTCTACTCGCATAAAAATGGCGCCAGAACAGGGAATCAATATTCGAGCACCGCCTAACAATATACCCTTTGTCGTCAACAGAGTTTGTTCCTGACAAACGCATCTAGCGACAAACCTTTATCAGAACCCGAACACAATATGACAAGAATCATTTGCCTTGCATGCTCTGATATTTCCGAGAATACGATGCTAATTTTGTAATCATTGTTCAATTCTCGAATATTTCCATAAAAGCAGAAACTATGATAGCATAAAACCGAAATTTGCTCTAGAAATAATGCAAAATAACGTTAATAAGTTAACAACAAGATTGTCTTCTTTTTTGTTGCTGACAAAATTTTTCGGATCTTTGTCATTATTATCTCCGACAAAAACAAAGCTTTGTCGTTGGTTCACTTTTGTCGCTTGTTTCGCAAGCGCATTTCAGAAAAATTGATTCCCTGCGCCAGAAGCTATGTGTTTGGTGGGTGGTGATATGTTTTTGATTTATGTTGTTTTAATTTCAAAGCCTACTTTCCATCTGAATGGCCTAAAAACTGACTGTTAAGTATATGAACAGGATAAGGTGAATTATTTGTTAATTAATTACTTTATTGATATCTCTTGAAGTTAACGGATTTCGGTGCTATATGGATTTCGGTTCGCCTCGGTATATTTATGGTTTCTTGAAGTGGTGAAGCCGTTACGGGACAATCGCATCGTTTGTTGTGCGACGCGAAGTCTTTGTTGTTGTTTTGGGATTCCGCTTTGAATTGGACTAACAGGGCTGTCTGTTTACGTAGATGAACCTTGTTGAATTACTGGTTGTTCGAAAGTGTCGTCCTAACGTTGTTTATACCTTCGTGAGTTAACTTGTATCTGCTCGTCTCGACATTATTATGTGTCTTTATCTCGTGCAAAATCTTCTCAGGGGTTGAGTTGAAATCTATTTTCGTACTTCCCGTTGTGTATTGTTGATGCTTCTGAATATTTCTTTGCTTTCAGCTTTGTATGATGCTTTCCCTTGCCTTGTCATCCACTTGTCTTGAATAGCCTTGTTGAATTCGCCTTTTCGTCTTCGTATGATGCCCATCCGTCTTCGCACGTTACTTGTCACTTTATTTCGTATTGTGGATTTCGCTTTTATACATCAAATAAATAATTTTGATATGGAAAATGCATATATTATGGACAGAGTCATTTTCTCCTAATTTAAAAATGGCCAACTACAGACCTCAATGGTATGGCCTATCTGCACGTATCCATGTTCATTTAAATGCATTTGTTTGCCTAACTGACATAGATTAAACCAAAAATTAACATTGTTTCGCAATCTTATCGACATAATTGAAAATAGCCTGAAAGTTGGCAATTCTCATCAGGAGCCGCTAGAGTTGAGGTGAAAGTATGCACTTCCGATAAACTTTTTCCTACACATTATCTAAAATTGATCAAAGAAGCTCAGGCTTGTCAAAAAT
Organism: Armigeres subalbatus; assembly: GCF_024139115.2. Classification (NCBI taxonomy): domain Eukaryota; kingdom Metazoa; phylum Arthropoda; class Insecta; order Diptera; family Culicidae; genus Armigeres; species Armigeres subalbatus. Next base: position 113,288,657 of record NC_085139.1, on the reverse strand, counting down.
ATATCATTTACCCTAATTAACACTTTCACTTTCCTGGTTGAACCCGCTGGCTGAATTCAAAAACTTACCGCTAATCGCAAGTTGAGCGCATCTTAATTTCTATCAATTTAGTATTAGACCCTTATTTCTTCATGTTTTTTATGCAACGCTTTTCATGATGAAAAGTTGGTTCTAAAAATTGAAAAAAAAATACCAGGTCACATTGTGATCATGAAATAAAATCGCACGTCAGTCCCAATCAATGAAAAACATGAAAGTTTGAAAAATGTTCACAAAAGGTTATCTGCTCAATTGTTTCGATATACGGTCTAGAATTGTACCATTATTATTATTTATTCAGACTAAGGCCGAAGTGGCCTGTGCGGTATATAAGAGTCTTCTCCATTCGGCTTGGTCCATGGCTACACGTCGCCAACCACGCAGTCTACGGAGGGTCCGCAAGTCATCTTCCACCTGATCGATCCACCTTGCCCGCTGCGCACCTCGCCTTCTTGTGCCCGTCGGATCGTTGTCGAGAACCATTTTCTCCGGGTTACTGTCCGACATTCTGGCTACGTGCCCGGCCCATCGCAGTCGTCCGATTTTCGCGGTGTGAACGATGGATGGTTCTCCCAACAGCTGGTGCAATTCGTGGTTCATTCGCCTCCTCCACGTACCGTCCGCCATCTGCACCCCACCATAGATGGTACGCAGCACTTTCCTTTCGAAAACTCCAAGTGCGCGTTGGTCCTCCACGAGCATCGTCCAGGTCTCGTGTCCGTAGAGGACTACCGGTCTAATTAGCGTTTTGTAGATTGTCAGTTTGGTACGGCGGCGAACTCTATTCGATCGGAGCGTCTTGGGGAGTCCAAAGTACGTACGATTTCCAGCCACTATGCGTCTCCGAATTTCTCTGCTGGTGTCATTTTTGGCAGTCACCAGTGAGCCCAAGTACACAAATTCTTCTACCACCTCGATTTCGTCACCACCGATGCAAACTCGTGGTGGGTGGCTCACATTGTTCTCTCTTGAACCTCTTCCTATCATGTACTTCGTCTTCGACGTGTTGATGACTAGTCCGATCCGCTTAGCTTCCCTCTTCAGTCTGATGTAGGCTTCCTCCATCTTCTCAAAGTTACGTGCCATGATATCTATGTCGTCGGCGAAACCAAATAGCTGGACGGACTTATTGAAAATTGTACCACTCGTGTTAATCCCTGCTCTTCGTATTACACCTTCCAAAGCGATGTTGAATAGCAAACACGAAAGACCATCACCTTGCCGTAACCCTCTGCGGGTTTCGAAGGGACTCGAGAATGCCCCTGAAACTCGAACTACGCACATCACCCGATCCATCGTCGCTTTGATCAACCGTGTCAGTTTATCCGGAAAACCGTGTTCGTGCATTAGCTGCCATAGCTGGTCCCGATCGATTGTATCATATGCGGCTTTGAAGTCGATGAATAGATGATGTGTGGGCACGTTGTATTCGCGGCATTTCTGCAGTACTTGGCGAATGGCAAACACCTGGTCCGTGGTGGAGCGTTCGCCCATAAAACCCGCCTGGTACTGCCCACGAACTCCCTTGCAGTTGGTGCTAGTCGACGGCATAAAATTTGGGAGAGTACCTTGTAGGCGGCGTTCAGCAATGTGATTGCGCGGTAGTTGCTACAATCCAGCTTATCGCCCTTTTTGTAGATGGGACACACGACACCTTCCATCCACTCCTGCGGCAAAACTTCCTCCTCCCAGATCTTGGTAATGACCCAGTGCAGCGCTCTAGCCAGTGCCTCAACACCGTGTTTAAATAGCTCTCCTGGTAGTTGGTCAACCCCAGGGGCTTTGTTGTTCTTGAGCCGGCCAATCTCCTCCTGGATTTCCTGGAGATCCGGAGCCGGTAGAATTATGTCCTGCGCGCGTTCTCCCAGGTCCATCACCATACCGCCATCTTCGTCTGCCACATCGCCATTCAGGTGTTCTTCGTAGTGCTGCCGCCACCTTTGGATCACCTCACGCTCGTTCGTAAGAAGGTTCCCGTTTATGTCCTTACACATATCGGGCTGTGGCACGTGGCCCTTACGTGAACGGTTTAACTTCTCATAGAACTTTCGTGTGTTATTAGCGCGGTACAGTTGCTCCGTTTCTTCACGGTCTCGATCTTCCTGCTGGCGCTTTTTCCTCCGGAAAATCGAGTTTTGTCTGTTCCGCGCCTGTTTATATCGTGCCTCGTTCGCCCTCGTGCGGTGTTGCAGCAATCTCGCCCATGCTGCATTCTTCTCTTCCACTAACTGCTCACATTCGCCGTCATACCAGTCATTTCTCTGATCCGGGTGCACCGTGCCAAGTGCAGCGGTTGCGGTGCTACCAATGGCGGATCGAATATCTCTCCAGCCATCTTCAAGTGATGCTGCGCCTAGCTGCTCTTCCGTTGGAAGTGCCACTTCCAGCTGCTGCGCGTATTCTTGGGCTAGTCTACCGTCTTGTAGCCGCCCAATGTTAAGCCGCGGCGTCCGACTTCGACGCGTGTTGTACACCGTCGAGAGTTTTGAGCGCAGGCATACTGCAACGAGGTAGTGGTCGGATTCAATATTCGCACTGCGGTAAGTGCGGACGTTCGTGATGTCAGAGAAGAATTTACCGTCGATTAGAACGTGGTCGATTTGGTTTTCCGTTTCTTGGTTAGGTGATCTCCATGTGGCCTTGTGGATATTTTTGCGGGGAAAGAAGGTGCTTCGGACTACCATTCCGCGAGAGGCTGCGAAGTTTATGCATCGTTGGCCGTTGTCATTCGATACGGTGTGCAGACTATCCGGTCCGATGACCGGTCTATACATTTCCTCCCTTCCTACCTGTGCGTTCATGTCACCGATGACGATTTTAACGTCCCGCAGTGGGCATCCATCGTATGTCTGCTCCAGCTGTGCGTAGAACGCTTCTTTCTCGTCGTCGGGTCTCCCTTCGTGTGGGCAGTGCACGTTGATGATAGTTGCTATAGTTGAAGAAACGGCCTTTAATCATCAGCTTGCACATCCTTGCGTTGATTGGCTACCACCCAATCACGCGTTGGCGCATCTTACCCAGCACTATGAAGCCGGTTCCCAGCTCGTTGGTGGTGTCACAGCTTTGGTAGAAGGTAGCCGCTTGATGCCCGCTTTTCCACACTTTCTGTCCTGTCCAGCAAATCTCCTGCAGCGCCACGACGTCGAAGTTGCGGGGATGTAATTCATCGTAGATCATCCAGTCGCAACCTGCGAAACCTAACGACTTGCAATTGCATGTTCCAAGCTTCCAATCGTGATCCTGTATTCGTCGCCTAGGTCTTTGCCGATTATATCGAGTCGCATTATCTCTTATATTGTTCGTAATGATTGGTTTTCTAGGCGGCTTATTGGGCCTGCGCTAACCTCCTGTCTCGTCGGAGGGCCGTCGTGTCAGGGCTGTTTAGTGTCCCACCTAACACCAGGACTTGGGCTTGTGCGCTTTGAGCGGCACACGGTCGCTTTGGTGGAGCCTAATTGCGGATTCATGCAGCTTTTTATAGAGGTTTAATAGGGCCCACTGTCAAACCCCACCACATCCTAGGCAAGCCCCAAGAATTGTACCAATTGAGGGTATTACTGGATGGTATTTAAAGTGGTGCAATAAAAGTAATAATATTTGTTTCCGCTTTTCCCACCAAAACGGAAAAAAAAAACTTGAAATGTTTCTGCTGGTTGTGCTGCACACTATCTGCAGCCATGAAGGTATGACCTGTTTCTAAAAACTTCCATGAAATTTTTCGAAGATTTTCACCATTCAAGTTCAGGAGGAGAATCATATGTTGTAACAAATTCCCATTCTTGCTCTGAGCGCTACAATTGTCCAGCTAAATTATGATTTCCGTTGGCTCTTCAAACCTTTCTACAACTCGCTGGAAACAGATCGCAATACATTAGCATTCGGTTGCTTCGTCCCAAAGTAAGTAAAAACGGGTAATGTTTTCACGATTTTTCCAGTCTGAGCAAACGTCACATTATATGTTAGTAAACGCTGCAACTATGTTTTTATAACCATCAAATCTTGGTAGTTGGATAACCCAAAGAGATTTTCGAAAAATTCTTTTCTTCTCCTACCAATCGTTTACTGACCTTTTGCAAGTCGACACAATGCAATCAGGTTTCATCTCATAGTCATGTCTACGAAAAGCTTCTCTCGAATCGTCCTTTAAATGCAAATGATCCGCATATGTTCGACAAACAAAACACGATTCAGTTTCATCAAATAATCCAGTGCCCGTTGTGGAATGATCAGATTGATGTTGAATAGAGGAAGTACACAACTCGCATTCTTCATGTCGCAGTTTTACTATGGAGATATCCCTTTCCCTGAAATTCGATGGCAATCAAAGTCTGTCCTGAGCGTGCTCTCATCTGTAGTACGAAAACGACGAACCAAACGAATTGATGTGTACCTTCACAGCATCTCTCTTGATCGTATCGCGCCTATGTTTGCCTCTCTTTGACAATCTACTCATTCCTTCAGTATTTCCATCGACGGAACGGTTATCTAAATTTCTGGAAAGTTATTTAGTTGCAGAATATTGTCAAATAATCAAATCATTTTTTTACGCGCAATTCTTATTATAGCCGATCGTGTTCATGTAGATCTTCCGACATTTCCGAACGTTTTGCATTACTAGCTATTAGATGAAACAAATAGCTTTTGCGCATTCTTGGTTCCTCCAGCATGAAAGCATTTTTGATACACTTTTTCAAAGGGACGATCTGCACTATTTCTCTAAAGAATGTTTGCTGCTCTACGATGTTTATATGTCAGAAACGGTTAAAATTACCGTTCTGTCATCCTTCCCATTTTTTGAACACTTGTGAGTCAGATAGCTTTATCGAATGTGATATACACCTTTTCTTAGCCGCAATCGCAAATTTTGTTTTATGTTCGCTCCTGAGCTGGTAAAGGTAGCCTCACACCTCGGGAATTTGGTCCGTGATTTTTTTCCCCACGTGTTTTTACATATGCGATGTTTTCGGGATTTGAGCACGGAAAATCAAAATCCCGGCCCCAATTTAAAATACACGGGGACCAAATTCAGGCGGAAATTTTTTCCGAGGTGTAAGGTAGCCTAAAAGGTTGCCTCACACCTCGGGAATTTTCAGGAGGGTGTCATCCTTGGTACAATGGCACTCTACCCAACATCGTTTTTGGTACTTCTGTTTTTGGTACCCAGTATCTGGGTGGTGTACCCGAATTCAGCTGCGATTATTTTACACTCTGGTCCTTCGTAGCTTAGTAGGGAAAGCACCTGTCATGCGAACTGGGGTCGTGGGATCAAAGCCCACCGAAGGGGCGGTTACCCTTCATTACCTTTTCCGAACTAAATCTATCACATGTTGTACATATGCATAATCAAGTTTCAGACATACATTCCTGTCCTAACATCCAACTACCGTTAGATTTAAATGAAGCTGGAACGTTTTTGTACCAGAATTTAATAAATAATAGTCTTGACTTTCTACACATATTATTGGCCCCCATTCTTGTAAGCTAATAAGCCCAACCAATGAGAGTTCAAACGATAATTCTTTTGTAAATCCTTCGAAATAGACATTAGAGATTGGAATCAATTGGATATTATTCAAGTATCCCGCAATACAGATGATCAAATTCTCATTTTTTTATGGAATGTACTTACAAGTCTAGATGTTTAGTTTTCACTGTTCAACAAAACTCGGCCTCTTGTAACTTAACACTTACAATAATTTCTCACAGTAAATATTTTGTAGTTCCTGTTGAAAACCGCAGTGAGCTCTTGTGACAGTCGTATTTTCTCTCCTTTCCGGATGTTTCAACTAATTCGCGAATCGCGAGTAGTGTGCATAGATGCAGTTACGACATCCGAAAATGTTAGAAAATTTGATTGTCGTTATTTGTAAATATATTTAATATTTATTAAAATATCATTAAAATCCGGTTCCGGTAAAATTCGTTCAATACTTCAATAACACCTTCCGGAACTCAATGCTTTTTTTAAGCGCCTTGTCGTTTTCTCACATTTTGATCCAAAGTTGCAATAAAATGATTGCAATTGGGGAATATCCTGATTGCATGAAAAAGGCCAAGGTTATACCTATTTTCAAATCTGGGGATCCTAATTTACTAGATAACTATAGACCCATATAAACAGTCTCAATTTTTAATAAAGTCTTTGAGAAGTTATTGACAAACATACTGATAGATTTTTTTTAAACATAATCTAATTTACGCTCACCAATACGGCTTTAGGTCTGCTTGCAATACGTCAACTGCAATTACAGAATTGGTTGACCATTTAACTAAGGAAATTGCGGCAAAAAATATGGTTTGAGCACTCTTCATTGATCTGAAAAAGGCTTTCGATACGTTAAATCACGAGATTTTGCTCAAAAAATTAAGTGCATATGGCATAAGAGGAATCGTATTTTAACGAATAGAAAATAACATGTTTGTCTTAATAGCTCCGAGTCAACTATCTCAAATGGAATTCCAAAGGGAGTAACCTGCCACTCTTTGGAATACCCAGACTATTTGCAGATGACTCTGCTCTTTTTTATCCGAATAAAAATTTCAAGTCAATTATAGACAACATTGATCACGATTTGAAAATTCTTAGAAAATACTTTGCAAGTTATTTGTTATCTCTAAATACCATTAACTAAAACCATTATAATTTGTTATCATTTCTGTGGGCTCAGATTTTTTTTGCATTAATTGTGTTGCTAGATTATGAGCTGAGATATTTGCGTCCATTACCAGGAAGCCCAACTGAGTTTTTTGGTGTGGGGGAGAGTGGTGGACAATTAAAAAACACACCATTTCTAGAAATCAGTTTAATTTTCCTCATATTGAGTGATGTTAACAACTAGGGGAAATTCTCCTTGATCTCATACCATGCACCCAAATCAATACCATTCGAAAACAAAGAATTGGTGCGCAAATTGTTTTATTTATCATTTATGTGATTTTTGCAGATTGCACTTTGCATTTCAGTAGTGAGCACGCCGAATAACGGCAGCCCTTACTTTGCACCGTTCAATGTGCAAAAACGATCCATAAAAGAATAAAAAACGATCCGTAACTAACATCTGAATGTTCCATAAAACGATACCATAAATCCATAAAATAGTTCGGGAGATTCCATAAAAAAATATTTTATGATCCATAATTCTTTGAAAAATGATCCATAAAAACTATATTTTGATCCATAAAATTTCAAATTTGCGCAATTTTTATCCTGATGAGGATCCATAATTTCAGTAATATGATCCATAATTTTGGTCATATGATCCATAATTTTGGTCATATGATCCATAATTTTGTTTATATGATCCATAATGCTTGGAAAGAAGGCCAATGAAACTATATTAATTGATCCACACATTTTATAAAATCTATGGATCATTTGCCAAAATTTATGGATCATATCACCAAAACTATGGATCATTTGAACAAAGCTATGGATCAAATGGCCAGAGTTATGGATCATATGACTAAAATTATGGATCATATTACTGAAATTATGGATCATCATTACGATAAAAAAATGCGCAAATTTGAAGTTTTATGGATCAAAATACAGTTTTTTATTGATCATTTTCCAAAGAATTATGAATCATTTGTCATACGTTCATGGTAAAATAGCAGGATGTATTGTTTTTCTTGACTATGTTAATGGAACATATTTTCCCATTAATTGCTAAATTTTAGTTTAGTTATGGATCGAAAATATATTCTTTATGGGATCTACTGAACTATTTTATGGATTTATGGTAGCGTTTTATGGAACATTCAGAAGTTATTTATGGATCGATTTTCGTTATTTTAAGGATCCGTCTTTATTGTTTATATGCAAAAGTATGTTTTGCCCGAATAACAACATAACACGACACAAATTGAGCCTAAATAGCCTGTTTTGCGAATGTTATTGATATAGGAGCATGTTATTAATAATGGAACTGAAACTGATACTGAACTGACAAATAAGCAGCAAAGGCATACAAACACCCTTGAGAGCATATGCACGCAGTGTTCTATATCTCTTTATCCTTCACCAGCTTTGGCCATGCCCCTCCTTGACCCGGACTCTAGTTACGCCTATTATTGTGACTGAACTTTTATGTTAACAGTGTTAATCAAAACCACGTTCTTCCCAACATGTAATTAGGTTTGGGTTTCCCTCAGAGTAACTTTTAAAGTTCCATGGATTTTTTTTTTTCAAAATTCCTTATAGCTTCGACTTGTTGAAGTATTTCGAACCAAGGATCCTTTTATAAATTTTTAAGCTTTGTGAAACGAGATAATTCCATATCTAGGAATTAATTACATAATTTGCTATAATAAGAAGTGCAATATTTAGATCTACGATTCTAATTTCGGTCTCGTCATAATTCCTACAACACTGTACTTACTGCTACTGGATTTCATATCAATATGGGACAATTATTCTTGCAGCGGCAGTGCAGAACTTGCGTCAATTTTTTTTTTATAAATTATAAAGATTATTTCGTGTTACATTAACTCACTTAGATATTACTTTTACAAAAAAGTAAATTCTGGTCACTTTTTAGGCAACTGAAAATTGAAGTTACTATTAGGTTTTTTTTTGTCAGTGTTTGTTAATAGCGTCACATTTTTCAGCCGCTTGATCGCTATCACCCCTGTTCGATCGCATTGGAATCAGTTATTAAAAGAGTCATCAAATGAAGTGTCCTTGAATGTATCTTTAACGAATTCGTTAAGAATACTTCAAAAAATATTTCACCAAAATTCTGCAAAACACTTCTACGAATCCCTTGAATAAATTCAAGAACCATACCGCAAAATTCCCCGAACGCCTTCTGCTATCATCATTCGTAAACAAATCAAATTATTTCCCCGTCGCAAATTGATGAAAGCTTCGATCTCATTCGTCACATAATCAGCTTTCTACCTTTTTTCCAGTGCGATGACGACGACTTCTAAATTTCCCCGCTAGCAAACGGAACCCATCATCCGTTCAAGCGGGCTCCATACGATGCCCGGTTCTGAATCTCCCATTTCACGTTCATCTCGCATACGAGAAGAGCTTCGGGTTCTCGAAACCGAAAAGGTAGAACCAACGAAAATTAAATTTATCCCTCCTTGATTCCAGCTGCTGACAGGGGGACACCAAGTGCCGGAATCGAATCAACCTTGATTGATTCCACTCTCACAACCAACCGCTCACACCCAAACGGCATACCTCCGTGCATAGAGCGAGGAAAAAAAAACAAAAGTCTGGATCAAGGGGATTAGCATTTAGCTGGAGTGCCGTACATACGAGGATGATGATTGGCTCTGATGATGGAACGAAATCGGAAATCTGAGAACAAAATCCGGCTTTCAATCACACACACACTGTTTCTCCGGTGGTGATTTTCATCGCGGAAGTCGCACGGTGACCGGAAGCCGAAATATACCTTTTTCTCAACATTAGCGATTCGTCTAATCGTGTATACAGGTTCAACGAATCTTATCCGGTAATACTTATTTATTCAGCGCAGAGATAAAATGGATCTCGTACACCCAATGAATTTTTAATTTTCATTTCAAGATTCTTCCCATCCCATTCTTCCAGGAGACTTAAAATTTCAAAGACATAATTTTCTGGAATTTCACGAATGTTGAACAAGGGTTTCATGAATCAAACCTAGCTCAGAGATTCGTCGAATATCGCGTCAAGTCTTATTCAATCATCATTTCATGTTCTGTCCGGTCACTGTTGGTTTCCATCGTCGTGGTCGTCGGGGTACAGCCAAAGTGTGATGATTGGAAGTTTACTCGGTGAATTGTGTCCACTGTGAATGTGAAATGCGTTCCACCGCACGCCTACGATGGAGATGGATTATCTTCTGTCCTTCTGGGAAGATTTCAGTGGAACGATAAACTCAGACAAAGGTGAAACGATGAGGACCATTACCAATTTTTGGGGGGGTTGTGTTCCCTCGCATATTGTTCTGCGGGGACGGTCAAACCGACCGGTTGTTGGTTGGTTGCTGCATTGCACGAAGTGGATGTTTGCCGGGACTAATGCTTTTTTGATGAGTGCTCGTGACGTTTTGGTTGCCTTCTACCTCGAAGGTGGACAATCACAAAACTGGAAAACTGGCGTGGAAGCTTGAAATAAACGATAAAAGGAATGACACTCCACAGATTAGATGGCACTTGAAACAAGGTCTGCCCTCGAGCACGGTCTACCAACTGGAAGAATGTCGAAGTGAGGTCCTCGAATGCGGTACTTTTGGTCGTCCTGTAAGTACCACATGGAAGTTTGTTCGGATGTTTTCCGGGAAAATGGATGATGTAATCTTTTCAGTTAGTTTCGCTCCCTTCTGCCCTTGGCCATAAAATAGATCATGTTTATACAATCTATTTCAATTATGGGAGAGTGAACTGAAAACATAACTGAGATTTCTCAAATCGTTTTCAAAATAAGGTTCATTGTTGGACGTTTCACTTTTTGATTTTTTTTACGACGAATTCCTTATTTAATCTGTCAATTATAAAGGGAATATAAATAGTAAGTACATTTTTTATGCAATCGTTCTATTGCTCAGCAACATTCAGTTCTTTAAATTTTGTCCAGAGAATCAATCCGTCGAAATCCTCGACGAACCTCGTGGAAAGCCACGTCTAATCTTGTCCAGATATTCATGAAAACTCGAATATCGAAAATATCCACAGATTCGTATAATCTCGTCCAGATAGATTCAACGAAAACAGATTCAATGAATTTCGTACGCAAATTAAATAAATCTTGACTACAAATTTCGCGAATTTTGTCCAATTATTCAAAGAATCTCGTTAACAGTTTCAACAATTCTCGCCCAGAGATCCAATGAAACTCGTTCAGACACTCAATGATTGTCTTTTGAAGATTCAAAAAACTAATCTCGCCCAGAGATTCAACGAATCTCGTCTAGAGATTCAACGAATCTCGTCTAGAGATTCAACGAATCTCGTCTAGAGATTCAACGAATCTCGTCTAGAGATTCAACGAATCTCGTCCAGAGATTCAACGAATCTCGTCCAGAGATTCAACGAATCTCGTCTAGAGATTCAACGAATCTCGTCTAGAGATTCAACGAATCTCGTCTAGAGATTCAACGAATCTCGTCTAGAGATTCAACGAATCTCGTCTAGAGATTCAACGAATCTCGTCTAGAGATTCAACGAATCTCGTCTAGAGATTCAACGAATCTCGTCTAGAGATTCAACGAATCTCGTCTAGAGATTCAACGAATCTCGTCTAGAGATTCAACGAATCTCGTCTAGAGATTCAACGAATCTCGTCTAGAGATTCAACGAATCTCGTCTAGAGATTCAACGAATCTCGTCTAGAGATTCAACGAATCTCGTCTAGAGATTCAACGAATCTCGTCTAGAGATTCAACGAATCTCGTCTAGAGATTTAACGAATCTCGTCTAGAGATTCAACGAATCTCGTCTAGAGATTCAACGAATCTCGTCTAGAGATTCAACGAATCTCGACTAGAGATTCAACGAATCTCGTCTAGAGATTCAACGAATCTCGTCTAGAGATTCAACGAATCTCGTCTAGAGATTCAACGAATCTCGTCTAGAGATTCAACGAATCTCGTCTAGAGATTCAACGAATCTCGTCTAGAGATTCAACGAATCTCGTCTAGAGATTCAACGAATCTCGTCTAGAGATTCAACGAATCTCGTCTAGAGATTCAACGAATCTCGTCTAGAGATTCAACGAATCTCGTCTAGAGATTCAACGAATCTCGTCTAGAGATTCAACGAATCTCGTCTAGAGATTCAACGAATCTCGTCTAGAGATTCAACGAATCTCGTCTAGAGATTCAACGAATCTCGTCTAGAGATTCAACGAATCTCGTCTAGAGATTCAACGAATCTCGTCTAGAGATTCAACGAATCTCGTCTAGAGATTCAACGAATCTCGTCTGAGATTCAACGAACCTCGTCTAGAGATTCAACGAATCTCGTCTAGAGATTCAACGAATCTCGTCTAGAGATTCAACGAATCTCGTCTAGAGATTCAACGAATCTCGTCTAGAGATTCAACGAATCTCGTCTGAGATTCAACGAATCTCGTCTAGAGATTCAACGAATCTCGTCTAGAGATTCAACGAATCTCGTCTAGAGATTCAACGAATCTCGTCTAGAGATTCAACGAATCTCGTCTAGAGATTCAACGAATCTCGTCTAGAGATTCAACGAATCTCGTCTAGAGATTCAACGAATCTCGTCTAGAGATTCAACGAATCTCGTCTAGAGATTCAACGAATCTCGTCTAGAGATTCAACGAATCTCGTCTAGAGATTCAACGAATCTCGTCTAGAGATTCAACGAATCTCGTCTAGAGATTCAACGAATCTCGTCTAGAGATTCAACGAATCTCGTCTAGAGATTCAACGAATCTCGTCTAGAGATTCAACGAATCTCGTCTAGAGATTCAACGAATCTCGTCTAGAGATTCAACGAATCTCGTCTAGAGATTCAACGAATCTCGTCTGAGATTCAACGAATCTCGTCTAGAGATTCAACGAATCTCGTCTGGATTCAACGAATCTCGTCTGAGATTCAACGAATCTCGTCTAGAGATTCAACGAATCTCGTCTAGAGATTCAACGAATCTCGTCTAGAGATTCAACGAATCTCGTCTAGAGATTCAACGAATCTCGTCTAGAGATTCAACGAATCTCGTCTAGAGATTCAACGAATCTCGTCTAGAGATTCAACGAATCTCGTCTAGAGATTCAACGAATCTCGTCTAGAGATTCAACGAATCTCGTCTAGAGATTCAACGAATCTCGTCTGAGATTCAACGAATCTCGTCTAGAGATTCAACGAATCTCGTCTAGAGATTCAACGAATCTCGTCTAGAGATTCAACGAATCTCGTCTAGAGATTCAACGAATCTCGTCTAGAGATTCAACGAATCTCGTCTAGAGATTCAACGAATCTCGTCTAGAGATTCAACGAATCTCGTCTAGAGATTCAACGAATCTCGTCTAGAGATTCAACGAATCTCGTCTAGAGATTCAACGAATCTCGTCTAGAGATTCAACGAATCTCGTCTAGAGATTCAACGAATCTCGTCTAGAGATTCAACGAATCTCGTCTCGGGATTCAACGAATCTCGTCTAGAGATTCAACGAATCTCGTCTAGAGATTCAACGAATCTCGTCCAGAGATTCAACGAATCTCGTCTAGAGATTCAACGAATCTCGTCTAGAGATTCAACGAATCTCGTCTAGAGATTCAACGAATCTCGTCTAGAGATTCAACGAATCTCGTCTAGAGATTCAACGAATCTCGTCTAGAGATTCAACGAATCTCGTCTAGAGATTCAACGAATCTCGTCTAGAGATTCAACGAATCTCGTCTAGAGATTCAACGAATCTCGTCTAGAGATTCAACGAATCTCGTCTAGAGATTCAACGAATCTCGTCTAGAGATTCAACGAATCTCGTCTAGAGATTCAACGAATCTCGTCTAGAGATTCAACGAATCTCGTCTAGAGATTCAACGAATCTCGTCTAGAGATTCAACGAATCTCGTCTAGAGATTCAACGAATCTCGTCTAGAGATTCAACGAATCTCGTCTAGAGATTCAACGAATCTCGTCTGAGATTCAACTAATCTCGTCTTGAGATTCACTGAATTTCGTCTAGAGTTTCAACGAATCTCGTCTAGAGATTCAACGAATCTCGTCTAGAGATTCAACGAATCTCGTCTAGAGATTCAACGAATCTCGTCTAGAGATTCAACGAATCTCGTCTAGAGATTCAACGAATCTCGTCTAGAGATTCAACGAATCTGGTCTGCCCAGAGATTCAACGAATCTCGTCTAGAGATTCAACGAATCTCGTCTAGAGATTCAACGAATCTCGTCTAGAGATTCAACGAATCTCGTCTAGAGATTCAACGAATCTCGTCTAGAGATTCAACGAATCTCGTCTAGAGATTCAACGAATCTCGTCTAGAGATTCAACGAATCTCGTCTAGAGATTCAACGAATCTCGTCTAGAGATTCAACGAATCTCGTCTAGAGATTCAACGAATCTCGTCTAGAGATTCAACGAATCTCGTCTAGAGATTCAACGAATCTCGTCTAGAGATTCAACGAATCTCGTCTAGAGATTCAACGAATCTCGTCTAGAGATTCAACGAATCTCGTCTAGAGATTCAACGAATCTCGTCAACGAATCTCGTCGAGAGATTCAACGAATCTCGTCCAGAGATTCAACGAATCTCGTCAAGAGATTCAACGACTCTCGTCTAGAGATTCAACGAATCTCGTCCCGCGATTCAACGACTCTCGTCTAGAGATTCAACGAATCGCGTCTAGAGATTCAACGAATCTCGTCAGAGATTCAACGAATCTCGTCTAGAGATTCAACGAATCTCGTCTAGAGATTCAACGAATCTCGTCTAGAGATTCAACGAATCTCGTCTAGAGATTCAACGAATCTCGTCTAGAGATTCAACGAATCTCGTCTAGAGATTCAACGAATCTCGTCTAGAGATTCAACGAATCTCGTCTAGAGATTCAACGAATCTCGTCTAGAGATTCAACGAATCTCGTCTAGAGATTCAACGAATCTCGTCTAGAGATTCAACGAATCTCGTCTAGAGATTCAACGAATCTCGTCTAGAGATTCAACGAATCTCGTCTAGAGATTCAACGAATCTCGTCTAGAGATTCAACGAATCTCGTCTAGAGATTCAACGAATCTCGTCTAGAGATTCAACGAATCTCGTCTAGAGATTCAACGAATCTCGTCTAGAGATTCAACGAATCTCGTCTAGAGATTCAACGAATCTCGTCTAGAGATTCAACGAATCTCGTCTAGAGATTCAACGAATCTCGTCTAGAGATTCAACGAATCTCGTCTAGAGATTCAACGAATCTCGTCTAGAGATTCAACGAATCTCGTCTAGAGATTCAACGAATCTCGTCTAGAGATTCAACGAATCTCGTCTAGAGATTCAACGAATCTCGTCTAGAGATTCAACGAATCTCGTCTAGAGATTCAACGAATCTCGTCTAGAGATTCAACGAATCTCGTCTAGAGATTCAACGAATCTCGTCCAGAGATTCAACGAATCTCGTCCAGAGATTCAACGAATCTCGTCCAGAGATTCAACGAATCTCGTCCAGAGATTCAACGAATCTCGTCCAGAGATTCAACGAATCTCGTCCAGAGATTCAACGAATCTCGTCCAGAGATTCAACGAATCTCGTCCAGAGATTCAACGAATCTCGTCCAGAGATTCAACGAATCTCGTCCAGAGATTCAACGAATCTCGTCCAGAGATTCAACGAATCTCGTCCAGAGATTCAACGAATCTCGTCCAGAGATTCAACGAATCTCGTCCAGAGATTCAACGAATCTCGTCCAGAGATTCAACGAATCTCGTCCAGAGATTCAACGAATCTCGTCCAGAGATTCAACGAATCTCGTCCAGAGATTCAACGAATCTCGTCCAGAGATTCAACGAATCTCGTCCAGAGATTCAACGAATCTCGTCCAGAGATTCAACGAATCTCGTCCAGAGATTCAACGAATCTCGTCCAGAGATTCAACGAATCTCGTCCAGAGATTCAACGAATCTCGTCCAGAGATTCAACGAATCTCGTCCAGAGATTCAACGAATCTCGTCCAGAGATTCAACGAATCTCGTCCAGAGATTCAACGAATCTCGTCCAGAGATTCAACGAATCTCGTCCAGAGATTCAACGAATCTCGTCCAGAGATTCAACGAATCTCGTCCAGAGATTCAACGAATCTCGTCCAGAGATTCAACGAATCTCGTCCAGAGATTCAACGAATCTCGTCCAGAGATTCAACGAATCTCGTCCAGAGATTCAACGAATCTCGTCCACAGATTCAACGAATCTCGTCCACAGATTCAACGAATCTCGCCCAGAGATTCAACGAATCTCGTCCAGAGATTCAACGAATCTCGTCCAGAGATTCAATGAATCTCGTCCAGAGATTCAATGAATCTCGTCCAGAGATTCAACGAATCTCGCCCAGAGATTCAACGAATCTCGTCCAGAGATTCAACGAATCTCGTCCACAGATTCAACGAATCTCGTCCACAGATTCAACGAATCTCGTCCACAGATTCAACGAATCTCGTCCACAGATTCAACGAATCTCGTCCAGAGATTCAACGAATCTCGTTCAGAGATTCAACGAATCTCGTTCAGAGATTCAACGAATCTCGTTCAGAGATTCAACGAATCTCGTTCAGAGATTCAACGAATCTCGTTCAGAGATTCAACGAATCTCGTTCAGAGATTCAACGAATCTCGTTCAGAGATTCAACGAATCTCGTTCAGAGATTCAACGAATCTCGTTCAGAGATTCAACGAATCTCGTTCAGAGATTCAACGAATCTCGTTCAGAGATTCAATATAATCCAACGAATCTTGATCTCACGTTAAAGGAATCTCGGTTAGAATTACATATATTCAAACTTGCGCATAGAAAATATAACGATTAAGGAATTTCCAACAAACAAGATTAAAGAACTTTATTCAGACATTTAATAAATCTTGTCTACAAAAATAATGCAATAGAAACAAGCTTTTGCAAACATTAACCTCAACCTCAAGAAGACCATCACGTACTACACTAGACACCATAATCCAATATTTCCAAAGAATGACAGGATTAAGTCTTCCAGTGCGAAAAGTGCATAAACGAAAAACCCTTTCTCTGAACACAAAAACCACCTACCAGTTCCAGTACCGTAATGCAGCATGAGCATAAAACGGAGAGAAAATCAATCGCCAAACGATAAAATAATAGCCCGTCATGTTCCTCGAGTAACAGCAATAACAAAAAGCGACAATCTCTTTCCCTTCGCTTGTTATTTCCGCTCGGTCGGAGAAGAAAATCTCGTTAGGTTGTTTATCTGGCCCCCGTGCTCCACCCGGATGATGACGGCGGAGTCCTGAGCGGTGGCATGCAACCCATTCGGTTACATCACTTTTCTTTCTCCACATATGCGGTGGAAAATCATTCCTCGTTGTCGTCGTCTTCGCTGCTTTAGCTCGCACACGTACGGTTACACATTCACACAAATGTATCCACACACACACACACACATGCAGATATGTATAGCAAAATGCCAAGCGCATGAGGGTTCCCTAACGTACACAAGAGCGAAACCGATAATATGCGGGTACATTTTCATTTTTATTATCGACACGACACAGGGGACAGGGGCCAACGGTCGTGATAGGCAAACAATCTCAACGTAAACCGTGCAGCCTTGCACAGTTCGCTCAAGCGATCGAACTCGGGGTTCAAATCGGATAATAACAGAGGTTATGGCGCACATTTTTTTTTTCCATCTTGGAATATTACAAATTCAATTCAATCTCGTGATCTTTGACAGCCGGAACGGTGCGGGCCTCCGCTGGATTCGACGTGGGTTCGTATTTCGGGACGACACGGAATTCGATGCCGTTCGAGTAAGCTTATGACGACGGTCCGATTACATCATGGCTGTAACTTAAGATGGCCAACGTCGTCACGGATTGCGGTCACGCGGCGTACCTATATCCGTGAATCGATAAAAGGGGTCAGTTTGGGTTATATTTGAAATACATATCAAGCTTAATACGAGTTATCCTAAAACGTAATGTCGGTGCAAATTTTTCTTCGTTCTTTCTTTTTTGATAGCATTATATCACTCACTGGCACATTGCTCATGTTTTGTGTTTATAAAGCACATCGACAAATATTGATTGCGAGGTGGCAAAGCAAAGTTACCGTGTGTTCTATTCGGATCCCTACAGGAATATGACAAGAACATTGCCCAAGATTTTTGTTAATTTGTATCTGGTAAGTGGGCTAATACATTGTAACGTTGGACCATCACGCGAATTAATCAATAATTCAGCGATAATACATCGTTTTGTAGAGAAACATTTATGACTGCTTTTTCCAAAACGTGTATTACGCATATTTTATTTACATTACGCTAGATTCGTGCACTTCTTCAACTGAAAAACACAACAAACCTGCATGAAAAATCACTTTGACTCGGCAGGCTGTGCAAAAGTTGTTTCTTTTATCCAATAAAATAGTTTTCTGAATGGACTTACTTATTTTCGCACATTAGATGAACGAATAACAATCACACTATTGTAGCATTCATATTAAATTCTCAAAATTAAAACTGATATCTTGAAAAAAATGACATTTGTTAATGGGGTGAATGGGGTACAAATGTGTTATGATGATGTACGTATTTCTGAATCGCATTCCTCCAACTTATCTTGTCAATCTTTGCGTCGGCGATCGCCTTAATGAGGCCCTGGTTCTGGCGCTCCACTGAACCGTTAGATTGAAGGCTCAGAGGTATCGACTTGCGAACGCGAACTCCTTTCTCTTCCCAATTGGAGGCGAAACCGGATCCCTGGATCCGCTCTGCATAATTTTTGGGAGTCCCCAAAGTTGAAAAATAGTGCACAGAGCCGCATTTGTGCTTTCTGCTCCCATACTTCGCATTTCAACTACGGACAAGTACCTCGAGTACGTGTCCACAACGATGAGGAACTCGCCGGAACCACATCCAGGCAGGGACAAGAAGTCAATCTGGATTATCTCCCACGGTCCATCAGGGAGCTCGCGAGAAGACAATGGTACCGGTGGATTCTTGCTGGACAGTCTAATGCACGTTTCACAACTCTTCACATATTTCTCCACAGCTGCTGACTGTCGCAGCCAAGCAAATCCGTCTTCCGGTTTGCCTTTTACCAACGAAAACAAGCGCGGAACACCGAAGGATAATTCGCATGTTCACGCCTCAAAAACATAACACTGAATGATCGTTTATTTTCACCGTTCGAATCCTCTAAAATTCCTGTCAGCCTACTGAGATTGAATTTCAAATTTCTTCTCCTTAGCTTCTTAGTATGCTGGCATTTCAAATGCCAACTACGATTGAATTTCAAATTCGTTATCATTTTTTCTATTAATGTCATTTTTAAATATTTTAGTTTATTTCATTATTTTTATCATGAAATAAGAAATACGTTTATCCATCAATGTAACCAACAAATGCAAATGCATTTTCAGACTCACTTTATTCCCCACACTGACATGCCAGGCCACCAAAAGAATTCGCGCACGATTCTTTTCATCGCCGTTTCCCCAACGTGACCTTCGTGTGCTGATTGCATAGCCTTGGTTCTCAATGATTTTGGGAGAATCACTTTGTTGTCCTTGAACAGCAGGTTACCTAAGCAACGTAACTCCTTTCTATGTGGTTCGAGCTTTGCCAGACTGGGATCCCAATGACAGGTTTCGATAGCGGTTTTGACTAATTGCAGTTCAACATCATTTTCGGACCTAGATTCAATGTGATGCCACGTAAGTTCCATATTCCCAGAATCAAGGGAATACAAAAAATGATGTTCATTGTCGATGTCGAATGGAATTGCCTTCTGCGAATCTCGCACTTATCTGGATAGCGCATCTGCTATATTGAGGTTACCTGATGCATAGACATTTATTTAGAAATAATATTTGTGTAATGACTATTTATAAATACCTGGAACTCTCATGATTTGAAAATCATATTGCTGTATGCGCAACGCCCATGACTCGGCTCTAGACACAGCACGCCTCCCCAATCTGTATTTACCGTTGAAAATGAATTCGTTGGCTTCCGAGTCCGTACGAACAGTAAATGTTTTACTCAAAAGATATGTAGCAAAACGCTCAATTCCCCATACTACAGCAAGTGCTTCCCTATGGGTTTGTGGATAACACTGTTCTGTAGGCGTCAACGACTTGGACGCACATGAAATGACTCTTGGTACGGACTGACTGTTGAACTGCACTAAGATTGCGCCTAGACCGATTGGTGAAGCGACAACGTTCAGTTATATCTCGTGGATTATAGTAACCCAACCGCTTGATGGTGTACGTCGAAAGGTCGCGAAGCGCTTCAAATTCGTTATCCTCGTTGGCGGTCCAATAGAAACTGTCACTATTGGACAGGCGACGCAAGCATTCTGTTTTATATGCTCGATTAACCAGAAATCGATCAATGTACATCACCAGTCCTAAGAAACTTTTAACTTCTTGACAAGAATTCGGTTTCCGGAAAGTCCGTATAGCGTTTATCTTTTCGTCCTCAACCTCCCATCCATCAGCTGTTAGTTTGAATCCGACAAAAGTGACTGATTGCTTCTTATAGCAACATTTGGCTTCATTCAGTTTCAGATTGTCTTGTCTCAAGTTTTCGTCGTGTTCTTCCTCTGTTCTACCAAAAACCAGCACATCGTCGAGGTAGCTGACGAAGCCATCACATCCTGCCAAAACTTTACGTTCTAGAGCCTCTTGGAATAAATCAGGCGCATTGCATAATCCGAAAGGCAGTCTAACACACCAGAATGTACCAAATTCAGTAGAAAAGCTTGTAAGGTGTCGGGATTCTTCAGCGAGCTCTATGTGGAAAAAAGCATTGGAAAGATCAATAGTCGAGAACCACCGGGCTCCATTTAGCTCCGCTACGATGCTTTCTAGTGTAGGCATGACAAATGGCGTTCTAAATATATATCGATTAGGTCCTCTCAAATCGGTTACCAGTCGTATGCTATCTTTCCCCTCCGGAACCACTAGCATGGAGGAGCAAAATGACGTATCCGTGCTCTCATTTACGGGTTCAATATTGTCTGTTTCAACCAATTCTAGCAGACTTTCTCGTACGATCGGTTTTAATGCCAATGGAATTTTCGTAAAGATATTCCTACACGGGGTGACTGACTTGTCATAGTGCATTACAACAGAAGGAATATTGAATTTCGGGAATGCTCCTCCACTTTTTACAGCTCTGATTCCAAGCCTTTGGAGGTTAAATTCGAAATCACTGGCTGAGTAACATGAGGGGACTTTCAGGCCTAATAGAAGCACAAATATCCACAAGGCCACATGGAGATCACCTAACCAAGAAACGGAAAACCAAATCGACCACGTTCTAATTGACGGTAAATTCTTCTCCGACATCACGAACGTCCGCACTTACCGCAGTGCGAATATTGAATCCAACCACTACCTCGTTGCAGTATGCCTACGCTCAAAACTATCGACGGTGATCAACACGCGTCAAAGTCGGACGCCGCGGATTAACATTGGGCGGCTACAAGACGGTAGAATAGCCCAAGAATACGCGCAGCAGCTGGAAGTGGCACTCCCAACGCAAGAGCAGCTAGGCGCAGCGTCTCTTGAAGATGGCTGGAGAGATAGGGTTTCTTACCCCATTCCCGGCCTAACATGCATACGACTGCATTATTTAATTGATATTTATGACAGGAAGTAACTTTTCCTGAATTTCGTGGGCCGTGCAATACTGCAAAGGGGTTCACTTCTGCTTAAAAATAGCTTTTCTTGCTAAACATTGCTTGAAAAAGCTTTCATTTGATTTAAATTAACGATGTGCAGCACTAATTTCAGTCATAGCGATTGCATATCCGGCCCACTTCCAAACCATTTCCCGGCCTAAGCGAAATTTCGCTCAATCTCTCAACATCTTACTCTCATTCTCTCTCGGGACGGTAGAAAATGCGACGTAAACAATAATATGCACGTTCAACGCCGACATGATGCCAGATGGTATTATTTCTAGACCAACATTTGAAAAGGGCGTAACAGCCAAAATTTGATCTCTCCAATATTTTGTCTATGTATATAGCTATGTATGTAGATAAGGAATCCGAAGGAATAAATTTTGGCTGTTACGCCCTTTTCAAATGTTGGTCTAGATTTATAACAATTTTTATTTGGTTGAAAAGATATATTCACTCATCCAAATTACTTCCAAACGCTTAAAAACTATATTTTTTTCACTTTTTGTAATCGAGAGAATTACAAATAACATGAAAGCGTCAACTAATTAGATAGTTTTCCTATGAACGATGAAAGATTTTTTTCATACAAAAAAAGACTCCTGGCCTTCTGGCAGCACGGTGTGGCTAGAAGTTCTTAGGCCGAGGTGAATTTTTGTTCGGTTTGAGGATACATTTTTAAATGTATTCTAATACGTTTATATTAGTTCTAGTGAAACGAACAAATAGAAAAGATTGAAGTGCGTGAGTTTAGAATTATTGTGTGGTTATTAACAGATTGAAGCAATGATTGTATCGAGAACTGTGACGATTTTCAGGTAGGTGTTTTTATAAAAATACCGTGTTGTAAAAGTGGAAATATTCACTCCGGCTCAGTGGTGTAGCAACGGAGAGCGAATGTTCGAAATCTACATTTTTATTTTCTATAATTGGACCAATTAGGAGTGAAATAAATAGTTGGAAAATATTGAGTATTGTGCGAAATAAATGGGAGACTTTAGAAAAATTATCAATCATAAGCCTACGGCTTCCAAAAAGTATAAATCCCTAGTTTTCTGTGCAGTGAGCCGGGAATCGAGCCCATAGGCCCAAGTAATGATTTACCCTATTCGATCCGCCATTGGTAGCACCGCAACCGTTGCACTTGGCACGGTGCCCCCGGATCAGATAAATGACTGGTATGGCGGCGAATGTGAGCAGTTAGTAGAAGAGAAGAATGCAGCATGGGCGAGATTGCTGCAACACCGCACGAGGGCGAACGAGGCACGATATAAACGGGCGCGGAACAGACAAAACTCGATTTTCCGGAGGAAAAAGCGCCAGCAGGAAGATCGAGATCGTGAAGAGACGAAACAATTGTACCGCGCTAATAACACACGAAAGTTCTATGAGAAGTTAAACCGTTCACGTTAGGGCCACGTGCCACTGCCTGATATGTGTAAGGACATAAACGGGAACCTTCTTACGAACGAGCGTGAGGTGATCCAAAGGTGGCGGCAGCACTACGAAGAACACCTGAATGGCGATGTGGCAGACGAAGATGGCGGTATGGTGATGGACCTGGGAGAACGTGAGCAGGACATAATTTTACCGGCTCCGGATCTCCAGGAAATCCAGGAGGAGATTGGCCGGCTGAAGAACAACAAAGCCCCTGGGGTTGACCAACTACCAGCAGAGCTATTCAAACACGGTGGTGAGCCACTGGCTAGAGCGCTGCACTGGGTCATTACCAAGATATGGGAGGAGGAAGTTTTGTCGCAGGAGTGGATGGAAGGTGTCGTGTGGCGCCATTCGCCAAGTACTGCAGAAATGTCGCGAATACAACGTGCCCACACATCATCTATTCATCGACTTCAAAGCCGCATATGATACAATCGATCGAGATCAGCTATGGCAGCTATTGCACGAACACGGATTTCCGGATAAACTGACACGGTTGATCAAAGCGACGATGGATCGGGTGATGTGCGTAGTTCGAGTTTCAGGGGCATTCTCGAGTACCTTCGAAACCCGCAGAGGGTTACGGCAAGGTGATGGTCTTTCGTGTTTGCTATTCAACATCGCTTTGGAAGGGGTAATACAAAGAGCAGGGATTAACACGAGTGGTAAAATTTTCAATAAGTCCGTCCAGCTATTTGGCTTCGCCGACGACATAGATATTATGGTACGTAACTTTGAGAAGAGGGATGAAGCCTACATCAGACTGAAGATGGAAGCCAAGCGGATCGTACTAGTCATTAACACGTCGAAGCCAAAGTACATGATAGGAAGAGGTTCAAGAGAAGACATTGTGAGCCACCCACCGCGAGTTTGCATCGGTGATGACGAAATCAAGGTGGTAGAAGAATTTGTGTACTTGGGCTCACTAATGACTGCCGGAAATGATACCAGCAGAGAAATTCGGAGACACATAGTGGCTGGAAGTCGTACGTACTTTGGACTCCGCAAGACGCTCCGATCGAATAGAGTTCGCCGCCGCACCAAACTGACAATCTACAAAACGCTCATTAGATCGGTAGTCCTCTACGGACACGAGACCTGGACGATACTCGTGGAGGACCAACGCGCACTTGAAGTTTTCGAAAGGAAAGTGCTGCGTACCATCTATGGTGGGGTGCAGATGGCGGACGGTACGTGGAGGAGGCGAATCAACCACGAGTTGCATCAGCTGCTGGAGGAACCATTCATCGTTCACACCGCGAAAATCGGACGACTGCGGTGGGCCGGGCACGTAGCCAGAATGTCGGACAGTAACCCGGTGAAAATGGTTCTCGACAACGATCCGACGGGCACAAGAAGGCGAGGTGCGCAGCGGGCAACACAGAAAAAAAAATGAAAACTAATCAGCGCGTAAAAATACAGACGCGGAAAATTACACTATTTTGAGCATACATGAATCTTTCCCATCAAATTCGCCCTAAATGTATGCAATTTGTATAGCATTATGCTACTTAATCGATTAAATAGTGACATAATGTAATACAAATTGCATACATTCAAGCAAAAATATCGTTTAAGATTACGCTCTTTTGGCATTCCCTTTATGTGCATTACTTTCGTGTAAATTTCAACAAGAAGATGACTTGCGGACCCTCCATAGACTGCGTGGTTGGCGACGTGTAGCCATGGACCGAGCCGAATGGAGAAGACTCTTATATACCGCCCAGGCCACTTCGGCCTTAGTCTGAATAAATAATAATAATAGAAGCACATAATATCGGATAGCAGTAGAAGCAAGGAATAGCTTTCGGAGACTATGTAAAATTTGTACAGTAAAACTGGTCTGTCATCCGATATATATATAAAGGCGCCTCAAATGTACCTAGTACTTTGATCTCATCTGAACATGCGTAGGGCTTCAGTGAACGATCGGATTGTTCATTGAAATTATATTTTTCCCGTCTATATTTTTCGTTCTCGTTAAGCTCCCTGATTTTTTTTCAAAGAGAGTATTCACTTGAGCCCCGGAGTCTATGAGAAACACACAAGACATGCCTGCTACCGTGACTGTAATCATCCCTTGATTTTCCATGGACAATGCTGCAACCAGCTCAAATATATGGACGTACCTGCGCAAAATGAAATTCAAGAATAAACAGTTTCGTTCTTAATTTATTTGTCAATCAGTTCCATTTCAACACAGCTTGAACATATTTTTGTTTAGGAGAAGAACATTATTGTTGTTTACAACAACGAATTTACATTCAAACAAGCCAAAAACAAAACAAAGTATACATTCATTGCAAAAAAAAATCACTTCATAAAACTTAAAAACTCATCACTTCTGATTTTTTTTATAATTCTGTAGATGTACTTACTTCTTTTTCTTCGGCGGTCTCTATTTTTGGAGCCTCGATGGCAGCCATTCGCTTTGAGTTCTGTTCTGTTTCCATGATATCTGAGTCGACAATTCTTTAACGTGACGAAGAACTTGCTGGGAACCGCCGGGAACATGCTCTCGCAATGTGCCCAAGTTGTCCACAGACTCGGCACACCTTATCCGCAGCGTCGCAATCCAAGTAATGATTTACCCTATTCGATCCGCCATTGGTAGCACCGCAACCGTTGCACTTGGCACGGTGCCCCCGGATCAGATAAATGACTGGTATGGCGGCGAATGTGAGCAGTTAGTAGAAGAGAAGAATGCAGCATGGGCGAGATTGCTGCAACACCGCACGAGGGCGAACGAGGCACGATATAAACGGGCGCGGAACAGACAAAACTCGATTTTCCGGAGGAAAAAGCGCCAGCAGGAAGATCGAGATCGTGAAGAGACGAAACAATTGTACCGCGCTAATAACACACGAAAGTTCTATGAGAAGTTAAACCGTTCACGTTAGGGCCACGTGCCACTGCCTGATATGTGTAAGGACATAAACGGGAACCTTCTTACGAACGAGCGTGAGGTGATCCAAAGGTGGCGGCAGCACTACGAAGAACACCTGAATGGCGATGTGGCAGACGAAGATGGCGGTATGTTGATGGACCTGGGAGAACGTGAGCAGGACATAATTTTACCGGCTCCGGATCTCCAGGAAATCCAGGAGGAGATTGGCCGGCTGAAGAACAACAAAGCCCCTGGGGTTGACCAACTACCACCAGAGCTATTTAAACACGGTGGTGAGCCACTGGCTAGAGCGCTGCACTGGGTCATTACCAAGATTTGGGAGCAGGAAGTTTTGCCGCAGGAGTGGATGGAAGGTGTCGTGTGGCGCCATTCGCCAAGTACTGCAGAAATGTCGCGAATACAACGCGCCCACACATCATCTATTCATCGACTTCAAAGCCGCATATGATACAATCGATCGAGATCAGCTATGGCAGCTATTGCACGAACACGGATTTCCGGATAAACTGACACGGTTGATCAAAGCGACGATGGATCGGGTGATGTGCGTAGTTCGAGTTTCAGGGGCATTCTCGAGTACCTTCGAAACCCGCAGAGGGTTACGGCAAGGTGATGGTCTTTCGTGTTTGCTATTCAACATCGCTTTGGAAGGGGTAATACAAAGAGCAGGGATTAACACGAGTGGTAAAATTTTCAATAAGTCCGTCCAGCTATTTGGCTTCGCCGACGACATAGATATTATGGTACGTAACTTTGAGAAGAGGGATGAAGCCTACATCAGACTGAAGATGGAAGCCAAGCGGATCGTACTAGTCATTAACACGTCGAAGCCAAAGTACATGATAGGAAGAGGTTCAAGAGAAGACATTGTGAGCCACCCACCGCGAGTTTGCATCGGTGATGACGAAATCAAGGTGGTAGAAGAATTTGTGTACTTGGGCTCACTAATGACTGCCGGAAATGATACCAGCAGAGAAATTCGGAGACACATAGTGGCTGGAAGTCGTACGTACTTTGGACTCCGCAAGACGCTCCGATCGAATAGAGTTCGCCGCCGCACCAAACTGACAATCTACAAAACGCTCATTAGATCGGTAGTCCTCTACGGACACGAGACCTGGACGATACTCGTGGAGGACCAACGCGCACTTGAAGTTTTCGAAAGGAAAGTGCTGCGTACCATCTATGGTGGGGTGCAGATGGCGGACGGTACGTGGAGGAGGCGAATCAACCACGAGTTGCATCAGCTGCTGGAGGAACCATTCATCGTTCACACCGCGAAAATCGGACGACTGCGGTGGGCCGGGCACGTAGCCAGAATGTCGGACAGTAACCCGGTGAAAATGGTTCTCGACAACGATCCGACGGGCACAAGAAGGCGAGGTGCGCAGCGGGCAACACAGAAAAAAAAATAAAAACTAATCAGCGCGTAAAAAATACAGACGCGGAAAATTACGCTATTTTGAGCATACATGAATCTTTCCCATCAAATTCGCCCTAAATGTATGCAATTTGTATAGCATTATGCTACTTAATCGATTAAATAGTGACATAATGTAATACAAATTGCATACATTCAAGCAAAAATATCGTTTAAGATTACGCTCTTTTGGCATTCTCTTTATGTGCATTACTTTCGTGTAAATTTCAACAAGAAGATGACTTGCGGACCCTCCGTAGACTGCGTGGTTGGCGACGTGTAGCCATGGACCGAGCCGAATGGAGAAGACTCTTGTATACCGCCCAGGCCACTTCGGCCTTAGTCTGAATAAATAATAATAATAGAAGCACATAATATCGGATAGCAGTAGAAGCAAGGAATAGCTTTCGGAGATTATGTAAAATTTGTACAGTAAAACTGGTCTGTCATCCAATATATATAAAGGCGCCTCAAATGTACCTAGTACTTTGATCTCATCTGAACATGCGTAGGGCTTCAGTGAACGATCGGATTGTTCATTGAAATTATATTTTTCTTGTCTATATTTTTCGTACTCGTTAAGCTCCCTGATTTTTTTTCAGAGAGAGTATTGACTTGAGCCCCGGAGTCTATGAGAAACACACAAGGCATGCCTGCTACCATCACTGTAATCATCCCTTGATCTTCCATGGGCAATGCTGCAACCAGCTCAAATATATCAGATGGACGTACCTGCGCAAAATGAAATTCAAGAATAAACAGTTTCGTTCTTAATTTATTTGTCAATCAGTTCCATTTCAACACAGCTTGAACATATTTTTGTTCAGGAGAAGAACATTATTGTTGTTTACAACAACGAATTTACATTCAAACAAGCCAAAAACAAAACAAAGTATACATTCATTGCAAAAAAAATCACTTCATAAAACTTAAAAAATCATCACTTCTGATTTTTTTTATAATTCTGTAGATGTACTTACTTCTTTTTCTTCGGCGGTCTCTATTTTTGGAGCCTCGATGGCAGCCATTCGCTTTGAGTTCTGTTCTGTTTCCATGGTATCTGAGTCGAAAATTCTTTAACGTGACGAAGAACTTGCTGGGAACCGCCGGGAACATGCTCTCGCAATGTGCCCAAGTTGTCCACAGACTCGGCACACCTTATCCGCAGCGTCGCAATCCACTGGCAAGTGATACACACTATTGCAGCGCCAGCATCTGTCTGTGCGAGATGAAACGAAGTTCCTATAACGAGATACATTGAAGCTTCCGCTGGATTCGTGGCGTTCGTAGCTTTAATTTGTACGGAATCTTGACGAACGCCCAGAACCAACCAACGAACGATGATTGCTATTTCTGGCTGGAAAAGCGTGCTGAAACTGTTTTTGCTGAAATCCTGAGCTGCGAGGGAAGTCGGCTCGAACCGGAGCTAGCGACAAGGGCTCTGATTTCCTCTGCTTCTTCATAAAGAACTCCTCGTTCAAGCGTCTAGTTCCCGAATTTTGTCGACGAGATCAGTGAACGTTGCTTTTCGGCTTAGCATTTTGAGAGCTATTGGGAGAACTATGTGCTCGAATTCTTTTCCGTCCTCATAATCACACAGTCTAGCGATCGCGCCTACTCGGCTAATGTATGACAGATCTGACTCCCCCGGGTTTTGATCCATCACCGATAGTTTTCGTCTTTGTAGTAATACATAGGATCCGGACCCGAAATATGATTTAAGCCGGTGTAAGGCGTTCGAAAAGGGAAACTCGACTACATCAGGCGCATGAGGGTCAGTTTTCGCATTTTTGAAAATCTCGAGTAGGGGTTGGCCGGCTTTTACCTTAAAGACAGTAAACATTGTTGGCTCGTCATGGATTCCGATGAGTTCCATAGAATTCACGACAAGATCCCGCCACGTTTCTTATGAGTGACGTTGTTGAAGCCATCGACAAGCCACCGGGGTGTTTCAAGCACACCACACCAGTGGATGACATGCCTCATGCCGAGGCCCCAACAAGTCATCATATCACCACTTATATTGCATTATATACTTACCCTTTTTGTCATACCTTGCTCCATACATGGAACATTACATAGCATACCTAGAACGATACAAAACATTATTATAATCACATAGAAAACACGAAAATGATGTATAATAACTTACCAATCTATATTTGTTTTCAACAACAACAATTTGTTTATGTACAAAGTATTCCTATTGACACTTTCAGATCATTCAGCCAGGCACACACTGCGCACAATATATTTAGTACTATAATAGAGCTTGCATACAATAGGATAGAGAATAATAGTTGTATACAATTCTGCAACATTCCATAGGGTAAAGCTACTATAAATAAGACACCGTACTATGAAGAAAAGTCAGTTCGTAATAAATCATCAAGTGGATCAGATCGTTTTTCCTTATACCCCGGCCAGTTGGCCGGGTTCGGATTCCTTAATCCTGTAGCCTGTGTACCAGGCACTACTAAAGCGTTAACAGACGTTGTATGCCTTCTCCTTCCACAGTCGGTTTACATTCTGGTACGATCAAAGACGAAATAGAAAGTTGTTTTACATTTGACAACAATTTTGATTCCTCCTTATTGGCGGGCAACTCGGCTGGCTTTTGGTTTGTCGATTCAACTTTCTCTTCCTCTTGGACAACACCGTCAACGTTTTGCTCGTCATCTGCCTGCATTAAAACAGTATCGGTGCGCGAGTTGCGTAGTAGTTCATTCTCTTCTCGCAACTGTTTGACTTCATCAAGCAATGAAGCAATACGACCCTTCGCTAGTTTCAGTTCGCTTTTCAGCTCCCGTCTTTTTGGCCGACGAAATATTATAGTGTCCGGTGACTCACTATAGGAAAATGGGAATAATACACAAAAACATATCAATATACTGATATGCCAATAAGTTTTGCTTTACAACGATTATGTCCAGAGAATTGCGACTGAGTTTATCTACGTTACTTCCATTCGTGAACCCTGCCGTACGTTAGGTAACCTCAGAAATGTTTCAGCAATCGTTTCTTTACTAGAGGTTACCCCTAAGAACTTCATGGCCTATCGCCATTCTATCACACAGAGAAAAAATCTCACTGTTGAAAATAGTTATCCTTTGACGAAAATTCTTGTATCAATCAACAATCATCCCGACTAGAAGAGCATAACTAACATTTAATACAATTTTAACATATTGTGATATTTATAACTTATTTTGATACAATTTTGTTCTCAGTAGTCATTATCTTTCAAATGTTGTAACAGGATTATATCATAATATGATTTGAAAAATGCTTAACACCAAATTGCCCAACAGTAGGCAATTAAAACAGATGTACCAAAGTCTCCCAGCCATAGATATCACAACGCTGATATAATTTGAGAAGGTTGCCTTATTTGTAATGTTGTTAATTCCATGTTCTCGAAAAATATTCTTGTTCAGACAAAAACAAAAAAATATGATTGTTGATCACAATCTGGAGACCTATCATGACCTGTAAAAATTTCAACTGCACAGAAACAATATATTTTGTATCTGATTCTGTTATAAATTTCTAACAGAATATGTTATTCTTATGATAAAGTTTTAACAGAATTTGATAAGTTTTTGTTTCCAGTAGTGCAGTTTTTGATAGAAATTTAGATATTTTAACAACATCCTGCACCATGTTTCTAACAAATTTTGTTAAAAAAAATTTAGTATAACACAATAACATAATATGATATAATTTTGATATGACCTTCTAGTCGGGATATTGTCAAGACCTATCGCTTGGCGGATTGTTCCATCATCAGGAAATCTTTTTAGTTTACGATTAACAATCAACCACTTCAATATCAAATCGCTTGACAGATTCTCAGTCCAATCTCTGAGGTTGTCAGGACCTATCGCTTGACAGATTAATTATTCTTACAATCTACGATAACCAATCAACCATTCCGTTGTTATTGCTTGTCTCTGGACACATCACTGATATTATCAAGCATTAAACAATTCTTCAAAACACCATCGCTTAACTACAGTAGAATTTTGTTATTAAAAATACATACTCAGCCATATAGAGCTGAGGAATATAGAGCAAAAGAAGTGAAATCTTGAACACCACAGCAGAAACAAGAACTAAAATTACTTCATTTGACGATGAAGTTCTTCATTACTCCGGTCGTTTTTCTCTCTCTACGGAACATGAATATTTCATTCGGTATCAACCAAGATTAAGTAGCATCCATCTTTCCTTAGGTTGCGTCCGTCAACACATTATTCATGGCTTCAACTTCATTCCACGCCACAAAAGTTTGATTGACAATTTATGGGGATGATATCACTTAAGAAGCCAGCCGAACGACGAGAATCAGAATATTCTGTCGTTTCTAAAATAGACGCTTGAGTAGCTACCGATAATTACATCTCATCAAAAAATCAACACCTTCCAAGCCGCATTAATTTTTCATAATAATTAACCAACTGGCAGGTCACTGAAATGGCGTCCCCTGACGACGTTTACTGTGCAGTAAATGTTGTCAGTATCAGGGCAGAATTTATCGCTAAGTGGACCTGCCAACGCTGCGGAATGAAATTGAATATTTGATCAACTTTCTCGGTGAGCTCCACTGACAGTAGATGTGCCTAATTAGACTACAGAACATGGGACCTCAATTTTCGATCCATCTCGTTCATGGCTTCCTCGAAACTTCTTCCAGTAACTTACTGCTTCCTGACGAGGTTCTATTGATTCTCTCCGAGTAGCTTGAAAAATACATTTTCAAACAACTAACAAAACAACTCCCATATGAGAACCGTTTGGCCCTTTTATTGAGTCTCGTCGATCAATGAATAATTCCTGACAGTGACGGCTGACTGACTAAGTGAGTGACTGACTTGGCTGATGTTTCCTCTTGGATGGCTGAGTCTCTGGCAGAAAACCATCCTCCCGGTGCCGCGTTCCTACTGCGCTCCAATAAAAACGGAAGAGAAATCGATTTCTGCTGGCGAATTTTCCTGGTTTTCCCCCCACAATTGATTGGGAGCTATTTTTGTTTTCGCTATATGTTCGCCCCCTCCCCCGCGTCGTTGTACCTGACGAAGTAAAATGGATGATTTGGCCGGCCGGCATTCATTCCATCAGTGTCACATTCAATTCTGATGGATCGAAGAATGAGTGATGACTTATCGGTGCCCCTGGCAGTAGATAGAAGCCAGTAGTGCTGGCGTTGCCGAAAAACGCCAAACCATGCGGAAAAGTGACTGTATTGGGAGACAATGCTAATAGATGTTTAAATGCTTATGTTTTAGAATAGTCTTGCTTAGAGATTCACAAATCATGGCAAAAATATACATCGGATTTCGTCTAGATGTTAGATTTATTCCATCAAACGGCACATTCAAAGAATTATTGTTATAAATCCTGTTTATTTAAATCTAAAACGATAATTGATCCACAAATAAAACTTCAAATTCTTTTGGCATTTTGAACACATTTATTTGCTTTAAATTATCTTGTTTGAATTGTCTAAAGATTTGTCGTTTGCGAACAAAAGGAAAAGGCAGGGAGATTCTATTTTCAGATTCCCCGAATGTCGTCTTGAAATCAATGCTTCACTAACCTTTTTTTCATGCTACACTCAATTTAGAACAAAAAGCAGAAAGAAGAGGAGCAAATTGGAGCACGATTCAGTGATTGAGCTGCTTATCAGATTCCGGTTTTACGACAATAGTTCAATTCTGTTAAACGGACCATGTTCACCGAACGAAAGGAAAAGTTTTGCTCTCATTTTTCTGACAGCCTGAAGGATGTTTCCGATACTTTTCGCACCGTTTGGTTCAACGATATAACCAACGTTACCATCCGATGATGCCTGCGTAGAAAAAGACAAAAGCATGACAAGCGGTTATCAAGACTTTGCCCTTCAAATCGCAACGATTTATCCAATGGATTGCCTGTCATTGAAAGGGAAAACACATTTTCCAGCAAGGGTCAATTTGTCAACCGCAAATTCTTCGAGTCAAGTGCCCCATAAATAAGTCCCAAATAGATAAGGGTACGGAACGGAATAAAAATTGATATTCCGAGTCTAACGAATGCAATGTGCTAGAGCTAGATGAATTGAATTACCCAGCCAACTAAATCATCAAATTATTCGTAACGAAATTTTGTAAGCCGTACTTCCCAGGGCAGAAATCTTCTCAGCGTAAAAGATTCTAGCCGGGAAGATACAATTTGCCTTCCTTCCATTTACATTCTCATTCAATTTCTTAAATTTCAAACAGCACGGCTCAAGTCTTTTTTCTTTTTGTAGCACTCTACACTCGCTGACTAACATTCGCCACCCTCGACTCGGATCTTCAGGGGGTAATCCAATTATCCACTCACTTCGGTGCCCTCCCGCTGCTGCTAGAGAGGAAAACGCAGTGGGAGCATCGCGTTGACACGAATCGTCCATTTGATTTAATTAACTGCTATGTTTAACGCGGAAGTGCATTGTCGCAGCCTCACGACAGGGGAGGACGGTTACTTGTTTCACTGTACGTCGAAACGGCAGATGCTCCCATGTTCCAAGGCATAATTGAAAATTATAAATGCTTCATTACTTTAAAACATTATGAATGACATCCCTTACCCCACTCAAATGAATTAACAAATCCTACTGAACAAAGTCTGATGAACATAAATGGCTCGTGTTTTGTCGAAACGTGAACACGTCAGTACTGTCATCACTGTTGACATGCGCCTGGTCTTTACCACTGATGTACATGCATTAATGACCGCATACATAATCCAACAGTATCTTAAGGAATCCGACTGAGATAGCGCGTAAAGCCACCGCCCCCCAGAATCCCCCCAGACCCGTTTGTGTCCCCCTTGTAATGTGTGCTCTAATTTTCCAGGTGCTGTAGGCGGTGACGGTGGCGACGATGAGAATGACAAAGAGAAGGAGGAGGAGGCCGAGCGCGAACGCCAGGAGGCGATCCGCGAAGCCGAAGAACGACGAAAGGAGAAACACCGCAAGATGGAAGAGGAGCGGGAGAAGATGCGGCAGGAAATCCGAGACAAAGTGAGTACCATCACCACCACCACCGACTCAAACGTCCTTAGTCATGACTCATGTGTTTCTATGATGTGGGAATATCCCATTTATTACGTCATACAAAATTGTTTCATTCATTTCTTTTGTCTTGTAAGACACTTCAGAAAATTTTGCAGCAAATCTCCTAAAAACGTGACATAA
Organism: Armigeres subalbatus; assembly: GCF_024139115.2. Taxonomy (NCBI): domain Eukaryota; kingdom Metazoa; phylum Arthropoda; class Insecta; order Diptera; family Culicidae; genus Armigeres; species Armigeres subalbatus. The sequence goes on along the minus strand of NC_085139.1, from coordinate 113,254,270 downwards.
TTTATGGACGTTTCCATATTCATACAATGGAGCAGGATAAAGTGACTTACTACCATTATTTTCTTCTTCGATGCCATTGTTGCGAGTTCTAACTTTTCCCTTCGAAAGAAAGTAATGTACCGAAAGAAAGTGCTCCTTGGCGAACTGAGTCATACAAGACGCCATAGACACCTGCCAGCACGCATACGAACGGCGTCTACCGAAGTGACTAATTAGGATTTGTGTAAACTGACAAACATGTGTCATGTACACCAAACTGCGACTGCGACGGGTGCAAGGAGCGAAAAGTTTGTGACAAGTTGAAGCTTCGTTGGAAAGATTAAAACTTCGTCGCCAAAGCCGTCGCTAGTAGGATAGCTTAGAGCGTGTCCAAAAGCTGACTTGGTGCAAGTTTGGAGGTGCGATTCGTGAAATTGTAACGATTTATGGCAGCATCCCTCAGACTGATTACAGTTATTTATGTTGTGTTTGAAGCTTAGTAACAAATTTGCATAGAAAAATCGAGTTTGTCAACCTTTAGCACTATCTGGAATCAAAGGATCAAATGGTAAACCTATTAGTCCTACTACGTTATTTGGTGAACTTTATAAGCGCGAATGGTTAGGATAATTTATAATTGTAATTTTGTCGGAATTACCATTTTGCCTCCTTACTGAAGCTTTTTCTGAAAAAGCTCGAATTTCAAGTGCCTTGTAATAGCTCAAAATTTGTTATCAATTTCATTGATTTTCTAAATTTTTTTTTATGGAAAATTCTTTACTTTTTGATTGCTCTTTATTGATAATTTTGTGGAAATGAAAAAACAAAAATGGGGGAAAAAAATATTTTGTGGTATTTTTTGCAATTGTTTATTGTTAATATAGATATATTTATGGAAATTTTCAATTTTTTTCCGTGGAACATTTCGATTTCTTTATGGAGAATTTTTCCTTTTAATATTTGTTTATTACTCTTACCCTGCTTTCTTTATTGACAATTTAATATTTTTTTATGGAAATTTTCTTATTCTTCAAGGAAATTTTATTTTGCTGCCATACAAATATTGTCGGCAACGGCGTGATCATTACCAGTAGGCGGCAATGGCGTGGATCTATTTTATACATTAAACTTTTTAGTATATATTTGATATACTGTACTTGACGAAGGGCCTTCCTAAGCCGTGCGGTAAGGCCATGCTGAGGGTGGCTGGGTTCGATTCCCGGTGCCGGTCTTGGCAATTTTCTCCAAAAACATCTTCAGAAATTCCTCTGCAAACTCCTCCAGAAATTACTTCAAAAAATCGTCCAATCGTCGACAATTTTTCAGCAGTTACTCTCAAAACTCCTCCACAAGTTTCTCTGGAAAGTCCTACATAAGCTCCTTTGAATATTTCTTCAGGTGTTCCTGCGGAATTTCTTCCAGGAATTCATCCAAGAGTTCCTTCGAATGTTCCTCCAGGAATTCCTTCGGAATTTCCTCAAGGAGTTCCTCAGAAAACTTCTTCAGGAGTTTCTTCAAATATTCCGCCGATAGTTCCTTGGGGATTCTTCAACGAATTCCTCCAGAACTTCCTACGAAAAGTCCGCCAGTAGTTCCTCCTAAAATGCCTCCAACTTACTTACTTATGGGTCCTGTACACCTCCGGTGGTGCAAAGGGCCGACTTGAAAGATCTCCATCCTGAGCGATGCCCGGCTATCGCTTTAACCTGTTGCCAGGTTAGATTTCGGTCGACTTCTTTTATTTCTTTATTGAGGCTTCTCCGCCATGAGCCTCTGGGTCTGCCTCTGCTGCGATGTCCCGCTGGGTTCCAGTCTAATGCTTGCTTACAGATTTCGTTTCCGCCTCTACGTAGAGTGTGGCCGACCCAGCCCCACTTCCGATCCCGAATTTCTGTTGTTATCGGCCTCTGGTGACAACGACGATGGAGCCCGTTGTTTGAGATCCAGTTGTGAGGCCACCAGGCCCGAATTATATACCGCAGGCATCTGTTAATGAACACCTGCAGCCGTTGAGTGTTCTCCACTGATACACACCATGTTTCGCTAGCGTATAACAGCACAGATTTCACGTTAGAGTTGAAAATTCGTATTTTGGTGCGTTCACTTATCTGCCTGTTTTTCCAGATATTTCTTAAACTCGCAAAGGCAGCCCTTGCTTTCTTGATCCGTGCGCCTATGTCGATCTTGGTACCGCCGTCTGACGCCATTTGGCTACCAAGATATTGGAAGCTTTCAACATTCTCCACTGGTTGCCCGGCTACTGTGAAACTGGAAGGAGTCACCGTGTTTACATCCAACGATTTGGTTTTGTTGACGTTGATGACTAAACCTGCCGAGGAGGAGCGATCGGCAAGGTCGTTGAGCTTACTCTGCATATCAGAGCGCCGTTGCGCGAGTAGTGCAACGTCATCCGCCAATTCGAAGTCGTTTAGGTGCTCCATGGTTATAGGCTGCCATAACAGCCCGCGGTTTGGTTCACGGTCAATCGCATCTACCAGAATCTCATCGATTACGATGAGGAACAGTAACGGTGATAGAATACATCCTTGCCTCACACCAGCTAGGACCCGGATAGGGTCGGACAGGACCCCATTGTGCAGCACTCTACACGAAAAGGCCTCGTACTGTGCTTCGATGAGGCCGATGATTTTCTCAGGAAACCCCTTGCGTCTCAGGGCGCCCCACATATTCTCGTGATTGAGACGGTCGAAAGCTTTTCGTAGTCAATGAATACCAAGTAAAGGGACTCTTGGAATTCGTTGACCTGCTCCAAAATGATGCGGAGCGTGACAATATGGTCCACACAGGATCTTCCGGCACGGAATCCGGCTTGCTGCCGCCGGAGAGTCGCATCGATCTTCTCCTGAATCCGGGCTAGGATAATTTTGCACAGAACTTTGAGAACGGTACACAGCAACATAATGCCTCGCCAGTTATCGCATACAGTCAGGTCACCCTTTTTGGGCACCTTCACTAAGATACCTTGCATCCAGTCGACCGGGAAAGTTGCGGTGTCCCAGATATTACGAAATAAACGATGCAGTAGTTGAGCGGATGTCATGGGGTCAGCTTTGAGCATCTCGGCTGATATGCGGTCGACCCCTGGGGCTTTATTCGATTTCATGCTTTGGATGGCTGTTTGAATCTCTAGCAGTGATGGAGCTTCGGTATTGACACGTGTTATACGTCGGATCCTAGGCAGATCATGCCGATGTGGTGATGGCCTGGTTGGCACTTGAAAAAGTTGTTCGAAGTGCTCGAACCAGCGTTTCAGCTGGTCAGTTGGGTCGGTCAATAACTGATCATTCGCGTCTTTCACAGGCATCGTTGCATTCATCTTCGCCCCGCTTAAGCATCGTGAGATATCGTAGAGGAGGCGAATGTCCCCGGTTGCGGCGGCTCTCTCCTTCGTCGGCCAGAGAGTCTGCCCACGCTCGCTTGTCCCGTCGACATGAGCGTTTTACTTCCTTCTCAAGAGCCGAGTATCGTTGACGGACTAAGACTTTGGCTCCTCTGGTTTTCGATCGCTCTATCGCGGCTTTGGCTTCTCTTCGCTCCTCTATCTTCCTCCAGGTCTCATCGGTGATCCATTGTTTTCTCTGGGTGCGTAGTTCGCCCAGATTATTCTCGCTGGTGGCGATGAAGGCATTCTTGATGGCGGTCCATTGGTCTTCCACGCTGCCACCTTCCGGAATATCTGCAGCACGCGTCTCCAGTTCTTCAACGAAGGACCGTTTCACCGTGGCATCTTCCAGTCGGCGTGTGTTGAATCGTCGTCCAACTCTTTCCTCCTGCCGACGAATCCGCGCAATGCGCAGGCGTATTTCGCCGATGAGGAGGTGATGATCAGACGCGATATCGGCACTACGTTTATTCCGTACATCAAGAAGGCTCCGTTTCCATTTTCGGCTGATGCAGATGTGGTCGATTTGATTTTCTGTAAAGCCGTCACGGGAGACCCACGTGACCTTGTGAACCGGTCGATGAGGGAAGAGCGATCCCCGATCACCATGTCGTTATTACCACAAAATTCTGCGAACAGCTCTCCGTTTTCGCTCATTTCTCCGAGACCATGGCGTCCCATAATGCGCTCATGGTTCAAGTTGTCGGATCCGATCTTCGCATTGAAGTCGCCCAAACAGATCTTGATATCACCCTTCGGAATTCTATCTACGACGGCATTGAGTTGACTGTAGAAGTTCTCTTTGTCTTGCAGATCGGCAGCATCGGCCTCCAAGAGTTCCTTTAAATTTTCTAGGAGTTCTAGAGAGAAAATACTCTAGAATGTGTTCCGGAAATTCCTCTAAAAATACTTTCGAGAGTTCTTTAGGAAATTCCTCCAAAAGTTCTTCCGGAAATGTCTTAAGGAATTCCTTCGGAAATTTCTCTATGAGATCCTTCGGAAGTTTATCCAGGATTTCCTCGGGAAACTCCCCAAGAGTTTTTTTTCGAAAAGGCCGCCTGAAGTTCTTCCAGAAATTTCTTCCGAAATTTTTCCAGGAGTTCGTCCGGAAATTTCTCCAAGAGTTTTTTCACAGATTTATCCCGAAATTTCTCCAGGAGTTCTTCCGGATTTTTTTTTCGAACTTTTCCAGAAGTTTCTTCGAAAATTCTGCCAGCATATCCTCCGGAAATTCCTCAAGAAACCCCTGCGGAAATTCAGCAAGCATTTCCTCTCAAGGAAACCCTACGGACATTCCCTCAGTAGTTTCTACAAATCATCAACCAGAAGTTTCTCCGGAAATTCTTTCAAGACTGCCAAGAAGAAAAATCCTCGAGAAATTCCTCCGGAAATTACTACAAAAACTGATTCGTAAATATCTCCAGGAGTTTTTTTTCGGGGAATTTCTCCTGAATTTCCTCCAGGTGTTCCTCCAAAACCTCTTTTAAGAGTTCTTCCGAAATTTCTTCAGGAATTGCTTCGGAAATTCCTCCACAAATTCTCCTGGAAATTCCCCCAAAAGTCTCTGCGGGAAGTCCGCCAGGAGTTTTTCCAAAAATTTCTTTCGAAATTCCTCCAGGTGTTCTTCCGGACAATCTTTCAAGAGTTCTTCCGGGCAATCCTCCAGGAGTTCTTCCGGAAATTACTCAAGGGGTTCCTTCATAAAGTCTATCTGAAGATCCGCCAGCATTTCTTCTGGAGATTCGTCATGCAAATCCTACGCAATTTCCTCCACAAATTCATCCAGGGATTTCTCCGAAAATTCCTACAAGAGTTCATAAGGAAAGTCTGCCGTCACAGTAGTTCCGCTCTAAATTCCCCCAGGAGCTCCTTCGGAAATTTTTCAAAAAAATTCTTTGAAAACATTTCCGCTATTTCTTCCAGGAGTATCTTCGGAAATTCCTTTAGAAATTCCTCCAGGATTTCCTCCGGAAATTCCTCCAAGGGTTTTTCCGGAAATTTTTCTAGAAGTTCCTTTGGAAATTGCTCCGGAAAGAGTTCCAATGGAAAGTATGCCATGAGTTCTTTCAAAAATTTCTACCGAAATTCCTTCAGAAATTGCACTGAAAAGTCTGGCAGAGTTATTCAAGAGTTTATTTGGAAAATCCTCCAAGAGTTTCAATGGAAAGTCCGCCAGGAGTTCCTCCAAAAAGTGGTTCAAAAGTTCTTCCGTAAATTACTACAAAAAAGTACTTCAAAAATACTTCCCCAATTTCCTCTAGAAGTTTCTTTGGAAAATCCTCCAGGAGTTCCTCTAGAAATTACTCCAATAATTGCCAAAGTGTTACCGAACCTCCAGTGATTCCTTAGAAAAGTTCTACCGGAGTTCCTTCGGAAATTCCTCCCAAAATATCTTCAAAAGAAACTCGTGATGGATATTCCGGTGAACCTTCTGTAGGAGTAACTTTTGAAGGTATTCTTGGAGGATTTTCCAGTAGAACTCCCGGAAGAATTCCTGGAGGAATATGAGAGATCACGCACTGAACTGATTATTTTTATTACCGGCCGCGCAATGCAGAACACAATAATTCGGCCGACCGCGCGATCGTTCTGCTGTCCGAAACATGAGAGATCACGCACTGAACTGATTAATTTTATTACCGGCCGCGCAATGCAGAACACAATAATTCGGCCGACCGCGCGATCGTTCTGCTGTCCGAAACAAGAGAGATCATGCACTGAACTCCCGGAAGAATTCCTGGAGGAATATCAAAAGAAACTCTTAAAGGAATTTGCGGAAAAATTTCCAAAGGAATTATTGGAGAAATTTTTCGTGGACCTTCCCAAGGAATTTGGAGAAGAATATTTGGAGTAACTCCAGGCGGACTTTTTATAGGAATTCTCCTGAAGAATTCCTGAAAGAATTTCCGTAAAAACTCCACCAAGAGATTATTCAAAAATTTCTCCATGAGTTCTCATGGAAAAAACTACAAAAACTGCTTCGGAAATACCTCCACAAATTCCTAAAGGAATATTTTCGGAAATTTCACCAGAATTTCCTAGGGAAATTTCTTCAGGGGTTCCTCCTGAAATTATTCCTGCAGAGATCCTTCGGTAGTTCCTCGGTTTCTCCGAAAAGTCCTACAGAAGTTCCTTCGAAAATTCCTCCAGTAAAACCTCCGGCAGTTCTTCTGGAAATTCGTACCAAAACCGCATTTCTTGACATTTACGAAGCTTTAAAATTTGCGCTAAAAAGAGATATACAGATCATAATTCATTATTTGGGCATGCATGATTTGTAACAAAAAAATGAAAGGAAAATTACTGCTAAAGCAAGTGTTTCCTGCAAAAACCACAGTATGCAAACGACAAAGTAAGATTTCCTCTACCACAGAACGAATTTAATAAAACAATCCCTCCCCCAACCAAAGGAAAAATGGTCGAAAAGGACAAAAGTCCGAAAGAACAAACGTCGAACGGGACGAACGGAACAGCACTATCTAGATTCGGGTGCCTATGAAAATCGACTTTTCGAATATCAAACAAGGGTAGTGCTCAAAAGTTTCATCTCCTCAAAAAAAGTCCCTATGCAAATTTTCAGCTCAATCGGACTTCGTTTAGTACATTCAAAGTTAATTGCCTATATGCCGGGTTTTAGGGTATTAGGTGTAGGAGCCGGACAATACTAAATACTCATCCTACTTGGTTGGCATGTGTACAAAAATACATATGAGAGAGTTAGTTCTGAAAATGTATTGCGAGAGTTCGGCTGGTGCCCGGTGCTGGGAATTTGGTTTCATCAGTACCCGCTAAGCTGCGGAGGACGACGGAGGTCCTTCGTAGCTTAGTAGGGAAAGCACCTTTCTAGCGTACTGGGGTCGTGGGATCAAAGCCCACCGAAGGGGCGGTTACCCTCCAATACCTTTTCCGAACTAAATCTATCACATGTTGTGCATATGCATAATCGAGTTTCAGACACTTCGTTTAGTGTTTGACCAAAGCGATCAAAGTTTGGCTATTTTGAAACACGAAAATTCTCCAAAAAAGGGGGTACAGGAAATATTCGAAATCAAAATTTGTTTTAAGCCAAATGTCTTAAAAATGCATGAAACGTCGAGATCTGGTGTTACCCCGAAATAAAATATATATAAAAAATAATAGAGATCTGCTTGGCATCTGGTTTAATTTTCGTCTTGTCATCCATTATAATACATTTCGGCGGAACCGACCGCTCGGCTCGCGGTTCAGTTTCCATTCCATGCGTGGGATTTCGCCACCGTATTCTATTTTATCGGTTTATCGGGAAACGAGCAAGACAGAAGAACTGACTTTCTTGGCCACGTTCCGAATCGAATGATTCGGATTGCGCTTGAACTAATCGTTCATTTTTGTCGAAGCACTCCTTGCTTGCAGGTCATCTCGAATCTCGATAACCATTTGACAGATTGTGAACATTGCATGTCAACATGTAGACGTTACACGTTCAACTAGTGCCTCCCAAAATTTCATCAATTTATACACAAGTTATACACAAAAGAAAGTATTGCATTCTTTTACAATCTTGTTATTTGAGCAAGAGTGTACGATATTTGGCGGCGAATCTTCTAAAAGAAGCCTCTCACCTCTCACCTCTCAATCCAAGTTAGACAACACAGCTTCTCTGCTATGATGCTCTGGCTCACGAAAATCGTAGCACTACTAACATGCATTATATGTGAATTGAATTGCCTCCTTATGCTGATCGCTGTCAACTTCTGAACATGGAACCACTGTTTAAAAGACGAATGGATTCGAAAGCAATCTTCGTAGCTAAATTGCTGATATCAAAAATTGATGCACCGAATATTTTATCAATGATTTGTATAAACGCCATAGAAAGACCACTTAGAACTAGGATTTTTTTACGACTTCCTGCACGCCGTACACTTTACGGACTCAATGAACCAATTCGTTCCATGTGTGATGTATTTAATAATGTGTACTATATGTTTGATTTTGCGTGTTCCATTGATATTTTTAAAAATCGACTTCGAAATGTTCGGCAACACTGATTGTTATTATAGTTAAGAAAATTATGTTGAGCTTATTAGTTTTAGTTATTAGTTTTAATGAATCATGTAGACTACGATGTTCGATGATTGTTCCAAATAAATAAATAAATAAAAATATGTGAATTCAAGAGAGCCATAATCTTCGACCACGATAACCAGCGCAGGTGATGTTAAACGAGCTTTACTGATGATGCGGGTGCAGTATAAATAAAAGGGACAGTGTCACATCCGCTCACAAATCAAGATCCAAAGAGTAGCTGTTCTCATTAGTCACGTCGTTGATCTGAAACTTGATGGCTCCTCCTCCAGCTGTTGGTCAAGAAAGTGTGGAAAGTGGAGAGCTCATTGTCTGGACCACTATGACTCGGAGTTTAAGCAACGTCCGCAAAATTGAAGACCCCAAGAATCACAATTTCGTTACAAAAAGTCGCGTTGTTCGACACAGCCCTAACTGTGTTCGAATCCAAACCTATTCGATGGAATTCCAGCCGTCATTTTCAATGGCTTTCGCCTTTGATCTCGCACTAACAGCGACAAGCACTCCCCCTTTTATAGCTTTCGCACTGTTGTTTGAGTTGTGGTCAGATCGGAATATTTATATATTGTGATATATTTAAAAATATATTTTTTTAGGAAGGCTAATTTGCCGTTAAGCGTTACGAAGCTGAAATCATGTTTTAATTACAATTTTTCATGATTCTTATGTACTAATGTTAGTTTTGGGGAACTGATAGACTCGCGATTTGGTTATTGAATACAATAATAGAGTAGGAAAGGAAGGGAATTTAGGGTGCTTAAGTAATGACGATGCTGATGTTCACATAGTTGTCATTCTTGACGATTTTTGACTTCTGTAATGGAACGAACAAACATTTTCTTGGGAGACAATACCGAGAGGAAGACATAAGAAAGGGAAAGGACAGACATTAAAGTGGAAAACAAGAGGAAGATATTCGTGATGGGGTATGGCAGACAAGAGGATGGGCGGACTATGATTACATTCTTACATCAGAAATTCTCAAAAATTGGTTATCAACGGACATGTAATAGAGATCAAGACCAGTCAACACTTCGCTAATCCTAAACAACAATTTAAGTTGAATTAGCTAATTTTTCCAAGACTATTTTTAGCTTAATAAGCGCTTCACCCGGAGGCTTTGGTTGTTTTCCTCGGACCCGAAGATATTCCTTTAGCGCAGATCTGGAGTCACGATGTTCCTTGCACGCCTACACGACGTAAACAATATTCTGATATTCTTTGCTGCAAACAGATTGTCTTCCGAGAGCTTCACTCTGAAAATATGTGCATTTCGAGTGTAGTGATTAGACAGTAGACGACACATGGTTCGAATGAAGTCTCGTCCCTTATTCAATTTTTTGAACGCTTCGACAACTACGTGCGAATTAAATACAGCCAACTACCCAACTCCCCTTTTTTTTTTTCATTTCTGTTGGTTTTGTTTCAAGATTCCTGAGGATAGTTCAAGGTTTTCCTGACGAATTAATAGAAAAAAATCATCGAAGGTTATTTTCTGGTCCAAAACGTCATCGTAAAAGCGCCCACCTTATCCAAAGTGCCCGCTTTCTCATTTCCCGAGATCGAGCAATGAGAATGCCAAGAAAGTAAGGGGCGCCTAAGAACGGTTTCGCCAAGGGCGCTGGGGGTCCACGGCTCTGAAGATGACATACATCTTTTCTTTCCACCGTTGTATCTATTTGACTGCTTGTTTTGAAACTGATTCTACCGCTTTCCAAAACTATATTTTTCATCAAAATGTATAGAAATCATAAACTGTTACTACAGTTTTTATGAGTATCACACAATATTTACCCATATTTTTTGAATAAATTATAAATTCGCGTCAGCAGTTCATTCATCGATATGAAAACGTCATAGTTTCCCAATTGGGCCCTAAAGCGCTACCTCGTTTATGGTTGCAAACGATAGTGCATCGATCAAGAATACTTGTACCGTTCTTACAAAAATTCCGGTAAAATGCTAAATCAGTAAAAATAATATTTTTGTGTTTAAGACATTTTAAGGCAAATTTTGTGCTGTGCAACATTTCAGAACGAATCAACCATCAGCCCAAAACGTCAGCCCCATATATTAACTGTCAAAGGTTGAGTCAAGTGCCCTGCGGGGTTTTGCTAGTGCGTTTGAATCCGTACGTCAAACAAGACCGAAAATGTCGAGGAAGCATTTTTCATCTATATTTCAATTTTAAATTAAACAATGTTCTTGTCGATTTTTGAGTCTAAAGAAAAACTGACACGTTTAGAATGATTACCTTCATCGTTCCCTGAAAGAAAATCGAATATCGATTCTTCATTTTAGGACCCAATTACTCGTATAGGTATTTTAGCAGAAATATGCAAGTTGTTGCAAATATTCCGCAGGGCAATTATTTATGCGAACGTTAATCACTCTATTCTATGGTTTGGGGTGATTTCAGTGCAAACGGCACTGATCGTTTAATTCATTTGGACATTTTGAAGGATAAAGCCAGCACCGTTCAAATGGGTCAATTTTGAATTTGTCCAAAACAACGGAACAAAACATACTTCTCATCCAAATATGTAGACGTTGACTAATGACAAATCAAAGAATCCGCATCCTTTCCAATCCCCAGGCCTCATTCCAATTAAAACCCATGGGTTCCTTGAACAAAATGTTCGAAATCACAATACAGAACTCAAACCATTGAATATCATGCAAAATGGACGGTATAGATCTTCCCGGAAACAACCCAAGAATTGACAAATAGGACACATAGGAATAGTAAGACATCTTCAGAGCATAATTGTAGCAAATAATGGGCTTACGAATAATTATTTTGCCAATGTTGTGAAAAATATCATCCGGAATAGCAGAAAAATTATGTTCTGTTTCGTACAATTGTCGAAGGGCAGGGTACGGAAATCATCGTGCTATGGTGATACCAGCGTGATTCTGGGTGACAGACATATGGTTTATGCTGTACAGTGATATTTGTATCCCAGATATTGCAGACTAGTTGTTGCAACATTTGCACATATATCATGGGGTCAGCTTCGTGAATCTCTCCTGATATGCGATCCCCTTTGGAGCCTTGTTGGAATTCATGATTCAGATAGCTGCTTCAATTTTCCGTCTGCTATAGCGTTTATCTTCCTTCTCTAGATCCGAATACCGTTGACGGGACTCGTATTTGGCTGTCCTGGTTCATGCCTGCTCTATTGCGGCCTTTGCTTCTCTACGCTCCTAAATCTATCACACGGGTACATCTGTAATCCGCTTGTTCCGCTTAGTATGCAGCTCACCCCAGGATTGCATCGATAAAGGCATTTTTATGTCCGTTCTCCAATGAATAATCTCTTCATAGTCGGTGTATGTTGAACTGCAGTCCACGTCTCTCTTCCCGCCGCTGAATCCGTTGGTAATGGTCAGACGCGATTTCAGCGCTGCGCTTATTCCGGATATCAAAAGGATTCCGTCTCCATTTTGGCCTGATGCAGATGGTGTCGATTTGAATTCCAGTAGCCTTGCGAGCAAAGGCGTAGAATTGCCAATCCGGAGATGGCGAGTTCGATTCTCTGTCCGGTCTAGGATGTTTTCGGGTTGGAAACTTTATCGACGCCCTGGGCATAGTGTATCCATTGTACTTGCCACACAAGATACATACTCATGCAATGGTGGGCATAGAAAATCTTTCAATTAATAACTGAGGAAAGGGTAATAGAATACTAAGTTGAAAAGCAGGCCAAGTTCCAGTTGGAATATTGGGCCATCGAAGAAGAAGAAGAAGAAGAAGAAGGAATTGCTTAAAGCGAGAGACAAATCGCCTTCAAACTTATTTTTTTTACCGGGATCTCTGCAAAATGTTGAACTTTTACCGAGATTCGCACAGCCGTGCCCCATGTTTTTAGCCGAGATTTCTGTCAAAGTTGCTGAAAATCAGCAAATAATTTACCGAAAATCAGCTAAAAAACAAAAAAAAAAGTTTTTTTGGGGGGGGTCCGTAGAGTAGTTGTCTACACATCTGACTCTGAATCAGATGGTCATGGGTTCGATTCCAACCCCCTCCACATCCATTTATAGAGGGAAAGTCAACATGACTTTAAAAGAAAGCTAAGTCTCCGGACGTAAAAAAGAAACATAACAATAAGTCTCTATGGCAGATTTTCAAAAATAAAATATATACAGGTCGATAAAGAAGATCACGATTGTAAACTCCACGGAGTATAAATAGAAATAGGTTGGACATATGGCCTGCGATGCCGGCCAGTTAGGTGGGGTGTGTGCGCAAAAGAAATTTTATTTCCTTCAACTGTTGCGGAAGTTTCGACCATACATCACTTTATTCTGAAAAATAAGCTTCGGCATGTAATAATGCAGCTTTAATGAAATACTCAACATTTGAATAGGGTAGTCAAGCAAGACCATGCTAAAACAAAGTTGACCATGATTTATGAGCAATGTCATCCAGTATGCTCGACCCACTGATATGGATCTAGATTGGGCTATGTGGTAGTGTCAGGGCCTGCAGATCAAGAGGTCCACGGTTCGAGGCGCCAAGCAGTTAAAGATATTTTATTTATCAAGCCAGGTGGCTAATTCCATGTTGTCGATAATCTGTCGCGGTCAGAAACTTATTTTAAATTGAGCGTGATAAAAAATCTAGTTTAAAGTTTAAAAAAACATTCTGATTTATTGGTTATCCTCTCCTTAGTTATTGTACCACACTCATGGCACAAACAAAACCGGATCGATCCTTACTTCACAATGAATTATTGGTAGTGGCTGGTTTTCTACCCGCCGATGCCACCATCCAGGCGCTATCGTATATGCGCAAATAGCCAGCATGAGTTAACCGCCAGAACTTTGTATGGCGCAACACATTTAATTTACGTGGGTTTTCTCAAAAAGGGTAACTTTATCGGGAAAAATATTTGGTACCGGTTATGCAGGAGGGAATCCGCTACTACGCTTACCAAATACTTTTTCGATTAGGGTTTTTAACTTCGAGAAAATCAACTGTAGATGCCTTTCGCCATACTGATTACAGAGAGTTGACTCCTAGTGTGTCGCTGTAGGCACGCTCAAAGTAGACGATTCATTGGTGACTGCAATGATGGACATGAACTTATTATAATCTCAATAATTGAAGGTTGTTTAAAATTAGTCAGTGGCATGAGTGATGCGCAATAACTAGGAGAAGGGTATAGAATCAGTCACATTCAAATGTAGTTAACGACCCCGAAAGGTCATTGGAAACAGCATTTTCCATAAGACTTGACAAGAAAAAATCTTTATCTACTCGGCGCCTCGAACCGTGGACCTCTTGATCTGCAGGCCCTGACACTACCACGTAGCCCACTCTAGTTCCATACCAATAGGTCGAGCATACTGGATGACATTGCTCATAAATCATGGTCAACTTTGTTTTAGCATGGGGGAATGGTCTTGCTTGACTACCCTATTCAAATGTTGAGTATTTCATTAAAACTGCATTATTACATGCCGAAGCTTATTTCTCAGAATAAACTGGTGTATGGACGAAACTTCCGCAACAGTTGAAGGAAATAAACGGAATAATTGAATTGGGCACATATTGAAAATTTTTACTACCCCCACAAGCACCTAAAATTATTTTTCTGGTTTTTAGCCATTTTTTTCAGCAAAATCTACTAAAAAGTCATAGAATAAGCCCTCTAAACATCCTAGTATCAATGACAAAGTGGTAGGTAATAGTCTAAAGAAGCTATTCACGACTAATGCTTCTAGTATGTAGAGTTAAATTGATGCATTCAGACGACATTTCTATGAAAAAGTCTAAAAATTCACAAATCTCGTTTGATGCACCTCTAAATCTCCATGGATTTGGCTGAAAATTGGTCAGGAGACTCCATTCAAGATACTCATTGAAATAGAGGAGTGGCACTTTGAATCTGGAATACTTTTGAAAATGGTGAACAGGTCTAATAATTATGTTTCATGTCGTGAATCCAATGATCATTGCATTGTTCGGTTGCCATTTAACGAGGTACGTTGGAGGAATGCTCCCGAGAAGAACAATTTGTCAGTCCTCATCAGGCAGTCGTGACGGTAAGGCGCGTTACCCAAAACGCCACCGTATGAGCTGCGCACTCGGCGACTGACGAGGAACTGCTAATGACCATCCGCTTGTAAGACAAACGTGGAATATTATGATAACAATATGCAGGAATCCTAAATCAAATGAATCCTCATTTCCAGTTTTCAAGTTGTTCCAATATAATATGGAGAAGGATGGGAAATGGCGAACAAGTAGATGAATCAAAAATTTTACTCAATACATTTACATTTTTACATTTTTAATGAAAAAAAGATATGTAGAGCAGGAAGTAATCAATATTCTATCATACAAATATAGGTATGTTAATATTTATATCGTTTTTATTTTATTTTTACGTATTATATTGCATCACTAATATAAATAAAATGATGGATTTGCAGTGCCTACCAGAGTCTAGAGGAAGAAACCAACCTTCGGAAACCCAACATGTATTGCGAGTACCGTTGTTAGTCTATTGCATTACACTGTTGGAAGGAGACTCACTCTATCATCATATCATCATTATATATTTATATTTTTGTATTTGCAAATGTATTATTTTACAATTTCATAGCTCACTATGTCATGTCATATCATTATATTTTCATATTTTCGTATTCTTATATATTCTCATTTTGTCATATTTTCATAATCACGTGACCACACAATCAATTATTATTATTATTATTATTATTATTATTGTAATAACGTAGTTATTCGTAGCAAAGCATTGTTGGTGGCGCGCCGACGCACAAATTATCGGCAGCGGATGTAAAATATCCTCGCAGGCGTGGCGTGGCGACACACATGACTATAGTTGAAATGAAGCGTACAAGAGATGGCGTTAGTGTAAAGGGTGAAATCCATCAAAATTCTATTGCTATAAAATCACTAATTACTCACTCATGTTTCTTGACCACCCCTAGGGGTACACTGCCTGTTATCGCATATCTGTTCCATATGAATAGAAAACCCAGTAAGAATGGGACAAATCTGCGATTGCAGGCATTACATATGGCCAAGGTAAAAGATCTCCAGCTAACTGCACTAATGGTCTATTTTGATAATGATTGATTGCACATCACTACTTTCCTGTGAAACGACAGCTTTTTTTTATAAATATACGTATTCCATGTAATAAAATGTATATGATTTCCAATCAATAACACTCATATTATTATGTTGTAATGTTTGATACTGCCTCCCTACTTTTGAAAAAATATTTTCAGAATTCAAGAATTCAATTTAAAATTCAAATTTTCAATACTATGGAGGCAGTTGATCCTATTTGAAGGCAGCACTATCAGCTACCAAAACTACCACAGCTGCTAACCCAGCGTAAACAAACGCAGCCTCACAATCGACCATAGATGGGAATTAGAGTGATTCAAATTTTGACTTTTTTGCCCCCCTATGCTAAAATTATTGCATTTGCCATTTTAATAATGCTCCTAAATTTTTAGCAAATTTGGATGTAATTTGATTGTGCACACGTCATTTTAAGTTTGCATGGAAATTACTATGAAAACTGACCCTTATGTAAAAGACCATTCCGTGAAGTGGCCCATGAACTATTCAAATATAACCAATATAATGACTACAAAGAATACTTCTCAAGCTGAAAAGCAGTTGTTGTTGCGAAGCGATTTGTCGTTTGTAAGCAAAGTTATGAAGAAAACAAAAATACTCATTATTGATATTGATGTTATTCTTTTACGTGTTAAATTAAATTTCCCACGATTCAGTATTTCTTTAATAACTTTTCTTGCGAGCATCAAATCGCTTCGCAACAAAGACGACCTGTTTCCTTGTAAAATTTGCTATGTTGCCGATTTACTCATATGTTTTAAGACCTTAATGGGAAGCGTTAAGGAACGGTTTTCCATAAAAGTTACTGTTTTCATAATAATTTTCATACAAACTTCAAACCGCACGTGCTCACTCAAATTACATCCAAATTAGGTAAAAATTTAGGAGGAGTATTAAAATGGCAGATGCAATCCTTTAAGCATCGGGGAGCAAAAAAGTCAAAATTTGAATCACTCTAATGGGCATTGTGATGACGTTTTCAATGGAATCAAAGGAGGAAAATGCAAAACACTGGACGAATTAAGTTGGTGAGCATGTTCCAGTTCTCTTTCTTAGTGCTTCAGAATACTATGTTCATTGAATGTTACACTAAATACGCACAGGGCATCGTTTGCTGCTATTGCCGCGGATATTGTGGGAGTCCCAGGTATCCGGTTCAAGCTTTAGTTTGCAACGGTGGCTCTTCTCGACCTTCTACTCCCTGAGTAGTTACTACAAATAAGGGCGTCCTTGTGAAGTTTTGCTGTACCTGTTATGAATAATTAGTACATCCCATTCCCCACACTCCCTGAAGAAACCTCTCTTGCTTCAGAAGTGAATCCTTTTTGTAGTACTAGTATTCGTAACAAAAAGGGCACCATTACGGAGCATGAGATTTGATCAAATTATTCGTAGTACTACTTGATCAACACCCCCAGTTGGGTGAGGGATAGAGGATGACGCACACACACACACACACACACACACACACACACACACACACACACACACACACACACACACACACACACACACACACACACACACACACACACACACACACACACACACACACACACACACTTATGCTCATTCAATTTGCTTTAAATAAGTTGCGTTTGGCAGAAAATTTTTACAACAAATGTGGAAAATAAGCGCTATCCACCTATAAGTGTTATTTTGAAATTGTTTATGTGCTTCTCAACCCTTTGAATGAACGAGAAAAGTATCATCACTATTTATGCAAGCCTCTTCCTAGAAGGAAATCCTTTATTCATCCCGTGGGTTTCGAATACACGTCCTTGCACATTTACTCACACCATCCATTTTGGCCCTTCATACATGCGTTGGATGTTGTACAAACAATAATATAAATACAAAATTTTCAAAAAGTCTTATCGGCTTTTCTAAACAAAGATTCAAACGTCGATACGTAGGAAAAGGTTTCTGCTACCTACCTTATTTACAAAAGCAGATTAGTTAGTTAGAGCGCATCATCACTCAAATATGGTGAAATTAGACACAGATGTTATATTAATTTCAAGATCCCTATCCATAAAAGAACTTGAACAACATTGAAAGTTCGAAATCAAAATTAATTTATTTGCGGTGATAATTATACTACTCAAAGTGAAAGGGCTACTCCCTGAAGATACAGATTCGATTGACACCGCAAGCGAGCGGCAAGTGTGAAATGATTAGAAACTGAAGATTAGCTGAGGGCCATATGGGAGAACAAGCATTGTTAAAATCACTGTAATATAATTATCGCCGAATAAAGCCAATAAATTAATTTCGATTAAGTCAAAACTAACATTGAACGGTGTCAAGATCAGATGAATTACCTGCTTGGCCGGTAACTTAGGCCTAAAACTAATTTCCCATCAGAGAACCAGAGAAGATATGTGCCATAACGTTACGGTTCCTCCATACCAAAATTGTACTTGATGTCCTATTCAGAAACAGATGCTCATTTTTTTCCTACTAACGGACTGAGTAAAATTATATTGCCGTCTCATATCTTTTTTTGTTCACGGATATTTTACTAAAGATCAATTTACTCAGCGTTCACCAACTGAATATACAAACACGGTTCCGTCGATACATAAATAATACGAACGTAAGGACAAAGAAAATACTTTCAAAATGTACCAGAAAAAAGCTGAAGTATCGAAGACTTGTGTTGTCTTCAAGTTCGCCACATTACATTGGTGCTGAACAAGCAAATCTTCGGTGTAGGAAACAAGTTGCTATTCTTCGCCATAGAACAATGCCAATGAACGAATTCAAATTGTCCACTTACCAACTTTCCGCAAAATATAAATATACGCCGAAACAAAGTACACAAGGCGGAAAGTGAACTGTGTCCAACATCGCCCGAACACAACGGACACACAGCACAAAAGAAGCGAATCATTAGCATTCATATCGCGCCCCCCATTACGACCCAACTGTTTTCCCATAATTGCACTTTACCGTTAGGAAAAACCGGAAAAACAAACTGCGATATGGAACAAAATAAAAATGCGGAACAACGGATGCGTTCAGTCGGAAGGCAGCACAAAAAGGTGTAAAGGTGTGGATGCTTTCCGTTCCGGTCGGCCACCCTGAACCGTTTGAACAAATACAATATTGTCAGTTGTGCCCCCACCGCGCACCGAGGAGGAGCGGTGTGAATCCTGGACTACAGCGGAGCGCCGCCGTGAAAAATGATCACAATTGTGTCAGCGAAGGAAATATTTTCATTTTTATCGTTGCTATTCCGCTTATTTACATGCAATTGGAAAGTTTTATGAACATTCCTGTCAGCTGTGGAAAATCCTTTCAATTCATTCTGCTCCCGTCGGAAGGATTTCAACTATTGTCACGATTCCCGCCCATGTTTAATATTCAACGTTAAAAATATGATAACTATTTAAATAGTTGGATCTACTAAATTATTACATGATTTCCATTGAACATTTTTAAAACGATTCGAGTCTACCTCAAGTCGACCGGGATAAGTAAAACAAAACTTCCAAATCATCCCCATGAAAATTAATGATCTACAAACAAACAAAGTGCTATTCAAACAGTTTGCGGCTCCATTAAAATTTACACCGGATTCCTGTTTACAGATAGCGGGGATTCAGAAACAGCGCTACGCATACAATCGAAATAGTTATGCAAGAGACCGACCCGCCATTCTTGCGCACCTACCCAAATAGGTGGGAGCAGCTGCTAAACGACCATCCACCGTAATCACAGACACGGTCGGGCGGCGGCACTCTATTGAAGCAGCTGTCAGTCAGCGTACACGGGGATCAGAGTGGAAAGCTTACACTTTTATGGCGAACCATTACCGAATCGTTTCGACACGAAAGCTTTCCCTAATTTGTCGGAATTGTTCCTTTCAATGTGTGCGCTCTGCTCTGCTGCTGGCGGGGAAGGGATATTTCGTTTGGTTTTTATGTTGGATTCTAATGATCGCTTTGCCACCGCCACCATGGTCTGGAAACTAATGGTTGATGCTTACCTACATTTGGTCAAACCGGGGCAGTGCATCGTCACGTGGAGGTATCTGGTATCTCCGTGGTTGAGTCGATCGATGATTAGCTCGTTACCGGATTTGAAGGGATGAGCGGTCGCAACGGTTGTGAGGTCATTCGGTGCCATTTCGTCAGGGTTACGTAACTACAGTTGTTACTGTGGCTAGAAAGATTAATGATGTCGGATTGAGGGTGGAATCATTTTACAAGATACTCGAAAGAGGATGCAGTTCGTCGAAATGGATGGATTGTAGTTTGAAAATGTTTGGATCAGGACAGGAGCAATGATCGCATGACATCTGTTGACAGACTTTGGTTGATTAATGATGGGCAGCTTGTGTAAAGCTGAATTCGTTACCAATAAACAAGCCTTCCACTGAATAACACTCGTTGGCAAGTGGGAGAGTACTGCCTGGAGCTTTTTAGTTCACCTTTACTGGGCAGTCACAATGGTACCTTTCCACTTGGTGTTCTCTATGTTCATAATCGCAATTATTAATAGAAGATTGTTCTAAAATATTTCGAATACAGCAAGACAAAGCAGTCTATTATATTTTCCATAAATAGAAGACCGTTCAGCTTTCACTAGCGACATGTCATTTGTTCCGATGAATATCCATAAAAAATCCTGAGTTCAGAAATTTTGTCCAAATAAGTTCAATAAAATTTACCGAGAACGTTTCAAAGAATTTTTCATGAAAATCGTAAAGAATTTTCTGAAGAATTTCCCGAGGAAGTTCCTATTAATTTTTTGAGGAAAGCCCGAAGAATTTTCCAAAGACGTTCCGAAGAATTTCCCAGTCTGGGAAGCTGTGCATTTTTTTCTGAGAAAATTCCGAAGAATTCATCAAGGAAATCACATTAAAAAATCTGGAAAATATCCCGAGAAAGTTGCAAAAATTTTTAGAAAAAATCTAATAATTTTCCGAGGGCAATCCGAATAAATTCCCTACGAAATTCCGAAGAGTTTTTAGAGGAAGTTGCACAAAACTGGAAACAAACATGGAAGATTCTAAGAGTTCTCCGAGGAAGCATCAAAGTATTTTCCCAATAAAATTCCAAAGAATTTTCCTATGAAATACCGAGGATTTTTCTTTGGAAATTACTAAAAAAAATCAAGAAAGTTCCGAATAATGCCTCGAGGAAATGCCGAATAATTTTCCAGTAAAATTCCGAAGAATTTTTAAAGAAAATTATTTTAAAAAAATCCGAGTGTTTCCCAGAAAATTGTACGAGGATATCAAGAAAAAAAAACATTCTAAGAATTTTCCGAGGGAGTTCAGTAGAATATTCAGACAAAGCTCATATCAACTTCGAGAGGAAATCCTGAACAACCTTCTGTGAAGGTTTCGAAGTATTTTTCCGAGCAAATCCCGAAAAAAATCAGAGGAAGTTCCGAAGAATTTTCTTACGATATTTTCAAGCACTTTTCGGAGAATTTCCCGAGGAAATCCCGAGATATCCCGAAGAATTTACTGAAATTTACGGAAATGTTCTGAAGAATTTTCCGAGAAAATCCGAAGAACTTTTTGACGTAATTCCGAAGGATTTTCCAACAAAATCCGAAGAATTTGTCGAGAAAGTTCGGCACAATTTTCCGAGAAAGATTCCAAAGTATTTTCCGAGCAAATCCATTAAAAAAATCCCGTAGAAGTTTCAAAGAATTTTTGTTGGAAATTCCTAAAAATATTCCCGAGGAAATCCGGAAGAACTTTCCGACGAAACTCTGAAGAATTTCCGAGGAAATCCCGAAGAATTTTCTGAAGAAATTCCGAAGAGTTTTCCGAGGATATTCTGATTAATTTCCCAAGCAAATCCAAAACAAAATTCGAGGAAACTCTGAAAAATTTGCCGAGAAAGTCCCGAAGAATTCATCGACGAAATCACAAAAAAAAACTACTGAATAATTTACCGAGGAAGTTGCAAAAAAAATCTCAGAAAAATCTGAAGATTTTTCCGACGAAATTACAAAGATTTATCCGACAAAATTCCAAAGAATTTTTCAAAGAAATTCCATACAATTTTACAACGAAATTACTGAGAATTTTTCGAAAAAGATTCAAAGTATTTTCCGAGCAAAACCCAGAAAAAAAATTTCGTGGAAGTTTCAAATAATTTTTGGTGGAAATTCCTAAAAATTTTCCCAGGAAGTTCCAAAGATATTCCCGAAGAAAAAAGTTAAGAATTTTCCGACGAAACTCCAAAGAATTTTTCAAGGAAATACCGAAGATTTATCTGAAGAAATTTCGAAGAATTTTCCGAGGAAGTTCCGATTAATTTCCCAAGCAAATCCCAAAAACAGTTTCGAGGAAACTCGGAAAAAATTTCTGAAGAAATTATCGAGGAAATCCCGAAAAAAAATTCTGAATAATTTCCCGAGGAAGCTGAAAAAAAAATCAAAGAACAATTTGCAGAATTTTCCGACTAAATTACGAAGATTTTTTCAAGAAAGTTCCACCGAATTTTCAAGGAAATTCCTTAGACAAGGAATTTTGAAAAAACAATTCGAGAAAATACCAAAGAACTTTCCTTTGAAATTCCTGAAAAATATTCCGAGGACGATCCGAAGAACGCCTCGGGGAAAAGTCAAATAAATTTTCAGTGAAATTCCGATGAATTTTCCATGAAAATTACCAAAACAAATCCAAAAATTCACACATGGAAATCCTGGAAAAAAATACGAAGAATTTTCCGTGGAAACTCCGAAGGATTTTTAGAAGAACCTTTGTCCAACTTCAAAAGGAAATAATGAAGTATTTTCTGTGAAAGTTTCGAAGTATTTTTCCGAGTAAATCCCGAAAAATTTCCCGAAGAAGTACCGAAAAATGCCCCGAAGAAATTTCGAAGAGTTTACTGACGATATTTTCAAGCACGTTCTGAAAAATTTCCCAAGAAAATAGCGAAGATTTTTTCGAAAAGGTTTCGAAGATTTTATCGCCGTAATTCCAAAGGATTTTCCAACGAAATTCCGAAAAAGGGAATTTCGAGGAGGTTACGCAAAATTTTCCTTAGGAATTCCTGAGAATTTTCCGTGTATTTTCCGAGAAAATCCAAAAAACAAAATTTCGTGTTATTTTCAGAGAATTTGCGGTGTAAATTTCTAAAAATTCTCAGAGGAAGGTCCAAAGATGTTCCCGAGGAAATCCTGAAAAAAATTCTGACGAAACTCTGGGAAAATTTCCGAGGAAATCCCGCAGAATATTCCAAAGAAATTCCGAAGAATTTTTCAAAGAAGTTCCACTGAATTTTACAAGAAAATTCCTAAGAATTTTCCATGGAAGAATCAAAGTATTTTCCACACAAATCACAATGAAATTCCGAAGAAGCATAAAAGAACTTTCCGGGAAAATACCTAAGAATTTCCCATGGAAATTCCTAAAAAAAATTCGGGGAAGTTCCGAAAAATGCCCTGTGGAAATGTCAAATAATTTTTCGGAAAAACTCCGAAGAATTTACCAAGAAAAGTTCCAAGAAAAAATCCAAAAAATACGAAGAAATATTTGATGATTTTCAAGGATTTTCAGAGGAAGCTCTGATCAACTTCGAGAGGAAATCCTGTACAATTTTCCGTAGAAGTTTCGAAGTATTTTTCCGAGCAATCCCCGAAAAAAATTCCGACCAAGTTCCGAAAAATGCCCCAAAGAATTTTCTGAGGATATTTCAAGCATGTTTTGAAAAATTTTCCGGGGATATCCCGAGGATATCCCGAAGAATTTTCTGAAGATTTTCTCGAGGATGTACCGAAGAATTTTCCAACGAAGTTCAGCAGAAATTGACAAAGTAATTCCAAAGAATTTTACGACAAAGATTCAAAATATTTTCCGAGCAAATCCCAAAAAAATTTCCGTGGAAGTTCCAAAGCATATCCCGAAGAACTTTGAAGAATTTTCCAAGGTAATTCCGGAGAATTTTCCGAGGAAGTTCCAAAAAATTCCCGGGAAAATCCCAAAAACTTTTTCGACGTCATTCCGAAAAAAGAACTTCCTAAGAAAAGCTTAAAGAATTTCACGAGAAAATGCCAGAAAGGTGTTATAACCATTTTATTTTAGAAAAAATCTGAAGGGTTATGTACAAGACACGACCGCCCAACGTAAACTACGTAAGACAAGGTTAAAATATTTCACTCTTCCATTTACTTCCGCTATATTCACTTTTGCATCAACAGACACGTATTTCGTTTTCTACTTGAAAACTTCTTCAGTGTTTATCGACTATTGTTAAACACTGATGAAGTGTTCAAGTAGAAAACGAAATACGTATCTGTTAATACAAAAATGAATATAGCAGATGTAAATGGAAGAGTGAATTATTTTAACTTAGTATCAGGTATCAGGTATCAGAACGTCGGCTCCAGGGGCACGTTCACCTCAATTTGGGAGATTTGTGCCATCGCCTTCACAGCCTTTTTCATCACACACCTGACGGAAAAGGAAGTGAACAAAAGGAAAGGAATGTGGATGGGAGAACAAAGGGAATGTTTGGAAAAGGGCCCTTGAAAAGGGCATACAACGCATAAGCGTACAAGAGCTTATAGCTCCTTACCACAACGGGTTATGAACAACAAAATACTCTGAAGGTTCAGGTTTCTGAAGTCAATTTCACTAAGTAAGTGTTTACCAAATATTTGGAAGCGCAATTGTGCATAGACTGGGCAGTTACATATTAGATGATAAGAAGTTCCATAATCGGATTCACAACTATCACAAACAGATGATTCAACGCGTTGAATATTTGCCATGTGATAGTTCAGTCGGCAGTGACCTGTCAAAGCCTTGACTAAGACACTGCAATTCTGTTTAGACAGATTAGCTAAATAGCTTGCTACTACCGGAGATGGCTCCCGGATGTACAATTTTGTTTGATGACATGAATCCAGACTACTCCAATGCCATTTGTGCTGAGTGACAGCCCAAGAGTTGATCAAAAGCTTCACCCAACACTTGGATATTGGAATAGCTGGCTCAGGACCAATAAAGTCATGCGATGCTCCATTACGAGCTAACTCATCAGCCAATTCGTTTCCAGCTATGGAAGAATGGCCAGGTACCCATATAAGGTGTAAAGTATTTACTGAATTCAGTTCCTCAATTTGAGTTCGACATGCGATTACTAACTTCGACCTTGAGTTGGCCGAGGCGAGAGCTTTAATAGCTGCTTGGCTATCTGAACAGAAGTATATTACTTTGCCCATAATGCGTTGCTGCAGTCTGCACTGCACATGATGGCAAATATTTCCGCTTGAAAGACAGTGCAGTGTGTACCCAGTGAGTGTGACTGTTCCAATCTCAGCTCACGCGAATAGACGCCTGCACCTGCTCTACCTTCGAGGAGGGAGCCGTCAGTGTAACAAACAATGCTGTCCGACATACTTCTCTCCAAATAGCCAGATGTCCACTCATCCCGCGAGGGGAATTGTGTCGAAAATGTCCTATAAGGAAAACTACTAACTTGTGTGAGATCACTTGGAGCAAGGAAAATTTTGTCCCAATCAACCATAAGCGGTAACAACGAAGTGTGTGTAGAACTGCGGTTTACAGGATTCTCTTCCATAAAACCGAGTACCCATAGTCGGTAAGTACAAGTAAATGCTTCTTATTTGAGATGTATGTGTAGTGGGTCCATGTCGAAGAGCAGCCGTGGGAGTTAAAGAGAACGCACCAGTCATTGCCATTAGGCACATCCTTTTGATGGCCTAATTTAGACTGAATTGTCCTCACTTCCCCCCTTTGCCACCACACAAGACATTCATAAGCCAAAATTGGTCGTACAACTGTTGTGTAAATCCATTTGATATATTTGGGTTTAAGACCCCAAGTTTTACCAAAGGTTCGTCGGCATTGGCCGAAAGCCATACACGCCTTTTTGATTCTGAACTCAATGTTAGGAGTCCAGGAAAGCTTTGAATCCAAAATTAGACCCACATACTTTACTTGATCAGTTACATTGATTTCAGAACCAAAAAGATGTAATGGACGAATACCATTACGATTACGTTTTTCCGTGAAAAGAACAATAGATGTTTTATTCGGATTGACCGAAAGGCCATATTGGCGACACCAACTTTCAACTACCTGAAGAGCATTTTGCATCAGGTCGAATAAGGTAGTAATGCACAAACCCACTATCAATGTAAGATAGTCGTCGGCAAATCCATAGGTAGGAAAACCGCCATTATTGAGTAACCTCAATAGCGTATCTGCAACGAGATTCCACAAAAGTGGAGATAATACTCCCCTTGAGGGCATCCGCAGACACTTAATTTCCTAATCGCTGCTTGACGTAATGTCGAGTAGAGATGTCGGTTTTAAGCATCTGGTGAATCCATTTGGTAATAATATTAGGTAGCCCATGACAACGTGCGGCTTCCAATATTGCATCGAAAGACACGTTGTCGAAAGCACCTTCAATATCTAAGAAAGCACCCAAGCACGATTGCTTTTGAGCGAATGCTTTCTCGATATCGTACACAACCTTGTGTAGAAGAGTCACGGTGGACTTTCCAGATTGGTAAGCATGTTGATTAACATGAAGAGGCATGTTTGCCAAACAGTCATCACGAATGTGATGGTCGATAATACGTTCTAAGCATTTCAGAAGAAATGAGGTCAGACTGATGGGTCTAAAACTCTTCGCTTCTTCATACGAAGCACGTCCTCCTTTTGGGATAAACTTTACAGTGACATCCCGCCAGGATATGGGAATATACCCAGTAGCAAAACTGCATACTAAAAGCTTTTTCAAAACATGTTTGATATGTTCAAAACCTTTCTGAAATAGAACGGGATAAATCCCATCCTCCCCTGGAGATTTGTAAGGAGCAAAACTGTTAAGTGCCCATTGAATCGATTCAGTAGTTATGATTCTACGTGCTTGAGCCCAAGACCCATAGCTACATGAAAAGACATCAGGATCATCCGAAGATGTTATATCGACACATCCAGGGAAGTGCGTATCAAATAAGTGCTCTAACGATTCTTCATCAGAAGAAGTGTAGTCGCCATTTGGCTTGCGAATTTCGCCAACTTGGAAATCCTTGGATCTCGCAAGAATTTTATTCAATCGACTGGCTTCACTCAAATTGGAAACATTTGCACAAAGGTTTTTCCAGCCGGATCGTTCAGCAGATCGTAGAGCCTTCTTGTAAGCTTTGTGAGCCAACTTGAAAGAATCCGTCCCTGCTGAATGGCGTCTGTTCCAACTCCTTCTGCACTGCTTCCTTAGCTTAGCCAAATCGGAATTCCACCAAGGGGTTCCTCTTGAGGTTTTTACAGAACGTAAAGGGCAAGCTTCTTCGAAAGCTTCCACGATGTGCAACGTTGTAGTATCAACTGCATCATCCAAGTCGGTAGGAGTTTCTATAGAAGGTAGATATCCATGAAATTTGGTAGAGAGCAACTCTGTGTAAAGATCCCAGTTTGTTGAACGGGGGTTTCTAAAACGCAAGGTCTGCGAAGTAGCATTCAAATGATCAAAGTAGATGTAGCGATGGTCAGATATCGATTCCTCATCTGACACATGCCAATTCGTCAATTCGTGACTGATTCTATTGGAGCAAAGGGTTATGTCTAACACTTCTGCTCTATTAGATACCATAAAGGTTGGGCGATTGCCTATGTTAAGTAAACTAAGTTCGGTACTACTTAAGTATTCCATCAAGCTGGAGCCTCTCAGATTGATATCCGAGCTACCCCAGATGATGTGATGAGCATTAGCATCACTGCCGACAATTAGCGGAAGGCCTTTTGAAGTGCAATATATGACAACTCGTTTGTAAGCATCCGTAGGGGATGGTTCATCATGTGGTAAATAAACCGAACAATAGACGTATTTCCTGACGGGGGTTCCGCCAGTTGCATCAATTGTGACAGCACATACATCTCTGGTTGTTAGTTCAGAGATAAGTGTAGCAACAATAGCATTGTTAACAAGCACACATGCACGCGGCATTGATCGAGAGTTTGCCATTTCTTTACTGAAAGCAGCAAAAACCGGGTTCACTAGGTTACTTAGGTAGAAGCTACCCTTGTGAAAATAGGGTTCCTGCACCAAAGCCACTTGGGATTTGCCATTTTGCATGAGTCTACAAAGATTAATCGTTGCTGTTCTTTTATGCTGAAGATTGATTTGAGCTATCTTAACTGAAGCCATTGCAAATTAAGATAATGCACTCCACAACTTCAGCATTAATATGATCAGCAACGATGAAACCAAATTGGTATCTTATCAAGAAAGTCAAAGACGAAACACAGAGTACAATGTGTATAACGCATAAAGCGAATCAATATAGGTGACAATTTGTTGAAAAACTAAATAAAAACATGCTCATAATCCCACCCTTATTTAACCTCAAGTTGAGATTGAATAAGAGTAGCCGATTATTTCGGAGAAGCAAAAAGTCAACTACGCCATAGCTCCGGTTAGCGCAGTAAGGGCTAGATACTGTGAAGGGTGCCCTGGTGCTTCACAGGCTCCGTTAGCGGTTAGGTTCTTTTTAGACCCCCCTAACCATTCATTCGTAGGCACGGTAAGCATAAAGCCGCATCACACCAAGAATTTGGGGTCACCTGTATGGTGGACTTCTACCGCCGGAACAAGCAATCCGTAGCGTTATTCTTAGCCAGATAACTGGCTGCCGACACCACACAGCTATCTTGGCTGTTCGGGGAGAGAAATTGACATTGACTTTACGTCAACTCTCAATGTGGCCGAACAGCCTGATCGCGTTTATCGACTATTGTTAAACACTGATGAAGTGTTCAAGTAGAAAACGAAATACGTATCTGTTAATACAAAAATGAATATAGCAGATGTAAATGGAAGAGTGAATTATTTTAACTTAGTAACATCATCCCCTAAGACGCTCAATATTAATTATTCATTACATAAAACAGTTTGGTGCATTGAACATTGTAGTCATCATCATGCATGATATTTCAAAATAATTCATTCGATTACTTATGTCACTGGTTTAGAACAAAATTTACGTAACTTAAAATATGAAAATTGTTGGATGCCGCCATTGGGGGGGCGACAATGGGTCTGGGAGATGACGATGGGTCAGTGCCTTCACCGAAAATCTGGAGGTCGATCCCCCTGTAATTGGCACATTCTAGTCTGTGTCCTTTCTTATAGATTGGGTATATGAGGCCATCCAACCACCCGCCACGCAGTTCTTCATCCTCCCATATTTTAAGCATAATGTGGTGGATTGATTGATGCAGCTGCTCACTTCCGTGTTTGAGAAGCTCGATCGGGATCTCGTCCTTCCCAGCAGATTTTCTGTTTTTCACCTCGTTTAGAGCATTCTTAACCTCGTCCAGCGTCGGTGGTTCCACAGCTTGACCGTCGCCTACTATGTCCATCCTGCTCCTTAATACACCTTCATTTTCACCGTTCAACAAATCTTCGAAGTGCTCCTTCCACCTGGCTGCCACCATAGTCTTGCCTGTCAGCAAATTCCCCTCTCGGTTATTGTACATGGCGGGCACTGGCGCAGTCATATGCCGCGCGCCATTGACAGTTGCGTAAAACCTTCGCATATCGTTTCCATCCATGTTCTCCTGCGCTTCAGCTATCAAACTCTCTTCGTGTTGCCTTTTTTTCTGCGGTGGATTCATTTCTCTTCTGCCCTTGCTACACTGTACCGCTCTCTGTTGGAACGGGTACGAGCCACTAGCATTCGACTTCTGGCAACATTTTTCTCGTCCGTCACTCGCTGGCACTCCTCATCAAACCCACCATTTCGTTGGCGTCGCTATGCAGTGCCCAACACTTCCTGCGCTTCGTGGATATGTTCCCACAATCTGTTGACATTGCCAGATCCGGTGGCATCTCCTATCCGCTCGTCCAGCTTCTGGTGGTACTGTTCAGCAACTCTTTCATCCTTCAACTGACAAGCGTTGGATATTGAAACGCATCGTTCTGTTGTTTCGTGAATTCGTGACGCTGGAGAGTCGCGCCCGAATTTTTGCAACTACAAGGTAGTGATCCGAGTCGATGTTCGGACCTCTGAAGGACCTTACATCTATAACATCCGAGAAATGTCGTCCGTCGACCAGCACGTGGTCTATCTGTGAGCGAGTGTCTCCACTCGGATGTTGCCAGGTGTATTTGCGGATATTCTTACATCCAAAGTAGGTACTGCTATTTGCCATTCCTCTGGCAGCAGCAAAAGTTACAAGTCACAGACCATTATCGTTGGTAGCGGAATGAAGGCTTTCCGTGCCAATGACAGAGCGAAAGAAACTTTCTCTTCTGATCTGCGCATTTGCATCCTCGATGACAATCTTTACATCGTGTGTTGGGCACTCTCCGTGGGCCTTATCAAGGCTCTCATAGAACTCATCCTTTACGTCATGAGGCTTATCGTTCGTTGGGGCATAGATGCTGATCAGACTATAGTTGAAGAATTTGCCCTTCATTTTCAACACGCAAATGCGGTCGCTTATCGGCTTCCACCGGATAACACGCTTCATCTGCTTCCCGATCGCCATGAAGCCAATTCCTCGTTCTGCTCTGTCACCACAGCTATAGTAGAATGAAGTGTTCGCGATGGGATCCACCGTCCGGAATTCACGTTCTCCAGTTCTGGGCCACCGTATTTCCTGGATTGCTGCCACACTCACGCCGACATTCTGCAGCTCACGAGCCAGGAGCCCAACACGTGCGGCGGGTTCATTCAAAGTTCTCACGTTCCAAGATCCGACTTTCCAATCGTTGTCCTTTATTCGTTTTCGGGTCGGTTACCGTTGAATCAATCCGTTTGCTCTACTTTTGCCTTTCTTGGTAACTGTAGAATCTTCGGTAGGCTACCTTACATCGCGTTGAAGGGTTGCCTTCTCGATGCTGACCCGATGCAACATGGTGTGCACAGTTTAGTTGAGAGTTCCTTGCTGGCACTCGGACGATGATCAGCCGCCCCCCACATGGAGAACAGACGCTGTTGTGAACCGATCCTAACATGGAGAACAGACGCTCAGTAAAATTTGCACCTCCGGAGAGGAGACAAACACCCCCCCCCCCTCCCTTCCCTGTCTGCATACGACCATAGTTCCCACCGGGGTGGTTACCCGGTTACCCTATTTATTTATTATCAGACTACGGCCGGAGTGGCCTGTGCTGCACATAAAAGTCTTCTCCATTCAGCTCGGTCCATGGCTGCACTTCGCCAACCACGCAGTCTGCGGAGGGTCCGCAAATCGTCCTCCACCAGATCGATCCACCTTGCCCGCTGTGCACCACGCCTTCTTGTTCCCGTCGGATCGTTGTCTAGAACCATTTTCACCGGATTACTGTCCGACATTCTGGCTACGTGCCCGGCCCACCGCAGTCTTCCGAATTTACGAAAACGGACTTCCGGATAAACTGATACGGATTGACACGAGTGGTACGATTTTCACCGAAGTCCGTCCAGTTATTTGGTTTCGCCGACGACATTGATATCATGGCACATAACTTTGAGAGGATAGAGGAAGCCTACATCAGACTGAAAAGCGAAGCTAAGCGGATTGGACTAGTCATCAGCACGTCGAAGACGAAGTACCCGGTTACCCTAAGGTTGCTCGTATGCCGGCCAGCACCACGAGGAGGTAGGGATAGGAGTTGCTGGGTAAGAGGCTAAGGACCGCGAGATGGGGTCCATTTTATTCCGTCAGGGTTCTAACTATATTTTACCCTTATTTCCCCCGACGACGGTACGATAACTTAAAATGTTTAAAAGCCAAGTGGTAATGATGCTTCTTAGGATTCCGACTGTTGGATTCGATTTAGAGTGAAATCAGTAGTGATTCAGTTTCATTCCAAATTTTCGACCACTATTCTAGTTTGAATCTGGAGCAAAGTAACAAACTCGCTGGTTTCCCAAGCAAAGTTTCCTATTCATGTTTTTATTTATTTTTTTAATAAATGGAATAATTATGTTGCTGCCAATAAAGGCGTCGTAATTACAATGTAGATTGATCCGTAGATACCAAAACAGTTGAAAAATATTTAAATCTCGTGATTCAATCGTGGTTCAAATCTGCAGAAAATAGATCTGAGAGTTTTAAGTTTTTGACAGTTGACTGGTATAAAGAATAAATCTTGATCAGCTGGGAAATGAATGTTTCAGATTCATATCAGCCTCGAACAATTCAAATCATTGCTGGTTTTGCTCTTAATGCATCCAAAGGTTAATTGCATGCATTTTCAATAGAAAGAGGAAGCCTTTGGGCAGCACTCTCTTTTTCCATCTACAACGTTTGTTGCGGAAGCGTTCCAACTACCCGAGCGAAAATGAATAACTAATTAATAACAAATTCTATTATCCGGTTACCGAACATATTGATAACTGAACTTGTTATCATTTTCGCTGAATTAACAGCCAACATAACAAAAATGATACCAGAATTTTGTTTCTGAAATAACTACCTGAAAACAAATTAGGTTATCACTGATACCAAATTGATAACACATTTTGTGATACATGTGATTCACTCAAATAACTAATTTAGTTATTATTTAGTTATCAGCCATCACTGTTTTATTGACCAAAATAGTTACGCATTGAAAAAAATGTTGGCATTCACTGGGAGTCGAACTCGAATCGAATGATTGTACGGCGTCGTCTCTATGCACTCACCCAATTACGCTTTCTTGAGGAGCAGAAAAGAAGAGCACTACGCTTTCTACGATCTTGAATTTACTGATGATTATTTATAAATCTAATCACGATGTTATAACCATTTATGTAAATAACAGTCGGCTGGAAAGATTGCAAAGCAGAATAACTTATTAATAACAAACTTAATTATCCAGTAATATTGATAACTAGAATTGTTATCATTCTGGTTGAATTACAAGTAAACATAACAAAAATGATAACCGAAATGAATTTAATTCAAAATAGCGAATCGGCAATCAATTAGGATAAATACGGTTCATCGTCCTTTTATTGAATACATTTTGTTTTCAGTTGAGACCAATTAAATAATAGGCTTAGGTTATTTTTTTCAGCAGCGCCATGCTGTAAATCGATTTCGGTTATAGGTTTTATTCACCACAACCGGTTATAGGTTTTATTCACCAACCACAACCTTGCATTTCACAGTGAAACGTTTCATGTTTTCATATGCATATGTAAACATAAACACTGCTGATCCCAGGAAGAATTAATCCGTGAAAAAGTTTTGATATTCGGTGGATCCAGGGCCGGACAGTTTTCGGAAAAGGGGGGGGGGGCTTGCGGAAAAGGTTTATTTTAGTACATAAGGTTATGTGGGAGCCCGGGGCCATGGCCACGCGGAATTAGGATTCGTATGGTTACCTAGTCCATAACGCGCATTTTCGCTTACAATGTCTGCCGGGTCGACTAGTTAAATATATTTTTTGGGCTACTGTGCGTAATGGTCCATTCAAACACCTTCCAAAGGATTTTCTATTTCACATTTCGATATTCCCATAAGTCGACCGTCCTTTCAACATCAACTATTGGAGGTTTGACTGCAAACCTAGGTTTAAACTGTCAATAGTTGAACAATTAGTCTTTGGTTGAGCACATTGCTAAATCGACTAAAGTGCGAGCATGATTATTTTCTCCACAACACACCAGATCGTTGAAATTTCTTGATTATCCGACACTTCCAGTTAAATTTTCCGCTTCCCCATATGCATAAGCACTGTGGATCCCAAGACGAATTATATTGCGATTAGTCAAGACTATTCACCGTTCCTGAATGAGCACATGCCCTTGGATCATATGTTCCGGGAGCTGCAAGGCCATTTTAAGTACCACTTATTAAACTACAACGCTTTGTTCTCAGATACATATTTCATTATTCAACGACACCTGAAATAAAAATAAAGTTAATAAGCATAGTATAAAACAAATAGGAAAATTTAAACTTTTGTGTAAATTCCTTTGTTGACAGAGAAATAAACAAATCAGTAGATATCGTTAGTAACGAGGAAAATCACCGTCTGCTTAGACGAAAATTTCAGTTCAGTATTTGGAAACAGCTCTTGTCACACTATTCATAGCATAGGCCGGGTACATTTAGCAGAATAAATAAAGACGATAATAATAATAAAATGACATCTTTCATGATAATTTTTTCAAGGCTTCTGGATCTACTGGCATTCATCGCTACAAACCACCACGTGGCGGTCAAAATTATCGAAGTAGCTTTTTTGCTACAGGAATGTTTTTCTTAGGCGACTATCTGGCGCTTATTTTTGGTTGCGTCGAAAAATAAGCAGATGAGTAGATTTTTTATGCGCTGTACAATATGTTTGAAAGAATGGAATGCTATATCTGAACGACGCGAAATTGAGAAGAAAATACCAAATTTGTATTGATAATATATTTTGTTATTATTCAGTTATCAGTTAATCACATGATTGATAACTAAATATCAAGATGATAATAAGGATAACTAATCCTGTTATCAGTTTGATATCATTTCAGTTATCTGCCTTTGCTCGGGTATATATCTTGATTTTTTTGGACATCACTAGTGTAAAGATAGAGATGGGAATAATTATTATATATGTAGAAACGAACGACTTATGAATCATCTATGCATCACTAGCGTCACATGGTCATGATGTCCCAAGCAGCACAAGTTGAGCAAATTTAGTTGCAGTATCCTTATTGTGACGGAATCCGATCATAAGTTACTGTAATCGATGTGCCATCCCAAGTTACATTTTAAGTTTTATAACGCTCTTGAAGACCATAATTTACTCTACAAGAGCATCATCAAACCAGTATGAAACCTAAATGTTACCAGAGATATGTGCATTGCTTGGGATGTATACTGCTGAGTGCGTGTACCGAGATTACAAACGATACGCATAGGCCATGAACCTTGAGAAAAATCTCTGCTCTGGCTACGGACGAGCGGGTGCCTTTGTCCACTAGTAGTCTGAGCATCGATTCATCTGGTGGAGGAATACTAGCCTTGGACCCTTCTTGGCCGAATCTCCGCTCCAACAAGGCACCGACCTCTGTCAGTTGGAGCGTCGAGACATCGCTGGCGGAGAAGGGATAGTAGGATTGTCGAGTACAACAAAAAAGCGCGGGTCGATTGTAACTCCTATAGCCCGTTTCAAGAACGTATGAGTTCCGAAGCTATAGTCGTATACATGCACCCACATATCATAAGAATATCTACAGTGCATTCACACTTTCTAAATCCTTTTGATTCCGGCGCATATTTAATAATAAAAATATAATTATTAATTTGCAATTTATGATAAAATGACATCATTTTTCTAAGTTATCCTTGAACCGAACCGAGCTTTTCATTTGCATTGCAATTATCGCATTATCACATTGCATTGCCCTTGCTAACAATCGATCATTCTGTTCCTGCACAGACATGAGCGTGTATGTATAGCACTTTTTATGCACTACTATACGTTACACACTATGCATTTGCTTCGAGCGCGATCACTTCTCCGGCTCTATTGTTCTACTAGTGCCAAGCTGGTGTGAAACATTGCACAAATGCAGAGCCCAAGAGCCAACCACACTGGACGACGGCTATTATGAGACTCACGTTGCGGGCGGGAATAGGAGGTGCTGCAAAAATGATCCGATACCCTAGTTTAGTTGGTGAAGAGTTTCCGATTCGATCGATATATAAATCTCAAAAATCCATCGAAAGATGAATGCACTATTAGGGCTCACCCAGACCTAAGCGATTCTATCGCCGCAATTCTACGCGGGGTCGCTGCAGGCAATGTTATATTTATCCTTCCATACCAATGGCGACAAACGTCGCGTCGCGTGTGTTTGGGGGAACCTTTCACGTTCAAAATCTTACATGGTTTTTTGACGGTCCTCAATTTTGAAATTTTCATTTTACACCCTGTATCCAAGCCTTTCCATTAGACGTAGTTTACTTAAAAAACTCGCCGTGAAAACTTTCCCACAAAAACGATCACATATGAAAACATTCAAAACAAGACCATGCACACGATGGCTAGGTTTAATTTTCTCAATTTTCAAGAACACAGAGTATTGTCACATGATAATGCAAATTCAAAAATAATATTTTCCCCTAGAATGCTTGAAACAAATAACTTTGGAGGTGCTTGACGTGCATTAAGTCATCAGTAGAGATGGTCGGGTTTCACATTTTGTAAACTCGAACCCGACCCGAATCCGGTTCAAAAATTCCCTTCAAACCGGAACCCGGAATGGAAAATTTTATCAAACCCGAACCCGACCCGTACCCGACAATTTTCGCAGTCTTAAACCCGAGCTGGACCCGAACTAATTTTTTGGCGGAAAACTCAAACTAGATATTTTATATTTATCTTTACACCTAAAAGAGAATATGCCCGAACAACGAACAAGCTTAAAAGTTACCAGAAACGAATAAAAAATATTCAATACTTTATTTCTTAAACTCGTACCCGACCCAGACCCGACGTTTTATCATCTCACAAACCCGTACACGACCCGAACCCGACATTGCTCTTATTTTCCAAACCCGAACCCGACCCGAACCCGTCGGGTTCGGGTCGGGTTTCAGATTTGAAAACCCGAAACTCGACCATCTCTAGTCAGCAGGTGACAAAGTCAAGGATCTTCCAACTTCCAATGCCGTTTAAAACATGTCAGATCTGGTAGACAAAATGTATTAATACTTTGCTGTTCTCCTCACCTACTTGACACTGCTTATTTATGACTCAGATTAATGCCAAGCCCTCGTCGATACGCTAGTATGAATGTTTGCGAGCAGAACAAAACGAATTTTACATTTTTTTGTTTGCCGTTCTTAATCCTGCTTAACTACAAAAAGCCATCGTCTGTCCGAAATTTCGCAAGCTTTTCACTTGGCACGTGAAAAATCGAAATATGTAGGGGAACTGTACCGGTTTTGGCCATGTTCCTAATTTGGTCAATTTTGCGAATAACTCCGAAAATAAAGCAATTCGGAAGGGTTTTATTAGTTCCAACAAGAGATATATCCCTCACGATTCAACGCTGCTTTTAACTGATCGATTATTTTGAAAAAATATGTATTTTTCAGGGTTGGCCAAAATAGGCACTAACTTGGCCAAAACCGGTACACTTCCCCTACTCTCTTCTAAATGTCGAGCGCACCTCACATTTTTGAAACCAATTTCGTTATTTGGTTTATAATATTTCATTTTTTAATAAATGTACCATTGGTGCTCAGAAATCGTGAATTTCATAACATTAAAGTTCCAATGTTCCATAAATGAATCGTGGCTGAAATTTCCTTCCGAGCGGTTCATACATTTATTGTCATCTGTGCCATAAAAGAGTCGATACAGCATCTGCGGCAATTTAAGAATCTACACTGTTCGAATCAAACTTGACTGTATAATAAAAACATTTTCTGGTTCCAACAGCCATCCCCGATGGGGTAAACGATTTCCCGCATGAAAGCAAAGATCCGCCCAATCAGATTTAGCGGGGGGAGAGTTTTTGTAGGCGGACGGTCCAAGACGACCCGCATTTTCACACAAACCCGACAGATGTCGGCAAAATGGAAAACTAAATTGTTTGTTGTCCTTCTGTAACGTCGTCAACAACGACGTTCCGATTGCCTCAGGGACACCGACCGAAGAGACGTGGCGTCAGACCGTAAGCAACGGAGGACTATAAAAATAAATGCCGAAGCAAGCAAAGTTCGATGTGAAGCGAATACATTATCGATGTCGGCTCGGCATACATTGTTCGTTGCTTGTCGATGCCCATATTGGATACATACCTTGGCAATTTATGACCGATGGACGATTTTTGTCTGGAATCGCAACACAAGCGCAACGTTTTCGTTCGCCGGAATTCAGTTTGCGTTATTGGCGAAGAAGTTCTGCTAGGAGGATTTTTCGTTTTTATGCCTTTCCTGTTCCCGTATCCCATGTTTGCGTGCGGAACATTACAGGCGGTAATGGTAATGCAACCAGAGCACCCGTGTGACATAGGAATCAGCCTTCCAATACTAATCAACTCACGTAATGGACATAATCGTAGATTTGCAATTTTTCCTTCAGCACTGCTGCTTTCAGGTTCCCCATTATTGTATGCGGATGGTGAGACATTTTGTTGGTTCATGGTACCGGTGTGGAGCGAAATAGTTGACTTCGGTGCAGCGTTGCCAATTAGAGCCGGAAATCACGTGGAACAAATGATTTTTCTGCTTTCGGTTTGTGTACCCTGTTGAAGGTCAATTGCATTTAGTGAAACATTGGATTTGATGTTGGGGAAACATCACCGGGTTATACGCTTAAATATGACTGGTATCTTGCTGTGCGAAAGTCTATCATCATGCTATTAAGTTGACACCTCGTCTACAATACGAATATGTATTTGATTTTAAACCACACGCAGAATTTTTTTATCCACACCTCATTTAATTTCACTGTACGGTACGCTGCTTTGAAATCACTGTAGTTTGTGCCCTTTCATTTAGATAGCACATACAACTGATAATTATATTTCATCAATTGACAATCAATGTGGGAAAATGTGGATACTTTCAAGGTCGTATAACGAAATTTTACAACAACCAATCAAAAATGTTATTGACTTTCACCAAAGCTTACATTACAAATAAATTTCAAAAATGTTTGCCGTTTACTTTTTGAATGCTATTATCCATCAAATAAGAATAACAGCGTCACAATATTATTCCTTACTAAAAACCCACTTTACCGACAACAAATCGATGAGTCAATTGACGTTTCAAATATGTATTTTCCAATCCATTAAAGAGACAAAGTGTCACTCAATAGTAGCATAATAGATTACTCGAGTTCGTGTAATTCCACTTTGGACCAGCACTCTCCATCATCATCGAGGGAAGAAATACTTCCACTCTTCTTTGACGTTGAATTTTCCCCGCCGCAAAGCAGCGTTCTCTTATTTTAAATCCCCGTTGACAAGTTCGCCATTTGCACCATTTTCCTCGATAGCTGATTTATGACCGTACTCAACTCGAATCTAGTTTCCGTATCACCAGCTTCACCGCACCGCACCGACACCGACACCTCCGTGGACCGTTGGCAACAACAATCAACCCACTTGACCCAAATTATGGATCCAGGCAATCAGACATAATGCACAAAAAATTTTCGTTAGGTGAGCAAGCTGAACTGACTAATAAAATCATTTTCATCAGTATTCAACTTTTGCTCACAACCACTATTTGGTTCCCGTTTGAGTATTAAAGACATCGCCAAGATTTTTATCCTTTCAATCATTTTATTAAATATTTGAAGTAGGTTTATCTGAGAAAACTAATGTCTCTTATTATAAATGGCTCAACTAATCTTTCATCAAGTTTTGATTATGTTCACCTGCTGGCTTGCTGCTTTGTCGGAAACCATATTGAGTTTTATTATCCTTTTAAGCGCCTCCGTCTGTGGTCATTTGACAGACATTGAACGTTTTTATGTATCGTTTAATTGGCTACCATTAGGCTTAAAGAATTGTCTGAGTCATTCACCATTTTCATTGTAATTGATGCATCTAGCCTAGGCGCTGGTTCACCTCTTTGATAGGAATGTATTGCTAAAAAATATTATATTTTATATTCCGTTTCAAGAATGAATAGAAAACGTTTTATGAATCATCAACAGTTTTTATTAATTTTTTGGTCATCTGTATCTTCTCTTATTTAATAAAAATGAAATGTTCTGTGTTTGTATCCATGCACCGTAGGAAACAAGGGATTGTGTTACGGGGTAAGATCTACCACGGTTACATTGCCAGATCCAGGCAAATCCTGACCCAAAATACTTTCCTCAATATCCAACTCCGTGGTACTCATGAGAGTGGTGGCCTCTCGTTAAGTAAGTACCACATCAACACTTCCTTCCTCTCCCTAGTTACGGCGTGGCCAGGAGTAGTAATCCTCATGCTTTTATTATCTTTGTTTAAGAATGGAATCAAGGACAACTCCCCCTCCCCTTGAGAGGAGGCTTCCGGGCCTCTTGAAAGAAGGATTCCGGGCCTCTTGGAAGGAGGCTTCCGGGCCTCTTGAAAGGAGGCTTCCGGGCCTCTTGAAAGGAGGCTTCCGGGCCTCTTGAAAGGAGGCTTTCGGGCCTCTTGAAAGGAGGCTTCCGGGCCTCTTGAAAGGAGGCTTCCGGGCCTCTTGAAAGGAGGCTTCCGGGCCTCTTGAAAGGAGGCTTCCGGGCCTCTTGAAAGGAGGCTTCCGGGCCTCTTGAAAGGAGGCTTCCGGGCCTCTTGAAAGGAGGCTTCCGGGCCTCTTGAAGGAGGCTTCCAGGGCCTCTTGAAAGGAGGCTTCCAGGCCTCTTGAAAGGAGGCTTCCAGGCCTCTTGAAAGGAGGCTTCCAGGCCTCTTGAAGGAGGCTTGAGCCTCTTGAAAGGAGGCTTCCAGGCCTCTTGAAAGGAGGCTTCCAGGCCTCTTGAAAGGAGGCTTCCGAGCCTCTTGAAGGAGGCTTCCAGGCCTCTTGAAAGGAGGCTGAGCCTCTTGAAAGGAGGCTTCCGAGCCTCTTGAAGGAGGCTTCCAGGCCTCTTGAAGGAGGCTTCCAGGCCTCTTGAAAGGAGGCTTCTGAGCCTCTTGAAGGAGGCTTCCAGGCCTCTTGAAAGGAGGCTTCCAGGCCTCTTGAAAGGAGGCTTGAGCCTCTTGAAAGGAGGCTTCCGGGCCTCTTGAAAGGAGGCTTCCGGGCCTCTTGAAGGAGGCTTCGAGGCCTCTTGAAAGGAGGCTTCCGGGCCTCTTGAAAGGAGGCTTGGGCCTCTTGAAAGGAGGCTTCCGGGCCTCTTGAAGGAGGCTCTGAGCCTCTTGAAAGGAGGCATCCAGGCCTCTTGAAGGAGGCTTGAGCCTCTTGAAAGGAGGCTTCCGGGCCTCTTGAAAGGAGGCTTCGGGCCTCTTGAAAGGAGGCTTCCAGGCCTCTTGAAAGGAGGCTTCCGGGCCTCTTGAAGGAGGCTTCCGGGCCTCTTGAAAGGAGGCTTCCGGGCCTCCTGGAAGGGGGCTTCCGGGCCTCTTGAAAGGAGGCTTCCGAGCCTCTTGAAAGGAGGCTGAGCCTCTTGAAGGAGGCTTCCGGGCCTCTTGAAAGGAGGCTTCCGGGCCTCTTGAAAGGAGGCTTCTGAGCCTCTTGAAAGGAGGCTTCCGGGCCTCTTGAAAGGAGGCTTCCGAGCCTCTTGAAAGGAGGCTTCCGAGCCTCTTGAAAGGAGGCTTCCAGGCCTGTTGAAAGGAGGCTTCCAAGCCTCTTGAAGGGAGGCTTCCAGGCCTCTTGAAAGGAGGCTTCTGAGCCTCTTGAAGGAGGCTTCCAGGCCTCTTGAAAGGAGGCTCTGAGCCTCTTGAAAGGAGGCTTCCAGGCCTCTTGAAGGAGGCTTCCAGGCCTCTTGAAAGGAGGCTTCCGAGCCTCTTGAAAGGAGGCTTCTGAGCCTCTTGAAAGGAGGCTTCCTGAGCCTCTTGAAAGGAGGCCTGAGCCTCTTGAAGGAGGCTTCCAGCCTCTTGAAAGGAGGCTTCCAGCCTCTTGAAAGGAGGCTTGAGCCTCTTGAAAGGAGGCTTCCAGGCCTCTTGAAAGGAGGCTTCCTGGCCTCTTGAAGGAGGCTTCCTGAGCCTGTTGAAAGGAGGCTTCCAGGCCTGTTGAAAGGAGGCTTCCAGGCCTGTTGAAAGGAGGCTTCCGAGCCTCTTGAAGGAGGCTTCCAGGCCTCTTGAAAGGAGGCTTCCGAGCCTCTTGAAAGGAGGCTTCCAGGCCTCTTGAAGGAGGCTTCCAGGCCTCTTGAAAGGAGGCTTCTGAGCCTCTTGAAAGGAGGCTTCCGGGCCTCTTGAAGGAGGCTGGAGCCTCTTGAAAGGAGGCTTCCAGGCCTCTTGAAAGGAGGCTTCTGCCTCTTGCCTCCAAGCCTCTTGAAAGGAGGATTCAGGCCTCTTGAAAGGAGGCTTCCGGGCCTCTTGAAGGAGGCTTCCGGGCCTCTTGAAGGAGGCTTCGAGCCTCTTGAAAGGAGGCTTCCAGGCCTCTTGAAAGGAGGCTTCCAGGCCTCTTGAAAGGAGGCTTCCGGGCCTCTTGAAGGAGGCTTCTGAGCCTCTTGAAGGAGGCTTCCGAGCCTCTTGAAAGGAGGCTTCCTGAGCCTCTTGAAAGGAGGCTTCCGGGCCTCTTGAAAGGAGGCTTGAGCCTCTTGAAGGAGGCTTCCAGACCTCTTGAAAGGAGGCTTCCAGGCCTCTTGAAAGGAGGCTTCCGAGCCTCTTGAAAGGAGGCTTCCAGCCTCTTGAAGGAGGCTTCCAGGCCTCTTGAAGGAGGCTTCCGGGCCTCTTGAAAGGAGGCTTCCGAGCCTCTTGAAGGAGGCTTCCAGGCCTCTTGAAAGGAGGCTTCCGGGCCTCTTGAAAGGAGGCTTGAGCCTCTTGAAGGAGGCTTCCAGGCCTCTTGAAAGGAGGCTTGAGCCTCTTGAAAGGAGGCTTCCGAGCCTCTTGAAAGGAGGCTCTGAGCCTCTTGAAAGGAGGCTTCCGGG
Organism: Armigeres subalbatus; assembly: GCF_024139115.2. Lineage (NCBI taxonomy): Eukaryota > Metazoa > Arthropoda > Insecta > Diptera > Culicidae > Armigeres > Armigeres subalbatus. Next base: position 113,212,251 of record NC_085139.1, on the reverse strand, counting down.
CCTCTTGAAAGGAGGCTTCCGAGCCTCTTGAAAGGAGGCTTGAGCCTCTTGAAGGAGGCTTCCAGGCCTCTTGAAGGAGGCTTCCGAGCCTCTTGAAAGGAGGCTTCCTGAGCCTCTTGAAAGGAGGCTTCCGAGCCTCTTGAAGGAGGCTTCCGGGCCTCTTGAAAGGAGGCTTCCGGGCCTCTTGAAAGGAGGCTTCCGAGCCTCTTGAAAGGAGGCTTCCGAGCCTCTTGAAAGGAGGCTTCCGAGCCTCTTGAAAGGAGGCTTCCGAGCCTCTTGAAAGGAGGCTTCCGAGCCTCTTGAAAGGAGGCTTCCGAGCCTCTTGAAAGGAGGCTTACGAGCATATTAGGAGACTTCTGAGCACCTTGAAAGGAGGATTCCGAGTATAATAAGCCTTCTGAGCACCTTAAAAGGACGCTTCTAGAAAGGACAATTCCAAGCCTCTCGAAAAAAAATCGATCCTCTCCAAGAGAGACTTCCGAAAATCTTGAAAGGAGGCTTCCGAGTTACTTAGCCTCTTGAAAGGAGGCTTACAAGCTGCTTCGGAAAAAGCCTTTAGAAAGGAGGCTGATAACTTTTGAAAGCCCTGAGCTTCCCCTCCTACAAGGGTGGCCTAGAGCTGAGTACTTCCACTAACCTTCGGATTTCGGATGGACAAAATGGGCAAAAAGAAGAAATATTTCAAATTAAAAACCTTATATTCCATCTGACCTTCTCTTCTGCTCCTCACTACGGCACTGTTCGACTCACTGCTCTCGTTGGGGCCCCTTTGTCGACGACAGCACGGCAGCAGCAGGCAAACTGATCTCCGCTTTCTTCCTTTTCTTTTGCCTTCTTCCTCCATTCTTCTTCACACTTTCGACTTCTTCTTTCTCTTCTTCCTGCTTTCGGGCTTTGGGAACTGCCTCCGGCAGCCGTCCTTGACTTTTAGCTAGGGGGAAGAACAAGCTCCTTTATCGGATCCCCCTAGCGACGCTGCTGTACAATACCGAATCGACTACTCGCCGTAGTAGACCGCGTCAGATTCCACGACCTGGCTTCGTCCTTCTTGACTATTAACTTGCGGGGGCGAGGAACTCTGCTGGCTGAGCCCCCACAGCGAGTGTTCTTGGGATCTTTTTCTAGACTGCCGGGAAGCGATATTTCCTTTGCGTTTAGCTTCCCACTATGGCGGCGATCCAACACCCTTTTGCACTGCACCTTCACAGCATTTAACGTTCCCGAACCACGGCACTTTCGGGGGCACTCCAAATTTTTCACTCGCGACGATGCTGGGAATTAACCATACAGCCGACGCACGCAACTCAAAAAACCACAATTCACTTTTTGCGGACTCAAAACCGGCCGATCCACCGAAACGCGTCCTCACTTGTCCGTGGCTTGTAAATTTCTTCTTTTCACGTCATCGACCAGACCAAAACAAATAATCGCCATCGCTCCTGCCACCGTGCTCGACTGTTATGCTGCTTGTATTTATGTTGCTTTTTAGCCTACGTTAGCTCTGGCACTAACTTTATTTTAAAATCTAACTTAACGGACACTATAATTTATAAGCAACAAAACAAAACGCTAAGCAACAAAATCTAAACAAACTTTAATTGAAAAACAACCGAATTAAAATATTTACAAATCCACAATGGTGGTGTATGTTGCCATTAAAACAAAAACAAAAGCATAGTGGGTAACCAGTTAAAGTGACACACATACTACCCAAAATACACTCGGCGACAAGACTAAACAAAACGGGTTAATTGTAACTCGCAGGTTACACCTTCTTGCAACCAAGCTTCTGAGCTTTTCGCAAAAGGCCTTCACGTCGCTCAACTGGAGGCTTCCGAACCTTTAGATTCTAGATTTTAGTTTGGAAGCATTCATTATTTTGTCTCGATGTGATAGATTACATTGAAGATTTTTAAAATTTGTTAACAGTTGAGAACCGTTTGTTCATTTCGGACAAATGATATTTTCGGCCAAATGTGTTTCGATCTAATGGTTTGTTCGGCCAATTGGTATATTAAGTCAAACAACTCTCGACCTAGTGGCATTCAGCCAAGTGAATGACTTCCGGCCAAACGGTCCTCCCTTTTACAAATATCCTCATGAGGAATAGCGAAACATACAAATTTCTATAGATCCAAGTGTTGCTTAGCAAGTTGTGATGGCGCTTCAAATATTTATTAGTCGCTTGTTGGATTGAAGGTTTTTACTACGAGAATGCATTTTTTGATGATCTTGGAAATTTAAGTTACAGGGACAGCATCTGTCCTATATTTTAAGTCGCTGGGATAAAATAAGTTAAGGCGATGTTCCATAAAATCCAGACCATTTTTTCATGGATGAAGTTGAGGCGGATTTTTGTTGAAAATTTAGAACAAATTCACCTGCTATTTTTTTCTTGGAAATGTAGATAAATCATTTATGGACGTTCAGGTGACTTTCTTTTAGAAATTAAGACGTATCCATTTTAAATTTTAGACGTTTATTTTCATTTCTCATAAGAGCTCAGGGCAATATCCTGCGAAAAATAAGACGAATGCCCCGTGGGTGCCGATTTTCTGTGGACATTCAAACGAGTTTGCTGTGGAAATTCTGACATCGTCTCTCCATTTCAAAAATTTCAAAACTTCAGACGAACTTTCAATTCATACGGGTTTCTTGTGCAAATTTAAACCAATTTCCCTTAAAAATTTAGAGAAACGTCATAAATGTCTCAATTATTTGTTTCGATGGTAGATGTAATGTTAAAATCTGAATCGTCAATCAAAACAAACAATTATAGAGAATTAAACCTAAGCTAATACTAGTTAGGCACTAACGTGAATCAATCGCATCTGTGAAAGTCACAGCCATACTCTTGTTGAGTGCAAGATGCATGGACATGATTTTTGGATATTCTACTCGAGGAATGGCAAAAAGCGAAATTACCAAAAACAAGCATTAATAGGTCAGATCCAGGATCTGTTCGATAAAATTTACGAGCACATTTTTTTCCCCTCGAGGTTCTCTTCTTCGCACTAAGATCGGCACCGACTAACCCGCTCGAGCTAGAGGGAATTTGTGCTAATGCAACACGATCCACCTCCCAGTCAGGTTTTTGCCTTATGGGGGAGCTTGGCTGCGGCGAAACGCGATGATGCTCCCAGGCCCGGGTGTCCGTTCAGATAAAGGGAAGAAACGGGAAAAGAAATTTATGACCCACCCAAGGTTTTATGTTCGGAGTAATATGTTTTCGCAATTAGGAATATGTGCGAATTATGGTGTGTTGGCGCCCTACGGTTATGGGTGCACGTCCTTCGTTCAGCGGGGAAGGAGAAGAAGAAGAATGGAATTTATCGTCGTGATGCTGGAGAAAGCAAGAAGAGTAAATTAAATACGGGGAAAACATTGGATTATGTTTGGTTTTTTGCGTGTTTGCATAACAATAAATTAAATCAAACCTGTTATGTAGAAAGCGGTGGGGAAAAGAGATTGTTGTTTGATGATTATTTAAAGAATGAATGCAAAATTTTGGATACCTCACCTCTGGTATAAATGAATTTATTCATTCCTTAATCTATTTTCCATAAAAGCAGCAATTCTTAAGCGAAGTGATGCCATGGGCTACAATTTCTTAGAATCCAATAATCCTCCAAGACACAAAAACCATCATACCCAATCGTCAATCCAATTTCACCAAACCGCCTAAAGAGTGAATTCTCGATCGAAGAGTATTTATTGATTTAATTTCCCTAATTGCCTCCGGGATCAAATTCTGCTTGACGTATAATTGAAACTTTCTGATAGTTAATCCTTGAAGTATCGCAGAGCAATCTTACTCTTCGTAGAAAACTTTTCTCAGCCGAAACAAAGCCCGGAAGGTTGGGGTATAAAAATCCATTAACTAATCACTCTGAACCGAGCTGAGATCGGAGATGCTCGTTGGCTTGCGGTTCGGGCAGAATGAATATTCAGGGCGAAAATAGTAATCCCTATGGAAAACTTTCCCGCCACACAGCTGGTTGCGTGGCGTAATCCTAAAGTAATCCCGCATTGCTTCGACTATTGGAGCCCTCACCCAGCGTGCCAAGTTCTTTGTGTTCGTCCATGGCGAACGGCCAACGGTTTCTTAATTATGCAGTAATTAAGAGCCCATTCCTAGCGATGGCTCACCCGGACCGGACCTGAATGCTTCTCATGTTTGCTGCTCTATCTAAGGGTTAGGTTCGGTTATTGCGAGAAACAAGCCACTGTGCATCCAATCAATTTCTTAGTAACAAACTGAAGGTTAGGGTGTACTAAATCGTTCAAATTTCTAATTAGACAAATGCACATCGTACTTATGTGAACTTTTGATATTAAAAAAAATCTTGAGTCAGAAACTCGGCAGTAAGATGAAAAGATATTGAGTAAACATCGTAATAATAACTTCAAACTCTAGATCTAAACTAAGGTTCGTTCAACCTGTGCAGTTCTATTTTCTATGTTATCCAGCACACCACACCCTCGTGAGCCCTCATGGGAGCTCCCAGTTCAGCAGGTGAAATCAATACCATTTTGAATAAACACATCCAACTCCAATCATCCCCGTTCCAATGACGAACCTAAGCGGAGAGAAGTTCAAAGGATTTTCACCATCCCATCGGGGTCCCATAAGATGGAGTTGTTACCTACCGGTCAGGTGTATGAAATGTCCAATTTCTGATCGATTCAATCGACGTCCACGTAGAACCGAAGCATGTTCCCCATATCCAACACGTGTGCCATACCCCTTTCGAGCAAAATTTACTAACTAAAAGATGAACCCGTGTCGGGCAACTCAGCAGAGGAACGGTGCATGTCTATCTGTGTTCGGCTGGAGCTGCATCAAAGTGATTGAAATCATTCACCAGAACTCTGCTTCGCCATGGGGATGATGTGGAGTGCCGAGAAACCGCCCCGGGGATCTGAAATGGCAAAGGCGGTTGAGGTTGAAAGTAATCCTAGCAAATATTGACATAGAAGAACTGATTCGAGGAATGTGTTAGGGCAAACAGAGGCACATGGCCAGATGTAACTGAATAGAGATGTACGGATGAAGTGAAATGGGAAAAGGGTAAATTATTAATTTTGCCCGGATGATTTGAGGAAAGAATTTCTTAAAATAGTAGCATTCAAGAATTGAAGTTCCAAATACAGTGAAGAGAGTGGAGAGAGAAGTGGGTGTGGACTGGAGCATGTTACAGATTGTTGGCTATTCGGCGAACTCATAACATCGAAATCATTAATCACTGTACTGTGATAGCTATATTGATATTTGAAAAAGCACTTTATGGTGGGAAATTCGTTTCAAGAGTTTTAAATACAATAGACCTGTGCGAACCTCTCCGATCGTTTGAGCACCTTGCTTTGTACTTACCAGTATTTGAAGAGACATTTATGTAGGAATAAATATGAACTCATGTTTGCGACCCTTTCACAAACAAATTGTCCTATTATATAGCTAAAAAAGTGTTTGATGCGGTATTGCAAAACTCCGCAGCAATATGGATCAGAAACTGTTGCTACAACTCTAGTTGTTTATGTGTGAATTAGCACTCATCAAACCCTCCTTCACACCTTCTAGCTATAAAGTAAAAACTTTCTAAAATGTGCCTGACATTGTATCCCGGTGTGCCACCCTCTCCCCTGTACGCATCTTAGTGGAAAATAGTGGGTTTTCTAAACAAAATTCCACATGTGTGACTTACGCCAATTCTTCGTTTATAAATTGACACTCACGAAACATTCACTACTTTATAGTATAAAGTCTGGGCCCTCCTTAGCCGTGCGGAAAGACGCGCGGCTATAAAGCAAGTTTCCACTTCTCGGAAAGTATTCATCGTTGGAAAAAAGTTTCTATAGCAACATATCATATTTTTGCTTGATCTACAACTTTTCGGAAAAACCCTGTTTTCTATCACGTTTGGGAAAAAAGTTAGATTTATAAATTTTTAAATAGTAGGTACTAATAATAAAACCCACTCAAATATGGGCAATATTTTTGTTATTTTTTCTCTGAAGACTTTATTTAAATCATACTAACCGTTTGGGCGCTAAACAATTAAGTTCATCAAATCACGGCTTCCGACCATTATGGGGTGTGGTCGTGCTCGTGGCTATCAAAAAGGCACTCATTGACTAGCCTAACATACGCCCTCAAATACACGAAGTGTGCTCTTCAGCACGTAAACATCCTGAGGTGTGTCTATCGAAAGGCAGCGTCGAGCACTACACAGAGATAACAAGGCCACTGCGTGTTTAGAGAGCCCTCCATTGCCTCCATTCCTTCGAATTTCCCGAGGAAATTCCTTCGAATGTCCCGAGGAAATTCCTTCGAATTTCCCGTGGAAATTCCTTCGAATTTCCCGAGGAAATTCCTTCGAATTTCCCGAGGAAATTCCTTCGAGTTTCCCGAGGCAATTCCTTCGAATTTCCCGAGGAAACTCCTTCGAATTTCCCAAGGAAATTCCTTCGAATTTCCCGAGGAAATTCTTTCGAATTTCCCGAGGAAACTCCTTCGAATTCCCCGAGAAAATTCCTTCCAATATCCCAAGCAAATTCCTTTGAATTTCCCTAGGAAATTCCTTCGAAATTCCCGAGGAAATTCCTTCGAATTACCCGAGTAAATTTTTCGAATTACCCGAGGAAATTCCTTCGAATTTCCCGAGGAAATTCCTTCAAATTTCCCGAGGAAATTCCTTCGAATGTCCCGAGGAAATTCCTTCGAATTTCCCGAGGAAATTCCTTCGAATTTCCCGAGGAAATTCCTTCGAATTTCCCGAGGAAATTCCTTCGAATTTCCCGAGGAAATTCCTTCGAATTTCCCGAGGAAATTCCTTCGAATTTCCCGAGGAAATTCCTTCGAATTTTCCGAGGAAATTCCTTCGAATTTCCTGAGGAAATTCCTTCGAATTTTCAGAGGAATTTCCTTCGAATTTCCCGAGGAAATTCCTTCGAATTTTTAAGGAAATTCCTTCGAATTTTCTGAGGAAATTCCTTCGAATTTTCTGAGGAAATTCCTTCGAATTTCCTGAGGAAATTCCTTCGAATTTCCTGAGGAAATTCCTTCGAATTTCCTGAGGAAATTCCTTCGAATTTCCCGAGGAAATTCCTTCGAATTTCCCGAGGAAATTCCTTCGAATTTCCCGAGGAAATTCCTTCGAATTTCCCGAGGAAATTCCTTCGAATTTCCCTAGGAAATTCCTTAAAATTTCCCGAGGAAAGTCCTTCGAATTTCCCGAGGAAATTCCTTCGATTTTCCCGAGGAAATTCCTTCGAATTTCCCTAGGAAATTCCTTAAAATTTCCCGAGGAAAGTCCTTCGAATTTCCCGAGGAAATTCCTTCGATTTTCCCGAGGAAATTCCTTCGAATTTCCCGAGGCAATTCCTTCGAATTTCTCGAGGAAATTCCTTCGAATTTCCCGAGGAAATTCCTTCGAATTTCCCGAGGAAATTCCTTCGAATTTCCCGAGGAAATTCCTTCGAATTTCCCGAGGAGATTCCTTCGAATTTCCCGAGGAAATTCCTTCAAATTTCCCTAGGAAATTCCTTCGAATTTCCCGAGGAAATTCCTTCGAATTTCCCGAGGAAATTCCTTCCAATTTCCCGAGGAAGTTCCTTTAAATTTCCTGAGGAAATTCCTTCGAATTGCCCTAGGAAATTCCTTCATATTTCCCGAGAAAATTCCTTTGAATTTTCCGAGGAAATTCCTTCGAATTAGCCGAGGAAATTCCATCCAACTTCCCGAGGAAATTCCTTCCAATTTCCGAAGAAATTCCTTCCAATTTTCCGAGGATATTCCTTCGAATTTCCCGAGGAAATTTCTTTGATTCTTCTGAGAAAATTCTTTCTAATTTTCCGAGGAAATTTCTTCGAATTTCCCGAGTAATTTCTTTCGAATTTCCCGAGGAAATTCCTTTCGATTTTTCCGAGGAAATTTCTTCTAATTTCCTGAGGAAATCCCTTCCAATTTCCCGATTCCTTTCCAAATTCCTTCGAATTTCCCGAGGAAATTCCTTCTAATTTCCCGAGAAAATTCCTTCGAATTTCCCGAGAAAATTCCTTCGAATTTCCCGAGGAAATTCCTTCGAATTTCCCGAGGAAATTCCTTCGAATTTCCCGAGGAAATTCCTTCGAATTTCCCGAGGAAATTCCTTCGAATTTCCCGAGGAAATTCCTTTGAATTTCAAGAGGAAATTCCTTCAATTCGAAATTCCTTCAATTCCTGAGGAAATTCTCGAATTCCCGAGGAAATTCCTTCGAATTTCGAGGAAATTCCTTCAATTTCGAGGAAATTCCTTCGAATTTCGAGGAAATTCTTCGAAATTCCTTCAATTTCGAGGAAATTCGAATTTCGAGGAAATTCCTTCGAATTTCCCGAGGAAATTCCTTCGAATTCCTTCAATTCGAAATTCCTTCAATTCGAGGAAATTCCTTCCGATTTCCCGAGGAAATTCCTTCGAATTTCCCGAGGAAATTCCTTCGAATTTCCCGAGGAAATTCCTTCGAATTTCCCGAGGAAATTCCTTCGAATTTCCCGAGGAATTTCTTTCGAATTTCCCGAGGAAATTCCTTCAAATTTTCCGAGGAAATTCCTTCGAATTTTCCGAGGAAATTCCTTCGAATTTCCCGAGGAAATTCCTTCGAATTTCCCGAGGAAATTCCTCCGAATTTTCCAAGGAAATTCCTTCGAATTTCCCGAGGAAATTCCTTAGAATTTCCCGAGGAAATACCTTCGAATTTCCCGAGGAAATTCCTTCGAATTTCCCGAGGAAATTCCTTCGAATTTCCCGAGGAAATTCCTTCGAATTTCCCGAGGAAATTCCTTCGAATTTCCCGAGGAAATTCCTTCGAATTTCCCGAGGAAATTCCTTCGAATTTCCCGAGGAAATTCCTTCGAATTTCCCGAGGAAATTCCTTCGAATTTCCCGAGGAAATTCCTTCGAATTTCCCGAGGAAATTCCTTTGAATTTCCCGAGGAAATTCCTTCCAATTTCCTTAGGAAGTTCCTTTCAATTTCCCGAGGAAATTCCTTCGAATTTCTCGAGGAAATTCCTTCGAATTTCCCGAGGAAATTTCTTCGAATTTCCCGAGGAAATTTCTTCGAATTTTCCGAGAAAATTCCTTTTAATTTTTCGAGGAAATTCCTTCCAATTTCCCGAAGAAATTCCTTTGAATTTCCCAAGGAAATTCCTTTCAATTTTCCGAAGAAATTCCTTCGAATTTCCCGAGGAAATTCCTTCGAATTTCCCGAGGAAATTCCTTCGAATTTCCCGAGGAAATTCCTTCGAATTTCCCGAGGAAATTCCTTTGAATTTCCCGAGGAAATTGCTTAGAATTTCCCGAGGAAATTCCTTCGAATTTCCCGAGAAAAATCCTTCGAATTTTCCGAGGAAATTCCTTCGAATTTCCCGAGGAAATTCCTTCGAATTTCCCGAGGAAATTCCATCCAATTTCCGAGGAAATTCCTTCCGAATTCCCGAGGAAATTCCTTCGAATTTCCCGAGGAAATTTCTTTGATTCTTCTGAGAAAATTCCTTCTAAGTTTCCAAAAAAAATCCTTCGATTTTCCCGAGCAAATTTCTTCGAATTTCCCGAGGAAATTCCTTCGAATTTTCCGAGGAAATTCCTTTGAATTTCCCGTGGAAATTCCTTCGAATTTTCCGAGGAAATTCCTTTCCCGAGCAAACTCCTCCCAAATTTCCGAGAAAAATCCTTTCAATTTTCCGAGGAAATTCCTTCGAATTTGCAAAGGAATTTCCTTCAAATTTTCCTTCGAATTTCTTTGAATTTCACGAGGAAGTTCCTTCCAATTTCCCGAGGAAATTTCTTCGAATTTCCCAAAAAAATTCCTTTGTATTTCCCGAAAAAAATCCTTTGAAATTCCCAAGGAAATTCCTTCGAATTTCCCTAAAAAATTCCTTCGAATTTCCCGAGGACATTCCTTCGATTTTCCCGAAGAAATTCCTTCGAATTTCCCGAGGAAATTACTTCGAATTTCCCGAAGAAATTCCTTCCAATTTCCCTAATAAATTCCTTCGAATTTCCCGAGGAATTTCCTTCGAATTTCCCGAGAAAATTCCTTCGGATTTCCCTAGGAAATTCTTTCGAATTTCCCGAGAAAATTCCATTGACTTTCCCGAGGAAATTCCTTCGACCTTTCCGAGGAAATTCCTTCGAATTTCCCGAAGAAAATCCTTCGAATTTCCCGAGGAACCTCTTTCGAATTACCCGAGAAAATTCCTTTGAATTTCCCGAGGAAATTCCTTCGAAGAAGTTCCTTTGTGGGCTTCGTGGCCGTGCGGTTAGCGACGTCAATCGTCTAGACGCATGTGCTAGGGAGTGTGGGTTCAATTCCCGCCCTGGTACGGAGAATATTTTTCGTTATCGAAAAATTCTCCACTGGTCCACTGGATGTTATGTGTGTACTGTCCGTTGCCTAATACTAGTTGTTAAGTGTTCAGTCTGTACGACCTCTGGTCGAAGACGGTGTTCCTGTCTTTTTTCAATTTTCCCAGGAAATTCCTTCTAATTTCCCGAGGAAATTCCTTCCAATTTCCCGAGGAAATTCCTTTGAAATTCCTTCGAATTTCCCGAGGAAATTCCTTTCAATCTCCTGAGAAAATTCATTCCAATTTTCCCAGGAAGTTCCTTCGAATTTCTCGAGGAAATTCCTTCGAATTTCTCGAGGAAATTTCTTCGAATTCCCCGAAGAAATTCCTTCGAATTTCCCGAAGAAATGCCTTCGAATTTTCCTAGGAAATTTCTTCGGATTTCCCGAAAATATTCCATCGAATTTCCCGAGGAAATTCCATCGAAATTCTCGAGGAAATTCCTTCGAATTTCCCGAGGAAATGTCTTCGAATTTCCCTAGGAAACTCCTTCGAATTCCCCGAGGAAAATCCTTCGAATTTCCCGAGAAAATTCCTTCGAATTTTCCTAGAAAATTCCTTCGAATTTCCCGAGGAAATTCCTTCGAATTTCCCGAGGAAATTCCTTCGAATTTCCCGAGGAAATTCCTTCGAATTTCCCGAGGAAATTCCTTCGAATTTCCCGAGGAAATTCCTTCGAATTTCCCGAGGAAATTCCTTTGAATTTCCCGAGGAAATTCCTTTGAATTTCCCGAGGAAATGCTTTCGACTTTCCCGAGGAAATTCCTTCGAATTTCCCGAGGAAATTTCTTCGAATTTCCCGAGGAAATTTCTTCGAATTTCCCGAGGAAATTTGTTCGAATTTCCCGAGGAAATTCCTTCGAATTTCCCGAGGAAATTCCTTCGAATTTCCCGAGGAAATTCCTTCGAATTTCCCGAGGAAATTCCTTCGAATTTCCCGAGGAAATTCCTTCGAATTTCCCGAGGAAATAATAGGTATGAACCTCTATTTTTATATGAAAATGATGGCTGTCACTGCTTTTCACATCTAATATGTTTTCCCAGAACTAAAAACTCTTTAGAGCAAGGCTTGGAACCAAGCGCGTTTAGTTTTCAATTGAAATGAAGCAAAGTTATCACATTTCGATTTCCGGTCGATTGTAATTTAATTTTGCTGCCATAATTGGTTAAAATTGAAATAATCTGCGGACAATTATTTCCTTTAATTCCCCGAGGAAATTCCTCGGGAAATTCGAAGGAATTTTCTCGGGAGATTCAAAGGAATTTCCTCGGGAAATTCGAAGGAGTTTCCTCGGACAATTGAAAGAAATTTCCTCGGGAAATTCGAAGGAATTTCCTCGGGAAATTCAAAGGAACTTCCTCGGGAAATTGGAAGGAACTTCCTCGGGAAATTCGAAGCAATTTCCTCGGGAAATTCGAAGGCATTCCTTCGGGAAATTCGAAGGAATTTCCTCGCAAAATTCGAAGGGATTTCCTCGGGAAATTCGAAAGAAATTCCTTCGAATTTCCAGAGGAAATTCCTTCGAATTTCCCGAGGAAATTCCTTCGAATTTCCCGAGGAAATTCCTTCGAATTTCCCGAGGAAATTCCTTCGAATTTCCCGAGGAAATTCCTTCGAATTTCCCGAGGAAATTCCTTCGAATTTCCCTAGGAAATTCCTTCGAATTTCCCTAGGAAATTCCTTCGAATTTCCCGAGGAAATTCCTTCGAATTTCCCGAGGAAATTCCTTCGAATTTCCCGAGGAAATTCCTTCGAATTTCCCTAGGAAATTCCTTCGAATTTCCCGAGGAAATTCCTTCGATTTTTTTTATTCTTCTGAGAAAATTCCTTCTAATTTTCCGAGGAAATTCCTTCGAATTTCCCGAAGAAATTCCTTCGAATTTCCCGAGGAATATCCTTCGAATTTCCCGAGGAAATTCCTTCCAATTTCCCAAGGAAACCTCTTCCAATTTCTGAGGAAAATCCTTCTAAAGAAAATCAAATTTCCCGAGGAAATTCCTTCGAATTTCCCGAGGAAATTCCTTCGAATTTCCCGAAGAAATTCCTTCGAATTTCCCGAAGAAATTCCTTCGAATTTGCCGAGGAAATTCCTTCGAATTTCCCAAGGAAATTGCTTCGAATTTCCCGAAAAAATTCCTTCGAATTTCTCGAGGAATTTCCTTCGAGTTTCCCGAGGAAATTCCTTCGAATTTCCCGAGGAAATTCCATCCAATTTCCCGAGGAAATTCCTTCCAATTTCCCGAGGATATTCCTTCGAATTTCCCGAGGAAATTTCTTTGATTCTTCTGAGAAAATTCCTTCTAATTTTCCGAGGAAATTCCTTCGATATTCCCGAGGAATTTCCTTCAAATTTTTCGAGGAAATTCCTTCGAATTTCCCATGGAATTTTCCGAGGATATTCCTTCGAATTTCCCTAGGAAATTCCTTTGAATTTCCCGAGGAAATGCTTTCGACCTTCCCGAGGGAATTCCTTCGAATTTCCCGAGGAAATTCCTTCGAATTTCCCGAGGAAATTTCTTCGAATTTCCCGAGGAATTTCTTTCGAATTTCCCGAGGAAATCCCTTCGAATTTTGCGAGGAAATTCCTTCGAATTTCCCGAAGGAATGCCTTCGAATTTCCCGAGGAAATTGCTTCGAATTTCCCGAGGAAGTTCCTTCCAATTTCCCGAGGAAGTTCCTTTGAATTTCCCGAGGAAATTCCTTCGAATTTCCCAAGGAAATTCCTTCGAATTTCCCGAGGAAATTCCTTCGAATTTCCCAAGGAAATTCCTTTGAATCTCCCGAGAAAATTCCTTCTAATTTCCCGAGGAATTTCCTCGGGGAATTAAAAGGAATAATTGTCCGCAGATTATTTCAATTTTAACTAATTATGGCAGCGAAATTAAATTGCAATCGACCGGAAATCGAAATGTGATAACTTTGCTTTCATTTCAATTGAAAACTAAACGCGCTTGGTTCCAAGCCTTGCTCTAAAGAGTTTTTAGTTCTGGGAAAACATATCAGATGTGAAAAGCAGTGACAGCCATCATTTTCATATAAAAATAGAGGTTCATACCTATTATGTCATCAGCTGAGAACAAGGTCAACAAATGATGGAATTCTATGTGATGGACAGTTCAAACACCGTTTCCCCATCGGCATTCCGACAGTTGATATAAATTATAACGTGAAATTATTGTTCATCCTCTACGTTTTCATGTTTTCCCGCAGGAAATCTGATCTGTAGGACATGACGAGAGCATGACGAAAATCATTATTGAGTATAGGATGTTTTATGTGTAGATGTTTCATCATCATCATCATGACAGCGATTTCTAATTTTAAATCTCTATTTTTGACGGGATTAAATTCAAAATATGAGACTTGAACCAGACTTTCGCAACATCAGAATGATAAAGAATTTGTATAAAGCTACCAATTTATCCAAAAATTATATGATGGACGGGTATGGCTACGGATTTCTGTGCAGCACGGTACTAACCCTGGAAGCAAGTTGGATTTGAGGAAAAAACAATTCCGCAATATGTGATTAGTTCGTTAAAGCCAGAAATAAGCTTTTCACATGCGGCACGGTACCCGCACTGAATGAAACATGTTGAGCTTGCAACCGAATGGGGATATACGGCGGTCGTTAAAATTTGCATAATTAATAGGTGCTCAAAAAAGGGGTTTGTAAGGGCGTTTCAACACCAGTTCTCTTGCTGCCACCCGATAACACGTTCGTGGGTGCATGTGTGCCACTTTTTCCTGCTCCCGCAGTTAGCCTGTGGTTGTGCGATAATTACCCATTCAGGAAAACCTCTACCATATATTCCTGTTATGATTTGATGATGGATTTTTTTTTTCTGGAACCGTACAGGGATGATGATTGACAGCGACAGAAACGGTGGCGTGACTGGCCGTCGAGTGGAGCGCCAGCTGGGTTGGACTGTTCAAGAATAGAGCCAGAAACTGCGGGTCATTGATTGTACGGAGTAGTGTAATTAAATGCGTGAGAGTGGGTAATAATGATAGTAAGTGCTACTTTGAAACGCTGCTTCATGATCTGGGTCCGGGAATTACTGGTGCAGAAATAGGGAATGTAATCACCGCTTGATTATCAATTCATAGCCCACTAAAAGCGTCATGAATTGATGAATTGGGTGCAATTTGCTGATGACAAGAGGACTTCCATAGGGTTGGAAAAATAAGATTCAAGAGAACGAAACTCCACTAAAAAGTCATTAGTTGTGTCATTACCAGATGGTTAAGATCGATTAAACTGCTAATGACATAAATAAAGATCATTAGCGTCAGTGGCAGTTGCATTCTGGGATAAAGATGCATCCAATTAGTTGAATAATGGGTAACAGTTGTCATTAAAAAGAAATTTTCCATTCGAGATACAACAATGTTTAATTATTGTTCTCATCAATGTACCCTATTTCATTTTTTATTAATTCAACCGGATATTTCAAATTGAACTGCTTCACAACAAACAACAATTCAAACCAATTAGTCTTCTCCCAATAACATCCACTCGTACGAGCCACTGCTGATGGTCTACCAATCAGTGCACGCGATGGTAGAAAAATTGAAAATTATTCCGCCACTATTCGACAAGACTCATATGCACATGTGGTATAGTGCTGCGGTTATCCATGCCAGACTCGATGCCAATCGCAAAATTATCGATCCTTAACGCTGTCTCGTGTTTTTTTTCTATCTTGGGGTACTTGAACCGCCGTGTACTGACTTCTGATATCAGACATAACCTACCAGAAATTCGACCACAACGATGATTTGTTCGCCATTTGAGCTTGTCATTGCGAGCCTAGAAGTACATACAGTACAGGAGTTCCTGCGATGGTGCTTTTGCCACGACCTCATTAGATAACCAATCTAAATGGTCACAAAATGCTTAAAAGGCATAAATCGCCAAGTTTTACAGACATAGGTTCCTGGTTTGGAAGTTATTATCCTGGCGTCGGAGGTTATCATTCGTAAGGATGTAAACCGACAAAATTAGAAACAAAACAAAATAAAGGCATCGCAAATCGAGAATCCTGTAGTATGCCATTTCATTCCACTCATTCAACTTCAGCGCAGTATGAAGCCATCACAAACCGCATTATATGATACAATGCTGTGATTGGCTAGTCAAGAGCCAACAACACCGAACGACCAGACTAACCGCAGCTCCGCGAATGCCAGCGAAAATGGTTGATTTATTTGCTCGAGTACCTACACCGCGCTTGTATGGTAGTAGCTCGAGTTGAGTGCCTTACCGGACGTGACCAGGCTAGTTCATATTTTTCACGTTCAATACCGACAGTCACTCTCCGAGGCGCGATGGATGTGCTCTAGGAAAGAGGTGCCACATGCAATGCACAACGTGGAATGGATTCGGGCATTTATTTAATTTACAGCCGAATTCGGATTCTGGTAGTTGTCCGCAGAGTACACGAGGGCTCGAAAATCGGTGTTTCGGACATGAAATACGAAAAAATAATGGAAAATTTGAACAAATTGAACAAGGTTGAATGGTGTTTGTACTGGAACGGGAGTGGGTGGATGATATTCTGGAACCAAACGAAATGGACCGTATATTTGGTTGATTTCTAATTCACAAAGCGGAGCGCCGAGTTCGATATCAACGCACACAACCACACAGACGCATGATCCTACAATCTACATGGTAATGACGTTTGACAAGCAATCCGCAGGCTAGCAGTAATTTCAAAACCTATTTTTATCGAAACCATTTAATCGTCCATGCTGGCGGGTAATCGAACGGCTGATTGGTGTCATAGAACCGAAGCAATTGGAGAGATCCAGAGACTTGCATATTCGTTGCATGCTTGAGCTGTACATGAACATGGTTATCTGTCAGCTCGTTTTACGTCGATCAATCATTCCAGGGAGATTCATCTGCCTCTGGGGTATGAATTGCTCAGCCTTGTTAGTGAAAGGCATCAATTACAGTGGAAATCTGTTCGATAAGTTCCACTTACCGGAGATATTGATTGCAGTATGTTGATGTTGAGTGTTTAAAGATGACATTAGATGATGTCACTTTTCAACTAAACATGTCGCTTGTAAATCATTGCAATGTCATACTCAAAACAATTACGTAATTGTTATGACTTCATTTACCTCCCGTAATTTTTTGGTTCAAACGTTTTCATTTGAAAGGAAAACTAGAATTCGTCTATTTCTATACCAGGCGTTCGAAACTTATAACAAATTGATTTTCTTTGGATTCTGAGATAATTATGACCTTCGTTGGTTTAAGTGTTTAATCGACTTTAAATTTCTTAAATCTTTTTTTCTTCAGTTTAGAACTCAATTTATTTTTTTTTATATTTTCTGTCGAAAATTTGACTAATTTTGAGATAGTCACCAAAACCAAAAATCGGTCAAAAGATAGTCTATATCAATTTTGGATAAACTGAACATGCAAAGTAGCTTTTTTGTGGCAAAGACTACATGCCCCGAAAATTTCATTTAAATCTTAGAGCGTGCTGCAAACATTGGTTCGAGTTAGTGCGAAATACGTCCCTTGCGTTCTTTACCGATCGCACAAGACGCGCACCCCCAGTAACATTTTAGTTTTATGCTGGTTTTATCGAAGTCATGTAGAGCAAATAATGGTTTTCATGTACGTTATATAACTAAAAATGTTACTTCGGACATATTCCAGAAGCTTTGAACTGAATAACAAAAAAAATATGATTTTTCCTAACTTTGACCATCTTTTATCGATCTCTAGGATAGCCACGACAAAAAAAGAACGCATTGTGCAGTAGCGGGTCAAAAATGAACCTAACTTCAATTCGCTCCCAAAAGTTTATTTTCGAACCAATTTTCAATCTTTTGTAACCAAATTGCAGGTCGGATTCCGCGGATGTAGTTACTGACTGATTTTTGAATTCTGCTTCCCAGTAATCGGTTCTAAAGAAACATAGATTCTTAGGTCAATTTTTTACGTGATTTCTTGCCTTTTCAAGGGTAATTTTTTCCAGTATCCCCTCGGAACATCCGGAATCTCCGTTAAAGCGGTCAATTCGAGAAACTCATCATAGAAAAGCGCGGTTTATTATTAAGCTTTCCATTATCGAACTCTCAGTAACAAATGATTGCGGTTACCCATTTTGATGTATCTGTGTGGTGTGGAAGTCCTGGAGGACTGGAGGTCCTCAGGAAGATCCGGAACATCCGTAAAAGTGGTGAATTCATGAAACTGATCAAAGAAAACCACTTTTTTTAATGCTACAGTCAAACCTCCGTGAGTAGATACTGAAGGGACCGTCGACTCATGGAAATATCGAGATGTGGAATAGAAAGTCATTCAGTAGCGGTTTTTTTAACCATTTCATTTATTTGGAAGGCTCAGTCGTGTGTGACACTTTGCGGAGCCGCAATTCTTAAGTATGATATCAATACAATGTGTGTATCATCTTATCATTAACAGTTAGTTGGGAAGGGACAAAGACCAAAATACTCGTGGTGACTCAAGTTAGAGATTACTTTATTCAGGACGGACGGAGTAGGGATTTAGGTTTAGGTTATTTCAGCTGCACATCCGGGTTATTGACATCGTGACTGGTGTGTTTCAGTAGCTGTTGTAACTACCAATGACGCCCCTGCGTCTGTGGCATGAACGTCCTCACTAGACTGGCCCAGCTTAGTATGGGGAGAAAAAAATGTTGTCGAATTCCACGGGGCACCCCGCAGAATTGTGTCTTTGGGTGAGAAAATCAATCTCTGAAAATTTCAGCTCAATCGCTTGTTGCATAAGCTGGCGCATTTGAATTGAAGTTTTTATGGGGATTTCAGCCAAAATGTATAGGAAAATACACCTCCGTCACTCATTCGATCTGGAAATTGGTTCTGATTGCTCGATTGACCTCAGAATTGCAAAAACGGCAGTTGGTATGCTACAGAACAATTTCACAGAACATTGTAAGATGATTAAATGAACTTTTATATAGTTTTCGGCTGATTTATTAGGAGCTAAATTGTGTATTTTTGGATTTTTGGATCGAATCGTATCAGCCGAAACCTATATAAAAGTTCATTTAGTCAATCGAGCAATCAGAACCAATTTCCAGATCGAATGAGTGACGGAGGTGTATTTTCCTATACATTTTGGCTGAAATCCCCATACAAACTTCAATTCAAATGCGCCAGCTTATGCAACAAGCGATTGAGCTGAAATTTTCAGAGATTGATTTTCTCACCCAAAGACACAATCCTGGGGGGTGCCCCGTGGAATTAGACAACTTTTTGTTTCCTGGGCCAGTCTAGTCCTCACGTCCCGAGCCAGCTCACCTCTTTTAATCTCTCAGGGTCAGCACAACGTGCTGGGGAAAACTCACCTGTTTCACTTTCTGTTCTCAACCTGGATAAACTTTCTTTCAGCGCACGCAAAAACTTAAAAAAATAGATTATGCAACAAACCCAACAAATAAACTAAAATATATTCATGAAGCAATTGCTTATTTTTGATCAATTTCACGTTTTTTTTTAGAAAAAACTGTAGGCTCACTCACTGATTAACCGATTCTGGATTTCTTGATGTCCTGGTCCTCGCGTGGCACGGAAGTCGTTCTGCTGGCTGCTTTCCGTAGAATTACTCGAGCGCTTCACCCTCGTCAGGGCTGCAATCTTTCCGATCACGGAACGGGTTTTCTGATCGTTTGGTGACGTAAGACCTGGTCGTATGGTAACGGACGACCAGGGAATCATAATTCGAGCAACGCCTAACAATATACTCTTTGTCATCAACAGAGTTTGTTACTGACATTTTTTCTGATATTTCCGAAAATACGCTGCTAAATTTGTAAATTTTGTTCGATTCTCGAATATTTCTATAAAAGCAGAAACTATGATAGCATAAAACCGAAATTTTCACTAGAAATAATGCAAAATAACGGGATGAAAAGTTAGCAACAAGATTGTCTTCTTTTTTGTTGCTGACAAAAATGTTCGGATCTTTGTCGTTATTATCTCCGACAAAAACAAAGCTTTGTCGTTGGTTCTCTTTTGTCGCTTGTTTCGCAGGCGCATTCAAAAAAAATGATTCCCTGCGGACGACCTTTGCGACTCCGCTATGAGCAAAATCACTTTCGGCAGCACTAGTCAACGTAGTCTTTATTGAAAGGAATTGAATCTAACTCGCGGATCACGACACCTTGCCTAGCCGGTTCTATGAAGGATTCTAATTCGTGTCGATTTAAGCTTCTAACCGAGAGGCGACCTTTCAGTCACTTTCTGGCCTCACGTCCTCGCGAGTTATATTGAGAGTTGGAAGTCCAAAAAGATTTTATAAAACAGGTGATAATTTCACCGATGGTATCCTATTTCACAGGTTCAATCCACTAGCAAAGAATTCAACCATTTTAAATTATAAGACTTGTGCTGTCGATTCCAAGAATTAAAAAGAGACCCGATTTTGGGGGGTTGGATCCTTATATAGGCTATCCCATTTCACCCATTACATCCCATGGTGTGGCACGCGATTCTGTGCCTTACACATACCTTCGCGCCTTTTCGTTAGACATATGTGCTGGTAATGTCGAGCAGTGGAACCAGTTGCCTTCGTAATGGTGTTCGAAATGCCCTATTGGCGGCAGAGAATCTAGTACTTCCTTCAAAATTTGAATTAGGGTTATAAATGCTTTTAGCAAAAATTGAATTAAATTATATAATTCAAATAAAGTTGTTGCGTAACATTTACATTTACATGAAACATTTCATTGGCAAAACTCTCACCAAAATTGAGTTCGTCCAGTTAGAACACGCTTGAAGTGTTACACTGTTTGAAGGGACTATCACAATAACTTAGAAGGGTCTAAATCGCGGAAACTTGTCATTATGCCGTTGAGTAAACAAAACAAGAACTGTATCCAAACCGACACTGCATTGCTTCTCAACAGTAATGGAATAATTCGACATGCACTTATACAGCAAGGATGTTATGAAAATTAAAGGGGCGTTTATTCTCCCAGGCACAGAAGAAGTAAATAAATCATCTTTCATACTTTATTGTCTAACATATAAAACTTTCCCTTGCTAAACTGGGTAAACTGACTTTTTTTATTATTCTCCTATTACCACGCGCTTAATTATTAGGAAAGTCATCATACACTGAGGTAAATGGACGAATGATTTTCAATCAAAAGCCTTATCGAAATTTGCCACAAGGAACTGGTATGAATTTCAATATGCATATGGACGATGATTTTCATTTAAAAAAAAAGTAAAGTGCGGCAGACTGGGTTCGAACCATGGAACTCGGGGTCGGGGGGTGGTATGTGGACCACCCGCCTATCGACGCTTGAATACACGGAGAGGTAACTTTGTATAAGAGACACTGTTGGTGGAATAATCAGTCGAAGATTCATAAGGCACCAATTAACCAGTTCGCTGAGTGTATTGGCTCTCTTAATCCGATGATTCTCTCACCATAACATCACATCATATTCTCATCTCATCTATTGAACATTGTTGGCATGCGCTTTCACCGTTCTTCGTTCTGGATTTTGTTGGGATGCTTTGTCGATGTCGGTATCCGAGTCGGTGTGTATCAAGTCACATGGGATGGATCGGGTGGAATGGCGTTGTTTGCTAACTTAGTAATGGGAGAATGGTTTACCAGCAGTGGTGCTCGACCTGTGGCGTACGGATCAATTATTCTATCATTTCACGACAATCGACTAAATGTAAATTTCTTCACAGCTCAAATAATTCAAATGTTACAAGGATACAATAGATATGTATAATAACTGGTCCAGTGGCACATCCGAACAATCGAAAAAAAAAACTTTAGAAAATATAGAACTTCGACTTTTGGAGGTTTGACTGTATCAATTATCGTACTCTGAGTAACAAATTATTACCGTGACCATTCATTGCAATAACATCAGAGAACTAGATATTTTCTTTGCTGGTGCAAATAAATTATCCCTAATCGAAGAGCGCTCTGGAAAGATATTAGGGGTATTCACTTAACAGCGTAGGTGGCTGCGTATCTGATTATTGAAATGTTTCATACACAATCACAAGGGACATATTTGAGTGGGTCAAACACAAAGGGGTGTAATTGACAAAAAGTTGGTTTTGAGAAAAATGGGTGCCAATTTATTCAAAAAAATTTTGCTTCATACAAAATGTATGGAAGTTCAAAAAATTACTAATATTCTGCGAATTTTCACATTTTTTATGAACATCGTACACAATATATCAACATATTGCCGCAAAGCTCGAGAACCAATGCATTTTTTACTGTAGTCAACTCATTTTTGACCAAAATATCACTTACACCCCTCTGCTTCTAACCCACTCATTTCAAATCACCTATGAAACATTTCTATAAACAGGTACGCAGCAACCTTACCGTTAAGTGAATCCCCCTATTATCATTTGAGCATCTAATGATGATACTGATAGCCAATGCAGCTTGGGTTTTGTTCACGTTACAAAGGTGTTGCTAAAACAAGAGCTGTGAAAATTTCTGTCTGCATGACGAACATTGTTATTTGTTTACTGAGCTGAGATCGATATCCCATCATATCATCAGTATCTTTGCTCAGAAGATGGAATGATGGAATGGCTTGCAATTCCTGGCCGTGACCCATTTTAATGATCCTGAGTGGCCACCGAAGGTCCTCCAGAAGATCCACACATCTATGAAAATTGTCAATTCAGGCTTTTCTAAAGCTCTTTTTACGGATGTCCCAGATCTTTCAAAAGACCTCCAGTGGTCATCCAAGTATGGATCAGAACAATAATTGCTTGCTCAGAATATGAATACGGCGTGCTTCCAAAAAGCGTTTCATGAATGGATCACTTTTACGGATGATTCGGATCTGCCGTGAGACCTCTGCTTGTCACTAAGGTTCATGAGAACATGTCACGAGAATTATTTCTTGCTCATAAATACTTTTACTGATGTTCCGGATCTTCTGAAGGACCTACGGTGACCACTTAGGCTCGTGAGAATAAATCACGTCCATTATTTTTTTGCTTAGAATACAACAACAAAATTTTGTAAAAATCGTGTTTTCCTATGATGAATGTCATGAATTGGCTTATTTAACAGCTATTCCGTGTTTTCCGGATGATATCCGGTGGCCACTCAGGTACTCAGAATGTGTCACGACAATTATTTCTTGCTCAGATACAATAACTATAAGTTTTGAGAAAAATGTGCACTGTTTTAGGATGAATACCATGAAATTACCACCTTCGGTGGCTTATTAGGTCTATACGAAGGGAATACAACAATTATGCTGGGTCACGAGCTCACGGCAAGTATTTCTTGCTCAATGCACACCAAAAAGTTTTTCAAAATGCATCCTTTAGGACAAGTGTCAAGAATTAACCACTTTCAAGGATATTTCTTATCTTCCGGAAGACCTCCAGTGGCCACTCAGGATGGCACCATGAGGATGGTTCACGGTAATTATTTCTTGCTTAAGAGCACATTTTTTTAATGGTCTCTTTTAGTATGAGTTTTATGAATTATTGACTACTTTAACGGATGTTTCGGCCTACGATAATAAGAAGCTTTGAAGAAAAGCCGTCTAATATGATGAATTCCATTAATTGACATCCTTTACGGAGATTCCCAATCTTCCGAAGGACCTCCGGTGGCTACTCAGGTCCATGAAAATGGTTCACTTCAGTCTTTTCTCAGAAAACGATAAGGAAAAGCCTTGAAAACAACGCACTCTTCTATGATGAGTCTCATATATTGACCCTTTTACGGATGTTCCCGATATATCGGGGGACCTCCTGTGGTCCTTAAAGGTCCATCAAAACTGGTGACGACAATCGATTGTTGTTAAGAGTACGACAAACAAAAGCTTTGAAAAAATCTCGCACTCCTATGTTGCGGATCTTCCGGAGGGACACCAGACCGTCGAAAAACCAGAAAATGTGATGATCCATGGATATACAAAATTTAATAAGGATTACAACTAGGGTAATTCGCCAAATGTTGAACGACTAATTTCTTCGCCTATTGTTGAACGCACGTGCATTTCTTATGGGAGTTCAACAATAGGCGACAAAATTAGCCGTTCAACATTTGGCGGTCCCCTAATTGTGCGAAATCACGACAAATATTGGCCTAAAAATCGATGTTCGTTCGCAATGGATTCCTAGAAACTGGAATGGCCAAACTGCAAAAAACTAGTCCGTTGAAGAATCCATATCTTCAAATTAGTTTCAAAAGATTAAAAAATTTGTTCGAAAATGAACTTTCGGGAGCGAATTGAAGTTGGGGTCATTTTTTACCCCCTAATGCACAATGTGTCACTTTTTTTAATGCACTAGGAAAGATATTTAGCCGAAAAGATCATTTGGCCTTACTGTTGAGGTCAAAATAAGTACCTGTTAAAGTTACAATCAAGTGGTGGAACTTCTCAAAATTCTCGTTTCTCCCTTTGCACTGCCTCACTTCTCAATTCTCGCAAAATAATTATCTTTTTTCATTTGTCATTTCTCACTTACCATTTCTTGTTTCTCACTTTTCAATTATCATTGATCAGTTGAACATTTTGACCATATGACTCGCTTAGCAAGCGACATTTACGGTTGCATGATCCGTTCTACCAGATGACATTTCGACCTGTCCGGCTTAACAACATTTTCGGCCAAATGACCATTTCCGTGACAACGATCATTTCGGACAAACAACAAACAACTTTTTCGGCCATGCAGTCAAACTTTAGGAGCTGTTAGAATGGACCATCACAGTTACCCAGAAAAGATGTTTAAAATGGCATAATTTGCTTCTATGAGTCAATATCGAGTCATAGAACATCGTTTCACAGGAGTTAGTGCCCTATTCGGCATACGACATAATCGACCGTGTGGTCGGTACGCCCAAATTATTTTTTCTGCGATATTTTCGGTCAAATGACCCATCCTGCCAAACGGCCATTTCATCCAAACGGCATTTCCGGCCAAATGACTTATTCAGTCAAATAACTTTTCGGCCAAATGACCAGTTCGGCCATATGTTCCTTTTGACCAAATGGCATTTAACAATTCGGCCAAAAGGAATTTGGCTAGATGACCTTCTACCTGTTATACAGACAAGTTGCATTCATCCAAATGGCTCTCTGCCAAATGACTTTCTGCCAAAAGACTTTTCTCTAGGTCGAATAGGTTATTTGGTCGAAAATGTTATTTAGCTTAACAAAACATTTGGGCAAAAAGCCTTTATGCTGATTAGGGCATTTGATCAATAATTCCGTTTGACCGAAATGGTCGTTTAACAGACAGGGTCATTTGGCCGAAAATTTGGTTTAGCCGAACACGTAATTTGGGGCAAAGCGTTATTTGGCCAAACGAAGCATACGTCCATAAATGTAGTTTGGCCAATAAGGTCTAATGGTCGAAATTGTCGTTTAGCCGGATAGGAAAATTACCAAAAAAAAGTCCTCTGCTAAATGAAAACATGTAGGTAATTTGGTCGAAAATACCGTTTGGCACAATTGTCATTTTATCAAACGGATCATACAACCGTAAATGTCGTCTCATGTGAGCTTCTTTACTTCGCCCTTCTCACTTTTTACAGTGAGAAGTGATAAGTAAGACGTCCTTCCTCAGCCGTGCTACAAAGCAAAACCATGCTGAAGGGGGCTGGATTAGATTCCCTGTCCGGACTAGAAAATCTTGTTAGCCTCATGATATAAGAATGGAAAAATGGTAACTTGGCTTAGAAACCTCGCAGTTCATAACTGTGGAAGTGCTGAATGAACATTAAGCTGCGAAGCGGCAATGTACCAGTTGGGGGTTTAATGCCAAAAAGAAGAAGTAGAAGACCAAATAGTAAAACGTCTCACTTCTTACTTTACTTTCCGCTTCTCATTTCTTAGTTTTTGCTTCGAATTTCACACTTCTCATTGTAAACAGTGACTGGTGCGAAGTGAGAAGTAAGAAATGAAGACTAAAAAGTGAGAAGTAAGAATTCTTATTTCCCACCTTTATTTCTTATTTCTGACTTAATCA
This sequence comes from Armigeres subalbatus, assembly GCF_024139115.2. Classification (NCBI taxonomy): domain Eukaryota; kingdom Metazoa; phylum Arthropoda; class Insecta; order Diptera; family Culicidae; genus Armigeres; species Armigeres subalbatus. The sequence continues at coordinate 113,186,856 of NC_085139.1, read as the reverse complement.
CTTCTTACTTTTCACATGACTTTACTAGGGATATAAGTACTCCCGAGAGTACTGCATCTATTGGAACGTCGAAGTCGAAGTTTTCATCTGTCTGTTAGTATTCACTGTGTGCTGTAAAAAGTGCGTGTTTATATCGCTGTTATGTTAATCTTGACTTGAACGACGATGGTGCTGCATAATTCTTCTTTAATACGAAACGGATTTGTCTACCTGTATGGATCCTTCCTCTGGTGGCGTATTCGCGTACGAGCTCAGTAGAACTACGTTGTCTTTAATCAATAGCTCCTGCCAATCGCGTCTGGGTCTCTGCCATGGATGGACGTGTTTCCGGTGGTTCTCCGATAGCCTGGTCCATGGGTACTTCTCTTGAGTAGAAATTATGATACGACCATAACTGGCCACACCCCGTCTGCTTTCTGCAGCATCCATCATATGTTAATTTATTTGACTTATCAATCTATGTTTAAAAAGAATGAAGTAGGATGAACCTTTCTACCACTTTTTCATAACTGATCGTCCTTCTGTGATTAACATCATCGTTATTTTATGCTCGATCCAGCGCAATGAACACGCCCGATATCTTTCCCACCTAATTACCATTTTGCTCAAACTTTAATGACTTATGATACTTCGGTTTGAATGCATTCTTACCGCAAATGATAATTACCTTGCGTCACTTTTATATAGGGTAACGGTACCAATAGTGGAGGTATTAGTAGATCCACAGAAGAAAATATTTTTTAAAAATTGATAATTATGGGAAATTTACAGCTTTAGTATCTTAGTCAATAGATAAACTAATAAATTTGCTAAAAAAATGAGATAGATGTCATTTAACATCAACAATTACCAAACATTGCTTGCACCACTATGGGTACACTGTTCCTTTAGTGGCGGTAAAAAATAATGTTGGTTCCCATAATGTTGGTTCGCCACTATTGGTACAGTTGCACCACTATAGGTGCAAGGCAGTCAATTTTGTAAAGGAAAATCATTGTTTTCAATAGTTTTTCAAGCGAAATCTTAAGATAAGTTGCATTTAACAATATATTTAAAGCACGACGCATCAACTGAAATCATCGTAAAATGTATAAATATAATAAATCTCATTAAAACCCCACTACCTCCACTATTGGTGCTACCTCCACTAAGGGTACGGTTACCCTAGATGCGAAAGACACTGACATAACAAATATTTATGTTCTGCTGTTGTTGTGTTGTTTGATTTCTCAGATTTCCCGCACTGAAAAATCAGATTCGAAAACATTTCAACCGAAGCAGACACGATTCTTCTCCTCTTCAATTAGAAAATGTTCACCATACAACGATTTTCACAAATAATTCCACATAGATAACCGGCGGTAAAAGTTTTCATCTTAAAAGTTTTACGAGCACAGCGCAATCGTGCGGTTGCAAGTTTGATAGTGACTAAGAGTGCGCGGTAATTTATGACCGCCAAGGGTTAGTTAGTTGATACTTTTCGGGCGAGTGGGAGTAAAGTTTTTCGTAACTGAGATTTTTCTTTGCGCAACTGCGGATGATGGTTTGTTAGATTACAAAGGTGGGAAAAGGTTCTTTTAAAAACGAATAAATTTACACATTATGAGATTTTATCGTCCGCAACTTTTCTTCATTACACTATTTATATCGGACTTTATAGCTGCTCTGAAAAAGTTATTACACGCAAAGTACACATCAACGAAGGATGCTCGAAAAAAAATATACGATCTGCAAATTCTTATCAAAAATCCGCACCTAATAAAGCGGAAATCACGTGTGCAAATCGCACTTTGGTTCACACCAATCTGCTAACGCTCATCCACAAAAAAAAGAACTCCCATTAACCGTCTTCATTAGGACGGAAATTAAATTTCCTTCCACCTTTATTCGATCGGTCTCTGGAGTAACCGAAAAAAAAATCACTTCCTGCCTCCTGGCTCGATTTCTGCAGATCCGGAATTTCCTTCGGAGCGGGAAAACGACACACAGCCAACAAACCCAAGATGATGAATACTTCCGGTTCGAGGACCTCCATTACAGGAGCTTCGTTATTTGACTTTTTTCCATCCAGAATGGTGGCACACAACGAGCAGAACAGATTCTATGATACCGTGGAACAGCAATGTAGTAATTGGATCAAATTTTTTGCCCAACAAAATTGACGACAGAAAAAAAACTTCTTTTCGTATGGCATGGCTTTGCTTTTACTGCGACAGAAAAAGAAACAGAAAAGTTTACTCTATCCAAGCCATAGCAATGGAGAATAAGAGCTGCAGAAGTAGAATCACCATAAATATGCCACGAACAAGCGAAAAAGGGCTTAATTTCGCTACCCCTGGGTTCCTCCCACGCCAGTCCGTTTGCTTGCTGACTCAAAACTGCTCGCTCTTTTCGTTTGCTTTATGTACTTTTCGCATACTTTTCCTGCAGCAACAAAACGAAAGGAAAATTCCTGGAAGAAAGGATGCTGCTTCGTAAAAAAAACACTCTTTATGCGAACACGTCGGCGCTGATTTAAAACTTTTCCCTTTTTTATTCTTTTGACTTCTCGAGAAGGGTATCGAGCCTGCCCGGGAAGTCAACTTTCTGTCTAGGGGTGGCGTGCTTCATATTTCAATGGATATCCAAATTTTGTGATAATTGTTAGCTCTTTCCCTCATTAAAATGTTTTCTCACCAAAGACATTATTTTCAAAGTTAGGAATCCGAAAATTAATAAATTTCGTTTGCATTATAAGGTCAGTCCGCAATTGCAAGTTTGGATCCATCTTCCCATAGGTGAATTATTTCATGTTTTCATCTTCTCCGAACCGGATATAAACGACGGTTCCTTGGAATCCCACCCTTGGTCCGGCCCGCTCGGTTGATCCACCTCGCTTTCGATAATATGCAAAATGAAGCAAATAATCAGATTTAATCGAACATGAAGGCAGCGCATTACCGCCTCACTTTGCACGCTACATTTCGCAATCTGACAAGGGAAAACGGCAAGATGCGGATGGACGGAGAGTTGCGACATACCGTATAGCAGGGCAAGATTGAAAATTTCCCCTCCCCCTCTGTGTCACATCATCATCGGTCGTGACGACGGAAAAATTTCTTTGTTATCTCGTCAATTTTTTGGATGTTTCTCACTGGCATCGTCGTTGTAGGAAGGTAACTTCCATACGGAAAAAAAGAAGAAACTGTTCACCGTAGTTAAATTGGATCGTAAAACAGCGGAACAGGAGGAGCGCTTAGCATCGGTGATTGGCGAGCCCTGGCCAATCTAACCGTTGTCGAAGCTGGAAGCATGCCGATTTTTGCGTTATCACTTGATTGTCATTCGACATCAATGCGAAATTTAACGAGCCGGGCCTTTGTTATCAGAAGGATGTTTAGAGCGTCGTAAAAATACATTTCAAAATGTTGTAACGAACTGCAGTAGACCTTTCTACAGTTGGTATTAAGAATACATCAAGCGAAGAAAATTATTGAGATGAGATGAGTTTTTAAATCTTCTATTTTCTACCTTTTATGAACATAAAGCTCCCAATCGAAGTGATATATTTCCTTATTATTAGACGAGATAGTAAGGATCCATTCGTCTTAAGACATTTCACCAAACAAGATTCTTAAATAATTTACTTCCAAGTCTAAACGTCTTCTCCATCTCGGACTATGATTGCACGTCGTCAACCACGCAGTCTACGGAGGGTCCGCAAATCGTCTTCCGCCATCTGCATTTCACCACAGATACTACGCAGCACTTTCCTTTCAAAAACTGTCGGAGAGCTATCGGTCTAAAAAGCGTTTTTTAAATAGTCAGTTTGGTACGGCGGTGAATTCTATTCGAGTCCAAAGTATGTACAGTTTCCAGCTACGACGCGTCTCCTAATTTCTCTGCTGGTATCATTGTCAAAAGTTACCAGTGAGTCAAGTAGACACTATTTTCAACCACCTCGATTTCGTCACCACCGATACAAACTCGTGGTGGGTGGCTCGTCTTCGTCTTGTTGATGAATCGAACCGCTGCTTTGCTTCGCTCTTCAGTCTGATATAGGCCTCCTCAATGATCTCAAAGTTATGTGCCAGATTATCTATGTTGGTGGCGAAAGCAATGTTGAATAGCATGAACGAACGATCATCACCTTGCCGTAACCCACTGTGCGTTTTAAGTGGCTCGAGAAAGCTCCTGAAACACGAATTACGCACATCACCCGGTCCATCATGGCCTTGATCAACCGTGTCAAATTATCCGGAAATCCATGTTCGCCCATTACGCGAACAAATGGCACCTAAAACTTCGTGTTTGCTGGGTGGTAATTTGTTTTTGATTTGTGTTGTTTTAATTTTAAAGCCTACTTTCTATTTCAATGGCCAAAAAGCTTACTGTCTATGACCAGGATAAAAAAATTTTTTATAAATAAATCTTAGATCTGTTCTGTACGACCGCGTATCACTCAACGATGAACAGATCGATTTTTGCTGTTTTATATTCGTTTTGTTCTCCCATTTACTGGGAAAAATGTTATGATGAAACTATAAATCTTTGAAAATCGAAATCCAATCTTTTCGATGAAATGAATCTGAACGAACCTGTTCGATCTTGTTCAGGTTGATTTTTTATCTATTGGCAGAATACAGTTCGGACGAACGCCATTTGGCCGAAGGCCACTAGGCCGAAAATTATTTGGCCGAGTATATCATTTAGCCGATCAAATTCAAGGCTGAAAGTAAATTGGGCGAAAGGGTCATATAGCCAAATAAGTCATTTGGCCGAATAGGACATTTCTCGCTTAACTTTTCAAAAGGACCTAAGTAACATTTTTTTCATGAATTAATTTGAATACTGCAATCAATAGCTTTCATGCTATTCTGATGATTGCGCTATTCAAATTAATTCATGAAAAAAATGTTACTTAGGTCCTTTTGAAAAGTTAAGCGAGATTTGGTCGAAAAGGATATTTGGCCGAATAGGATATTTGGCCGAATGGGACATTTGGCGGAATAGGTCTCACTTTTCTGGGAGGAGTGAGAAATGAGACGAAGTGAGAGGAGTGAGACGTTTATATACTCACTTCTCACTTCTCTAGGGCAAAGAAGACATCTCATTTCTCACTTCGCACTACTCACTTTTTTCAGTGAGAATTGAGAAATAAGGAGTGAGGAGTATAACGTCTCATTTCTCACTTCTCACCGCAGAAAGTGAGAAGTGAGAAATAAGGAGTGAAAATTCAGACGTCTCACTTCTTGCTCCTTATTTCTCACATCTCATTTCTCATTTATCACTTCTCACTGCAAAAAGTAAGAAGATAGAAATAAGGAGTGAGAATTAAGACGTCTCACTTCTCGCTGTAAATATTGAGTAGTACGAAGTGAGAATAAGACGTCTTCTTTTTCCTAGAAAAGTGAGAAGTGAGCACATAAACGTCGCACTCCTCATTTCGCACTACTTACTTTTCACAGTGAGAAGTGAAAAATGAGAGGTGAGAAGTGAGTAATGAAACGTCTCACTTCTCATTTTTCACTTTTCAAATCTTCTATTCGGCCAAATGTCCTATTCCGCCAAATTTCCTATTCGGCCAAATGACGATCAGAGTTGACAAGAATCAACCGCAAACTTGCCAGCATGTCTTCCAGTACGGGTGTCTTGGGAAAGCATTCGATTCAGTCGATAGGGAACTTTAGACCATTGAATACTAGTGGAATAAATCTGCCGGCTAGGAAGCCAGGGTGCGCTGCAACTGGGATCTGTGTACTCACAGTGGTTGAAGGTTTTGGCGCGTTTCAATCTTATGAAAAAAGTTCTTGAAAATAATAAAAATGAATGCCAATGACACTTTACAATACACCCAATTATTTTTATGACACGGGGAATGCGTTTTATGTGTCAATAGTGTATCTTTACCCTATAGTATATCTTTACTCAGACAGAGTAGTCTTCCTGGTCAAGCAACCTGATTTTTTGATGAATCCCATAAAAAGTTTAAATCCACAAATCCATAAAAAAAACCAGGATATCTGTTAAATTACTTTATACTTCATAGGCTATCATTTTTCTCGGTTCAAAAGTTCTAAAAACAAATACAATCTGTTTCTACCTGCAACTCCTACGAAAATCCAGTCTTCAAAAATATCTTGTACCGCGCTCACTTGTACTGGATCCAGGGAATCAATATTCGGGCAACGCCTAACAATATACTCTTTGTCATCAACAGAGTTTGTTACTGACAAACGCACCTAGCGACAAACCTTTATACGAACCCGAACACAATATGACAAGAATCATTTGCCTTGCATGCTCTTATATTTTCGAAAATACGATGCTAATTTTGTAATCATTGTTCGATTCTCGAATATTTCCATAAAAGTAGAAACTATGATAGCATAAAACCGAAATATGCTCTTGAAAAAATGCAAAATAACGGGTTGAAAAGTCAAAAACAAGATTGTCTTCTTTTTTGTTGCTGACAAAAATTTTCGGATCCTTGTCATTATTATCTCCGACAAAAACAAAGCTTTGTCGTTGGTTCGCTTTTGTCGCTTGTTTCGCAAGCGCATTCCAGAAAAATTGATTCCCTGACTGGATCTCAATCAAGGCCAGAAAAAATTTCCATAATCCAGCTCCTCTATCGTCACCTTATAATCGTACCTGATCCTGGAAAACTTCCAATGGCCAGCGATCCGACCCATCGGCATGAAGACCGACTTTTCTTTCTCATCTAACCAACTTGGAAGCTAAAAACAAACTGGAAGTCCTTCCTCTAAACTAGCCCTAGCAGCAAAACTCAGGCCGATCTGGTTGCAGCAACCCCAATATGACTTGACATTAGTCACCGCAAATGGATTATGGCAAGTGTGTTGCTCTGGAGATTAAACCATCAAGCCTCTTCTTGCATCTTCCGAGCACGGAAAAAACTTCTTCATCTTCCACTACAAGGATCCATCATAGTGAAAACCCTTAAAATATACAAACAAGCAATCGTTTTAAACTTACCCACCTCAGTTCTATAAAACTGCCGGCGATCAATGCCCTAACCGCAAAGCATTAAAGGGCCCATGGTGGCCTCGCAAAAAGGGACGATGTGTGGGATTTTGCGCCATCGACAACACAACTTGACGAAGGCAACTTGGCCACCACTGGATCACCGGCCCTAGTTATTGGTTCCTTAGATCAAAAGGACACAATTGGGCCTTCACTTAAATAGCACCACTGAGGCCAGAATATTCAACAAAAGGCTCTCACAGCCTTCGGTAAACCATTTGGCTTTCACTCTACTCCGAAACGGAATCTAGGGAGGTGCGACCAACTTCCAACTTCAGCTCCAAAGTGGTCTTTGAATCAATAGAACCATTCTCTTGTCATCTCGAAGTCAACTGTATGGACACCACAGTCTGAACCCTTGAGCAATATAGATGGGCGTTCAGATCCGGAACCATTGAAATGATCCGGATCTTTGAAGTGAATGAATGATTCGAAGCTCACTTTTTAAAAGATCCGGTTCACCAGATCTATAAATTATCTAGGGTAAAATGCCCAATAGTGGACCCCCTAGTAGCGAAATTTTGCTCTTCCTGTCTTAAGGAATAGAAATTTTCAACATATTAATTCTGCTTGATACCTAACAACAAGCTCTGCATCCCCTCTTCACGATACATACAAAAAACACCCAAATACACGACGTTATTCGTTGAAATTAACATTTCAAAGTCTAACTGAATTCGCCCTATAGTAGACCCCCTGGGGGTCCATAATAGGAAATTGCTTCCCTATAGTCGGCACTTCATTTGATTTTCATGTCCCGTTTCGAGACGTTCTTCTTCCCTATTATGGACCTCCTAAAATATTCCTATAATGGACACTCTGGTGTTTATTTTTTATAGAATTGTAAAAAATCATCTATTTTCACTTTCCATAGCATTTCCAATGCATGTAATCAAATCATAGGACTGTAAGGTAGGTTCTCCCGATAGAATTTCATAGCAACTTGTTGACATTGTGCTGTAATATTGCAAAAATGCCTGGAGGGTCCACTATTGGTTGGGGGTCCACTATTGGGCACTTTACCCTAACCTTTTGTAAGAAAATGACAAAATAAAAGTTTATTGTAGGTTTACTAGACATGTTATAGATGCTTGTGAGTGAGATCTGGGTGAAAATATTGGCTGTACGGGTCAGACTGTGGTCTTGAATGACGACCGTTTCATCATTTTGCATTCTCACTACTTTTTGATCCAAAGATCCGATCCGTATGAAAGATCCGGATCATTAGACTAAATGAGCCAGATCTGATCCGCTCAACAAAGTAATCCGTTTTGCCCATCTCTATTGGGCAACATCGCATTTAACGACACACCATCAACTTTCGCTGCAGCGTCCCATATGACTCGGATCTTTCCAGGCTTATTTGGATTCATAACGACACCAAGTGGCAAATACCACGTACGACGCGAATCATATCCGGCCATTCGTGTTTTGGTAACTACGTGGATATACCCTTTCGTCAAATAATCAGACATTTGATGTAAGAGTTGTGGATCTTTTTCTAGTCGACGTTCAAGGCATTTCAAATGCCGCTCAGCCATTGGTCGGCTGTCAGGGAATGCGAAGCAGTCTTGTTTCCATAGTAGGCCAGTCTCAAATTTCCCATCACTCTTCCGCATCGTGGTTCCTATAAGTATTTGGCGCGCACGATGATCCTCAGTTCCTTCAACGTTTGGGGCAACCATCACACCTAGACTTTCAATAGAAAAGAACTCACGAACGTAACTGTGAAGGTCAATGTCTGTCGCATCATCGCGCTGGTAACCGCAAACTACCCATCTAATACGGGTTTTCGCAGCAATAGGTTCTCGTTCCATTCCTTCACGTACTTTCGATGAGGTCAGAAGATGAACATTGTTCACACCGATCAATAAACCAGGAACAGCTCTTCGATAACTCTTTGCTGGCAAATGTTGCAGGTGCTTGTATTGCTTTCCCAGCTCAACCAAATCAAGTGACTGCTCAGGAAGTCCCAAGTTCTCAACGGTATTTATTTCTGACATTTATTTTGCAGATGTTGATGGTTTTTCCAGGTGTGGACCATAATGAAGCAGTCGATGGTGACGCTTCTGACATCCTTCTACCCCGCAAATTTTGCCTACAGAGTTTCTTCTTTTTCACTACTCTCCATCTTTCGCTCAGTGAGATATTCCGAGATTCATCGCACTTGTCTATTTCATGATCACTCGAGCTGCATATTGAACATTCGAGTTCCATCTTATCGCTCTTAGAGCGATTGCCGGGTACTGCTGGCTTTCTCTTTTCAAATCGCCAAAAGTATTCAAATTAACCGATTGTTGCTCATGATACAGTGCCCAACTAAACTTTATGCTGGTCGGCAGTTTATCGAATAACAATTGTCAATGAATCGGATTAGAGAGGTGACGACTATCCATTCCAATCGCTTTTGGATGCCCGCATAGGTTCTGGAGGACCAAACCGAACTGAATTAGTGTCACCAGTTTTTTCACTCTTGGTGCCGGAGTAGCACGAACCTTGGCGATCATATGATGCACAATTTGTTCCGGTCTTCCATAGAGCGTCTGAAGCGTAGACAAAATTTGCGGCACTGTTGACGGATGAAGAAGGAAGCTGCTCACTGATTCTTTGACTATGCCTTTCAGCGAACGTTGTAGCCGCAACAAATTTTCTGAGTTTGAGTAACCACATGCATCGATCGAATGCTGATAACTACTAATGAATAGTGGCCATTCAGTAGGGTCACCAGAAAACACAGGAAGATCCTTGGGTATGACATCCCGATCAAGAATGCATAACACAATTATATCTCAATTCTATCAATGGTTGTTATTTAAAACAACGTGTGTTATAATTAGATAATTCGATAAAAATGTGTCTTCGGCCAGTTTTATTTCATATCAAAATTATAACAACATTAGTTATGAATATTTTCACAAAATAATTGCCTACATTTTTTGTAGACATTGGAAACAAAATCGAAGGTAACCACCTTCAGTATAACTTGAACCCGCTCGATATTAATGCAAAGCTGGAACATAGTTAATTGGCTACATTATGGATGGAAATTCGTCGTGGTAGCGTACCAGATTTCTTTCCGTGATGTAGGCAATTACCTTGAAAGTAGATTTTTGTACAGAAAAATTATATCAACGTTTGTTATAGTGTTGATATGAGGGTATCAACCTCTGTTTTAATTGTGTTATGGCTAGAGGTATTTTTGATATAATTTTTGTTATTTTAACAACTAACCAGCAAAATTTATAACACATTTTGTTACAATATTTTTCTGAAATAAATAACTCCCCTTGTTATAATTCTGTTATGTATTATTGATCGGGTTGCCTTGCGATCAACTGTTGCCGCGTTGTTACGTACTGGCACTGTATAAATCCATTGCCGCTGAGATTGTTTACCTATGTGCACTGTGTTCCTACGCAACCTAATCTGCAACTAATATTAGGCGTCCCACTACTCATAAAATCTACGGTACTAGTATCTGATTCGGATTCATTTTCTTGAAAGTCTAATACGGTTACCCCAGGCGGATTAATCATTTGCTGATCATGATACTGTAGACCAGCGGTTCTCAACCTGAGGTACATGTACCCCTGAGGGTACCTTCGCTGGCACTAGCGGGTACCTCGGACAAAAATGATAATTGTGTATTTTTTATTATTGTATCATTGTATTATTGTACACAATATGCAATGCGATCAATGAATCCCAATTGAAGCCTGCCTTCGACAATCAGCACAATGTATGAAAAACTGCGGAACAAAAGTTTAAACGAACAAAACGTCGAATGAACAAAATGATTTTTTTACGGAAACTACGTCTAAGTTCGGAAGCCTCCTTTCAAAAGACTCGGAATCCTCCTTTCAAGAGACTCGGAAGCCTCCTTTCAAGAAGCTCGGAAACCTCCTTTCAAGAGGCTCGGAAGCCTCTTTTCAAGAAGCTCAGAAGCCTCGTTTCAAGCGGCTCTATCCCGAAAGGCCTCTTTCCAAGAGGTTCGGAAGGCTCCTTTCAAGAGGCTCGAGAGCCTCCTTTGAAGAGGCTAAAAAGTCCCTGTCAAGAGGCTCAAAAGCCTTCTTTCAAGAGGCTGGGGAGCATTCATTCAAGAGGCTCGGAAGCCTCCTCTCAAGAGGCTTAAAAGCCCCTGTCAAGAGGTTCAAAAGCCTCCTTCCAAGAAGCTGGAAGCCTCCTTTCAAGAGGCTCGGAACTTCCTTTAAGAGGCTCGGAAGCCTCCTTTGAAGAAGCTCAAAAGCCTTCTTTTCTAGAGGCTCAAAAGCCTCCTTTTCTAGAGGCTCTAAAGCCCCCTTTCAAGTGGCTCGGAATTTTCTCTGCAAGAGGCTCAAAAAAGCTCGAGAGCCTCCTTTCAAGAGGCTAAAAAGTCCCTGTCAAGAAGCTCAAAAGCCTCCTTCCAAGAGGCTCAAAAGCCTCCTTCCAAGAGGCCCCGAAGCCTCTTTCCAAGAGGCTCGGAAGGCCCCTTTCAAAAGGTTCGGAAGCCTCCTCGGAAGTCGCTTTCAAGAGGCTCAAAATCCTCTTTCCAAGAGTCTCGGAAGCCTTCTTTCAAGAGGCTCGGAAGCCTTCTTTCAAGAGGCTCGGAAGTCTCCTTTCAAGAAGCTCAAAAGCCTTCTTCTCTTAAGGCTCAAAAGCCTCCTTTCAAGAGGCTCGGAAGCCTCCTTTCAAAATCCTTTGACGAGGCTCGGTAGCATTCTATGAAGAGGCTCGGAAACCTTCTTCCAAGAGGCTCGGAAGCCTCCTTTCAAGAGGTTCAGAAGCCGCATTCCAAGAGGCTCAGAAGCCACCTTTCCAGAAGCTCTGAAGCCTTTTTCCAAGAGGTTCAGAAGTCTCCTTTCAAAAGGCTCGGAAGCCTCCTTTCAAGAGGCTCGGAAGTCTCCTTTCAAGAAGCTCAAAAGCCTTCTTCTCTTAAGGCTCCTTCCTCCTTCGCGGAAGCCTCTTTTCAAAATCCTTTCAAAAGGCTAAAAAGTCCTCGGAAGCCTTCCTTCAAAAGTCTCGGAAGCCTCCTTTCAAGAAGCTCAAAAGCCTTCTTTTCTAGAGGCTCATAAGCCTCCTTTTCTAGAGGCTCTAAAGCCTCCTTCCAAGAGGCTCGGAATTTTCCCTTCAAGAGGCTCAAAAACCTTCCATGCTCAACTCAACAACTACCCCAGGCGGATTAATCATTTGCTGATCATGATACTGTAGACCAGCGGTTCTCAACCTGAGGTACATGTACCCCTGAGGGTACCTTCGCTGGCACTAGCGGGTACCTCGGACAAAAATGATAATTGTGTATTTTTTATTATTGTATCATTGTATTATTGTACACAATATGCAATGCGATCAATGAATCCCAATTGAAGCCTGCCTTCAACAATCAGCACAATGTATGAAGAATTATGGAAAAAAGTTCAAACGAACAAAACGTCGAATGAACAAAATGATTTTTTTTTACGTAAACTACGTCTAAGTTCGGAAGCCTCCTTTCAAAAAACTCGGAATCCTCCTTTTAGAGACTCGGAAGCCTCCATTCAAGAAGCTCGGAAATCTCCTTTCAAGAGGCTCGGAAGCCTCTTTTCAAGAAGCTCAGAAGCCTCGTTTCAAGCGGCTCTATCCCGAAAGGCCTCTTTCCAAGAGGTTCGGAAGGCTCCTTTCAAGAGGCTCGAGAGCCTCCTTTCAAGAGGCTGAAAAGTCACTGTCAAGAGGCTCAAAAGCCTCCTTCCAAGAGGCTGGGGAGCATTCATTCAAGAGGCTCAAGCCTCCTCTCAAGAGGCTTAAAAGCCCCTGTCAAGAGGTTCAAAAGCCTCCTTCCAAGAAGCTGGAAGCCTCCTTTCAAGAGGCTCGGAACTTCCTTTAAGAGGCTCGGAAGCCTCCTTTGAAGAAGCTCAAAAGCCTTCTTTTCTAGAGGCTCAAAAGCCTCCTTTTCTAGAGGCTCTAAAGCCCCCTTTCAAGTGGCTCGGAATTTTCTCTGCAAGAGGCTCAAAAAAGCTCGAGAGCCTCCTTTCAAGAGGCTAAAAAGTCCCTGTCAAGAAGCTCAAAAGCCTCCTTCCAAGAGGCCCCGAACCCTCTTTCCAAGAGGCTCGGAAGGCCCCTTTCAAAAGGTTCGGAAGCCTCTTCGGAAGTCGCTTTCAAGAGGCTCAAAATCCTCTCTTCAAGAGTCTCGGAAGACTTCTTTCAAGAGGCTCGGAAGCCTTCTTTCAAGAGGCTCGAAAGTCTCCTTTCAAGAAATTCAAAAGCCTTTTTCTCTTCAGGCTCAAAAGCCTCCTTTCAAGAGGCTCGGAAGCCTCCTTTCAAAATCCTTTCAAAAGACTCGGAAGCCTTCTATGAAGAGGCTCGAGAACCTTCTTCCAAGAGGCTCGGAAGCCTTCTTTCAAGAAGCTTAGAAGCCGCATTCCAAGAGGCTCAGAAGCCGCCTTTCAAGAAGCTCTGAAGCCTTTTTCCAAGAGGCTCGGAAGTCTCCTTTCAAAAGGCTCGGAAGCCTTCTTTCAAGAGGCTCGGAAGCCTCCTTTCAAGAAGCTCAAAAGCCCTCCTCTCTTAAGGCTCCTTCCTCCTTCGCGGAAGCCTCTTTTCAAAATCCTTTCAAAAGGCTAAAAAGTCCTCGGAAGCCTTCCTTCAAAAGTCTCGGAAGCCTCCTTTCAAGAAGCTCAAAAGCCTTCTTTTCTAGAGGCTCATAAGCCTCCTTTTCTAGAGGCTCTAAAGCCTCCTTCCAAGAGGCTCGGAATTTTCCCTTCAAGAGGCTCAAAAACCTTCCATGCTCAACTCAACAGCCTCCTTCCAAGAGGCTCAAAAACCTCCTTCCAAGAGGCTCGGAAAGCCCCTTTCAAAAGGTTCGGAAGCCTCCTCGGAAGTCGCTTTCAAGAGGCTCAAAATCCTCTTTCCAAGAGTCTCGGAAGCCTCCTTTAAAAAGGCTCGGAAGCCTCCTTTCAATAAGCTCAAAAGCCTTCTTCTCTTAAGGCTCCAAAGCCTCCTTTCAAATCCTTTCAAGAGGCTTGGAAACCTTCTTCCAAGCGGCTCGGAAGCTTCCTTTCAAGAGGCTCAGAAGCCGCATTCCAAGAGGCTCAGAAGCCGCCTTTCAAGAGGCTCAGATGCCTCCTTTCAAGAGGTTCAGAAGCTTCCTTTCAAGAGACTAAAAAGCATTTTTCCAAGAGGCTCGGAAGCCTTCTTTCAAGAGGCTCGGAAGCCTTCATTCAAGAGGCTCGGAAGCCTCCTTTCAAGAAGCTCAAAAGCCTTCTTCTCTTAAGGCTCAAAAGCCTCCTTTCAAGAGGCTCGGAAGCCTCCTTTCAAAATCCTTTCAAGAGGCTCGGAAGCCTTCTTTGAAGAGGCTCGGAAACCTTCTTCCAAGAGGCTCGGAAGCCTCCTTACAAGAGGCTCAGAAGCCGCATTCCAAGAGGCTCAGAATCCGCCTTTCAAGAGGCTCAGAAGCTGCCTTTCAAGAGGCTCAGAAGCCTCCTTTCAAGAGGCTCAAAAGCCTCTTTTCAAGAAGCTCTGAAGCCTTTTTCCAAGAGGCTCGGAAGTCTCCTTTCGAGAGGCTCGGAAGCCTTCTTTCAAGTGGTTAGGTTGCCTTTTTTCAAGAAGCTCGTAAGCCTCCTTTTAAAACGCTCAGAAGCCTGCTTTCAAGAGGCTCGAATGTCTACTTTCAAGAGGCATGGAAGCATACTATCAAGCGGCTCAGAAGCGTCCTATTAAGTGATTCGAAAACCGCCTGCATAAGGCTCGGAAGCCTATCTACAAGAGGTTCAGAAGCCTTTAATCAAGAGGCGCGGAAACCGACTTTAATAGGAATTCAAAAGCTGAAAGGAGCTTCCCTTCAAAGGGCTCTCAAACAAACGGTTCAAATATTATTTCAATTTCTTGATGAACTTTTGTAATCATTTTTAGTTAGTTCTGGGCTCAATATTGTGCATTACCAACCTAATAAACTTAGAATAGTTTGTTGTAGAACATGTATGTGGAGAGAGGAGACTTTATGTAAGTAAACAAACATGGATTTGTGAATGAATTAATCGACGGTAATAAAATTACAGCTTTCGAACTATCTTCGATCGGCAACAAAGACGAGTTGCTTCAAAGGCCCTCTGAAACATTCACAACAGGAAATAGAAAAGCTATCAATCAATAACTAGGGAAATGCTAATAAAATATGAAACGCAGTTCAAGTTCCAGTTGGAATGTAGTAGAAGAAGGAGAAGAAGAAGCTCACCCAGGTTGCTCTTGATACATTTGATAGAGAGCAATGTGTAGTGCGATCTCGCCCAATAGACTCCGTCTCCATCTTTATTTGTCCATTTTCGAAACATGTGCTGTGCATATGCACATAATTGTTAACATATGTACACAGAGAAACAGACGTCTCACTTAACGTTTTTGTAGATGGTCGATTTTGTATCGATTTTGCTTGTGTTTGACGTTTGCTCACTACCGCCACACAGTGCATTTAGCATTGGGCGATAATGTTTCCATGACGATGATTTTGATTGCATTTTGCACTACGTGCGATGTCTGTTTCTCTGTGACATGTATGCGGATGAATATTTAACATGATTGTTCATACGGCCGAATCACCGACCAATATCCTAATTAATTATTGAGCTTATACTTCCAAAATTCTTGCACCCTCGGCACCCTTGCATAACCAAATCCTGTAGCAGATCTTGATATCAGCTAGAACACCACTTATTAATAAACTTTTTAATGCAGCATTCGATTCAATCATAAAATCAATTAGTCTCATTCAATACTCATATTGAAACACTGATTATATTAACTTTTTTTCTCGTTTTTTTTTCCAGGTAAGCAACCATTGATTCTTCATTAAATAACCAAATTGGTAAGAGCAGTAATAAATTGAACGTTGAATTGAGCAAATGGTCGTAATACATCCATGCCATAGAAACTTTAGGAAAATGACGGATTTTGCACTATGGTTTTGTTGATCAAACTTCCAATTCGTCTAACATATGGTTTGATATACAAATAAGGTTAAAGCGAAGAAAGACCATCACAATCACTATTTCCCTTCAGCATAGGTATAGAAAACTGGTTCACCTCGAATTGTAGTACCTTTACTTAAAGTGGCTTGGGACACGGAGGTGATCGAAAAGCTCTTCGTAACATAACATCGTCTTTACAAAATGTTCTATAAAAAAGCATAATAAGTATTACGACACTTACGCCGGGGAAAAAGATTGCCTTAAGTCCATTGTTTGCGAATAACAACAACAGCAAAGTTAAGCAGCACGTTCTTTCCATCATCGCCATCTCGTGGTGCTCGCGAACAAAACGAGGAAGTCCGCTACCATTTTTTCTCACACTTGTGCAATTATTTAAAACTTTGTATCAACAATCTTTTCCGTTTTCCTCCGCAGGCAGGGGAGGTTTGTGTTGCTTCTGTTCCGTGCTTCCTCTGTTTCTTTTTTTTGTCTTCTCGGCAGGAAACTTTCCCCTGCTCTTCTATTCACCCGTCATGGTTGTAATTTTGTCCCCATTAACAATTAGTTTAGTTCACTTTTTTCACTTTTGACCGTTTATTTTCATTTCCTAACGTCAGTAAAAGTGTTTCTAAAGTGTGCTAAAGTGATAAACAGAGAGTGACAATCGCCTGCCGCCAGGGGGAGGATGGAGAGTGCCCACGACTGGCTCAAATTGACTCTAGTAGGGAGTCCTTGTGTACGAGTGACTCCCTAACGGAGTCAGATTGAGCCCGGTAGGGTCGGTCGGCTGGAGCCCATCCCACGCGAACCATCGGGAAGTGTGTGCCCATGATCTGGTGCAAAGTGGAAAACCTAAATCACCATCATTTCGCTGTGATTTGTTGAGTTATGTTTTTTATGATTTTGATGGATGGTTGATTATTATTTTCCGAATTTTGAAATAATGGTTGCAAGCGAACCCGAGTGGTATGATGGATGGAATATTGACGGACGATGCCCCGGTATAAATATGGCACTCAACGGGATGAGATTCAACGCTTTTTTACGGTAATGGCATTTTATGCTCATTCTGATTTTTACTTCGGGCATGCTCTCATGGAAGTGGGTAACACTCGCGATGGAAATAAATGGAAGAAATTTATTGCTCACTTACCCAAGCGATTGGAATATGAATATGGATCGATGAGCATGTTGTCTCTGCCTGGGCTGATACTTTTTCGTTTTATGTGTTCTTGCTCGTTGAAATTCTATAAAATGACCAAGCGATAAAACTGATATCATGTCGATGATATCCGGCAGCAGATGAGCAAAATTTATGTCACCATTTGAAACTTGAACAACTTGAAGGCAGTAAAAGGAAAGTGCTTTGACAAAGACTGCAGGTTCCAATAATTCAACATCGGAGGGTATGCTGCAGGAAAGGTCAAATGAGCCAATCGATCTTACTCATATGTCTATGAGCTGGACCGATTGACTGGTTGTTTGAGACTATCATCTGCAGGTCATGGGTCAAATGTACCACACTACTACCACTGATCCACAAATTTCATACATCCATAAATAACTTCCACTGCAGCTGCATAAAGTTTTTTTGTAGCTCTTGGTTAAATCAATTCAAAATTTCGCCTCTCAAGCAATTCTAAACGAACTTTGGGATATGTATTTTAGCATGAAGAACTGATGTATAATAAATCGTTGTTGTTGGAAACTGTCCTACCCAACACCTAACAAGCGCCTCACACTGCTCAACATCACAGCATTCCTACTATAAAGGCAAACACTTGAACATGACGCTCATTATTTGCCTTATTCTCGCTAGTCACCATCGCCTACATCGACATCGTCCAAGTCGCATTACGTTTAAGCACAAACAAGCACAAAGTAATCCAATCCAGAGAGCAAATCCCGGAGCAAATAAATCGAACAAGTGTACCCAGTTCATTACACGTCAGACTTCTCGCACACACTCTGCCGGCCATGTCTGCAAATGCAGGCCATATACACCTCTATGATGGTCAGGATCAAGACCTCCTGCTGCAGGATCGAACTCGATTGTGTGAATTCAGAGCACTTACTTACCTCGCACGATTCGATAAGTGCCACAGCCCTGGTACGTACGTACCGCTGAAGGTGATTCTCGTTTGCTAAACTTTCCTAATCCTCGATTTTGTAGCGTGACGGCGGGAGGGCACAGCTTTGCGAGGGTGTAAAGTTTGCAAGAAAACAAATGGTTCTTCTCGTGTGTAGCTACTAACTTGCTGGTCGTTGTTTTCCGTATATCATAAGCGTAGCCAGCCCAAGTTTTCCGAGTAAGTAAAAGTGGACGGCTCTAGAGTAGATGATTGTGGCAAGCTTAATCTTAGCCATAAATCTGGTTGTCGAGTCGGGAGGATAAGTGCGAGCACGAATCAACTAAATCAATTCTCGCAACTGAGTGTTGACATTTGTTTTTCAAACCAATGCTCTCCTAGGTACTCCCAACTTCAAGCTTAAAACATAATATTGAAATAATTGTAATTGTAATAGCCTATTCAGATTGGGCTATTTATGACTTTGTTAAGTGAGAGGGTATCCAATTATTACGAGGTGTTCAGACTGCAGCAAGATAATATATCTTGACGTTTCCATGTTTCCTCATTTGCACGCTAATACAGGGTTGAATTCAAGGAGAGTTTTAAATTTAATTAGCGAAATCAAGCATTTGTGTGGCGACAATCGAACATTTTTTTCTGAACAAAGTTTCTACGAAAAAAAAATATTTAAAAAAAATATGAAAAGGGATTTTCGAAGAATATTTGAAGCTCTCATTAAGGATAATGAGCGAAGCTACATTCATTAGTTGGGTGCGCCGTTCTTCGGGGAATCAGACTATTCCTCAATTTATTTTTAAGTTTAAAAAGTATTTTGATTCTGTACTATGATCGAACGGAGATTTGATAGAAAAATTTAGATACTTTTGGGAATTCTCACAAATAAATAAAAAAGGACGATTGGACCAATTTTCAAGAAATATTATCGAACTAAAATGTATTTCCACCAGTATCTCCATGTATGAAGGGCAACTCAGCAATTTAATTTTTTTCAAAAATGGAAACTGAACCATTGCGTTCTACTCAACAATCAATGATACAGCTTCTAACAAAATCGAATCGTGTGAATGTGATATAATTTAAACTGGATTTTGGATGAATTAATGCATTATCAATCCATGTTTTATTTAAGGTTATTCTACTTTATATATACATCCCATTCAAATCGTACAGTTGTCCCACGTGAAAAATGTTGAAATCCAAAGTATATTAAGCCATTCAAGGAGCAGAATTGAAACAATTTATGAAATCATGTTTATTCATCAATATATTCGTTTTATAACCATTCCTACGTTTTAAATTGTCTTCCGCATTGGCCCTTGAACTTTGAAAATTTATTCGATTTGTTCTATTAAATCTAGGTTTAAGTTAAATACTTCATGTTAATTCTAGAGAGCATCTGTGTTTTTAAACAATTCATGTTGAATAAGTGGAGAATAAATAATTATCATCATTATTTTTCATCATATAAAATGCTTTCCACAAAACCATCACAATCTGAGTTATTCTTCAGCGCTCAGAAGATTTCCATCTAACATGCATTCGACCCTGCTGCGACAGAAAGAGCATGACTGTCAACTACGAAACGAAATGAAAACAGAGAGAATTTTCTCTCTGGCAAAGAGAGCGTGACGCTTGTCAGTTTTGTTTTGTTGAATTTCTCCCTGCATCCCAGTTAGAACGAAAGCTCTCTCGTAGTAATTGTTCGTAATAAATTCTTCATGACTCTTTTTAGCGGGTATCTTTTGACAGCGCAAAATGTATGGAATATTACGTAAATAATGACATCATAAAGCGTATTTACCCTGAAACGCCAATTATTATGTCATTAATGGCGTAATCTGAATAGGCTATAAGATGTAATTTATCAGCCTTCACCCTGGCCGACACCGTCTGCTTATCTACACTTGAGTTAGGTGAAGACCTACCAAGCCTTCACCGTTAACATGCGCTAGGGCTAGACGCGTATAGTACACCAGTTTCCAACCAAAAGCAGGCGCTGCGCGCTAGGCTTAACCAGTCTCACAAGTGTCGGGTACATTAGAGGAAACGGGAGTTGACAGTAAAGGGAAACTGGAGAAGAGCTGCGTTTGCTAAAACGAGACAAATGAATTATGATTAGAATGGTAATTGTGCCATGTAGGGATGCTAGTCCTTGGATCCCTAGATGTTAGATTCCACGCCTTTCTGTCAACCGGTATCTGTAACTCCGTCTATGTTGGCTTTCAATATCTTTTTTTTTGTTCATATAGATGTACATTTTCTTCAAATGCTGGTCGTCTGTAACAAAAATAATACAAGGGTCTCCACCATTTGGCCACACGGAATATTAGTGATTGTCCAAATAACGTTTTTTGTTGATATTAAAGCCATTCAAAAAACATTCCAGAACCAGGACAACTGCACACTTAGAATCGATTTTGCTGTTCGGTAAAAATATTGACGAAATACTTCGGTAAACATTACATTTTACTAATTTTTCGGTAAATATAATTCGTTTTACCGTTATTTTGTAAAACTTTACCGAAATATATTAATAATAAATTTAACGTGTTCGGTAGAAAAAAATTCAATTCATACGGTAAAAATAAACAATTACTGAATACGGTAAGCACATCACCGAACAAAATGTAAAATGTTGGGTGAATTACCGTAGTACGGTAAACTGAAATCAAATGTCAAACTGTCAGCCATTTTCTGAATCAAAGAATCCCAGTATTAGTGATCGGCTATGAAAAAATTGTCTTGCGGCCGGAATTAAAGCCTAAATAAGTGAAAGTGGAAGTGAAAGTAAAATTTCATTCAGAAAACTTGGCGTCTTTAAGAAAGTGAGTATGTTGAAATTAACCATATTTTAAAAGCACATTTGAAGAACGTTTCTTTCAATGTTCGCATGCCCAGGTTGCAGAAAACTTCGCTCCCATGCAACGACACTCATCGTTCGTGACCGGGTGGTTCGTGACAGGGTGGTTGCACGCGCTGCCTTGATGTTTTTGTTTTTTTTCGAAATAATAAAAAAAATATACATATCATTGCCAATTAGTATTGTTTCATCAGAAAGATTGCAATCTAAAAATTCTTGATTAAAAACAAAAAAATACCGAAATGGTTCGGTACATGCCATCCAGAAATTACCGAACGTACGGTTGTTTTTGACAGATCATCAAAAATCTGATTACCGAACTGTACACGGAAGAAATAAACTACCCAATAGTGAGTTTAATTCACCCAACCTCGAACATCCGTACGGGAAGCCAAAATTGAGTAAGTAGGGTCGAAGTAGTTTGCCTTTACTCCCATGTTAAAAAAGTACCCAACGGAAAATTTATTTACCCAAATGTAAGTTTAATTCACTCAATTTCGACCTCAGGTAATAAAACTCAAAATTGGCTTCCCGTATTGAACTGGCGTCGTTGGATTGTTTGGCTCTTTTGTTTTTGACAACAAAAGAAAGAGTGGATGAAAGAGAAGAGAAAAAATAACTCAAAAGTGAGTTTAAAAATACTCAATTTTGGGTACTTTTTTTTCTTCCGTGTACGGTATTTTTTGACAGTTCGTCAAAATATTCAAGTACCGAACGTTCGGTAATTGATTGAATTACCGAACAGATTACCGTACGTTCAGCTGTTGAAAGTTCGGTAAAAAATTACCGTATACTGTAAAATATTCTAAGTGTGTGTGCTCTACATATTCGTTACATTTATAACAAAATAAAATCAAATCAGTTTCTCGAAAACTATCACCCACTACACTGGAGTGTTTTCACTGGAATGTGTTTTTAGCGCGAGCGCTCCTGTGGTTCTGACGTGCATTTTGTGACAGTTGGACATGACTTTTAGAAAATTCAAATATACTTGTTGCCCTTACTTATAAGTCCTATAGGAAAGATAATAAAATCGTTTAGATGGAGTAAAATCAAAGAGCAGATTTTTTTTGCACAGAGTGTAGGACAACACTGCCTGAGGTTATAACAAATATTTCAAGGAACTTGATTCAGTGTAATGTTGTTTCACTAAAACTTGATAGAAATAAAAATAAAAAACTAAAATAAAAAAAATAGTGGATTTTTTTCGCGTTTAATATCGTACGCGGCATACTCCGATCTTCTAAGAATCTTATGACAATTAAGGTAGAAAAATAAGAAAGTGATAGGTAGTATATTGGGGGACCTCCTTAGCCGTGCGGTAAGACGCGCGGCTACAAAGTAAGATCATGCTGAGGGTGGCTGGATTCTATTCCCGGTGCCGGTCTAGGCAATTTTCGAATTGGAAATTGTCTCGACTTCCCTGGGCATAAAAGTATCATCGTGTTAGCCTCATGATATACGAATGCAAAAATGGTAACCTGGCTTAGAAACCTCGCAGTTAATAACTGTGGTAGTGCTTAATGAACACTAAGCTGCGAGGCGGCTCTGTCCCAGTGGGGGATTGTAATGCCAATAAGAAGAAGAAGAAGAAGAAAGTTGTGCAATTCAATAAACAAATTTGTAATTTATTGAATTTATTTGAAAATTTTAATTTTTACCTTTCAATTATCCTATCAATATTTATCTATTTGACCTAGATTTGATTGTTTGAATCTGACCGTCAAGAACACGCAAAGTACGGACATGTTAAGTACTATTTTGCTTTGAATATCTTAAATATTTCGGTTTTGGACAGGGCTTGCAGAAATCGCTCTCAAAAGATAACGAACAACGATAAAAGAAAGGCAAAAACTGTTCCGTATCATAACAAGCGATGAAAACAAATTTATCAAACTTGTATACAAGTGCGAAAAAACATAATCGGATAGACAGCCTCCACCGAGTGATGATTCTCGCTTGGTTCTCGCTCATTTTGTGTTTTGGACCGCACAGCTGTGTAGAACAAGTTGAAATGCATTATCAGAACCAGTGCTCCCCGTGTTTGGTGCTTTTGACGTAAACTACGTCTAAGGGGAAGGCCAAGATACAGGGCGCAAAATAAAAATTCCAAAATTGGAGATCGTCCCGAAATCATGTGAGATTACAATCGTTAATGGCGCCTTGATCTTTGGATGAATTTTAAGATTAATATATCAATCAATTCGGAAATTTTCCACCAATTTGCTGATTGTATTAAAATTATTGATAATCAACGTCAACCTATAGAAAATTTTAATTCTTTCGTGCCCGGTAAAAAAAATCATAACCAACCAGTCCCGTTCATGCATTCCCAACACGGACATCATAAGTACGCACACTTTCCTTTCCAAAGGAGGGAGGGGTCTCGAACCATCTTAAGAACCTTCCCCGGCTGCAGAAACCTCTGCATACAAATTTTCATGCCGATCGGTTCAGTAGTCTATAAGATTCAGACAGACAGAAATTCATTTTTATGTATATAGATTTCACTCTCCGCTGTTACGTGGACCATCTGTAGACGGTCCCAGTAACAACGGCTCGGTGGCGGAAGAAAAATGTATGCTTCGGTGTAGAGATGTGCGCCGGTCCGAAAATCGGCGGCGGCGTTTGTCAGAATTTTTACATTGGGCGTTTGGCAATTTTTTACACAACGTTCGATTTAAAAAAAATATATATATATTTTCTAGACATTAACGGGAGCATCTACTCCAGCAAATAATTTTTGAATTTACCATAGGAACTTTGAAGCTTTTTGTGAAAGTAAAATTGTTCGATCAAATTGTTGAATCAAATTTCAAACATGAAAAAAATCAAACAATTTTAAAATTGAACACGTATGGATCGTAGGATAGAAAAAAGTTTTACCAGCTTCAATGGAATTACTGGATAATTCCTTAAGAAAGCTAAGAATTTATTCGGGAAATTAATTAGGAATTGCTTTGTAAACTCTTTTGAGAGTTCCCTCGGAAATTCTTCAGGAAAGTATAAATAAAAAATATAAAATAATTAAGGATTTCAAGGGAGTTCCTGGAAGAACTTTCGAAAAAATTTCAATTTTCAAAGGAGTTTTCGGATGATTTTCCAAAAGAATCACTCAAGACGTATCCATAGGAATTATTAACGGTATTTTCTAAATAAATCCTGGCAGAATTTCCAAGCTGAGTTCCCGAAAGAATTCCTGGAGGTTTTTTTTTAAGGTAATTCAAGAGGAATTTCCGAAAGGATTCTTCAATGAATTTCCGCAGGAGAACATGAAGGGATTTTCGAAAAAAAAAGGAAATTGTGAAGGATTTTTGCAAAAGGAATTTTCTATGGAATTCCGAATGGATTTTCCAAAGGAATTCCTAGAGGAATTTTCAAAGAAATGTCTAAAGAATTTACAAAGAAATCGTCAAATGATTTTCTGAAGGAATATTTGTACAAAGCTCTGAAGGAATTCCCGAAAAAAGTCCTAAAAAAAACTTCCGGAAATTACCGAATTAAAATCTATTGAATTTTCGAAGATTTTTTTTTAATATTATCTGAAGAAATCTCCAACGTATTTACGAAGGAAACCCTCAACGAATTTATGAATGAATTTCAGGAAGAAGTTCGAAGGAATTCCTGAAGGAGATTACGAAGCAATCTTTAGAATGCCCTCTTTGAAGAAATTTCCTATTTTATTTCCGAAGGAATACCTTACGGATTGTTTGATTGACTAATTAAAGCAATTTCTGGATGAACTTGCGAAAGAATTCTTGGAGGCATTTCCTAAAGATTTTTTAAAAGTAATTTACAAATTAGGGCTATAAAGCAAGACCATGCAGAAGGTGGCTGGGTTCGATTCCCGATCAGGTCTAGGAAATTTTCTTGACTTTCCTGAGCATAGAAATGTATCATCGTGTTTGCCTCATGATATACGAATGCAAAAATGGTAACTCGGCTTAGAAACCTCGTTAACAACTATGGAAGTGTGGAAGTGCTTAACCAATAATGATTTTAATGGCTGTTTACGTTAAACATATTTTCGACGATTAATAAAAAAAATCGTCTTGCGTCTTTAAGGGTTAATGAACACAAAACTGTTAGGCGGCAATGTCCTAGTGAGAAATGTAATGTTGTCAATAAGAAGAAATAGGAAACGAAATGTTGTGAGACCATCAATAATTTCGTATGATGTGGGCATGATCGAGAAATTCTACGGAAATTCGATTGAATCTTCGAATTTTGGAGGGAAGATTCTGCGGACTTCTTCAAATGTAAATCGGCGTGGTAAAATATAGATCAGCGGCGTGAAAAATTTCCAACGGCGGCGTGCCGATGCAAAAATGTCGGCGGCGGCGGCGTGTCAAAAACAGTGGCTAATAAATTTTCTACCGTGGCCTTCACGGCCATCACTGATGTCTTTGGGATCGCAAACGACGAAATCATAGTCACTTCCCTTGAAAAAAAATCGTCTCAAACCAACTCTCTTCCGTTTCAAATGGGGGTTTCACGAAGAAGTAATTTGCGTTTCTTGAAACCTTGTTGAGAATTTAAAATTACTAACGACAAATTTTTACTTGAGTGAAAACCAAATGTCTCATACTAGCTAGAAAATATCATTTTCAATCATCAACCGATTGACTCGCATTCGGAAAAGCAGCTTCCATAAATCCAATAAAGTATATTATTCATTAATTCTCAAGTTATGAAGATTAATTCTCGAGTTATGAAGATATTTTTGTTTAATTTGTATGGGAGCCCCCCTTTCCAAAGCGGGGAGGGGTCTCGAACCATCTTAAGAACCTTCCCCGGCCCCAAAAACCTCTGCATACAAATTTTCACGCCGATCGGTTCAGTGATTTTAGTAGAGTTGCCTTGATCAACTTCACCCTAAACCAGATTACTCAAAAAATGTGTGATAATTTAATTTATTTTAATAAATGCGAACGCATTTCATAAAACTAAAGTTGTTGATTATTGCAATTTATAGCAGTAAATGTTTTGAAAATATTTGTTTCTATTTAAAATGTAAACACACATTGTTATTGGATGTTTTGTCTTAAAAATGAACACCTTTCCCCCCAGATGACGGTACCACTTTAAAGAAAATACGGCTCGAATCAACTTTTCTGTTTCAAATGGTGGTTCTGAGTAGAACCGATTTATGCTTCTTGAGACCTTGTTGAGCATTTGCAACTACTAACAGCAACCAACCGATTGTTCGAATCTTACTATTATATACCAAGACAAGTTTAATTAAGAAAAATTTCCAACACATTACTAAGCACAATCCACAATGGTCCGATTCAGTTATTTAGCAGGAAAAAACTATTTTCCTTCGTTTTCGTTCTATTTAGACACTTGGTGTCTTCAGTGACGTTGTTTATAATAAAATATTGCTTCTTCGGACAAAAAGTTCAATAGGGTGGTCCTTATTGTTTCTCAAAACTGAAATTAAACTTTTTTATTTCGGGTTTTTTGTGGATGACCTCTTCGGCAAACTTGCAGTAAACATTATTTGATGCAACTTTGCCGAAGACACCTTGTGTCTAGCACATAAATTGAGTTCGATTTTAACCTTTTTTTATTTTTTTTAAATTTTCGATTTTAACCTAGGGTGGCCCCAAAAAAATCAGTTTTTCTATTCTAACTTTTTTGTTTTGAGTTTTACGAGAATGCGGTCTTCAGAAGAAATGAAGAGCAAGTGATGGTGCATATTTTTGCTGAACACAACATGTTTATAAGTCTTACCATTTAAAAGTTATATGCAATTTATACCAAAAAACTATGCAATCTCAAAATGCCTATATCTCATGGAGATGGTTCGATTAATTTTTTTGAAGGTGTTATCTGAAAGGGCACATATATAGTAACTTTTACTGCAAAAATTACGGGAACGTATTTTTTTTTAAATTGAATAAATTGACTTTGAAAATTTCTTCGAAAAAATTTAAATTTACTAGTATTTCACTATATGTTAAAATTATGAGTAAATTACCTTCGGCAAAAGTTCAAATTTAAACTAAAAATACATATCCAATTATTATTATTTAATCAGACTAAGCCCGAAGTGGCCTGTGCAGTATACAAGAGTCTTCTCCATTCGGCTCGGTCCATGACTATGACTACACGTCGCCAGCCACGCAGTCTACGGAGTCATCTTCCACCTGATCGATCCACCTTGCCCGCTGCGCACCTCGCCTTCTTGTGCCCGTCGGATCATTGTCGAGAACCATTTTCACCGGGTTACTGTCTGACATTCTGGCTACGTGCCCGGCCCACCGCAGTCGTCCGATTTTCGCGGTGTGAACGATGGATGGTTCTCCCAGCAGCTCATGCAACTCGTGGTTCATTCGTCTCCTCCACGTACCGTCCGCCATCTGCACCACACCATAGATGGTACGCAGCACTTTCCTTCCGAAAAATCCGATACAAAACTTTTATTAACAATGTAAAATAAAAACCCTAATTGATCCACCTTGCAATAATATTGCCATTCCCGTTCATTATAGAAAAAAAAATGATACAGAATGACTCGACTTTGAAACTTGCAGTTCGTTTTGAGTTGCTTATATATTTTGTACAAAAACCCAATAATTATAAGCCGATTGCCGAGTGATAATTTCCGGAATTCTAGTTGAACACGCTTTGTACAAGATCTCCACCCTAGCAGCACACATGTTCCACATAAGCTACTGTAACTCATATGTGATCAGATTTAGTCACAAACAAGTTATTGCTGGGAGAACCATCCATCGTTCACACCGTGAAAATCGGACGACTGCGGTGGGCCGGGCACGTAGCCAGAATGTCAGACAGTAACCCGGTGAAAATGGTTCTCGACAACGATCCGACGGGCACAAGAAGGCGAGGTGCGCAGCGGGCAAGGTGGATCGATCAGGTGGAAGATGACTCCGTAGACTGCGTGGCTGGCGACGTGTAGTCATGGACCGAGCCGAATGGAGAAGACTCTTGTATACTGCACAGGCCACTTCGGGCTTAGTCTGATTAAATAATAATAATTGGATATGTATTTTTAGTTTAAATTTGAACTTTTGCCGAAGGTAATTTACTCATAATTTTAACATATAGTGAAATACTAGTAAATTTAAATTTTTTCGAAGAAATTTTCAAAGTCAATTTATTCAATTTAAAAAAAAATACGTTCCCGTAATTTTTGCAGTAAAAGTTACTATATATGTGCCCTTTCAGATAACACCTTCAAAAAAATTAATCGAACCATCTCCATGAGATATAGGCATTTTGAGATTGCATAGTTTTTTGGTATAAATTGCATATAACTTTTAAATGGTAAGACTTATAAACATGTTGTGTTCAGCAAAAATATGCACCATCACTTGCTCTTTATTTCTTCTGAAGACCGCATTCTCGTAAAACTCAAAACAAAAAAGTTAGAATAGAAAAACTGATTTTTTTGGGGCCACCCTAGGTTAAAATCGAAAATTTCATCTACTGAACTCAATTTATGTGCTAGACACAAGGTGTCTTCGGCAAAGTTGCATCAAATAATGTTTACTGCAAGTTTGCTGAAGAGGTCATCCACAAAAAACTGTAAATAAAAAAGTTTAATTTCAGTTTTGAGAAACGATAAGGACCACCCTATCGAACTTTTTGTCCGAAGAAGCAATATTTTATTATAAACAACTTCACTGAAGACACCAAGTGTCTAAATAGAACGAAAACGGAGGAAAATAGTTTTTTCCTGCTAAATAACTGAATCGGACCATTGTGCAATCCCATGGTGTCTGTGCAAAATTGGAAGGCGTCGATCTTGACCTCTGCGGTAGCCGTCGGCAGGTAGATGCAACAGAAAATTATACACAGGGATGCGCCTTTCAAAATATTGACCACAAACTAGCAACAAAATTTCACATTCAAATATAAAACAGTTACAAACGCTAACGCGGCGATTAAATTCACTGCAGAAGCCACCGCTGACGGCCATCACTGATGCTACCATAATTGTCATCAAATTTTCTGTTCATGTAGAGAATTTGCGTCACACAACCATTAAGTTCCATTTAAAATGCTGATCCTGAAAAGAACCGACTCATGCGCCTCGATACACATCCG
Organism: Armigeres subalbatus; assembly: GCF_024139115.2. NCBI lineage: Eukaryota > Metazoa > Arthropoda > Insecta > Diptera > Culicidae > Armigeres > Armigeres subalbatus. Next base: position 113,157,886 of record NC_085139.1, on the reverse strand, counting down.
CTTATTATTGTTGCGGATAGCCACTCGATACTTTACCACAATTTACAGAAAATTTCACTTGAGTATTGCTGATGAAGCCACAAGACGATGATTCTGCAGTAACACGCCAACGAGCACCACCAAGCCCAATGCTGGGACCCCAATCCGCTGGACGCAACACGGTCTAAATTTCATCTACTGAGTTACTCAGCGTGCAGACTGTGATGACTGCCACTGATGCCGATGCAGGGACCGCTCTTCGTGGAATTTTGAACAAAATGGCTCAATATAGTGGGCTCATAAGCCCGCCCCTTTGTTAATTGTTAGGAGTGCAAATTTTATGTGCATTCATTGCGAATAACGAAGGGGTGGAGCTAATGAGCTAACTTCATTAGATACAAGAAATCAGCTTTCCCATGTGCGCGAGCCATTTTGTCCGAGATTTCGCAGAGAGCGGTCCAACGGAGATCGAGATTCTTCGAAGAGCGGTCCCAGTATCGATCTCAGTGATGTTCTCTCGCGTAATTGGCAGTTGCTGCAGATCCGGTTTGCTGGAAATAATCGAGCAGTCGTCAACAACATCATCAAGATCTCAAAATTCATTCAACTATGATGGCCGTCGGCGGTAGTTACTGCAGAAATCTCGTCGTCGGTGGGAGCAGTACTAAAACGAAATTTTCTCGCATACTGATAGTGAATGGCGCACTTAATCGGTCTTTTTTCAGGACCATCATTTTATGAAGAAGAAGGTTTTGTCGCACAAATGGATTTTTTTCGCAAAACTCTTGCTTTCGTATTGCTGCTGTTAGCGGTTGGAAAGGTTGCATTGAGAGGAATTTCGCCAGTGGCGGCCGTCGACAGAAAATCATTCATAAAGATGGCGTCTGTAGTAAATAAGCGGTAATTAATCGAGAGGTCGTCGTCGGTGACAGTAGCATTGTGTAAGTGCAATTTTCTCTCTCATGTTTTACTCGCTACCGACAAACCTGCTTTACTAAGACTAAAAAAAGAAGCTTTCTGAATTAACTTGAGACGATGTCTTCGCCGGTAGCGGTCCAAGTAACATCAGTGATGGACGTTAGCGGTGATTAGGAATGGGCGATACCGCTCCGATTAATCGACATTTTGTATATTGAATTTAAGAGACATTAGCCGGAACACAAAAAAAAATGGAAAATCAAGCAAGCATCAGACACAATCGGTTTAAAAATACCAAAAATGTGGTTTGAAGATACAAAATGGAAAACCTGCCCCAATGTTTTTTTTGCTCGTGCTACATATTAAAAACTCCGAAGTCCACCGTGGATGGATTTCGAGTCAAAGGATCAAAATCCGTACATCTATTTATTAACTAAATATTTCAATTAAAGCAGACTGACTGACTAAACTACCATTGTAAATAATTCAATACGCACCTTGAGAAGCGATCCCTTCGATTTGTATTCCTGTTATCTTATGTAATAATTCGCAATCAGCAATTAAATACAGCTACTTTTGAAGGCGTTTGATGGGTAGCGATTTGTTTTTGATTTTTGATGTTTTAATTTCAAAGCCTACTTGCCATTTCAATGCCCTAAAAACTTATTGCCAAGTAGAATAGGATAAGATAAATTATTTCTAAATAAATTACCTTTAACCCTCATTAATCTATTGATATCTCATGAGGTGGACGGATTTCGGTGCTGTACGGATTTCGATTCCACACGGTAGCTTTAATAGAGACGCCAGAAATGACAGGAACCCGAAAAAATACAGATGCAACATAGCCGGCAGATTCCAGAGCTGTTCCTGGATCATGTTATGGTTTTTGAGATCCTTCAGCACACGATGACCCTAAGTACTTGAGGAAACAAGAAAAACATCAGACCGATGAAGATGGCGCAAGCCTATGCTCTAATCATTCGGGTTTGCAGGCAGAACACGAAGAAGAACCGAAACATTCATATTTTGGTATCAAAATAACTTTGACTTACACGCAGTAATACAAAAAAATATTCTTATTATTCTTATATGCATTAAAAATGGAAAATTTAATTATTTGACGTGACAACTTTTTATCTTCCTATCCACTTTATGTCACAGCTTACTACGATTCTTCCTTTTGGCCGCGCAATACATTACTGCCCAAAAAGTATACATCTTCTCCTTCCATTTCGGCTGCTTGGAGAGAAATTCGAAGATAACGAAGGCTTCGTAATCCAAAGCAAGCGGTGTTTCTGTCTCTCGGATCTCCGATTGAATGGTGCCCAGAGCAGTGTGGCCATTGAATGACCATTTCCGAAGCGGGATATCTGTAAAGGCCGACAATCCAGTGAACTGGATGCAGGTTGCGGCAAGAGATGAAGCTTCGTGTAATCCAGTTAGTAAGATGTCGACGTAGAAATCACGACGGAAACGTTGAGTAGTCAAAGGAAAATGCTGTTGTGCATCCTCGGAAACCTTTTCACAACTCCAAGAACGGAGAACGAGCGCAAGATCTGGATAATCTCGCCAGTTGATTCGAGTCAGTAATCAGGGTGACTTGAATAATGGAAATCGTTGAGGGTCACGGACCAGACATCGGAGACGATCCAGAGCTTGGTGCTTGAACTGTCCATCTTGATCACCACGTGATGGAGCAAGGGCTTGTGCATCGCTCGCTGGAGGTCGATAGCGCATACGTATCCGAGGGACAGATTCACGTGGATATTGTTTACTACATTACGTGCTTCTCAGGATCCTTGACCAGTGACCATTCCAAGGAGTAGAAATGAAAAATAATTGTCACCGATCCGCGACAATAATTCTTCTCCTGGTGATATGCTGGTTTTCTTCAAACTACCATAACCGTTTCTAGTCGATTGTTCACTGAACTGATTGCTGAACAGACAACTACGGGGTTTTCGCGATCGTGGCTCTCCAGAGACAACCATCCAAGTTCGATGTTCTGGAGTCGCAGAAGATCGTTACCAAGAAAGGTTCTACCATAACGAAGTGAACGGAAAAGTGAGGGGCTCTCAAGATCTTATCGATCCTACGGATGACTGCGAACGTGGGATCGGTGAGATGCTCTGTCTCTGGAATTTACCATTTATTATTATACGTGGCAGGCGGGGTCGAGACAGTTGGAGCTTCTCGGACAGTCCGGCAGACATAAAATTGCTTTGGGAAGCACTGTTCAGTAAACAACGAGCGATGATAAAACGGTCCCTACTGCTGCGATTGTTCACAATCTATTCCGGATATCGTGGCTTGGGACTCCGAGAGCACAATGAGAGGGGTTGATGAAAGTACTAGATTAGTGTTGTCTTGGAACTTGTGGAGCAAACTTCGGTAGCTCCACTCTAGTACTGCGCTGATCATCCTCGAAAGCAATGCAGCACGTGGACTCAATGGACTGGTTAGAGGTAGTGCGCTTAATCTTACCACGTTTGGTATTTCCGCAAACAGACTCGGCAACGGGTGCCTGAAATGAGATGACCCTTACAGGAATTCATGCCAATTTTTTTGGTCGTATAGCAATGCTATCCGTCAAACAACATCGAGCTTCTACAAGTCTGGACAGTGATACAAATAGTGGCTGTGGCCACACTTTTCGCTTTTCGGGATTAGTCGATTCGGTGCCGGCTGATGGACTAGGTGAGTAACTCGGACATATTATTACTGGAAAAGCTGCTGTTTTCGCCTGAGACTTGGACTCACGGAGAGGAGAAGGGGCGACGAAATTTGCTGTTCAACGCAGTCGACCAGCGCAAGCAGTTCTCCGACTGACTCTATCCGAATCGCTAGTATCAAACAGCGTTTTAATGAAGCACTTGATCAGTAACCGCTTGTTTTCGAAACGCAACTTAAGTGTCCGCCATGAATCCTTGTAGACCTATTCGCAAACCTTGATTTAGTCGAAAATTTGAAAAGTTTCACCCTCAACAAAGCCCTTAAAATAATTAAATTTCTCAACGTTAGGCATCTAAAATCAATTTTTTGTCGTTCACTTCTCAAATCAATTGGCCTGGTGAAACTCGTTGAAGAAATGCTCCAACTTCTCACAACAGCTCGAGATGCGCAATGCGACCCCAAAACTAAATTTATTTTTATTGATCTCATAATCTATAGCCGTGGTAAAGAGCGTAATAAATTACTTCTTAAAACACGAAGAACGTCGTACTTTGGCCATTTGAAGAAATTCAGTCAAATTAAAGCTAAGAGCTCTGATAAAAATAAATCGCTGAACCTACTCATATTCTTGCTTACAAAAACTATTTTCATTTTAATTTTTCATTTGCTAAAAAAAAATCTATGATTGCTGCTGCAATTCAAAATCGGTTTTGTCGAAAAGTTGAAAGATTTTTTTATTGGTTTTTTTAAGTAGGGATTAGAATAAGTTGTTTGGACTTTCTATTGAAAGCTACTTATAGCATGCAATGAAATTCAAAACTTTTTAATGTATTACTCGTATTGAGCAACGTCAATTCGAAGAGTGCAAGTACGCTTTATATATCCTAGCTACGTCACTGCTGGTGCTTGCACGTTCCATCAGCCCGCAGGATCTAAGCCTCGTTCTTTCGAAAACAGTCAGCTGCCAGGTCCCGGTAGAGAGATTAAGTTGATTCAGAAACCGCATGGTTTCACCGTTCGTTCAAAGAACTTTCTCCATCGTCCGTTCGAGAAGGATGAGAAATTCACATTCCGAATATTCTAGTGCATAAACAGGTAATTTAATTCCGAACTTAAATTCGCTAGCTTTCAGGATTAAAGAATTTATAGCCGCTTCCCCAGCCCGTGAGTTTCAAGTAATTGTTTCACGATATGGAAAACACTAAACAAAGGGGAATTCCTTCCCACTGGTACGGGCACACGGTATGCACGGTTTCTGCTTTCCACCGTACACCATCTTGCTTTTAAAGTCATTAAAAAATCCACTCGAAAACATCCATTTCCCTTCGGGGCCAGAGGATTCCTGCTTGTACAGCTTCCACGTTTTGTTGAATGCCTGGAAGCTGCTATCATCATCATCATTATTATTATCGTCGTCGTATTTACCATTCTCTAGGTTAGATCGTTCTACTCCAGATTACAAATTGTTCGATTTGCTTTGACTTCTCACGCCCCACCACTTTATGCAAAAACCCTCGGGTCGAACTTCGACATTAGTAAATGCTTTTTAGAACTTCTCCAGCTCGGTCTCGGCGAACGCGAACCTATCGCCGCCGCACCGAACAAGAACGCACAGGGAAAAACTTCGTTCATTATTCCAAAAATCTGCAAAATATCAAAGTTTTGCCTGCTGGCTCGCAGCAGAAATAGCAAACAGTAAGCAACCTTTCGTTACAGCGAAAACAAGTTGCAGGAAAAATCTCAACCCAAGCGCCCAGGAATTTGCTTCAAATTCTAAAAGCGACGGTAAAGTGAGGGAAAACAAAAGAGCCGCGGCGCAATGACGACCGAATGTTTTCCAAATCCCGCACGAAAACAATTCCGCTAAAACAAGAAATATTTTCATTATAACACATACTCGCCTTCCCACCATCATCCCAAACATGGGGGATCGAGTTTGGCTGCAGTAACGAGTTTCCGATGACATACGTAGGAGAAGATGGTCTTTTCAACAACTTTTATGCTATAAATCAGAATTATCAATTGCGAGTCCAGATCCTTATTGAATAGGGTAATCGCAAGCAATAAATTTGTAAACTGTGTATTTGGTAAGTTGACTTCAACCCAAAAACTTAAAATTAAAACTACTCCTTGCAATGCTACAACATTGACTTTTGCACTAATATCCACTATTTATACTACACGTTGCCAATAGTTGCGGTAGTTCCTTTACCTCCAGTTGCCTACCTCATCCATGCACCTTCTTCACAACTGAAAAATGAGTAATACGAACGGAAGCATGGAGCACATTCCAGCAAAAAGCGACGATGTTTGTGCCCCGCGACGACGACTATAGTAAGACTGCGCCACGAGCACCACGATCACCAAGAGTAGGGTGGCTTTTAGTCAAGCGGTTCAACGGGAAGAAGCTTTGCTGACATCGCTCCACTTTTGCCAAGCAGAAGTGACAATATGCAGGTCCTTCCCCTAACGCGCGGCTCCTGCATCACCGATTTATCGTTGAGGTCAAAGCTATCGTTTTCATTATACAAAACAATGCCGGATCTGGCTGCTTCAACGGGAGCGCATTACCCGCGTTGGAAACGGGAGGGGGACCGATGTCGAAAGTCGTGATGGTGGGTGTGAGCGCTTGAAAGTACATTGTTTTAATTACTTTGTGACTTTGCGAGCGTGGTACTTGACTGTCGACTGGGGTTGGATGGTGATGACGCGCGGTTTTAAAATCCGAGCGTTGGTGTTGCAGCGCAGTGCTGCTGAATGCGTACAGCCAACTCACTACCGCACTGTCATCGGCACACATACAGACCCTCGCTGCTATTCGGGCTTGTAATTAGAGATAATGGCGGTTGTTTTCTGGCTCGGACAGTCGACAAGCTGGCCAAGTGATGAATGGGACCCAGGAGATCATCCTCCTAGAATCGTTGCCGGAGAGGGCGTTAAAAGCGTGCTCGGTGGTACGGACATTAGCCTGGGAAGTGGCTCAGGCGGTGTGCAGTTGACTGAAATTATTCGATGTCATGGACACGTACACAGAATTACTGGATTTGCAAAACGATTCGTAAGTGCTTTTTCTGTTTGGAATTTGTGCGGCGACTTGAATATAATTTTTAACGAGTAAGTGGTCGGGACCGTGTATTCCTGGCAGAGATCATTTTATTGTGGAATTCAAGCAAAATATGTTACTCGTTTTCAAATTCCCATATCCAAAATAAGTAAGATCGCATCCTCATCAGAGACTGATTCCATTATAATTTAGTAATCAGTCAATAACTCATTCCAGATGTGTTGTATGATGAACTTCTCCAAAATTTTGTAAAAAACACTACATTGCTCTATTTCCAATATTTACATCGAGAAACGTACAGCGTGAAAAGCACAGAAGCGTAGGCAATAGATTCGCCTAGTACAAATGAGCAGTCGAAGTCGATTCCTTGTATGTCGAGAAGTAGTTTTCCGCATTCTTGAGCAAAAACCGGCTTATCGGCCACATCGGGGTAGTAAATAGTGGCAAGCTTGATATTACAACATAACATAGACTGACTACACATATCTATGATTGCTACTTCGTTATTGATCAGAATCAGTGAAATCGTGCAAAGAATCATTTGAATGATTGACTAGGATTGTTCAATCATTCTCAGTGTGCAGTGTGCGTCAGCTGCGTACTTGTAGTCAGTTAGGAAGAGGGAAGGAATATTAGTAGATAGTTTTTGCTATTTGAAGACCGTGTTTACCTCTGCGTCTCCACCAAAACTACAGGAAAGATTATCAGTTAGTCGATAAGTATCGTTGGATAAGCGAAGCGACCGTGTCATTTTTTAACACGATTTTAACCAACTATGATTCGGTGCATAAATCATAATTAATAAACGACTGAACGACTGTGTATGAACACTCCTCACCATGCATCCCTGGTGGCATATGTAAACTTTGTAGGATCGCGTTTTGGATGACCGAACCGCCGCGCAGCCCGATGTGAGGAATGAGAATTGCGACGTATCTCTTCTCAATCCTAATTTCTTACTTTTCAAACGTCCTATTCGGCCAAATGTCTTAATCGGCTAAATGTCTTATTCGACCAAATGACCCTTTCGGCCAAATGACTTTCGGCGTAACATTCTCTTCGGCCAAACAACTTTCGACCTAGTGGCATTCGGCCAAATGGCATTCGGCCGAACGATATTTGGCAAAATGGCCCTTTGCCGGCTGGTTTCAATTTCCGGTGCTGGTCTAGGCAATTTTCGGTTTGGAAATTGTCTCGACTTCCCTGTGCATAGAAGTATCATCGTGTTAGCCTCATAATAGACGAATGCAAAACTGGTAACTTGGCTTAGAAACCTTGCGGATAATAACTGTGGAAGTGCTGAATGAACACTTAGCAGCGAAGCGGCAATGTCCCATTGGGGAATGTAATGTCAATAAGAAGAAGAAGAAGACGAAGCATCTCTAAATTGTCCTGGAGTTTGAATCGAATGGTCCACCGAATCAACCACAACTTTGATGATGTCCCCAGCCACGGAATGAACCCAATCATGTCCTCCATGTCCTCCTCCTACTTCTGTTCGTTATCTATTGAGAGCGATTTCTGCAAAACCCTGCCGTCAAGTATTTGCCTTTCATTTGCGTTTCAAATCTAGGCATATGGGATGTTGTAGGATCTCCAAATTGTCCTGGAGTTGAAATCAAATGGTCTACCGAATCAACCAATATTTCGATGATGTCCCCAACCGCGGTATCAATCCAATCATGTCCTTCGAGTATTTGTCTTCCATTTGCGTTTTAAATCCAGGCATACGAGATGTTGTAAGATCTCCAAAATATCCTGGAGTTCTTATCAAAGGGTCTACCGAATCAACCACGATTTCCATGCTGCTCCCAACCGCGGTGTCAACTCATAGTATTCCGTCGTATTCGATCGGAAGAAGTGTCCGCTGAATCACAACTACGTAACCGGTGATGATCCGCTGAATCATGCTTATTCTGTTGACGATCTTGAAATACGCTGTCGTTGTTTGGGCTTTTCCTTACTATCAAAATGGAATTCAACTAGGGACACTGCGGGTATTTTCGTCTGTTCGTCATAGTCTCGAAAACTAATAAAAGAGACGCTTTTTTGTAAAACTCATACGTACCAAATCGTAAGCTCAGGAGAAACGTTCTGCTATAGTGGAGTTCTAGCAAATGTACGTTGCTTTCATTGGTTTTAGCCCCTATGACGATGTAAGTTTACTGATCTGGAGTTACTGGAATCAAGCCGGAATGTTTTTAAAGCCTCGTACATTTCTGATGTTCTTCAGTCCCACATTGATTGTCCTCGTGTACTAGATATGTTGAATATTGACATCCGGCGTCGCCATCTCCGTTCTCATGCTTTACTTCGTCTTCCTGCTTCTCGTACAGACTATGAATATAATGATCCTATGAATAGCATCTGTCGGGTGTTCAATCGCTGTTATCCTGTTTTTGACTTCCACTTGTCCCGTGTCACCAATAAGAATCATTATCGTGAGGTCTCAGCTAGATAGTTAGTTGTTAAAAAAGATAAATTATTAAGCAAATTTTGTATCACTTGGAAATTTGTATTCTGTTGATATGAAAAGAAGAAAAGGTTTTGCGTCCATTTGAGAAAGAGCTCTACTCAAATGGGATTTTTCCTGCTCCAGAAAAAAAAAAATAAAAAATATAAAATTAAAATAAGATAACACGAATAATCATACCAAACACTGAAGCCTTTCCTGGATTTTTTTTTATATGGAAATTACAAAACAATAATTCCTTTAGAAGATCCACAGAGAACTTCTTTGAAAATTTCATAGAAGCTTTATTCTCAGATTCTATTAAAAAAAATCGCTGAAAATCTTTCCGGTGATCCCCGATGAAATCCTCCCAAAGTTGTCCATTCAAATTCATCAGAAATCAATTCTGGAAGTCGAACTACTTTTTTTCGTAAATATTTTCTGGATTTCGGATGGACAATTATGTATTTTTGGACAGTTAGATACACTCCTTACCGAGATATAAACAATAATTGGTAAGAAGTATATACAAAAAAAATGACGTGGTTAACCTGAAGCACCGAGAATATTATAACGAGTATTGAACGTAGGCTTGAAAAGTATGATTGATAGCTTTGCTATAGGTCATGTGCGACATGTGCGGTCAGAATATTGTAAATTGATAAGTCACGATATTTTTAAACATAAGTTCATCACATCGGTAGACCATTTGATTAAAGCTCCAGGGCAATTCGGGGATATCAAAATATCTCATGTACGACCGCCAGAAAATAATATATACTTGGAAGACATAATTAGCTTCACGCTGAGGCTGAGAAACTTTGAATATTTGTTCTTTAGCAAAAATTTTAGATTTTTTTTGGTCGGTAATATTGCGCTTCAACAGGGCGATTAGGTTTTTGAAATTCAAAATATTAATATCCAGATTCCAGATTCATGTTGATTGTTGTTTTCAACATGGAGTAATTGCTCCATTTAGTCGATGGCTTGAAATCAGACATTTCTTTAGTAAAATATACCAGTAAGCACTTCTAGTTTACTTTTTTAATTTTATTTCGCATTCGCCATACTTCAGATTTCTTGAACAAGTTTTCGTTCAGCTTTTTTGACTTCTTCCGAAGAAGACCGGATAAAGCTGCTGCTGCTGCTGCTTCATAATCCAACGAGCAGTGAGATTCTGATTCGCTCATCTTGAGTTTTTTTCCTCCGTACTTGTCTTAATGAAATCTTGAATATATGTGACAGTAATTTTCCATAACCAACTTGGATTTATTAAATACTTTTTGGATCAACTTGATTTATTGGCAAGATCGATTTTATGGAGTAAATCGGACTGGACAGTTTTGATCCCGATTTATCATACTAAATCTTATTTTTCGTCATTGCAAAAAATAGTGTACAACTCGTGCGGAAAAAATCATCTTTTTGTCACTTATTGCACAAACTACCATTTCGCAAATGAAATATGAGTATACCACCAAAATTGCATTTTTCTTATAATACATTGCATTACTCATACATCTCTAGCAACAAATTAAACACCCCGGGACACAATTTGAAATGTCCAGAAACAAGAAAAACTAGAAGAAATGGCTAAGAGATTGGTGAAAACTTGAGAAAATCGGTTGAAAAACAACTGAGATATAGCCAATTGAAAATGGTTCTATCACAAACGCCCGAGTCGAAATACGTATCTGTTGAAGGTACAATGAAGTAGTGGAATTAAATGGAATAGTGCAAACTCGTCTTATGACAAAGTTTATTATCGTGATAGTTTTGCGCAGAGTCATATACGTAAGAGTAACGACATGTCCCCTATTTGACAGGTCTCCAGCTCGTTTGGAACAGGATTTTGAATGGGAATGACAGATAAATTTTGTTCCATTTCTGATAGTATCGCCACTCTTAATTACATACACTCTGATTTTCCGCTTAGCATATTGCAGAAGAAATCATTTACTCTCTGCATTTCTGGACTAGTTCGTATTTTGGAAAGATAATTTATGGTATACGTCGTTAGGCATAATAAACGTCACTAAAGAACAGCCTAAGTCATAAAGAAGGTAGAATTATGCTCCCATGCCAATCGGAATTATGCAGATAAAGATCTACCTTGATCAAAAGGCCTTAGCCTAATAGCAGCTTTCACTTTGGATACTCATTCCAAACCGAACTTTTGATAGAAGCCGTAGAAGAGTAATAGAATCTATACCATTTCGTCGAATGACGTTTACTGCCCATGATCGTATAAATGTGACATTCGACATTTCATGGATGTTGTGTTTTTGATTGGAATAACCTTAAAATAACACGTGTTTTCGGTATATGTAAAAAAAAAAGATTATGTTTGTTTGAAAAATTTCTCAAAAAACTGCAAGTTGTTTTGTAACATAACATGAATGACCGCATATTTGTAACACTGTGCATACATGGGTTTATACATTTTAAAGGACGTTATAACCGAAATTCTTCCACATATCGTTGATTTACTTGACATTAGAATATATTTTAACAAAGGATGAGAGATTTCAATGTTTTATTGTAATCAAAAAATAATAATTAAGAGAGTATTAAATACTTCATAGGACAAATTCAAATCTGTTATCAAATTTCAGGAACTTCTTCCCAATATTTCCTATCCTCGTGTTTGATTAAAGGTAATATAGTTCGCAGTAGAGCGTTTTTTCTTTCCAATTCTATACCACGGGCCTTAAATGGTCGCTTCACATGATCCTCCAGATTTAATTTGTTAGCAAGCATGACTCGTTGTTGCTTTTTCGAAAGCAAATTACAGCTGTTGATTCCACCGTTGGTTCCAACTTCGTTGCTGTACTGGAACATCAACGATCCCTTCTTGATGACAACTTTCCTAATGTCATCGATGTATGGACGAGGAGTGCATTTTTTTAGTGTATATTGTGAAACATTCAACGATGGAGAAAGAAAATCATTTGACATCATTCTTATAACATCGGTTCTTTTCTTCGCATTTGAAACGGCTGTCTGAAAATCATCCATAGTTATAACAGGTGTTCCGCGCCGCATGCGAGCCTCTACGGCTGCATGAAAGCTATCAGCTGCCATGAAAGTGTGACCCATTTCGAAATATTTTAGAACAACTTCTTGAACATGTATATCTTTTGAATTGATTAGCAGAATCAAATATAAGAACAAATTCCAGTTCTTGTTTTGTGCAGAACAGTTATCTAGCCATAAAACAATTTCGTTTTCGACATCGAAACGGTTGATGACTCTTCCGAAGCTGCTGAGTATGTCATTTGATGACCCTCCAGCGGTTGGTTCATCCCAGACACAAGCAATCACGGGGTATATTTTTTCATAATCGCCTACTGGGGCAAAAGTTTCATTGAAGACCAATAGCCTCTGCGAAAAAACTATCGATTTCAAACCTACAAGGCGCGGGATCTGTACAACCTAAAATAAAATCAAATAAATAATGTTAATGACAAATCGTGGATTCTTTCTACATGTCTAGAGGAAAAATTCTACGAATCTACGATTTATTTATTTTTTTGGTAAAATAAAGTTTCTCACAATTGATTCAAGCACCCAAGAAAACTAAAGACAAGCTTAAAATTAAAACCAACGTTCGTGTGTCTGTCATAATACAAACGATAATTCAAATAATTGCATTGACACGAGCTTGTCTTATCGAGTTGCAAACAATGTCAAAAAATCACTCAAAATCATACCTTTTGGAAATCAACCGCCAACACAACGCATCCTGTCTGCGCTTTTTCGCCATCTTTGCGATACGCCAGGAGGCGTTTCAATATTCGACAGTAGAATTCGTAGCTGGCTTGCAATTGTGAATCGTGTGTTTTCTTATATTGATCATACATCATTTTCATCGATGTATCTGATGGCAGATACAATCGATTAGGGGCGTGTTCTCTTCTATAGTGAGATATAGATGGATTGAAACTTAGGATGTGGCTTTTCACTGCATCGTATTTCGTGGTACTACGAATGTATTTACCTCGTTTCTATTCTCTAGGCAAATCGTCATGCTCATCAGTTACGCAACGGTATAAAACATTTCTGTGAATTAACGAAGCATGATTTATTATATTAATTGTTATCTATCTGTTATTAATTGTCAACCGTTGTTTCTTTGCTCGGAGCACACGTTGCACGTCTTTTTTTGGTTCGCTTACGTTTCCTGGTGATTGGATCCACCGGATCATCGAAAAAGCTGCCATCAGAGTCTACATCATCTCTACTGATATTCGAAGGCTTCCGTTTTCCATATACACAGGGCGCAAATCTTGCTCCTCGAATCCTACAAAATCACCCTCACTTTGAACGGGGCTGGTATTCGTGTGACACTCCTGAGGGATGATGCTGTAAACTTCCTCGCGAGGGATGTCGTCCTCGGAACTTTCACCGATATGGTAGGCGGACTGAATTAACTGGAGTGCAAAAGACATTGCGACACGTTTCTTGGAAGCCAATGTGAATAAACTGACATTTATACTATAATGAGCAACGCCATCAAAGAAGGCATGTTACTGATATGCGATCATTCGTATAAATTGGCACGAAAATAACCACATAAACGTAACATTACGAAAATCTTAATGATAATAATAATTGATTTTTTTTAATTTGTTGATCTTGATTAAATGACATTTGGTCGAAAGGACATTACGTCGAATGGACGTTTGGTCCAAGGAATATTTAGTCGAAAATGATTTTTTACTCCACTAGAGACTTAGGACATTTGGTCGAAAGGACACTACGTCGAATGGACATTTAGTCGAATGGACATTTTGTCGAAATCAGAGTTTAGAATGATGAATCTTCGTACCTTTGGTCGAATGACGTTTGTTCAAAAGCGGATTTTCGAAATAAAAATCTTGCTACATTTAATCTATTGACGTTCCGTCGAAAAAAAGAACATTAGTCAATAACAATTAAAAAAATGAATGATTTATTGTGGTGTTTATAAAAGTCACATCATTATTGCTCCAATATTGTCCAAAGATTGGATTCACAAAAAGAATAAATAATACGAAAACTGGACGGAAACCCGACTGGATATTGACTTTGGCGAACCCCTCTAACCGACTACGATGAATCTATTCCACCTGGTCGAAAGAAATTCAGTCGAATGATGTTTCGTACCATTTGGTTGGAATTAAATTTTTGGCCAATAATTAACGAATTACGGTTGGAATTTTATTCTGAACTAATTATTGTGAGTGAAAGAAAGAGTTTAAATGAAAAGAATAAGAAAACCATTTCCATTCGACTAAACGTTCTTTCGACGAAATGTCATTTGACCAAATGTCATTAGACTAAATGTTCCAAAGCCGACTACGATGAAGTATTGGCAAAATAACATTGATATCATTGGTTTTTGACCATGTGCCGAAAAATAGATTAGAGGGTATTTCACCATCGGTACCCAATATTTTGCTGTTTCTGTAGGTTTTCAATTTTTCTATAATCCACCAGGGTCTCCAGAAGTTTCTGTTACCTCAGGTGAAAAATCCTCATTGGCATGCGGCATTCGTTTCTTCCGCTGGTGATTGAACTTCCTCGCGTCCACTGAATTCCTCTAATCAGTTTATCAATGTATCTCGTGGATTATTTATTCAAATTTAACCAAAAATCTATTTACAAATAATCTATTTAACTAATTATATATTACCGACTAAACATTTTCAACATTCCTCTAAATTTCCATTCGACTATATGTTCTTCCGACTTCATATTCTTTCGACTAAATGGCCATTCGACTAAATGTTTTTTTTTAATTCCAATAAAAAAATAAGAAAAAGGAATAAATATGAGAAAATTTTCCGTAAACGCCTTTGGCTAGATGGACCAGCCATGAGCTGAATGTTTCGTTAATGAAGAATATAAAAAACGCTTTCAAAGAAGGGATCATCTTTAGAAAAATATTCTGTTTATTAGTTTTTTTATTTCATATTTTATAGTTGTGAAGGCTCAGAGAATTTCTGAAATTTTATAAGAATTGGCAAACCGGCAATTAATCAAAAGCCGAAAATCTTAATAAAGAAGCATAACTTAACTTAGCTTAGACTGACTATTAGGGTGGCTTTCGAATTTTTTGATGGGCCGCCTTCTTATTCGATTCTATTTGATGCCCTGATGCTCTGGACAAAATTTCAGCCAAATCGGTCAACGTTTGGGCAGTGCTAAACACGTTAGAAGTTTATATGGAAAAATGTATGCATAAACATCGAAAAACAGTGATTTGCAGTTGGACGGTACAATTTACGATGAAGAACTATGATACTCATTCAGTTCTCGTAGAATTAAATACAGAATGTTATGCTGAAAACCGCGAGAAGATTAGAGTTTATTAGGCAAAGATATTAGCATTTTACAGGAGTGTTGTATGGGTGAATTTATTTCTTTTCAAAGGTAAAAGAAACGAAATTTGCTCAAATCCCACTTCAGAGAAATGCTAATAACTTAGCCGGGCAAACTCTAATCTGCTCGCGGTTCTGTATTTCATTCTGTATTAAATTCTTCAGGATTTGAATGAGTATCATAGTTCTTCATTGTAAATTGTGCCGTCCAACTGCAAATCAGTGTTTTTAGTTGTTTCTGCATACTTTTATGCATAGAAACTTCCAACGAGTTTAGCACCGCCCAAACGTTGACCGATTCGGCTGAAATTTTGTCCAGAGCATCAGGGCATCAAATAGAACCGAATAAGAGGGCGGCCCATCAAAAAATTTCAAAAAAGTTTTTTCCATACTGATTTGAGCCACCCTACTGACTATAATTGTGAATGGTTGCTACTTCGTGACTGATCATAACTGGTGTAAATTGCACTACGATCCAAGTAAATAGAGGTTGGGATTTATCACCTATTCTCGAAGTACACGTTTCAGCATTGAGTGCTGAATATAGATCAGTCAGGAGGGAGGAAGGAGAGGAATGTTAGTGTGTAGTAATTGTTGCTACTAGAGACCGCGAATAGCACTGCATCCCCACAATACACTTAGGAAAGTGATGAAGTCTATGCCACACTTTTTTTTAAAGTGACGAGTTTGGGATTAAACTCAGAACCTCCTGCCTGCAAGACAGAAGCGGTATTGACCAGGCCGCCGAGCTCGATTCCATAAGTTGAAAATCTAAACTACAATATGAGAGAAAAAAATGTTGGAATATATAAATATCAAGTAGTTCATGATAATTTTAGCAGATCGAATGTGTGGCAGCAAGCCTTTGGGGAAAAGAAATCATGAAGCTTCTAAATATTTTTTGAAATCAAATACCCCTACGTTTGTATGAAACCATCGTAGTTCCAAAGCAAGAAGCCCAAAATTCGGAGTAACATAATTATTATTGAGATTCCTGAAGATTTCTGGAATCCCGTAAATAGTACTAAACACCCTGAAAGATTCTTTGACGATCATAAATTTTCCTGATAAATCATAGCGATGTTTCTGAAAGAACAAAGTCCTAGAAGTTAGTGATAATTGCTTGAAACCAGTAAAAAGAAATTCACAATCACAACCACGAATTTCCGGGAAGATGCTTGAAGATCATGCTTCTTGGAAAAGTTCTATGAACTCTGGAAATGTAATGGTTATCTTAATAATCATAGAGGGTTTCATAACTTATCTTAGGATGTCCGAAAAAATCTCTTGTAATCCAAGATTATCTCCGAATATCATTGAAATTCCTTAAAAGTACTCTTAAGATTTAATAATCCTGTAATAGATAGAATTTTGCAAGTTATACTAGTATACGATCTAGTACTTTATTTACATAAGAAATAAAGATGTTTTGCGTGCATGGATAGTCTGAAATAATATTTCATCCATTTTGAATAAAGTTTTAAATCTTTACCAAAAATTTATTTTTTTCTTTATGTCAGTAGTTTCAACGTTACAAAATATAATTTTGGTCTTGAAAATGTATTTTCGACGTATGACAAGGCAATACATACGTGGTAATATGTTGTTTCCGCTAACTTTGTCAATTCTCTTATTTTATTTTATTTTTAACCTAGCCACATCTCGGACCGTGAGAATGGATTTCCTTTTCATATAGGACGCTCTTTAGCCGTGCGGTAAGACACGCGGCTAGAAAGCAAGACCATGCTGGGTTCGATTCCCGGTGCCGGTCTAGGCAATTTTCGGATTGGAAATTGTTTCGACTTCCCTGGGCGTAAAAGTATCATCGTGCTATCCTCATGATATACGAATGCAAAAATGGTAACCTGGATTAGAAACCTCGCAGTAAAATACTGTGGAAGTGCTTAATGAACACTAAGCTGCGAGGCGGCTCTGTCGCAGTGTGGGGATGCAATGCCAATAAGAAGAAGAAGAAGAAGATAGGACGAATTACCGTTTCGATACGAAACCATGTGCGATGATAAGTAGAGCACAATTTCTTCAATTTCTTACTTGACAGGATTGCCCGATTTTTTTTCCAGTAGCCCGTCAAAATGCTTCTTGAAGTTCCTCCATAAAGATTTCAACTTGCAGCTTCTCAACCTGTACGGATAGTTATTCAGTTAGATTTCGCATCTTCAGCTTCACCATTCAATCATTTGACCGACACATACGCAACTAGTAACAAGTTTAGAACAGAAATTGCAATATTTCGTGCTGATTTCAGCAGCGGCTATTTTAGCTCTTCTGCTGCATTTATTTTGCTTCGCTGTCAGCTGCTTTTGAGGTTTATAGGCACATAACTACACAAACGATTGCATTTATGTTTAATATATGTCTGTCAGATATCACTCAACCTATATAAAAACCTTGCAAAATTTACATAAAATTTTGGCCTATTCACAATTTGGAAGATATTAATACAATCATTATTGTATTGAAAACTTATAACTCTGCATTAGTTTAATACAGGATCTATATTTAAAGCTCACATTTTTTGTTGTATTACATTTTTTGTATTAAAATCCCATAACAAGATTTTTATCTTGGTGTAGTAATAGCTGCAGATCGTTTGGCAGCATTAATTGATGACAATAAATCCATTCCAAAAATTAAACATTTCTTGTGTTTGCAGAAGATACTCGGCTACTATGTAAAAAGATTCAATAAAGCAGGATTTTCAAATAGGGTAGAATACGGCATTGGCAGGGTGCGACAGATGTTGCACCCTCAACAATATTTGCGTTTTCCAGCAAACATACATTTTGATTCAATCACACAATTTCAAGTCTAAGCTTTCATTTGAATAAGTTGTTTGTATAATAGTAGCAAGATTTGATGAGTTAATCACCGAAACAAATTTGCACCTACGAAATCCTTGCCATTATTGCATCGCCAAAGAAAGCAACACACGAAAAGCAAACTGTTACTTACTTTTTTGGATCGCCTGATTCTCCTCTTGATTGCGTATGACACGACAATTTAAGTACGTAAACTACTTTTTACACTTTATCACCACTTGATTATCACCACAAAGAGCAAATTAATGCAATATTTGCTCTATATTTCACTAAATAAAATCGGGACTGTTCGTTTTCTTTGACAGCAGGACACTTCGGAATAGAGCGAGAGAATGTGTTTGTGAGCATATCAAACACACGCTAAAAAGATACCACGCACAATTCTATGTGATGTGATTTTAGCAAAACTACGAACAAAATATCCGGCGTTGCATTTATTTTAAAAAAGTGTTAAAATACAAATGCTTCTATTCAGATTTTTACGCAGAATGAATTATATCAAAAGTAATAGCAACACCGTAGTATTTTAATCCTTATGAGGCTGACAGGACCGTTTTCCTTTTGCATCTTCAATACTTTCCAAGCTCATAAAAAAAAATCATAACCATTCCCATTCCTACATAGCGCATTTCAACCATAAATAATTGCCTACTTTTAGGGTAGGGTAAAACGTCCTATCGTTGTGGTATGTCCTAATGTTGCGGTAGTGTTAAAGTAGCCCATTCTGGATATAATAGCATTAAAAACAATTGTAGGTACGCTAAAACTCTTCGGATTAACGACTAGAACAGCTTTTGTTTGACAAAATTCCGTTCAAAATTATGAAAAATCAACATTTTTCGTTAAAAATATGAATCCTTTAAGCCTATTATTGCGGTAGTGCTAAGGTCCTATTGTTGCGGTATCGCTCTCCATAAGAATTACATGCCATACCGCAACAATAGGACTGACCTTCAAAAAATATCGCAACGATAGGCAACTGCGTCCTATTATTGCGGTAGTTTGTTTTTATTGTGTTAAAAACAAAACAACAAAAGTTCAGCACAATTGATGTAATATTTACGAAACTATAGTTAACAAGCATTCTATTCAACTAATACACTGTGGAAATCGACCAAAAGGTAATTTTTGAAGAATTTTTGAAATCAATTTTGTTTTGACACGGTGCTTAACCCCTCCATAATAGGTCGTTTTACCCTATTATCTATTATTCAATTGTGAAACGTAGTGTAAGAATGGGGTGGCTCCAGCGGCTAGATAGGACAGTGCTGCCCATTATTCAACATAATATTATGAAGACTCGCGAGGTGGAATATATTGTTAATATACTATACTACCAGGATCGACGAGCTTCGTTTCACCTAAAATTGATTAATTATTATTACATTATTCAATAGACGGTCAAAGATTTGAAATTAGCAAATTTTCGATTAAAGCAGAAATTTGTACTTTATTTGTATGGGACCCCCTTCCAGAAGAGGAGGGGTCTAATACCATCATAAGAATCTCCATCGTTCCCAAAAACCTCTACATACAAATGTTCAAGCCGTTTCCTAGTCTATAAGGGCAGACAGACAAAAATTCATTCTTATGTGTATAGATTTGGTTTTACGTAGTTTACGTCGAGCGGTCGTGTCTTGTACACAACCACCATGATTTTTTTTTTATGAAACGAACATATCATGTAAGGACCGCAAAGAGCAAGTTGTATATTTGAAACTGGTTGATAGACTTTTGCCTACGCGTGTAGACTCTAAGGCATTACAAAAGACAAAAGATGGAAATCTTGGCAGCGGACAAAAAGCATATAAGTTTCCTTCTCCAAAATGGCCAACTTTATTCAAATAGGTTGAAAATGGTAAAAGTTATGAAAACGTCAATATCTGGGTACACGGGTACCCTATCTGTCATTCACATCTGTTTTTTGTTGGCCGCATAAGGGTTAAATTTGATCTACAATGTGTTTAAATGCTTTTGCCTATCTGTCTACATGACATAAAATTGTTGCCAAGGCTAAAAATTCATGTTTTGTTTTAATCCAGTTTTGATAAACAATAAAGTTTGTTCCAAAATTGAGTGACGCGAGATGAGCGTGCGGTCGATTAATATGAATGAATTTTACTACTGGAGGATATAAACAGCCAGCATTTGGCACCAATACATTACTAGTTTTTTACTTCCAAGTCTAGTTGCTAAAGGGAGCAAATTCATTGCTGATAATAGAAATTGCTATGCCAATAGAAGCTCTTATATTAAGTGAACACCAATCATCAAAGAAAGAGCATACAAATGTATACCAGTACAGTTTAACCTGTGTTTTAGTGTAATTATTCATTATTTTTATCATTCAATTTGGCGAATGTCTTAGACTGCCAAGAATAGGTATTTTCCCCTACTTGGACATACATTTCATCGAAAGACTAAAATATCTGACTTCTCAGCAAAGAGCCATATTGACTCAATCGAACTCCTATAACTGCTTGACTGTTCGTCTGCTTTTAATGATTTCAGGCAGAGACGAGCCAAGACCGCAGGATAAAAGCCTACCAATAATTTAAAAATTGAATCCCCCTCTATGACAAATGTCCTATCGGGGCAACCGAATCCCCCATATCCGCAGTCTAAATCTGTCAGCACAGTTTTGCGAGCACGATGTGCCGGCTTTTTTTATTGGCCATGAACCAAATGTTTGTATATGAGCACCAACTAAAAGGTCCCCGTCCTTACTGATGGTGTGGGATCCCTATCAACAACGTTCATCGGTCCGGCGATGCGGCGTACCGCGCGCACGCCCCATCCAGAGACCGCCATTACTCGGTGCAAGCGTTTGTTGATTTTGGCAATTTTTCACTCGGTGAAGTGTGAAATTAAAGCTTGTGTATGTATTTTTTCCATTCCGAGCCTTCAGCTCATGTGTGATGGATCTCGCTTGCCGTATGCTGGATCTGATGGCTGCTGTAGAGAAGCTGTCCAACGACGGAACAGCCCCATCCGTCATGGTTCGTGACGTTGAATGAACGAAATTGCATTTGTGGTATTCGAAAAATAGATCCTATTTATTTACCGATTTGTGAGTATGGCCGTGGCCCTTTGTCTTAAAGCATTTCATAGCATAGCATATCAGATATTGTTTCAACCAAGAACTCTGTGAAAAACAGAAGACTACTTCAACAGCTTTACCAACAACAGTCATTCATTTCAGTGCTACATTGTGTTCCAAGGAAAATAATTCGAAACCCAGAGGATTTTAATTACCACCTCGAACTTCCTCCTGGTTTCTCCTGACCTCCCAGTGCCAGACGGAACCCACTTCCGGCTGCAGTGTAATTAGCGTTATTTTGCTTCAAGTACACGCTTCCGTGCATTTTTGCAATTTACATGACACCGGCTCCGAATGAACGTTTTATTTTTTTGTTTTGTTTGTATCCTGCAGCTCGTTAATCCCCTGTGTCGCTTTACAATTAACCCATTGTACATCCGGTCACTTTTTTCCCTTTGTTCTCCAGAAAAAAGGGACTTCTGTTTCATTTCAACCAACGGAAAATAAAGTACCGGAAAGGGTGCCCCACTGTGGGTCGCATGTGTGTCAAATTTTGATGACAGGAATTAGAAAGTTTTTCTCATGATAAAAACAATATTTGTAGAAATAATGCAATGAAAATAGTAATTTTAAGGATAGATGATTTTATAAAACACGCATAATTACCAGAATATGTGACTCAATCCAAATATTCATTATCACATAACAGCTGGAAAAGTGCAAAGCCCACCCGTTGAGACCTTTCGAAACAAACTTATTAAGATACATCTGGAAGTCTAAACTTCTCAACACACTGTGACAATGAATCGTACATGGAACTAAGCTTTTCTGTTTCTCTGTTCTGTTCTTCTGAAAATTGTCTTTTCCAACAGAGATGTAAACCTATTCGGTGGCTTGAGAACAGTTTCGACAAGTGACACAGTTGTTGGTGGTTACATTGAATTTCGACAATCAATATTTCTTGACATGTGTAATATCATATCCACTGTGAGGACCAACTACAAAGTCATCTATTTGTGTGTGTATCCTAATCAGTAAATCACAACTTTATGAAAATGCATCTTGCTCAACATATGAGAATCGAGAGTATTCGCAATAGATCCCAATTCTTTGAAGGTAAAAAGTTCAGTTAATGGAAATTAATGGAAAAATTAATTCTGTCCCATCATTTCTTTTCAAAACCCACAGTAGGTCGGCACATGCTGCAAATTAAAATATTTCCAACATAACCATATTAATTCGACTCGGTCCAGCAGCGTTCATTAGTCACTTCGGTTTTCCCCCAAGCTGGGGGGGAACTGCTAGCTAATTGGAATCGAAAAATCAATTGCCCGATAGTGTTCCTTAACCAAAAAAGATCCATTCACAATTTAATAGCATAACGGCATTTCATTTCCCTTTTTCCTACTAACAGAGAGCAGCGCACAAGTGCGCCCAAAGCGTACCGGAACCAGGTTGGAGGAATGATTCTTCATCAAATGATGATAATTGAGTTTGGCAAGCTTTTAATTACCAATTAAAAAGCATATTGTGCCACTGATGCCAACCATCCTGGGATTGAAGTCCACTTTGAAGCACACTACGCTCGGCTACGACGCTAACAAGGGCGATGTTGATGGGGATGACGTCCTCTGTTCCGGGGGCGGGTTTGGAGATGGAATGTGACGAAGATGTACTGCCACTGTCGCAGAAATGGTTACTCTCGAGATTGCGTCGAGTCGTTTGAACTACCGACCACCCCGGAGTCGGTTGTCTAATTGATGGAGTGGTTGGGTCGGATGAGCAGAGGCACTAAAAATAAAGTATGATAAAACTTGAGACTAAGATAATACGCGCTTTGAAATGGGAGTTATGAATATCCTTCCTCGGGGTTCCGGCCTAATTGCGATATTGTGCCGAAAATTAACTCAGCTCAACAGTTTTGATCGTCCATGATTATTGTCCAATGGACTGGAAATTGATATCAACTAAAATAGGACATAACTGACTTTTAGGCAGCATAAGAAGACATGGGTCAAATGCTGAGTTTAAATATTTAGATATGAGAAATATTGAAGCCTTGTCTTCGGAATAGTGACTCAAGCATTAACTAGTTTCTATTATGAAGGATGTAGAACTGACACCGCCGCCGACATTTTTGTATCGGTGGGCCACTGTTTAAATTTTTTAAGCCAATTTTTCACGCCGATTCAAATTTGAAAGTCCACAGAATTTTCCGGAAAAACTCCGAAGATTGAATAGAATTTCCGAAGAAATTCCCGATTTACATCCCCACATCAAGTTGAAACTCCAGAGAATTTTTCGTTCCATTTCATACCAATTCCGTTGAAATTTCGGAAAGCTTTTCTTAGAAACTGAGACAAACTTCCAGTGGAAATTCCGATGAATTTCACGTTGAAATCCAAAGAATCTCTGGTTAAAATAAAATTTTCGAACGTAGAAGGGCCGTTTGGCAGAAAGCCATTTGTTTGGCAGGGCAGAATATGTTATTTGACTACACTAACCATTTAGCCAAAGCCTATCTAACAGGAAGTTTTTTGGCCGAAAATGTCATTTAGTAGAAAGGGACTTACGGCTGAAAATTTCGTTCAGCCGAACAGTTCCTTTGGCTGGTCATTTTGCCGAAAAAGTCGCTTAGCCGAATAGGTCATTTAGCCGAAAATGCCGTTTGCCCGAATGGATGTTTGGCAGAAAGGACATTTTCGAGCCAAATGGCTCTTCCTGCCAAAAGACCATTTCTACCAAATTGCATTTTCAACCAAATGATCTATTCGGTCAAACAACATTTTCGGCCAAACGACCAGTTCGGTCAAACGGCATTTTCAGCTAAATGACCTCTTAGAGCAAACAATTCCTTCGTCCAAACTAATAACCGTTTCGGACAAACTTCAACTCAGCCTAATGAAATTCGGCTAAATGACTTTTAACTTAACGAACGGCGAATAACGCCCAAGTGGCATTCGAATAAATGACTTTCTGTCAAATGACTTTCCGCCAGTCAATCCAATTTATCTCATGAACCAAGATACTGATGATATAATGGGATATCTTAGTTATATATCTGCTCAGTAAACAAAGTGCAATGTTTGCCATGGAGAAACATTTTTTCATTGTTTTTGTTGAATCCCTCGCAAGGTGAACAAACCCCGAAACGCGCTGGCTATCAAGATCATCATCAAATGCTCAAATGATAATATCTCTCCAGAGTGCTCTTTGATAAGGGATAATATCTTTGCACACGCAAAGATAATATCATTTGCTCAGATGATATTACAATGCCTGCTTTAAGCCTAACGACAGGAAGGGCCATTGGGGCAGGGGCCACAAGGCCGAAAAGTGTTCCGAATTTATCATATGGCAGAAAATCATCTGGCTTAAAATGTAGTTCAGCCAAAATGACCATACAGCTGAAAATGTCGTTCGGCCGAACTCATCAATTGACCGAAAATGCCGCTTACCAAAACGGACAATGGCTGTAATAATCGATTGACAGAAAAACCATTTCACTGAAAATGTCATTTAGCCAAACGGGTCGACATTTTCGAGCATATTACTTGATCAGCTAATTAATTGTTCGGCCTTGTGACTCGTTCGGGCAAATGACATTTTTAGCCAAATGGCCTTTTCTGTTAAACGACCATTTCAGATGGACGGCATTTTTGACCAGATGACTTATTCGACCAAACTACCTGTTAGGGAAAACGCTTTGACCAAATGAAATTTTCATTTCGTTCATTTAGGCCAAATGAAATTCGGCTAGATGACTTTCGACTTGACGTGTTATCTGGCCAACTTGGCTTTCCGACGAATGATTTTTAGCCAAACGACCCTTCCCTCCGAATATTACTGACTATCAGGATCAGCAGAGAGAAGTGAATAAGCGATTCTTTGACAAAAGGTCGAAAGACAAAAGGTCGAAAAATAAAAGGTCGAAATGACAAAAGGTTGAACTGGCAGAAGATCGAAACGACAAAACATCGAAAGAAACATAAGGTTGAAAGGACAAAAGATCGAATGATAAAAGGTCGAAAAGACAAAACGTCGAAAGGGAAATAAGGTCGAAGGGACAAAAGGTCAAAATGACAAAAGTTCGAAAGGGACAAAAAGTCGAACAGGACAAAAGGTTGAAAGAAACAAAAGGTTTATCAAGAACAACATTATAGCAAATAGGGTGTAAAAAAGAATATGTGGAATGCATTTAACTTCAAGCCAGTGTCGGGAAATGTACAGTAAAACACTGTGATTATGCGAATGTTTACATTTTATCCGGTCAAATTTCACGCACCGCACAAACCGAAACAGTTTTCCAAAAAAAATGTACGCCTCATTGTGACATTTTTTTTACCGATGAGGCAAACTGTTTGTATGTTCCTGCCTGGTGCTGCGTGAGAGTCGAGCCGTCGGTACAGTCAGCAGATTTTTTGTTTCGGTTCGTGCGCTCGCAAACAAAACAGAATCGAGTTTAATTGCCTGTGGCGCAAAGCCTAGAAAGAATGCTAGCCGTTGGTACTAATTCATTAGTTCTAGTCTCTAAAATGAGCAAGGAGTAAAGAAATAATCATTTACCACAAAAAACGGTCATACGTCGTGAAATGAGCGTACACAAACATTAATTGTGGGGAGAGAAAATAATAAAATCATGTGCTGACTGTCGTCTGCCTGGTCGTGGCTGCTGCTGCGGCTGCCGTGTTTTTGTTTTTCTTTTACTTCGTGGCAGATTGAATGATAAAAAGAAATGTCAACCGTTCCCGTCCCTGCTTCAAGCAGAAGTAATACAGGGTGCGGCAGGAACTAATGCGAAAATGGGTTCTATTTCTTTCCTTATTTCTTTTTCCATTTGAACGGCTCCAAGCAATATTTTCATCATTTTCGAATTCAGATATCATTATAAGGTACTCTCAAACAAATTTACTGAATATGTGCTTTATTTTTATTAATAATATTCTCAAGACGACGCCGGAGCTAGAACACGCCTTTCGAATCTAGTCCTCCGACATCGACTGCCATGTGCATGTTATGGCTAACGTTGGGGTATTCACACAAGGGTGCGATGGTTTGTAGACTCGCGCTTCAGCATACGCCCCAATCGTATAACCAGCGGCTCTCAACCTTTTTCTTGAGAGGTACCCCTTCGAACTTTCGCATTAATTGAGGTACCCCCTGTCGAAAGCAGGCTTCCAATCCTCTTGAAAAAATAATTCCGAGGTCTTTGAAGGGAAGCTCCTTTCAGCCTTTGAATCCCTTTAAAGTAAGTTTCCGCGCTTCTTGATTAAAGGCTTCTGAACCTCTTGTAGATAGGCTTCCAAGCCTCTTGAAGGTGGTTTTCGAGTCACCTAAAAGGAGGCTTCCTTCGCATCTTGATAGTACGCTTCCAAGCCTCTTGAAAGAAGAATTGAAGTCAGGCTTCCGTGCATCTTGAAAAGAGGCTTCCAAGCCACTTGAAAGTAGACTTCCGAGCCTCTTAAAAGGAGGCATTCGAGCTTCATGAAACGAGGCAACCTAACCACTTGAAAGAAGGATTCCGAGCCTCTCGAAAGGAGCCTCTTGAAAAAAGGCTTCCGAGCGCTTGAAAGGAGGCTTCCGAGCCTCTTGAAAGGAGGCTTCCGAGCCTCTTGAAAGGAGGCTTCCGAGCCTCTTGAAAGGAGGCTTCCGAGCCTCTTGAAAGGAGGCTTCCGAGCCTCTTGAAAGGAGGCTTCCGAGCCTCTTGAAAGGAGGCTTCCGAGCCT
This sequence comes from Armigeres subalbatus, assembly GCF_024139115.2. Classification (NCBI taxonomy): domain Eukaryota; kingdom Metazoa; phylum Arthropoda; class Insecta; order Diptera; family Culicidae; genus Armigeres; species Armigeres subalbatus. The sequence goes on along the minus strand of NC_085139.1, from coordinate 113,130,826 downwards.
CTTGAAAGGAGGCTTCCGAGCCTCTTGAAAGGAGGCTTCCGAGCCTCTTGAAAGGAGGCTTCCGAGCCTCTTGAAAGGAGGCTTCCGAGCCTCTTGAAAGGAGGCTCCCGGCCTCTTGAAAGGAGGCTTCCGAGCCTCTTGAAAGGAGGCTTCCGAGCCTCTTGAAAGGAGGCTTCCGAGCCTCTTGAAAGGAGGCTTCCGAGCCTCTTGAAAGGAGGCTTCTGAACCTCTTGTAGATAGGCTTCCAAGCCTCTTGAAGGTGGTTTTCGAGTCACCTAAAAGGAGGCTTCCTTCGCATCTTGATAGTACGCTTCCAAGCCTCTTGAAAGAAGAATTGAAGTCAGGCTTCCGTGCATCTTGAAAAGAGGCTTCCAAGCCACTTGAAAGTAGACTTCCGAGCCTCTTAAAAGGAGGCATACGAGCTTCTTGAAACGAGGCAACCTAACCACTTGAAAGAAGGATTCCGAGCCTCTCGAAAGGAGCCTCTTGAAAAAAGGCTTCCGAGCCTCTCGAAAGGAGCCTCTTGAAAGGAGGCTTCCAAGCCTCTTGAAAGGAGGCTTCCAAGCCTCTTGAAAGGAGGCTCCCAAGCCTCTTGAAAGGAGGCTTCCAAGCCTCTTGAAAGGAGGCTTCCGAGCCTCTTGAAAGGAGGCTTCCAAGCCCCTTGAAAGGAGGCTTCTGAGCCTCTTGAAAGGAGGCTTCTGAGCCTCTTGAAAGGAGGCTTCTGAGCTCTTGAAAGGAGGCTTCTGAGCTCTTGAAAGGAGGCTCTGAGCTCTCTTGAAAGGAGGCTTCTGAGCCTCTTGAAAGGAGGCTTCTGAGCCTCTTGAAAGGAGGCTTCTGAGCCTCTTGAAAGGAGGCTTCTGAGCCTCTTGAAAGGAGGCTTCTGAGCCTCTTGAAAGGAGGCTTCCAGGCCTCTTGAAAGGAGGCTTCTGAGCCTCTTGAAAGGAGGCTCTGAGCCTCTTGAAAGGAGGCTTCTGGAGCCTCTTGAAAGGAGGCTTCTGAGCCTCTTGAAAGGAGGCTTCTGAGCCTCTTGAAAGGAGGCTTCTGAGCCTCTTGAAAGGAGGCTTCCTGGAGCTCTTGAAAGGAGGCTCTGAGCCTCTTGAAAGGAGGCTTCTGAGCCTCTTGAAAGGAGGCTTCTGAGCCTCTTGAAAGGAGGCTTCCTGAGCCTCTTGAAAGGAGGCCTGAGCCTCTTGAAAGGAGGCTTCCTGAGCCTCTTGAAAGGAGGCTTCTGAGCCTCTTGAAAGGAGGCTTCTGAGCCTCTTGAAAGGAGGCTCTGAGCCTCTTGAAAGGAGGCTTCTGAGCCTCTTGAAAGGAGGCTTCCTGAGCCTCTTGAAAGGAGGCTTCTGAGCCTCTTGAAAGGAGGCCTGAGCCTCTTGAAAGGAGGCTTGAGCCTCTTGAAAGGAGGCTCTGAGCCTCTTGAAAGGAGGCTTCCTGAGCCTCTTGAAAGGAGGCTTCCGAGCCTCTTGAAAGGAGGCCTGAGCCTCTTGAAAGGAGGCTTCCTGAGCCTCTTGAAAGGAGGCTCTGAGCCTCTTGAAAGGAGGCTTCCGAGCCTCTTGAAAGGAGGCTTCTGAGCCTCTTGAAAGGAGGCTTCTGAGCCTCTTGAAAGGAGGCTTCTGAGCCTCTTGAAAGGAGGCTTCTGAGCTCTTGAAAGGAGGCCTGAGCTCTTGAAAGGAGGCCTGAGCCTCTTGAAAGGAGGCCTGAGTTCTTGAAAGGAGGCTTCTGAGCCTCTTGAAAGGAGGCTTCTGAGCCTCTTGAAAGGAGGCTCTGAGCCTCTTGAAAGGAGGCTCTGAGCCTCTTGAAAGGAGGCTCTGAGCCTCTTGAAAGGAGGCTTCCAGGCCCTCTTGAAAGGAGGCTTCCTGAGCCTCTTGAAAGGAGGCTTCTGAGCCTCTTGAAAGGAGGCTTCTGAGCCTCTTGAAAGGAGGCTTCTGAGCCTCTTGAAAGGAGGCTTCTGAGCCTCTTGAAAGGAGGCTCTGAGCCTCTTGAAAGGAGGCTTCTGAGCCTCTTGAAAGGAGGCTTCCTGAGCCTCTTGAAAGGAGGCTTCTGAGCCTCTTGAAAGGAGGCTTTTGAGCCTCTTGAAAGGAGGCTTCCGAGCCTCTTGAAAGGAGGCTTCTGAGCCTCTTGAAAGGAGGCTTCTGAGCCTCTTGAAAGGAGGCTTCTGAGCCTCTTGAAAGGAGGCTGCTGAGCCTCTTGAAAGGAGGCTTCTGCGCCTCTTGAAAGGAGGCTTCTGCGCCTCTTGAAAGGAGGCTTCTGAGCCTCTTGAAAGGAGGCTTCTGAGCCTCTTGAAAGGAGGCTTCTGAGCCTCTTGAAAGGAGGCTTCTGAGCCTCTTGAAAGGAGGCTTCTGAGCCTCTTGAAAGGAGGCTTCTGAGCCTCTTGAAAGTCGGCTTCTTAGCCTCTTGAAAGGGGGCTTCTGAGCTCTTGAAAGGAGGCTCTGAGCCTCTTGAAAGGAGGCTCTGAGCCTCTTGAAAGGAGGCTCTGAGCTCTTGAAAAGAGACTTCTGAGCCTCTGGAAACGAGGCTTCTGTGCCTCTTGAAAGGAGTCTTCTTTGCCTCTTGAAAGGAGGCTTCTGAGCCTCTTGAAAGGAGGCTTCCGGGCCTCTTGAAAGGAGGCTCTGAGCCTCTTGAAAGGAGGCTTCTGAGCCTCTTGAAAGGAGGCTTCTGAGCCTCTTGAAAGGAGGCTTCTGAGCCTCTTGAAAGGAGGCTTCCTGAGCCTCTTGAAAGGAGGCTTCTGAGCCTCTTGAAAGGAGGCCTGAGCCTCTTGAAAGGAGGCTTCCAGAGCCTCTTGAAAGGAGGCTTCCTGAGCCTCTTGAAAGGAGGCTTCTGAGGCCTCTTGAAAGGAGGCCTGAGCCTCTTGAAAGGAGGCTTCTGAGCCTCTTGAAAGGAGGCTTCTGAGCCTCTTGAAAGGAGGCTTCTGAGCCTCTTGAAAGGAGGCTTCTGAGGCCTCTTGAAAGGAGGCTTCTGAGCCTCTTGAAAGGAGGCTCTGAGCCTCTTGAAAGGAGGCTTCCGAGCCTCTTGAAAGGAGGCTTCCTGAGCCTCTTGAAAGGAGGCTTGAGCCTCTTGAAAGGAGGCTCTGAGCCTCTTGAAAGGAGGCTTCTGAGCCTCTTGAAAGGAGGCTTGAGCCTCTTGAAAGGAGGCTTCCTGAGCCTCTTGAAAGGGAGGCTCTGAGCCTCTTGAAAGGAGGCTTCCTGAGCCTCTTGAAAGGAGGCTTCTGAGCCTCTTGAAAGGAGGCTTGAGCCTCTTGAAAGGAGGCTTCCGAGCCTCTTGAAAGGAGGCTTCCTGAGCCTCTTGAAAGGAGGCTTCTGAGCCTCTTGAAAGGAGGCTCTGAGCCTCTTGAAAGGAGGCTTCTGAGCCTCTTGAAAGGAGGCTTCTGAGCCTCTTGAAAGGAGGCTTGAGCCTCTTGAAAGGAGGCTTCTGAGCCTCTTGAAAGGAGGCTTCTGAGCCTCTTGAAAGGAGGCTTCTGAGCCTCTTGAAAGGAGGCTCTGAGCTCTTGAAAGGAGGCTTCTGAGCCTCTTGAAAGGAGGCTTCTGAGCCTCTTGAAAGGAGGCCTGAGCCTCTTGAAAGGAGGCTTCTGAGCCTCTTGAAAGGAGGCTTCTGAGCCTCTTGAAAGGAGGCTTCCGAGCCTCTTGAAAGGAGGCTTCTGAGCCTCTTGAAAGGAGGCTCTGAGCCTCTTGAAAGGAGGCTCTGAGCTCTTGAAAGGAGGCTCTGAGCCTCTTGAAAGGAGGCTTCTGAGCCTCTTGAAAGGAGGCTTCTGAGCCTCTTGAAAGGAGGCTTCTGAGCCTCTTGAAAGGAGGCTTCTGAGCCTCTTGAAAGGAGGCTTCCTGAGCCTCTTGAAAGGAGGCTCTGAGCCTCTTGAAAGGAGGCTCTGAGCCTCTTGAAAGGAGGCTCTGAGCCTCTTGAAAGGAGGCTTCCGAGCCTCTTGAAAGGAGGCTTCTGAGCCTCTTGAAAGGAGGCTTCTGAGCCTCTTGAAAGGAGGCTCTGAGCCTCTTGAAAGGAGGCTTCTGAGCCTCTTGAAAGGAGGCTTCTGAGCTCTTGAAAGGAGGCTTCTGAGCCTCTTGAAAGGAGGCTCTGAGCTCTTGAAAGGAGGCTTCTGAGCCTCTTGAAAGGAGGCTTTGAGCCTCTTGAAAGGAGGCTTCTGAGCCTCTTGAAAGGAGGCTTCGAGCCTCTTGAAAGGAGGCTCTGAGCCTCTTGAAAGGAGGCTTCTGAGCCTCTTGAAAGGAGGCTTCCGAGCCTCTTGAAAGGAGGCTTCTGAGCCTCTTGAAAGGAGGCTTGAGCCTCTTGAAAGGAGGCTTCCTGAGCCTCTTGAAAGGAGGCTTCCGAGCTCTTGAAAGGAGGCTTCTGAGCCTCTTGAAAGGAGGCTTCTGAGCCTCTTGAAAGGAGGCTTCCTGAGCTTCTTGAAAGGAGGCTTCTGAGCCTCTTGAAAGGAGGCTTCCGAGCCTCTTGAAAGGAGGCTCTGAGCCTCTTGAAAGGAGGCTTCCTGAGCCTCTTGAAAGGAGGCTTCTGAGCCTCTTGAAAGGAGGCTTCCGGAGCCTCTTGAAAGGAGGCTTCTGAGCCTCTTGAAAGGAGGCTTTCCTGAGCCTCTTGAAAGGAGGCTTGAGCCTCTTGAAAGGAGGCTTCTGAGCCTCTTGAAAGGAGGCTTCCTGAGCCTCTTGAAAGGAGGCTTCCGAGCCTCTTGAAAGGAGGCTCTGAGCCTCTTGAAAGGAGGCCTGAGCCTCTGAAAGGAGGCTTCTGAGCCTCTTGAAAGGAGGCTTCTGAGGCTTGAAAGGAGGCTCTGAGCCTCTTGAAAGGAGGCTTCTGAGCCTCTTGAAAGGAGGCTTCCTGAGCCTCTTGAAAGGAGGCTTCTGAGCCTCTTGAAAGGAGGCTTCTGAGCCTCTTGAAAGGAGGCTTCTGAGCCTCTTGAAAGGAGGCTCTGAGCCTCTTGAAAGGAGGCCTGAGCCTCTTGAAAGGAGGCTTCCAGAGCCTCTTGAAAGGAGGCTCTGAGCCTCTTGAAAGGAGGCTTCTGAGCCTCTTGAAAGGAGGCTTCCTGAGCCTCTTGAAAGGAGGCTTCTGAGCCTCTTGAAAGGAGGCTTCTGAGCCTCTTGAAAGGAGGCTTCCGAGCCTCTTGAAAGGAGGCTTCTGAGCCTCTTGAAAGGAGGCTTCTGAGCCTCTTGAAAGGAGGCTTCTGAGCCTCTTGAAAGGAGGCTTCTGAGCCTCTTGAAAGGAGGCTTCTGAGCCTCTTGAAAGGAGGCTTCTGAGCCTCTTGAAAGGAGGCTCTGAGCCTCTTGAAAGGAGGCTTCTGAGCTCTTGAAAGGAGGCTTCTGAGCCTCTTGAAAGGAGGCTTCTGAGCCTCTTGAAAGGAGGCTTCTGAGCCTCTTGAAAGGAGGCTTCTGAGCCTCTTGAAAGGAGGCTTGAGCTCTTGAAAGGAGGCTTCTGAGCCTCTTGAAAGGAGGCTCTGAGCCTCTTGAAAGGAGGCTTCTGAGCCTCTTGAAAGGAGGCTTCCTGAGCCTCTTGAAAGGAGGCTTCTGAGCCTCTTGAAAGGAGGCTTCTGAGCCTCTTGAAAGGAGGCTTCTGAGCCTCTTGAAAGGAGGCTTCTGAGCTCTTGAAAGGAGGCTTCTGAGCCTCTTGAAAGGAGGCTTCCGAGCCTTCTTGAAAGGAGGCTTCTGAGCCTCTTGAAAGGAGGCTTCTGAGCCTCTTGAAAGGAGGCTTGAGCCTCTTGAAAGGAGGCTTCTGAGCCTCTTGAAAGGAGGCTTCCTGAGCCTCTTGAAAGGAGGCCTGAGCCTCTTGAAAGGAGGCTTCTGAGCCTCTTGAAAGGAGGCTTCTGAGCCTCTTGAAAGGAGGCTTCTGAGCTCTTGAAAGGAGGCTTCTGAGCCTCTTGAAAGGAGGCTTCCGAGCCTCTTGAAAGGAGGCTTCCGAGCCTCTTGAAAGGAGGCTTCCGAGCCTCTTGAAAGGAGGCTTCCGAGCCTCTTGAAAGGAGGCTTCCGAGCCTCTTGAAAGGAGGCTTCCGAGCCTCTTGAAAGGAGGCTTCCGAGCCTCTTGAAAGAAGGCTTTCGAGCTTCTTGAAAGGATTGTGAAAGGAGGCTTCCGAGTCTTTAAAAAGGAGGTTTACGAGCTTCTTGTAAGGAGGCAACCCAACCATTTGAAAGGAGGCTTCCGAACCTCTCGAAAGGAGGCTTCCGAACCTCTTGAAAAGAGGCTTCCGAGCCTCTTGAAAAGAGGCTTCCGAGCCTCTCGAAATGAGCCTTCTGAGCCTCTTGAAAGGGGGCTTCTTTGCCTCTTGAAAGGCTCCTGAATCATTTGAAAGGCTTCTGAATCATTTCGTACATTCGACGATTTGTTTGTTTGATTTTTTGTTCCGCAGCCCTTCATACATTGTGCTGATTGTGGAAGGCAGGATTCAATCGGAATTTATTTATCCTTTATCGCATTGCATATTATGTACAGTATACATTTTTTAAATAAAAAATACACAATTATCAAAAAAATTTCGATGATTTTTGATTGGAAATTTAATACGTCCGCCATCACGAATTTTTGTCCGAGGTACCCCCTAGTGCCAGCGAAGGTACCCCCAGGGGTACAAGTACCCCAGGTTGAGAACCGCTAGTATAACCCAACGGATCAAGATCCGGACTGCTAGAGGGCCACAAATTCTTCGACCAAAATATCATGTTGTTCTTCAGCCATTGTTGGGTGGATTGGCGGTCCATCATGCTGTAGGACAACGATTTGATCCTCGGAGAATTCGGTCTCTCCTCCAGGGAAGCACTTGGTCCTTTAAAATACCGATAAACAATTGAATTTCTCAGATATTTTGACTTCCTTGGCAAGTTTTCTGGTGGAACGCACCAGGTTGTGAGCAATCTTTCCACGAGCCGATTCGATCACGTTTGGCAAACGTGCAAAGCTCGGACGTCCACTTCCCGGCTTCCGCTGCATAGACCCATCATACAGAGACATTTTAAGGCGATAAACTGTGGGCAAAATCCATCCTACCGCCATAGTAATCTCATTCGGCGTCTTCTGGGCGAGCAACAAACTAGTAATCACTTCTTTTGGGTACATTTTGACAAATTTACAATACAACAATTACAATCTCTCGGTGCGGCATTTGAAAGTAAACATAAACAAATACGCTTTCAACAGAAATTAGTCACTAGCTACTCGAATTAACCCAATATTCAAGTTTAAACATTTTCGCATTATTTTCTGCCGCCCCCTGCCCACTCATCTCATCAATCAAAGTTTAAGAACCGCATCGTGCTTTCATGCTGTTCGGTTCTTTTCTCTCTTTGCTGAAGGAAGTTTTTAATACTACCCGAAGCTGTTTTAATTTCAAAAGTGCTTCTCAGCGCTATTTGTACCCACTGATACGATATTTGCAAAGACCCGTGCCTTCGTTTTACGTAGGACCCGTTTGCGGAAGTAAAATTCCGACAAGCGGTGGTAATCCTGCAGTGACACCGTTCTGGAAAAAAAAGCCTCTTAGACGGTCACGTCTCCACGCTCAGCAATGAGCATTGACAAAAACAAGGCCTGCCAAAGCGTGGAAAAAATAGAAGGAAGCTGGAGACTTCAGATATTCCTTCTAACTGACCTAACTAACATTGAAAATAATTCTTAACCTATCGAACTGAGCAATCGATTTGATTCATGACTAAATTGATCATATCGAATCTACCGAAAGGCCCAGGTGATTCGATCCATGCGAAAAAGCAAAGGATTCCGCCAATTGTGGTATCTGTTGCCGAGTTTTCTGACTTTAGGAATGAGATTTTGAGTAACCTTCAGGGGATCAAGATTTCATTTCAGATTGCCAGGAAGGGTGAGTGCCGAGTTTTGACGGGATCCTTTGACGATCGCAAACGTCTTCTTCAGTATTTAACTGAGAAGCGCCATAAATTCTTCACATACGACGACAAAACTGAGCGATTGTTCAAAGTCGTCTTGAAAGGTCACCCCAGTGATGATAAATCACTGGATGAGATTAAAAATGAAATTTCTCAATTACTTGGATTTTCACCAGTCCAAGTAATTAAGATGAAAAAGAAAAGTAATATATAAAAAAATAGTAAAATAATATGAAAAGTTTGGAACAGGCCTGTATTATGTCCCATGTCTGTGTTACATGTGAACATTTCCGCAGGCCTGGGGGAAATTTCCAAAACCCCACTCAGTGCCATAAGTGCCAAAACTGAGGTCACGGAACTAAATATTGCCATATGGATGCTAAGTGCATGATTTGTGGTGGAACCTCTCACGCCAAGGACGCCTGTTCTGTGAGAGAAGATTCCAATAAATTTAAATGTGCCAATTGTGGGGGCAATCATAAATCCAATTTCACACAAAAAAGTTTTGAATTCCCGTGCAAAATTTTTGGTAAATTCCAATAAGATCTGTCAGAGCGTCATTCCAGCAAAGCCTACTATGTATTTCGATTAACCAGACTACAAAATATCTTATTCTTAACCTTTAACACGCACCTTTAAGCTTCACGAATTGAAAACACGCCCCACCTTCGCTACCGACACCCGCGGGGAATCACAATCAATCAATGTTTATAGATTTGGCCAAAAGACGACGATCAAGTTTCACTCTCACTCTCACCCAGTACGAATTGCTTCCGGTGCACAGTGTTTTATTTCGTCATTTTCACGATCGAAATACAAAAACTCGAAAAGTGTTGATTTTGGATATAGGGTTTGTTCACATAAGTTTCAAGATATTTAGGAGCGCATCTTTCGATAAAAACAGTTTGATGATTAATCCCCCTAAAAGTTAGTTGAGAAAATTATTTTTCCACCAGAATGAGATAGACACGTAGTGTCTTCCGCAAAGTTGTAGCAAATGTTAATACGAGCAACTTTGCTGAACATCCCGAGTTTCTATCTCTTATATATAACAAACTTAAGACGTTTTATGTAAAAACCCCATAAAAATCTAATTTTTCATTTTAACTCTTTCCCATGATTTTTCCCATTTTCCGTCTCTTCTACAAAGTTGTTAAACAAGGAAAATTACATGTTTTTGCTGAACATTGTAACATTCCATCTCACATACAACAAAAGTTATCTTTAAATTATACAAATTCTTAGAGATATTTCCACTTGTGATTACTCCCTTAATAGCAAAAAGTCGCAAATTTCTTCACGATATGCTGAAAATCGCTTATTTCATTTTTCTACTGACATTGAAAACTTTTGTCGACAAGAGTCTTCTCGAATGCTGTGATAAAAACTTGTAAACCTTTGAAAAATCATAATATTTGAATAACTTTTGTTTTATAAGAGATAGAAAGTTACAATGTTCAGCAAAAACATGTTATTTTGCTGGTTTGACAACTTTGTAGAAGAGACGGAAAATGTAAAAAATCATTAGAGTTAGTTTAAGTTAAGAGAATGATTTTAAGAGGATTTCCACATAAACCATGTTAAGTTTGTTATATCAAAAATATAGAAACTCATATATATATTATTATATTTATATAAGAATTAATAAAAAATATAATTCAAAGAATTAAAATTTCTGTAAGTATTCGTGTGATGTCGAAAATACAATAAATGTCCACAACACACATGTCGAAGCGTTTCAATTTGATTAAAACAGCAGAAACATCTGCTGCAGGTAAATTTTAGGACAAACGAGGAACTGGCGCATTGATTGCTGAGATTGTTGAATCCCGTTGTATCAAAAGCCCGAAGTTGTCCAAGAAGTCGAAGGAAGTTGCTTACAGAAGATACTTAACTATATTTGTGAAAGTGTGAAAGCGATGACAAAGAGAACAACGAATACAAATACAGTTGAATTTGGAAACAACTTTTCCTTTGTTATTACATATTTAGAAAAAAAAAACTTTGCATTTCACGTTATAACAAATGCTATTAAAAACCGAGTTTCTATATTTTTGATATAACAAACTTAACATGGTTTATGTGGAAATCCTCTTAAAATCATTCTCTTAACTTAAACTAACTCTAATGATTTTTTACATTTTCCATCTCTTCTACAAAGTTGTCAAACCAGCAAAATTACATGTTTTTGCTGAACATTGTAACTTTCCATCTCTTATAAAACAAAAGTTATTCAAAAATTATGATTTTTCATAGGTTTACAAGTTTTTATCACAGCATTCGAGAAGACTCTTGTCGACAAAAGTTTTCAATGTCAGTAGAAAAATGAAATAAGCGATTTTCAGCATATCGTGAAGAAATTTGCGACTTTTTGCAATTAAGGGAGTAATCACAAGTGGAAATACCTCTAAGAATTTGTATAATTTAAAGATAACTTTTGTTGTATGTGAGATGGAATGTTACAATGTTCAGCAAAAACATGTAATTTTCCTTGTTTAACAACTTTGTAGAAGAGACGGAAAATGGGAAAAATCATGAGAAAGAGTTAGAATGAAAAATTAGATTTTTATGGGGTTTTTTCATAAAACGTCTTAAGTTTGTTATATATAAGAGGTAGAAACTCGGGATGTTCAGCAAAGTTGCTCGTATTAACATTTGCTACAACTTTGCGGAAGACACTACGTGTCTATCTCATTCTGGTGGAAAAATAATTTTCTCAACTAACTTTTAGGGGGATTAATCATCAAACTGTTTTTATCGAAAGATGCGCTCCTAAATATCTTGAAACTTCTGTGAACAAACCCTATATCCAAAATCAACACTTTTCGAGTTTTTGTATTTCGATCGTGAAAATGACGAAATAAAACACTGTGCGGTGGTGCTACTACTGCCGATTTAGACTGGCACGGTACGCACGTTCGCGATGCCGCTCCTGGCTGAGCCGGAAGTCGTAAAAGATATTCGACTAAGTAAATTGTCGGTACCCCTCAACTCAACACCTGCCACCTTCTGGCGCTGGAAGGGGCGCCATTACAGGGAGCGTCGGAAAAAATAGAAAATTGCAAATTTTATTCAAAATACAGGATCTGGGGACCATTTTCATAGCTCAAGTCACTTGGTTAGCAACGAATTCTTGCAATATATGAGATGCACAAACCTGTAAAATATCCAATTTTACTTTTCTCATGGCACACACTGTACGAATAACACAGGTACAAGGAACAATAGCGACTAAATTGAGTCAATAATCTTTTCCGCTCTGTACGCGTTGCGAATGTATGCTGGTAGAGTACGGGAATCATGCCCCCACGTTCTGCTTACCGAATCACAACGGCTGAAGGCGGCCTTCCGGCGCTGCCTCGGAAACGCTTATTTAAGAGTGATTTAAATGGAAAGGGATGCTACCGTACCTACATTATTCTCGCCGCCCACCGTCATTACACACAGCGTCTTCGCTATCCACCACGGGCAAAAGAATCAAGACAAGTGATTTATAGGATTTTGGTTCGCACATTTTTCGGTCGTCTTCGGAGCAGATTGGCGGCGCACCGTGACTTGCGGTGCCAACCAATGTGTGTGTCCCCATGTTAATTTGACATTATTTTGTAAATCTGATGTCTTATTTATGAGTCTATTTTGAAGTTTGCAATGGTGGCAATTTTGTGATAAATTAATTCAAGTCAGGATTCTTTTGGATCGCTTCTTGGAATGTTAAAAAAAATATAAAAATGTGTGGAGACAAAACATTATTTGATGGAATTTTATTGAAAGGTTGATTGACAATAAGTCGCTAAACGCCCGCAAAGTTACGCGTCATAAACTAAAATGAACGACTGGAAATGTGTTAGGAAAAAAAACTAAGTACATAATCTATAAAAATACACAAGGAAATAATATTATCCCGTCTGAAAATATTGCATATTTAATTGGGCGCCATGTGGTGAACGTGATAGCAAGATAAATGAACGTATCTTAGCAAACCAATTAGTCGAACCCCTTTGAGAGAAATAGCGAACGGGAAAAAGGAAAGCAAATCCGATTATCAGGCATCTTTTTCCGTCCGATAAACGAACGCTACTGATTTACTATCCTACTACAGGATGATACAGGAGCTAGACGGTGTCGCATCGTTTCGAACATATTCATCTTCATCATCACTATTGCGCTAGAAGAATAGCAGCTGGTTCTCGGGGTTAGGGTTGGCTTACTGAAAAGCTTTTATGCAAAATTGAAAAGAGTTTGCTGCTTAAACAAACGACTGTCCCATGTTTTTATTTTGTATACCGGAAGGAAACAAGATATGTTTAATAAGCTGCTTGATATTGAAGATCAGATTCGACTGCAATTTTGACTCTATCTAGTCGCCGAATAAGCATTATGCAATTTCCAAAGGAAATTCATTCAAATTTCCAAAGGTTTACTTGATATTCCAAAGGAAATTCACTCGAATTTCCTAAGGAAATTCACTCGAATTTCCAAAAGAAATTCACTCGAATTTCCGAAGGAAATTCACTCGAATTTTCAAAGGAAATTCACTCGAATTTCCAAAGGAAATTCACTCGAATTTCCAAAGGAAATTCACTCGAATTTCCAAAGGAAATTCACTCGAATTTCCAAAGGAAATTCACTCGAATTTCCAAAGGAAATTCACTCGAATTTCCAAAGGAAATTCACTCGAATTTCCAAAGGAAATTCACTCGACTTTCCAAAGGAATATAACTCAAATTTCCAAAGGAAATTCACTCGAATTTCCAGAGGAAATTCACTCGAATTTCCAAAGGAAATTCACTCGAATTTCGAAAGGAAATTCACTCGAATTTCCAAAGGTAATTCACTCGAATTTCCAAAGGAAATTCACTTGAATTTCCAAAGAAAATTCACTCGAATTTCCGAAGGAAATTCACTCGAATTTCCAAAGCAAATTCACTCGAATTTTCAAAAGAAATTCACTCGAATTTCCGAAGGAAATTCACTCGAATTTCCAAAGCAAATTCACTCGAATTTTCAAAAGAAATTCACTCGAATTTCCAAAGGAAATTCACTCGAATTTCCAAAGGAAATTCACTCGAATTTCCAAAAGAAATTCATTCGAGTTTCCAAATGAAATTAATTTGTATTTGCGAAGGAAATTTATTCGAATTTGTAGAGGAAATTCATTCGAATTTCCAAAAGAAATTCATTCGAAATCCCAAAAAAAAAATTCATTTGAATTAAAAAAAAATCATACCAATTTCCGAAGGAAATTCATTTAAATTTACGAAAGAAATTCATTCCAATTTCCCAAGCAAAATTCAATCGAATTCCTAAAGAAAATTTATTCGAACTTTCAACGGAAAATCATGCGATTTTCCAAAAAAAAAATCATTCGCTTTTACATAAGATTTTTTTTTAACGAAATTAAAAAGAAAACGAAATTTGTTCGATTCTTCAGAAGGAATTAATTTTAATTTCTAAAAAAAATCATTCGTTTTTCAGAGAAATTTATTCGAATCTTCAAATTTCTTCATTCGAATTTCCAAGAGCAATTCATTCAAATTTCCAAAATAATTTTAGACACTAAAATTTACTTGAATTTCCAAAGGGAATTCACTTGAATTTCCAAATGGAATTCACTCGAATTTCTAAAGGAAATTTACTCGAATTTCCAAAAAAAAGTTCACTCGAATTTCCATGGGAAGTTCACTGGAATTTCCAGAGGAAATTCACTCGAATTTTCAAAAAAAAATTACTTGAATTTTTTTAAGGAAATGCACTTGAATTTCTAAAAGAAATTCACTTGAATTTCCAAAGGAAATTCATTCAAATTTCCAAACAATATTCATTCGAATTTCCGAAGGAAATTAATTCGAATTTCCGAAGGAAATTCATTCGAATTTCCGAAGGAAATTAATTCGAATTTCCATAGGAAATCCATTTGAATTTCTAAAGGAAAATCATTCGAATTTCCAGAGGAAATTCATTCGAATTTCCAGAGGAAATTCATTCGAATTTCCAGAGGAAATTCATTCGAATTTCCAGAGGAAATTCATTCGAATTTCCAGAGGAAATTCATTCGAATTTCCAGAGGAAATTCATTCGAATTTCCAGAGGAAACTCATTCGAATTTCCAGAGGAAACTCATTCGAATTTCCAGAGGAAACTCATTCGAATTTCCAGAGGAAACTCATTCGAATTTCCAGAGGAAACTCATTCGAATTTCCAGAGGAAACTCATTCGAATTTCCAGAGGAAATTCATTCGAATTTCCAGAGGAAATTCATTCGAATTTCCAGAGGAAATTCATTCGAATTTCCAGAGGAAATTCATTCGAATTTCCAGAGGAAATTCATTCGAATTTCCATAGGAAGTTCTTTCGAATTTCCAGCGGAAATTCATTCGAATTTCCAGAGGAAATTCATTCGAATTTTCAGCGGAAATTCATTCGAATTTCCAGAAGAAATTCTTTCGAATTTCCAGAGGAAATTCGTTCGAATTTCCAGAGGAAATTCATTCGAATTTTCAGAGGAAATTCATTCGAATTTCCAGAGGAAATTTTTTCGAATTTCCAGAGGAAATTCATTCGAATTTCCAGAGCAATTTCATTCAAATTTCCAAAAGAAATTCATTCAAATTTCCAGAGGAAATTCATTCGAATTTCCAGAGCAATTTCATTCAAATTTTCAAAGGAAATACATTCAAATTTCCAAAGGAAATTCATTCGAATATCCAAAGAAAAATCATTCGAAATTCACTCGAATTTCCATAGCAAATTCACTCGAATTTCCATAGCAAATTCACTCGAATTTCCAAAGGAAATTCACTCAAATTTCCAAAGGAAATTCACTCGAATTTTCAAAGGAGATTCACTCGAATTTCCAAAGGATTTTCACTCGAATTTCCAGATGGAATTTTTTCGAATTTCCAGAGGAAATTCATTCGAATTTCCAGAGGAAATTCATTCAAATTTCCAGAGGAAAATCATTCGAATTTCCAGAGGAAATTCATTCAAATTTCCAGAGGAAATTCATTCGAATTTCCAGAGGAAATTCATTCAAATTTCCAGAGGAAATTCATTCGAATTTCCAGAGCAACTTCATTCAAATTTCCAAAGGAAATTCATTCAAATTTCCAGAGGAAATTCATTCGAATTTCCAGAGCAATTTCATTCAAATTTCCAAAGGAAATACATTCAAATTTCCAAAGGAAATTCATTCGAATTTCCAAAAGAAATTCATTCGATTGTCCAAAGGAAATTCATTCGAATTTCCAAAAAAAAATTCATTCAAATTTCCAAAGGAAATTCATTCAAATTTCCAAAGGAAATTCATTCAAATTTCCAAAGGAAATTCATTCAAATTTCCAAAGGAAATTCATTCGAATTTCCAAAGGAGATTCATTCGAATTTCCAAAAGAAATTCATTCCAAAGTAAACTCATTCGAATTTCCATAACAAATTAATTCGAGTTTCCAAAAGAAAATTAGTTCAAATTTCCAAAGGAAGTTCAATGAAATTTCCAAAAAAAATCATTTAAATTTTCAAAAAAAAATCATTTGAATTTTCAAAGAATATTCATTCAAATTTCCAAGAAAATTCATTCAAATTTCCAAAGGAAATTCATTCGAATTTCCACAGGAAATTCATTCGAATTTTCAAAGGAAATTCATTCGAATTTCCAAAGCAAATTCATTCGAACTTCCAAAGGAAATTCATTCGAATATCCAAAGAAAAATCATTCGATATTCACTCGAATTTCCATAGCAAATTCACTCGAATTTCCAAAGGAAATTCACTCAAATTTCCAAAGGAAATTCACTCGAATTTTCAAAAGAGATTCAATCGAATTTCCAAAGAAAATTCACGCGAATTTTCAAAGGGATTTCACTCGAATTTCCAAAGGAAATTCACTCTTATTTCCAAAATAAATTCACTCGAATTTCCAAAGGAAATTAATTCTAATATCCAAAGGAAATTAATTCTTATTTCCAAAGGAAATTCATTTTCCAGAGGAAACTTATTTCAATTTCCCAAGAAAATTCAATCGAAGCTTCAAAAGAAATACATCCAGTCTTCTTTAGGAATTTCGTTCAATTTTTTGGAGAAAATTTATTCGAACGTTCGGAAGTAATTTTATTGAATTTAGAATGTCTAAAGAAAATTCATTCAAAATGCCAATGGAAATTGTCTACTATAGTGCGATCGAAATGCATAATTTACCTTTGGGGGCGTTTAATCGTGTTTTTATGTTGAATAACTAGGCTATAAACGCATATGCCCAGCACATGTTTCCGAAATAGACAAATTGATTCTAAATTCGCGAAAAAAGATTGGAGGCTTGGGGTAATATGGATATGCTAAGAAATCGCGTCGATTTCACAAGGAAAATGTCGTAATTCTGGAGACCTAAACCACTTACATGAATCTTGAATAGAAGCACTTGGAAGTCAATTTAGTGAAAAGCAATCGGATTTTGTGATTTTTTTGACAATGAAAATCAGGATGAAAAAATCTCGGGTATGCGGGTGAAATGCACATAGTGTGTGGGTAAAACGGACATGTTGAGAAATTAAGCTTAAAACAGTGGATTTAGTTGATGAATTGTATGCATATATGCTAAGCATCTCTAAAATGAGTCTCTGGAAATAAAAATGTTGGATAATATTTCAAATATTGGTAACTTACAATGAATTTACTAAAAAGCATGTTACATCAATAAAAATCACTTGAAAATGCCTATTGTCTCAGAACAAAACTAAGAAATTCGAATTTCCTAAACAACATTCAACCATGGTTTGCATTCACGTCCCAGATTTTGTAAAATATTTTCTTTCAAGTAACCATGCCAGT
This sequence comes from Armigeres subalbatus, assembly GCF_024139115.2. Lineage (NCBI taxonomy): Eukaryota > Metazoa > Arthropoda > Insecta > Diptera > Culicidae > Armigeres > Armigeres subalbatus. The sequence goes on along the minus strand of NC_085139.1, from coordinate 113,114,186 downwards.
GCGATCGTAGGACTGACGAATAGTGAATTGAGTGCAAATCATGCCCTTCTTCATGAAAGTCTTCAACTTCACAACTTGAATCATCCTCTATTGACACTTGCGCAAAAGTTGCGGTAACCCTAACAAATGGGGACCATCTGCTTCGCCGGAAAAGTTTCCCGAGCAGGATACCATCCAAGTGTATACATAGCCGTAATTACACATCCTTCATAATTAAATTAGTGAGAAGAGAAATAGAGAGAGAGAGACAGAACAAATATATCATACACATGTGTTCTACACTCCGGGGGGGACAAGCTCAACTCACAAGCTGCAAACGTAGATAATAACGATGATGTTGCTTCTACAAACTGATGATGGGTGGCCGGCAGGAGTTGACGCAGAGGTATCCAGGAGGTGGCCTCCGTTCGTGCGAAAAGCGACATCTTCAGCTTTTAATAGACATCCTTCCGACAACGGAACGAAGCTGAACCAGCAGAAGTGAGGCACGGACGCGGACGGGTGCCAGGCGTTCCGTGTGTTGGGGCAATAGTGTCAGGAAGATAAACAACAACGTTGTGAATTCACTAGCACCGGATATCTACACAATACACATATATCCATGTGCGCGCCCCGTCGGTCGTTTTGATAGAAGTGCACGGAGGCCCTCTAATAGGGCGCACATACTAGGCATTGCCTGTGTCAACTTAGTTGATGATAATAGCTGCACCATAGGGCCTCCCCCTAACCTGACACTCTTAGTTGGACACAAGTGGGATCCCGGTTGGATCATTTACATCGTCCACCGCGCGCCTACCGTTTCGTTCTTCCTGTCCTTTGCACCACATACGCGGAAATGTAAACAAACGAGACTCATCTTTCATATTATACAGAATGGGTAAACATGCCGCAAATGTGTCGCATTTTGTCGGTTGGAGGAATGCGCTCTCGTATAATTAAAATAATACATACTAACGAACGACCGTCTGTCTTTCCTTTCCCATCGTAATGGAACTTTTTTCCAGGATTCAGTGCTGGTTCGACCGGTTTGGTAGTGCAGCAGTAGTGCTTCCATTATGAGGCTTGAATCATGTTCGGTAAAATTGCAAACACGTTTTTGTTGGAAAAAGGGTACTATGGTTGGAAAAATCCATCCCCCATGATAGCTTCGCAAAAGACGGCTTATTTCTATAGGTCAGTGGAAAAAAATAACTGTGATTATCGATTCGATGTTGTACATTGTGAAGGGAATGTGAATACATTATGAACATATGCACTGGCTCTGCAATCAAACAATCAGCGACTTTTAGTCTCAATAAAGAACTTCTACATAAGCGAGTTTTAAACGCAAGTTACCATTTATGTATTCGAGGAACTTTAAAAAAATATAAAATCCTACCGTCAGCACGCGGTCACCGTTAAATTATGAACAGTCTCATGTTTTAACTAAATACAACTTATAACGACATAGTACAGATCAAAACAATTAGAATATGTACTGCGTGTTCACCTACCGATGATAGAGCGATAGTGGTAGCCCGATGACACCCACTCGATATGTGGATGCGAGGCGAAATCCAATCAATCGAACGGATTTTTCAATTTCAGTTTCTGGATGACTTTTTCCCCCAACTGGACGCGGTCGTTCGCCATACGAGTACCATTGTTGCTTATTGGAAGTAACATTGACGAAAAAAGGTGCAAATTGCAGCTGATCAAACCGGACCGAGCTATTAACGCTTCGGTGGATTGTGATTGGAAATTTATGTTTGCTTCACAGCTCTGGAAATAGCGCAATTAATTTTTAAACTACAGTTGATCAACCATTAGTTGTTTCCATTTATTGTTTGCAGAGATTATCAACGCGAGTACTAATTACGCCGGTGGTTGAGTACAATATGGAATGTTATATTGTTTAAAGCAACAAACAAATGTATTTGTTTTCGCTATAATCCCAACAAAATGCTCATTTGCGTTTTTTATCACTTTTTATATTTACCTCACGGCTACAAAAAGTGTTTGTTTCATTTAGTGAACGTTTGACATTTTGATTCCCAATGCAGCAAAAGCACGATTGAAAAACTGACTATGCAGATTGCTATCAGAAATTAAGGTGTCCTTGATTTCAATCTAAGATAATAATGGCATAAGCATGAGGATTACTACCCCCGGCAACGCCCATTTTTACCGTAACCAGTGATAGGGGAAGAAAATGTTGATAAGTGCGGAGTGCACGATTGAACGCGTTCGTGTTAGGGCACATAAGATTCGTGAGATCCGGGTTTGCGCTTTGTGCCGGTTGGTGAATGAACAAATTAGCACAGAACGGTCTCGTGGTCGTGATCCTCGTTGTTCTGCTTTGTGGGGTTGAAAAGATGATTAATTTGAGCGTGATCGCTTTAGATATGCAGAACGGTCTCGAGATCCTCGTTGTTTTGCTCTGTGCGGTTCAAAAAATAATAAATTAGAGCGCGATCGATTTTGGTTGTGCAGAACGGTATCGAGATCCACGTTGTTCTGCTTTGTGCGGTCGAAACGATGATTAGTTGCGCTATCGAACGTGTTTTGATGCAGAACGATTTCGAGACCCATGTTGTTTTTTTCGGCTGTCTGTGCAAAAAATACACGTAACACCCAACATACCGTTTACCAAAACGAACCTCGCTACAACCCTACTCTATATATTGGATACAGCCAGCGCCGATATTGCTCAATTTTGGGTCACCAGTTTTTACACATTGATAGTGATGTTAGTCCCAAACATCATCTCTCGGGTACTTTTTCAAAACGGCGTATATCGCAAATTGTAAACAAACCCGTTTTATACAGCATATGGCATCAAATACATCTAAAAATGTTTATATCTTCAAAACTACATGAAAATGTGTTATTAAAAATGTAAATCAAAACGGTGTAACATCATTGTTGAAAATATTGCACATACACCGCTTAGCAAAAAATGTACTTTAAAAAGTTTTTTCGAGCAACTAAATGGTTTAAAATGTGCGTCTGCTTGTACGTTATCATCACTGATTTCAAAATTAAGCAAGTTGCTTGAATTTTCTGATTTTCGTTAAGAAAAATATTTTACGTTGTTTTTCTGCAGCAAATGTTGTTACGTCGTGTTGTAAGTGTTGCAATTTTTTTGTCGCATGTGCGGTGAAACGTTTCAACTTGACGCAACATTTCGACGTATCAACAATGCAGCCTACGGAGCAGCGTAACATTTCGACGAAAGTAGCATGACCTCGGTCGTGCTGACTTATCAAAACGACGTATGTGATTTATCTGTTGCAGAACGTTGTAACATATATTTTTATCAAAATGTTCACACGCAGTGCAGATTTCAGAGTCAGTGACGATGAACCTTTCCATAATGCATCGTTGAGGTGAATTCAATTGCAAGAAATGTGTTTAGTTTCTAAATAAGAATAAAAATTAAATCTGAAAACTTCCAAGTCCATTTTCTCGGCTTGATCAAAATGTTACATACGCCGATTTGAAAAAGTTCCCGAGATCTGTTGGTTCTCTGTGTGGCTTTGGGACAAAAGGTCGACGGGACAAAAGGTCGAATGGACATAAGGTCGAAATCTCAAAATTAAAACATCTATAATTCTGTACACATGAAAAAGACAAAATATACAACAAGTTTGAAAACATGTTTCTAAAGAAAAATCTAGCTTATTATATTTCCCAGAGATTTCTCCTTCTGTACTTCATGGGCAGTTCTTTAACCAATTTACAGTGAATATACAGCAGCCAGGGCGAACATTGCATGATTTTAACAGTTCTCGGGACGGTGGAGCTGAATAATTAGTACTTGCTAGATCGTGCTCTTGTAACACGTGTCGCTTCGAGTGCATGTTTGAGTGAAACATGTTATTGTTCATATATATTTATTAATTTCGTCAACCGTCGTAGACTAGTACATATAAATATACATAATCTTTCAATTCTTAATGCTAATATACATAAATTGTGAAATATTTAACATATATTTATAATGAAAATTAACTAAAGATAAATAGTACAGATAAAAAATGTTATATCTTTTGTCTTATGTTTTGCGATTTCGAATTCCATTAAAATATGATTTAAGATTCTGCCGAGACATTGTAAAGTCGATAGCTTCGCAGTGTTGATTGTAAATGTCCATTATTCGATTCAAAGGTCCAAATTTGGCATAATTTGGCATAGTTTGTTATAAATAAGGTACGATTACGAAGTTGCCTTGAAGGGATATAAAAGTTTAATTTTGATAAGATTTCAGGTGAATCAACACGTTGCGAAACGATATCATTTACGAAGGAAACCTTTGCTTTTTCACGCCGCTCTTTCAAAGTCTGTATGTCAATATTTTCGGTGATTTTGACAGTTGAGCAATGGAAAAAATTACAAAAAATCTGTAAAATAAATTACCGAACAGTTCTGCTGTTGAGATTTTGGTAAAATTTACCGAATACGGTGAAATGAGTTAAGTGTGTAAGCATGCAGCGTGCTTTGTATGATGGGAGTGGAAATGATGTCCAGCCTAATTCACGAAAAGCAAATAGTAAAAATTGCTTTTGTACAGATTCTAATCTCTCTTCATGCGTGATTGAGAAAGGAGACCATACAATACTGCAATATTCCATTATTGATCTAACATAAGCTACATAAAGTGTTTTAATTGTATACAATTAAAACACTTTATGTAGCTTCACTGTTCGAACGAATCATGTACATTTACATCAAATATCATGCACATAATTGGAGCATGATATTTGATGTAAATGTACATGATTCGTTCGAACAGTGTAAAATTAAAACACTTTATGTAGCTTATATGGGTCATGAAAGTTATAGCAGAAACGCTTTATGAACCCTAGCATGTTATTAGCCTTGTGAATGATTGTGTTGTAGTGGTCTACGAAAGAAAGTTTAGAGCCTAAGATTACTCCTAAAGCCCTTACTCTTTCACATTTTTCCACATTCTGATTCCCAAATGCGATTGAAATGTTTGGTATTGTTCTTTTTCTGCTAAATGATATTAAGTTGCATTTCTTTACATTCAGTTCTAATAGGCTTTTCTTGCACCATATGTAGAATTTGTCTATTTCATTGCGGAATAAATGGATGTCGACTTCATTTCTTATTTCCATAAAGAGCTTCATACCATCGGCATAAGTTTATTTATTTATTTATTTATTGTAATCACATTCAACTGACCTGCTGGTCTTATTGAACTACTTAAATTATATTACAATCATCAGTACAATCAAATTAGCACAGTAAAGCTTTAAATTGAACAAAACGTTTTCACAAAGTACACAATACATTCTTGATTCTACAAATACACTACTAAAATACATAGAAAAACAAAATCTCATCAAAGTGGCACAAAACTTTCCCTTCAAATTCCATACATATCTACTCAAATTAAATTACAACATACATTTATGATCAATCTCTTTGACTAGGTTTCCAAGTAACGTTTGCGTGATTCACAAATTCTCGAACTTTCACTGCATCAGGCCAAGTACTTCGTGTCAATGCTAACGATTTCAGATTCGTATTTAACACTATTTTAAATGACACATAGTCAAGAGTTGCAATATTTTTCCATTTCGGAACCAGTTTTATCACATCTTTGCAGTTTGATAACGGCGCACAGAGAGATCGTGACACCATCTCACTAATATCGTTCTCGGTAGCACTTTTATCGATATTCGTCAGGCAGAGCGAAAACACTTCGCTTTCATCCTCCGTTTGTTGTGATGGGCAGTTAACATGTCTGCTGGTCGATTCATTAAACGTTGGCGAGGAAACAGGTGTTGAGTGACGTTGAGGAATAATTGAATCTGCTTTCCGTACGACTTCTGCAAGGGTCTGGACAATATCTGCTACCGTTTTCTTCAGGTCTTCTATTTCTTCGTGCACTGTGCGAGACGGAGATGTGTCGGTTCTAGTATCGAAGTCGGCATTAGAACGATCACGCATTTTCCAAAATAAGGCCATGCACGTATCACAAATCCAGATAATATTGGTTGACAACGCATAGACTTGAGCCTCATTCACACCAACACAACTAGCGTGAAACGACTTGGCGCATTTACCTTCGCACACCGTAAACAAGTCGTGATTCATCTTTATGACGAAAGAGCTTTTCTCGCAATTCTTCTCCATTTTAGATCAAAACTAACGTCCGTTGAGGCAAAAATATCGAAGCTTTTTGCACAAAATTTCAAACACGGAAGGCTCTTATCCGGCGAATGTGTAGACAAATGAGATTATTCGGCTATATTGTTTATACATAGACTAGTTTCACTATTTATACGTTGCGTTTTCTCGTAAAATTCAATATTCGCGGCCGGAGCAAAATACCAAACGATTGTTAGCGGTCAGCGGTTCTCAAACTTGCAGAATTAACACATTAATGTTTTTCAGAATGAAGGAAATGTCGTTTACGTACAAGATAAAAAGAAGAGGGCCCAAATGAGTTCCTTGAGGGACTCCCGAAGTGACTTGAATTGGTTTTGATTTGTGTCCATTAAATTTGATAATTTGTTGGATAATTTGTCAGTTAGGTATGATTCAAGCCATTTCAGGAGTCGTGGCTCAATTCCCATTTTGTGTAGTTTAAAAAGCAGCATCGGTATATCAATGCGATCGAATGCCTTGCTAAAGTCCGTATATAGAGCTTCTACATGGTTGCCGTTATCCATTGCATTTAATGAAAAGTCTACGAATTGAAGCAGATTTGTTGTTAGTTTTGGTATATTTGAATCAGTGTCGTATAATGAATTACTTCGCCGCTAACCGATGCGACTTCCTAAACATTCCTATGAAGTACGTTCCGATGTCAATCATAGAGATACAGAAGATTGTCAGTCATTTTCATTTTCAGTAAAATTCATTTTCCACTCCTCCATTCAACGTGACGTCGTTATTGGTTTTGAAAAAGAAATAAACACCGAAACATGGACACTAAGACTGGCCTTAAGCTATACATAACAGCTTAAATTGCATATTAGTCGGTGATTCAATCTTACGAATCATTTTAATTAACACTCAAACACGCGTAATGTTGTATTTTGTACAACATCAACGAAAAAACATCTCTCATGGTAGACAGCATGAACGAGCCTGCATGAGCGTTCCAGGACCGCGCGTATCCCGAACAGTTTATAATCATGATTGTGCATTAGAGTGATTTGAATTTTGACTTTTTTGCTCCCCGATGCCTAAACGATTGCATTTGCTTTTTGAATAAACCTCCTAAATTTTTAGCTAATTTGGATGTAATTTGATTGTGCACACGTCATTTGAAGTTTATACGAAAATTACTATGGAAATTGCCATTGATGTAAAAGATAGTTCCGTGAGGTGGCCCATGAACTATATTGAATATAATGCATCGACTTCATAGAACACGTCCTAAGCTGAAAGACAGTTGTTATTGCGAAGCGATTTGACTTTTGTGAGCAAAGTTTTATAGAAACCAAAAATACTCATTATTGATATTGATGCTATTCTTTTACGTGTTAAATTGAATTTCCCACGATTACGTGTTTCCTTAATAACGTTTCTTGTAGGTATCAAATTGTTTCGCAACAAAGATGAGCTGCTTCCTTGCTAAATTTGCTATGTAGCTAATGCATTCATATGTTCTTGAAGCTTAATGGGAAGCGCTGTGGAATTGTTTACCCAAAAGTTACTGTTTTCATATCGATTTTCATACAAATTTCATATTGCGCGTGCTCACTCAAATTACAACCAAATTAGCTAAAAATTTGGGATGATTGATAAAATAGCAAATGTAATCGTTTAAGCACAGAGGAGCGAAAAAGTCAAAATTTGAATCAGTCTATTGTGCATATGCATATTGCATATTGCTGGTAGGTAAGACGGTATAATATGCCCCCCCCCCCCTAAGGCATCTTCTTAATCACTTTTTACTTTTCAACGCAATTTATGCAAACTTTGTGTTATTTGGTAGTCCAGGAAGTCGCAAATGCATTGCCCGTGAGTAGTCATATAAAAATATTATAGAAAACACGTAATAAAGCTTTTTTGAAAAGTCGTGAAAAAATGAATTTGAAATGGTGCCTGGGCAATACGCCCCACCTCAACCAAAGACGTTTCATAGCCCTTCATTAGTATTTTATCAATCCCATAATAAAAAGGCTACAAATCCTTATGCGCTTGACATAGAAAAACCAACATTTAAAACAACAGTCCATTTAAGGTGGTTATACAACAAAGCCACAAATCGGCCATCTTGGAAATCACGTGTTTTTTCTAGTGATTTTTCAAGAGCACTAATTGAGAAAACATCAATGCCCATGGGTATGAAACATCCGTAGATCGTTTGCTTACTCATGCTTAACAATCGACTTTAATTTCAGAATTGTACGAAAATTATTACGCTAGATTTGAACTTTTGACAATAGGAGTAGAAAATCGTGTGGTGAATTTGAAATTCACCACATGGCTTGATTGTATAATCACCTTAAGCAGGTGTGAATTACATTTTAATATTTTCCATACAATTTGGAAGCAACTGCTGCAGGCTCGCTGCGCTTGTGTCCAGTTGGTAAGGGCATATCGTCCTGCCTACACTGGGGCGTTTTGGCCAGTGAAACATGTTTTCGAAAATCGTTACATTTTTGAAGATGAAAGCAATTTTATATTTTATTAACCACTGAGAAAAGTTATTTTGTTGCCCAATTGAGTGTTCCAGTGCAAGTTTTGCGGACAGTATGCCAGAGTCGCTCCAGAATGTTTAGCAAACAAACATGAAAAGTTACATCAAAACTGTAACTTTTTGTATTTTGCTATTATTTTCATTTCGTAATACAAAAATACTTCCTCATTCACATAGTATGGTGGGTTTACAAATACTTATAGGTACCAACTGATTTTGACCCTTAATTAGTTATAGTTTTCTAGAAATCAAAGGAGGGCGTTTTGGCCAGGTGGGGCGCATTATACCGTCTTACCCTACACTACAAAAATTCCACACATTTTTATTGGCAAAAATCCATTAATTTAATTCATGATTCTAATTAGTGCACACATAACCACTCTCCACGCGAAGTACAAATATAATCTATAATCAAATAAAATGTATGTGTGGTCTCTAATATGCAGTTATTGAATTTATGTGTGGGTACAAATTGCATATATTTGGGTCGCCAAATTGCAAAAATTTATGTGTGCGACAAATATATTCAATATAAAGATTTTTTTCGGTGTAGATTTTTGTGTTGAAATAAGAAGTTGTGGGATCAAGTCAAGATTGAGCCATCGTTCTCACCAGAGTCTATTATATAGAGTTACGCAAAGAGGATCTTCTTACACTTATTCTGAATGATGCTCTTGTTATTCTTTTGCCTACTTTTACTTTTGTTCAACCCTTCAAGTGACTTCACTTCTAAAGCTTTTCAATTCGATTACCTAGTCACCCACAGAGTGCAAACACGTAAGCTTCTTGTTGTTACTTTATTGGGGAATGTATTAATGTTTTTTGAATCTGTTTCTAGATCAAATTTAATACATTTAAATTCATGCGTTTTAATTCGCCATAATAATCATTAGGAGATAACAATACTTCCGCCTCACCAACAAGCATTTGTTTACTTTGCTCGATAGGTAGACGGTTTGACAGTTCAATAGGAAAGTTGCCATCTAGCTATAAACAAGCCACCCGAATGGTGATAATAGTAATTTGATAGTAATTCACGTTGTTATTCTTGTTTCAAAATGTCCAAAGTAGGCCCCGATTTGTCAGAAGAAGCCCCGCACGACGGTATCTTATATTACAATTTCCTTGTGCCCAGATCAGGGATGGGGATGGTTGACATTTCTTCTTACCATTCATTATTCCATGCAAAAAAATAAAAACAAAACCACGGCAGCCGCAGCAGCAGCCACGCAAAGCAGACGACAGTAGCTCATGTTTTTTTTTATTTTCTCTCCCCACAATTAATCTTTTCGTACAATAATTTCACTACGTATAATTGTTTTTGGTGGGATATAGTCATTTCATTACTCCTTTCTCATTTTAGAGATGAGAACGAATAAATCAGTACCTACGGATAGCACTAGGCTTTGCGCCACATGTAATTAAACTCGATTATATGCTGTTTGCGCTGCGCACGAGCCGAAACAAAAAATCTCATGCAAATGCTGACCGCACGCCGGCACGACTCAAACGTAACAGCAAACAAACAGTTTGCTTCTTCGGCAAAAAAATGTCATGATGTCGCGTACATTTTTTTGGTAAACTATTTTGGCTTGTATGGTGCATGAAATTTGACTGGATAAAATGTAAATATTCGCATAATCAGAGTATTTTAATGTACATTAGACTGGCCCAGATTACTATGGGGAGAAAAAAATGTTGTCGAATTCCACGGGGCACCCCCCAGAATTGTGTCTTTGGGTGGGAAAATCAATCTCTGAAAATTTCAGCTCAATCGCTTGTTGCATAAGCTGGCGCATTTGATTTGAAGTTTGTATGGGGATTTCAGCCAAAATGTATAGGAAAATACACCTCCGTCACTCATTCGATCTGGAAATTAGTTCTGATTGCTCGATTGACCTCAGAATTGCAAAAACGGTAGTTGGTATGCTACAGAACAATTTCACAGAACATTGCATGATGATTGAATGAACTTTTATATAATTTTCGGCTGAATTATTAGGAGCTGATTTGCGTATTTTTGGGTTTTTTGATCGAATCGCATCAGCCGAAACCCATATAAAAGTTTATTTAATCATCATACAATGTTCTGTGAAATTGTTCTGTAGCATACCAACTGCCGTTTTTGCAATTCTGAGGTCAATCGAGCACTCAGAACCAATTTCCAGATCGAATGAGTGACGGCGGTGTATTTTCCTATACATTTTGGCTGAAATCCCCATACAAACTTCAAATCAAATGCGCCAGCTTATGCAACAAGCGATTGAGCTGAAATTTTCAGAGATTGATTTTCTCACCCAAAGACACAATCCTGGGGGTGCCCCGTGGAATTAGACAACTTTTTGTTTCCTGGGCCAGTCTAATGTACATTTCCCAACACTGGCCCAGATATCTTAATTTCATTAAAAAGATATTCTAAGTTGTTGAAAACATGGCCCAATCTGACCTCTATTTGGCCAATTGTCACCTCCGATGACGGTACCTAAATCAACACAAATACAACACACATACTAGGGTGAAGGATGTATTTTGGACCACCCTTACGGGGCTCTTATTTTGAACCACCAAGAGGAATTTGCACTCAGTGGTCCAAAATATGAGCCGTCGAACTGGTGGAACCTATGGCTTTTCAATTTTCACCAATTTTGTAATTTCGACCTTTTGTCCTTACGACCTTCTGCCCATTTGACCTTTTGTCCATTCGACCTGTTGTCCTTCGACTTTTTTTTTGTCTTTCGACCTTTTGTTCTTCAAAATTGTGTCATAGGTTCTTGATTATATTTTCTCGGCGACGGTTCTTAACACCGAGATAATCCAATTTGAAGATACTTATTTGGACAAGTAGAAGACGAAATACGTAACTCTTCATACATACTTATCAAACTACTGCTGAAACTTACTGCTCAAAATATTTAGTTTCCTCTAAACCACGATGAAAGAAAATGTGCTCAGAGTAAAGGTTGGGACGGTGCCAGAGCTCGATAAATCCAAGATTATTAATAATTAATGAAATTTTAAGGGAATTTCAATAATAATCTTGCCACCGCTAGAAGCTTATCCACACAAGGCTCATCTACAATAGTAAAAAAAAAAACTAGCAATGGTGTGCTACTAGCTTTCGAGCGAAATATAAAGCTCGTCAATTGTCCATCCCGAACTCTGGAGCAGTCGAACAAGTTTGGGGTGCTGTTAATTTTGAAAGTCATACTTTATTCATATGCATTTTGTACATTCTAGACCAACATGCCATTGATCAGCATGTCAGTTCACTTTCTTCGATATTGGATCGGATGCAACTGGAGGATAGTATATTGATTCTAGGAGATTTAAATTTGCTGATTGTAAAATTGATACCAACTCAATCAGGCTATCTTTATGCCGACGCCTCCTCCCACTCGTCGATCTCAATAAGCACAGTTATTGTCTAATAGGGTAACGGCTGTATTTTGGACCGGGCTTATATTTTGGACCACCTTGCTAAATTTTGCATTTATATCACACAAAACTAAATAAAACATGCAACATATACATTTTATTGCAAAAAGAAACTATCCATAAGGTATCTCCTACATTTGTTTTATATAAAATATAGCAATTATGAAAAATGTTGTCAAGAATTTAATCATTCCTGCTGGATTAGACCAAAATCAAGACGACATTGTAAAATTGAAGTCACCTTTCGAAAGCTGTAAATTTATTTGTACATAGATTTAAAACATGGCAATGATGTTGTTGACTTATTAAAACCTTATTGAAGCAGTTTCATATCTCGAACAAAACATTATAAGTTTAAAAACAGTATTCTGAGGCATGTCCAAAATAGGTTCATTTTTAATTGAACCGAACATATTTTCGACATATCTTCTTTTTAAGATCTAGATCTCTTTTTGTTTTTACCAACCATTTGTTTCTCTAGTATCAAAACATTCATAAATTACTGTTCATACCGCATTTATAAATTACCGATAATTGATGTAAGCCCTAGAAAAATGTCTATCAAACCAACATGTAACTGTTTTCATTATTTCCATACGATCGTGTGGAAAAGAATGTGCAATGAGCAAGGAAGAACCGGGTAACAAACTACCAATGACGCAAATGGAACAAATCTGGGAAACTATATAAAAAGATATGGCAGGGTTAGAGTGATCAGGTGCATACATCACGGCCATGGGCCACACGTTTGTTTTGCTTCGATGATGCTGCACCGAGTGGTACTGAATTTGATATTAGCTTCAATACCCTTAGCTGTCAGATATTGTTCTAATCCTTAAAGTGCTTAAAAAATGCATTTCTTACAAGAACTTTAAGGATAAAATCGCCGAAAATGCTGGAGATCACTTATTTAATCTAATAGTTACATAACTTTGCAAGCAATACAAAATTATTCGAGTGGTCCAAAATATGTTCAATAGGTGGTCGAAAATAAAAACAGGTGGTCCAAAATTAAATCTTACATATCTTCAGAATTTATGATAGTTTGGTTCTTTCGGTGGGATTCACAACATTTTTACCTACAAATCTTACTTAGCATTCACCACTTTTTAGTTGCATAGGGAAATGATCAAGCATTATTACAAAATCCAACTTTTATTCGAAAAATTGTTTAGCTATCTCCTAAAGTGGTCCAAAATACCTCCCTTACCCTACGCATTCATCAAATAAACAACATTATGAATGAAACTGGAGGACTACTTGATCTCTGTTTCGCTAGTTCGGACGATACTTTACTTCGTCAACTGCACATCATCCACCTTTGCTCATAACTGCGAGCCACGCCTTGTATAACCAGTGGAAAGCCTCTATTACAACTTCAAAAATGGTATCTATTATTAGTATGAACATTTTCCAAAAAAATATTAACTGGCAGGATGTCACCATGAACATGAATTTGTGATCTGTTTTTAGAGCAATTCTATGGAGTTTTTTCGAATCATCTTCTTAACAAATCAGAAGTTCAGCAAGCTGCATCCAGTATCCCGTTATTGTCCCAGAGGATCAACATGATTTCATCCCCACACGATCAACAACTATCAACCTACTTGTTTATTCGTCAACCATCACTAAGGCTCTGTAGAAAAGACAACTGGTTGAGTCGATTTATACGGACTTTGTAACATGGTCACTATTTTGTAAATATTATTTTTAGATTGATTGAATATGATCATGAAATTGTTCATATAATATAATAAACCTAATATAAATATTTCCGTTCTATTTATTATGTTTGTTCTCAATGTTAATTTATTTTCTATTTATAAATATGTTTGTTCATTGTTGAATTCACTTACATCCCATAGTCACTTATGCTTGAGATATTTAGTGTCCCATTTTCAGACAAATGCACTACTTCAAATCCGCATAGCTTGCATTCAAGTCCCCTTTATTAATTAAAGCGTATGCAACCATTCCCAGTCCGCTATTAATCAAGCTCAAATCCGACCGTTGCTCTCTGAGACTTCTCACTACTCATTTCTCACTGTGATACGTGAGTAGTGTGAAGTGAGAAGTGAGACGTCTTAATACTCACTTTTCACGGTGATAAATGGGAAATAAGTAGTGAGAAGTGAGAAGTCCCACGTTTCACACCTCATTTATTACCTATCAATTGACCTATGCGGCCAAATGTCCTACTTGGCCAAATTACTAAACCTGTGCGCTACCCCGCCACGCCGCCGCCGCCATCAAAAAATGAGTCGGCGCGCCGCCGCACAGAAATTTCCCACGCCGCCGAATATATTCTACCACGCTGATGGCTATTGAAGGACTATTAAACCAGTAGTTTCATACACAGAAAAAAATAATGAAAAATAAACAGCGCGTAAAACTTGACATGCTGAAATTTAAGCTATTATACGCTGAAATGGCCCTCTTCCTAACAATATTGCTTACAACTTGTATGCAATATCGACGATTCACGTCAAATATTGTATACATTTAGGCTACTTCTCGTGTGGACGTACGCTAATAATGACGTTCCATTTATGTGCATGATTTTCAGCGTAAATTTCAATGGATTTTTCTATCTGTGTAGGTTTCATACCTTTTGATAAAAGAGCTTTTTACTGGTGAATTCATAGCGGAAAACTGGAGGACGATTTGCGGACCCTCCGCAGACTGCGTGGTTGGCGAAGTGTAGCTATGGACCGAGCTGAATGGAGAAGACTTTTATGTGCAGCACAGGCCACTCCGGCCTTAGTCTGATAATAAATAAATCATAGCGGAAATACATATTTTCAGTCAAGGTAATATTACATTTATCTGAAATTAGTTCAGATTATCATTTAAAAGTTCAAATGCTTTAATTCAGAAACCCAAAAAGAGTTTTTTTTAACTTCCTTTGAAAATACTTCACTTGCTTGAATATTTCTTGGAGTTTCTTTAAAAACTATTTTAGTAATTCCTTGAAATATATCTTCTGGATGCCCATCGGGAAATCCACCCGAAATTATTTCAAGAATTTATCTAAAAATGTTTACAGTAATTCAAACCAAGAAATCCTTTTGTAATTTCCCCTAAAATTTATTCAACAATTCTTCCAGATTTTTTTTTGGGAATCCCTCCAGAAAATCCATCGGGTAAATAAAGAGAAAGTTCATCAAAAAATTCTCCCATGAATTTATTCTATAATTTCTATAGCGATTTTAACCAGAAGCTACTGCATGAATTTCTTCAAAAGCTTCCTAAAGAAATCCTTTAGGACTTGTTCCAAGAAATATTTTAAGAACTCTTTAAAATAATCCCAGATAAATTCCGTCGTGAATTCCAGCTAGAGTTATATATCGGAACAGTTCCTGGAGGGTTTTTTTGGAGTATACCTAAATAAATTCCTGAAATTCGAAATAAATTTCCTAATCAATTTTCAGAGATATTTCTAGGAAAATAAAAAAGGGGATTTATGCAAGTATTCTGTAATTTCCGCGGAAACTCCTTGAGGAGCTCGAAGGAGACAACGCAGGAGAATTTAAGGACGAATTTCCAAGGGTGAGATTTGGATGCAGTACCAAGAAAAAAAATTGGGGAACTTTCGGAAAGAATTTCTGTGAGAATTGTCGGGAGAATTTCAAGTAAACACAAAGTGCTTACACAGAGATTCGAAATTCGGTCATTCTCTTATTGAAAAGATCAGTGATCTGCAAATTTACGGATGTTTCGTTAATATTTCGCAAGTTTATTTGAAACTGTAAATAAAATTACTGAATTTCGGTATTTTTTTTATAATTTACAGATAACTGTAAAAAATATTACCGATGAAAATGTAAAAGAGCTCTATCACCTATTACGGTTAAATACTAAGCTGAAAAATCGGTAAACGCAAGCAACTTTATGGAAGCAACTAAAATTGAATAAGTTTTTCCTAATGAATTTCGTAATCCCGCAGTCAAAATACCTAAATTAACCGAGGAACTTCCGAAGGAATTCCTGGAGAAATTTTTGAATGAATATCCTGAAGGATATTAGTGGATCTTCTGAAGGAAATCATGGGGGAACTTCAGGAGGAATTCTTGGAGGAACCTCTGGAGGAACTCCTAAAGAAACTTCCGGAAGAACTCTTAGAGGAACTTCCGGTGAAATTCTTGAAGAATTGCTGAGGAATTGCTGAAGGAATTTGAATGGAATTTGAATAGAATTTGATAGGAGTTCCGGGAAGATTTCTTGGAAAAACCTTCCGAAGAATTCCTGGAGGAGCTTCCGGAATGATTCGTGGAGGAACTTTCAAATTTATTCTTGAAGGAACTTCTAAAGGAGTTCCTGAAAGAACTTCCTGGGGAATTCCTGTAGGAACTTCCGGAGGAATTCCTGGAGAAGTTTCCAGAGGACTTCCAGAGGAATTTCTGGAGGAGCTTCTGAAGGACTTCCGAAGGAGTTTCCGGAGTAAATCCTTGAGAAGCTTCCAGAGTAATTTCTTGAGGAATTTCTGGAGGACTTACTGGAAGAACTTCCGGAGGAATTCATGGAAGAACTTCTCAAGGAATTCCTGGCGGAAACTTGTGGAGAAATCACTGAGGACTTACTGGAGGAACTTCCAGAGGAATTCCTGGAGGAACTTCTCAAGGAAATCCTGGCGGAACTTGTGGAGAATTCCAGAGGAATTCCTGGAGGAGCCTGGAGGATTCCTATCACGCCGCGTCCATAAAATTTCAATCGGTGCACAGCTCTACAAATTACCTATTCGGCCAAATGACCTACGAATACGAACGGTATAACAATCTGTTTCTGTAGCTTTCTGATTCGTTCGAGTACGTCTTGTGCCTGTTTCCAAAGTGCGGACTCAGCCTTTTCGTATTCTTCTTGTTTTAATAGAACGAACACGGAAATGTGCAACTTTCTCAACAGGTGAACCATTTTTGACGGTACTTCAATTACTTCGATCGGTAATCCTTGTATCTCACGCCGGCAGTTTGATAGAGCCGACTATTCGCAGTAACACATTCCATCGAAAAATACGTGGAATGTCCGTTGGTCGGATACTAGAATTGAATGATACATGTGGCACGCCCTACCCTAGCAGCACAGGTCAAGCGGATCTGGTTGAAACTTAAGTGTGGCTGAATCCGGTCATATATAGGTTACTGTGATCTATGTGTAGCATGTGTGCTGCTCGAGTAAATGGGGGATGGATACCTGTTTGACAAGGGGTAATAGCAGCCTCCACTGTGTCCACTTTCTGTACATTCCTGTAGTATTCAGAGTAGCGGCTAATTATTTTAGTTTGTATAAGTAATTCTAGACTATGAATTGATTCTGATATTGCGGATAGCACATCAAACATAATCAATCAAATAATTAGCCGCTACTCTGAATACTACAATTCCTACATCGATCTCATCGCCTCAATCGTAGCCCAATCGCTAAAGGTCCTGCATCAAGATTTTTCCGTGGACAGTGCACAATGCAAGAAGTCCCAACGGATCGAACAAACTAATGATACAGCTAAGAGCAATTCTTTTCGTTGGGCGTTTTTGCGTCACGTCAACACTTGTATACAAGAACTGCCAGTGCCTGTATTATACAATCTCTGCCTAAGAACTATACAAGAAATGTTACCATTCCTTTTCCACCGCCAGCTCACTGTATAAGTTCGTTTTATTTGTTTTATCCAATACATGCAACACCACTCAAAATGAATATTTCGTTTAAACTTTGAAACTTCTTTACCGATTTCAACTAAATTTGGGAATGTTATTGGGAAAAGAGGGAGAAGGGTTTTCAGGAAACGAATAATTTAGTTCATTTGATCGCCTGAAACAATTCGAAGCAATAGAGAAGGCAGACGAAAGATAAAAGAAGAAGATAGAATGGGTAGGAGCAGAAAGAAAAGGGAATAAAGGAGATAGAAGAAGAGGATGAAAGAAGGAACTGAGGGAAGGAAGAAGGAAAAAGGAAGAGGAAAAAAGGAAAAAGGCAGAAGGAAGAAAAAAACAATAACAATTAAAAAGGCCCAACATACAACGACAAGCTACAAAAAAGCATCTAAGCTGAATTATTGTTTATTTGTGATCTTCATAGCTGAATAATTCGCTAGACAGATTTCATTTCTGCATTTGATCGTACTATTATTCGACATGGCCTATTTATTTGTTTACCACCTTCATTAAAGGTCGAACTAACGTTTTAGTTTTATCACATTTCAGCACATTGGGGAAGTGTTGTAACGGTAGTCGATAACGGGTTCTAGGAGGAGGGACGCCATCGTCATCATTGAATAAACGATTCACTTCGCGGAAACGTGTCTAGTCGTTTTTTTGTTCGATCTCAACTGAAAAATCTTGACAGAGCACGGAGACTACTGACGGCTGTCGCAAGGTATATTATATTAAGGTGGTTATACAACAAAGCCACAAATCGGCCATCTTGGAAACCACGTGCTTTTTCTAGTGATTTTTCAAGAGCACGAATTGAGAGAACCATAACCCCCATGGGAATGAAACATCCGTAGATTGTTTGCTTACTCATGCTAAACAATCGACTTTAATTTCAGCATTGTACGACAATTATTACGCTAGATTTGAACTTTTGATAATAGGAGTAGAAACCCGTGTGGTGAATTTGAAATTAATGTGGTGTATAATTGTGGAATTCCTGGAGGAACTTCCGGAGGAATTCCTGGAGGAACTTCCGGAGGAATTCCTGGAGGAACTTCCGGAGAAATTCCTGGAGGAACTTCCGGAGAAATTCCTGGAGGAACTTCCGGAGGAATTCCTGGAGGAACTTCTGGAGGAATTCCTTGTCTTAGCTATCTTATTTGTCTTATTTATCTTATTTGTCTTATTTGTCTTATTTGTCTTATTTGTCTTATTTGTCTTATTTGTCTTATTCGTCTTATTTGTCTTATTTGGCTTATTTGTCTTATTTGTCTTATTTGTCTTATTTGTCTTATTTGTCTTCTTCTTCTTCTTCTTATTGGCATTACATCCCCACACTGGGACAGAGCCGCCTCACAGCTTAGTGTTCATTAAGCACTTCCACAGTTATTAATTGCGAGGTTTCTAAGCCAGTCTACCATTTTTGCATTCGTATATCATGAGGCTAACACTTTATGCCCAGGGAAGTCGAGACAATTTCCAATCCGAAAATTGCCTAGACCGGCACCGGGAATCGAACCCAGCCACCCTCAGCATGGTCTTGCTTTGTAGCCGCGCGTCTTACCGCACGGCTAAGGAGGGCCCTTTATTTGTCTTATTTGTCTTATTTGTCTTATTTGTCTTATTTGTCTTATTTGTCTTATTTGTCTTATTTGTCTTATTTGTCTTATTTGTCTTATTTGTCTTATTTGTCTTATTTGTCTTATTTGTCTTATTTGTCTTATTTGTCTTATTTGTCTTATTTGTCTTATTTGTCTTATTTGTCTTATTTGTCTTATTTGTCTTATTTGTCTTATTTGTCTTATTTGTCTTATTTGTCTTATTTGTCTTATTTGTCTTATTTGTCTTATTTGTCTTATTTGTCTTATTTGTCTTATTTGTCTTATTTGTCTTATTTGTCTTATTTGTCTTATTTGTCTTATTTGTCTTATTTGTCTTATTTGTCTTATTTGTCTTATTTGTCTTATTTGTCTTATTTGTCTTATTTGTCTTATTTGTCTTATTTGTCTTATTTGTCTTATTTGTCTTATTTACACCAGCACCACTGTTATCACCCAAATACTTTTCAAAGCTTGTGTGGAAACCTTGTACAGAAATCCTCTCACGATATTTTCTAATGTTGTTCTAGAAACGGCTCATGTTTTCATTTTCCAAAACCAGCTGGAGTTTGATTTCCTATTTTGATTTCCTCATTGCGTGATTGGTCGGCACAGTTACTGTTCTCTTGCCGAACCACTGCATGAGTGATAAATTTCTTCCCCATTGTTGCCAATTCCTTTTGTTCACCGTTTACGGCAAATTCTCAAGCAATTGTAAATTGCATAGGGGAAGAGGCCCCAAAACGCCCCCCCGATGCAAAACGCCTTTTGTGGTTTCCCTCATATTTACCGTCATTAAGATGTCCGTAACAAAACTAGATCTAAAATTATGTAGGATAGGCGAAAAAAGTTTCAAAATAGTGCATGGGAAGGTCGGAAAAACCGAAAATTTCCACATTTTGAAGAAACATCTAACATTTTGGCGAGGCAAAACGCCCTAGTGACAATAACCTACAAAGTACTTGCGTCTCCACGGACTATCCATACTAGAATGCTGATTCGCCGACGCGTGGTACTTTGTTCCCTAGAAGCTGCCAGCTAAAAGGCGTTTTGCCTCATGAGTTTTCCGGCAACAGAATATCACCACTTTTTTGAAATGTGAATATTATCAATATGATTGAGATTTTTGACAATATTTGAATTGCATCAACTAGCTATCTTGTTCAACTGATGCATAATGTAAAAATACCCATGAATAGCGTTACAAATAAGACAATAGAGCAGTGTTTGCTTAGCTAGGGCATATTGCCCCCCCTTCCCCTAATGATGAAATAATTTTGGCGACACTGACAGCGTCATTCTGGCGGGCTGAATTGGGCAATTTACTCTCTCAGAGAGTGCTTCCACGTGCTTTTTTAACGGAAAACCCTTCCCTCAGACCTTAATAGGTTTTTTACATGGACCAGAAAGTGTTCGGACTTGTCATCGATTCGATGACAATGGGATATCCATTTAACCATTAAAGTAGCTCAGTCTGTGAACTGTCATAAAAAGAAACACAATGACTAGGTATTCAAAGAGGACTTCGTTAGCTTATCGATAAGCGCACGGATCATGCTGTAAGGTATTGGGTTCAAATACCCATTCATTATATGAAACTTTCGAGTGGAAATTTTCAACTTAAACTATGACTAGACCTAATTATGGAACGAGCTAAATGAATACTGATCTACGAAGCGGCAATGTTCCTAATGGAAGTTGAGATGGCAGTAAAAATAAGAAGATAGATATTAAATTGTAAAGGCAATAATGAAAACAGCGTTCTCGGAATTCGCATTGCAGGCTTCGTCGTCGTTCTTGGTAAATATTCCCATTCACATTTTACGATAGGGACACAAATCATTCAGCATTTTGCAAGCGGTTGTTGTTTGTCAAATTTGTGAACGAAATAGCTTATTGCCTTTGTGCGCCAGCATTATTACTTTTTTCGATCGTTCTTGGCGCTGCAAGGAGGGATGGATTCCTGAATACATCGTTAATGGAGATGTCGCTCGTTAAAACAAAGTCGTTATCAATTACGAAGTGTCATAAACATTTCGCAATTTGGAGCAGTTAACGTGTACCCTCAATCGAACTGTTCAGCTAGGAGATGGGTCGCATTCAACGCTTGTTTTTTTTTCTTGGTAAGGAATTACCTCCATCCATATGGATTCTATGACGATCGCATGGGTACAAGACATATGTCTTCTCTAAGTTCAGTAAGCCAGGAAATCATATTCACACACAGACACGTTTGATCCCACGGGTAACAGAAATTTGATTTTCTTTCGCAGCTTCTAGCTGAGGCCTTTATTTTATGGCTATCCCAAGCGCGAAAATAGAGCAATCTCACACGGATCCGACTTGGCTTCCATCGTCATGAATCCTACGTTAGTGGCTCATGTCCTGTGCAAGCTCGACGGCACCGCACTGACCGCCCTGATCCCAGCAGCGGGTTGATGTATACCCACGCAATATTGTCTTCCTCACTTTCGGCGAGCAATTTCAACCCAGTCAAGCCAAACCAACCCAACTCAGAACGACGACGTCGACGTTGGTGGATGTTTTTGTTTTTCTTCAAATGAAACAAATCTACGTTGATCCCTCGACATACAAACGGGTGGGTGGACCAACGAATGCTCCTATTTAGTAGAATTTTCGAACACACAAGAGTGGGAAGGAATCAAAGGGAATTTCCCACCCTGGGCATGGGGAAGGTGGTACAAAAGGTACTGTTTCGATGCCGTTCTTTTTCGCATGGAATCACTTAAAGAATGAATGGCTTTAATGCTATTATTTCCACATTTTATGTATCGAGTTTGGCAAATGACATACATTTTTTGGAAAGTTAAAATAATATTTTAAATGTTAACCATTAACCATCAACCATTAACAACTGATTCTTATTTTAGAATCAAATCGAAGAGATGCTTTACATCGTCGTCCCCTACAACCAACTTGTGTACTAGGAACATAAAAGCAAAAGACCAGCTTCCGAAATCTAGCGGCTAGCTTTCAGCGCTGGTATTGCAATTCTTTTGTTATAAAAAATAAACTCATCTTGCGTCCATCCGAGCATTATGTTGGTGCCCTGTTTCTCAGTATGATCCACAATGAGAACGGATGGATTCTCATTGAAGAATATTTCATCATTTGCGTTGGGTCTTCTTAAAGCCGGTACAATTGAAGCTTACGCTTAAGCTGGTTTAAGTCTCATTATGAGAGTAAAAAGGGTTTGAAAAGTATTTTATCGTTAACTGAAATTGCACTTTTACGGTTGATGCTTCATTTGCGGGTGATATCATTTTTCATTCTCATTGTATTGTTATTCTAACAGGGCATACCTTCCACAAAGTCTTTATAATACCATACCTAGATTACAAAATAATACTTCAACAGATTCAGACTGAAAAGAAAATGATAAAAACCAACTAGAGCTATTTGTTCCAACAAATATAACTACATTAAATCTGTCAGCCAACCTTTATCGAAGCGAGGAAAAAGCGAGGTTCTGGAATCATGCGACATGCACATAAAATTAGACTTAGCAGAGGCGATAATTATCGCACATTGCTAACCACACCACCACAGCAGTGGGGATAACCAGTCCAGTCATTCTCTGCTGGGGATTTAGTCTCCTTGGGCGTGATACCGTCGGTCGGCCAAAGCTGACATCAGAAGCAATCTAGAGAATAATCCGTATCCGGTTTCGCAGTTGTTCAGGAAAATTAGAACAAATGAGAAACGTCCAGAAACCAATTCAATCCAATCCATTCCTTTGGCACGTGACATTCGCGGCTGATTATGGAGCGTAGCCAGGTTTTACGAATAAAAAAGCAATCAGAATGGTAATTTTTCATTGGAAATTCAAAAATTGTTCCTTAATTAGTCAAAGGATTATCGTTGAATAGAAACATCCTATTGCGTTAAAAAAGCATACACATTCTGACGATAAGTGAGTTCGATTCCCGGTCCGATTTACGACATTTTCAGGTCTTTTCGTCCTCCCTCGAATTAAGTATTTTCGTCGCATTCATTTCATGGTCAGTGCAAACATGCATTCTATGCGCATGTAATAAATTCAAATTTACTTGAGCAGTTGTATCCGTTTGTCGGCACCTGACGACACTAGTCCATCCTCTAAAGCATTGACCGCATACACACCTGAAGCACTCACGCACCGAATGGCGATCCAAATAGGACATGAATGTTCAATTAGCTGTTCCGTGGGACTTTAGGCGGACTACTACAATCTTGACTCTGCTTCTGTTGCCGGCCGGATGACATCGGTCGGCATCCGCCTAGAGCTTCAGAAGTGATTCCGATCCTTGACCCAAGCATTCCAGTGCCCGAGGACATTACCGTTGGAGTATAAACGTCTCCCAGAGGCCCGATGTGGGCGCGACGCTTTTCGCGTTTATGCAATTAGAACAATTAGGGCCGCCCCGGATAATGATAATTGCTGGAGTTTAGCCATTTCGGTGAATGTGTCTCATGATTCGGACGGTTCAGGCCGTGTGGCGTAATATTCCACTAACGAGGTTTTCCTCTTGGACACGGTGTCGCTCTCGAGATCTAAATATAGTCCATTTATCGACCAAACGGACAGGGTTTCGTTTTCCCCAGTCGTCGCCACACAAGACGGTGATAATCACCAAAACGAATCAAAGCCAACTTCCAGACACCGCCATCATCGTACGCTAATTGTTTTAATTTGATACCGCACATTAGCAGATGGATTTAGTAGAGCTGTGCTTTGGGAATGAAGCAATAAGATAACTGTAGTTTTTCAAGTGCGGTTTTCATGGGCAAAGAATTACATCCAGACAAATGATATTTCTACACGATTGTAACTTATTCAAAAAAAATTTCTACCATTTACCAAACGAACTTGGGCATTACATTAACGGTTACCCCTTCTTCTTCTCCATTTCTACCATTACAGTATAACATAAAGAAAAAGGAAGAGGTGGTCGAGCAGGCACCCCAGGAGGAACCCAACCCGCTGATGCGGAAAAAGAAAACGCCCGAAGAGCTGGCGGCCGAGGCGGAACAGGAGGATCTGGACGACTTCACGAGTAAGTATTTCGGCTGGGCGCGTCGAATGGCGTGCTGGAAGTGAGCCTCTCACTTTCAGCAAATGGAGGAGACAAAAATCTCCCGCAAAACATCCAATGCTCAAACCGAAATGAATGCACCATCACATACCTAAATATGAAACTCGATATTTACCACCACGGATTTTACCGATAACTGCTAAATAAATTACCTCCCACAAATGGAAACCAATGACAATATACCTTAGGACCTCCTGCTCCCCCTACGTGATCAGCATCATCCTTTTCTTGGTTTGACCTTAAGTTTTGTTTGTGTTCATCTTTGGTAAACTGCACTCAATAAAGCATTCGATACTCGCATTTATAACTTTTGTTCCAGTTTTTGTTTGTATTAGCATCGAAAATTCCCATTTAGTTTAATGCATCAGCTCTTTGTGCTACTACTAGAACAAATAGATGTTTAAGTTACTTGAAATGTTGCAACTGTTGAAGCTTTGAGAAGTATATTTTTCCCCCCGACAGATGATAGAACGCATTCGCATCAGCCGTAGATTAGAACCAAACGTAGCGGAAGAGGTATATTTATAATAATAGTTCACCCATGAAAGGGTGAAGTTTCCAGTCTTCCTACTGATGCCGCGAAATGAAGATAACTGCCACAAAACGTTTGAAACAATGTCTTTACATAATTTCGTAAATCATGAAAATGTCTACACTGCGATATCCTGCTGTGATATAAATCAGACAAAGAATGGCTACAGCGCAATTTTACAAGAACCAGGAAGAAAACAAAATTTGTCAAAGTGAAATTATATTCGAGTTGTATAATTATCAAATTTTAATGGAACTCTTGAACCTCATGTGCTTATTCGCACATGAGTGTAACACTGCACATATAGGAAATAAATTTTACAATGCATTTTAAAAATCAGAAAACCATGTAGCATATCGATGGTATTTTAGACATCTGAATTAGACCTGTGCGCCGCCGCGCCACACCGCCGCCGCCGGTGGTTTTACTCACGCCACCGCCGCCGGCGATTCTGGGTCGGCGCGCCGCTGATCATAATTTTGCCACACCGATGACTAATCGCAATACAAAATTAAATTAATTTGAGTCGAGTCAAGTATGAAACACTGAAGATGGCCTAACAGTTGAGATCGAAATATGGTGGAATTAATTGGAATAGTACTAAACTCGTCTATTGTCAATGAAGTTGAAGTGGAACTCGTCAGAATTCAATTTCAAATCTTCCTCAAGCGATGGTGTTTATAAGTCGGTGTAGTGACATGTATTATCTTGGTTAATGAATAAGTTGGTTGATTAGATTGAGAGTTTGAATGAAGCTTTTTCTAGTAAAATAATGCATAAATTGTTTAACTGGTTTTGGAATTCGTCTAAGTCAGGGCCTCATTCAGTTGGGCACCTAAACTTGTAGGAGACTCCTAAAAAAATATGTTTGCTGTGGTACACAAGCGCCCCCCCCCCCCATTCCTATAGGATCTAACAAAGGTGCAGGCAAATCATTACAGTTCAGGAATATCAAGTTTAGTAACACATTCATTCTCTTGACAATATTTTCGTTTTTATTTATTAAAATCAACCAGGCCAGCTTTCTTTGTTTTTAGATTTGCGCTATTATAGGACAGTTGACTTATTAGGAAAAATTTAGCAAAATAATAAAATCCCTACTGTGAATGCTTTTCCGATTATTTTTTTGTTCCGTGTAACTAATCTTTATTTTAAAATCATTTTTTGAATATGATTGACAAAACTACTTGGTATATTTCGAACATCAGTTGAAAATTGCCACTTTAGCCCAGAACTGGGATGTTGTCGCCTCGCCGCTTAGTATTTAGTAAACTTATTCAGTTGAAACGCCAGGCAATTTCAAACATTACGAAATTTTATTTTATTATTTAATAGTTTATTGTGAAAGCTCTAGGAACATTTTCTTCAAAAACTTCCAATTCCTGGAATTCCTGTGAATAATCGAAAAAGTATCGTTTCGACATTCATTTAAGATTTCCTTCGAAATTTCTTCCAGGGATTCCTTCGGAAAATATTCCAGAAATTGAGGCTTCGGAAATGAATCAAGAAATTTCGTTGGAAATTCCTCTACATATTCTTTCGAAAAGTTTCATTTAAAAACCTTAGAAAATTACTTCAGGAATTCTTCCGGAAATTTCTTTATATATTTCTTTGGAAATTCCTTACGAAATTTCTTACGATTCCTTCAGAATTTCCATTACCGATTTCTTCAGAAAAACCTTTACGAATTTTATTCGGATTTCTTTAAAGAATACATACGAAAATGAGTGCAGGAATTCCTACGAAAATTCCGTTGAGAATTCCTTCGGATATTCCTTAAAGAATTCCTTCGGAAGTTTATTTAGCAATTCCTCCAGAAATTTCGTAAGAGTTTCTTCAAAAATTTCTTACAAAATCCTTCATTTTTTAAAAGCAAAACCTTTGAAAAATTCCTTGAGAACTCCTTCGGGAATTCCTCCTTTTGAAATTTCTTTGGAAATTATTCCATGAATTCCTTAAATAAATTATTCAAGATATTGAATAAGAAATTCCTTCGAAATTTCCTTAAGGAATTACTTCCAGTAATCCCTTAAAAACATTCTCCTGGAATTCTTTCAGAACTTCCTGTAGGAATTCCGAAAATGCCTTCATAAGTTCTTTCCGAAAATTTTTCAGAAATTCACTCTGATTTTTTTCTTCAATTCTTGCTAAGTCTTTTAGGGTTTATTATTACAAAACAATATAACAATGAATTAATTTTTAGATTATCTAATGAAGGAGAAGTTCTCATTGTGCATTTTTGGAGGAGTTTTTGAAGAAAATCATGGAGAGTTTTGTACAGGAATTTCCAAATTAACTTTTGAAGGCATTTCCAAAAAAAGAACCTGAAAGGTTTTCGTAAATAATTCCTGGAAGAACAGCTAAAAGAATTTTTGAAGGTATTTCTGAAAGATTTCCCAAAAAAATCTTAGAAGAATTTCCAGAGGGATCTATAAAAAAAATTCTGAAGGAATTTTTGAAGGAATTTCCAGAGGAATTCTCAATGGCATTAACGAAAAAATTCCTAATAGTGCCTACTGGCATTTCTGAAGTAATTTCTAGGTTTCCTAGGAATTTCTTTGGACTTTTTTTCCAATAATTTATTCGTAATTTCATCCACAAATTTCTTTAAAGATTCGTCTGGTGATTCCCTCGGAAATTGCCTTAAGGAGTTCTACAAAAACTCCGGAAAAGAATTCCAGAAAGTCTTTCAGAAATTCTTTCGGTATTTCCCCCAGAAATTAGTTCGAAATTTTCTTCACGTATTCCTTCAGAAATTTGTATACGAAAACCTTGGGAAATTCGTTAAGGCATTCTTCAAAAAGTAAATTCAGAAATTCATTTGAAAATTCTTTTGGAATTCCTTGCAAAATTCTTGGGCGAATTTCTAGCAAATTCCTTAAGAATTCCTGAACAAGTTTCTGAAAGAATATTCGAATTGTCAAAGCCTCTCCTGAAGGAACTTCCGACAATCTTGAATATCTTCACATTCCGTCAAGAGTCCGTTCAGAAATCCCTCTAGGGATTACTTCGAACAATCCGCAATTTTTCTAGGAAATGAATCTAGAAATGAAATAAATGTTATAATTTCTCAAGATATTTCTCCAAAAAATCAAAAAAGGTTTTCTAAGAACTATTTTAAATCTTCCCTCAGGAATCGTTTAAGAACTTCCAACAGGATTTTTTCAGGAAATTCCTTTGGTAAGACTTCTGGAATTCCTTAGCAATCCTTCACAAATTTCTTTTGAAATATCAACAGAAAATACTTTAGAAGATCCTTCGAAAATCCGTTTGAGAACTCCATAAAAAATTAACTAAAAATTCCTTCTGAAATTCATTTACGATTCCTACGCAAGTTACTTTAGGCTTTGAAAATTTGCTTAGAAATTTCTTACGGATTTTTTTAGAAATTACTTAGGAAATTTCTCAGATATTACTCTATGGGTTCCTTAGCAAGATTCTAGGCATTTTTTCCTGAAATTCCCATAATAATTCTTTCAGAACAACCTTAAGCAATTCCTTGGAAAATTCTCAGGTAATCTTCAGAAAATTCCTTCCATTTCCCTCAGGAATTCCTTAACTTACGATTTTTTTTTTCGGGAATCTGATTCAAAAGTTCTTCAAAAAATTCGGAAATTTCTTTGAAAATTCCTTAGAAAATTGCACTTGGGATGCATTAGGAAATTCTTTTAGGATTTTGATTTTTGAAAATGTCTGTCTTCCGGAAATTCCTTCAAAAAGTTTACCGGAAATGCTATCACAAACTCTTTCGGGCGTTACATCAGGAATTCTTTCAGAAAGTCCTTTAGGAATCCTTTCGAAAAATCTTCATTTAGGTAATTCCTTCGGAAATTCTTTTACGAATACCATCGGAAACTGTATATGAGTTTCCGCGGAAATTCTCATAGGATTTTACCAAGACGAGCTCGGTGGTCTAGTGGCTATCGCTTCTGTCTTATAAGCAGGAGATCGTGGGTTCAATTCCAGGCTCGTCCCTTGTCCTACTTTGTATTTCTATCTTAGTTTTTTCTGTATTTCACGTTCTACCAATACGATTCCTACCAAACGACTCCAAAACGATTCCATACTAACCATTCCAAAACCTTCTGTGCCACCAGAGTTCTCTGCATCTTTCTTAAGTGTCAAACTAAACGATGGTTTCTGGGGTGCTCCTTGGCCTAGCGGTAAGATTCTCGGCTATAAAGCAAGAAGCTCGCAGTTAATAACTGTGGAAGCGTTAAATGAACACTAAGCAGCGAGACGGCAATATCCCAGATCTTACCTGTTGAAAAGTGCCTTGCTTCCATCTAAGAGATAGTGATTAGTCCCTTATAAAAGACTATGTTTGTACCACCTACGAATTTGTGCGAATTGCTCAATGCTAATGCTAAATTCTCAAGGAATGAAATTTCCCAAGTAATTAGGAGTTCCAAGAATAATCCCGTTTTTACTTCAGAAATTCTTTCAAGAACTCTGACAATAACTTTTTTGGAATATTTAACCAATTTCAAAAATCCGCAGTAAAATTGATTTTTTCAGCCATTGATTTTTTCATCCACGCCGGTTCACGCCGCCGCCGCCGCCGCCGATGAAAACCAACGGCGCGCCGCCGTGACGCCGCCGCCGCCGGGGCAAAAGTGATCACCACGCCGCCGCCGCCGATTAGATAACCGGCGCACAGGTCTAATCTGAATATGTTTTGGACTTTTGGCTATAATTTGCGATTTTATTAGAATGTTTAGTAAATTTCAAATATATCTATCTGGGTAATAAACCGGATATTGGTTTTAAATTCACTCCGTGCGAAACGATCAAAGCAAAACAAAGGTGCGGTCGCAGTGTAATTTTACTTTGTTCAAGTTGTACGGAGCGATTTCAACACCAATATTCGTTTTAATACCCTCAGCTGACAGATATATTTGAAAGCTTTCGTCCAAGTACTAACTTGACAGAAGAAAGCTCTTTTTCATTGTCTGACAAGCAAATTAAAGGGAAAAACGCCCAAAATGCTGAGCACCACTGCTCTAAAGGTTTTGAATTATTTTTTCTTCGTCTCTTTGTTTACAGTCGAAGAACGCGTAGCCAAACTAACGATTTGAACTGAAATAATCCTACGTCGTACATCTGGGGGAAGGGTCGTTTAGCCGAAACCCATCCGTCCGGAAGCCATTTGGCCGAAACACATTAGGCCGAAACCTATCTGGCCGAAAGTGTCATTTGGCCGGAAGGGTCATTTGGCCGAAAAAGTAATTTGGCCGGATGGGTCATTTGGCCGAAAGGGTCATTAGGCCGAAAGAGTTATTTGCCGGAAGAGTCATTTGGTCGAAAGGGTCATTTGGCCGAATAGGTCATTTGAAAATGTGAAAAATTAGGAATGAAGCACTTCGCGCTTCTCGCTGTCAAAAGTGAGGAGCGCGAAGTGAGTAGTGAGACGTCTCACTACTCATTCTGCGCTCCTCATTTTATACAGTTGTAACGTTCCATTCTGCTTCCTTAAACTGACGGCTTAAGCGCCACCTTCAACAAGAAGGACCGTTAGCTCTGCCTAAATTTACCCGGATGATACTGCCGACTCAGGGCAGGTCAAAGTCACGCAAGAACCGAAGTCGCATTTCAACAAACCAAACAAAATTATCGAAAACCAACCAGACTCAAACTTACCGACATAATCTACGAACTAAATTTAAGACGATAATTACAAAATCCTCGATAACCAATCAGGCAGGGGAATACTTAGCCTCTAATAAACCTTAGCCAACCCAAAATCTTATTAAAAATGACGTGACGAAAGAAAAGCGAAGTGTGTGGTTCTAAACTAGGAGTAATTTTATTCAAAATAACCAATACGGTCGCGTATCTCAAAACAAAATTAATTTATCGAATGATCCTCAATTCGATGCGAAAAATGTAATTTAATTAAGGAAAGCCTAATTTCCAAACCGTGTGTGACGTCACGTTCAAAATGCAAAACTGCTACCAATTTATGTTTCGTTTCTAGGTAACTGAAATTCGAGCTTCAAGATGGACAGATCTGACATTAGCTTCTTCTCAATGCCGGCGTTCCCACGTCGGATGCAATCTGCAGTCGAATTCGAGCTTTCGTGGATACCACAAGCGAAAGTAGCATGGACGCAACTCACCTTCCTTTGCGTCGCCGTTGTCAATACCAAGAAAAAGCTTTTACACCACCCAGTTGACTCGCGCGCGCTGGCGTTGAATTTCGGGGTATAAATATCCCCTAGCACAGTGGAGTGATTGCCGTTAATATTGCTCGGCAAACGCCACGCGGCTTATTTACTTGCGAGTCGTAACGCCCAGCACGTGCAAGTTATGTTGTGGTTCGATGTGGTTCTGGGACGGGCGTATCCTATCGACGAAACGACGCCCACTGAGCTTTCGTGGGATGACTTTATTATTTGCTCGAATATAAGTTAATTAACTAGGCTCACCTGAATTCAGACTCTAAAATATTAACAAGATTCGCAACAATTTCAGTCTTAAACTGAATCACACTCGATAAATAGATAAACTAAATACAAAGGTAAGCATTAGAACTAATATTTAAGAAAATAAACTTAATCGGACGCGAACTTACTCCGAGTTTAGTATGGCGTCGCTCAAATTCACTTTAAGAGTTTAAGGTCACTTCTGACAGAATCCAAGTTTCAAAGTGCTCGCGTTTTCGGGGGCACACCACTCGATACGGAGGCGGCGGACAACTGTCATTTTTGTTGATTCAGCTTTGCTGCGTCACAGCATGCGTGAAAAAATAAAAATGACAGTTGTGCGTTGCTTCCATATCGAGTGGTGTGCCCCCGAAAACGCGAGCACTTTGAAACTGGGATTCTGTCAGGAGTGACCCTAAAAAAGACGGTAAGTTTAACTACTATAACCACTATAATGAGGAAACCGACGCGAGTTAGATTGGCTTCAGCCTAGTCGTGGCTACGTGTTTCCCTCTTATTGGTCGGTTACAGGGAGTTTAATTTACGACGTAATACGAACTATTGTTGTAAATTACAATCAAATCTGGCTGTTTTACAACGACGCATTAGATCATGAATGACGCAATTAATTCAAATTTCTAATCTGTCTGTGCTACTTCAGTTCTTGACACATAACATAGGTGGCTGATATAGGTTACTGTCTTTGTTAGACTTTCAAATCCACTAACCGCATCGTCACGTCAGGGTACATGAAAACTTACATTGAACAATACACAGCACGGAATCAGACAGCAAAATACGCGAAACATAAATTCTCACTTTCTCGGCCAAATGTCCTATTCGGCCAAATATCCTATTCGGCCAAACGACCATTTCGGTCAAACGACCCATTCTGCAAAATGACTTTCGGCTGTATGGTCTGTTCGGCCAAACTACTTTCGGCCTAGTGGCATTCGGCCAAACGGCTTTCGGCTGAATGGGTTTCGATCAAACGACCCTTCCCCCAATACATCATACAGTCAATAAAATTCGTTTGTTCAATTATTTTTCGCTAGCGTAATAGAAGCAACGTCTTATAAATACATTTTTTTCATCCAAACTTGTCTTGTACTTATACCAAAAATTTCTACTATTCCGAAACATTAAAATAGCATAGCATAGCATAGCATAGTTACGGTGTACTTCGTAGATTGGACACTAGTGATACTCATGTTTTTCTTTTGAAATCCTTATTCCGATTGCTATCAGAAATCAAGGTGGGTGTTGTCCTTGATTTCAATCTAGAATAAAAATCACAAAAGCATGAGGATTACTACTCCTGGCCACGCCCATCTTCACCGTAACTTGAGAGGGGAGGGAAGTGTTGATGTAGTACTTACTTAACGAGAGGCCCCCGACTCAGCGACACCCTCATAAGGACTACGGAGTTAGATATTGGGGAAGGTATTCGTTGGGTCAGGACTAACACACCACGCAAAGGTGTCTACCCAGCGTTACGGGGGACTTCTACTATTCCGAAACATAAAAATAGGGGAAAAAGTCAAAGTACATATAACAATTAACGGCAACACTACCCACGTACAGCTCTTGTGTTAGTCGTTTGACAGCCTGAGGCATTTAACTGAATGGTAGTACAGTCAAAACTTTTTTTATCAGGTCTAAATGGGATTGCACTTGGATTTTTTTTATCTGGAACCTAAAACAAACTTTGTTGAAGACTATCCAAATTGACTGATATGATAGTTATTATGGATTAGGTCACAGATAGCTTGTCCAGATATCCAAGAATTCTGAATAGAATCAGTTCTACGCTTGTGAACAAAGTTCTGTTTGAATAAGCTACCCACTCCTTGTGGTACAGAGCAAATATATTGTGTACAGTATATGTTCTTGGTCAAGAAATACCTGGAGTAAGGCCTTTTGATCCACACGCGTTACCAAAGTTTACCTGTTTCAAATGTGGAACATGCTCTCTGTAGTAAAAAGGATAGAATGCATCCACAGCATATGATCTTGGTCATCCAAGAAATCTTTGGAGTAAGGCCTTCTGATATACACGCGTAACCAAGGAACAGTTTACCTGTTTCAAACGTGGAACATACTCTTTTAGGACAAAGAACAGAATGCGTCCACAGCATAAGATCTCGGTCATCCAAGAAATTCCTGGAGTAATGTCTTTTAGTCTACACGCGTAACAAAGGATCAATCTACCCGATTCAAATATGGTACACGCCCTTCGTAATACAAAGGATAGAATGCGTCTACAGCATATGATCTTGGTCATCCAAAGATTTCCTGGAGTAAGGCCTTCCGGTCTATTCACCAAAGATCTATTCACCCGATTGAAATTTATTTATTTATTTCTTCGTCTTGAATTATAAAAAAATACTCCTCAGACTGCTTCTTATCTAATATTTCATATTCTATTCTTTAAAGCTAGTTTAGACACATTAACACCCAAAAGGCCAAGCTCTTTGAGAAAGCAATTTTTGATTTTGAAAAAATCATAACTTTTTTATTTTTTGTCCAATCTTGATGAAATTTTGACACAAGGTCCAATTTTTATTCTAGTTTTGGCTGCACACTGAGTTTTTTGGAATTTCTGGATGGTTCCGGAATTATTCCAGATTCCCTTGGGGTACCAGCAAACTGGTGTTTGGGGTATTTCGCCAGTTACTCAATTTTTCTCCATGGAAACCATATCAAACAGTATAAAACAATTTTGCCACACTCATAACGAGTCTCATAGCGATTTTTCCGAAAGTTAATCTTCCATACGGACATCCCAGGAAGCTTCCAAATGTCCCCAGGGAACCTGTAAAGGGGACATTTTCGATTTTGCTCCGAAACATGTCGTGCGACGGCTCTTTCTTCACAATTTGTCATGAATATACTCGCTGTTGTTATAAAAGTGGTCGATGGTCAGTTTGGCCACTCTTGTGGCCCCGGAATGCCCCCAGGGAACCTGTAAAGGGGACAATTTCGATTTTGCTTCGAAACATGTCGTGCGACGGCTCTTTCTTCACAATTTGTCATGAATATACTCGCTGTTGTTATAAAAGTGGTCGATGGTCAGTTTGGCCACTCTTGTGGCACCCGGAATGCCCCCAGGGAACCTGTAAAGGGGACAATTTCGATTTTGCTCCGAAACATGTCGTGCGACGGCTCTTTCTTCACAATTTGTCATGAATATAGTCGCTGTTGATATAAAAGTGGTCGATGGTCAGTTTGGCCATTCTTGTGGCAGCCGGAATGCCCCCAGGGAACCAGTAAAGGGGACAATTTCGATTTTGCTCCGAAACATGTCGTGCGACGGCTCTTTCTTCACAATTAGTCATGAATATACTCGCTGTTGTTATAAAAGTGGTCTATGGTCAGTTTAGTCACTCTTGTGACGCCCGGAATGCCCCCAGGGAACCTGTAAAGGAGACAATTTCGATTTTGCTCCGAAACATGTCGTGCGACGGCTCTTTCTTCACAATTAGTCATGAATATACTCGCTGTTGTTATAAAAGTGGTCTATGGTCAGTTTAGTCACTCTTGTGACGCCCGGAATGCCCCCAGGGAACCTGTAAAGGAGACAATTTCGATTTTGCTCCGAAACATGTCGTGCGACGGCTCTTTCTTCACAATTTTTCATGAATATACTCGCTGTTGTTATAAAAGTGGTCTATGGTCAATAACCGGCTTCTATTTGCAAAAGGCTGTAAATGATGTATCACCGAATACTTTGTGTTTCATCGATGCCCACATAATATAATACAATGGGATTATAGAATTCCAAGAATTTTGACGATGCCAGTTATTGATTTTGATGCGGCACCAGTCAAAAGAGGAACAAATAGAAACAGGCTTCGCTATAATTCACACTTGAAATCGTGAACATATATGAAAGCAAGTAGAACTACGGTATTCGTTAGAATGTTTAGAGTAAAATCACAGCCAATGGCTGATTGTTTCATAGTTACAAGTGATGCGAGTTTTGAATAAGTAATGAAGCATTCTGTCATTTCTACCTGATATTCTGTATATTGTCCCTAACGATATCCTACTAGCCCTTCACTGCTTGCAGTAGCCTCGGAGTAATCTAAATGTACACACATAGAAATAGTTTAAAGAACTAGTGATGCTGTCTTGAAGTCGGAGGAAAAGTAAACTTTCAACCAGGACTTACTGGGGAATCTGAGGAGCAGAATTATGATGTTTCAGATATTCAAGAAAAAACAGAACTGTGTGAAATTTTATTGAAAATAATGATGGCATTCATACATACATATATTTTTTCCCCTTAACACGGTAATCACTTTGACGTAGTGTGTTACGGTTTACGATATATCGTATTTAGTCCTCGCAACCAACAGCAGTCTCAGAAATAAAACATAATTAATGTTACCCTGCAGATAATTGAAAGACTCGCGTTGGAGGATAAACTGCATGCAACGGAAGCACCTTTTCAAGCAATTAGTTAAAAAACCTCAATGCCCGTATCCGCTGAACTGACTGCTGGAAAATCGAGTTGGGGGTTTAAATACGTACTAACTTTTCATGAACTTGAACTTATTATTACAGCATTTGTTTTTCAGTCTATATATACATATTACAGAATATTGTGTATTTGGACAACATATTTTATTCCTGTGAGTCTTTTTCAAATAAATTATGTACTTGTGAGGACATTATTTCTACAGGTTTTATCGCCATAGCTGATTTTTAGTCTATAGCTAGGAGGTTCGAATAAAATCGATTTTCGAGTATCGCGCATTTCTGCGCCCTCATGCAGCATGAAAAGATAAATTTTAAGAGCGAGAAATTTTTGACAACTAAGTAACTGCAAAACATTTTGGCTCATGGGAATATTTTCAAAATACCCCTTCACTCGCTTGAAAGCAAAAAGACGACTCTTTCAGCAGCACCCAGGTCTATAGTACATTTTTGCAGTAACAGACTTGACACGAGGGGCACCAGGGACAGCAGGGACAGCATGGACCATGTCCAAGGGCTTGACGACCCCTCCCCAGCTGTCTGTGAGTCAGGGAGAACTGTCTAGGGCGTGGTGGGATTTAGCAGTGGGCTCTGCTAAAATCCCTCCAAAAAAAACCACAAGTGCCCGTAATCAGACTCTATCAAAGCGACTGTGTGCCGCTTCAAAAGCACAAGCCCAGGGAGTGCCAATTGGAATGGGGAGTGTCCCTACTTCGGTAGGGTAGCGAATGAGCTGCTTCGGCAGGGAGTGAGTGATCTGGTTGTGCTGAGGCAGGAGTGTCATAGCGTGTCGCCGCTATTGTCACCTCGAAGCGCAGCAGAAGTCTGAGTATGGACTGCACATGCTGAGGTAGGAGTCGAAGTAGCTATCGACACCTCGAGGCATGGCAGTGGAGTGTTAGAGTGAGCACCCGAAAAAGGGTCACATGGAGTGAATGGTCTTTGGAGAAGCTGCTTCGGCGGCAGGGTGGCAGTGGGTTGTACCCACACACCTACAGTTGTGCACATGTGGTGCATGGGGAGTGTCCCTGCTTCGGCAGGGTAGCGTGTGGTCTGCTTCGGCAGTGGTGTGATTGATCTGCTCGTGCTAAGGCAGGAGTGTCGTAGCGTAATATCTGTAGGCCCAGGCAGTTACCGCTATTGACACCTCGAGGCATGGCAGCGGAGCACCCGGGAGAGCATCCAAGTAAGACTCAAATGGAGTGAATGGTGTGCGAGCACCCAAGTCAGTCTCGCACGGGTGCCTGTGTGGGACGGGTGCCTGTGTGAGCGATAATGAGCGAGTACGTTTAGTACTGCCATCCCCCAGAAGTAGTACTGGGAGGTAGTTCCTGGGGGAAACGATGGTGGAGCCCAAGGGAGTTTAGTCGGTCTTACCGGTATGGTCGAGTCCGACACTCCAGTACACTTCCGTGTGGTAGTTTGGCAACTACAATGCACGTGTACTGGGTTAGTGTGTAAATGCATTCTCCCTTGTAAAAAAAAAAAAAAGACTTGACACGAGAAATTGGTTTTTTCGCCATAGCACCTTACGGCTCAGTTGATCATATGCTGACCGATTTCGGTCATTTCGATCTTATGTTTTTATGCTCGAGGCCTAATGAACAATAACTTGTTGTAAAAAATTAGGGTGAAGTTCTGAGAAAAACCCTATTGGGATCCTGATTAGCATCGGCTCGAGATTCTAAGAAGCATCTACTCATGATTATGAGCAAAATTCGTTCGAGATTCTAAACTAAATTCGGCTGAAATTCTAAACAGACTCTATTTAAGATTCTGAAACGAATCTGTTCGGGATTCAAAATTTCAAACAGAATCCGTTTGGATTCGAGTTCTAAAGAGAATCCGTTTGTAATTCTGAACATAATTTCGGTTGAAATTTGGAGAGGAATTTGTACAGAGTTCTGAACAGAGTCCGTTTAGGATTTTGAAAAGAATCTTTTTGAGATTCGGAACATAATTTGTTTGAAATTCGGATCCCAATCCGTTTGAAATTCTGAATAGAATCCGTTGAAGGTTCCTAACAGAATCTGTTTGCGATTCTGAAAAAAAAATCGAATGGTTTTTGAACAGAATTTATTTAGGATTCTGAAAAGAATAAGTTAGCGATTCTGAACAAAGTGGCCAAACTGACCAATGACCACCTTTATAAGAATTGCGAATCTATTCAAAACAAATTGTGAAGAAAGAGCCATCACACGACATGTTTCGGAGAAGGATCGAAATTGTCCCATTTAAATGTTCCTTGGGAGCATTCCGGGTGTCCCAAGAGTGGCCAAACTGTCCAATGACCATTTTTGTAAGAAAAGCGAGTTTATTCATAACAAATTGTGAACATAGACCACTTTTATAAGAACAGCGAGCTTATTCATGGAAGATCGTGAAGAAAGAGTCGTCGCACGACATGTTTCGGAGCAAAATCGAAATTGCCCCAATTAAATGTTCCTTTGGGGCATTCCGGGCGTTACGAGAGTGCCCAAACTGACCAGAGACCACTTTTATAACAACAGCGAGTATATTTAAGAAAAATTGTGAAGAAAGAGCCGTCGCACGACATGTTTCGGAGCAAAATCGAAATTGTGCCCTTTACTGGTTCCTTGGGGGCATCCCGGGCGTCACGAGAGCGGCCAAACTGACCATCGACAACTTTTATAACAACAGCGAGTATATTCATGACAAATTGTGAAGAAAGAGCCGTCGCATGACATGTTTCGGAGCCAAATCGAAATTGTCCCCTATACAGGTTCCCTGGGGGCATTCCGTGTGCCACAAGAGTGGCCAAACTGACCATAGACCACTTTTATAACAACAGCGAGTATATTCATGAAAAATTGTGAAGAAAGAGCCGTCACACGACATGTTTCGGAGCAAAATCGAAATTGTCCCCTTTACAGGTTCCCTGGGAGCATTCCGGGCGTCACGAGAGCGGCCAAACTGACCATCGACCACTTTTATAACAACAGCGAGTATATTCATGAAAAATTGTGAAGAAAGAGCCGTCGCACGACATGTTTCGGTGCAAAATCGAAATTGTCCCCTTTACTGGTTCCTTGGGGGCATTCCGGGCGTCACGAGAGCGGCCAAACTGACCATCGACCACTTTTATAACAACAGCGAGTATATTCATGAAAAATTGTGAAGAAAGAGCCGTCGCACGACATGTTTCGGAGCAAAATCGAAATTGTCCCCGATACAGGTTCCCTGGGGGCATTCCGGGTGCCACAAGAGTGGCCAAACTGACCGTAGACCACTTTTATAACAACAGCGAGTATATTCATGAAAAATTGTGAAGAATGAGCCGTCGCACGACATGTTTCGGAGCAAAATCGAAATTGTCCCCGATACAGGTTCCCTGGGGGCATTCCGGGTGCCACAAGAGTGGCCAAACTGACCGTAGACCACTTTTATAACAACAGCGAGTATATTCATGAAAAATTGTGAAGAAAGAGCCGTCGCACGACATGTTTCGGAGCAAAATCGAAATCGTCCCCTATACAGGTTCCCTGGGGGCATTCCGGGTGCCACAAGAGTGGCCAAACTGACCATAGACCACTTTTATAACAACAGCGAGTATATTCATGAAAAATTGTGAAGAAAGAGCCGTCGCACGACATGTTTCGGAGCAAAATCAAAATTGTCCCCTTTACAGGTTCCCTGGGGACATTTGGAAGCTTCCTGGGATGTCCGTATGGAAGATTAACTTTCGGAAAAATCGCTATGAGACTCGTTATTAGTGTGGCAATATTGTTTTATACTGTTTGATATGGTTTCCATGGAGAAAAATTGAGTAACTGGCGAAATACCCCAAACAACAGTTTGCTGGTACCCCAAGGGAATCTGGAATAATTCCGGAACCATCCATAAATTCCGAAAAACTCAGTATGCAGCCAAAACTAGAATAAAAATTGGACCTTGTGTCAAAATTTCATCAAGATTGGACAAAAAATAAAAAAGTTATGATTTTTTCAAAATCAAAAATCGCTTTCTCAAATAGCTTGGCCTTTTGGGTGTTAAAATAAAAAACAGCACTTTCACTATTAAACGACCGAAAAAAGTTTTTCAGAGGGTTGTTAAGACCATATGACGTCCTGTGACGCTGATCAATTCAATTCTACACGTCCTAATTGAGTGGAACCTATCGTACACCCATTTTCGATACGTGTGTTTCGGCGAGAAAACAATATAGTTTTGCATTTGCTTATGTTGAGAGCCATTCCATTTTCCGAACACCACAGTTGGAGTTCGCCTATACCGGTTTGAAGCGCACAACAATCGAGATGCGATGAAATTACTTTGAATATTTTGAGGTCGTCAACATACAGTAACTGGCCCGATTTTAGCCGACTACATAGGTCGTTCATAAACAGTTCAAAGATTGAAGATCCAAGTACACTTTCTTGTGGGACACCTGACTTAATGGTAAACTTTCGTTTGGCAGATTTAAATGATCGCAAATCGCATCGAATATCCCTGAACCCCATAACTGAGGATATCCTACTGCAAATGTATGCTTAATTTGATATGAAACTATGTCCGTTGTCCTTGTACGAACAAAATATCACAAGTCAGTCGAAAAGCCGCTTGGTGCGTTTTGGCTGAACCCCGACCAAATAATAGAATGCGTTCATAGCATATGCTCTTGGTCATCCAAGAAATTCATGGAGTAAGACCTTTCGATCTACAAGC
Organism: Armigeres subalbatus; assembly: GCF_024139115.2. NCBI lineage: Eukaryota > Metazoa > Arthropoda > Insecta > Diptera > Culicidae > Armigeres > Armigeres subalbatus. The sequence continues at coordinate 113,073,616 of NC_085139.1, read as the reverse complement.
ATAACCAAAGATAAGTTTGCTTTATTCAAATATGGTACATGTTCTCTGTAGTACAAAGAATAGAATGCGTCCACAGCATAGGATCTTGGTTATCCGAGAAATTCCAGGAGTATGTCCTTTTGGCTACACACGTAACAGCACAAGTTCTTGGTCATCTAAGATATCGCTACAGTAAGACCAATAGATCCACACGCGTAACCAAAGATCCTTATTGATTGAAGTATTGTGCATTCTCTTCGAGTTACAAAGAATAAAATGCAACGTACATCTTCCGTACACAATTTATATTATATGTACCACAATGGTCACTTAACACACTAGAAACAGGCCTGTAGATCATTTGTTACGCGTGTAGATCTGAAGGCCTGCACTGCAGGAATTTCTTGTATAACCACGAATATCTTCCGTAAGTATATTTTTTACATGTACCACATATTCTAAACAGGCCAGAAGATCATTGGTTACGATTTGACAACCGCGAACATGTTCCACACACATATTTTATTGCGAGAATTACAATGGGCACATAACATATTTAGAATAGGTCAAATATCTTTGATTACGCGTGTAGATCCGAAGACCTTTATTTCTGGAATTTCTTGGATAACCAAGAACATCGTCCATCACATTTTCCAATCTATGTTTTACAATGAACACAAAACATATTCAAAACAGGCGAATATTATATGAATTTATGTCATTTTGAATTAACACGGTGCATATGTACCGCATAAAAATTAATTCGGTGTACTTGTTGAAATCGCACACTAATACTAACGCGTTTATTTCACGTCAAACCAGCGAATATTGGAATGGACGAATAAAAACTTTCATGGACGAAAACAGATTTTCGTAAGACAAATATACAAAAATGGAAGGGTAATTTTAATTACCAATTCCCAATAAACCCCGATTTGTTCATTGCGCTAATAGTACGCAATGGAAAGTAGGAACTCTAAAATATATGTTACATACATCTTAGTCAGAGTCAGTAGTTTGGCTAGCGTTTCAAATTGATTTAAAAACCAAGTAGTACTTACTACGATGGAAATTAGCTAACCTACACAATTCATCAACTGGATCTTACTCCTTGTTTCAAATTATGAGGACGACATCACCTGTCATAAGACGAGTTTATACCATCCCATTGAATTCCACCACTTAATTGTATCTTGACAGATACGTATTTCGACCTCAAAGGTAAGGCCGTCTTCAGTGTCTCGTACTTGACTCGACTTGGCCTACAAGTCGAGTCAAGTACGAGACACTGAAGACGGCCTTACCTTTGAGGTCGAAATACGTATCTGTTAAGATACAATTAAGTGGTGGAATTCAATGGGATGGTATAAACTCGTCTTATGACAGGTGAAAACATTCCACTAAAAAGCTCAAAATAATTTTCTTATGAGAACGACATGTTTTATCACATTCAAATGATGAAAATTTCTTCTTCTTCTTCTCTAGGATGAAAACTATTGTGTTTAATAATGGGGCCCTCCTTAGCCGTGCGGTAAGACGCGCGGCTACAAAGCAAGACCATGCTGAGGGTGGCTGGGTTCGATTCCCGGTGCCGGTCTCGGAAATTGTCTCGACTTCCCTGGGCATAAAAGTATCATCGTGCTAGCCTCATGATATACGAATGCAAAAATGGTAACCTGGCTTAGAAACCTCGCAGTTAATAACTGTGGAAGTGCTTAATGAACACTAAGCTGTGAGGCGGCTCTGTCCCAGTGTGGGGATGTAACGCCAATAAGAAGAAGAAGAAGAAGAATGATATAAAACAAACTATGTCTAAAATGCCATGGTGATATAATTTTTGGTGTACAATAATTTGTTAATATTAATCCGTGGAATCCTCAGGGATCTCAACCATAGTCTATTCAAGATTGTGTACGGGTATTTTTCTCACAATTTGATTTTTTGAGAATTTTCTAAGAATCTAGATTTCCGCAATTGTGCGAATTTGCATTCTCCAGTCAGTAGACTGCCCAAGTTTTCCTTTTTTCTGGTTATTCGGTTCTTTTACAGATTTACTAAACAATTAAACATCCAATTTCCTACGAATTCCATAGATTCTCCAGACTTTACACCTGGCGGGACAAGTATGTTGAATCTAAGGGCCCTCCTTAGCCGTGCGGTAAAACGCGCGGCTACAAAGCAAGACCATGCTGAGGGTGGCTGGGTTCGATTCCCGGTGCCGGTTAGGCAATTTTCGGATTGGAAATTGTCTCGACTTCCTTGGGTATAAAAGTATCATCGTGTTAGCCTCATGATATACGAATGCAAAAATGGTAACGTGGCTTAGAAACCTCGCAGTTAATAACTGTGGAAGTGCTTAATGAGCACAGGTTCTACAGCCGAATAGGTCATTTGGCCAAACGTTGTTTGGTCTTAATGGTCTTTGGTCTTGGCATAAAAGACCACTGGCAAGAGTGAGGAATGAGAGATGAGAAATGAGGAGCGAGTGTGAGGCCTCTCACGCCTAACTTCGCACTTCTATTTTTTTTACAGTGAGATTAAAAATTTAGAAGTGAGATGTCACTTCTCACTGGGAAAACGGAGAAGTGCAAAATCAGATGTGAGAAATGAGAAGTGAGAAATTATGAGTTAGAATTGAGGCATCTTTTCACAATGAGAACTGAGAAATTAGTGGTGCAAAATGGGAAGTGAGACGTCTCACTATTTATTTCACACTACCTACTTTTTACTGTGAAAAGTGAGAAATGAGAAATGATCAGTGAGAAGTAAGACGTCTAGATTTTCACTCATCATTTCTCACTTTTTACTTCTTATTCTCACTGTGAAAAATAAGAAGTGCGAAGTTACACGTGAGAGGCCTCACACTCGCTCCTCATTTCTCACTTCTTTCTACGAAAAGTGAGAGAGAGAAATGAGACATGATGATTGAGAAGTTAGACGTCAAACGACCTTTTCGACAAAATTAGATATTTGGCCGAATGACCTATTGGGCCGGACGACCTATTCTGCTAAATGACCTGTTCAGCCAAATGATCTATTCGGCTGAAAAATCTATTCGGCCAAATGACCTATTCGGCCATAACCTATTCAGCGAATGTCCCGAATGTCCCGGCCGTATGTCCCGTTCGGCCAAATGACTTTCAGTTAGATGGGTTTCGACACAATGGTTTGTTTGACCTAGGGGTATTTGGCGAAATGGCTCCCTAGCGCAACGTACAAGCAAAAATGATAGTAATCGAATGGAATTCACGTGTGTTTGACATGTAGTACCGGCATTGTTGCGCGGTTCATGTTAAAATCAAGGAGAAAAAGACATACAAAAATTGGACGGAGATCTAGGAATTCTTTGATGAACTGATCAAAAGACTTACACTGTGTCTAAAAATTGACCGTACAGTAATGGCTCGGGTACGAAATCAGTTAACATTTATTAAATCATATTAATTAAATTAAAACAAACGTCACATTCATTTCAGGCGAAGCTGCGTGCTCATGTCATTAAAGCAATAAATTCGATAAACAAACAGTTCAATTTTTTATTAAGCTTCCTAATATAAAACAGATACAAAATTTGGGTAAAAAAAACATCTAGAGATATTGGTTTGTTCTCATCCATAATATTACGGAGAAAATATTTTATATTAATGTGCGTTCGTTTAGCTCTTATCTCAAACAAGTTCATCCCACATCTTGTTATTTAGTACTTTGATCCTGCTCTGGATGTCCCTTTCAAATTTTGGGTAAAAACATAATTTGTTTATAATATGCACTTGAATATTTGTCAGTATAATAGAGAGAAGATTAGATAAAACTATGTAAAAGCTTGTTATCAAACGTTTTGTGGCATTTTCGACAATAATTTATATAAATAGTAAACTTGACATTAAAACAGATACAATTTCCTCATATTATTGCTGCTATGTGCAAAGCATAAGTCTGTATGACCTAATTTTCCAATAGCAACCGCATTTGATGATAGAGAAAGCCATAATATATGCTATCGTTTAACAACAAATCACAATCACAGAGATCTGTAAACAACCATATCCCAAATTGGTAGACATTCTTTCAAGTCATATTTTTAATTTCGATCCATACATTTCGCTTCCCAGAATGTACATTATTCCATTTGATATCAATCCTTCACAAACTCCTGTTTAGAAAATCATCAGAAAAACAAAAAAAAACATTTTAATGTTCACCATTCACGATAAATTCAAACCGATCCCCTCACCTCTTGTAGATGGCGATCCGTCAAGCGGTAATAGAAGTAAGTAGCAAGATATTGCGTAATGTATCACTTTCAAAAGCTTACCAAATAATTCTTGCAACAGTGCGAACCACTTTAGTAGATAAATCGAATTTAGCATAAATTCCGTGTTAACGATACAGAAACATATAAATCTCGAAGTATAATTATATATGGTGTGCATTCCTAACGATTGTGGGAAAACAGTTTGTAAATGTTTGATGGTTCTACCTATAGCAAGAATTCAATTGTTGCTCATATTAACACACACTCAACATGAACTAGCTTAGACAAATTTGTTGCTCCGAAAAGCAAATCGTGCTGCCTCTGGTGTTCTTTTTTAACAATAGAAATCACTTCTATTTTTTAACTTCCCCATGATGTTAGTTGTTTCGTTTCTTCTAGCGCATTTATAGTGATCCAAATTTGTTAGCTGTATGAGTCCCAGAATTAGGATATTTAAATACAATTAAAAAATTTATTCTACTACACCTCTCTTTCTCTTTCAAATACATGTGAACTATCCTCTGTCCTTTTATGCCCAGCTATGTCAAACAACAGTTCAATCAACCACGCCACATAAGACAAACAAGTATCAACCCAATTCAATTCAAATACTAAACATGGTCCCCATTTGAAAATACTACCACTTATGGTTACTAATGTTGCCAGAAAACAAAACTTGCAAAACAGCAGAATACTAACAAAAACAAGAAACCAACTTAAGACTTATCATTCTGCTCTCCAGTTAACACTTTTTAGCACATTACTATTTATGATAACCTACAAACATAAATAAAAATCTCAAAGAAAGTGCGCCCACTAAAAGTCGATCACTCTTTAATGGTCAGAAATTATTACTCTGGTTGAGAATACGTTTGATATATCGCCATGAAACGGAAATGAATCTAATCTGAGTTTTCTATTTTTTTTCGTCTTTAATTCGTATGAAAAACCGCGATAGTTTTCCTATTCCAAATGACTTAATCATCAGCGTCGGAACATACTGAAAGAGAAAGAGAGTTCCATGTGCTGCTTATTAACGAACGCTGGAACATTAACAGAAACGAAGCAATCATAATTAACGCGCGGTGAATGCTAGACCGATGGCAGCACTTTCTTTGAAAGTGGTCATTCTTCTCAATATCACACCTCTTGCTACTAAACTGCCGACCCAACACCCCTTCTCTACTATTTGTTTGAATGTCACAAATTTCAACTATTAGTTACTCCGTTTAACAGTTTGTGAATGCAACCCCTCCCCCACGTGTACCCCGAATAGCATTGTTCGCGTCTATGAATACTCGTTATATTTCCTAAACTATTTTCAACGTTTGTCCAACACAAACAAGAGTACTATATCTCTCGGAAACAGAAAAGTGTTACCCAACACATATCAGAAACACAATCCCAACAGACAAACATACGAAAGAACAACAACTCAGCAGCAATTAACGTTGATGGTCTACCCTGCCCATCATCGGCATCTAATCACGTCCAAGAGCCACTCTCAAATCCACACCGGCGAGCCTAAATGTAGACGGAAATAACAAACGCTACTCCGCAATCGATCGACGAGCCCAACACGTGCGTTTCAGCAGCGAAGCCAACTTCCGGTTTCTAATTGATGTGTGTTTGACATGATTGTGTCAATGTGAACCGTAGTTCCTTTGACGAAATCAAACATTTCCCTCCCCATAAAACCACGCAGTTGTACCAACTTCGTTACAGCCGTCCGTCCCACTCCGAGAGCCGTAAGTGTGTTTATTTGTGTTATCACCCCACATCCTTTCCACCATCTAAATATGGGTAAGCCCGGTTAGCAGCCTCATTCCACCTCTGTACCATCCTGAGAAGAGCCCCTGAATTCGATTTGGCTTTTAATTGAGTGTCGCACCCATCTTCAAATCGTCATCGTCGTCGTCTGGTTTTGCCTCCCCCATTCGGCGGCAGATGGTGCCGTCAGCTTTCAGACAGTCAATCCTTGTCAGTCTGCTTGGGCTCTGCTGGCATCAGGATGAAGCCTCCCAATTAGGCTCCAGCAAAAGCCATACTTCGATCCGAGTAATAAACTTCAGTCACAGATGTCTACTCGTTGTGCGAGCATTTATACCTATACATGATGCTTCAGGTGAAAGCAAAAAGTCACAGTCACAGATCAAAGTGTTACAGGATATGCAGCCGGGTTTCCTGCAACATGCGTTATAAGGGTGTGCAGACGATGTAGGGGTTTACCAAATTTAAATTGAAATAAAAACTACCTAGGGGAACTGTTCCATTTTCCATCTCACTGAACATATATTCATCTCATCGCAAAATAAAGAAATACAGCACCAATCTCGTCGCTTCTTTTTGCTAACAATCGTGCTCACTGGTAAAAAAAATCACAAAAATAAAAAAAACAAACCAAATTCCTTTTCATTGCTTTGTTTTTGATGGGATTGAAATAGGAGCTATGGTATGAAGTGACGAACCGTTCCCCTAATTAAAATTAAAATGTAATTAAAAAAAACTGTAAACAATTCGTAAAGCAGTTCCAAAATTTTATTTTCTAGTATGCTGTAATAACTTCCTGATGAGGCTCAACCACTCTAATCATCTATTTGTGATGTTACCAATGGCATAAATCGAGCCGTCACACAAGAGTCTGTTATTTAAATGTCATTAGCATGTCTCAATGAGGAATGGGTGCAAAACTCCGTCTGAGCAGTTGAGTTCCGTTTGTGATTTATTGACATTGGGAAGTTCAATATTTCTTTTTCATCGGATTCCAATCGTGCTCGTTACGGAAAATAAATGTAAAACAATTTTGATGGATGTATGTGACTAGATTTATGAGAAAATCGTATGACTTTTTTTGTAATTGCTTGTTATTGTGTTTTATTATTTAAATTTAAGCCAAACTTGAGAGCTTTGAAATTACAAAATACAGTCGCAAATGTTAAGGTTTCTACAAAATACAATGAATTTAATCAAACACTCAAGAAATCTCTATGGAATACAATGGCAGTTTAAACAGGAAAAGTAATCGAAAGAATCAAGCTGCTCCGCCTTTCTCTTATAGGGCCCCATACACGATCCGATATGTTGTACAACTTAGACTCCGCCTCCAGGAAATTTGGTTCGGTCGGCGAATAGTCGGAGTGTCAGTGGGAAAGTTGTACTGCCCGAAAGTCATGCAGTCACAGACGTTCTGACATCCCTCTGACCGAACCAAATTTGTTTCTTTCAAAGAACAGATTTATCGCTTAACTTTTCAAAAGGACCTAAGTAACTTTTTTCTCATGAACTAATTTGAATAGCGCAGAACACAGAAAAAACATGAAAGCTTTCGTTTGCAGTACTCAAATTAATTCATGACAAAAATGTTACTTAGGTCCTTTTGAAAAGTTAAGCGAGATTTATTTTAAATAATGCGCATTCCTAATCACAAACAGCAAAAAAAAAACTAATAAGAATCTTGAAAGAAAGACTCACTTGACTGTTACGAATGTCATCCATGTAAAGCAATTTTCTTATAAACAATAAAGAAGGCGCGAGGCTCATATGATTTCGATTCTACAGTGGAACTGTCGAAGTATTCTTCCGAAAAATTAGATATTTTTAAATGGCTAACACCAGACGTAAACCTTATTTTTTTCCGATTTTAACATCATTCGCCTCGATCGGGCAAATCCATATGGAGGGGTGCTTTTAAGGATAAAAAAAACAGAACTCCTTCTATAGAGTCTATTTTGCTTCGATGTCATGCCCCGAAGCTGTTGCATGTCAGGTGACTATCCGAGGAAAAGACCTCAGTATCGCCTCGATATATCTTCCTCCAAACACCGCGATATCTCGTAAAGATCCCTCACACATCTGCTCGGTTATGCCCGAGCCATTGTTCCTCTTGGGAGATTTTAACTCCCACGGAACTGGCTGGGGGGAACTGTACGACGACAACCGTTCAACAATGATATACGACCTCTGCGATGACTTCAATATGCCAATTTTGAATACAGGAAAAGTTACACGAGTGGCACCTCCAGCAAGAGATAGCTGTCTAGATCTTTCCATTTGTTCGAGCCCATTATTGTTGGACTGTACTTGGAAGGTGGTCCAAGATCCCCATGGTAGTGATCACTTACCGATCAAAGTTTTGATTTCCAATGGACATAATCAATCCGTCAATCTATCAACCTCTCATATGACCGCACAAAGCACATCGATTGGGTTGGGGAGGCCATCAATGATGGTATACAGTCGATAGAAACACTTCCACCACGGCAAGAGTACCGGTTTCTATCTCAGTTGGTTATTGACAGCGCTCTCCATGCACAATACGCCGGCCGATGCCAGGAGCTTCGGTTCGTAGGAAACCACATAGTCTGTGGTGGGACACCGCGTACACACGGCTCTATCGTGAGAAATCCTCCGTGTTTAAGGAATTCTGGATACACGGATCGATCGTCCTTCACAAACGGTACTTCGCGCTCGAAGTCCAGTTCAAGAAGAATTGATGAATGTCTCATGCCAAATTGCTCGTTGAGACAGCTTGCAGATGATTTTGTTGTATTTGTTTCGGGATCAACAGCGATTGAACTGCAAGGACTATTGCAAGATACTTTGGACAATAATTTGTCTACTTGGGCTTTAAAGCATCGAGGTAAAGGTATCGAATTTCCTCCGGAGAAAACAGAGATGGTTGTCTTTTCAAAAAGCCGGCTAAGTCCTCGCTTCAACTGGTGGGTAAGACAATCACTCATAGCACTCATAGTTCGACTCGAAAAGCACCTTCGGGAAGCACATTGTGTATCTGACACAAAAATGCCAGAAACGAATCAATTTCATGCGAACAATAATCGGAACATGGTGGGGAGCGCACCTCGAAGATCTCATCAAGTTGTATCGAAATACAATTCTGTCGGTTCTCGAATACGGTATCTTTTTTTATTCCTTATTACCGAGACTTTCAGCCCGAGGCTGGCTCGTCTCGAATACGGTAACATCTGATCCCAGTCCGCAACGAAAACTCACATGCTGAAGCTTCAACGGCGATGTGCTTCAGTAAAGGTGTGGGCCAAAGTCCTATATGTCTGTATTAGTCGAAAAAATAACCAAAACATTGCCACCCACAGTGGGCGGGCGGAGTGAAACGTCACGTCTGTTATAAAAAATGTACTGAGTATGCCAGACGTGACGTCACATTCGGTCGCACTCGGCCATCTTCGGCAGCCCAGCTGAGAGTTTCTCTCTCAAAAGAGCGAAAATTCGTTGAACAAATACTACTTAATGGTTTGGGCCACACCTGTAGTAAAGCACATCGCTTCAACGGATTTAGTACCGTTGTCTTCGTATCGCGTTAGGTTGTATGAATTCGGCTCATACGATGAGTATAGAAGTACTTACGGGAGTACTTCCTCTGAGAGATCGTTTCGCGGAATTATCGCTCCGGTTTCTCCTCCGTTGTGAGGTTCTCAATCCATTGGTTATTAACAACTTCGAGAAGCTGCATGAACAAAACCTTCAATATCGTTTCATGAGTATTTACCACTGGTATATGACGCTGGAGGTAAGCTCATTTCCGATTGACACATTTGATCTGTCAATGAAGCAGGGGGTTCATGGAATACCAGACTTCCTTCGTGAGGATCGGAATTATCTAGAGTTTGCTGTTAGTGTTTACGAATCACAATCACACATTATTGAAAATTATTCGGTTCTTCTCAAGACCAACATTCTATACAAGGGAAGATTGAGCTGAGACGAGTTTTGTTCAAAGTGCATATTAATCGCTTGATGACGGCAGATAGTTGCCGCGCGTCAGAGGGAGAAGCTGCAAAACATTATTCGCATGGATGACATCAGTAATACGAAATTTAAGCTCAAGATTCTGATTTGGTTTTGTTGCTATTAGTGACTGGTTTAGGCACATTATGGAAAATAATTAGGTTCTTTTCAGAACCAAAGAAGGTTAAACCGAGACAAATTTTCTCCAATGTGCAAATCATAATCGGCAGAAATTTTCCGTCGGTAGTAGAATTATTACGAGCGCATATCAGAGCGAGAAGCTGCAAAAAAATATTCGCATGCTTGCATGTACTCCACTGCCACAGAACACCGCGGAAAAAGTAACCGATGATAGTCCGAATGTTGCGATAGAAATGGCTCGCGTACGCAGCTTTCTTGTAATCAATTCTTCATGCGCATCAGTCCCGACTTTTTGTTAATCGGTATGAGTACGAATATGATATGCAACCATAACACCCACCAAAGGGGCGGGTCTAGAGGGTTTAAATTTTCGACTATAATAAAGTTGCTTTTCCGCGCGCGCGAGCCGCTTTGGTTCGCAACATTCAGACTATCGGTTGCATGTTCCGCTGCCGTTCGTGGCAGCAGCGCAATGCAGTACATTTCTGCATACGAATAAATTTTGGCAGTCTTTTCCTCTGACCCACGCTTGTGATAAAATTTTAGTTCTGAAAAGAACAGAATCATTTTCCACTGTAAAAAGTACTAGCAGTAAAAAATCCAAATCAGAATCTTGAAATAAAATTTCACATTCCCGCGGTAATCTACCGATACTAATGTCATTCATGTGAATAAACTTTTATTGCATTTCCTCCTGACGTGCCGTTTTGATTCTGCTACGGACGGCATTTTTCTGCTGTCGCCAATCGATTAATTATCACTTTGAACTAAATTCGTCCTGGCTTAACCTTCCCTTGTATTGGTTCCGAGGAACCGATTGATTCCCAATAATGCGCCTTCCAAAGCACTAACAGCAATCGCTCACAATGAGCTTGTGATTTTGCAGCCGAAATGAAATTTCTGCTGTTATGATGTATATACTTTGATGAAAAGTTGTCTAGGCTCAAACTTTTCTTCTATAAAATTGATGTACTAAGAAGAACCTATTTATGTTCAGTAATGAGAGTTCCCAATTAACTACAGCAGAACCATTCGAGAAAGTTTCATTCGTTTCCACTCGATAGTTTGCCGCTGAAATGCTACAGATGCAACTGCTGTCAATTTTCACTTTGAATCCGAATCGTCCAGGCTTACCCTTCCCTTGTATAGAATTTTGGTTCAATTTCTAATAATGCGCCTTCTGAATCACTAGCAGCAATCACCCAATAGTCCGACGCGCTCTTGAGATTCCGCTGCCGAAGTCAATTTCTGCTGTTCAAAACCATGCGAGAAAATTTCACTGGAGTGCCCATGACGCCGGCGATAGTCCGTTTGCCGCTACAGATGCAGAAAACAGCGTATTCGATGCTGGGACCACTTCCATTGTCCGCTCTCCGTTCCCGCCGCGCCGTTCCCGCTCGCCGTGGATCCTCGAACCGAAATGACGTCAAAAGGCCCGAACCTCACATTATTCTGATCGCCATGTTGGGAATGCATGAACGGTTAGTTCTGATATTTTTACTGGGTAGGACAAGAATTGAAACTTTCAATAGTTTATCATAAATAACCAAAAGTTTCAAAGAAATTGTTAAATAGCTGGACAGTTTCTGAGGCGATTGATATATAAATCTCCAAAATCCATCAAAAGATAAAGCTCAAATTACCGTCATCCAGTCATTGACGAGAAAGACAGCCACGTGCTCGTACCACCCCCAGTAATAAAGCCACCCACCGAGGAGAAAAAGCAGTCTCCAGATGGATGGGAGAAGTATTTTTGTTTCAAAACTACATCATCCAATAGCGAAAACATAATTATATCCGGTGGATGCTTCATTTGGTTGTATTTCGTTTTAGTTTTCAAAAAAACTGCCTTTTGCAACATTTTTTCCCAAGAGGGGAAAGGGAGCATCCACAAATTACGTAACGCTTTGAGGGGGGAGGGGGGGTTGGCCAAAGTGTGACGATCCATACAAAATTTTCAGACGTTTCATACAAAAAGTGTGACATAGGGGGGGGGGTTGAAAATGCCCAATTTTAGCGTTACGTAATTAATGGATCTTCCCAAATCTACGATTTACTCTCACGCTCTCTTATATATTCTCATTGCACACGCAGCCCGCAGTGATAATCCATTCAGTTCACTCGCTGCTGCGTGAATGCGACGGCCCTATATAAATGCATGGGTGAATACTATCACTTGAAAGACACTGACAGGAAATTTGTGCCGAATGATCATCAGCTTCAGCCCGCTGTTGGCAAACCGAGTTAGCTAAGCTACTCCTGCTTTGTCTTTCTGACTGAAAGGCACCGTCATAGGCAAAGAGGAGCAGAGAAAAATACAAAACAAAAGATTCACACTCAGCAAGCATTGTTGATAAATTGCACCACTGGTACCAAGAAGTGTGTCTCACATTTTTGTGTACATACACTCACATACAGACATTACATCAATTCATAGAAATAAGTCGATTGGAACGAAGTGCTCAATGCTGGAAACCCATAAACTCCTAAAGCTTGAATAAATTCCTCTTCTTTTGGTGAAAGTTGTGAAAAAAATGTTGAAAAACAAAAAAAGTTACAGCCAAAAAGATTCCTGTCCTTGAGTCCAACAACATCAACGCGCAACATCTTCTAAAAAGCCCCTTGTTTTCATTCAGTTTCATTAAAAGCATTGACAAAACATCAAAGCACAAAAAAGTTGCATGAAGATGTCAAAAATATTCGAATTCGGATCAATGTTTCATTAACATTGCATTGCAACCCGTGTTCGGTAATTGGAAACAAAGAACCAAAGAATGCTGCAAATGCTGCAATACATTATTTCATTTATTCAGACTAAGGCCGAAGTGGCCTGTGCGGTATATAAGATTCTTCTCCATTCAGCTCGGTCCATGGCTACACGTCGTCAGCCACGCAGTCTACGGAGGGTCCGATCAACCGTGTTAGTTTATCCGGAAATCCGTGTTCGTGCATTAGCTGCCATAGCTTATCCCGATCGATTGTATCATATGCGGCTTTGAATTCGATGAATAGATGATGTGTGGGTACGTTGTATTCGCGGCATTTCTGCAGTAGTTGGCGAATGGCGAACACCTGGTCCGTGGCGGAGCGTTCGCCCATAAAACCCGCCTGGTACTGCCCCACGAACTCCCTTGCAATTGGTGCTAGTCGACTGCATAACATTTGGGAGAGTACCTTGTAGGCGGCGTTCAGCAATGTGATTTCGCGGGAGTTGCTACAATCCAGCTTATCGCCCTTTTTGTAGATGGGACACACGACACCTTCCATCCACTCCTGCGGCAAAACTTCTTCCTCCCAAATCTTGGTAATGACCCAGTGCAGCGCTCTAGCCAGTGCCTCACCACCGTGTTTAAATAGCTCTCCTGGTAGTTGGTCAACCCCAGGGGCTTTGTTGTTTTTCAGCCGGCCAATCTCCTCATGGATTTCCTGGAGATCTGGAGCCGGTAGAATTATGTCCTGCGCGGGTTCTCCCAGGTCCATCACCATACCGCCATTTTCGTCTGCCACATCGCCATTCAGGTGCTTCGTAGTGCTGCCGCCACCTTTGGATCACCTCACGCTCGTTCGTAAGAAGGTTCCCGTTTATGTCCTTATACATATCAAGCTGTGGCACGTGGCCCTTACTTGAACGGTTTAATTTCTCATAGAACTTCCGTGTGTTATTAGCGCAGTACAGTTGCTCCGTCTATTCACGGTCTCGATCTTCCTGCTGGCGCTTTTTCCTACGGAAAATCGAGTGTTGTCTGTTCCCCGCCCGTTTATATCGTGCCTCGTTCGCCCTCATGCGGTGTTGCAGCAATCTCGCCCATGCTGCATTCTTCTCTTCTACTAACTGCTCACATTCGCCGTCATACCAGTCATTTCTCTGATCCGGGGGCACCGTGCCAAGTGCAGCAGTTGCGGTGCTACCAATGGCGGATCGAATATCTCTCCAGCCATCTTCAAGAGACGGCTGCGCCTAGCTACTCTTCCGTTGGGAGTGCCACTTCCAGCTGCTGCGCGTATTCTTGGGCTAGTCTACCGTCTTGTAGCCGCCCAATGTTAAGCCGCGGCGTCCGACTCCGACGCGTGTTGTACACCGTCGAGAGTTTTGAGCGCAGGCATACTGCAACGAGGTAGTGGTCGGGTTCAATATTCGCACTGCGGTAAGTGCGGACGTTCGTGATGTCAGAGAAGAATTTACCGTCGATTAGAACTTGGACGATTTGGTTTTCCATTTCTTGGTTAGGTGATCTCCATGTGGCCTTGTGTATATTTTTGCGGGGAAAGAAGGTGCTTCGGACTACCATGTTGCGTACATAGAACAAAAACGTTTTGTTGCATATTATGTACCACGTAACAATAATGCATATTTTTCAAATGTAATTGTTTGTATAAACTGAGTTACAGAAAAGTTTAAAAAATCTTCATGTTTAATTTAGGATCGCTCAACGTTGTGACCAATTCATTCCGGTGATCAAGGATGTTATCTATCATTTAGTAATTTGCGTTCGATCATTTAGTAGTTTGGCAATAACTCATTCCAGAAAATGAATTTCAAAATATGTTGTTTTCTGGACTTCTAGTGTAAAGGTTTTTTACAACTCTTCCTAATGGTTAGTGTTTAGAATTCAAGTAATAGCGGAGATATTTCATCATCATTTAAACTAAGTTACTAAAACTATTGCTAAAACTCCGTTACTAGTGGAATTCAAACAACGAACCATTGGGCAGAGTTGTAGAAAAACCTTCGCACTAGAAGTCCACCATGCAACACATTTTGAAATTCAGCTTTTGGAATGGGCTATTGCCAAACTACTAAATGATCAAACACAAATTACTAAATGATCGATAACACCCTGGCTTGAAATTGGCTTCTAACGGGACCATAGCCCCATTAGCTGAAAAAGCATCCACCATCAGAGCAAAGAATAATGAATTTTACCGAACATTAAGCATTAAGTCCATTTCGCTCGAGATTTTAAATGGCTCAAATAACAGATTGGGTACAATTATTGTTGGTTTTAACTACTTGGCATAATAACTAATAGTAAGCATGCCGTTTGGTGGCATAATTTTGGCTATAGATTCAATATATGAAGATTTACAAAGATAAATTTGCCCAACCACAGCATAATAGGCTAAATTTTAAGCCATATACCATAAGCCATATATAATGTGAAAAGTTTGATATATTTATGCTAAAACGATGTTTTGACTTCTCTTATAAGAGTTTTTTTTTTTTTTTTTTTCTTCCTAAACAATGGAGGGGGAATCTGCTCAACAGACATCCTGGGTTGACCAGGAAGTGCTGGGTTAGGGGCCACCTCCAATGAGGGAGGCAGGGCTGCATCCCCGACCAGCTAAACCGTTTCCATTGCCGCCAAGCCCATCGTCCCTTCGGTACAACCAGAAAGTAATGCTTCAAAGGGGGGCCAGTCTCTTATAAGAGTTCAGAGAGACGTTCGTACTACTTAGTCCTAATAATATATCCTTAATCAAAACGGCAAACTATTAAAAAACTGCGTTGTTCAATTACACTTCGAATGCATTTGTCATCAACTAACAGCAGATATTCGACATCTAGAATGCGTTACATTTATCAAACGGCAAGTGCACGGCATATATGGATGATAATTGCATCGCGCAGATCTACGCATTTCAGCTCCAAGTAATGGTAACCTCAGTGTCTCGCACTCTCGAGTCTTGACTTGCATACATCAATTTTGGAGAGTGGCTCACATTAACACTAGAAATAATGACATATAATAGACAAATATACACCTTACAAAAATGACCATCTTTTCTTCTTCTTTGAATAATCAATCTTCTACTATGAATTCACTAGCATATAATTAGTCCTTTGTCTCTATGAAAATAATCAACTTATTCAACCACAAACTAACATACACAATTTGGTGTTTTTCTTTCTCATTTCATTTCCATTCGCTAACAACTACTAACAACAACAACAATAACATCACTACCTGCCATCGATGGAATCGTGCAGAGTTGAAAAACTCCATAGAGACGCAGGTAAACGAGATCAAAACGCAGATCGAGGGAAAATGCTCCTTACAGTGATTATGCATCATCCGTATTCAGCAGTATATTCAATAATATTAACTCTAATTTAAAGAAATAAAAAAGGAATAACAAAAATAAGCAGAATGCAAATATTATAGAACAAAAAAAAAACAAAATAGAAATTATTTAAAAGAAGTGAAAACACATGAAAAACCAATAATTAAAACAAAAAAGTATTTAAATGTAAAGTTTTAAATTGAAAAATTCAAAAGAGAAAAGCAACAGAAAAAAATGAAAAACCGTAATATATAAGCAAACATTTATCACCACCGGTCACCACCACCACACAATCACAACCGAAAACATGCAACTAACGACAGGCAATCCAGATGAGCAACAGAAACTCAACCATCATCGACACCGTTTGAAGCGTGAATTGCAATATGAGTATGTGTACACCACGAAGCGCCGCTACATCAACATCAACAGTAACAAGCGACAACGACACAAGCAGCATCATCACCATCCTCCACCAAACACAAATAGAAAAAGTAAACGCATAATGATCATTTCTCAAATCACATCATGGAAACATTAAAACACAAATGAAAAAGCTCATGTCAGTTCATTGAAAAACAAAAAAAAACGATACATAATAGAGAACAGATTGAAAATACATTGTTAAATAGGGACACCCAGGTGAATCAACTGATTAAGAAAAAAGTGAAAAAATGTGATTATTCAAAAACAAGAAACAAGTAAAAAACAAAAATGAAAAACATTTACCTTTTCGATTTCGGGTCTTTCCGTTCGAAACCGTTTTTCGTTGATGCGAAGGAGTTGAATGAAGCAACCGGACGAACCAGAATCGCTTCGCCGCTTTGAATTAGTAGAAACAAAAAGGGATAGGAATACAAACTGGCAAGGATCCACCAGGAACGAAAACCAATGGACAAGCGACAAGCATTTGTGATACAGCATGATTGTTTGTAGTTGAAACCGAGACCAGCATCGCGAACAGAGAGGTTGTGCCGACGATCCAGAGGAAGGAAATTCTCGCGTTCTTAGGTCCCGTTTTGGAATTTAGTTCGCAAACGGTTTTTAGAGGTGGACATAAAAGGCATGCGCCATCCCGAAGAAAAAAAATTAGAAAAAAGAATGCACATTAGAGCGATAATTCGAACTAAATTGAGAGAGAAAAAATCTTAGCGTTAATACGAGTCTTATATATTTAGCTTAAATTCGTTGACAGTTGGACAAGTGTAATAAAGCAAAGTTATTCGCCTCTGGTTGAACAAAAAAAAAACATGCACGTGTACTCGAAACAATTCTTAGATAAAATAACTCTACTGAGACACAAGAAGACACAGTGCCGGATGTTCCAGTTGTTCATTCGTGCCGTTTAGAAGAGCAAAAATCTGAACTGGTCACATTGGCTGTTTTTACTGGTTATTTACTGTTACTAATTGAATTTTGTTTGAAGAAAAATGTTCAAAAGGTGTATTAATTTTTGGTGAGGTTAAATAGTGAAAGCAATTAAGCAATCGTTCATCCAATTTCCCAGCTCACGAGCCAGAAAAGAAGCAAAATGCGGTTATCATCGCCATATAATTGATGTGTTTCAAAAAACGTTTTTTCCAAGTGCACTTCGAGACCAGATCCAGTCTCTTTGAACAAAGAAAAATCAACACCTAAAGTGCACCCCATACATTCGATGCTTATTATTCTAATTCTTTGGGTGAAACAATCCCTACTTTATCTTACCCTGTCATCTGACTTTGATCCGTGTCGTAATACAACAAGCATATGTAGGCATAACTGTGCTTCGTTTTTCTCAATTTTGTTTCGAAAATTTCTTTTCGCAAATAGTCATTATATTTCGTTCAAATCAGACGAGCCTGTATATGTCTGAACGATTGGCAACACTGCTGAACTGTCATTTTGAATATTTGGTACAACAGGCAGACGTTCCAGAGGGCAAGGCTCTTTTGATGTTGGACAATTTCATATCTTCTTCTGGAAATTACTCGCAAAAAGGTACTCAGAACCTCAATGTATATTCTTCTTTGTTTCGAATTGCATGGATACTGATTTTGTCAGCAAGCTCTACGCGTCTACTCAACAGAAACAAACTTCATTCTCTTACTGCACCCTTCATATTCTGTTGAATGTTTATGTCGCGCTCATTGATGTCGTGTCGCTAGTAGTAAATGTATTGATAACAAAAGCAAAAAGCAAATACGTTAATCTACTGACAGCAGCGAAACTCAAACGGTTTTATCTGTTGATATGTTGACAACCAATCACAACAACAAAAACAACTACACATTACAGCTAGTAAACGAAAACAAACAGTATGTTTATCTCTCTATCCTATCGTTAGAAATCATTAATTAGCAGAAAACGAAAGCAAATATTGAATGAAATTAGCGGAAAAACTCATAATCTCTTAACATTTATCTTCAAAACACTCAGATTCTCTTCCTAACTATTGAAAACAAACAAGACTCTCATAAAAAAACGGCTTGACTTAAACAAAGTCTACTATTCTGTTACTTTATGTACTTCATCAGAAAACCTTTACCCATCACAGCCAAACGCAGGTTTCCGAACACGGCAAAATTTCTTCGACAAAGAAACGCGTAACAGCGTTTCTCCATTAGCTTCAAAATAGAAAAAAAAAACTCTGTTTCGAATTCACAGTGTACCTAAATCATAGACACAGCTTTCACATTGTAAACCCAGACAAGGAAGAACCCGATCGAATAATCCTGCAACGGCAGTTAAGCGGAAGTGAAACCAAGACAACGTTTGTTTATAATTGTTGAAGAGAATTAAATGAAAAAGTTACACATTAAAAAATAAAACACAAAAAACTGTTAAAACTCTGTTTTATTTGTTTTCATTGTCTCAACACCTCAGCGGTACCCATGACACATTTCCATCAAAAACTACATTTTTCATCACAGGTATCCCACTTATCGGCCATATATAGAGAACATCGTTGGAATATGCGACTGACACAGGAACTGACCGTTCGTGTTGTCGTGTTTTCAGCAAAAGATCTCACTACCATTAGCTGGTGCGAGTTCTTCTCGCACTTCAAAAACAGCGATTCACAACCATAGCTCGAGCGAAATAAGAAAACAAGAAACATTCTAATACAATATGTGTGTCAATTATTATTACCATAAAGGAGGAGGAACGGCAAAACATTAAATATATTTAAAAAAAATATCATAACGAACAAAGTGCAAGTAGAAAAGTATTATCAGGAGTTGCGAGAAGAATGAAAGAATGGAATTTCAGGGGACTTGAGACGTGATTGGTTTTATCATGTGCCCATAGTCATTGAGCTCACATTTATCCATTGATCAATACTAGAACTTTGGGCGCAGATGTATCGAAATTATTGACGGTAATTCAGAATACATCCGGAATGGCCACCAGTACGACAAAATTGAAGAAAAGCTTTAGTGTGACTATTTATCAGAACCAAATGTTGATGAGCGTTATCCAGTTATGCTGTTGAACAGTAAAGCCATTTACAGTAGCTTATATCCCTTTAGCTACAACCCGATTGAGAGGTTGATATCAATATCTAGAGACATTGAACCAAAATCTAGAAATGCACATTGAAAGGTAAAATTTAAACATTGTTAATTTTATTCCTAGAGTTGCAACCTCTGATTTAGTGCTCCCTTGTTAGTTATTCCACAACCATCATTAGACATTGCCCATCTAGAGTAAAAACATTCTAAAGGATTCTATATCGCAATATTCTACTTAAAAACAAATATCTAACCTAACTACTAAAAATTAAGAAGCTCTCGTCAGACGACAACCGAAAACTAATACACTTTAAAACTGAATCAAGTCTACACCTACACTTATAAGTTCCACAGTTCTTTTACATTTTCATCCCAAATACCAGATCGATCTAAGTTCTACCACAACTCCTACACAATACAACCGATACATCGTAACAA
The DNA here is from genome assembly GCF_024139115.2 of Armigeres subalbatus. Classification (NCBI taxonomy): domain Eukaryota; kingdom Metazoa; phylum Arthropoda; class Insecta; order Diptera; family Culicidae; genus Armigeres; species Armigeres subalbatus. The sequence continues at coordinate 113,053,483 of NC_085139.1, read as the reverse complement.
AAGCAATGATGCCTGACACGGGACTTTCAGTTATCCCGCACGTGGCTATACTCTTAGCAATCCCTTAAGGAAAACAAAGCTGAAAATAACTGAAAATTATAATAGAAAATAGGAGAAGACCGCAGTTCAGAGCTAAATTGAGAATAAAATATCAAGAAGAAAACAAAAACACAAACAATGCAAAATAACTGCAGAAAAAAATAACTTTCCGTACATAGAGAGTACCCAAAATGAAAAGGATTAAGAGAAGAAGCAAGCAAACACATCCAACCATTTCCCCCAGAATGAAAATAAACCGAAAAGCGTCTTTGATGTTGTTTCTGTGTTTTCTTTACCAATCTGTGTCCTTCCTGTGCGCTCGTATGTGTGCGAATGAGTAGAATGGCGTATGTGTGTATGCGTTGATAACTGTTCGAAACATCTCACCTGTTAGCTGTTGTTTTCCGCTATTAATATCTGTGTCGATGTTATCTCTAACTGTTGTCTGCTTGTGGTAGACTGTTTGTCCGTATTTCTACTCCACGTGTCGTCGACCGGTAGGAGCATCAGCCTGACTAAAAAAGGCTGGTCGACGATGTAACCGGACTCACCCGAAGAATGCTGCTCCAACATACGATAACTAAAGTAGACCACAAATAGGGTAAAAATAAGGACAAATACCTTAGGTATTTTGAATTCTATTATGTGTAAGTATATGAAGATGTTGCTTTCGATGTATGCATTGATGTTGAATGAACTAATTAGTTTGCAAAAATGGTAAGTATTGACTACTGATATTGATTCTAAAATGGATTGTTGAGAGAAAATTTATGCTTCGAATGGAATATCTGCCCACACTGCACTGCATAGAATTCTATTTTAACTTTGAACATTGATGCTAAAAGAGTTCATCCATCACTTCTGGCGAAATATCGATAAATGTCTTCTGCAGACCATTCAGTATGCGACTACAAATCAGACCATGTTGAAAGTGTGTAAGTTCGAACCTGGGTCTGGTCTAGGAAATCCTGTAAGCATTCGTAAATGCCGTTCCGAGATTCCGTGAGATGCTCAAAAATGTTAGCCCACATATTATCACAGCGACCTAAAAAAGAACAGCTCTTGTGAACGATCAGCGCTTTGCCTAACCTCCGGGCGTTAATGAGATAATTGAAATCGCTGTTTGTTTGCCTAATGTCCACCCAGGAACGGCTTGGTTTATAGCACGAGGACTACTGTACATACAAAGATATGCAAAATAAAAGCGATTCTTATAACGGGTGGCCAATAAATAGCAGGGATGAAAAGAATAGCTCGAGAAGTAAACTACAAAGAAGATAAGTTCAATCTGATATACCAAGCTCTAGCTGGTAAAAGGTCGAATTTCGCAAGAGAGGATTCTCTTCGTCAACTTCCCCTCTTTTAAATAAAAGTGACAAGTAGAGAATTTCTTCGTGGTTTATCACCTCGGAATTCAAGTTTTTATTGTTTTCTTTCGTTCTGGAGTAATAAATCGCGAAGAAAGCATCTGTTTGTCTCTTTTATTCAAAAGAGGGGTAGTCGGCGAAGAGAACTCTCTCTTGCGACATTCGCCCTTATTCCAGATAGAGCTTGTTTGAAGACTAAGACTAAGTTTGTACGTCGTTGTATGAAGAGTCGACCTTAGTCTTCAAACTTAGATGATTGAATATTAGCATATGGTCCATGGTCTGCCGTGCGGCCTAGCTTAGTCTTGCCGGTATCACATGACCGCTGGACGACTGCCACATTGATTTTCCGGATGTTGCTTCTGATCCTATCGATGAGGAGCTTCATACCTTTGGCCTTCCAATTATCTTTGTGTGCCATCGGAAAAGGACCAGCCGAATACGTTAGGTAATTGTCGGGGACAAAATAGTACTTACGTATGTAGGTATCGTCCGTAACTAATCAGAGGAAAAAAATTGATTGCTTTGCAAACGAGTTGTAAGTCATGGCCTACTGACTCTCAATTTAAATTATGCCGCGTTGGCGCTGTTGCGTATGACGAGTCACATGAGACGTAAGCGATAAGATAGATATCGGTGGTAATGGATATTATGCATATAACACACTGCCAAACGAAAAAGCATGGTACACATTTACCCTCTTCTGGCACACATTTAATTCTTCGTCCACTCCTGGCACATCGGCCCACTCAGTGAATGTATCATCGGGTAAACAAGCTACAGAAGACGGACAAACGTTTTTCAGAATTCTTCCAGTCGTGCTCCATGGGAATAGAAAAAGTCTCGCAGTTTTCGCCTTCATAGACGAGGGTTCCCAAGTTACGATGCTGGAAGAAAAGATTGCGAAAGAGCTGGGTGTTTCCGGACCAAGAAAACCGCATACTCTACAGTGGACGGGCAACGTGAAACGCAATGAACAAAGATCGGAAGCGGTGGATTTGGAAATAGCGGGTAAACACAGCAGAATGCGCTACGAGCTACGCAATGCGCGAACCGTAAGCTGTCTTCTACTTCCGGCGCAGCGTTTGAACTATAAGCAGACTTCCAATAGAAGATTACGATCTAGTACGACCGAAGCTCTTGATCGGACTGGACAACCTTCGTCTCGGGGTTCCGCTGCGGTTGCGTGAGGGAGGACCGTTTGATCATATTGCAGCTAAGTGCCGATTAGGTTGGGCAGTATATGGCGCATCAACTAAGACGCTATCGAGTGCAAGTGTTAACTTCCACGCGACTGCGTCGCCTACCGTGGATGATTTGCTAAACGAACAGCTTCGGGATTATTTCACTATGGAAGAAAACGGAACTACTAATCCAGGACAGACAATTGAATCAGACGAGGACAAAAGAGCGAGGCAATTACTTCCTATGGAAAGTTGACGATCCGGAGTTCCCGAATACGTATCCAATGGCCATTCGTCGGATGAAAGCGTTGGAGAAGAAGTTGCAAGTAAATGCTGCGTTAAAGCAGCGAGTTAGCGAACAATTATGCGACTACGAACGGAAGGGCTATATACGCAAAGTCAGCCAATCAGAAGCCAACTCCATCGATAATCGAAAGACTTTTTTTTTTCTTTTTTTTTTTTTTTTTTTTAACTAATTTTATTTGCTAATTATCTAATACATGCATTCATCTCTTAGACTAGGTGTTCCGTGTTTTCTTAACACTATCATCCTTATTTGCTATGTTATATTTTTAGTTATTATTAATACATTTCAATTGCCTCTGGCAGTTAGTATTTTTCCTATGGTTGAATTGAACCATGTAGGAATTACAATGTTTTCTACTTAAACTAAACTTAACCTAATTTATACTAAGGGTACAAGGAGCTAATCGTTGCAATAGAAGATTGCAACGATTTTTGTCTAAAATTGGAAATTATTTTGTTGGACATTTGTTGCAATGTCTCAATATTAGAAATTCTATGAAGTTCATTGGTACTATACCACGGAGGCAACTTCAGAATCATTTTCAAAATTTTATTTTGAATCCTCTGGAGTGCCTTCTTTCTGGTATTGCAGCAACTAGTCCATATTGGCACAGCATACAACATGGCAGGTCTAAAATTTGTTTGTAAATCAAAAGTTTGTTCTTAAGACAAAGTTTTGATTTTCTGTTTATAAGTGGATACAGACACTTAATATATTTGTTACATTTGGCTTGAAGGCCTTTAATGTGATTTTTAAAGTTAATTTTTGATCTAGCAGAAATCCTAAATATTTAGCTTCGCTAGACCAATTAATTGGAACCCCATTCATAGTGACTATATGTCTGCTAGAAGGTTTCAAATAAGAAGCTCTCGGCTTATGTGGGAAATTTATAAGCTGAGTTTTGGAAGCATTCTGGGAAATTTTCCATTTTTGCAAGTAAGTGGAGAAAATATCCAAACTTTTTGCAATCTACTACAATGACACGAAGGCTTCGCCCTTTGGCTGAGAGACCTGTGTCATCTGCAAACAAAGATTTTTGACACCCTGGTGGTAAATCAGGTAAGTCAGAAGTAAAAATGTTATACAAGATGGGCCCCAGTATGCTGCCTTGGGGACACTAGCCCTTACAGGTAATCTATCAGATTTAGAATTCTGATAGTTTACCTGCAGTGAGCGATCTGATAAATAATTTTGGATCAGTTTAATAATGTACAGAGGAAAATTAAAATTCATCAATTTTACAATCAAACCTTCATGCCAAACACTGTCAAATGCTTTCTCTATATCAAGAAGAGCAACTCCAGTCGAATATCCTTCAGATTTGTTGAGCCGAATTAAGTTCGTAACTCTTAATAACTGATGAGTGGTTGAATGCCCATGGCGAAAACCAAATTGCTCATCAGCAAAAATAGAATTGTCATTAATATGAACCATCATTCTATTTAAAATAATCTTTTCAAACAGTTTGCTTATTGAAGAAAGCAAACTGATTAAGGATAACTAGAAGCCTCAGCTGGATTTTGTCCGGCTTCAAAATTGGAACAACTTTGGCGTTTTTCTATTTATCTGGAAAGTATGCCGATTGAAAACATTTGTTAAATAAATTAACCAAAAAGGATAAAGAGCTCACAGGAAGTTTTTTGATAAGTATGTAGAAAATACCATCATCACCCGGGGCTTTCATATTTTAAAATTTTCTAGTAATAGATCTCACTTCATCCAAATTAGTTCCCAACGAATGGTCGAAAACATTATCTTGGTTGAGAATGTCTTCGAAGCTTCGTGTAACCTGATCCTCACTTGGACTAGTGAGACCTAGACTAAAATTATGGGCACTCTCAAACTGCTGAGCAAGTTCTTGAGCCCTTTCGCCATTTATTAATTAAAATTTAAGCGCTGGAATTGACGTTTGAGGTTTTCTAAAAATTTTCGTTAATTTCCAAAGGGGTTTTGAACTGGGATCCAACTTAGAGACATTATTCTCAAAGTTGGTATTTCTCAGAATAGCGAAACGTTTTTTAATTTCATTTTGCAAATCTCGCCAAATAACTTTCAATGCGGGATCGCGAGTTCTTTGGTATTGCCTTCGCCTCACATTTTTAAGACGGATCAGTAGCTGAAGATCGTCGTCAATAATAATGGAGTTGAGTTTAATTTCACATTTAGGAATTGCAATGCCTCTGGCTTCGACAATTACATTTGTCAAAGATACGAGCGCATTGTCAATATCACTTTTTGTATCCAAAGGAATATTAACATCAAAATTCCTATCGATATATGTTTTATATAAATCCCAATCAGCTCTATGATAATTGAAAGTAGAGCTGATTGGATTATAAATGGCTTCTTGTGAGATTTCAAATGTCACAGGAAGGTGATCAGAGTCAAAGTCAGCATGAGTTACCAATTGGCCACACAGCTGACTTGAATCCGTTAAAACTAAATCAATTGTAGAAGGATTTCGACTGGAAGGAAACAAGTAGGGCCATTGGGATATTGAATAGTATAATATCCCGCAGAACAATCTTCAAATAAAATTTTGCCGTTGGAATTGCTTTGAGCATTATTCCATGAACGGTGTTTGGCATTGAAGTCACCAATTACGAAGAATTTTGATTTGTTGCGAGTCAGAATTTGAAGATCAGCTTTCAACAAATTCTTTTGCTGCCCATTGCATTGAAAAGGCAAATAGGCTGCAATGAAGGAAAATTGACCAAAATTTGTTTCAACAGAAACTCCCAAGGTTTCAAAAACTTTGGTTTCAAACGAAGAAAATAATTTATGTTTGATACGTCTATTAATGACAATGGCGACCCCACCACAGGCGCTGTCAAGACGATCATTTCTGTAGATAAAATAATTTGGATCTCGTTTAATGGAGAGTCCTGGTTTTAAATAGGTTTCAGTTATAATGGCAATATGCACATTATGAACTGTTAGGAAGTTGAATAATTCATCTTCCTTACCCTTTAGAGAGCGGGCATTCCAATTTAGAACTTTCACACAATTATTTAGATCCATTAAAACGGAGTCCGATAACAATTTTTGTGTGTACTTTATACCAACCTGAACAGCTTCTGGTACGGTATTTGCTTTGAACATTGCATCAATCATGTGATGCAATTGTTCAGTTAAAAATCAAATCGGAAGCAGTCATGCTACCTGAATCGGCAACATGACCATTATTTTCCGTTGGGACATGGGTATAAACCTCATTTTGAGAAGAGAAATTTTGTCTACCAGCAGCGATGTTTGCATACGTAGGTACAATCGAAAAATTGGAATTTACTGAAGTGCTTGCTACCCGTTGACGAGCGGCAAAATTTGTTTGTGAATTGTGGTGGGTATGAATTGCTCGACCGGTAACTGGTTTCGAAATTTGAGCGTTTGAAAAATTTCTACCCGTCGAATCTGGGATCCGATTAGAATTTCCCGTCATCAATTTTGCACGGGAATTCAAAACTTTTTGCGTGAAGGGCATTCCCAGAAATTGGATTTATGATTGCCCCACAATTTGCACATTTAAATTTATTGAATCTTCTCTCACAGGACATGCGTCCTTGGCGTGAGAGGTTCCACCACAAATCATGCATTTAGCATCCATGTGACAATGTTTGGTTCCATGACCCCACTTTTGGCACTTACGGCACTGGGTGGGTTTTGAAATTCCCAGGCCTGCGGAAATGTTCCCATGAAACACGGACATGAGACATAATACAGGCCTTTTCCAAACTTTTCATATTATTTAGTTCACTTTTGTTAAAATGAACTAAATAAAATTCTTGAGAAATGCCCCTCTGGGAAGTACCAGAGTGGGATTTCTTTTTCATCTTAATTACTTGGACTGGTGAAAATCCAAGTAATTGAGAAATTTCAATTTTTATCTCATCCAGTGATTTATCCTCACTGGGGAGACCTTTCAAGACGACTTTGAACAATCGCTCAGTTTTGTCGTCGTATGTGAAGAATTTATGGCGCTTCTCAGTTAAATACTGAAGAAGACGTTTGCGATCGTCAAAGGATCCCGGCAAAACGCGGCAGTCACCCTTCCTAGCAATCTGAAATGAAACCTTGATCCCCTGAAGGTTACTCAAAATCTCATTCCGGAAGCCAGAAAACTCGGCAACAGATACCACAATTGGCGGAATCCTTTGCTTTTTCGCATGAATCGAATCACCTGGGCTAGAGGTATATTCGATTTGCTCAATTTCATCATTCATCAACTCGAACTGATTGCTCAGTTCGATTGGAGAAGAATTGTTTCCGATATTAGAGTTAGAAGGAATATCTGAATTCTCCAGCTTCCTTCTATTTTTTCCGCGCTTAGGCAGGACGGTCTTGAAACCTTGTTTCTTCGAAGGAAGTGGAGAATTCAGAGACTCCCCCTTCCTCTTGTTTTTATTAATGCTCATGGCTGAGCGTGGAGACGTGACCTTCTAAGAGGTTTTTTCCCAGAACGGTGTCCCTGCAGGATTACCACCGCTTGTCGGAATTTTACTTCCGCAAACGGGTCCAACGTAAAACGAAGGCACGGGTCCTTGCAAAGATCGTAACGGGATCAGTGGGTACAAATAGCGCTAAGAAGCACCGTTGAAATTAAAATAGCTTCGGGTAGTATTAAAAACTTCCTTCCGCAAAGAGAGAATGAACCGCACAGCACGAAAGCACGATGCGGTCTATCGAAAGACTTTATTCCTCCCTCTAGGAAGCGTCATCAATCCGAAGAAGCCGGGAAAAATTCAGTTGATTTGGGACGCTGCGGCAAAAGTTGGTACAGTGTCCTTCAATTCGTATTTGCTAAAAGGGCCGGATCTTCTAACCCCTCTGCCAAAAGTACTCAGCGGTTTCCGATTGTTTCCCGTGGCTGTTTCAGGGGACATCAGGGAGATGTTTTTGCAAATAAAACTGCAAGCTAGCGACAAGAACACCCAAATGTTTGTATATCGCCACAAGCCTGAGTACCCGGTCCAAATCTACGCTATTGATGTCACCATGTTTTGTTCCACGTGCTCTCCGTCTACGGCGCAATTCGTCAAGAATGCAAACGCTCAGCAGTACGCGCCACACTACGCTCGTGCATCGATGACAATCATCGAGCACCACTATGTGGACGATTACCTGGACAGTTTCATGACAGTAGACGAAGCTACACAGGTGGTAAACGAAGTCAAACTTGTCCACTAGGGTGGCTCAAATTAGTATGGGAAAAACTTTTTCCAATTTTTTTGATGGGCCGCCCTCTTATTCGGTTCTATTTGATGCCCTGATGCTCTGGACAAAATTTCAGCCAAATCGGTCAATGTTTGGGCGGTACTAAACTCGTTGGAAGTTTATATGCAAGAATGTATGCAGAAACACCCAAAAACTGTAAATTGCAGTTGGACGGCACAACTTACGAAGAAGAACTACGATACTCATTCAGATTATGAAGAATTTAATACAGAATGTTATGCAGAAAACCGCGAGAAGATTAGAGTTTGCCCGGCTTAGTTATTAGCATTTCTCTGAAGTGCGGTTTGAGCAAATTTCGTTTCTTTTACCTTTGAAAAGAAATAAATTCACCCCTACAACACTCCAGTAAAATGCTAATATCTTTGCCTAATAAACTCGAATCTCCTCGCGGTTTTCAGCATAACATTCTGTATTTAATTCTACAAGAACTGAATGAGGATCATTGTTCTTGATCGTAAATTGTGCCGTCCAACTGCAAATCACTTTTTTTGGATGTTTCTGCATACATTTTTCCATATAAACTTTCAACGAGTTTAGCACTGTCCAAACGTTGACCGATTTGGCTGAAATTTTATCCAGAGCATCAGGGCAACAAATAGAACCGAATAAGAGGGCGGCCCATCAAAAAAATTGAAAAAGTGTTTTTTGAGCCACCTTATTGTCCACTCATGTGGCGGATTCGAAATACGCAACTTTCTGTCGAATGAAGGCGAAGTACTGAGGAGAACTGGGGAGATCGAACCAGATTCCTCCAAAGATTTTGCTCTTATGCGTGCAGAAACTACTGAATCAGTGCTCGGAATGAAGTGGATCACAGCCGAAGATGTATTCACATACAGTTTCGCTATGCGCGACGATATACTGCATATTCTTGATGAAGATCACATCCCGACGAAGCGCGAAGTCCTGAAAGTGGTCATGAGCCTGTTTGATCCCTTGGGATTCCTGTCTTTCTTCTTAGTCCACGGTAAGGTATTAATGCAGGACATTTGGGCATCGGGAATCGGATGGGATGAACCAATCGGCGGGCAGCTCCACACCCGTTGGCGTCTATGGACCAACTACTTGCCGCAATTGGACACTCTACGGATTCCTCGATGCTATTTTCGTGCTCCGTTCCCCACCAACTTCGACGGAGTAGAACTCCATGTGCTCGTCGATGCTAGTGATTCCGCGTACGCTTGCGTTGCATATTACCGCCTCGAAACGCAGAATGGAATTCATGTAGCCTTGATCTGTTCGAAAAACAAGGTGGCACCATTTCAAGATACTATCGATCCCTCGCCTGGAGTTGAAAGCAGCGGTCCTGGGAGTTCGGATGCTGGAGTCAGTGCATAGCTATCACACCTATCCTATTTGTCTACGGTTCCTCTGGAGCGATTCAAGTACTGTGCTGGCATGGATTCAGTCTGAACATCGCCGATACAATAAATTCGTTGCCGTTCGCATTGGCGAGATTCTAACAGCAACCGATGCCCGCGAATGGAGATGGGTTTCTCCGGTCTAAACACGGCAGATCTCGCCACTAAGTGGAAGAATGGGCCAGATTTCTCGCCAAATACTCCTTGGTTCAACGGACCGTCGTTCCTTCATCAACCAGAGGACTTCTGACCTCAGCAAGTGCAACCAATAAACACCAGCGAAGAACTAAAAACTATTCACATTCATTCCTCCGCTGCATCGTTAATCGACGCCTCACGTTTCACCCAATGGAAATTTCCATCCTTTTGGAAACTCAAGGTTCCCCTGATGCGCGTCACCGACGCGTTGCAAAATACAGTCCGATCTACAAAAACTGGCCATTTTTAGACGAACGTGGAGTACTACGCCTTCGTGGCCGAATTGGTGCCGCCACATTCGCACCGGCCGAAGCTAAGTATCCTGCGATTCTGCCCAGGCAACACATTATCACTCTCCTAATTACAGACTGGTACCATCGTCGTTTCCGCCACGCCAATCGAGAAACCGTCACGAACGAGATGAGACAATGGTTTGAAATGGCCAAGCTGCGCGCCTTGATTGGGAAGGTTGCGAAGAACTGTATGATGTGCCGACTGAAGAAAGCTGCGCCTAGTCCTCCCGCAATGGTACCGCTTCCTGCGGCGCGTTTGCAACCATTCGTTCGGCCATTCAGCTTCGTTGGGGTGGACTATTTCGGACCGATATTGGTTAAAGTTGGGAGGAGCCAAGTGAAGCGGTGGGTGGCTCTGTTCACCTGCCTTACTGTTCGCGCAGTACATTTGGAGGTAGTGCACAGCCTGTCCTCTGAATCCTGCATCATGGCAGTGCGACGATTCGTTGCACGTCGCGGGTACCCGGCCGAGTTCTACTCGGATAACGGGACATGTTTTCAAGGCGCGAGCAATGAATTACAGAAAAAAGAATTGAAGAGACGAAATAACGCACTGGCTACTACTTTTACAACCGCTCAAACTCGGTGGTGCTTTATATCACTGGCCGCCCCCCACATGGGAAGCGCATGGGAGCGCCTAGTTCGCTCTGTAAAGGAAGCTTTAGGAACCATAGCAGAAGCCCGTACACCAGACGATGAAGTTCTCGAAACAGTGTTGCTCGAAGCCGAGGCTCTCATCAACTCACGTCCACTCACTTACATCCCCCTTGAGTCGGCGGATGAGGAAGCCCTTACTCCCAACCATTTTATTCTGGGCAGCTCTAATGGCGACAAATGTCCAGCGATTGAACCTGCTGATAACCCGGTGGTACTACGTAGCAGTTGGAGACTTTCTCAGGCGATAACCCAACGGTTCTGGACAAGATGGGTCAAGGAGTACCTACCATTAATCACACGTAGGTCAAAGTGGTTCGAAGAGGTTCGGGACATTGAACCGGGAGATTTGGTGTTGGTTGTTGGTGGAACGGCGAAGGACCAGTGGATTCGTGGGCGAGTAGAAACGGTGATTCCTGGACGTGACGGGAAAGTTCGTCAAGCAATAGTCAGGACCGCAACCGGAGTGCTCCGACGGCCAGCAGTGAAGTTGGCAGTACTCGACGTTCTGAATAGAAGTGAATCCATAGGATAAGTCGTACATCAACAGGAACTCGACTAGGATTCACGGAAGGGGGGATGTCACGTCACCTCCCTGCCAATCATCCACTGTGGCGAATTTGAGCTGCGGCTATCATTATGGTCAAGCAATTGTTGACCAATACAGCGATCTACCGACCAGCAGTGCAAAGGTAGATGGCGACGGATGGAATAGATAGCAATGTAAAAACAAAACAATCTACTCATTATATAGAAGTTGCTAACCGCATGGTAAAACCTCTGAATATTTATGGATTTAAACTTACAATTATAATTAGACACTATTGAATTTGTTATGAGCTTAAGACTAAAGTGGCTAAAAACTAAAGTGGCTACAGGTAACATGCGTATTACATTAATCGTACCGTATGCTGAAGATACCGTATTCATTTTAGTTTAGGCCTCCTGATTGCATAGTGAAAAGGCATAGATTGCATAGGTAGCTAGATAGCTACACTTCTATGTAAGTACAACTATAAATTTCCGGTGAAAACAGTGAACTTATTTGTATTTTGGAAGATAGACCGAGGTACAGCACCAACCCAATAATACCTGTTTAGGTGATAAGATTCTTTATCCTGTGGATTGCAACAAAAATTGTAAGTAGGAGATAGGGTAACCAGAAGTCTATAATGCTAATAAAACTATAATCAGATTTTAGCTAACCACTACAAATTGGGTTTGTTCAGAAGAACTTGGAGTCTCCCACCCACCACAACAGTTTCTATGTCATACATCAATGGGCACTCTCGAAAAATAAGTCGAATTTCTTTTACCAATATCAATTATAGATTTTTTTTATTTCAAAATAGTATTTCTCCATATTTAATAATCATACTCAATTATTTGCATCTTTATATTACTACACTAGTGACGTACAAAAAATAAAGATATATAGTTGGAATGTTTTCGATTAATAAACGTTGCGGATGGGAAAAGGGAGTGCTGCCCAAATGCTTCTTCTTGCTATTGAAAATGTAGGCAATTAACCTTTGGATGCATTAAGAGCAAAATCAGCAATGATTCAAATTGTTCGGAGCTGTCATTTTGAATATGAATCTGAAACATTCATTTTTCCAGCAGCTTAGCTAGTTTCATTCTTCATGCCAGTCAACTGTTACAAACTTAAAACTAGTATAACGCACAAACCTATTTTCTGGAGATTTGAACCACGATAGAATCACGAGATTCAAATGTTTTTCAATTGTTCTGGTGTATGAATGCGTCATTTTATCTACAGATCAATCCATTTTGCAATTACGACGCCAGCAACATAATTATTTTATTTATTTGAATTTTTTAAAACATGAATGGAACACTGCTGGGGAAACCAGCGAGTTTGTTGTTTTACTTCAAAAACGAATAGTGGTCGAAAAATTGGAATGAAACTGAATCACTACTGATTTCTAAGACGAATCCAACACTCGGAATCGCGAAAAGCATCATTACCACTTGGGTGTTTAAAGTAAAAAATATAAATTATCGTACCGTCGTTGGGTAAAACAATGGTTCAAATAGGGATAATAATGGGTCACTGTTTTAACTACATGGAATGCTTGCAGATTAGATTTAATGTATCTGAGGACAAGAAAACTTAATTATAAGAATCTTTTTGAACGACCTGCAGACTGTCGGTGAGGGCGCTGATCCATCGTCAGCTCCCAGACACATTGTAGATTTTATTCTAAACCAGTGACATAAGTAATCAAATGAATTATTTTAAAACATCATGCATGATGATAACTACATTCCACAATGCATTAAACTGTTTTACGTAGTTTACGTTGGGCGGTCGTGTTTTGTACATAACCCTTCAGATGTTTTACTACGCCATTTTTAATGTATCTAGATTTATCTAGATCCTGGAGGAACTTCCTCCCTGGAGGAAATTCCTGGAGGAGCTTCCGGTGGAATTCCTGGAGGAACTTCCGGTGGAATTCCTGGAGGAACTTCCGGAGGAATTCCTGGAGGAACTTCCGGAGGAATTCCTGGAGGAACTTCCGGAGGAATTCCTGGAGGAACTTCCGGAGGAATTCCTGGAGGAACTTCCGGAGGAATTCCTGGAGGAACTTCCGAGGAATTCCTGGAGGAACTTCCGAGGAATTCCTGGAGGAACTTCCGGAGGAATTCCTGGAGGAACTTCCGGAGGAATTCCTGGAGGAACTTCCGAGGAATTCCTGGAGGAACTTCCGGAGGAATTCCTGGAGGAACTTCCGGAGGAATTCCTGGAGGAACTTCCGGAGGAATTCCTGGAGGAACTTCCGGAGGAATTCCTGGAGGAACTTCCGGAGGAATTCCTGGAGGAACTTCCGGAGGAATTCCTGGAGGAACTTCCGGAGGAATTCCTGGAGGAACTTCCGGAGGAATTCCTGGAGGAACTTCCGGAGGAATTCCTGGAGGAACTTCCGGAGGAATTCCTGGAGGAACTTCCGGAGGAATTCCTGGAGGAACTTCCGGAGGAATTCCTGGAGGAACTTCCGGAGGAATTCCTGGAGGAACTTCCGGAGGAATTCCTGGAGGAACTTCCGGAGGAATTCCTGGAGGAACTTCCGGAGGAATTCCTGGAGGAACTTCCGGAGGAAATCCTGGAGGAACTTCCGGAGGAATTCCTGGAGGAACTTCCGGAGGAATTCCTGGAGGAACTTCCGGAGGAATTCCTGGAGGAACTTCCGCAGGAATTCTTGGAGGAACTTCCGGAGGAATTCCTGGAGGAACTTCCGGAGGAATTCCTGGAGGAACTTCCGGAGGAATTCCTGGAGGAACTTCCGAAGGAATTCCTGGAGGAACTTCCAGAGTAATTTCTGGAGGAACTTCCAGAGGAATTTCTGGATGAACTTCCGGAGGAATTCCTGGATGAACTTCCGGAGGAATTCCTGGAGGAACTTCCGGAGGAACTTCCGGAGGAACTTCCGGAGGAATTCCTGGAGGAACTTCCGGAGGACTTCCTGGAGGAACTTCCGGAGGAACTTCCGGAGGAACTTCCGGAGGAATTCCTGGAGGTACTTCCGGAGGAATTCCTGGAGGTACTTCCGGAGGAATTCCTGGAGGTACTTCCGGAGGAACTCGAGGAACTTCCAGAGGAATTCCTGGAGGTACTTCCAGAGGAATTCCTGGAGGAACTTCCAGAGGAATTCCTGGAGGAACTTCCAGAGGAATTCCTAGAGGAACTTCCAGAGGAATTCCTAGAGGAACTTCCAGAGGAATTCCTGAAGGAACTTCCGAAGGAATTCCTGAAGGAACTTCCGGAGGAATTCCTGGAGGAACTTCCGGAGGAATTCCTGGAGGAACTTCCGGAGGAATTCCTGGAGGAACTTCCGGAGGAATTCCTGGAGGAACTTCCGGAGGCATTCCTGGAGGAACTTCCGGAGGAATTCCTGGAGGAACTTCCGGAGGAATTCCTGGAGGAACTTCCGGAGGAATTCCTGGAGGAACTTCCGGAGGAATTCCTGGAGGAACTTCCGGAGGAATTCCTGGAGGAACTTCCGGAGGAACTCCTGGAGGAACTTCCGGAGGAATTCCTGGAGGAACTTCCGGAGGAATTCCTGGAGGAACTTCCGGGGGGATCCCGGGGGGAACTTCCGGAGGAATTCCTGGAGGAACTTCCGGAGGAATTCCTGGAGGAACTTCCGGAGGAATTCCTGGAGGAACTTCCGGAGGAATTCCTGGAGGAACTTCCGGAGGAATTCCTGGAGGAACTTCCGGAGGAATTCCTGGAGGAACTTCCGAGGAATTCCTGGAGGAACTTCCGGAGGAATTCCTGGAGGAACTTCCGGAGGAATTCCTGGAGGAACTTCCGGAGGAATTCCTGGAGGAACTTCCGGAGGAATTCCTGGAGGAACTTCCGGAGGAATTCCTGGAGGAACTTCCGGAGGAATTCCTGGAGGAACTTCCGGAGGAATTCCTGGAGGAACTTCCGGAGGAATTCCTGGAGGAACTTCCGGAGGGATTCCTGGAGGAACTTCCGGAGGAATTCCTGGAGGAACTTCCGAATTCCTGGAAGAACTTCCGGAGGAATTCCTGGAGGAACTTCCGGAGGAATTCCTGGAGGAACTTCCGGAGGAATTCCTGGAGGAACTTCCGGAGGAATTCCTGGAGGAACTTCCGGAGGAATTCCTGGAGGAACTTCCGGAGGAATTCCTGGAGGAACTTCCGAGGAATTCCTGGAGGAACTTCCGGAGGAATTCCTGGAGGAACTTCCGGAGGAATTCCTGAGGAACTTCCGGAGGAATTCCTGGAGGAACTTCCGGAGGAATTCCTGGAGAAACATTCGGAGGAATTCCTGGAGGAACTTCCGGAGGAATTCCTGGAGGAACTTCCGGAGGAATTCCTGGAGGAACTTCCGGAGGAATTCCTGGAGGAACTTCCGGAGGAATTCCTGGAGGAACTTCCGGAGGAATTCCTGGAGGAACTTCCGGAGGAATTCCTGGAGGAACTTCCAGAGGAATTCCTGGAGGAACTTCCAGAGGAATTCCTGGAGGAACTTCCAGAGGAATTCCTACAGGAACTTCCAGAGGAATTCCTAGAGGAACTTCCAGAGGAATTCCTGAAGGAACTTCCGAAGGAATTCCTGAAGGAACTTCCGAAGGAATTCCTGAAGGAACTTCCGAAGGAATTCCTGAAGGAACTTCCGAAGGAATTCCTGAAGGAACTTCCGAAGGAATTCCTGAAGGAACTTCCGGAGGAATTCCTGGACGAACTTCCGGAGGAATTCCTGGAGGAACTTCCAGAGGAATTCCTGGAGGAACTTTCGGAGGAATTCCTGAAGGAACTTCCGGAGGAATTCCTGGAGGAACTTCTGAAGCATTTCCTGGAGCAGCATTCAGAGCACTTCCTGGTGGAATTTACGGAGGAATTCGTTTCTATTGCTTGAAATTAGCTCACGCCGACCCACGCTGGCTGAAAATGATCTATCTCGCCGCCGCCGACAAATTTTCAATCGGCGGATAGGTATAATTGGAATTATTTCTGGATTATGCTCTCAACATTAGAAATAAGGTCATTGGTGCGGCAGTTCAGCATGTCGAGTTTAGCATTCATCTCAGAATACGTTTGCTGCATTTGGTTCAAAATGATTTGTGTTTTTCGACAATCAAAACACATGTACTTAAGTCCAACGTTGTATTTCACAACATTAGCTCCAGCTTTAGTCAGTTCCGAACAGCGGTTTTCTGCATTCACCAAATCAGTACACACGGTTGCTTTCGGTAACGATGCTTTATACACACACTGCATAACACCGACGTTATCGCGATCGAAATGCATCAATTGTCAATATTCAACGTAAAGTAAAATTGCAACTAACAAAACAGCAACACGTCTTTATTTTTCGTATGTTCGAAATCAACAGCCACTTGTCCTAAGTGGGCCGAAAACAGCATCCACCTATAGAGCTCATATTGAGAAATTATCTAAAATTCTATCCATTTCGCTCGACACTTTCGGTGGGTTGAATAAGAAATTGTTGTCAATTATCGTTGTTTATAACAGCTTGGTGCAATAACCAAAAGTAGGCAAGTCGCCTAATGGCATAATATTGGTTAGAGCTCCAATATATGCTGATGTAGAACAAAAAGTATGCTCAACCGCAGCATAATAGGCTAAGGTTCGAGCCATATACCCTACATATCGTTTTGGGCACTCCAGTGGTCGTTGTTGGCAAAGAAACACGGAAGTAAAGATAACTCAGCTAGCAGCTGTCTTAACTATCGAATTTTATCGGCATATCGGATTAACACTTGCTCACATGACGTAAGGAACTTCAAAGATAAGTTATCCATTCATTCATTCAGAGATTTGCCATCCAAAAACGAAGCGAGGGTTAGGTCAGCCATTTCTGGATTTCGTCGCGTTCGTTTTTAATTAACAACTGAACACCATTAGGGCCAATACACGGCTATTTAAAAACATATAAGCTTTAAAGTAGTTATATGGCCGATTTGGCTAAATATACGGGAATAAGCTGAATTTAGAAGCCATCATCGACAGATTCGTGATAAGGCGATTTTCGTACCAAATGGTTTAGAGAACGCCAAAAAAAATAAACCACAGTAAGTATATCATTGATTGATTTTTCGTACATTATGTAACTCCTCAAACTACTCTGCTTTGATTGTCAACAGAAACAATTTTTATAAATGTTAATTGATATTTCATAACAGACTTGAAAATATGTTCGCAAACTGTCATAACTATCTAACTACGTTACAAGTAGACAGATCACACTAAGTAGTTTTTCAGTCCTCCTCAACCTTCTCGACTAAAACCTTCTTATTCCTCCGTCCGTGATTCCTGGGAATTTGGGTGAACCATTGATGATTATTTAATTTTAGAACCTGGTATATTCAGCACCAGTGTCCATAGTTGCCTTTCTATTTGTCACTGAAAGAAACAACTTTGCTTTTCGATAAATGAATAATATATTGCCAAGGAGAATGTCAAACTTGCATTACTATCCAAACGTTATTTTTGTGGAAATCTGCGAACAATTGTTTGAATGCATGAACGATTAAAACCCTTCGAATTGAACGTCTATTACGCCCACATTTTCACTCAAGCAACTAAACTTCGTTAATTTCTCGATCTAAATAATATGTTCTTTGTGATTTTTGTCACAAATTACCACTCATTCCGTTAAAGTACCGGGTGTATTCCGCATAAAGAACCTATTTTGCTCTAATTGTAATACCGGCTTCGATACCAATAACTCGAGTCCAACTTTAGTTAGCCTGTGCATCTCCCGTACCGAAGCACTTCCAAATCTTAAGCTCCGATAAATGTGCTCGTAAGGATCACAAAACAACAACCAAATGGTCTGATAGTTAAATTGATATAAAAATGCACTACTAATCCAGCTTCTGACGATAGAAACTAACCTAAGAAGAATCACCAAAAATCAAAAGCAATGTAACCTAATCTAAGAGATTAGCTTTTTTTGTTAAAATCCTACCAGTTATACGTAGCAAGTAAAAACATGATAAAAGGAAACTTTTTGTGTAGTTTAACAGCGAAGGGCTCCAACAAGCCATCAAATCATGTCTTTCACGAATTAAAATTAAACTCCCATCCCTCTTAGAAGTGCACACCCGTAGAAAACCAGATTAAAACCTCCCACATTGATTGTATCCTCTATTCACGTTTACAGTATATTAAGCCCAGCTTCCGGTTTCAAGGCACTCTTTCAAAGATGATGATGTGTGAAACCCCTTACCTGAAGTTTTTAAACTAGTTTATAAATAAAATTTAAAAAAATGAAAAAAGCTTAACTGCATAAATTGAAAGATTAAATCATGAAATAAAAACAACGACTAGAATAGTAGAAAATTGTCATAACAGGCTGAGCTATACATTGCATCCCATAATAATCAAAAGCTTAATAAAAGAATAAACTCGTGCATATTGCGAATTAAAGACATGTTGTATTAAAAATTAAATTTAAAATAGTTTTGAGATTGAGTACGTAACCTCAAAAGAAATAGGAAACCTGGAACGGACTTATTCACCTACATTCTACAGCCTTTACTGACTATAGACCATCAGCATCCAAACCCACTTTCGAGAAACAATTGAGTGCTACTCTCTGTTCCGAATCATGGACACCTAGCGCCGCCTGGTGGTGTAATTGTTGCCGAATGGGACGCCATGTTGGCGCAAACATCACTGCAGTCGGCGTTATATCTACGTGTAGATACTCACTAGGTGTCAACACTTTTCCACATTTATGTAGGAAGCAAACTTTAACTTAACATCATACGTTTTCCCCATCAGTCACTATCAACAACTAGAAAGCAGCACGAAACTTTTACGGTTTTAACAAATGGAAGATATAGACAGAAAGAACACTGATCTTAATGATAAAAATGCAATTATACACTATATAATGAGAAGAAAATAGAAAGGAAAAACGTAGATGAAAATAAGAAATTCTTTACAAGCTAGCTTTAAGGTGAAACAGTTTATCCTGCGAAACAAAAAGAATGAATTAACCAAATGTTGTTGGCAGTTATTACATTGCATAATAGGAAAACCTCCACGTTTTAACGAATCTTATTACATAATACAGTTCTAGATGCATCACTTAAGATTATAGAACAGTAAAAACAGAAAAATAAGACCGAAAACAGGAGCTAGCATATAGAACCAGATACACATATGAAATTACTCATTAACTCTTTTTGACTTACAAGAATCTGAACGGTTTTCTTAGCTAAATGTCGCGCCCTAAAATTCAACGTAACCAATCCAACCACACACGAATATTACAGGTAAAAACCACGTCTGAGACTGTTCTCCGTCGAAGATGTGCTCCTTGTCAAGGCGTTCCAGCTACTATCGAAACATTACATTGTGTATCTAAATCTTTCTACTAAGACGATTGATTGACTAATAAAATGGAAGCAAAAATATACTGTTTAGAAGTCGTTGATATGCGAAACCAAATTTTGCTCAGTGGGGTTTGAAAGGAGTAGTTAGCTGATGTGGAGCGACTAATCAATTAATCCGAAATTTCCTTGTCGACTGTGCGGTGATTTGTATAGGAACAGCAAACCTGTGAGTATCAGGAACGCATCATACTTTACACTGTAAAGACAATTCAAAATTTGAACAGCTCGAATGCAAAGGGAAAGTTGTATCTGCCTTTTTATTCCGTAGAGCTCCATAGCTCTTCCCATCCGGAAGATGCTCCCAGTCGAACCATTCCTCGAGCACGACGACACGCCACATCGTCACTGACGCCAAATGCCCGGGTGAGAAGCTGAAATTTCCTTATCCCAAATCCTAAGCCCCGTCCATCCTTGAACATTGTAACTAACTTCGAGTCACCACGAGTACGCTGGCTCCTTCCCTCTTTTATTAACTGTATAATAAAATGATATTGATTGTATATATCACAAAGAACCATGGCTCCGTAAAGTGTTATACATGCCTGAGCATACCATATAAACGAACTTGGAAAAAAAGGAGAATTAAATGTGTTCACTCTTTTTCAAACATAACTATATTTGTTTTGAGACATCAATAGCGAGACGTAATAGCGAGCAGAGCTTCTGAACTACGAATCAAATGTAGTAAGAGAGCCTGCTTTGAGCTCTGTAAAATGGGCTATACTACTCCATGGGGAATGCATACAGGATAGGATGGCTAGGACCTGAGAAATCCCCGGAGATGTAAGCCAGGATCGTTGAAGGTTTGTTCCCGAAGCATGACTCATCGGACTGGCCCGCCACACCGTACGAGTCAGTGAACGTGGTACCACTAGTGACTAACGATGAGCTTATCGCCGTTGCAAGAAAACTTAAGCTAAACAAGGCACCAGGGCCGGATTGTAGTCTCAACCTGGTGCTTGAGCACGCATTCTTGCCGCTCTAGATATGTTCAGGAGCTGCACGTTGCCTGGGCGAAGGAAACATCCCTGATCGTTGGAAACGGCAGAAGTTGGTGCTATTGCCTAAGCCTGGGGAAATCCTCGGAAGAGCCTTCGGCATACAGACCAATTTGCCTACTCGACACAACTGGTAAGTTGTTAGAGAGGGTGATCCTGAATAGATTGACGGCCTATACGGAGTGTGCTGGTGGCTTATCAAGCAACAAGTTCCGTAAATGGCCGTCGCAATAGGCTGTGACGCGTGCGTTAAACTGGACGGTGCTGTGATGCAGCCGTCGTTTGGATCGTCGCACCCATCTCCATGGCAGCAACGCAGCGAGTAGGCGAGCATATTCCCCACCCCTCAACACAGCCAGCGATCATCGAGCGGTAATCTGCTTGGCATTTGTGATTGTCATCGCACTTAAGCCAAACGAAGAGTAATTAAAATAAATTCTGCAAGTGGTATGTGCGGAATAAATGGCTATTCGCATCTTCTGCATTGTGCGTCGCCGAGAGTTCGCTGGAGTTTGGATGCCAGGTCCGTCGACTATCCCGATCTAGCGAACTAGAAGACTACTAGAAGAGGTGAAAAAAGTGCACGAAAAAACAAGTGGAAGATTTTGAAAGCTAATTTAAAAGGGTGTAATGTTTGATTTGACCCAATTTTTTCTCAATACATGGAAATTTGTTTTAGTTTGTGTGATGAGTGCAATAATCGAATTTTTATTAACGATCGGACACGCGACTTCTCCGACGAGTTAGCGAGCAGAAACCAAAATTTAAATTTGGCGCGTAAGCCAAATTTTTGTAAAGAAGTTCGATTATTGTGCAGTGTTTCGAATTTATGTTCGTTCTCTTGATGATTCCCCGACAAAACGAAGACAAAGTAAATGATAGGAAGAGGTTCAAGAGAAGACAATGTGAGACACCCACCACCTCCATGGACCGAGCCGAATGGAGAAGACTCTTATATACCGCACAGGCCACTTCGGCCTTAGTCTGAATAAATAATAATAGCTTTGAGAAGATGGAGGAAGCCTACATCAGTCGGAAAAGGAAAACTAAACGGATTGGACTAGTCATCAACTCGTCGAAGACAAAGTACATGATAGGAAGAGGCTCAAGACTTAAAGCTATGTCCATTTAGAATCTGGAATAATAAAATCATCTGTATCTCGGTAACAGATTGGCGTACAAATAAGGTTAATACAAATAAGGTTAAAACAAAGGTAATTTACTGTACTTTAAGGAAACAATTATGATACAAATCATTTCTTCTTGTTTCTAGTGAAAATTCGCACCTTCTTCTTTATTCCTCTCATCAAAAGTTGCACACCTCCGAAGTCAACTTCCTTGGCACATTTGTTCCACATTTTGGTCATCTGAGTCACGTACCGAGCTATTTTCCCCTTTTCTTAAGCTTCCGTTTCGTTACTGCCCAAAATATCTCGATGGGCCGGAGTTGTGGGCAGTTGCGTGGATTTATTTGTGGGCAGTTGTGTGGATATATTTTATCGATGAGATCTTCGTTATTATCGCGGTACCACTGGATGACTTCCCGGCTGTAGTGGCAACTCGCCAAATCTGGCCAAAACCTCACGGGACCTTTATGGGCTTTATAGAAGGTAGACCGCGGTTTTTGAGACATTCCTCCTTGTACAGCTTCGAGTCCATCGTCTTATTCGTCACAAACACTTAGGTCTTTGCTCCACAGCTGCATATCCCTTGCCAAAACCATCTGTTTTTTTTTGCAAGTTTGTCCAAAAAGCAAACTTAAACTTCGCAGGAACTACTCCTCGTGCCGTCGCCATGTAGACCCGACCAGTTAGTCATAACAAAATTTTATCACAATTATATCAATATGTGTTACAAATAACAAAACATGCAATAATTTTGTTATAAATTCTCTGCCAAAGATGGAGGAAAGATAATTTCATAATCGTCATAACATGCTTATAACATAATATGTTATATTTATCTATAGCGAAAAACAATTCCCGACATTTTTTGTAGATAGCAATTGGAAAAACGAAGGTACCACCTACAGTATAACTTGAACTTATATTCAAAGTAAAAACAGCTGGACAAAGTTAATTGCCTACATTATGGATTATCCTAATCTTTTCAAGAACATAATTTGTTATAGTATGTTTATTTTCACCCCTTTTTATGTAACACAACGAGTTATAATTTTGTTAAAAAAATAACATATTCAGTAATATTTTTGTTAGAACTAGAGGAGATTTTGTTACAATTTTTGTTATTTTAACTACTAATGGTACATGTTTTATAACAACCGCTGTTATAAAAAACTGCTGTAACATAATAACAAGGCCTGATATAAATCTGTTACTATCTACTGGTCGGGGAATTTTTGGCTAGGAAGCTGTGAAATTCATTTTGACGTAGGTTCCATCGTCGATGAGCAGGATTATCAACGTGTGTGTGTTTTTGATTTTTTTTTTCTCTCCTTTCGGCTTCCATCTGGAATAATTTTTGACTCGCCTCACGAAACATCGTGAAATTTATACCACAGCAAGTGGGCGCCTAGGTAGACAAACCGCAGTAAAAGAATTCCTGCAGCGGTCATTTTCCGTGCCGCTGCAATACAATAAATGATTCCGGATTCTAAATGGACATAGCTTTAAGAAAGGACAACTTAAGTCACCCACCACGAGTTTGCATCGGAGGTGACGAGGTGGTTCAAGAACTCGTGTTCTTGGTGACCTCCGAAAACGATACCAGCAGAGAAATTCAGAAACTCATGGCAGGAAATAGTACCTGTTTTGGACTCCGCAAGACGATCCGATCGAAGACAGGTCGCCGCCATACCAAACTGACTATCTACAAAACACTTATTATACCGATACTTCTTTACGGACACGAGACCTGGACGTTGCTCGTGGAGGACCATTCGTAGAGCCGCACCGATGTACAGAATCCCGGAGAACACACTTTGAAAAAGGCAAGCTCGTGGTACTGCGGAACTGAAACATCCAGGACGATCAACCGTCGTGATCAGGTCTTGGCTAAGCAAGAAAAAGACGTAATCAACAAAAGGATAATTGAGACGGCAAGAACGAGCTACCCGGTGGACTCAAGACGTCTGAAGGGAGAGTTTCCTGAAAACGTACGCACCCGGTCGAAAATGGCTTATAATTGTTGGCTTATAATTGTTTATAATTAACAGACGTCCCAACATTTCCCGAAGAAACCTGAGTGCTGTTTCGATACAGCGGTCCTGTGTAACGTAAAGCAAATTTCTGACCTGGTTTGAACAGGTGGACCAAAATATTTAACAGCTACAATTTTGAACATGGATGTATGTCAATTCGAATGTGCCATCAATAGAGTGTGTTTTTTTTTTCAAGAAACTGTCGAAAATATGTGCACACTATCGAAATAAGCTGTCATTCACTTTCGTTGTCGGTTATATGAAATAAACCCGGGACGCACCGAAATTTGCATTTTGGAAGACCCACATCCCCCCGTCACAGTCGAGCCATTACCGCCAGCGTTCAACAGTCGTCCTGGTCCTGCGTATGGGTGCGGAGAAAGGGTCTTCCAGCCCGCATTTCCAGGCAAGAATCCTTTTATCTGTGATCATTCACTACCTGTGCATCTCCCGTATCGAAGCACTTCCAAATCTTAAGCTCCGATAAAATGTGCTCGTAAGGATCACAAAACAACAACCAAATGGTCTGATAGTTAAATTGATATAAAAATGCACTACTAATTCAGCTTCTGACGATAGAAACTAACCTAAGAAGAATCACCAAAAATCAAAAGCAATGTAACCTAATCTAAGAGATTAGCTTTTTTTGTTAAAATCCTACCAGTTATACGTAGCAAGTAAAAACATGATGAAAGGAAACTTTTTGTGTAGTTTAACAGCGAAGGGCTCCAACAAGCCATCAAATCATGTCTTTCACGAATTAAAATTAAACTCCCATCCCTCTTAGAAATGCACACCCGTAGAAAACCAGATTAAAACGTCCCACATTGATTGTATCCTCTATTCACGTTTACAGTATATTAAGCACAGCTTCCGGTTTCAAGGCACTCTTTCAAAGATGATGATGTGTGAAACCCCTTACCTGAAGTTTTTAAACTAGTTTATAAATAAAATTTAAAAAATGAAAAAAGCTTAACTGCATAAATTGAAAGATTAAATCATGAAATAAAAACAACGACTAGAATAGTAGAAAATTGTCATAACAGGCTGAGCTATACATTGCATCCCATAATAATCAAAAGCTTAATAAAAGAATAAACTCGTGCATATTGCGAATTAAAGACATGTTGTATTAAAAATTAAATTTAAAATAGTTTTGAGATTGAGTACGTAACCTCAAAAGAAATAGGAAACCTGGAACGGACTTATTCACCTACATTCTACAGCCTTTACTGACTATAGACCATCAGCATCCAAACCCACTTTCGAGAAACAATTGAGTGCTACTCTCTGTTCCGAATCATGGACACCTAGCGCCGCCTGGTGGTGTAATTGCCGCCGAATGGGACGCCATGTTGGCGCAAACATCACTGCAGTCGGCGTTATATCTACGTGTGTAGATACTCACTAGGTGTCAACACTTTTCCACATTTATGTAGGAAGCAAACTTTTAACTTAACATCATACGTTTTCCCCATCAGTCACTATCAACAACTAGAAAGCAGCACGAAACTTTTACGGTTTTAACAAATGGAAGATATAGACAGAAAGAACACTGATCTTAATGATAAAAAATGCAATTATACACTATATAATGAGAAGAAAATAGAAAGGAAAAACGTAGATGAAAATAAGAAATTCTTTACAAGCTAGCTTTAAGGTGAAACAGTTTATCCTGCGAAACAAAAAGAATGAATTAACCAAATGTTGTTGGCAGTTATTACATTGCATAATAGGAAAACCTCCACGTTTTAACGAATCTTATTACATAATACAGTTCTAGATGCATCACTTAAGATTATAGAACAGTTAAAAAACAGAAAATAAGACCGAAAACAGGAGCTAGCATATAGAACCAGATACACATATGAAATTACTCATTAACTCTTTTTGACTTACAAGAATCTGAACGGTTTTCTTAGCTAAATGTCGCGCCCTAAAATTCAACGTAACCAATCCAACCACACACGAATATTACAGGTAAAAACCACGTCTGAGACTGTTCTCCGTCGAAGATGTGCTCCTTGTCAAGGCGTTCCAGCTACTATCGAAACATTACATTGTGTATCTAAATCTTTCTACTAAGACGATTGATTGACTAATAAAATGGAAGCAAAAATATACTGTTTAGAAGTCGTTGATATGCGAAACCAAATTTTGCTCAGTGGGGTTTGAAAGGGAGTAGTTAGCTGATGTGGCGCGACTAATCAATTAATCCGAAATTTCCTTGTCGACTGTGCGGTGATTTGTATAGGAACAGCAAACCTGTGAGTATCAGGAACGCATCATACTTTACACTGTAAAGACAATTCAAAATTTGAACAGCTCGAATGCAAAGGGAAAGTTGTATCTGCCTTTTTATTCCGTAGAGCTCCATAGCTCTTCCCATCCGGAAGATGCTCCCAGTCGAACCATTCCTCGAGCACGACGACACGCCACATCGTCACTGACGCCAAATGCCCGGGTGAGAAGCTGAAATTTCCTTATCCCAAATCCTAAGCCCCGTCCATCCTTGAACATTGTAAACTAACTTCGAGTCACCACGAGTACGCTGGCTCCTTCCCCTCTCTTATTAACTGTATAATAAAATGATATTGATTGTATATATCACAAAGAACCATGGCTCCGTAAAGTGTTATACATGCCTGAGCATACCAAATAAACGAACTTGGAAAAAAAAGGGAGAATTAAATGTGTTCACTCTTATTCAAACATAACTATATTTGTTTTGAGACATCAATAGCTAGACGTAATAGCGAGCAGAGCTTCTGAACTACGAACCAAATGTAGTAAGAGAGCCTGCTTTGAGCTCTGTAGAATGGGCTATACTACTCCATGGGGAATACATACAGGATAGGATGGCTAGGACCTGAGAAATCCCCGGAGATGTAAGCCAGGATCGTTGAAGGTTTGTTCCCGAAGCATGACTCATCGGACTGGCCCGCCACACCGTACGAGTCAGTGAACGTAGTGCCACTAGTGACTAACGATGAGCTTATCGCCGTTGCAAGAAAACTTAAGCTAAACAAGGCACCAGAGCCGGATTGTAGTCTCAACCTGGTGCTTGAACACGCATTCTTGCCGCTCTAGATATGTTCAGGAGCTGCACGTTGCCTGGGCGAAGGAAACATCCCTGATCGTTGGAAACGGCAGAAGTTGGTGCTATTGCCTAAGCCTGGGGAAATCCCCGGGAGAGCCTTCGGCATGCAGACCAATTTGCCTACTCGACACAACTGGTAAGTTGTTAGAGAGGGTGATCCTGAATAGATTGACGGCCTATACGGAGTGTGCTGGTGGCTTATCAAGCAACAAGTTCCGTAAATGGCCGTCGCAATAGGCTGTGACGCGTGCGTTAAACTGGACGGTGCTGTGATGCAGCCGTCGTTTGGATCGTCGCACCCATCTCCATGGCAGCAACGCAGCGAGTAGGCGAGCATATTCCCCACCCCTCAACACAGCCAGCGATCATCGAGCGGTAATCTGCTTGGCATTTGTGATTGTCATCGCACTTAAGCCAAATGAAGAGTAATTAAAATAAATTCTGCAAGTGGTATGTGCGGAATAAATGGCTATTCGCATCTTCTGGATTGTGCGTCGCCGAGAGTTCGCTGGAGTTTGGATGCCAGGTCCGTCGACTATCCCGATCTAGCGAACTAGAAGACTACTAGAAGAGGTGAAAAAAGTGCACGAAGAAACAAGTGGAAGATTTTGAAAGCTAATTTAAAAGGGTGTAATGTTTGATTTGATCCAATTTTTTCTCAATACATGGAAATTTGTTTTAGTTTGTGTGATGAGTGCAATAATCGAATTTTTATTAACGATCGGACACGCGACTTCTCCGACGAGTTAGCGAGCAGAAACCAAAATTTAAATTTGGCGCGTAAGCCAAATTTTTGTAAAGAAGTTCGATTATTGTGCAGTGTTTCGAATTTATGTTCGTTCTCTTGATGACTCCCCCGACAAAACGAAGACAAAGTAAATGATAGGAAGGGGTTCAAGAGAAGACAATGTGAGCCACCCACCACCTCCATGGACCGAGCCGAATGGAGAAGACTCTTATATACTGCACAAGCCACTTCGGCCTTAGTCTGAATAAATAATAATAGCTTTGAGAAGATGGAGGAAGCCTACATCAGTCGGAAAAGGAAAACTAAACGGATTGGACTAGTCATCAACTCGTCGAAGACGAAGTACATGATAGGAAGAGGCTCAAGACTTAAAGCTATGTCCATTTAGAATCTGGAATAATAAAATCATCTGTATCTCGGTAACGGATTGGCGTACAAATAAGGTTAAAACAAAGGTAATTTACTGTACTTTAAGGAAACAATTATGATACAAATAATTTCTTCTTGTTTCTAGTGAAAATTCGCACCTTCTTTATTCCTCTCATCAAAAGTTGCACACCTCCGAAGTCAACTTCCTTGGCACATTTGTTCCACATTTTGGTCATCTGAGTCACGTCCCGAGCTATTTTCCCCTTTTCTTAAGCTTCCGTTTCGTTACTGCCCAAAATATCTCGATGGGCCGGAGTTGTGGATTTATTTGTGGGCAGTTGCGTGGATATATTTTATCGATGAAATCTTCGTTATTATCGCGGTACCACTGGATGACTTCCCGGCGGTAGTGGCAACTCGCCAAATCTGGCCAAAACTTCACGAGACCTTTATGGGCTTTATATAAGGTAGACCGCGGTTTTGAGACATTCCTCCTTGTACAGCTTCGAGTCCATCGTCTTATTCGTCACAAACACTTAGGTCTTTGCTCCACAGCTGCATATCCCTTACCAAAATCATCTGTTTTTTTTTGCAAGTTTGTCCAAAAAGCAAACTTAAACTTCGCAGGAACTACTCCTCGTGCCGTCGCCATGTAGACCCGACCAGTTAGTCATAACAAAATTTTATCACAATTATATCAAT
Source organism: Armigeres subalbatus (assembly GCF_024139115.2). Lineage (NCBI taxonomy): Eukaryota > Metazoa > Arthropoda > Insecta > Diptera > Culicidae > Armigeres > Armigeres subalbatus. Next base: position 113,024,850 of record NC_085139.1, on the reverse strand, counting down.
ATGTGTTACAAATAACAAAACATGCAATAATTTTGTTATAAATTCTCTGCCAAAGATGGAGGAAAGATAATTTCATAATCGTCATAACATGCTTATAACATAATGTGTTATGTTTATTTCTAGCGAAAAAAAATTGCCTACATTTTTGGTAGATAGCAATTGGAAAAAAACGAAGGTACCACCTACAGTATAACTTGAACTTATATTCAAAGTAAAAACAGCTGGACAAAGTTAATTGCCTACATTATGGATTATCCTAATCTTTTCAAGAACATAATTTGTTATAGTATAAGCTATTTTCACCCCTTTTTATGTAACACAACGAGTTATAATTTTGTTAAAAAAATAACATATTCAGTAATATTTTTGTTAGAACTAGAGGAGATTTTGTTACAATTTTTGTTATTTTAACTACTAATGGTACATGTTTTATAACAACCGCTGTTATAAAAAACTGCTGTAACATAATAACAAGGCCTGATATAAATCTGTTACTATCTACTGGTCGGGGAATTTTTGGCTAGGAAGCTGTGAAATTCATTTTGACGTAGGTTCCATCGTCGAGGAGCAGGATTATCAACGTGTGTGTGTTTTTGATTTTTTTTTTCTCTCCTTTCGGCTTCCATCTGGAATAATTTTTGACTCGCCTCACGAAACATCGTGAAATTTATACCACAGCAAGTGGGCGCCTAGGTAGACAAACCGCAGTAAAAGAATTCCTGCAGCGGTCATTTTCCGTGCCGCTGCAATACAATAAATGATTCCGGATTCTAAATGGACATAGCTTTAAGAAAGGACAACTTAAGTCACCCACCACGAGTTTGCATCGGAGGTGACGAGGTGGTTCAAGAACTCGTGTTCTTGGTGACCTCCGAAAACGATACCAGCAGAGAAATTCAGAAACTCATGGCAGGAAATAGTACCTGTTTTGGACTCCGCAAGACGATCCGATCGAAGACAGGTCGCCGCCATACCAAACTGACTATCTACAAAACACTTATTATACCGATACTTCTTTACGGACACGAGACCTGGACGTTGCTCGTGGAGGACCATTCGTAGAGCCGCACCGATGTACAGAATCCCGGAGAACACACTTTGAAAAAGGCAAGCTCGTGGTACTGCGGAACTGAAACATCCAGGACGATCAACCGTCGTGATCAGGTCTTGGCTAAGCAAGAAAAAGACGTAATCAACAAAAGGATAATTGAGACGGCAAGAACGAGCTACCTCGTGGGCTCAAGACGTCTGAAGGGAGAGTTTCCTGAAAACGTACGCACCCGGTCGAAAATGGCTTATAATTGTTTTAAAACAGGCGTCCCAACATTTCCCGAAGAAACCTGAGTGCTGTTTCGATACAGCGGTCCTGTGTAACGTAAAGCAAATTTCTGACCTGGTTTGAACAGGTGGACCAAAATATTTAACAGCTACAATTTTGAACATGGATGTATGTCAATTCGAATGTGCCATCAATAGAGTGTGTTTTTTTTTTCAAGAAACTGTCGAAAATATGTGCACACTATCGAAATAAGCTGTCATTCACTTTCGTTGTCGGTTATATGAAATAAACCCGGGACGCACCGAAATTTGCATTTTGGAAGACCCACATCCCCCCGTCACAGTCGAGCCATTACCGCCAGCGTTCAACAGTCGTCCTGGTCCTGCGTATGGGTGCGGAGAAAGGGTCTTCCAGCCCGCATTTCCAGGCAAGAATCCTTTTATCTGTGATCATTCACTACCTGATGAAGCTGTCATTTCCAGTCTATTGGCTTTGAACCAGTCTCTCTATCATCGATTATCTCCGGGATTCAAGCCTGCCAGCCGTAAGGAAACCCCTGGACCCCCCATCACAGTCGTGCATTCCCAGCCAGCGAGCAACAGTCATCCCGGCCCTGTGTATGGGTGTGGCGAAGGGGTCTTCCAAAATCCGAATGCAGGCAAGTACACATCAACAATGAACAATTCGCCCCCTCACTCGCCCTCCGTTCTCAGAACATTGTCATCGAATTCATCACGAGGATTGCGTGTTTTTTACCAAAACGCCCGAGGACTTTTGACCAAACTGGACGACGTTTATCTCGCCGTACTCGATGGCGAATATGATGTATACGTTGGACGATAGGATTAATTCAGTTCAGTTATTCGGTGATTCCTTTAGCGTTTACCGAGTCGACCGAAGCCCTTATAACAGTAATCGTTCACGCGGCGGCGACGTCTTAGTTGCTGTGTCTAATGCGCTTACTTCCAGTCAGATTGCTGTTGGACGTTTCATTTCAATCGAAGCTCTTTGGGTTAAAGTGAGCCTTACCACACGGAGCGTGGTCATTGGGGTAATGTACATTCCTCCAGATAGACGTCACGATTGCAACATAATGCAAGAACACCTAGATGCAACTGAATATGCATCCTCCTTGACCGACTTGATGGATGTACTTCTCCTGTTAGGTAATTTCAATCAACCCGGTCTTATTTGGTCACCTGCTGGCCACAGGTATGCGTTCCCTGATCCGCTGAATTCGACAACTACACCGGCCAGCCGCCTACTCCTAGATGGCACTGCTTTTCTCGGACTAAGCCAGATCAATTTAATATCCAATTTCCAATCGCGCTTCCTCGATTTGGTGTTCGTAAGCGAAAATTCGCTTCCTGACTGTGCGGTCCATGAAGCACCTGATGCTATCGTTCCTCTTGATATTTATCATCCCGCATTAGAGATATCTGTCGCTAATAACCAACTAGTTAGGTTTGACAACAGCTCTGAAGTCGATTGCTTGAATTTTCGTAAGACTGACTTCCAACTGCTCCGTCTCAGCTTGTCGAGATTCGACTGGAACGTTTTGAATGACTTGGACATCGATTCAGCAGCTAGCCATTTTAATTGCTTTTTACGAGATTGTGTGTCTGCATGTGTACCGAAGCGAAAACCTCCAAGAAAGCCACCATGGACTAATGCTGCTCTACGTAATCTCAAACAGGCACGCGCTAGAGCACTCCGTGCTCTTACTAATCGTCGTTGTGCTATAACCAAAAGAAACTTCACTTTCGCTAGCAATTGTTATCGCCGCTTTAACATGCAACTTTACAAGCATAATGTGTGTCGCACGCAGCAGAGTCTTCGACGTACACCGGAGTGTTTTCACTGGAGTGTATTTTCAGTGCGCGCGCTCCTTCGGCTCTGGTGTGCATTTTTTCAATAGTTTGACATGACATTTAGAAAATTCAAATATCCCTCTATTAGTTGCCATTACTTAGTTAAGACTATAAAATCGTTTAGATAGAGTAAAATCAAAGAGAAGATTTTTTTGCACTGAGTGTAGCAGGGTTGGTTCGCTCTGAGGAGTATTCAAGAGAATGTGTAAAAACTTCTCTTTTCTCGATCTGTTTTCCGAGTGTATTGTGCAGAAATACACTTTATCTTTGCACGGAGGAGCGTGCGTAGTATCCACTCTTCGTCGCACAAGTCCACAAGTGTAAAGAGTACAGGAAAATGGTAATTTGCTGTTTACCAAAATGCATACATTTAGGCTATATTCTAAATCTTCCATGTAAATACGCTGCTGTGAGCGCCTAAACATAGACCATTTTGTACACAATATCAAAACACACGCGACCGAAAATATTCTCACTCTTTATCGATCATGTTTCTCTTGGCTTCAATCACACGTACGTGTGAACGCTCTCGAGTGTGAATCAATACACTTCTCTTTATTTGTAAAATCTCTACACATTTCAAGACGAAGTGTGAGAAATGACCAACCCTGGAGTGTAGGACAACACTGCCGTTGACTATTAAAAGGTTATGGGCACCATTATGCGAGAGTCGACACACGGAATACCACAGTTCGATGGTGGACCAGGATTCCAGAACTGGAGTTACAGAGTGAAGATGTTCCTGGATTCAGCCGGTGCGGTGTGTTGAACACTGTAACAGAAAACGCTCCGACGACTGTTGCTGAGAAGGCGAAGTTTGACGATGCGGATAGAAAAGCTAAGGCCCATATTGTAAGTTTCTTGGCAAACGAAGTACTGGAAGTGGTATGCGAGAAGACCTCAGCAAAAGAGATGTGGAAGGCGCTTGAAAATACATTCGCGAAAAAGTCTATTGACACTCAGAATTAACTCCGGAAGCAGTTAAACCGATTGAAGCTAGAAGAAGGGAAATCCATGCGAGCCCATTTATTAGTTTTCGAAGATCTCATCAGGCAGTTGAAGACCGCAGGTGCAAAGATCGATGAAGCAGATGCAGTAATCTCTTTATTTAAAACTCTTCCGGATTCATATGACCCATTAGTAACAGCTTTAGAAAATCTCGCTGAGGAAGATCTTACCCTGGAAATGGTCAAGCAACGTTTATTGGCGGAGGAAATGAAGCAAACCGAGCGTCAGGAAGATGGTGGAAAGACTAGCACAGCAGCGTTCGTTTGTCAAGCTCAAGTATGATCCCAAGAAGTTTCAGGAAAATGTCACAGATGCGGAAAGCGTGGACATTTCAAGAGAGACTGCATGTCAAAACGGGACAATGAAGCAAATGTTGCAACAAAGAACGCAGTGGTTTTTATGGCAGATCGTTCAAATACGAAAGCTAGTGCAAGCAAGATAATTTTCAAGCTTGATTCTGGTGCGAGTGACCATCTGGTGAACCGGCAAGACGTGTTTTCGATGTATAAGGAACTGAGGCAAGTAGTGATCATCAACGTGGCTAAAGACGGAGAAACAGCAATCGAGGAACACCCCTTCGCATGGAAGACGTACTTCTGGTCACGGAGCTACGAGACAATCTCATGTCGGTCAAGAAGCTTGCTAATGCAGGTGTGGACGTGATGTTTTCCGGTCTCAAGAAAGAAGGGCAAGTGATAGCAATCGCGAAGATGAAAGGTAGACTGTACGAACTTGAAGTAGATTTGACGAAATCTTCTGCGAACGTCTGCGCATCAAGTTCGAACAATTTGTGGCATCGGAGATTAGGACACCTGAGCCAACAAGGCATGGAAGTGATGATACGCAATGATCTGGTGAAGGGCATTGACTACAAACCAGAAAAGTTAAGTTTCTGTGACGTGTGTGTTCAAGCGAAGCAGTGTCGTGATCCATTCAATAGAACTCGTGAACGAGCAACAAGACCCTTAGAGCGAATTCATTCAGACGTCTGTGGGCCGGTGCATCCGCCGGCGTATGATGGTTCAAGATATTTCATCTCGTTTACTGATGACCATACGCACTTCGCCGTGATATACCTGTTGAAGAAGAAGAGTGAAGTCTGCACGAAGTTTCGAGAGTACGAGGCGATGGTATCAAATACGTTCGGGATGAAGATATTGAAGTTGAGAATCTATCAAGGGTGTGAGTATCTGTCGAATGTCCAGAAACAATATTATGTGAGGGAAGGAATTCAACTTGAGACGACTGTGGCGTATACACCCCAACAAAATGGGGTTGCTGAACGGTTCAACCGAACCGTTGTGGAGAAGATACGAGCTATGCTGTTTGAATCCAAGGTACCGAAATACATGTGGTCGGAGGCAGCATTGACGGCAGTTTATCTTATCAACCGAAGTCCAACCGCTGCTCTTCCGAAGTCTATACTGCCGTTCTACGCATAATTGTTCCATGTGTGAGAAACTGAAATAATCAAGAAAGGAACCACCTATCAAGTTGCGCGTCTTACCTGTCCGCCGGTGTGCAGTTGAAAGTGACAGATTGACTCGCTGCCAGGGTGAGCCTGCTGCGATGGCAGCAAAGGTTAGCGCCGACCACACAGTAGCGAGTAGCGGATGTTAAGCTCGCTGTGCACCATAATGTAAAGGCTCTTTCACACCCACACACCATGTACATAGGAAATCCCAGCAAACATGGGACAAATATGCGTATGACGGCAGTATATGTCCTGCAGAATGCTGGTACAAGCAGAAACCATCCATTGAGAAGCTTAGAGTTTTTGACTGCAAAGCATATGTCTGAATCCCAAGCCAGTAAAGAGGAAAACTGGACCCCAAAGGTCGTGAGACTATTATGATCGGGTACGCAGCAAATGGTTACCGTTTATGGGACAAGTCATCAAGACGAATGATTATCGCTCGTGACGTCAAATTCGATGAAACTTGCTTTCCGTACAGCGTAAATATCGAAGATAAACCTGATGCTCCTCTAGCAATTCTACTACTCGATGAGCAAGAGGGGGAGAAGTCTCAGATAAACGTGTCAATTACAAATGACGAAATCAATGAAGTAGAAATGGACGAAGGTGTTCCTGAAAATAATGAAACTAGTGTTACGAACAATGATGAGTTTCACATAGAAGCACATTTTGATCCTGAAACAAATGAGTCTACACCAGGCGCGCTCCCTTCACAACCAGAACAGCATGAGCCCGACGCAGTGCTGAGGCGCAGTGAACGGGAGCGCAAGCTCCCTGTTAAGTTGTTAAACTTCTTTACTGACTATAGAGCTACTTCTGCTGGTTCATTGTTCACAGACCCACCCGAATGCTATTCTGAAATTTCTCAAAGAGACGACCGGGAACATTGGTTGAAAGCAATTCAGGATGAATGGAAATCCATGGATGTCAACGGAGTATGGAAGATCGTTACCAGTCCTGCTGGAATCCGATGCTTAAAATCAAAATGGGTGTTTTGTATCAAAAAAGATGGAAATGGCCCTGGAAATTATTTTGATAAAACCAGGCTTCGGATTTCTCACTCACTCACGCGACAACAGATCGATCCACCATCCATTTTATCCGGATAAATTACAGTGCGATAAACTCCGGCACAAGCGATGGTGCGAAAAATTGTTATCCCTCTTCCCATGTTTCGTGAAAATCAAAATGCTGCTTACTTTGCTTCTCCGAACTGATTGCATACGACGATGCGCCACGATAAGTAGTAGGTTCAAGACAGCAGTTTTTCTATTTGCTTTCAATCGGTTCGTGTGGTGGCGTGGTTATAGTGGGCGCTCTATACATTTTAAAATTGTTTTGGGTTCGAATCCCGTCGCGGACCTACATTTTTGTGAATATGCTTTTAAAACTTATCTGGAGAAGTGGCGAGATGGAGAATTTGGAGGCCCAAAATTAAATTATCCGGCAAGCCGCCGCTCGCGAGTTTATCGCCCGTCTTTCTATCCGGATAAAATATTGTGTGAGAACACTTGCTCAAAGGAGAATTTGGAAAAATTGCACTCCGCTGTTGGGATCAATCCTGGGTTTTTATTCATATGAGTGAGAATTCCGAAGCCTGGATAAAACTTATGCTCCTGTTGCCAAGCTTCCGACGATAAGAACAGTTCTTGCGGTCGGAGTCCATCGAAATTTTTATTTTCATCAAATGGATGTTAAGACCGCTTTCCTACACGGGGACCTGAAGGAAGACATCTTTATGCAAATTCCAGATGGTGTACGGGCTGGAAAAGGTCAAGTTTGCAAACATTTGAAGTCGCTTTAGGGACTTAAGCAGTCCCCCCGTTGCTGGAACGAGAAGTTCAATAAAGAATTAATCACGATAGGATTCACCAGATCAAAGCATGATTACTGTTTATATACTAGATGCAACGAAGGTGATGAAGTTTATCTTATCCTCTATGTGGACGATTTGCTGATAGCAGGAAGAAGGCTTGATACCGTGAAAACTCTACTATTTTCGACATGACTGATTGTGGAGAAATTAATCACTTCCTTGGCATGAAATTAGAATTCAACCGACAATCTGGTGTGCTCAAGCTTTCACAGAAAACACAAGTGAATAAAATTCTGTATCGTTTCGGGATGAAACTTTCGGGATCGTTTCGGGATCCTTAAATGTTAGCCGGTATTAGGCTAAATATCATGTGCTGTCTTCTTCAAATGTTCGCATTTGCCCGGTATAAGACAAATTGCGATGTTTTGCCTTCTTTAAATATTTGCATTTGCCCGGTATAAGGCAAAGTGTGTTGTTTTGCTTTCTTCGAATGTTTGCATTTGCCCGGTATAACGAAAAATCTGTTATTTCGTTTTCTTTAAATGTTTGCATTTGCCCGGTATAAGGCAAAGTGTGTTGTTTCGCATTCTTTACATACCGTCATCGGGGTGACAATGGGTCAAATGGGGGTGAGAATGGGTCACTGTTTCAACCTCTTAGAATGCCTGTAGATTGGATGGAATGCATCTGAGGGCAAGAAGATTAAAATATAAGAGACCTTTTCAAACGATTTTGCTCTTCGACCTCCTGACTGCCGGTGAAAGCGATGACCCATTCTCACCCATTGTCCACCCCCGGTGCGGTGGCGGTAGTCTTATTTGCAAATATGTTTTGCTTAAAAACATATTTTTTGTTGGGATTTGAATTTATATGAGTCTGGTGTAAACTCAATGATTCAACATAATAATTAGGTGAATTTTGAGGCTTCACAAAGCTAAAGAACACATTATTGAACTACTTGTAACATTAGTAAAATTAAACCTGCAAATTGGTATTGACCGCGAAAAGTTTCACCGCGGAATAGTACTAACCGCGGAATGGTATACCGCCAAATAATATAAACCGCGAAATGTTATACCGCGATATGATACTGAACGCGAACTGGTACACCGCGAAATGGTTAACCGCGGAATGTTTTACCGCGAAATGTCGTACAATCGTTTGAAACGAATCATTCGTTACTTGAAAGGAACTTCTGATGTATGCCTGCACTTCAAAAAAGAAAATTCGACTGTTCCCCTGGAAGGATTCACCGATTCCAACTGGGCATATGACACTGAAGATTGAAAATCAGTAAGCGGATACATTTTTAAGGTTTTTGGATCAACAGTATCATGGTCAAGCAAAAAACAAACAACGGTGGCCATATCGTCAAGTGAGGCAGAGTACCACTGAGGAATGACACCAATTTGGAAACCAAACGAAGTAAGCTTATAGATGTCAAGCACCATTTTATACGGGACAATATTGCAACTGGTCGTATTAAGATTGCTCCAATAGAGACACAAGATCAAGTGGCCGACATCTTTACGAAGGCTTCAGATTCCACCCGGTTCCAGATGCTCAGAAAAACACTTGGACTATTCGAGAGAGAAGAAATATCGAATGGACGATTGAGAGGGGGTGTAAGCGTGCTAGCAAAGTAGGCAATCGCCACTAACGCCCAAACTGGTTATGCCCTTGGTGACCGGACACTGTTATTTTTTCCTAACAATAACTCCAACATCAAACCTTGAGTCGTACAGACGTATTTCAATAAATCTGTTAGTTTTGTTCACTTGTTAAACTGCCTTCGTTATTCGAGCCGTTGACTATAAAAAGCAATCACCACCAAGATTTCATTTCATGTCAGTTTTATCTAAAAAATGTTGTGACCTACTCACCGCAGCTTATGAAGCTTTCTCATCAAAAACGACGTACATACCGATGCTCCATTTCAACCACTGCAACGATTATTGAAGGATGCTTTTCTTTCATCACACCAAACTCCTGGTCATTTATACGGTCCAACTTTATTTTTTATTCTAGCTCAGCATTCATCCAGGCTTCAACGGTTCACTTAAATTTTCTGGTTTTTCTTCTTCCCTTCTTACCGGACGGATCATCATCATCGTCATCAATTCCGGCGCCAGATTTTGTTTTCGCCTGATGATCCCACTCGGCCTTCAATTCCTGCAGCATTGACGGCGTCAGCAAACCCTGGGCCAACAGTCGCTCGGTAAGTTTCCCCCGAGGCACGTTTTCGCGATAGTACTTGCTCTTCTTCTGTCGCATCACGAACGAGTCCTCGTCCGGGGTGTTGGTGGACACAGCCGTTTCCGAGTTCTTCAGCAGTTTGGTGATCTGGAACACACCCTGCTGGATAATGTCGTCCAGTTCTCTTTGGATGTCGCGTACCAGTTTTTCGTCAGGGAACAGATCCGGGAAACGATAGCTCAACCACAGATACAGATCCAGAACGTCGAAGACGGCTTCCAAATGGACGAGGTCAATTATCGTCCGAGGCAGTTGGAATGGCCAGCCACACTGGTTGCACAGCCAATCGAAGGTTATTGGCTCGTTTTTGCTGTAGCGTCTGGCGTACTTCAAGAACATGGAGCATACGAATGGCATTTGGCGGTTGATCGGAGCACAGCAGAAGATGTATCGAGCGCGAAGAGGAAGTGGGACGTGTTGAATGGTTTCAGCTAGGAATTTGAAATCGTCCGTATTGCACATAAAATAGAGGGAGTCGTCTACCGTGCTGAGCGATATGAAAATTTCCATCAGATTGCTTAGGGTAGCATTTGGGAGATGGTAGGCGTAAAGTTCAATCATATCTGCTGTGGGATGAAGACCGGCTTGCGTCAAAGGTTCAGGTGTTTGACTCAAAATGTTCCTCAAAGTTGGAAGATCCTCCGGTTTGTACGTTGTCACGAATCCTTCCTCCCACTTCATGCCATATCGACCGGCTCTACCGGCGATTTGTAACGCTTGCGACACTGAAATTGTATCCATTTCCTTTTCCCCTTTCTGGTTTACATTTGGTTTGATGATCGAGTAAAAAATCACTCTTCGAATGCTTAAGTTTAGGCCCATGCCGATGGCGTCGGTTGCCACCAAAACTTTACAACTATTCTCCGGATCATTGAATTTCGCTGCCTGTGCCAGTTTCGTCCCTGGAGGTAAACCGCCGTAGATAACAGCCACTTCTTTACCACGTGCTTCGATTTCTCTGGACACCGAGTAGATATCGTTTTTGCTGAAGCATACGATACAGTCCCCGGCCATGACGTTATCCAGCGTCTGGAGGGCTTGATCTTCTATGTGCAAAGCTGTCAGTCGTTTGTAGTTTCGAACTTCTATTGCCTCATGTGTGGTATCGCACATTTTCTGCAAAAGATCTATCGTTCCTGGCTCACCGCACACGTGAATTTCCTCGGCCATGAGACCCAAAAGAGCACGCGTCCATGCCCAACCTCGACCAACGTCCTTCAGCAGTTGAATTTCGTCGATCACAGCGACTTCATCTACGATAAAAATGAAAAAAAAAACTATTGCTTATTGTCTTTCTCTTGAACACTGTTCATATACCGAAGGTGGTCTTATTTCATACTTGCTCTGTATTATTGAATTTTATCAATTGTACACCTAATAAAATCTTTTATTTTCTTACATATGATATGATATACCACGCTTTGTAAGTTAAGTAAAATATAGAATTAATTGTCCTTGATGTCCGATACTTACATGGCGTGGTGATTGACGTCATCTCCACTGTACACGCGACATGCTTAGAAGGATTCCCGTTTGGATCCGCGAATTTTCTCTCCTCTCCCGTTACCAAATCGCAAGGCGTTCCACGTTGATTACTTTTGTTGTAGACCTCACTGGCCAGCAGTTTCAGCGGTCCGCAATAGACACCCGATTTGGCGGATAAAAACCGTTCCATCGCATGGTAAGTTTTCCCGGAATTCGTAGGTCCCGAATGGAATATTATTCTCCTATTGATTCCCCGCGCACTTGGGTACCAATTTGCCGGTTGCCGCAAATCAGAAATTTTCTTCAAATCGTCCATGCATTCCAAGTGGGGGAAAATTTGCTTCACATGCCGGAGAAAGTACGGGAAAATATCATCCACATGCCCGGCACCCTGCAGAATGTCGCTCAGCACAACATGTAAATCCGCTGGCAAGGCATCCGTTTCCATACAATACCTTCGGAAACTGGTGAACGCTTGCTGCTGCAAATTCGAGTCGATTCCATTTTCCAAACATAAGAACCGGATTTCCTTCCGGTTACTGAACTTCAAAATAACTTTCAGCATTTCGGCCTTATCCAGTGTGCCTCCGGTCAACTCAGCGCCCACATTGATGTCATCCGGGTTTGGGCGGATTGGAACCGGAGTAAACAAGCGTCCACTGTCATCTTTCTTGCCGCGTGACGCTACCCACAACGGAACTACGGTGGGACGACTTTGAAGAAGCCGGGTCGAGTTCAGAATCGCAAAACCACGAAGCGACAAGCGCTGGCTGAATTTGATCATATTTGGCCAAGGACACAACCAAAATAATCACATCACTAGAAACTCCTGTAAATTGGCTACCTCTTTGTGCTAAATTTAAGCACGATTTTATAATATTACGACTAATTTGTTTGAACTTTGCTCAATTAGCTGTTCCGAAAAACGAAAACACCATCAGAAACCGTTCTGATTACGCGAACAACGAATTCACCGACTAGAACATCAGCGCACGTGCACTGACATTTTCATTTTTAAAGCAATGTCAAATTCTTGCCCTTCAGTATCGCCTGTATAAGGTCTGAACATATTGCCCGTTGCATCAATTTTTAGACTCTGGTGCAACTTCGTTTTGCTTTGAATTTTCAGCGTACACACCAATACATTCAAGCTATCTTTGTAATTGTTTTTTTGTTGTTGTTATTCATTGGACACACGTGTTTTGTTTACTTGGACAAACAGCAAACAGTGTTAATTCATTTGTGTGTCTGACACGGGGAAATTATTCACGCAAATCATTTTCGCGCAGGTGTCTAATAAGGCGGAATCTGCGCAATAATGACAACGGAAACATGTTCTGCAGAACGGCAACGGAAAGCGGTTGTCAAATGAAATTTATTTTATTTATTTAGAGCATGATTACCGGTGGTGAGTTTAAGCCGTTTGGCAGCGCAGTATCATTATACTAATGACACACTGGTGGTACAAGTACCATGGTACAAGAATCTTGAAATGAGTACCATACCAATTATTGTCTTTATTAAAGATAGTCTTGGAATAATTTTCTTGTTCTCTTGTACCATGGTACAAGTACCACAGGTGTGTCCTTAGTATTACTTGACACTTTACCGGTCGCTACTATAGATAGTAGAATCTATAGATGAGCGAAAGCATGGCTGAGTCGATTTTTTTGCCCGTGCACACGCGCATATGACGTCACAGCCCTTAACGTTTCCATTGAAATCGTGACGTCATGCTCGTTTGGAGACACGTTTGACAGTTCGTTTGTAGACAGAGGATTTATCTTCGCTCATCTATATATTCCACTATCTATAGTCGCTACTAAACGCGCTGCTATAACAGTAGCGCGACTGACAGGTGACCAAATTTGGTAGCGCGGTAAGAGCGCTGATATTTGATGAACTGTCAACTGTCAAACGCCACCGGTACGGAATTCAGCAACCAAATTGAGAGCCGAAAATAGTGACTGATACGGAAACGAGTGACGACACCAAAATAAAAGCGCTGCGCGGGTGATTAAAATGCTCGCGACCGATAATGATGCTCTTAGAGTAAAATCAGCAGTGATTCAAATCGTTCCGGGCTGTCAGTTTGAATATGAATCTGAAACATTGAATTTCCCAGCAGCTGTTCTAGATTCAGTTTTTATGCCAGTCAACTGTCAAAATAATAAAACTGGTATAACGCTCCGTTCTATTTTCTGCAGATTTAAACCACGATTGAATCACGAGATTCAAACATGTTTCAATTGTTTTGGTGTATGGATGCGTCATTTTATCTACGGATCAATCCACTTTGCAATTCCGGCGCCTTTCTTGGCAGTAACATAATGATTTCAATTAATTGAAAATTTGAAAAACATGAATAGAACACTGCTGGGGAAACCAGCGAGTTTGTTCTATTTTGCTCCAGATGCAAAATAGAATAGTGGTCGAAAATTTAGAATCAAACTGAATCACTCCTGATTTCACCCTTACGTGTGAAGCCAGTTCCAAATGTAAAGAAATGACCCGCATAATCATGGACCATACGTAGACCGCATCTGTTATAATTGAAGAGAATAAGTGGTATTGTAGCGATGGTCTCACTAATAGTAGTCAACTATAAATGGACAGTCTCATATACTGTTTCAACAGTAGCTCAGATGGTAAACGGCCAAACTACCATATGAGTAATGGGCGGTTAAGTACACACTTAATTTTTTTACCGGGATCTCAGCAAAATGTTGAACTTTTACCGAGAATCGCACAGCCGTGCCCCAGTAAACACGTTTTTTGCCGAGATTTCTGTCAAAATTGCTGATAATCAGCAAATAATTTGCCGAAAATCAGCTAACAAACGCTATTTTTGCCGGAATATCAGTTATTTATTTTGCTGGCGCACGGCTGTGCGGATTTTTGCCGAGCTGCAGAAATAAAAACTGAGTGTGTATAATTAACATTTAAATCTGCACAGAGAAAAAATAAATTGTGTTTCTAAAAGTTTCACACGTTTATTATAAAAAGATAGAAAATGTAGTTAATTTGATTAATGAAACTCTAAATGTGAGAGAAAAACTTTTTATTTGAGAAATTGTTTCTAAACAAAAAACGGTTATTTCAACAGTTGAAATTTTTCTTTTTACAGATCAAAAGATTTCAAATAAACATGTTACTTTCTAAAAATTTGGCAACTGTCATTCTATACTTTTTGTTTTTTCATTTGTTAGTGCAAAAACAGTTTTAGCTGAGGAGAGAATTTTGAAAAATTGAAGAAATCAATGGTAAAAATTTAAGTCAGTATAACAAGAAACCGAAATACATTCCGTTTTAATTACGGATAATCTTCGAAACTTCGATTATAACCGGTCAGCTGCGTGAAAGACGAATCTCTAGCGGGGTTTCTAAACACCAGCAGAAGATGTCCTCTCTGATGGCTCCGGAATCGGCACGGCAAATGAAAATTCTAAGGTGGGGTTTGTAAAATACTTTTGTTATCGATTGATTTATTATTTTTACTATTTACATTTTAAGAAAAGTATACACACATGGCGAGAGCATGAAAAGCTTGGCAAGAGCTGCGGTAGAATCTCGAACCGGATGGAACAGCACTCTCCCGTGATCTTGTCACTGCGCAAAAACAATTGGACGCCGCGAAAGATGGCCTTCGGCGTAGGACCGTCTCCCACCGCTTACCATGAAGTACGATCTGCTGCTGCGTCCGCGGTTTGGCTGCGAGTACCATAACCAGGGTGAATGGGATCTGGCACCGCAATTCCAGCGCTATAACATGCTACCCCTTACAAGACGCAGAACATAAACATGACGATATAATAAATAAAAGTTTTACTATAAGTCTTAAAATTTATTTTTGCATTTATTTGGAATTAAAAGTACACAAACCTTGTTGCTTTGAAAGTATCACTGTTGATTTCAATGTAATATATACAATTTGTTTTGAGAGGAAAATGTCATTTTGAAAAGTAAAATACACATTTAGTTTTGAGAGAAAACTGTTATATTGAAAAGTCGGCTCTTGTTAAAGTTCTTCCCGATGTGACATTTTTGCAATTGTAGATTTAACAATTCTATACTTTCTACTGAAAATCACTAACGAATTTTCTTGTTTTTACTAACGTTTCTTTGGATTTTACCAACGATTTTTTTTTGTGTGTGGTCGTTTTTTTCGAACAAAATTTTCGAAGTACTATACATCAGTTGGTAGATGTACAATTCAAGAACTATATAATTACACATCGACAGCATGTTATGTATTAACAGTAAGTGTTGATGTAGGCTTGGTATGGTGAATCAAGCTTAAAATTGTATGCTAACAATGAAGTGAATAGTGACAATATATCTTATAACACATATGTAATTTTGACTGCATGGCATGTCGTTTTTCATTATGCGGGGAAACGTTCGATATAATGGAAATAAAGCAAGAATGGAAATGAGAAACACGTTAAAATTTGGTGGAATGTTTCAGTAGAAAATCTGGGCTCATGTTCTTTGTCAATCGGGTCCTAAAGCCCTTCCTCGTTTATGGTTGCAAACGATAGTGCATCGGTCAAGAATTCTTGTACCGTTGTTATAAAAGTTCTGGTAAAATTCTAAATCAATAAAAATAATATTTTTGTGTTTAAGACATTTTAAGGCAAATTTTGGGCTGTGCAACATTTCAGAACGAATGAACCATCAGCCCAAAACGTCAGCCCCATATATTAACTGTCAAAGGTTGAGTCAAGTGCCCTGCGGTGTTTTGCTAGTGCGTTTGAATCCGTACGTCAAACAAGACCGGAAATGTCGAGGAAGCATTTTTTGTCTATTTTTTCAATTTCAAATTAAACAATGTTCTTTTCGATTTTTGAGTCTATAGAAAAACTGACACGTTAAGAATGATTACCTTCATCGTTTCCTGAAAGAAAATCGAATATCGATTCTTCATTTTAGGACCCAATTTCCAAATGAAAGTAAAAATTCGAACATTATTGTACCAGTGTTGGCTTGCTGTTGTCTCACTGTAAACTGACTCGATCGTGGACGATCGTGCATCATAATAGCTCTCCTATCTCTGTCACCTATATACATATTCACATCAAGCACAAACCATCAGTTCACAACCAAAGTATCTAACAACGCAGGTAGTGTATTCGTTAAGATGTCAGAGCCGGTTGGAATATTACTTCAGTACATCCCTCCTCACATTTGGGGTCGTTCAAAATGATGTCACAGGTTTTAGGGGGGAGGGGTGTAAGATGTACTAGGTATACAAAAAAGCGTGACAGAGGGGGGAAAGGGGGTCTAGAAATCCCAAAAAGTAGTGGACGTCATATTTGAATCACCCCTTGGAAATGAAGCGTGAAACGTATCGGTCTTTAATATCATTTTATTGACAAATCAATCGATTATGAACAATGGTAGCTAAATGTATTCATTGATACAATTGAAAATCTTTGAATTTTCTCGGGGCGTTTCTATTTCTATTGGGACGATTAGAATTTACTGGAGTCTTTGCGGAACTGGAATGTGTTAGTTTATCTGTTACGTCACTGTCAATGGATGAGTGGGTTTCGTCGCTCTCTATCCGAGATGATTTCGTACCGGAGAGGCTTGATACATCTGACGATAACTTGTTCACATGGGCTCGATTTCTTGCATACTCCTTCCCGGTTTCTTTAGACTTAACCTAGGACTTAACACCAAGTTCATTTCCGTTTAAGTTAATAACTTCAAACTCCTCCGCAGAAAAGTTAGCTTGGGTCAAAAGGTAAGCCACTCGGCACACTTTCAGAATGACTAATTGTGCCCACTGTGCCTGAAACTGTGCCGAAGTAAAAATAATATTGTTTTGGCAGCACTTGCTTTCATGAAAATCTGGCATCACAGAAAAAAATGTTTTTGTTTATTTTCATGAAAAATATTTACCTAGTGATTTTGTGATTTTCCAAATAAGTGGAAATGTGAAAAAGTTTATCATTTACACAAAAGTTTTTCATGACGACAGATACACCAAAGGAAAAACAAGTTTTTTATTTTGCGTTGGTGCCACAATCGTTGTCAACTACCAATGCAACTGCACGTTCTACGCAGGTTCTATACGTGGCCCTCATCGATACGGAGCGCCAAGAGCCAGATCACTCAACCATCATCTTCGATAGTCCAGCCAACTAGATCAACATGAGTCTTTCGATATGGTCTCATCGAACGTATGGCGTACCATCAATAAAGCTGCCGTTGCTTATGATCTACGTAAGAAAACCGTCGATGAACGTAACGTTCTGATTGCTTTGGTGGCGGTACCTAATACGAGGTGTCTATGTTGTACATTAATTCTGGTATCTTCGAGGTCAAGCTAAGTAAAGATAACCGATCGGTGAATCACTTCGCCCAGAAATCTTAGGCGCATGCATCAAAAACATTTGTCGAAGAAAAAGTGTGTCCTGTGTCGATCCAGCACAGGATGCAAAAGCATGAAGCATACTCTTCATCGTTGACCTGAACCTGCATTGAAAGTGAGTCGTTTAAAAGGCCGATTGAAAAGAAATCTCGGGTGCTAACGCTTATTGAATACGATCCGAACCTGTAGAACCAACCGGAAAGGAAAAATATTCCGTTCTTCAGCGATTGCAGTTGAATAACGCGGCCTGGGTCTGGAGAAACACATTCCGTCAATCGACTAACGATCAGCTAACGATTATTCTGCAGCACAAGAATATAAAAGCAACAACATGGGTCAAGGACCGGGATTACTTAGCGGTATGTTGCTGCATCCTGACTTGGTGATCATCAACCCTTCGCTACATCTTTTTTCTTCGACGTCCATTAACCGCCATTCCTTTCGAAGAACGATTTGGAACGATATTGTTCTTTTTCGTTGTAATAATAGTTGTATTCCGATTTACAATAAAAATTACATATATTACATATTTTAGATTTAAGATTTTTTCTTCCAACAATATTGCGAGAGTAGTTAGCAAAATCATTCTATCGTAAAAGAAAAACTGCTTGCACGATTGTAACCAGTTTCGTATTTAAAAAAAATCAATATACACGTAGATAGATAGACCACGATAGACGGTTCGATTTGAATGCTGGATTTTGTGATAATTCTTTTATTACTGTCCGCAGTATTTGAAAAAAGTGTAATAAAATTCAGCCAGAGACTCCGGATATATTCTTAATTTTATGATAAAGTTTCAGGAAAAACTGCTCCCATCTCATCAACACTTAATTGATGAGCGTTGTAGTCGAATTCGTTCGAGTTTGAATTCATTTGGTAATCGAGAAGAGTGCTAAATATACAAAATATGATGCCGATCAATTTGCTCGTACTTCGACTGACATTATTGTTGTTTCATTAGGACGAAAGTCGTAATGACTTTTCTCCCAAGTTTTTCAATAATTAGAACTGAGGTGAATCAACCCAGGGCTGAACCTCAATAATAAGCAAAAATAATAATTAGATTTTATCAGTACTGTTTCCAGCTAATTCTTACTGGAGGGGGCATCTCTCCCGCCGAAAGGTTCGTTCTTCTCATCAATATTGACGTCATATTGAAGCGGTTATGACGTGTTTATGTAGAGGCCCTCGTCGTTTGAGACTTCCATTGCAAATTTATAGCTGCAAACTCTGAATGGAAGATTATTTTTCGTGTAAGTCAATGTTAAACCAGGAACTAATAGTTCCTGGTTAAACTGCAGTTGCGACAAATGGAAACCAGATCAGGCGGAATATGTCTACTGTCCCTGTAGATGTACGTATTTTGCCACTCGTTTAAACAGTTCAGATGAAAAACTTCTCGTTTAAAATACATTATAAAGAAAAGCATAGAGCCACTTCGTAGGAAACTTATCGGTTCATGGAGAATACGAATGTCTTGATGGGCTTCCAAGTACAGATGCATCGCAGCCAAAAGTGTTTTATCCAACAAAAGTCAATAAACATTGCTCTCGCCATGAACGACCATAAAATTGGGGAATTTAAAATCCATAATTCCTCCCATGTAGAACCCGAACCTGCTCAACAGGATGTATCGGCGTAAATCATCTCTATCTTCCAGATGATGTCGTCGGTCGTCGGAGCATTCTTTAAACAGCAGTCAGTAGCAGCATCGTCCACAAAGCAACGTATTCCAACGAATTTCATTCTTACCAGCGGCGGATCATACCGGAGATGGCTACTGCATTAAAAACCACACCAAAGCAAGAAACTACCAAACATTTGAAACTATTGACTCGATTTTTCACTACTGATTTCTACTTTTCTTGTGCTGTCGTAGCTCGTAGTTCACCAGTGGATTGCTGTGCCGATTGCACAGCGGTTCTGGTCAAGATGAATACACACTGTATTCATCTTGTTTCTGGTGTTTGGCAGGGTGCAGTTGCCGATCATGAAGGCAAGGATGTAAACCGCAATCAGGGTGTGGTGCGATTGCTAAATAGTTTATAGGTTCCGCGTGGAAATCTGATGCAACTATCTATTTGTACTTCAGCCATGCGAAATCGGATAGCACCGCAGACGTGCTGCTGATTCATCGCCGGATTGACTTATTTTTGTTGACAATCATTCCGTGACTGGATGAGGAATGTTTCTTATTGCTGCTAGAGCTGACTACCGAAAGAATCTTCTCCGTTTCCGCGGCAAGTTGTCACCAAGTGGACATGAGTGGAAGTGCTCCTCCGTACTGCTGATAAGACCATAGTTTCTCCGTTGTCGTTTTGGACCCGATTTTTATCTGTCATGCGGAGTCTGAGCAAATGATTGTCCTATAAGTTTTTGGCTAGCTGAGGTGGCAGAAGGGGCAGCAGGGACTATGTCCAAGGGCTTGACGATCCCTCCCCAGGCCATCTGCGAGTTGTGGCGCCTGCCTAGGATGTGGTGGGGTTTGACAGTGGGCCCTGTTAAACCTCTATAAAAAGCTGCATGTATCCGCAAGTAGGCTCCGCCAAAGCGACCGTGTGCCGCTCAAAGCGCACAAGCCCAAGTCCTGGTGTTAGGAGATAATACGACTCGATACAATCGGCAACGACCTAGGCGACGAATAAAGGATCACGATTGGAAGCTTGGAGCATGGAACTGCAAGTCGTTAGGCTTCGCAGGTTGCGACAGGATAATCTACGATGAATTACATCCCCGCAACTTCGATGTAGCGCTGCAGGAAATCTGCTGGACAGGACAGAAAGTGTGGAAAAGCGGGCATCGAGCGGCTACCTTCTACCAAAGCTGTGGCACCACCAACGAGCTGGGAACCGGCTTCATAGTGCTGGGAAAGATGCGCCAACGCGTGATTGGGTGGCAGCCAATCAACGCAAGGATGTGCAAGCTGAGGATAAAAGGCCGTTTCTTCAACTATAGCATCATCAACGTGCACTGCCCACACGAAGGGAGATCCGACGACGAGAAAGAAGCGTTCTATGCGCAGTTGGAGCAGACATACGATGGATGCCCACTGTGGGACGTCAAAATCGTCATCGGTGACATGAACGCTCAGGTAGGTAGGGAGGAAATGTATAGACCGGTCATCGGACTGGATAGTCTGCATACCATATCGAACGACAACGGGCAACGATGCATAAACTTTGCAGCCTCCCGCGGAATGGTAGTCCGAAGCACTTTCTTCCCCCGCAAGAATATCCACAAGGCCACATGGAAATCACCTAATCAAGTAACGGAAAACCAAATCGACCACGTTCTAATCGACGGTAAATTCTTCTCCGACATCACGAACGTACGCACTTACCGCAGTGCGAATATTGAATCCGACCACTACCTCGTCGCAGTATGTCTGCGCTCAAAACTCTCGACGGTGATCAACACGCGTCGGAGTCGTCCGCCGCGGCTAAACATTGGGCGGCTACAAGACGGTAGACTAGCCCAAGACTACGCGCAGCAGCTGGAAGTGGCACTCCCAACGGAAGAGCAGCTAGGCGCAGCATCTCTTGAAGATGGCTGGAGAGATATTCGATCCTCCATTGGAAGCACCGCAACCGCTGCACTAGGCACGGTGGCTCCGGATCAGAGAAACGACTGGTATGACGGCGAATGTGAGCAGTTAGTTGAGGAGAAGAATGCAGCATGGGCGAGATTGCTGCAACACCGCACGAGGGCGAACGAGGCACGATACAAACGGGCGCGGAACAGACAAAACTCGATTTTCCGGAGGAAAAAGCGTCAGCAGGAAGATCGAGACCGTGAAGAGACGGAGGAACTCTACCGCACTAATAACGCACGAAAGTTCTATGAGAAGTTGAACCGTTCACGTAAGGGCCACGCGCCACAGCCCGATATGTGTAAGGACATAAACGGGAACCTTCTTACGAACGAGCGTGAGGTGATCCAAAGGTGGCGGCAGCACTACGAAGAGCACCTGAATGGCGATACGGCAGACAACGGTGGCGGTATGGTAATGAACCTAGGAGCACGCGCGCAGGACATGCGACTTCCGGCTCCGAATCTCCAGGAAATCCAGGAGGAGATCGGCCGGCTGAAAAACAACAAAGCCCCTGGAGTTGACCAACTACCAGAAGAGCTGTTTAAACACGGTGGTGAAGCACTGGCTAGAGCGCTGCACTGGGTGATTACCAAGGTTTGGGAGGATGAGGTTCTGCCGCAGGAGTGGATGGAAGGTGTCGTGTGTCCCATCTACAAAAAGGGCGATAAGCTGGATTGTAGCAACTACCGCGCAATCACATTGCTGAACGCCGCCTACAAGGTACTCTCCCAAATTTTATGCCGTCGACTAACACCAATTGCAAGGGAGTTCGTGGGGCAGTACCAGGCGGGTTTTATGGGCGAACGCTCCACCACAGACCAGGTGTTCGCCATACGTCAGGTATTGCAGAAATGCCGCGAATACAACGTGCCCACACATCATCTATTTATCGACTTCAAAGCCGCATATGATACAATCGATCGGGACCAGCTATGGCAGCTAATGCACGAAAACGGATTTCCGGATAAACTGATACGGTTGATCAAGGCGACGATGGATCGGGTGATGTGCGTAGTTCGAGTTTCAGGGGCATTCTCGAGTCCCTTCGAAACCCGTAGAGGGTTACGGCAAGGTGATGGTCTTTCGTGTCTGCTATTCAACATCGCTTTGGAGGGAGTAATACGAAGGGCAGGGATTGACACGAGTGGTACGATTTTCACGAAGTCCGTCTAGTTATTTGGTGTCGCCGACGACATTGATATCATGGCACGTAACTTTGAGAGGATGGAGGAAGCCTACATCAGACTGAAAAGCGAAGCTAAACGGATTGGACTACCCAAGTAACCGTAAGCATTAGTTTTAGGCCTCAAATCAGCATTTAAGATGCTTTGAAGCATCATAACAGCCCTGCAAATGTTTTGAAGCCTTCATTTAGCATTATATCTGCATCGTTAATGCTACAAGGCCAAATTTTTGTTAACATTAAACTAGCATCACATTGGCATTATATACGCATAAATAGCAGTGCTTATAATGCAGCCGAACGATTTGACAGAACAACCACGTGGATTTTAGTATGTAGTGGTGAGAACTTTCTCGGATGAATGCGTCACCACCACTACTACCTTATTAATATAGAAGAGTTAATTATAGAAACGATGGTTTAAATAAGCCTTTCGGCAGCATAATATAACATAGCATCCGCGGCCAAAAGAGCAAGGGAGGACAACTTTGGGATCGCTCTGTCATGCTTATAGGTTCGAGACCCATATGAGGACGTTATTTAACTAACGAAGAAAAATATGTAAAAAACAATATCCTATACTATAAATAACTTATAAATAAAAGGAACTAATTGAAATACCACCAAATAATGGTATCCAAAATAATATTAAATATTCTTTTGTTTTGTTTAAATTTCTCTAATTCGAATCGTTTGTCAGTTGTTTATCATGGCAGCTGATCAGCTGCTAGCAAAAGCTCCGCAAAGTGCGCAAAAAATTCGCCCGAAAAGGGAGGCGAAAATGATCTGACGTTTCTTCCATAACCTTATATTGGCATCGCTAATGCAGTTATTGAGCTTTCATTTTTGCTTTATAATAGCATGCTAATTCGCCTTTTCCGGCATTATACTAGCACTATATGTGCACTCAAAGCTGATAGACATTAAACAGGTAGCATCACGTGCAATTAAAGAGCTGAATTAGAGCAGCATTATAATGCTTACGGTTACTTGGGTAGTCATCAACACGTCGAAGACGAAGTACATGATAGGAAGAGGCTCAAGAGAGGTCAATGTGAGCCACCCACCACGAGTTTCTATCGGTGGTGACGAAATCGAGGTGGTTGAAGAATTCGTGTACTTGGGCTCACTGGTGACCGCCGATAACGATACCAGCAGAGAAATTCGGAGGCGCATAGTGGCTGGAAATCGTACGTACTTTGGACTCCGTAAGACGTTCCGATCGAATAGAGTTCGCCGCCGTACCAAACTGACTATCTACAAAACGCTTATAAGACCGGTAGTTCTCTACGGACACGAGACCTGGACGATGCTCGTGGAGGACCAACGCGCACTGGGAGTTTTCGAAAGGAAAGTGTTGCGTACCATCTATGGTGGGGTGCAGATGGCGGACGGTACGTGGAGGAGGCGAATGAACCACGAGTTGCATCAGCTGTTGGGAGAACCATCCATCGTTCACACCGCGAAAATCGGAAGACTGCGGTGGGCCGGGCACGTAGCCAGAATGTCGGACAGTAGTCCGGTGAAAACAACGACAACGATCCGACGGGAACAAGAAGGCGAGGTGCACAGCGGGCAAGGTGGATCGATCAGGTGGAGGACGACTTGTGGACCCTCCGCAGACTGCGTGGTTGGCGAAGTGCAGCCATGGACCGAGCTGAATGGAGAAGTCTTTTATGTGCAGCACAGGCCACTCCGGCCTTAGTCTGATGATAAATAAGGTGGCAAGAACCGTATCGGCTATTGATACATACGACCATGCAACATTTCCTGGAGGATAAATTAAAACATCAGACATGAAGACGGATCAGCTATTGTGTATTTACTAGAATGATTACCAGAAGAAACTACCAGAATCTGCAAAGAAATCAAATAAACGTAATTAGAAATTTGTAGATTGAAACATTTTCGAACCGAGGATTTTGTTTTTCTATTTGGATTTCAACCCAGACAACCAGAATGCATGCACAACAGAATTGTTTTTCTGTTATGCGATGCCTATGCACACCATTTTCATCACATACCAGTCGCGAAAACGCTTTTTACGTACAAAAGTGGAGGCGATATATGTGTATTTCTTATGCGACGTTGCACGGTACACTACTAAAAATCGAATAATTTTATACATGTATAGCAACTAATAAAATAGGCCAAACACACGGTTATTATACTTCATGTGCCTGTTATGCATTTCAAAGTCATGCATATACGCTAAATCAGCATGTGAAATCATTTCTACAACCATAACAAATCGAAAATATGTGTAAACCTTAATAGCAAAAATCCATAACGTCTGACACATAAAATGGATTATTTTGGTATTTAATTACAATGATAGCCTATACGAACCCACAGAGCAAAGTGAAACAGAACAATACAAAATGGCGCATGGAATGAAGTCCGGTTTTTTCGTGCTCGTTGCTTCAAAATTTGAAGGTAATTTATTTAAATATATATGTTTGTAATTATTTTATTTACTCATTTCTTTTTTTTATAAATCTACTTGTATTTTCTTTTAGTGTACTGCATCGTGGTAAACAAACTAGTAAAAAAACGATTCGCAATTTTAAGAAACAGGAATTTCAAGCAATATAAAACCGTTCCTTGACGAGTATGATGTTCGCAGGCAGGAAAGCGTAAGATACTTCAATAACCTCAAGTGTTTCATGTATATTATTGTTTATTTTGTATAGTTCTCAGGTGCTGGAGTCTGTAAATACGCAGAGGATGGTCGTAAACATTGGACCTTGTCCAAATTAAACTATCGGATACTTTCCTAAAAAGAAGGAGAGGCAAGAAAACGCGTAAACCGGGAGCTAGTAGTCCGGTAGTATTAATATCGCTGGCTGAATAACCTGGTCTCTGAGTTTGTCGAGCTGATCTTTGGGCCAGATTTCCGCGTATATCGTCACTCTGTTCGTTGTCATCAGCAGAGGGCAGACTCCTGCCCAGGTTTCATTTGCGACACATCACCTCCGGACTGTTACAGTTACACAACTCCCAACTTCTTAGAAGGAGTAACTGTTATATACCTACATGTCTGCTGTTGGAAACTTTTGGTACCCATGTTTCCGTAAGTGCTCCGTCGCCGAGCAACAATAAGTGACGAGAAGGAGGTTTGAGCTACGGTGTTGGATGGATGGACGAAACGTTACAAGCCTTTGGGTGGTAGGAGAGTTTATTATCACTGCCTTCCATCAGATGCATAAAACACAAGGTATGTGTTACTCCAAAAGATCAAAAGAATTAATTAATAGAAGCAATAATAGAATCCTAATGATGTTCTTTTTGCAGTGAATGGCGATTTGATAATCAACTTCCTGAAAGTTTGGAGCACATCGATTAGATCCTGCTGTCAGGCTCAAACGATTCCTCACGAAGCACTTGATAGAAAATCACTAATGGTTCCTAGGCTACAACAGAAACCATCACTGTCCGAATATTTGATTTCGTTCATTGAAGATTGGATAGCAATGAAAATGCAGAAAGGTAAGAAAATATTGATGAAGGCTGCTGCTAAAAACTGTGCAACGTTAGTAATGCTATAAACGCCCATTCAACTGGTCCCACCAAGTCCCACTAAGAGAAATGCGTGTATCTCGCAAGCAGGCAGTGGTGGCTGCTGAAGTTCGTCATTTGGATATAATAACAACATCAGAGAATGTAATATATGCCGATTAGCGATACCCAACTATACTACCAAAAAACGTTGTTTTTTTTTTCTAGAAAATAAAAATTGAAGATGAATAAATTCCAATGTTTGTATTAATTACTGGAACCATAAGATAATCAAATCTATATTTATCTGAATAAACCATATTGATGAATAATTATAAATTTTATAGAGGTATACTATTCGCGTTTATCGTCAAGCCATATGAAATGCATCACTTATCTATAATCTAAGATATGTGTAGCGCTTATACATTTGGTATATGATCTACACATAAAATGTATTAATATTATGCTATTGCAAATATCTATATAGGCCACACATAAAGTTGATATGGATTTTTTTGCCAGTGTAGTATATGCGATGATCACGATTTTTATGCGAATTCGTTCGTTATACATTGCGATGTAGTTTGTGATAACAAACTCTGTTTGACAGATAATCCAATTTCATTTGAGTTTGTTTGCAGGAATATGCGATGACAACAAATTAAACTAGGATTAACTCGTAAAATAGCCTACTATGCGGGAAAATTCATAAATAAACTGATTAGCTTCGCACAATGCGATTTTAATGAAATATGAATCGGAAAACGATTTCATTCGTACATTCTTATGCGATGTGCGGTTGTCTGGGAAATAATCTTGACACTGAAGTTCAGCTGTCAAAACCGTCAGAACTGGAAAATATAAGAAAGGGTTCCCAGATGTGCCGAAAGTGTGCCGAACTGTGCCGCGGGCACATTGTGCCGAGTGGTTTACCCCTTGGGTTGGGTCGATCCTAGTTTCAGATTGCGCATCAATATGGTATCTCCAACAAGAAGGTTGTTTGCTTTAGCACGTCTATTTCATTCGCATATTGTTTCTTACGTTCTTTGCCATACGCATCTCGTTCTTCTGCTCCTTCACGTAAAAAAAAGTAATTATTATATTTATTTAATTTGATTTATATCTTTCATTACGGACAGCAACATACATTTCATTTCACTGAAAATAATTTTCATAACATATTTGCATACAATGTATTCAGCGTGTTATTATATCATATTTCGCTTCATTATAGAAAGTATAAGTTTTGCCTAATGGCAAAAATGTATTAGGCCAAACTTATACTTTTGATTAGAATCGTGATGGAGAGAAAAGCAGCATGGCGCTGAGTCAACCTGGAGGATTTGGGTCCGAAAAATTTTGTTTGTTAGTGAATCCTCGAGTGAATTACGGTTTTCGATTCCGACCTTTAGTGGCTCGTGCCGGCATAGATCAACAATATTTGCTCGTACCACCAACTGTTAAGGTATAACATCAAGATATTTCTTCGTAATTCGATCATATATGAACTTTTGGATAATTTTTAGCGAAAGTGGTGGTGCAGTCCGAAATCATCGCATGACGGCAAGGGAAAGCTGATCAAGAGAAACAGGTACGTAACATAATAATAATAGTGGATAAATAATCAATTCATGACTAATACCCAAATATAATTTTCATTTTCCAGTGATTGGAGGATCTCGAGCAAATCCTTTACTAGTTACTAGCCCGAAAAAACGGCATAATGCCCAAGGAAAACCCCACTTTACACAAGCATAAAGCCCCACACGCAATACAACGGAACGGCGACGGAAACGGAAAATTTGACAGTTAGCCCATATATTTTCTGTCAAATTTGCCGTTTCCGTCGCCGTTCCGTTGTATTGCGTTTGGGGCTTAATGTTTGTGTCGGCCTGGAGCTTGTTCTAAATGGTTTGGATTTTCTAAATGAATGAAATAAGAAAAAAAATCAAATAAAGGAAATATGTTATTGTTCTACATCAAAATTTTGTGTAACTTGAAAATGAAAGTAAAACGAGATAATTACCTGACACAAAATTAATTACAGAATCTAATAATGCTATTATTGTTTCTCATATAACGATCATAAAATTAGCTTATACAGAATATTTGTCGACCCTAATCTTGAATATGCACATTTGACATGAAATGTATAAGTTTCATGTTATGATTATCTTATGCAGGGCTGCATAGTATTCATTCCAAATTGATATATGCTTTATTATGAAATTGCAATGGCAAAAATGTATGTGTTTTGCGGAATATATTCATTATGAAGATTTTTTTTCGTGTTCAAAGAAGATTCTCTGTATTCTTGGATTGTAGGAAGGTAGCTAAGCAGCTCTCGATTAAACACCATCTTAGCTGGGGACAGAGCTGTTGTTTCTTGAGGAGTCGAGTGGTAGAACAACAAATACTCATACAGATCTCGTTTCCACTCGGTTCCTTGAGCCAAACTGATTTTAATTCTCTTCTTCAAGTTGCGATTTAGTCTTTCGACAGCCCCGTTCCGTTCAGGCCAATTTGGAGTTGTCAAGTTTAGATGTATGTTGTAGGACTCGCAGAATTTTCGAAGCTCCACAGCGCGGAACTGAGGTCCATTATCGGTTGTTATCAATTGAGGAATACCAAACTTCTAAACATCTTCAACAGTGCCATTACCACCATTGAACTTGTAGGGTGTTTCATTGGTTCTACCATGGTATGTCGAGTTGTATAACAAACTACAACAAGCAGCGAATAATCGTTTGGTAAACGGTAAGCCTTTGACAAAATCCATATATGACTTAGCTATAGCTAAGTCCTGCCATGGCATAGTCGGTAATCTTCGTGCCATAGGGCATGGAGGGTCTGGTTTTGCCATCGTTGTACATTCTGTACACGTTTTCAAGGTTTTTTCGACCAAATCATCTAAGCCTACAAAACATAGGAAATCAAAATAGGATAAACACACAGAAAAAAATTCCGTGGTAACAATTACTATTTTGTAGACTACGCCATGTTTTTAAAACAACCACAAATTTTCAGTTAAATTAACCATGCATTCGGATAAATTCACCACTGATTCTGTTCATGTAACAACATTCCACCAGAACCACAGTTGATTTTTACTGCGCGCATGGTAAAATCAAACGGCTTTGTTGTCTGCTGAAAATCGTCGGTGCGTATTCTTAAATTAACCCTCGGAATGGTAGTTTCGACCGCAACATTTTTTTGCGTGCAGAAATAACAATTTCAATTGAACACATAGGGATCGTTCAAAAATTACGTCCATCGTTTTTCAGCAATTTCAACCCCCCTCCCCCCCTCATGTCACAAACTGTCACAAATCATCGACCCCCCTCCCCTGTACGTTCATGTGTAATTTTTATTTGAGCGTTTATTTTGGTTTTTACACTATTTTTACAATAACATAGTAAGTTATGTTCCTTACTAACAGTTTGAATACACTACAAAAAAAATCTATAATTTTCTATATGTGCAACGACACATAAAACGATCAGAATGTATTGCCGATTTCACCAATTTGAAGAGTTATGTGTAGATTGTGATTTGCCCGCTTCTTTTTCTCACACTCACTCTCATTTCGAGTTGATCGATTTTTGTTACTGAAATATACCCAATTATAACCCATTACCTGAGACGAGACCAGCAAAGAGGAAAAAATGTAACTTCAGTTGCTGCCAGTCAACTGCTGTCACGAACTGTCAGGTGCAACCAGCAGCTTTTTGAGTGAAAGTATTGGTATCCCAAATAAAATATTCCACATCATTTTTGTTTTACCAAGACTTTTTTACTTTAACGAGTATTCCAAACCTTCCGTTTAGCTTGTTAATAATCAGTAATAAACCTGTGTTTTGTTCCCGGTATAAAAATCCTTATGAAAATGAATTGAATTGGATACACTTTTATTGTGCTCAGAAGGGTCCACCTGGGGCTTAGGTGAAACAGTCAAGTAAACAGTTGAAACTCGATGGTCAACTGTGAAAAGAAGAACAAGTGTCAAAACAAGAAAAAAGAAGCAGCGTCTTTGCAGGTCTCGTCTCAGCCCATTACTAGTTAGTCACATGTAAACGTGTACACTAAATCGATTCCCGCCATGATTTGACGTCTATTTGTTTTCAGATTGAGCACTCATACACAAATATTATACACGGAAAATCAAAGTTTTTTGAGTGTATAGAGTGTGAGAAAAAGTTGACTGTGAGAAAAAAATCTCGCAAAACTCTTGTAAAGTGCAAAAAGCGCAATACCCGCTATATATTTTATGTGGGCTTTATAATTTACAAGCTACCCAGGTAACCGTAAGCCTTAAAATAAGCCGTACGTGCGATTATAATGCTGGTACAGAACTAACAAGCTTTATACTGGCTCTGTAATAGCCCTATATAGCCGAAAAGGCGAAATCTAGTGCTAATGGTTACCTGGGTAATACAAATATCTTATATATGCATTAGTTATCGCGAACAATTGTATCCCTTTTCAAAAGTATATGTGAAGACTAATGGTTAAAAACCATAACATCTCACACATAAATCTGGTTATGTTGAAACATGTCATTGATACCGATACGAATCACGCGAGAAATCACGAGAAGTGTCGAAAGCTTGGTCGAAAGAAGAGAAAAAAATGGCGATTGAACGCATGTTCGACAAACTGCGCATCGAGAATTTGGATTTTCTTGCAGGTAAGACATATTGTTCGTTGTCGTAATTTTCCGATGGTGTCTTGCCGGGACGTAGAGGCGTGGCCTCTCGAGGCTGTTGACCATCCATTGGAAAATTCGGAAAATTATTTAATTAACTCGTTATTACAGGACGGGGATAGAATCCACCCGAACTGATGCCGCTGTTGCGTGGGGAAAGCGCCGACCCACTGGTGTGACCGTCCGTCACCACGTTCGTCTGAAGAATGAGCCGTGGTGCTAATGCACCACTGCTTAAATACCCTCGCTTCTGTGGGAGGAATTAGGCCCGTCCGACCTACTGCTGCGTGGGGAAGCGCCGACCCACTGGTGTGACCGTCCGTCACCGCGTTCGTCTGAAGAATGAGCCGTGGTGCTAATGCACCACTGCTTATATACCCTCGCTTCTGTGGGAGGAATTAGGCCCGTCCGACCTACTGCTGCGTGGGGAAGCGCCGACCCACTGGTGTGACCGTCCGTCACCGCGTTCGTTGAGTGAATGTCGCAGAATGGTGCTACTCTTAGTTTTATATCAATAATTGAGTATATTCCCGCATAATAAAAAACAACATGTTATATGGTCAGAATCATTATTACGATGTAAGATATAGCTTCACAGTTTACGTTGCGGTTATCAAACACTTTTCGGCCGATTCAACCATAACTGCTCGACATCAACACTAAATGTCAATGTATAACATGCTGTCCCGAAAATGTTTTATATTTCCTGCATTATATGTCAACATTTTATCATACTGTCGAGCTAAAATTTTGCAGACGAAAATGGCTGATTTTTTATGGTGACATACCTTAACCCATTCAACATATTGTTATTTGTCAAATAACCGTACCACAAACTGTTGGAACTTTATATGAAATTGTTCATATACAGTTGTCAACAGCAAAGGATACTGTTGCCAGCTGTTGCCGACCGCACGGGGAAATGTCCATGTACAGTTTTTAGTTATGCGGGTTAGGCTCCGCCCATTTGAAGAGTGTTGCGCAATGCCGTTACAAGGCGATTTTTTTCGATGCAAGCGAACAAGATTGTTAAAGAAAACGGATTACTCATTCAATGGGTACAAATAAATTAAGTACAAAACGGTTTATTGGTTTTCTAATTACATTATCATAATTTATTAAATTTCCCTTCTTTAAATCCACCGCCCGTATTACTACATTCGTTATAATTTTATGTTTAATGCATACTATTTTTGGATTTCTTCATTTCAGATTTTATTCGAGTGGATACAAGTTAATGGGGCACTGATTAAACTCGGAATTAATGCGGTATGTTTTATTGGAGCTCGTATACATGAGGACCATAAGATTAGTGCACGGTTTGCACTCCCGGAGGGATGTTTTTACCTGGGACGGGACTTGCAAAGAGGAAAAAATGTAACTTCAGCTGCTGCCAGTCAACTGCTGTCACGAACTGTCAGGTGCAACCAGCAGATTTTTGTGTGAAAGTATTGGTATCCCAAATAAAACATTCCGCATGATTTTTGATTTACTAAGCCTTTTTCACTTTTACGAGTATTGCAAATTATCCGTTTAGCTTATTAATAATCAGTTATAAACGTGTGTTTTGTTTCCGGTATAAAAATCCTTATGAAAATGAATCTACTAATTCGTGAATTGGATACACTTTTATTGTGCTCAGAAGAGTCCACCCGGAGCTTAGGTGAAACAGTCAAGGAAACAGTTGAAACTTGATGATCAACTGTGATGAAAAGAAGAACAAGTGTCAAAACAAGAGAAAAGAAGCAGCGTCTTTGCAGGTCTCGTCTCAGGTTTTTACCCTTCCTTAGATAATGCCGGCAGTTGCAGCGGAGACGGTTCTCGATCCGGCAGTGTTCATGGATGTTGCAACGACGTAGAATGTTGCTGTAGGTAATACGGAAGTTCAACTTTGATGGTAATTGACAACGAGAAAGCTGGTGATAAATAAAGGTTGGCATCCTGAGCAGATTATCACACTGACCTATACGCGGAGTACGAAGGCATATGCTGCTGGGGCCCAAAAAAAAGAATACGCGAGAATCACAGATGATCGCAGAAAATACGTGGATGCGGAAGCGGAAGTTTTATTATGATGAAGAAATAAAACTAATCCAATAATTCTTTCTGAGTTGCTTAATTATTTTTCCATGCTTTGAATATTGATATGCTCGTATAGACAATTTTAAACGTGCATTAGAATGAAGCTATTGCAAAAATCTATATCGCTCACACATAAACTTGATATGGATTTTTTCCTCAGTACCATGCATGGTACAAGAATCTTGACATTAGTGCCATATCTATTGTTGTCTTCATTAAAGATAGTCTTGGAAATATTTTCTTGTCACCTTGTACCATGGTACCACAGATAACAGATGTTGAGGCTAGCATCCCATA
This sequence comes from Armigeres subalbatus, assembly GCF_024139115.2. Classification (NCBI taxonomy): domain Eukaryota; kingdom Metazoa; phylum Arthropoda; class Insecta; order Diptera; family Culicidae; genus Armigeres; species Armigeres subalbatus. The sequence continues at coordinate 112,991,916 of NC_085139.1, read as the reverse complement.
CGTGTGTAAACATTCGCAACCGTTAATTCAAATGTATTTTAAATTGGGACCGCGTTTGGCAATCGATTGGAGATGGCGCAAGAATCATTGTTATTGAAAACGCAGCCCGATTGCGGCTGTCAAATGCATCGGCTGCGTTCGAGGGTTGTAATTCAGCTGCATCCTTATGTACTGCCGCAATCAGTTGAGTAGATGGCAGTAGTGGGCCAACGTATATCAATTCAAAAGTTTACACAGGATTTTCAATAAAATTTGTTCTAGCTTCAATGTCTGTTATCTGTGATGGTACAAATACCACAGGTGTGTCCTTAGTATTATGTGCTTTTAGAAGTTTTGCTGCCTAGAAATGCTTGGAATAGAAAATTGTGATGCATTTTTTTCGAACGGCATTTTCTCATCCACCCAAAAAAATCTGCACATTCTTTCCACCTGAAAAAATACGTAGATTTTTTCCACCTGAAATTCACGTAACGTTTACCTAATTTTCCGATAGAAATTTCATTCTACGTGAAAATCAGGTAAGGTCTACCTGAGTTTTGGATAGAATTAACCGGACACGTAAGTTTCACCTGAATTTTCTGAAGCATTTGCAGCAACGTGTGCACGTAAAATGTACCTGAAAATTCAGGTGGAAACAACCCTAATAAAAAAATCCAAAACAATTACAATAAAAAATATTGTAACATTACAATGAAATTAATATAGTAATTACGTTAAACTCTATTGTGGCTCACAATAGAATAACATTGAAGAATATTGTTTTCCACCATAAAGCCTATTGTAAATGGCAGTTTTACAATAGAAAATAGGGGTTGTTATGTATCTTTACAATAAAAAAAATTTTTCTCGAACAAATTTTTGCCATTACAATTGAATTTATTGTGAATCTATTGCCAACTTTTTACTGGAAATAGAATCTATTGTTGGGGGGTCCCGTAGCGTAGTTGGCTACACGTTCGCCTTATAAGCGGACGGTCATGGGTTCGATTCCCCAGCCCCTCCACCAAGCCCTTGTCAGTCACCTGAGGTGCAGCCCAAACGGTGGCGTTTTGGGGTGCGCGTCTTACCGACACGGCTGCCCGATGACGACTGACAAATTGTTCTTCTCGGAGGCATTCCTCCAACGTACCCGGATAAACGGCAACCAAACAATGCAACGAGCAATTGGATACACGATACGGACAAAAGGACACAATGGACTCACGACGAAATGGACCCGGCAATGATAACAACAACGAATGTCTAAAAATAGATTCTGTGTGGATTCTGTACAGCAGAATACCACAGTAGATCACGGCACAGTAGCGGTTAAGAAACACATGAAAAACATGAATAAAAAAAAAAAAAAGAATCTATTGTACGTCTATTGGAAGAACAATATGGCACTTTAATTTGTATGACATAAAAACAATAGAATGTAATGCTCATAAATAAAATGTATTTTATTTTTATGATATTTTATTGCAACTCTGTTGTATTTTTTATCCGGGAACGTTTAGATTACAGTCAAATTTCACTCGTTGGGCTATCTTTAGATGGGCTACGATTTAGTTGGGCGCCCGTTAGTTGGGCTGTAGCCCACTTAAAATGAAGGTGGACGTCAAATTATGACATCAACGGCAGTTTTTTTTCTTTTTCGCAGTTGGCAGCTCTGAATTTCTATTGTATTCCTGATTTGTCAGATGAAATCTCAGCCCAACTAACGAAAGTCTTTCACTAGATGGGCTACGAGTTTAGCCCAACGAGCGAAAGTTGACTGTATTTGGAGTGTGTTTATGTTTTGGCTGTAGGCTGATTTCAAATGTTACGCGAGATATGTACCCGAACGCCCTTCAGAATCGGTCTTGCCCAAGAGTGTCAAAAAAAGTAAATATAAACAAAATGTTGACATTTTTGCGTCTGCGGGTAATTTCGGGTATTTTCGGCACCAACATTTTAAAACGGCAAAACTGCTTTTGTAAACAAGAGTTTTTCACGTCGTTGGTGGTCTATTTATTTTATGGCCAGCCACGCAATCCAGCTCCATTTGTTGAAAAGAAGAGGATTTGCTGCTTTCATCAGTGATGTTGGATTGCGTGCGGGTGGGCTCGAATTGAAGCTCTTGTTTACAAAAACGGTTTCGCCCTTTTGAAATGTTGGTGCCGATTTAATTTGTGTAAATATTTTTGCGTGCGTGATTCATCGCAGCTCATGAAGAAGAAACAAATTTTCTTTCCAAGAGTTTTTATTTCCTGATAAATCTCATCTCAGATTTTATTAGTTCTAACAAAAAACAATTATTACCAACCTTGTGAACTAAATACAAACAGTGAAATTTGAAAATGGGTCTTTTCGGGAAGTCGCAAGAAAGGAATCCGAAAGACATGGTAAGTTTTTGTAAATCGATTAATATGCTTTACATTTAACCTTGAGACTAAAATAGATCATTATGAACCGTATTCGAAATATTATAGGTTCAAGAATGGTCATCGAAGCTTAGAAAAGAATCCTACGCCCTGGATCGACAGATTCGGTCGATCCAGAGAGAAGAGGACAAAATTAAACGATCGCTAAAGGAAGCCGCTAAGAAAAATGACAAGGAAGTTTGTACAATACTAGCAAAAGAAGTTGTACGGTCCCGGAAGGCGGTGAATAAGATCTATACCAGTAAAGCCCATATAAACTCCGTGCAGCTGCAAATGAAAAATCAGCTTGCAACGGTTCGGGTCGCTGGTTCCTTGGCTAAATCTACGGAGGTGATGCAAGCAATGCAAGCACTGGTAAAGCTTCCGGAAGTGGCCGCGTCCATGAGGGAAATGTCCAAAGAGATGATGAAAGCGGGCATCATCGAGGAAATGATCGACGAGACAATGGAATCGATGGAGGATGTCGAGGAGATGGAAGAGGAAGCGCAGAAGGAAATCGACAAGGTGCTATGGGAAATTACGGCCGGGAAATTGGGCGAGGCTCCGGCGGCCCCGATGGCTGCCCCGGCGAAGGAGAGCGAAGGAGAAGCTTCCGGCGTTGGGGCTACTATGGAGGGCGAAGACGAGGACGACATGAAAGACATGCAGAGCCGATTACAGGCGCTGCGGTCATAAGAATCTACGGTTGGATTTTGGTTTACTGATTTTAGCGGTAAGTCTGTTCGGATCACTTCGGTAGATGACCTCGAAGGTCGGGGTCGTTCATATCAAGTTGGCACCCTCTCACGTTGTTGTATCGGTTTGTACATATTTTCATCACAGATCGGATAGTAGAATAAGGAAAGATCCACGTAGAGGAATCGAAGGTGTCCAAAGAAAAACGTTTATGTCTGTATTCCAATTATGAGAACGTTCAATCCTATGAACAATGATGGATATTCCCTTTATCGCTTTATTGTTCATCCATATAAATTTATTTTACTTTAATATGTATGATTCACGTTAAAGAATGTTTGATGACCTAAAAGTTTTTGGTGTCCTAGCAGTGATGTCAGAAAAAAATTGAAGGAGTTTTTCTCATGTTGAAACGTATGTTGCGTTCGTATTTTTTTGTTAGTAATTCTCGGTATAAATATATTAAAGCATTGAAAGTTTAAGCAACACTTAACTAATACACTTACATATATTTAACATGCATTGTTGTGTTAGTTTATGATTGTGAAATATCCTTGTTTGGCATTTAATACATTGTCTCTGTACATAATCCAAGGTGCCTACACTACCGGCACTTTAATACTAGTCCCATATTAGTTTTCCACATACTCAGATAAATAGCCATGATAGTTTTAAATCGCATTTTTCGTATGAAATTAGTCTTAATAAATTGAAAAATTATCGGAACGTGTTAAAAATCAGCAAGATCATGCTGAGAGTGGCTGGGTTCGATTCCCGGTCCGGTATTGGAAATTTTCACGACTTCCATGAGCATAAAAGTATCATCGTGCTAGCCTCATGATACATGAATGCAAAAATGATAACATGGCTTAGAAACCCCGCAGTTAATAACTGTAGAAGTGCTGATCGAACATCCAACAAGCATATCCAAATCCGGTGTTGAACTTAGTCTGTAGATTAAAAAAACACCTTAATAAAGATTAAAAAAAAAAGCATATCCAAACTTGCCTCTGATTTTTTTTCAAATATCTTTTTCTTTTTCTTTCTTACTTCTGTGTAGGCAGTGCCTTTCTCTGCTTTGTTCTCTCCGAGGCAGCTAAGTTGGTTGCGATGAGACGGACGCAATGAGAAAACAGAACTGTGCAATAAAAATCCTATTCGACTAAATGCTGATGTCATATTAGAAATTTGAAGACAGTACTCGTCGATAGAAAATCCTTCCGCACACGGTGGCTTATGAGCAAGTCAAACCACCTTCCTTTTGCCATTGGAGATATATCAGCTTCCACACTGATATTCTTCCCTCCCCCTTCATACGGGAGCTTGGCAGAAGCAAGGTCGTGTGATATGTGCCATCACAAATATTGCCCTCCGCTCGCTTTCATATCGACTTCTATAAAAACATTCTTCATGCTTGCCGTATCCTAACGGAACTATCAATTCTATACTTTCGCCTCTAATTCTATCATGAACATGTACGTCTAAGTTTGGAAGATGATATTGGCATTTCCATATCATTGCGATTAGTATTATTTATGCACGGTTCGATTCGTTTTAAAATGGGCTGTGTTTATTTGTAGAAAATACATGAATAATTGATTTTTTTGGAAGGATTCCAATTGAAGAAGCTAGATGATTTTCCAGTTATGCTTCTGAAAGCTAGTAGAATTATGAACGGAATACCTGGGAGATATTGCTGAAGTAATTACCGCAGAAATTAGTTGATAAATACCTGAAGGAATTGAAGAAAAATATATGAATTACTGCAGAAATTACAAAAGTAGTTCCAGGAGGATTTCCATGAGAAGTTTCTTCAAGAATTCCAGGAGAAACTCTCAGAGAAATTTGAAGAAGAACAGCTGGAGGATTTTCAGGAAGAAGTTCAGGATGAATTTCAGGAGGAACTTTCGAAGGAATTCCAGAGAGAACTTATATGTTAGTTCGTGGAGGATTTCAAGAGGAATTTATGTAGGAAATCCAGGAATTGTTAGAGGAATTCCGGAAGAAACATCTGCAGGAATGTCCGGATATACATCCTTAAGTATTCCCGGAGGACCTTCTGAAAGGATTCTAACAGAAACGTCTAAAAGAATTCCAAGAGGAACTTTAGGAAGAACTCCTGGTTGAATTCCAGGAAAAATTTCTTGAAAAACTTCTTCTGGCATTCATCATACAGTCCATCCAGAAATTTCTCCTGGCGCTAGTCCAGAAATTCTTTCCGAAGTTCTTAAAGAAATTCTTTCCGAAATTCATCTTGAAGATCCTCCTAGAATTTTGTTCACAGTTCTAGGAGTTCATCTTGGAGTTAGACCAGGAGTTCCTCTCAAAGTTTCTTCAAGAATTCCTTATGGAGTTGCTCCAGAGATTCCTCCTGAACTTCCTCCCGAATTCCTCCTAGAGTTACTTCAGGAAACTCTCTTGGAGCTCCTCTAGAGTTTTCTCTGGAGTTTCTTCAGGAATTTCTCCAAAGGTTCCTCCTAGCGTCCCATCGGCCATTCTTTTTTTTTTCCAAGTTCGTTTATTTGGTAGGCTCAGGCGTGTATAACACTTTACGGAGCCATATTTCTTTGTGATATATACAATCAATGTCATTTTTTCAGTTAGTAAGAGAGGGATAGGAGCCAGCGTACTCGTGGTGACTCGAGGTTAGTTTACAATATTAAAGGATGGACGAGGCTTAGGATTCGGAATCAAGGAATTTCGGCTGCTCATCCGGGCATTTGGCGTAAGGGACGATGTGGCGTGTCGTCGTGCTCGAGGATTGGTTCTACTGGGAGCGTCTTCCAAATGGCCTGAGTAACGGAGATCTACGGAACATAGAGACAGAGACAGTACAAAAAAAACTTTGACAGAAGAAAAAAAAAATTAGATTTTGATGTCAGAATCACAAATGAAACTATAAATGGCCTGCATATAGACCGCATCACGATCCCCCAAAACACCTCGAATTTCCCTGAAGGGTTGTTTACCTCGGGCCACTAGGGTATCCAATAGTCGCTCTCTGGAGGCGTCATTTTCCGAGCAGAACCAAACTACGTGATCGATGTCATCATAACCGGCTCCGCACCTACATAAGTTGCTATCGACAAGGTTTATTCTGTACAGATGTGCGTTTAGTGAATAGTGATTGGACATAAGTCTCGACATCACGCGAATGAAGCCTCGACTTAAGTCCTCACCTCTGAACCACGCTCGCCCAGAAACTTTTGGAACTATGGAAATTAGCCACCGTCCGAGTTCATTGTGTGTCCAATTCCTTTGCCAACTTTGAAGAGTACTCTGACGGACTAATGGGAAAAACTCGTTACTCGAGAGTTGTCTATCATAAACCTCACCTTCCTGTGCGCCCACCTTTGCCAGCGAGTCTGCCTTCTCATTGCCGTAGATTGAGCAGTGAGAAGGGACCCAAACAAAGGTTATCTTGAATGATCTTTCGACCAAACCACGCATCTGCTCTCTTATGTTTGTAAGAAAGTAAGATGCGTGCTTAACTGGTTTCATCGACCGGAGTGCCTCGATAGAACTAAGACTATCCGAGAAGATGAAATAATGGTCTACGGGCTGATTGGAAATTATCCCCAAAGCGAAGTTAATTGCTGCCAGCTCAGCAACATAAACCGAACACGGTTCCTGAAGTTTTTAGAAGGTGGTTGAAGTTACATTGAAAACACCGAAGCCAGTGGATCCGTTGATGCGAGAACCATCAGTGAAATATCTGTTGTTGCAATTGACATGTTCATATTTTTCAGAAAAAAGTGAGGGAATAGATATTTGTCGAAGATGATCTGGTATTTCTTGAATAGCATGTTTCATGGACAGATCGTATACAATTGAGGAACTGTCGTTGGTGAAGTGAATTCGAGGGGGATTATAACACGGAAGACAAAGATCTGATGATATGTAGTTTAGATAAACTCTCAGGAATCTTGAACGACAAGTTAGTTCAAGCATATTATCGAAGTTATCTAGAACAAGTGTGTTACTTGTTCCACATTTGATGAGTATTCTAAGCAAGACTCCAGCAAGCACCTCCAGGCTCATGTTATGCGTTGAATGAATGCAGCCAAGGGCAATACGCAAACAACGATACTGAATTCGTTCCAATTTGATCAGGTGGCAATCAGCTGCTGAGAGGAAGCAGAAGGAGCCATACTCTAAAACAGAGAGAATAGTCGTTCTATAGAGTTTGATGAGGTCTTCCGGGTGAGCACCCCACCATGTTCCGGAGATAGAACGTAGAAAATTGATCCTTTTCCGGCATTTTTGTATCAAATACTCAATGTGGAGTTTCCAGGTACATTTGGAATCAAACACGACCCCAAGGTATTTCGAAGATAAAGATTGGTTGATGTCATCATTCAACAGCTTGAGTTTCAGTTGAGCAGGATACCGCTTCTTAGTAAACACAACCAACTGAGTTTTTTTGCGGTGAAAACTCGATCCCTAAATGTCTGGCCCAAACAGTCAGATTATCCAGGGTACTTTGCAATGGTCCTTGCAAGACAGCTGCACATGGACCTCTTAGAGAGACCACGGCATCATCTGCAAGTTGTCTGAGTGTGCATTGTCCTTCCAAACAATTGTCAATATCTTTGACATAGAAATTATAAAGCAAGGGACTTAAACATGAACCTTGGGGAAGGCCCATGTAGCTAGTTCTGGAAGTTGTCAGAGTGCCGAGTGTGAAGTTCATTTGTTTTTCTGACAACAAATTGTACAAGAAATTATTCAAAATAACGGGTAATCCATTACTGTGCAGATTGTCTGACAGTACTTCTATAGAAACTGAATCAAAAGCGCCCTTAATGTCCAAGAATACTGAAGCCAATTGTTCCTTGTGCGCAAAGGCCAGTTGTATATCTGAAGAAAGCAACGCTAGACAATCGTTTGTTCCTTTCCCTTTTCTAAATCCAAACTGAGTATTTGAAAGCAATGCATTTTCTTCGACCCAATGGTCGACTCTTGAAAGGATCATTTTCTCCAATAATTTTCTCATGCATGATAGCATGGCAATCGGTCGGTATGAATTGTGATTAGACGCTGGTTTCAGGCTTTTGAATAGCAATTACTTTGACCTGTCGCCATTCAGGTGGCACAATGTTGTACTCCATGAAACAGTTGTACAGGTCAAGTAATCGTCTTTTTGCGATATCTGGGAGGTTTTTAAGAAGATTGAATTTGATGTTATCGCATCCCGGAGCAGAGTTATTCGATGAAAGAAGAGACATAGAAAGTTCCAGCATTGTGAATGGTCCACCCAAAGAACCGGGATCAGTGACTGATTCTCGAAATAGCGGTTCTGCTGGTACGGAATCTGGGCAGACCTTTTCACGAAGTTGAATATCCATCGATTGGAGTATTCTTCACTCTCATTGGTGGAAATGCGGTTCCGCATGTTGCGAGCCGTTTTCCAAAGTGTTGTCATTGAGGTTTCTCGTGATAGTCCCTCGACAAAACTTCGCCAGTAGCTACGTTTTTTTGCCTTGAGAAGATTTTTGAGTTTTCTTTCGAGCCTCAAATATTCTTCAAAAAGCTCTGACCTTCCGTGTTTACGGAAGGCCTTGAAGGCATCAGATTTCTCAGAATACAACTTAGTACATTCATCATCCCATCCATGAGTGGCTGGTCTTCTGATGACAGATGTACTTGGAACGCGTCGTTTCTGAGCTTCTAGTGCGCTTTTTTGAATCAACTCGGTAAGGAATCGATATTCATCCAAAGGGGGAAGAGTATCAGTTGATTCAATACCAATATTTACCGCCGATGCAAATTTTTGCCAGTCAATGTTCTTCGTGAGATCGAAAGGAACATTAACTGGCTCAGATTGTTGAAAGCCACTCTTAATTGTGGTGACTATCGGCATATGGTCACTACCATGGGGATCTTGAATTACCTTCCACGTGCAATCTAATGATAGTGAATTTGAACATAAAGACAGATCAATACGGCTTTGTTGACCATTTGGTCCTATTCGAGTTACTTCACCAGTGTTCAAAATATTCAAATTGAAATCGTCACACAAATCGTAGAAAATAGGCGCTCTATAATCGTCATACGTTTCGCCCCATCCAATACCATGTGCGTTCATATCACCCAATATCAATACTGGAGATGATAGGAGGGAGACTGCGCTCCAAAAATATCGACGATTAATAGAGGCATTTGGAGGAATGTACACTGAAGCTATGCAAAGATCTTTATTCTTTACATTTATTTGGCAAGCGACGATCTCTAGGCCATTAACAGTCGGAATGGGAATTCTGTAGAAGGAGTAGCACTTTTTGATCCCCAAAAGAACGCCACCATAATGATCATCCCGATCTTGGCGAATAATATTAAAATCGTGGAAGTTGATTTCATCTTCAGAAGAAAGCCATGTTTCACAGAGTGCAAATATGTCGCAATCGGAATTGCGAATCAAAAACTTGAACACGTCTAATTTATTTTTCAGACTATGACAGTTCCACTGCAGCACAGTGATTGTATCTTGCATGGCCGTATTATCCATCGAAATATTCAATTTCTGCAAGTAGGGGCCATTAAACAGTCAATTTCTTCAGATAACTTTCTACTGTTGGTATAAAGAGGTCAATTAGGGGCCTCAATGAATTCGGAATATTAAACAAATTCAAAAACGGTCCACGAGGTCCTTAAAGGAGATCAATCCTCGCTTGGACGGAATATTTTTCTGGAAGTGCGAATTGCATTTTTCTTTCATTGATTCTCCTAACCGGATGTTTCTTGGAAACATCGGTTTTAGGCAATGGCGGGAATGTCTTGCTGCAACTAGGATCCAAAGGAGCAGTGAAGACAGATTGCTTCGGGATTTTAAATAATCCCCCATTACCTTCAGATTTTGGCAAGCTTTTATGGATGACTTTTGTTCTCTTACAGCGCGATCCCGGGGAAGACGGTTGCTTCCTCTTTTCGGACACGTGTACCTCCGAAGAATCATCCATATCAGCTACGTCGGAGTCCAATTAATCAGTGGCAATAGAATCGTAGTAATCACTTACTCGAACGGCAGCTGAAACAGCAGCCGTGGCGGTGGTTGTGGCGGATGTGTCTTGCGACTTAACCATTTCCGCATACGACTGCTTGGAGCGCTGTACCAACGAGCGCTTCACTTTTTGGGTGCGCTTTTTGTACACCGGGCATTCTTGCAAACCATGGGAGGATCCATGCCACAATAAGCGCACTTTGTAGCTTGTTGTTGACAGGACTCCTCCCTATGCTTTTCAAAACATTTGCCACAACGGGGCTTGTTGTCGCAAAACTCGGCAGTGTGCCCCAACTGTTTGCAGTTGGTACAATTGAACACCCTCGGCACAAAAGACGCACCGGAAATAGCATATTTTCAATATCTACATATTTTGGGAGAATCGAACCGGCGAACGTCACCCGAAGCGAACCTGACTTAGAATACACTCTTTACCATCTACCATGGTAGCTGAATGCAACTCCTTGCAATCCAGAATATCCACAGTAGACTCCATTGCATTCTTTAAGCGGCCTTTTCCCGCAAGTACATCCTTGCAAGTCAGGCTCGCTGCGTTGATCACACCTTCGATTTCGACCTCCCGCGAGGGACATAAACCAAATATTCAACATTGTAGGCCTTGTCTTTAGCGATTTCGTTTGCATCCTTGTATGTAGGTGCGGTTATGCGTAGTTTGTTCCGATTTACCTGATGGAAATCAGTTTTCGGAAAACGACGCGTCAAATCTCGCTTAATGCCGAGAAAATCTAGGCTTTTCACTTTCTGCCGAAAGTAAACAACCCAAGGCCCAGGAGAAGATGCATGGTAGAATCGTGTGCGACCACCATCTTTGGGAGGCCCACTGCCCTCCGCAGTCTCCGCCTCCATTATCACCTCGCAAGGTGTTGGAAGTATAGTTATTACAAGCTAAGAACTAATAACTATTAACTAACTAGAAAAAAAAACTAATAAAACATACTAACTCGAACTCTTCTAATCAGACCAACTCTATGTTAAAACAATACAACAATCTTTGCAACTTCACTTCATCTGCTGCTGTAGGTAGCAGCAGTAACAATAGCCTGCTTCACTGGCGTCGCCAGAAGCAGCTACTTCCCCTCGCCGACAGTGATCGCCTTGGATCCGTAGGTAGGATACGCACCACACAATAGCACTCGCACTACCGAACACAATCCGCGATGAGACACAGCACACACGTCTGGCTCGTTCGAACTATCGGCACGGAATGATCGGCCATTCTTCTTAGATTCCCTCCAATAATTTGACCTGGGGTTCATTCATGATTTTTTAGTTCCTGCAGTGTAGGTTTTCTACGGTTATAATTGAAAACGAGAATGTTTTACAGATAAATTTAATTTATTCGAATATTAAAACACGCGGTCGCGGCGAGTCGTTTACCTATACATTTTTGACACCTTACTAACAGTCAATACAGGTGTACGTTCAGAAGGTACAACGATCAGCACTGATGTCAATCAGATCTCTTGCAGGGTTGGAAAATACATCACCTACACTCCTCCTTTTTCCAAGCTCATTCTTCGACAGAATTTTTCAAATGGTCCTCGAGGCAACGGCTTCGTTAAGACGTCTGCCACTTGATCTTGCGATGCAATATACACAAGCTCCACTTCTTTGCTCCATACCTTTTCTCGAACCATGTGGTATTTCACATCCACATGTTTAGAACGCTTAGTCTCTGGATTTTTAGCAACAAACAAGCAACCTTGATTATCCTCCATGATTTTAATTGGCATATTCAACGGAATCTGAACATCTTTGAATAACTTTTTGAACCACATTGCCTCAGCTACTGCAGAAGCAGCCGCTATATATTCTGCTTCGGTTGTAGACATAGCAACCAGTCCTTGTTTTCTTGTTGACCAACAAACGACATTTCCATACACTTCATACAGGTAACCACTGGTGGATCGTCGGTCATCAGGATCGTTCGCCCAATCTGAATCCTCAAATCCTCGTAATGGCATAGCATCATCGTTTCTTGCGTATACTAGCTGGTACGATGAAGTACCTTTCAGATATCGGAGGACTCTTTTCAGGTAATTCCAATGAGAAAGATCAGCGCAATCCTGAAATCGGCTAAAGTAGCTCACAGCAAAACATAGGTCTGGTCGGGGCCTAACATTAAGTACATTAGACGTCCAAATAGTTGTCGATACTGTGTCGTCATATATTTTTTGCGAATTTTCCTTTCGTTGTAATTTTGTGCCAGGCTCGATAGGTGTGGCAACCGGGTTGCAAGAGTCCATATTAAATTTTGACAAAATATTCTCCGCAAACATAGATTGACTAATTACCACCTTGCCCAAATTTCTGTCAATTTCTATTCGTAAGCCCATAAAAAATTCCACTTCTCCTAAGTCCTTCATCCTAAATTCTGATGACAAACTCAATTTTACCTCGTGTATAATTTCTTCGTTATCTCCACAGATCAGAAGATCGTCCACATAAAGCAAGATATACACTGTTCCCTTGCTGTTGATTTTCACGTACAAACAATAATCTGCTTCAGACCGTCTAAACCCCATACCTGTGATGAAATGATGGAATCGATTGTTCCAACATTTTGGAGATTGTTTCAGCCCGTATCAGTGTTGGGAAATGTACAGTAAAACACTGTGATTATGCGAATGTTTACATTTTATCCGGTCAAATTTCACGCCCCGCACAAACCGAAACGGTTTTCCAAAAAAAAATGTACGCCTCATTGCGACATTTTTTTGTCGATGAGGCAAACTGTTTTTTTGCTGCTGCGTGATAGTCGAGCCGTCGGTGCGGTCAGCATTTGCATGAGATTTTTTTGTTTCGGTTCGTGCGCAGCGCGAACAGAACAAAATCGAGTTTAAATGCCTGTGGTGCAAAGCCTAGAAAGAATGCTAGCCGTTGGTACTAATTCATTAGTTCTAGTCTCTAAAACGACCAAGGAATAATGAAATAATCATTTACCACCTAAAACAGTCATACGTCGTGAAATGAGCGTACAGAAACATTAATTATGGGGAGAGAAAATAATAAAATCATGTGTTGACTGTCGTCTGCTTGGTCGTGGCTGCTGCTGCGGCTGCCGTGGTTTTGTTTTTCTGTGACTGCGTGGCAGAATGAATGATAAAAAGAAATGTCAACCGTTCCCGTCCCTGGCCCGTATAATGAGCGCTTCAATTTGAGCACCTTACCATCATCTAGTTCAATACCTTGAGGTGGCTTCATGAAAACAGGCTCATCCAAGTGTCCGTGGAGGAACGCTGTAACCACGTCCATATGACAGAAATAATAACTTGATTGGATTCCAATTGCACACAAGAAGCGAACGGTGGCAAGTTTTGCTACGGGTGCATAAGTTTCATGAAAGTCCACACCTGGTCTCTGCATAAATCCTCGAGCAACTACACGCGCCTTGTATCGTACTAATTCTCCATGTTTATCTAACTTCCGTTTGAAGATCCATTTGAAACTGATTAACTTTGCATTACTGGGTCTCTCCACAATATCCCAAGTGTCATTATCTTTTAGCGATGCTAGCTCCTCCTGAACAGCGTGTTTCCAGCAGTTTTCGTCATCTCGACCGAATATGTCCTCGAATGATGAAGGAGTATCTGTTACCTATCCATCGACGAACATTGCTGAAGCTTCTGTGTCGTAATCTTGGAGCCAAGAGGGTGCACGACGATTCCGTTCACTACGACGGACCAGCTGCAATGGATCGTCATCTAACAAGCTACCATTTATTTCATCCGATACTGTAACTTCTGCATCAACCTCGTAGAAATTTTCGCCTCCCTGCTCGGCATCATTTTCCGTTAGAGCATGGTATTCCTGTTCAGAAGACAAACTTTCTTCACTAATCGCAGTAGTGTCTAGATTGGACTGCTCTATCCCATCGTTGTTAGGTACAACTTGCTGATGATCTACATCTCTCATAGCTTCTGCATGAATTATGCCCTGATTCTGTACTTGAATCTCAGTAGCACCGGTTTTTGGCCAATGAAGAGCTGGAAATTGTTCTTCATCAAAAATTACGTCACGCGACAGACACACTTTGTGATTGATGGAATCCCATAAACGATAACCATTAATGGCATATCCGACCATGATACGTTCTTCACTTTTCGGATCACTTTTTTTACGTTTGTGTTTGGGCATATGCGTGAAAACTTTACAGCCGAAAACTCGAAGCCCTGACAGATCAGGCTTTATGCCAAACCATTCTTCCGCTGGAGTAACATCACCTTCTAATGCCTTCGTCGGACTGCGGTTAGTAACATATACAGCAGTCATTATGGCTTCGCCCCACATATTTTTTGGCAGGCCGCTCTCGTAGATCATTGCTCTGGCCTTTTCTACAAGCGTTCGCTTCATCCTTTCGGCTGTACCGTTTTGTTCTGGAGTGTATGCCATCGTGTACTCCAGGACGACGCCGCTCTTCCGACAATACTCCCGCATCTCTGTCGAAACATATTCGCCCCCGTTGTCGCTACGCAATCTGGCCAGTTTGATGTTGAATCCTGCTTCTACCATGGCTTTGTAATCTTGGAATCGTTGAACTACTTCATCCCTGGAAGCGATCAAGTAAGCAACCGTAAAATGGGTGCAATCGTCGATAAAAGTACGAAATACCTTTTCCCGTCCCATGTTGTAGGGGTAATCGGCCCACAAACATCTGTATGCACCCTTCCGGGATCAGTACAAAAGGCCGAATCACAAAAGGCCGAACCACAGAAGGCCGAATCACAAAAGGCCGAAAATGTTCTAGCATACCACAAAAGGCCGAAAACCCAGAAGGCCGAACCACGAAAGGCCGAATGATACAAAAGGCCGAATCTCAAAAGGCCGAATAACACAAAAGGCCGAATCATTACAAAAAGTTTCAATCTTTCAATTAAGAGAACTTGGAATATTCACAAATTTACGTTTACTTTTATTATGCTGCCCCATTAAGAAAAACTTGTCCACGTGTTTTGCAACTACTAGCAGCGATCTAATCAATCTTATTCAGTTGAGGTATTTAACGTCAGTTCAAGACAAATAGATCAATCTTCATTGCAGTAATGAAAGCATGAACATACGTATAAATATTATCACTTTAAAGTAACGGAGTAATCCAAGAGCTCTCTTTTTTCTTCCTTTGCTGACGTAGTAATCATTATCAGTAGTATTGGGAAAAGTTAAATTCCCAAATCTAATGTAAGAGCCCGAGTTAAATTCCACCGGATTCATGGCTCACAGAATCGAATTGCCGATTTGCATCAATGTAGGAGTTGTGCGCTTCATGATGCATGGTTGTGCATTGTGCTAATGATGCGCACTACTCATGATCTAATTGCGACATCAGAAGCTAAACAAAATAGGCTTTTTCAATTATTATGCTTTTGTCCAAAAGCTGTTGTATAACTTGCGGTAACGCGGTGTTCCTCAATGCATATCATTTTCTCCCAATTTAAGAGAAAATGACTTCACAAGACTTCACTGAGAAATCACAAAATAATCCGAATATTCTAAATTATATTAAGTATTTGAATAAAAAAAAGTCTGAATAAAATCGGCAGACCAACAAAGTGGACCGGAGCGAGCGCGCGCGCGCTCCGGTCCACTTTGTTGGTCTGCCGATTTTATTCGGCCTTTTGTGGTTTCGGCCTTATGTGATTTCGGCCTTTTGTGGTTTCGGCCTTTTGTGCATTCGGCCTTTTTTGCTTTCGGCCTTTTGTAATTCGGCCATTCGTGATTCGGCCTTTTGTGATTCGGCCTTTCGTAGTAGACCCACCCTTCCTAACGGACGGCTTGAACGATATTTACGAGGTTGGAATTGTGGTCTACATTGTTTTCCCATGATACAAGCACAGAGAAACAGACGCCTCACTTAGAACAAAATGCAATCAAAATCAGCGTCATAAATCATTATCGCCCAATTCTAAATTCACTGTGTTTGGACAAGCGGCAACCAGATGGCGGTAGTGCGTAAACGTCAAACACACACAAAATCGATGGAAGCGCCATCAGTGGCCGATTGACCACCTACAAAAATTTGAATCCACCGTTAAAAAGGTAAACGATGAGACATGTGTTGAGTGAGACGTCTGTTTCTCTGTGATACAAGGTTCAAAGAGCCCTATCGTGTCTGTAATAAAAAAATCAATGCCCTTAGCCATATTCATTTTGCCAAGTCATGAACACTTTTCATACCGAGATGGCCAAGCCGTTTATGCCAGAGCAGATTCCTGTCAATAGCCCGTACAGTATTAGCTTCTACACGGTTCAGCGATAACGACATTTCGTATAAATCATGCGAGCGTTTTCCAATTGCAATCATTGTGTAATTTGACCAAACTTCAACGTGTCCTTCTCGAAAAACGACCACAAGTCCAACTTTCTCTAGACGGCTGACTGACAATAAGTTATGCCGCAATTCAGGAACGTACAAAACATCAGAAATGTCGCATTGAAACTCCATGTCGTCTACAATACTTGTACAGGAAATGAATCCAACTTTCGTAGCACTAATCGCTTGACCTTCCTCTGTGAGCGAAATGGGTTAAGGAGTAACGAGACTTTTCTCAGCCGAAAAGAAAGAGTCGTCACTAATCATGTGGTCTGTGCATCCCGAATCTACGATCCACCGCAGCGTAGTGAAACCTGCGTTGTTGCTCTGCACGTTCGAATTGCAACTCGATAGAAACGCAAATGCTCCTCCTGCCGGATCATGCTGCCTAGATTTGTCAGTGCGCTTGACTTGAAAAACTTTCTTCTGTCTCTGTGAACTCAGCTCGTCTGCACCAGATTCTTCTTCTGTTATACATTGGCTAGCTCTGTGTCCGATTTGTTTACATTTCCAGCACCTACCGGAGAACTTTCGCATCCTTCCCATGAATGCCGCCTGATTCGAACTTTCATAACTAGGGTTCACACGTTCATTCCGTTTCAGCTCTTCGTTCAATAGTCGAGATTTCACTTTCACTAATGTCAAATTATCTACATCCAATGTTTCTAATGCGGTCACCAAATTGTCATATGATTGTGGTAGAGATAACAACAAATGGCTCACTGCTTCTGGATCACGCACACGGAAGAAATAAACTACCCAATAGTGAGTTTAATGCACCCAACCTCGAACATCCGTACGGGGAGCCAAAATTGAGTAAGTAGAGTCGAAGTAGTTTGCCTTTACTCCCATGTTAAAAAAAGTACCCAACGGAAAATTTATTGACCCAAATTTAAGTTTAATTCACTCAATTTCGACCTCAGGTAATAAAACTCAAAATTGGCTTTCCGTATTGAACTGGCGTCGTTGGATTGTTTGGCTCTTTTGTTTTTGACAACAAAAGAAAGAGTGGATGAAAGAGAAGAGAAAAAATAACTCAAAAGTAAGTTTAAAAATACTCAATTTTGGGTACTTTTTTTCTTCCGTGCACCTCCGCGCCGGCTCCTCGCAGTTCATTTATGACAGAATCAAACAACGATAAATGCCGCTCCATGGACTCATCTTCTTTGTATTTTAATGTCAATAACCGCTTTCTTAAAAACATCTCCGTCACTGCTCCTTTCTTCTCAAATGTGTTGCACAATTCCTCCCACATTGCATGAGCAGTTGTGTGCAACCGAACATATTCCAAGAATGAATCATTCAAACACTTCACGATAAGACTGCGAGCTTTCACATCGGATTTCTTCCATTCCGTATCCGATACATTTTCCGCCGTCGGCTCGTTCAACACATGTTCCGATAAACACTTCTCCTCAAGCAATAACATAACCCGAAACTTCCAGCTTGCAAAGTTTTTACCGTCGAACTGTGGAAACGTTACTTTTTCGGCCTCCATCGCGCTGGTCCCATAACCTGTAGGTTTTCTACGGTTATAATTGAACACGAGAAGGTTTTACACATAAATTTAATTTATTCGAACATTAAAACACGCGGTCGCGGCGAGTCGTTTAACTATACATTTTGACACCTTACTAACAGTCAATCAGTGTTGTCCTACACTCAAGGTAAAAAATTTTGCTCTTTGATTTTACTCCATCTAAACGAAAACCATTCTCCAGTGTATTTTCAGTGCGAGCGCTCCTGTGGCTCTGAAGTGCATTTTTTTGACAGTTTGCCATGACATTTAGGAAATTCAAATATCCTTCTATTAGTTGAACTTACTTAGTTGAGACTATAAAATCGTTTAGATGGAGTAAAATCAAAGAGCAGAATTTTTTTGCCATGAGTGTAGGACAACACTGCAGTCAATAAATACATGTGTACGTTCAGAAGGTATTGTGTATCCGGAATAAATTTATACCGCTTTTTATACCGAAGTTGGATTTTTCTCCAGATACAGGCAACTTTCCCAACTTCGGATATAGTGCGCTAGATTCGCCTAAAGATGCGCTATACAACGCATCAATTAGTTTGACAGATAAAACTTCGGAAGAAAGTTCGGTTCGGAAGTCCCGACTTCCGAATTCTAAGTTGGTGCTACGCCGACAATACAACGATCAGCACTGATGTCAATCAGATCTCTTGCAGGGTTTTGAAAATACTTCACCTACATGCAGGAATTCTTCTTGCAGTTTCCCCAAAAAATCTTCCTGGTGCTCATCCAGAAATTACTTTTGGTAATCTCATCCAGGAATTCGCCTTGAATTCCTCCAGGAATTCATTCAGAAATCTTCCAGAAATTCATTCTGAGTTCCCCTAGGAATTAATTCGAAAATTCTTTAGGAATACATTCTTCATTCCCCCGGGAATTCATTCTATGTTCTCGCGGGAACTCACTTTGAATTCTCCCTGGAATTCATACTGAATCTCCCCAGGAATTTGTTCTGATTTTCTCCAGGAAAATTCATTCTAAATTCTCCAAAAAATCTTTCTAAATTCCTACAGGAATTATTTCTGAATTCCAACAGGAATTATTTCTGAATTCCAACAGGCGTGAGTTATTCCAACAATTGCTGCAGTAACTCAAAAATAAGTTTCTGGAGAGACTCAAAGATGAACTTTTGAAGAAACTCCATGAGAAGTTCCACGAAGAATTACTGGATGAAATCCGAGATGAATTGCTGGAGGAACTCCAAAAAGGAACTTTGAGAAGAATTCGTAAAAGAACTTCAGGAATTCCTGAAAAAGCTCCTGAAAATCAAAGGAGAAATATTTGGCAGAACTTCAGAAAAAACTATGAGAGAAAATCCAAAAGGAAAACCTGGGGGAGCTCTAGGAGTAATTTCTGGAGGAGCTCCAAGAAGAATTTACGGAAGGATTCCCGTAAGAAGTCAAAAAGATATCCTGCATAAACGTTACGTAGAATTCCTGGAGGAACTTCAAGAAAAAATCCCGAAGAAAAGCGAAGAAAAATTTCCGAAAAGACGCTTGGAGGAATCCGTGAAAATATTCCTGAAGGATGTTCAGGAGGAACTCTAGCAGTAATTTCTGGAGGAACTCTAAGAATAATTTTTAAAGAAACTCCAGGAAGGATTCCTGTAGGAATTCCAAAAAGATATCCTGGATGAACCCCATATAGAAACCCTGTAGGAACTCCGGGAAAAAATCCTTGGTGAACTCAGGAAGGGATCCTGGAGGAACTCCAGTAGAAATTTCTGGTGGAGCTTCAAGAAGAATATTTGGAGAAATTCTTGTGCGATTTCCTGAAAGAACTACAACAAAGCAATCCTAAAGTACCTCCAGAACGGATTCCTTGGGGAATTCAGAATGTATTTCTGGGGGCATTCAGAATGAATTCCTGGGTGAGTTTAAATTAATTCTTGGGGACATTCTGAATGAATTCCTAAGGGAATTCTGAATCAATTTGTGGTAGAATTCACAATGAACTCTTCGAGGCTTTCAAAATAAATTCCTGGGGAAATTCAGAGTGTATTCCTGGATGAATTCAGGATGAATCCCTGGAGGAATTCAGAGTGTATTCCTGGAGGAATTCAGGATGAATTCCTGGAGGAATTCAGAATGAATTCCTGGAGGAATTCAGAATGAATTCCTGGATTAATTCAGAATGAATTTTTGGAAGAATTCTGAATGAATTTTCGGAAGAATTTAGAATGAATTCCTGAAGGAACTCAGAATGAATTCCTGGAAGAACTCAGAATGTATTCCAGGAGGAACTAAGAAAGAATTCCTATAAGAACTCAGAATAAATTCCTGGGGGAATCCAAAATGAATTCCTGGGGGAATTCAGAATGAATTCCTGGGGGAATTCAGAATGAATTCCTGGGGGAATTCAGAATGAATTCCTGGGGGAATTCAGAATGAATTCCTGGGGGAATTCAGAATGAATTCCTGGAGGAATTCAGAATGAATTCCTGGAGGAATTCAGAATGAATTCCTGGGGGAATTCAGAACGAATTCCTGGGGGAATTCAGAACGAATTCCTGGGGGAATTCAGAATGAGTTCCTGGGGGAATTCAGAATGAATTCCTGGGGGAATTCAGAATGAATTCCTTGGGGAAATCAGAATGAATTCCTGGGGGAATTCAGATTGAATTCCTGGGGGAATTCAGAATGAATTCCTATAAGAACTCAGAATGAATTTCTGGGGGAATTCAGAATGAATTTCTGGGGGAATTCAGAATGAATTCCTGGGGGAATTCAGAATGAATTCCTGGGGGAATTCAGAATGAATTCCTGGGGGAATTCAGAATGAATTCCTGGGGGAATTCAGAATGAATTCCTGGGGGAATTCAGAATGAATTCCTGGGGGAATTCAGAATGAATTCCTGAGGGAATTCAGAATGAATTCCTGGGGGAATTCAGCATGAATTATGGGGGAATTCAGAATGAATTCCTGGGAGAATTCAGAATGAATTCCTGGGGGAATTTAAAATGGTGTATTTCAGAATGAATTCCTGGGGGAATTTAAAATGGGGTAATTCAGAATGAATTTCTGGGGGAATTCAGAATGAATTCTTGAGGAAATTCAGAATGAATTCCTGAGGAAATTCAGAATGAATTCCTGGGGAAATTCAGAATGAATTTCTGGGGAAACTTTCTAGGAGAGATCGACTATGATGGTGATATTTGAGGTTATGGCTTTCAGTCTTCTCATGCTCAAAAACGGGTTTTAAGTTTTTTATCCGACGTTTCGGTTACATATATTGTACCTTTAGTTAACTCCTTGATAAAGGTACAATATATGTAACCGAAACGTCGGATAAAAACGTAAAACCCGTTTTTGAGTATAAGAAGACTGAAAGCCATAACCTCAAATTTCTGGGGAAATTCAGAATGAATTCATGGGGAAATTCTGAATGAATTCCTGGAAAACTTCTGAATGAATTCTTGGGTAAATTGAGAATGAATTCCTGGGGAAAGTCAAAATGAATTTCCGGGAAATTTAGAATGAATTCCAGTAAAAATTTAGAATGAATTCCTGGGGAAATTAAGGATGAATATTAGGAATTCTTCTCGGAGCTCCTCCAGGATTCCTTCCTAGAGTCTCTCCAAAAATAATTCTTGAAGCTGCTTCAGAAAGTACTCCTGTAGATCCTTCTGTAGTTTTTCTTAATATTTCTCCTTTAATTTTTCAGGAGCTTTTCAAGGATTTCCTAGTGAAGTTTTTTCAGGATTTTTTTCTCGGAGCTCCTTCAGGAATTCTACCTTGAGTTCCTCCAGATATGCTTCTCCCAGGAATTCTTGGAATAGCTTCGCCGCTGATTATGCCGGATATAACTTTTAAGAATGACAAATGTGAGAAAAAAATCATTCGGCAGCAATATTTTAAATTTGGAAAATTTCCGCGGCAAATTCAGTAGGAAATGAAAATTTCTAAATTTTTTAAAATCGTGAATTCCCATGTTTCTAGATTCCTGAATCCGGTCGCGCTGCAGCAAGGTACCCGGCAGAACGTGGAACGTTATAGACGGAAGCGGAGACAGCAGACCCGCCTTTTTCAGAAGAAGAAACGCCGCCTGGAAGAGTGCGGAGTGCGAGGAGATGGAACAGCTGTGCCGTTCTCAAGATACACGCAAGTTCTACCAGAAGCTCAACGCATCCCGCAAAGGCTTCGTGCCGCGAGCCGAAATGTGCCGGGATAAGGATGGGAGCATCTTGACGGACGAACGTGTGGTGATCGAAAGGTGGAAGCAGCACTACGAGGAACATCTGAATGGCGCTGAGAGTACAGGCAGTGAAAGTCAAGGCAGCGGAGGAGATGACTACGTCAGTTCAGCGGACGATGGAAGCTAACCAGCCCCCACCTTGAGGGAAGTTAAGGATGCCATTCAACAGCTAAAGACCAATAAAGCAGCTGGTAAGGATGGTATCGGAGCTGAGCTCATCAAGATGGGCCCGGAAAGCTGGCCACTTGCCTGCACAAACTGATAGTCAGAATCTGGGAAACCGAACAGCTACCGGAGGAGTGGAAGGAAGGGGTTATATGCCCCATCTACAAGAAAGGCGACAAACTGGAGTGTGAGAACTTTCGAGCGATCACCATCCTTAATGCCGCCTACAAAGTGATATCTCAGATCATCTTCCGTCGTCTGTCATCATTAGTGAACGAGTTCATGGGAAGTTATCAAGCCGGCTTCGTTGACGGCCGCTCGACAACGGACCAGATCTTTACTGTACGGCAAGTCCTTCAAAAATGCCGTGAATACCAGGTACCAACGCATCATCTGTTCGTTGATTTCAAGGCGGCATACGACAGTATAGACCGCGTAGAGCTATGGAAAATTATGGACGAGAACAGCTTCCCTGGGAAGCTTACCAGACTGATCAAAGCAACGGTGGATGGTGTGCAAAACTGTGTGAAGATTTCGGGCGAACACTCCAGTTCGTTCGAATCGCGCCGGGGACAAAGACAAGGTGATGGACTTTCGTGCCTGTTGTTCAACATTACGCTAGAAGGTGTCATGCGGAGAGCCGGGTGTAACAGCCGGGGTACGATTTTCAACAGATCCAGTCAATTTATTTGTTTCGCGGATGACATGGACATTGTCGGCCGAACATTTGCAAAGGTGGCAGAACTGTACACCCGCCTGAAACGTGAAGCAACAAAAGTTGGACTGGTGGTTAATGCGTCAAAGACAAAGTACATGCTTGTGGGCGGAACCGAGCGCGACAGGGCCCGCATGGGAAGCAGTGTTACGATAGACGGGGATACCTTCGAGGTGGTCGAGGAATTCGTCTACCTCGGATCCTTGCTAACGGCTGACAACAACGTTAATCGTGAAATACGAAGGCGCATCATCTGTGGAAGTCGGGCCTACTACGGGCTCCAGAAGAAACTGCGGTCGAAAAAGATTCGCCACCGCACCAAATGTGTCATGTACAAGACGTTAATAAGACCGGTAGTCCTCTACGGACATGAAACATGGACAATGCTCGAGGACTTGCAAGCACTCGGAGTATTCGAGAGACGGGTGCTTAGGACCATCTTTGGCGGTGTGCAAGAAGACGATGTGTGGCGGCGAAGAATGAACCATGAGCTCGCCCAACTCTACGGCGAACCCAGTATCCAGAAGGTAGCTAAAGCCGGAAGGGTACGATGGGCAGGACATGTTGCAAGAATTCCGGACAGCAACCCTGCAAAGATGGTGTTCGCTTCCGATCCGGCAGGTACGAGACGGCGTGGAGCGCAGCGAGCGAGATGGGCAGACCAGGTGCAGAACGACTTGGCGAGCGTGGGGCTTATCCGAGGATGGAGAGATGCGGCCTCGAACCGTGCATTGTGGCGTCAAATTGTTGATTCAGTGTTATCTGTTTAGATGTTAACTAAATAAATGATGAATGAAAGATTCCTGAATTCCTAAATTCTTGAATCCCTAAGTTCCTTAGTTCCTAAATTCATCGCCTCCCACAACCAGGACGTTAGGCAAGAAGATTCATGCCTCGATTCTGTGCTGTTCAATAGATGGTATCTATTGCCTACCATTCACTTTCCATCGCTTCATACTAAAGCGAAGGCTTTCAATGTGTTTATTTTCAAATTATAGCTTTTGCGTATCGATTATCCCTCATTCTTTGAGTAGGACGAATAATAAGTAGGATAAAGCGGATAAGTAAATGAATATAAGGTACCCCGGGGCAAGTGAAAATACGGGGTAAGTGGGTACTATAGCTGCTGATTAATCGGTGAACGTTTTTAATGGTAACAATGTTCTAGAAAGATGAAGCAGAATTATCAACGAATTAGCCTGACACAAAAAAAAATGGAATCAAAACTATTTTCTGCCCCATACTAATGGCATTGTTTAATCATGAATTTAAACTACCGGCAAAATCTATTACTTTTATTCTAATTCAATGGATTTCCAACAAAATAGTCGTTTCTAAATTCATCATTGATGTGGAAAGTGAATATTTTGAGGAAATAAATAATTGTGAGTCATAAACGATTAAAAAGCTTTGATTAAAGCCAAAATCTGCAATTTTCATTTGCCCTTGATTTTTAACATACATGGGGCAAGTGGGACATATTTGAACAACATTTTCGATAGAGCCATTTTACCTGTTTTTACATTGCTGTCTAGTGAAAAATAACTTCGACACTCATATATCATATGGATCTGAATCAAATGCAGTTGATATTGTCAGTTTCGCTGGTAACAAAACTCGCCGATCACTTTTTAAGCACCTTTAAAATCGTCGCCAATATCATTATTTTCAATCTGTGGTAGTTCAAAGCCAAATTATGAAAATATGCATGAAAAATAGTACTAAATTTCGGGAAATAATCTGATTATTGAAATCAAACGATTTTGTTCACAGTTGATCTGACAGATCTTATGGCCATTTTTGCTGGCGACGATTTCGGCGACGATTTGCTTTGCGTCGCGGCCGATAAGGTGGGAAATTGATAATATCGTTGGTTTAATTGTTAAGAAGTAGTGTACAGTTTATTTACCAAATGTGTATTAGACTTTCTGAAAATTATCTCCCTCATGTAAAAGAGCAATGGTTATAACTATGCAAAATTTTCCGTTTACAGTGAAAACAATCTACTTATTCCACAATAGAACAACAGGTTTTGTCTTGTGTTCTGTTATTTTTAAACTTCGCATCTGATTAACAGATTTTCAGATAAATAAAGTGCTTAAGACATAAATTGGCCATTTCGTTCTATTACAAATTTACAACACCGCCTGAATAAAACCGTTCCTTTTGAAGTTCTAATTTATGTAATAATTTGTGTTAAACAGATAAACATTCATTCGATAAGTGAACAAAGATTTGCTTATCTCGTCCATCTACATTTGGTAAGAAAAAGCTAATGTTAAGCCAGACAACAGACAATTAAACGGTAAACCGGCTTTTGTTTCGTTTTTTATATCTGCTAACATTGTAATCCCTTTCTTTTGCCAAAAACAAAAGTCTGACAAGCAATAAACCTTCATCCATCATCTGAAATACTACGACTCAGAAATTACATGAACGTTATATCTACATTCTTCAAATTAGTTTCGTTCGACAGTATAGAGCAGAATAGGTCCCAATTGCCCCGTTTGAAGGGGTAAGTGGGTCTCACAGATAAATTTATTTAAGTCACTACCAATAGTTTTGTAACTGAATAAATGGCTTACAACACGTCTACACTTCAACAACGGAAGCATATAGTGACGTATCCGTGGTTAATGTCCTGAAATACCCTGTTTTCTAAGTATGCTTTAGCGATTTTGCTGAACTAGCGTTTTTTTAGGTCCCACTTGCCCCGGGGTACCTTAAATCCCTAAATAAATCCTGAATCATAAATTTCTAAATTTGAAATATCGTCATTACTTGTCATTACTTACCAGTTCAGATTGCAGGTTTCAGCCTGACCTGTCGCACTTGCACCGCGAACCAACTTCCTTTCCCCCAGTGACCATAGTCTTATCAACAGCACAAATCATCCAATTTCTAATTCCGTTTTCTCTGTATAAGAAAACTATTTATTTTTCTTGCTTATTTTTTACAAACTGGATTATGAGAGAGAAACACAGATAAAACTAACTATTGATGAAACATAATGTTAATTTTCATTTGGCGTAAAATATTTGATGGTTTCAATTTGAACAGCTTTCATACAAGCAGTGCGAAACGACTTGCAAGCAACACATTGCGACTTGTAAGTGGTGCAAAAAAACGTGGCACGGAATATTCCGGCTGGTTCTCAGCGGCCAATGTACGGATTTACAATCTGTAGTCGAAAACGAAATCCTGAAATCCTGCAGATTGTATCAACAGCTGTATCGAGTATACAAAGAAGAAAATATTCTGAATCGTTTAAAATACGGTAGACTTCAGTAGGCTGGTCACTTAGTGCGAATGTCGGAAGAAAGAATAGCAAAAACAATATTCAACAGAGAACCAGATAGGGGCCGGCGACTTCGTGTAAGGACACGAACACGCTGGCTGCACACGGTGAAATCGGACCTGGGAACTCTAAACGTCTAAACGCCCAAGACCGACGATTATGGAGCTTTATAATACGCCAGGTGTGGAAAACTTTCTGTAGTCCGTAACTAATTTGAAGAATGTAGATATACTGCTTGACTCAAAAGTTAGTTTTCTCTTTAGCTCGCAATTAGCTGGCAATCATAGGGAGGAGGTATAGCTCGAGGTTAGGTGCACCGAGGTTATGTGCTGTACAGTAGATGTGCTAAAATATTCAAATTCAATAAATTTGTAACTTACATTCGGAAAAAGTTGAAAGTTCTTACAAATTATTTTTACAGGGTCGGTGTGCCTTAGTTAGTTGAATCAACGAGTTTGAAATATTTTTTCTGTTATTTTAAACCAATTTCAGCATGAAATTGGAACAGATATGAATCAATATAGACTCTTGATTGGTAGTAGCACTTCGAATTGTATGTCTTTTGTATCGTTTATTTAGTTGTCAATCGTTTATCATCGCTTCCCTGATAGTGATATTGATGTGACTTGTGACTGTGTTGTTTTGCAATCTATTCACACTATCCCCTAACTACACTTTTTCGGCTACCGTACATCCGCACTGCAAGATTAAGAGCATCTCCATCGACGATGTCATCCGCTTGTGATCATTGCGCGAGGCCAGTTAAAGCTGACGACGAAGGTGTTACTTGCATGGCTTTCTCCGAAAGAATGGTACACTATAGGTGCACCGATAAAAAAACTCAACAAGTCGTTTATCAAAATTGTCAGTTCGATAAAAATTATAACTAAAAAGTTACAATCAAAATATTGATTTTTTAGGGTCACCCTACAATAATTATTTAAAATTATTTTATCAAATGATACAAACAACGTACAAGAAACCATTCTTCAGCAAAGTGACTCAAAATTTAATAAGGACCAACTTTCTAGAACTTCGTACAATGAGAAATATATAATTTAAAATTTTTATCTCAAAATATAGTGGGGCCACCCTATTGCAACAAACTTCAAAATAAAGCTTAAATAATACACTCTGAAAAATCTTCACGTCATGTTTACCTGAAAACAAATGTGGTTCTCATCCACCACACTTTTCACGTAAGAGTGACCTGAATGGCATGTAACCTGAACAAAACTTAGCTTCGGTGAGTTTCGTGATTTATCAGGTGAATCTGACTGGATTTTCCAGTATTAATGACGTGAAGTTTGAAAGTAGTTACGTGTTTGATCAGGTGAACCTTACGTGATTGCTACGTACTGGTTACGTGAACTTTTAGTGAAAGCTACATGATATCAGGTATGCTTTGAAATATATTACAAAATTGTTTTTTTTTTAAATGAATGCAAAATAAGTTAGTAACTGCCAGCTTCCGTAAATAGGAAACCTCTTCGCGTTGCTGATGCGCTTGATGCGTTGAAATGCATTTGATGCAAAATGATGTCTTTAACCTTCTGTCTGTGCTCAAAAAAACTTACGTTGTCTGTGCTCTGGGGTCAAATTGACCCCAAATTGAAACTGCTATAACTTTTTTAATGTTTGGCCAATTTTGGATTTTAAGGGCTGTTTCGAAAGATAATTTAATCATCTTTCAGGTCGTTACCAAAGATTGACTATAGGTGGGCTGGTACATCGCGGGGCGGGGTTTTCGTAAAAAAGGGTACAAAAACAGTGATTTTTCATGATTATTTTACTTATATCCGAAAATCCTATCCATTTTGAACTGCACCTTTTTTAAAAAGGTTATGCAAGAAGGCATGTGCTTTGGCATGAGGCGTTGATAAGTTTAGAACTCGGCCGCCAGGTGGTGGTACATTTGAATTCATTATTTTAGACTACTTAAGATATTCCGATATATATAATTCTCCTCAGTGTAAATATTCTTATCGCACAAATTTAAAAATTTGAAAAAGTGCTTATTATATTGAGCACCGCTTTGTAGTGCTAGACATCTTAAACAATGTTGCCGAATACAACTTGGGTGTAGGTATGAGGGATCTCAAGCTAAAGCAATATTTCATATATGCAAGAATATTGCAAGTACGCTAGCGCCGCCTATTTGTAAATTTCCTAATTATTTATTCCGTCACATGACAGTCCATTCCCACCAGACGAACTTTGTTAAAGATGTCATCTCTACAAAGTTTCAAATTTGTGTGATGAGAACATTTACAATGAGGAAAATTCCATATATCGGAATTACTGGAGAAGTCTTAATTAATGAATTCAAATATACCGCCACCTAGCGACCAAGCTCTAAATTAATCAACGCCTCATGTCAAATCACACGCCTTCCTAAATAACCTTTTTGAAAAGGTGCAGTTCAAAATGGGTAGGATTTTCAGATATAAGTAAAATAAGCATGAAAAATCACCGTTTTTGTACCCTTTTTTACGAAAACCCCGCCCGCGATGTACCCGCCACCTATAGTCAA
This sequence comes from Armigeres subalbatus, assembly GCF_024139115.2. Lineage (NCBI taxonomy): Eukaryota > Metazoa > Arthropoda > Insecta > Diptera > Culicidae > Armigeres > Armigeres subalbatus. Next base: position 112,963,065 of record NC_085139.1, on the reverse strand, counting down.
TCTTTGGTAACGACCTGAAAGATGATTAAGTTATCTTTCGAAACAGCCCCAAAAATCCAAAATTGGCCAAACATTGAAAAAGTTATAGTAATTTCAATTTGGGGTCAATTTGACCCCAGAGCACAGACAACGTAAGTTTTTGAAAAAAGTACACTGTAGCGCATATTTTCAAGATTTTTCAAGCGAATTTGCACCTAGGAGACAGATCTCGGCGAGTTTTACCAAACTACCAAAAATTAGGAGAATCGGTTGAAAACTAAAAAAATGGCAGCCACTCAAAGTGGCCTGGGGTCATATTGACCCCAGAGCACAGACAAAAGGTTAATATTATAGACAAGGAATGCTGTCATTCGGCAATTGCACTTCGGAGTTATCGCTAAAACACTGTTGGAGAACAAATCAACGAATTTCGAATGAAATTTATCAGATTTGGACAGCAATGTTGAAACTAGATTCTTTCACAAACATTGCTGATATTTCCGATGTTGAACCAATCAAAAGGTAGTCCATCCTTGGACGTTGAAATCTGAAATAAATTTTTTATGCTAACGCTACCGAAAAACTGTAGTTCTAGACTTCATGTAGCTTAAACTTCTTCCAAATCACTTTTCTACGAATCTTCTAAATTTCATGCGACTTCCGTTGATATTTTTTCCAAGGAGGGAACTGAAGGTTCGGAAAATTCTCGCCTAGTTGCACCTAAAATATCCTTTACCTCTGCGAAGCCTAACTATGTTTAGGTTATGTATCATTCATTCTTACGTGATTGTCAAGTCACTTCCACGTGAAAAGTATGGTGGATGATAACCACGTTTGTTTTCAGGTAAATCTGACGTGAAGATTGTTTACAATGCTGGTTTTCCAAACACTCACTAACAAAATCTCACTTAAGTTGTTTACGAGTACATACAAACATATTCACCAAGATTTTTAGTAAAAGTTACGTGAATTTCAGGTGAACATTACCAACGTCACGTAACAATCGTCGTTTGTTCAAGACAGTTCAGTTACGTGATTTTTCACGTGAATATGACGTGATGATTATTTAGAGTGTAAGCTTTGACTTCGCTGAAGACACTTTGATCCTAAATTATCATTATGGTGAAAATAATTTTTTCCTCCTAATTTCACGACGTGGCCCAATGTGCATTGATCGCATTTACTTGATTAATTATTGAGCTATGTTTCATTTGCATGGGAGCTCTCCTGTCCATATGGGGGAAAAGAACCTTCTCTGGCCCCAAAAACTTCTTCATACAAATTTTCACGCCAGTCAGCTCAGTAGTTTCCGCGTTTATAAGGGTCAGGCAAGGATCACATGACAAATTGGGTTTCATTTGCCTCCCCCGCCCTCTAGAGCAGAAAGGGGTCTCGAATCTTCACAGAAGCATCTCTTGTCTCCAAAAACCTCCACAAACTTGGCGAATTTGTTTCCATTTGCTTGATTAGTCTACTAGTTATGCAGAAATGTGTGTTTCATTTGTATGAGAGCCCTTCATTCTGGAGCAGTGACGGGAAATGTCATATCGATGTCATGGGACTAACTTGCTAATAACTTTTTTCACAAGTCATTTACAATTATGTTTTCCTTATAAACATGTAGCCCTTAAAGGACCCGAAAACTTTTTCTAACAGGTAATTTCTCTAAATATGAAATTGGAAGCGTGAGAGCCGAATTAGTGTCGAATGACATTAATGTCATGACATTCCGTGACATTTTTTTAATCTCGCTCTCATGGCTCTCACTTTGTATTTAGAACAATGATCTGTTCGACAAAGTTCTAAGACCCTTTAAGTACTACATGTTAATCAAAAAGTCCGATCTGTAAATGACTTTTGAAAAAAGTTATTAAGAAATTAGTAATAGCAATGCCATGACATTTTTTTTGACATTTCCCATCACTGTTCTGGAGCGGAGAGGAGTATCGACCCATGTGAACCTTCCACAGCCCCAAAAACCCCTGCATTCAAATTTTCACGTCGATCGGTTCAGTAGTTTCCGAGACAGAACTCCGTATTTCGCTGAAAATTGTTTTAGCTGGATCGTGATATGGGTTTATTGAAATAAATAAATTAATTTTAACCAAAACAAGAATATGTTTATTTACAGAAAAGCAAATTTATTTGGTTTCTTTAATCATTTTTCGACCAGTTGATTGACTGGAAAGACTCACATGTATGTATTCTGCTGAACAAAAAATTTCTACACTTGTGTAAACACTTGTTAAAGGTGTCTAAGCAATATCTAATTGTATAATAATAAAATAAAATCATTTATTTTTGTAGGTATTCAGGTAGGGTTTGATTAAAGTTAGTTCATCACATCGTTGTTTGAAAATGGGCTTTTTAAAGTTGCTGCTGTCTGATGAGCCAATTGAACTCGTACCATGCCCGACCGCTCGTTTGTGAGTTTACTTATCAAGTGCGTTACTCGTCCCGATAGTAGACATTGATTAGTACTCTTAAAATGACGAACCTACAAGAAATGACATTAGTGGCTAATGTAAATCTGTTAGTATTTAGATAGGGAAGGATGTTCTAAGAATGGGTCTCCTACGATATGTTGATGATTCTACTCTACTGGTTTCAGAAAAACGGAATCCGAATTCCCCCAAAATCTACAATCTACAATCAGTCCCCAACCCCATCGACTACTCTAGTTCATGGGAACGGTTTTCCGCAGTATCACATTCGAATTCCCGTTCACGTTGAGACTACTCTTGTCGGCCTTATCCAGGTTGTTATTGCTCAGCAGAAGGTCTTCCTCCTCCGTGATCGGGGCATCTTGCTGCCGTTGCTGATCTTTGATGTACTGCGACAGCTTATTGTAGATTTTGTTGGCTTCAGTCTTCTGATCTTCCTCTTCCTGTTGACGGCGAAGCAGCTCCTCAGCCTCCCGGTGCAGGATTTCGTCATCCATTTCCGATTTCTTCAGCTCATCCTCGGCCAGCGCATAACCTTCGCTCTGGATGATTTTTGGCTTCGGATTCTCGATCGAGTTGAAGGTCGGATTCAATGGATGACGCCAAATGCCGAACCAGGTGGTGAATGCACTGCGACCCTCGTCCGTTCCGTAGGTGTGGTGCGATTTGTCTCCAGTGCGAAGAACGCGATTCTTCACCTGATGGAAGGAGAATAAATTATTAATAAATGTTAAATATCTGCATAAAAAAATAATGCACAGGAATTTTCTATTAGAAATTATTAAAAAAAACCCAGATCGATCCACCTAGCGTTGGTGGTGCCTTTCTCGCGTATTAAAAATAAGAAAAACACATAAGAGAGGTCGAAATAGCACTTTAGGGGGATAGATTTTACTTTTTCCATCAATTCATATGCATTTGCGGTCATTTGAATGCATTGCTGCAATCTTTGAAAAAAAAAATTTTTTCGTTTTTGAAAAAAAAATTTCCAAGGGGGGACCCTTGGCAGAAAAACAATGTTTTTATAATAACTTTGGAACGCAATGACCGATCGGGCCAATTTTCAATAGGAAACAACTAGACCGAAATCCGCGTCGACTGCAACTTGTTGCGAGCAAATCGAATAATGCTAAGTACCAAAAAGTGTGTCTCACATTTTTGTACACACACACACACACACACACACATACATACACACATACAGACATCACCCCAATTCGTCGAGCTGAGTCGATTGGTATATAACACTATGGGTCTCCGAGCCTTCTATCAAAAGTTCGGTTTTGGAGTGATCCTATAGCCTTTACGTATACTTTGTATACGAGAAAGGCAAAAAACTATGATAAAGAATGGGTTGATCCGCCATAATTCACCGATTTCAGTGCCTTCCTTGTGCATTATAATAAAGTTTGGATCATAATTATTAGGCCCATGATCCTATAGGCCCAATTTTCAATAAGAAACAATGGGACAGGGTTCCCCGCAAAATGCAACATTCGAGTTATGAACATTCTTTCGATGAATCTAATTTTCGACTCAATTGAAATAATCTCACCATGTTGTTTGTGGCTGTCTTCCGATCCCAGATGACTCCCCAGTCGGCGAGAATGTCGATTAACGTTCCGGTCAGGTTCAACGGAGTTCCGTACTCGGAGGCTCGGTAGTCCCAGGGGAAGGCATGATGGTAGTTGTGCCAACCCTCGCCGACGGCCACTAACGACACGAACATATTTTCGACAGGCCAGATGGATCTTACAGAATAAAGAATTTCACAATTAGCGTTCGTACATTATGTTCAAAGGCATTTATCAGCTAGTTTACTTATCGTAGGGGCGGGTTCCAAACATATGAGCGGCACTGTTGACGGACCAAGTGGCATTCAAACTCAGCACCGTGCGCAGGAAATAAGCGACGAATAGAGCGATAAGGGGATTTTCGCCCCATAGTACTACAGGGATGGCGGTGGGGCCGAGAATGGTGAAGAAAGTGTAGAGCGTTTTGTAGTGACTGAAATGAAAATGTTAAAAAAAGAAGTTTAATTAGAGAAAGAGTTTTTTTTCATTGTTATCCCCAAAGACAGTTAGCAAATAATCTGTATATATAAAAATAGAATGGTCTGTTTTTTTTATCCGCATAACTCGAAAACGGCAGGATGGATTGTTTTTCATTCCTTCAGCAATTACGATCGTTATGATATTTCCTCATACGAAAATCATTAGTGAAGTTGCGTTAATCGTGAAAAACTAAAATAAAGATTTGTATAGGAATTTCTTATGAACAGCTGTTCACTAGTTCACAACGCGCATTTTCGCCTACTATGCAGGATAACGGCTACCGGGTCAACAAGTTTAAAAAAATCAATACAATAGTGAGAGCAACCTAAGTAGCCTAACCGTTACATTTAGTGCCATCTATGGTGCGGTGCAGATGGCAGACGGTACGTGGAGGAGGCGAAACAACCACGAGTTGCAGTTGATGAATAGAGGTAATAAACTATAGAGGACGATTGTCGCTGCGGTTCTCTTTGTTATCGTTCCCAAACATGTTAGGTACCTATCTGTCAAAACGTACTGATTTTTCCTTTATTGACATTTAGGGCCCTATCCTCGCCAGCAAAAGATGTTTCGCCAGTGACGACAGCGACAATCTTCCTCTATAGTTTATTACCTCTATTAGTTGGTGGGTTGGGAACGTAGCCAGAATGTCGGACAGTAATGCGGTGAAAATGGTTCTCGACAGCGATCTGACGGGCACAAAAAGGCGTGCATTTTTCAAAATTAATGATTCAAATGATGTGCGTATGCACATCGAGTTTCAGACATTGTACCTAAAACTTGCCTTATTTTAGTTTTGGCGTTAGTATCGATTTGTTAATGTGGTTGAGAGCCATTAGGCCGAATGCCGTTCAGTTGAATAGTTGATAAACACAAAGTGAAAAGTGAGAAACGGGCATTGAGAAGCCAGCAAAGAGAAGGTAGATGTGTGTAGCCAGAAGTAAGAAGTTATTGTGAAAAATTACATCTGACGTTTCACTTTTACTAACTGCTGACACTGTGAGAAATGAGAGAAATATACGAGATATACCACAGCCCACTTCACACTTCTCGCTTCTCATTTTGGTATTCCTACCGCTCTCATTATACATCCCTCTGCTCAATTCTCACTGCTCATTTTCGCACTTATCGATTCTCATTTTTCCCTTTCCAGGGATTTTCTCACATAGTGAGAGATTTATTCATTAGCAAAACGGTATTGTCAACAAGGCCAAATCGTTGGAAGTCAACACGAATAACCTCTCCAACATTACAGTAGCCGGACAAGCAGTGCACTATGTTCCAGCAGGATACAAATTTACGCGGAAAAAATGTAATGAGATTTTTTATGTTTTTTTAAGCTTTCATCGCGAAAATAAAGCAGGTGACTTGCATAAAACATATTTTTATATAACTGTCACTATCTAAAATTGTACAAAAACCGATCTTATTGTGTTTAAATTGCTTAAAATCCAATACATTTTTTAAAACATTTCGATAGATTAGATGTTTATTATTATTTATTCAGACTAAGGCCGAAGTGGCATGTGCGGTGTATAAGAATCTTCTCCATTCGGCTTGGTCCATGGCTACACATCGCCAACCACGCAGTTCACCGGGGGTCCGCAAGTCATCTTCCACCTGATCGATCCACCTTGCCGCTGTGCACCTCGCCTTCTTGTGCCCGTCGGATTGTTGTCGAAAACCATTTTCACCGGGTTACTGTCCGACATTCTGACTACGTGCCCGACCCACCGCAGTCGTCCGATTTTCGCGGTGTGATCGATGGATGGTTCTCCCAGCAGCTCATGCAACTCATGGTTCATTCGCCTCCTCCACGTACCGTCCGCCATCTGCACCCCACCATAGATGGTACGCAGCACTTTCCTTTCGAAAACTCCAAGTGCGCGTTGGTTCTCCACGAGCATCGTCCAGGTCTCGTGTCCGTAGAGGACTACCGGTCTAATGAGCGTTTTGTAGATTGTCAGTTTGGTACGGCGGCGAACTCTAACCGCTTCTGCAGTACTTGGCGAATGGCGAACACCTGGTCCGTGGTGGATCGTTCGTCCATAAAACCCGCCTGGTACTGCCCCACAAACTCCCTTGCAATTGGTGCTAGTCGACGGCATAAAATTTGGGAGAGTACCTTGTAGGCGGCGTTCAGCAATGTGATTGCGCGGTAGTTGCTACAATCCAAGTTATCGCCCTTTTTGTAGATGAGACACACGACACCTTCCATCCACTCCTGTGGCAGAACTTCATCCTCCCAAACCTTGGTAATCATCTAGTGCAGCGCTCTAGCCAGTGCCCCACCACCGTGTTTAAATAGCTCTCCTGGTAGTTGGTCAACCCCAGGGGCTTTGTTGTTTTTCAGCCGGCCAATCTCCTCCGGGATTTCCTGGAAATTCGGAGCCGGTAAAATTATGTCCTGCGCGTTCTCCCAGGTCCATCACCATACCGCCATTTTCGTCTGCCACATCGCCATTCAGGTGTTCTTCGTAGTGCTGCCGCCACCTTTGGATCACCTCACGCTCGTTCGTAAGAAGGTTCCCGTTTATGTCCTTACACGTATCAGGCTGTGGCACGTGGCCCTTACGTTATGAGAGAACAAGCATTGCTGAAATCGCTGTTATTCTGCCTAACGTCCACCTAGGAACGGCTTGGATAGTGACGTGGTGATTACTGTACCAAGACAGGTAAAATAACAGCTATTTCAACCTGCTAATGTGCTGTTCGGCAAGCGTAAACAGTTCTATTGATTCGTGGCATATTTTCAGAAATTCATACAAGAGCGCGCTAAATATCTTTACGCATAACTCTCGCAGGCCCATACTTCGCCCTAATTGAAAAGTTTTCAACAATGCTTGTTCTCTCATATGGCCCTCTGCTAATCTAATCTAATCAGTTGGAAGTAATCATTAAGGAGGAATCGACATGTTCATGAAATTATAATACACTCAGTGAAAAGGGCATTGTATTTAGCTATTAAAACGCCTTATAAGTTCTCAAAATGTTATTTAAATGCATGTATCATGTTATTTAAATTGCATTATAATGAGCCTGCCAGTTTGCAGGCTAGCTTGTTATTCAAATGATCGACAAGAGTAATGAAGTAATGGAGATGACGATATAACGTGTCACATTATTGGTATCACTCAAACTGCGTAATCGGATAATACACATCTAAAGGCCAACGAAGCGTTGCATTAACTTCACTAGCATATTCTTTGAAATTTGAATTTTTGCCTTTCTCGTATACTAAGTATACGTAAAGGCTATATGTTCGCTCCAAAACTGAACTTTTTATAGGAGGCCCGGAGACCCATAGTGTTATATACCAATCGACTCAGTTCGACGAATTGAGGTGATGTCTGTGTGTGCGTGTGTGTGTATGTGTGTGTGTATGTGTGTGTATGTGTGTGTGTATGTGTGTGTGTATGTATGTGTGTCTGTGCGCACCCACCCAAAAAAAATGTCACTCATTTTTCAGGTACTTATCCTTAACCGATTTACTCGCAACAAGTTGCATTTACTCGCAAAAAGTTGCATTATACTCTACCATTGTTTCCTATTGAAAATTGGTCAGATCGGACTATGGGCTCGGAAGTTATGGCCAAAATACTATTTTTATAATGCACGAGAAAGGCACCATCACCGCTAGGTGAATTAATCAGGGTTTTTTTGGAAAAGAAATTAGATTTAGTCGCTAAATCCAATATCATGATGAGACCGAAGAAGATAAAAGAATACCATCATGTGGTCGAAATGCAATATGAATCGGAATGCACAAATATTGATCACTTTCGTCACGCGGAAGCGACACACTCGTTATTAGTTATTGAAAACCGTGATGCTTGCAAAATATTAATCTCTGCTTTTATTTATGTCACAAAATTGGATAAATGAGATAAAGCAAAGACGTACAATAGCCATTCGATTGGTGGTACTAAATCAAATGAGTAACAATCATAAGTCTTCATAGCACCACATAGTACGAAGCAAAAAAGCAGTTAAACTTACAAACTGAACCTCCTTTTCTATCAAAATTATTAAGATATAATAAACAATAATTGGTGCTATTAAGACTTATGATTGTTACTCATTTGATTTAGTACCACCAATCGAATGGCTATTGTGTGTGCCCCATGATTGTGAGGGAACTGTCGAGGTTTCTTTCACTCGCATCAGTATCGAACAATTAATCGCATCCCGGCATTCAGATAAAGAAAGTGCAAAAAAACGATCACCGTTTGGGCTGATTCTACGCCATTAGAGAGAGGTTGGACGAGATGCTTGAGATTAGAATAGTGGATTTGATACGCACCATGTCACTCATTATCAGCTTCCCACGCGATGATAAAGAACACAAACAGCAACTAGAGTTATGATTTGAATGAGGCGGAAAGCACGTAATCGATTATAAAAAGTTTAATGGTTACCAGCTTGTTAAAGATAAATGTGCCGTGTTATCTTATGTAATTGTGTAGGTTTCCAATCAATTTATGATGTAAAAGCGGAATAGGGTAATGCATTTATTATGCATTATTGTCTACTTTTTTGATATTTTCATGAGTGATATTCGGATTGAATGTAATATTCTTGTTTTACGTATGAACGCACTTTCGAACGAAAGCTGATGTGCATTCTCGTTTACGCCAGCAAAATCAAATGGGGAAACGATTCGAACGAACTGCATTCGGATTTTCGTCAGTGTTCGTCAGTGTTCGAATCAAATTTTTGACACGATTCGGAACAAATTTACATCCGAATTTGGTATACTTCTTCGCCAGGTCATTAGAATGCAAATACAATCTTTGTCATGTTAAAAAATCTTTGTCAGGATTGGGAAAAAAATCTCGACAGAAATCGGAATAAATTATTGTTATTTTTAGAAATGTATCCTTATCTGTATTAGAAACAAAATTTCTTCAGGATTTGGAGCAAAAAAACTTCGTTCTTCTTCTTCTTCTTATTGGCATTACATCCCCACACAGGGACAGAGCCGCCTCGCAGCTTTGTGTTCATTAAGCACTATCCACAGTTACTGCGAGGTTTCTAAGCCAAATTACCATTTTTGCATTCGTATATCATGAGGCTAACACGATGATACTTTTATGCCCAGGGAAGTCGAAACAATTTCCAATCCGAAAATTTCCTAGACCGGCACCGGGAATCGAACCCAGCCACCCTCAGCATGGTCTTGCTTTGTAGCCGCGCGTCTTACCGCACGGCTAAGGAGGGGCCCCTTATAACTTCGTTATAATTTAGAATAAACCGGAACAGAGTTTGACAAAAATCGGATGAAACCCTCGTTGTTATTCGAACACACCCTCACGAGTAAGTCATCGTCTGGATTCGGAACGAATTCTCGTCGGAATTCGGAATGTATCCTCGTGAGAAATTTAAGCAAATTGTTTCCAAAATTTGAAGCAAATCTGTGTGTGGATTTAAAGCAAATTTGCAACAAACCTTCATAAAGATTTCGAACAATTCACGTCACTATTTAAAGCAAATCTTGGATAGAGTTCGTAAAAAAAATCCACTAGGGTTTTAAACAAATCTTCGTCAGGAAAGTTTTCAAAAGAAATCATTGAAAGAATTAGGCAAAAAAGCTCTGTTAGGATGAAGTATAAATCAATGACAAACAAAAAATTCGGATCAAATTGTCGTTTGGATACAGACTCAATAGAGAAGTTCGTTAGCAGAATTTGAATCAAATCCTAGTAAGCATTTGGAACAAATCCGCGTCAGGACAGCGTCGTTAGGATTAGGATTTGGAGCAAATGCTTGTCAAAGTTTGAAGCCAAATGAGCAACAAAGCTTCATTAGAATTTCGAAACCCTTTTGAGTATTCAAATAACATATTTGATAACATTTGTAACAAACTTTTATCACTTTTTTAAACAAAATTTAATCAAGCCAAGATACGAAAATCTTTGACCAGATTCGAAAAATTCGTCAGTATTTGGAATTGGAACGAATCCTGAATCCTGAATTCGGACTGAAATCAAAATAAATCCTCGTTGGTATTAAAACAGATCCTTACCTGGATTAGAAACAAATTTGATTAGAATTGATTAGAATTGAATTTGATCGTCGTCTGGATTTGAGATAGTAAAAGCAAACGATGCACGCTATATGTACGTACACGGCATACCGTTTATCAAAACGAACCCTGCCACAAACCCTACCTTATACATCCAACATTTCAGTGATTTCTCGTGGAAGTGCAGATGACTCTTCGGCTTCTATCAAAGCGAGTATCATGTCAACATTTTCCTACCTATTCCTTAATTGACCTGCATTCGGACACAGTCTCGTCAGAATCGTAAGAAATTGGAGAAAATCTTCTCCAAAATTTGAAGTAAATCTGTGTCTGGATTTAAAGTAAATTTATAACAAACCTTCATCATCTTATTTCAAACACAGACAGAATTCCATTTCCATTCGGATTTAGAACATAATCTTCGTCAGGATTGGATACAATTTCTCGTCAGGATTCGGAATAAATCGTCAATGAATTATTAACAGTAGCTGATTTTCTACCCGCCACTGCCACATCCAGGCGCTATAGTATATGCGCAAATAGCCAGCATGAGTTAACCACCAGAAATTTGTATGGCGAAAGACATCTAACTACTAGCTACTACGCCTACCAAATATTTTTTCGATGAAGGTGCTTAATTTTGAGAAATCGAACCTTAGATGCCTTTCGCCATACTAATGTGCCGCTGTAAGCATGCTCAAAGTAGGCGATTCATTGAATTCGAAATTCATTCTCGTCAGGGTTTAGAGTAAATTGTCATCAGGATTTTAAACAAATCCGCGTAAGCATTTGGGGCAAATCCCTATTCAGGATTTCGAACGAACCCTTTTAGGTATTAAAATAAAATATTTGATTAGATCCGTAACAAATTTTTATCAGCATTTTAAACAAAATTTTGTCAAGCCAAGATACGTATTGACCAGATTCAGAAAATTCGTCAAACTCTTATTTTTTCGCTGAGATCTCAGCATTTTTTGTTTATTTTCCCGAGGTGGGCACCGACGATTTTCAGCAAACATGTTTTTTACCAGGATCTCAGTGAAAGTGACGCTTCAGTTGCTGAGATACGGTAAACATTTTGCCAAAAATCAGTAATAAACCAAATTTTCTGCCGAATTTGAGTTCTGAAATTTACTGATCTACAGCGGTGCCAGATTCGACACAGCTCGAAACAGAAAAAAACTTAGTGTGCAGTATTTGGAATAAATCATCGAAATAATTTGTACTTAAATCGAAATACATCTACATTGGTATTCGAACAAATCCTTACCTGGATTAGAAAGCTTTGATCATATTTCAGATCAAATGACAAATCGTCGTCTGGATTTCGACTAAATTGTCTTTAGGATTTGGACCAAATCCTCCTAAGAATTTGTAACAAATTTTCTACAGTATTCGGCAGTATTCGAGGCAAATCTTTGACAGCATTCGGAACTGTGGGGTTTGAATATGATACCATCAGCGTGTCAATCGGTGAGCAGCAAGCCATGACTCGCCCTCTTCTTGTCAGCTCTCGGTGGCGTGCACACGCACCGACGGAGAGCTGCTGTCATCGCATTTTGCTCCAGCCATTTTAAGCCATACGTTTTGGCGATCCTGCCAGTTTTTTGGATCCTGAAGCTTATTTCAAAAGGTGAGTTGAATTCAAGTGGTTATTGTGGTAATGAGTTAAAATATTGGATGGATTATAAAAAGGTTAGCATCGCAACAGCGTCTTGAAGACCACTGAAAAATGGATCATGGTGTGGAAAATCACAAAGCGCGTCTCGAAGACCGCTGGAAAATGGATTGTGATTTGGAATATCACAAAGCGCGTCTGGAAGACCGCTGGAAAATGGATTGAAATTTGGCAAATCACAAAGTGCGTCTCGAAGACCACTGGAAAATGGGCTGCGGTTTGGAAAATCACAAAGCGCGTCTCGAAGATTCCTGGAAAATTGATTATTGTTTGGAAAATCACCGCTGGACCGCTGGAAAATGGATTGTGGTTGGAAAATCACAAAACGCATCTCGAAGACCGCTGAAAAATGGATTGTGGTTTGGAAAATCACAAAGCGCGTCTCGAAGACCGCTGGAAAATGGATTGTGATTTGGCAAATCACAAAGCGCGTCTCGAGGACCGCTGGAAAATGGGTTGTGGTTTGGAAAATCACAAAGCGCGTCTCGAAGATTCGTGAAAAATGGATTGTGGTTCGGAAAACCACAAAGCGTGTCTCGAGGACCGCTGGAAAGTGGATTGTGATTTGGAAAGCGCGTCTCGAAGACTGCTGGAAATTGATTGGCGCATTAAAATAGTAAAATGGTTTGTGGTTTGGAATACTTCAAGGCGCATTTGGGAGACTGCCGAGAAAAGGCTTTACAATCTAGAAAATACCATGGTGAGTCTTGGAAGCATTGATTTTGGTTAAAATAAATTTTGTTAGAAATTTATACACTTGGCAGCTTCAGTTTACATGAGACAACCAGATAAGCTTGGATACATGGAAAACAATCGAATGCTACAAAAGGGGTGAGTTTGTTACCATCAGCGTGTCAATCGGTGAGCAGCAAGCCATGACTCGCCCTTTTCTTGTCAGCTCTCGGTGGCGTGCACACGTACCGACGGAGAGATGCTGTCAGGAACAAATGTCCATCAAGACATCAAGTGTTAAAAAAAATCTTTCACAGAAAGTAAAAACTTCGTCAGGATTTAGAATAAATCGGATCAAAGTTCGACCCATTCGGATTCGGAACAAATTCTCGTCAGCATACAGAATAAATCCTCTTGAGAATTTGGAAAAAATCCTCTGAAGATCTGAAATTGGAAGACAATTTACAACATATACCTTCATCAAAATTTCGAACAAATCAATCGAAGCAAACCTTGGACAGAATTCGAACAAATCGAAGCAAATCTTGGACAGAATTCGGATCAAATTTCCATTAGGATTTGGAACATGCCTTCTTCAAATCAGGATTCAAAAGAAATCATTGACAGAATTAAAAAAAAAAAAACCTTCGTTGGGGTTTGGAACAAATCATTTAAAAAAATATTCGGAACAAATGGTTGTTAGTATTCCAAACAAATATGCATCAGGGTTAGATACAATTTCTCGTCAGGATTCGGAATGAATCGCTAATCGAATTCGGAATTCATACTCACCAGGGTTCAAATATTATTGGAATGTAAGATTCTAAACAATCTCCGAAAAGAATTGAAAATATAGTAATTTGAAAAATATTATGAAAATTGATGAAAACTAGAATGTAAGCTCATACAATTTATGAAAAAACTAGATTAAATTAAGTTTATGTAAGAAATCGTATTGGATCGTTGAAAATTCCTATCAGGAACTGAAACAAGCTTCATCAGCACTACAAACAAATCAAATACTAAAATTTTGACAGAATTCGTAACAAATTTTCATCAGGATTTGAAACGAATCTTCGACAAGCAAAGTTTTAAGAACATGCTTGACAGGATTTGAAAAAAAAACTCTAGGATTTGAAATGATTCCTCGATAATATTCGGAAAACAAATCGGAATACATCCACATCAGTATTCGAATAAATTATAATCTGGATAAGAGACAAATTTTGGTCAGAGTTCGGATCAAATCGTCGTCAGAAATCAAAATCTCGTTATTATTCAAAACAAATTTTCGTCAGGATTTGGAGCAAATCATCGCTTGCAAATCGTTCAAAGAAATCGGAACAAATTTTCATTAAGTTGTGGAGCAAACCATAGACAAAAAAAGAAAACAAATTAAGAACAAATCCTCGTTATTAGGCCGTTACAAATATTTAATTTAAATTATGTCCTACTGGACTTCGAAAGGTCAAGGGGGGGGGAGGATAATAAGAAATAAATATTAAAATAAAACAATAAAACTCCTCGGATTTCCTCCGAAATTCTCAAAATCAGCCAAAATTTTTGTTGTTTTCTTTCAAGGCCAAGGGGTGACCAACTCTAAACTTTCGTTAGTATCAAAAAATACTAACAAATACTAGCGAAAAACTACTTCGTATCTATGGTAAGTTGATCGAAGAAGCCTGATTGAAACACAACACCTTGAAAAGTGAGAAATGAGGAGCGAGAAGCGAGACATTTCACTTGTAACTCCTTATTTCGCCTTTCCCACTTCACGCATCTCACTTCTCATTGTGAAAAGTGAGAACCAAAAAAGAGTAGTGAGAAATGAGAAGTGAGACGTCTCTCTTACTTATCACTCCTCATTTCTCACTTATAGCTGCGAAACGAAAACGGACATTTTGGCCAAATAACATTTTCGGCCAAATGACCTATTCGGCACAATGGCGTTTCCTACCAAAAGACCTATTCAATCAAACGGCTTTTTCGGCCAAATGACTAGTTCGGCTGACCCTTCTTCAGATTTGAATTCAATTTTCTTCAGAATTTGCAGCAAGCCTTCCAATTCACGTCAGGAGCAAGCCTTAATTAGGATCTGGAATTTTGTGCATATTTGCATCAGGAACTGAAGCAAATGGGTAACAAGACTTCATCAGGATTTCAAACAAACCCTGTTAAGTATTTAAATCAAACATTTAACAAAATTTGTGACAAATTTTCATTAGGATATGAAAAATTGTCAAGTCGGGATTAAAAAGAAACGTTGACAGGATTTGGAAAAAAATGTTTATGTTTGGAACGATAGAGTTCTGAAAAAAAAACGTAACACATCCTAAAATTGTCGTTCCGATTAGGAATGAATCATCGTCAGGATTGGAAACAAACTGTTCTCAAGATTTGGAATAAACTCTCGTAGGGATTTGAAACAAATCCTCATCAATATTTGAAGCCATCACATTTTTCCACAAATCTTTGTCAGCAAACGAAACAAATTTTTGACAGGGCTTGGAACAAATTTGTATCAAGATTTAGAACAAGTTTTGGTTAGGGCAAATTTTGAACGAAATCCTTGTTAGTATTTAAAACAAATCCTCAACATACTTGGAATTAAATCTGGTCAATTTTTGGAAGTAACCTTTGACAGGGTTCGGAACCAATTCTCGTCAACGTTTGTGACGAAAATTCGGTCGGAATTCAAAAGAATCCAGGATTTTGAAAGAATCTTCGTCAAGATTTAGAACGCCGATGAAAATAATCTCACAAGATTCAGAACAAATTGGAATAAACTTCGAAGAAAGGTAAACATCATCGTTGTTCCGAAGAAATCTTTATATGGGTAAGAAAACAATTTTTGTGAGGATTCATGAATAAATCGTCTCATATGGAATCGGAATGTATCCTCGCCATGCTATGAAACAATTCTTCGCCAAAATTTGAAATCTCTATCTGGATTCGTAGCAAATTCGCAACAAATCTTCATTGGGATTTCGAATAAATCCACTTCAGTATTCGAAGTAAATTTTGAAACATATTCCAATAGAATTTGGATCAATTCTTCGTAACTATTTTTTACGCTTCAGATTTGTAAGAAATCTCCATGATTTAATCGTAGCACGTTCTCGTTAGTATTCCAAACAAATTCGTATCTGCATTATCATTAGCAATTCTCGTCAGAATTCGTCTTCTGGATTCAGATTGATTCATCTACATGATTTGGACCAAATTGTCGTCAGGATTTGAACAACCTGGTAAAGTTTGGAACAAATTTACTTCATGATTTTTTAGCAAAAACTCGATAAGATTTGCAACAAATCCTTGTCAAAATTTGGAGCAAATGTCCATCAGAATTTGAAACAAAATTTCCAACAAATCTTCGTCGGAATGTCGAACAAATAAGGATTTGGATCTAAGCCTAAGTGTTTGGATTCGGAGGAAATATTCGTCAATATTTGAAACACATTCTCGCCTGGATTTGAAGCAAATTCTTGGCAGAATTTGAAACAAATCCTTGATAGGAACGAATTTTTCGCCAAGATTTGATGCAAATCTAGGTTAGGATTTGGAACATTATCCTGAATATCATTATCAAATGGAATTAATATAATAATTTAATTTAATAAAAAAATTAATATAATAAAACGGTACTGTCGTGAACCCGACACTTTTGAAGCGTCTATTCAAGCAAACACATTTTAAGACATGCACTAAGACATGCACATTTTAAGACATGCATAAAACGGTACTGTCGTGAACCCGACACTTTTGAAGCGTCTATTCACGCAAACACATTTTAAGACATGCACTTCCTCGCAAAACCGTTTCAAAACTGATCTTTATTACGTTGACAGATCTTTCGATTGCACGCTTATTTTTATTTCTTCAATTTTATATTTATTTCGATTAACTTTTGAAATGGGCTATTTTTTTTCAATGATGTTTCATATACTTCGTACATTCACCCTCTCCTCTACTCTCGAACGAGTTTATATTTAAAAAAAATTGGATTCAGTTTGACAACCAAATCGATTCTTTTCGCACCACCCAGGTTTCAACTATCAACTGCTGATCTTGATTATGCAATCATGGATAGAGTTTTCCAGGCTCTAAAATCAGTCAAGCACCAAAAACAGAAAAAAACGAATCATTTTCTGCGCTATGTTGCTACATATTCTAACTATCAACTGCTGATGTTGGTTATGCAATTATGGGTAGAGTTTCCTAGGCTCTAAAATCAGTCAAGCATCAAAATCAGAAAAAATCAAAACTTTTCTGCGCTACGTTAGTATCAACTGCTGATTCTGGTGATTGCAGAGTGAAGTTTATTTTATTGACTTTACTATGTCCGATGGCATATCCAGCCATCGACCAACCCACTCCAGAGTTGGATTTTGTTGACCCGTCAACAGAAATTAACGGGGTTCATTTTTAATTTGATCTTCTGGTGCTTCAGAAAAACTGGTTTCTGGCTGCTCTCTTTGTTGGTTCGTTTTGATTCTGCGTTCCATTTCACGATGTTCCATTTTTCTTTTCTCGATTCCACGTGCTAATTGACGTTTTAATTTGAACGATGTTCAAACCAACGGGATTCAAATTAAAAAGAGATTAAAAGATACAAGATTAAAAACGGTCATATTACAGGGGGTCCACGGTATTCCAAAATTTGTTTGGCTAACGATTAAGAGCAATCATTAGGTCATGATTGATGAAGTTTCCTCAACTAAATTTAGAGTAAAACGTCAGTATTGAGGTCGAAAGCTCAATGTGGACGATATATTTTTTAGGAAATATCGGAATAAATCTTTTCATTTGGAGAAACCCAACTCTAGGATTTGGAACAAATCTACTCAATATTTGAAGCAAATATCCATCAAGATTTGAAACAAATTTTTCAGCTAGTCTTCGTCAATCCAATCTTTTCCAATCTTTGCTAGGATTTGGAACAAATCTTCATAATGCCAAGGTCTAAAAGGATCCCCGGACCTGATTTGGAGAAATACAAAAAAAATCTGAACAAATCGTTGCGTTGTTCGTATTCCAAACAAATCCTTATCTAGATTTGGGACAATTTTTTTCGTAAGAATTCGGAAGAGATCGTTTCGAGTTAGAATAAATTGTCGACAGGTTTTAGATTATCGTCAGTTATTTGAAAAAAAAAAATCTCTTCAGAATTTAGAATAAATCCTCGTAAAACTTTGGAGCAAATGTTTAGCAGGATTCGAAACCAAATTTTCCACAAATATTCGATAGGATTTCGAACAAGTATTTGTCAGTAAAGGAAACGACTCTTTGGCAAAATTAAGAACAAATTTCTATCAAGAGTTGGAACACATCTTGAAAAATAAAATAATCAAAATAATCAAACAGACTTCGACAATCTTCGTCAGAATTCGGAACACGTATTCGTCAATATTTGAAACAAAGCATTTGAAGCCAATTTTTGGTAGGATTTGGTGTAAATCCTCCTCAGAGTAATAAACGAATCCTCATCAGGATTGGATACAAATCAATGTTATAATTCGTTTAGAATTTGGTAAAACGACTTACAAATGGTCGTTTGTATAAAAAGAGAATCCTTATCGGAAATGAAAACTAATACATTTGGAACAAATCTTCCACTTGATTCGAAATGAATCTTCATTAGGAATTGGAGCTAAATGTATTTATTTTTTCAGGATTAGAAACAAATCCAAATCAAAATTTGAACAAATCTTCGTTTTGATTAGGAACAAATCCTCGTCGAGACTTGAAGTACCCGTAATGCTGGGTAGACACCTTTACGTGGTGTATTACGGGGTAAGATCTACCACGGTTACATTGCCAGCTACAGGCAATTCCTGACCCAACCAATACCTTCCTCATTATCCAACTCCGTGGTACTTATGAGGGTGTCGCTAAGTCGGTGGCCTCTCGTTAAGTAAGTACTACATCAACACTTCCTTCCTCTCCCTAGTTACGGTGAAGATGGGCGTGGCCAGGAGTAGTAATCCTCATGCTTTTGTTATTTTTGTTTAAAACTGGAATCAAGGACCACTCCCCTTCTTGATTTCTGATAGCATTCTAGATAAGGATCTCAAAAGTAAAACATGAGTATCACTAGTGTCCAATCTACGAATTACACCGTAACAATGCTAATGCTAAAAATCCTCGTCGGGATTTGAAGCAAATCATCGGAATGATTTTGAGCAAATATTTATTAGGATTTGCAGCACACGTTTGTTAGAATTTGAAGCAAATCCTTATCATAATTGATAGCAAATTTGGAACAGATCTTCTTCCGAATTTTGAACCAATCCTCGTCAGCAGTCGAAAAAAAAATCCTTGGTAGAATTTGGAACATCATCAGTTCAGGACAGAATTTGAGAAATATTTGAAAACAAATTCTCGTATGGATTTTCAACGGATTCTCTATAAAAATTTGAGCAAATCATTACTTGGATTTGGAACAAATCCTCGTAAGTATTCGAAAAAACCTTCGTCTGGGTTTGGAACACATGCTCTTATTATGTTCTTATCCAACAACAGCGACTTACATTCCCGTGGCGGATTCGAATCATTCACATAACTTTAGTATAGCTATATTTCAAACAATATATTGATGAATCGTTTCAGAAAAGTTGATCAGTTGATTGATTAGATTCAAATTTCATCAAAGCCTATAAAACTGCACTAAAACGGCTGGAAAATGGGCGATTACCATTCGCCAGCGAAACAGCATGAACCGGTCCCCAGGCCTGTAGTACGGGGGCTTAATCTTTCATTCGCATTTCGTTGCGACTTAAGTTTGCATTACTCACAGCTTGTCGATCGCGGGTTCATTTCCCATCGGCGTGATGCATCTGTGTCAAGGCAGCTCCATTTGGATCTGACCGAATCCCAAGGTGATCCATCCAATCTAATTCACATTAGAAAACCGTGGAAGACGTAAAAACACGATTGTTTTGATGTTGCCGGTTGATTATTTTTTACGCCTCAAATTGATTAGGTGTCGTTGGATTGCATCGTAGATTTTCGTCTATTTTGATAAATCCGGAACTGGTGCTCGAATCCGGTACGAAGGTAAGCTACTGCTGTCGAGAACGAATGGGTACGTGAAATAAATTTGTCCTCATTATTGATCGTATTGCTTGTCAGATGGTCGTTGCTGTTACATTGGTTTCGACAGAATCAAGCTATGATCTGTCAATATGTCGTTCACATTGATTGATGTGGTATTTTTGAATGGTTTGTATTGCTAGATAGTCATTATTAAAACGTTAGAATTTCTTAAACTGAAATGCTTATTGACCTTCTAAGCAATTTCTCTAGAATTGAGACCAAAGGTGAATTTTATAAATTAACTCATCCATTCTAGTCCGTTAATGAAATGGTTCTAGCCATACACAATCACTTTGACAGATGCGAAAAGTTCTTTCAAACAGGCGTACTTATTATAAACACATCTAGCCAGGTGGGCTAACCCGCCATCGATCAAGTGTTGCTCAACGAGGCCGCCTCACTGACGCAAGCACGCCTAATCTTTCATGTGCGGAAGCTATCTACTGCGAACTAAAGTTTTATAGCGATTCGCAAACCAGCGGCCAGCAATTGGATCTAATTGTGTTCGTTTCGGTGGATTTTATTTCCGGAGAGGGGTTCTACACCAGATGATCATTTGAATCACTTCGTCGGGCGAACAATTTCCACTGGGTAGTGAACACGAACACCACGCGGTAGCGGCAAGAATCATACCGTGTCGGTATGCTGAGCATTGGACCCGGCGGAAGGTCATTAATCAGATGATTTTCTGCACCACGGCGTACCGAAAACCACTCGAGAAAACCCTGACGCATCTCTTCAGCGCCGTTCAAGGTCAACAAATCTCCATAGCCGCCGCGTTCGTTAAGCCGCGTTACACAATGGATCCAATCTGGAAGAAGACGGTCAAAACCGGTGCTTATGACAGAATCATGTGTTCACAAACTTTACATAGTGGCAATTAATAAACACTCATGTAAAACAGGAGTTCATGCATAAACATATCAATGAAATACAACTGTTGACAAGCATGTAAATAAATTTAAATAGCTATTCATGATTTTGCAATATTAAGGCTGATGCAGTTTTCTCCGAAAATTATGTCTCCGCAACCACTCCTTGAATTGCGTTCGGTCAAAAAGATTTTTTCTTCTGAATTGCCCACAGTACGGAGTGGTCGCCTCTCGTTGCTGTCTTCATACGCCGTAAATTACTCGAAGATATAATTACATTAATATCTAATAAGCAAATAATCGTCACCGATCGCCGCCGGGTCGCTAGGACTGGGAAGGGACGCATCGTCTGCGTTCGCGCGCGCTTGCTGTTGATGCTGCGCTGCCGGTCAAACATCAGCGCGTGTTTTGTTGTTGTCGGTGCTAAAGCTACATGCTGCGACAAGCGGGTCATAAATCATGGACGCTTTGTATACTTATGTACGCGAGATCATCAGAGGCGCACAAGTGTACTTAGTCGGAGAAGTACAGTACACACTGTTGTAAGGACGTTCGGTGGTAGACCATGCGCTGACCGTGAATTGAGCGATGGCGACCGCAACGAAGAGACTTCGCATTTTGATGTGCGCCGCTGGTGAGGATTATATCCGTGTCGATCACACCTCGGCGATGCGTTCGTTCTATGGAAGATCGAAATTTGCCGGCAAGTTTTGGTTGTACAGCATTAGAAAAAAGAAGAGGAAATCATTGCTGACGAAGGAAGAACACCGTAGCCCGGGGTCACGTTGATAACTTTTGAAAAAAAAAAGCTTCATACAACTTCGAGAATAGTTTTATTCTAAGCAAAGCTGTGAATAATTAATGGGACTAAGTTCATTGACCCTCATTAGTAACAAATGTGGGTCTATCATCCAAATCTTATTTTTTTAATTTACAGCTTCCTGATAATATAGAGTATTATAAATTATTTTATTTCTGTATTTCTGTTGCAATAAAACACTAAATAAAAACATTACCAGTCACACCTCGTATTACGGTATCTAGCTTTTGATTTGAGTATCTTTGTTTTTTTTTGCTTTGAGTTAATACGACGCGGTGATTTTGATAGGTTTTTTTTTCTAGAATATGGACTCTATGGCTTTGGCAATCAAGAATTACAGGTGGAAACCGCCAGAAGACACATTTTCCTAATGAAGTCGATGATGAGTGTATCAGTATCTGCTGCTCATCTAAGATAGAATTTGATTGCTATTTTTTGTTGTTGAAATTTCAAAGTAATCATCGCTGGGCTGGCGTTCGCAATGTTCGTATCAAGCTTGGAGGAGTTTTGTACAAAACCAAAACGGAATGATTCTTCAAGAAGACTTGAACGAAGACACTACATTACTTGGACCCGGATGAGTCGATCCGGAGTTCATTCTGTCATCGATGTCATTAATGTACACAACACCAGCACAATTTATATTGTTATTTGTTATACAACGTTTTATGTTGGGTTGTTTTTCGAAGGGGAATTGCATTTACTTATTGGTGACATGCAGAGACACGTGATCGGTTGTTGACCGATCAGTGTTAGAATGTGCAGGTTGAGGGTCAAAAGTCGGTTCAGCATAATTTCTAAAGGTGATACAAACCGCAAAAAATATAGATTTACGTGAAACAATATTTTCCAAGGATGTTCTAGACCTTCCAAATCATTCTTCAATTTTGATCTTGATATTCTATATGATTTGCATGAAATGAACGTTGGGGCAAAACATCGACCGAACATTTTATTTGGCCAAAGCGACACACGGACGAACTCGTAATTTGCCCGAAAAAGGCATTAACCCTATCAGGCCAAAAATGCATTTTTTCTGAATGGCCGTTTGACAGACAGGGCCATTTTCTGAAAGGGGAATTTTGGTCAAAAATTTCCACCCGATTGGTCAAATGCCTTTTTCGGCCAATGGTTTCTGCCAAACGACAATTTTGGTCAAATGACCAGTTCGGCTGATCGACATTCTTGGCCGTATGTCAATTTCTACTAAATAACATTTTCTGCCAAATGACATTCCTTTCGGCTAAATGGCCCTTTTCGACGTTTTGCCGGAAGTCATTTGGCGGAAAGCCAATTGTTCTCCAAAAGAATTCCATTTGGCCGAATTGAACGCGTTTTTAAGTCAAAAATGGTTTGTCCGAAAATGTCATTTGGCCGAAAAATTGGTCAGGTCATTTGGCAGTCGTTTGGCCGGAATGGTCGCTTGGTCGTCTGTGTATAGTACACGATCACATTAGAGGATCGTGAGAGGCTTGACAAATGGATTGCGAGTGATTTGACTGTGCGTCCAATTTGGGAATCTCGAGCCACTAGGTTGCGAAGGGCGATGGAGGTCCTCCTTTGCTTAGTTGGTTAAAGCAACAGACTAGCGTACCGAGGGCCGTGGGTTCGAGTCCCATCGCAAGGAAAGTGGTTACCTCCAATACATTTTTCAAATCAATCAAATCTTCCAAATAATGTATATGTTCACATATGAGTTTTCAGAACATTGTAAAGTAATTCAGAGCTAGATGACAGTATTTACAACAAAGATCTATTATACTCATTCAGTTTTGCAAAAATAATTACAAAATATAATGCTGAAAATTGCGAAAAGTTTTTAGCTTTTCTGTAAAGTTTGGTTTAGTGGATTTGAGTAAATTTCGTATCTTTTACGCTCCAGAATACTGTTTTTCGATGTTTCTTCCAGGGTTGTTAATCGATAAATTATCGTCGTTAATTTAACGCCATCTTCGATACCGATAACGATTGTACGTTGATGCTTCGTTGACGATAAAGTGAGCGTTGAATTATCGTTATCGAGTATTCGTTGATTTATCGATAATTATCGAGTTAACTGTAATGTGTAGTAGAGTAAAATACGAATATGAACAAGTTGGTTTTGCAAAGATGAGATGCGGAGCACCTGTATATACATAAGGTACCACGGGGCAAGTGAAAATACGGGGTAAGTGGGTACTATGGCTGCCGATTAATCAGTGAACGTTTTTAATGGTAACAATGTTCTAGAAAGATGAAGCAGAATTATCAACGAATTCGCCTGACACAAAAAAATGAAATCAAAACCATTTGCGGCACCATACTAATGGTATTGTTTTATCATGACTTTAAACTACCGGCAACATCTATTACTTTTATTTTAATTCAATGGATTTCCAACAAAATAGTCATTTTTAAATTCATCATTGATGTGGAAAGTGAATATTTTGAGCAATTAAATAATTGTGTGACATCAAAAACTATTTAAAAGTTTTGATTAAAACCAAAATCTGCAATTTTCACTTTCCCTTGATTTTTAACATACATGGGGTAAGTGGGACATATTTGAACAACATTTTCGATATAGCCATTTTACCTGTTTTTAGATTGTTGTCTAGTGAAGAATAACTTCGACACTCATATGTCATTTGGATCTGAATCAAATGCAGTTGATACTGTTGGTTTAGTTGTTAAGAAGTAATGTACAGTTGATTTACCAAATGTGTATTTTACTTTCTGAAAATTATCTCCCTCATGGAAAAAAGCAATGGTTATAACTATGCATTTTTTTTTTTCGTTTACAGTGCAAACAATCTATTTATCCTACAATAGATCAATAAGTTTTGTCTTGTGTTTTGTGATTTTTAAACTTCGCATCAGATTAACAGATTAATAAGGTGCTTAAGACATAAATTGACCATTTCGTTCTATTACAAATTTGCAACACCGCCTGAATGAAAACGTTCCTTTTGAAGTTTTAATTTATGTAATAATTTATGTTAAACAGAGAAATATTCATTCGAAAAGTGAACAAAGATTTGCTTATCTCTTCCATCTAGCACATTTGGTTAGAAAGTGAGCTAATGTAAAACCAGACAACAGACAATTAAACAGTAAACTGGCTGTTGTCTTGTTTTTATATCTGCTAACATTATTGTAATCCATTTTTTTGCCAAAAAAGCAATAAAACTCCATCCATGATCTGAAATACTACGGCTCAGAAATTACATGAACATTATATCTACATTCCTCAAATTAACTTTGTTCGACAGTATAGAGCAGAATAGGTCCCACTTGCCCCGTTTAAAGGGGTAAGTGAATCCCACAGGTAAATTTATTTATGTCACTACCAATATTTTTGTAACTGAATAAATGGCTTACAACACGTCTACACTTCAACAACGGAAGCATATAATGATGTATCCGTGGTTAATGTCCTGAAATACCCTGTTTTCTAAGTATGCGTTAGCGATTTTGCTGAACTAGCGTTTTTTTAGGTCCCACTTGCCCCGGGGTACCTTAATTACAATTATTGTACGACTCAAAGAGAGGACTAAACTCCTTAGACTAATCGAGCCGTGCCTAATAGGCGGCTAATTCGTCACCGAAGGTATTTTCATTCTGTTTAGTACTCTATGCCTGACACGCAATACTACAAGTAGCTACAAATATATTGTGTTCTGATTCCAGCTGCATATTCTTGCTTATCTGATATCTGATGTCTAGGAAAAAATCTTCATATATTGATATGTCTCTATCTCAGAGAAGCAAGTCTGTCTGGTTTGTGCAAATACTCGCATTATTTTATGCTGCCGGCACTAAATCCGCAGAACATTTATGCAGTAATTAAAATTTCACCAAACCATCAACAGAACAGCTCACTTGTTTTCGCTCCGTATGCCCAATGCCTGACACTCATTGGGTATTTATTATTTGAGAATCTAGCTTCAATGAAAATCACCGATGGGCAGATATTCTGGAAAAGATCAATATTGTCAAACATTGACTTCTGTCAACAATACAAGCTAACTTTATTTGCATAATCTAGTAACCACATTATCGCAAAATTATCGAGTTAACTTACGTTAAATTAGCGTTCAATTATCGAACTCCGATAATTATTGAGTTAAATAATCTTTATCGTAGCAACCGATAACGCATCGCCCAAAGGTCGACCGATATGACTGAAATTTTGTCCACAGCATCTGAGCGTCAAATAAAACGGAATAAGGCCTTTAAAACATGAAAAACGTTCTTTCAGCTAAATTAATTTTAAGTAAAAATAGTCAATCAAGCAAATATAAGAACTCTAAAATATGCTTTCTGCAAAACAACAATTTCGGTCCAACGACATTTTCTGCTGGATAAATGGCTTTTTTGGCATTATGACCAATTCAGGCATAATACACTTTCTGCCGAAAGTCTATTTTGCCCAAGTGGCATTTCCGATAAATTTAGCTTATTTAGCCAATCGATTTTTTCAGCCAAAGAAACTGTTCGATCGATAGTAGTTATGAACTTTATTTAATTTAAAAATCACGTTAATAAAGATCTAAAAAAACTGTTCGATCAAATTCGATAAAATGAGGTTCGACCTAAAGAGCCCCGCACATAGGATACGTTTGCGTTGTGTTTGACAGTTTTCCCATGGGAAATGTGTCAAACGCAACGCAAACGTATCCTATGTGCGGGGCTCTTAGAGTAGAGTGGGGCAAGAGTACGCACTTAGTTTTCAATCGATCATGTGGCCCTTATGAAGCAAGCTTCTGCATATCAAATCAGTGTCGATGATTCATATACTCTTCCTTTATGTTACCCAGTGGAAAAAATATTGAAATTATTGAGATTCGTTGTAGTAGAACCCTTATTGCAAGACAAGTGGAAAACGCACTCTTACCCCACCGGTGGGGTAAAAGTGCGCATCGAATGGGTAAGAGTACGCATTTATATAATCATGTGCTTTAAGTTTATATTAACACAATTAAGAGTTAATAACATTTAATTGATGTTCAATGAGCATATATTAGGGAATGTTTAAAGATTACGTAATTCTTAAAGGGAGAGGGGGTCCTAAAAATGTGCACTTTCATACGAAAAACCATTGTTTTTTGTTATATATACAAAAAACTACAGAGGTAAAAATATATATATGGGGTTTCGCGTGGCGTATACAAAGGCATTTTCCAAAGAAAGTCCACCAATCACGTAACGTAAAATTTGGCTATTTCATCACCCCTCCCCCCCCTTATCTTACACTATTTGTATGAATCCTCTAAAAATTATATGGATCGTCACACATCTCGCAACCCCTCCCAGCTAAACGTTGCGTAATTTATGAATGTTTCTTTTGATTAAATGAAATTATCATTTAGATGAAATTGTGTTTTCGTACTATGTTTAGGTGTACAACAAGTCCTAATACAATCTCATTATTTCGCTTCAGTGCTTTGTTCGCTAAGCCCTTTCTAACACCGAATTACTTCAACTTATCGTAAAAACTTGTGATAATTTCGAATTCTGTCCCTTTTTTCTTAGTTGTGAATCTTTACGCTTTGTAAGAAGTCTTATTTCGGCCGGAGATACGGGTTTGACACCATAACTTGAAGATTCATATGCGTACTCTTGCCCCACCGGTTCCTGCGTACTTTTACCCCACAGTCCCAAAAATTATTCAAGTCATGGTTTTGACTTCTTGGAAAACCAACCGGATTCGTGTTCTGCATGAGCATGAGCATGAGCATGAGATGACCGTACAATTCGTAGTTGCTACTCCGTGATTGACCAGAACTAGCGGAATTGCACAGGGAACCAACAGATGGGACTTGGGATTAGCACTCCATCCTCAATGTGCAAGTTCTGAAAGCTCAACTTTGAATGGGTCAATAACGGCGCCGGCCACGTCCTTACGATCATCTAGGGAAGGGAAGGAATGTTAGTGTAACAACCGTTGCTTTAGAGACCGACGAATCGTCTGCATCTCTACGGTTGTTTCGGGAAGGAGATTTGTAAGTAGGAAGAGGAAGTGTCATTACTTAGATCAGGATTCACCTTGGTAAGTGATGTAATCCAAGTAACTAGCATGTTAATGTTGACGCGAGAACAAACTATAGATCAGTTACGACGTATTCTGTTGTGTTCTTGTTCACCCAACGAAAAAGCAAACAATCAATCGCTCCGGTAGAGCTATTGTTAATTTATCTTTTAACTGTCCGCGATAATCAGCTATCGTGATTGTATTATATTCATCTAACGCGAGGAAAAATAATCAATATCTGCTTATTGCAGCAAAGATCGCACGGTGGGAGTGTACTGAATCTCAAGAGACGGTTCATCCTGAAATAAATATCTGTGACAAAACAGGCACCTGGTTTGCATCGTTAAATGTTAACGGCTGTCGAACAACCGAAAAAGTGAATTGCTCACTTGTTCATTCCTCGCGAGGTCAAGCTCAGAGTGAGCAATTGTTCATTTGAATTTTTGTTGATGTACCTACGTCGTCATTGCTCCAATGCGAGGAATGTAGAAAAAGAATAGGCCAGAGATTTATGAAAGGATTTAGATAAATTAAACATCCTACAACATATAAATGAGCTATTAGTTGCAAAATTGTTTGTTTGCAGTTGCAAAACCGACATTTATTTTCAAAGAAACTCTTTTCTTCGACACGAGGGTATTAAAAGCTTACTGTGAAGACCCGAGTAACAAACATGTCACATATCAGTCACTGTGACTCATATGCGACCAAATCCAGTCACATTTGAGTTGCTGCAACCAAATCGATCTAAACTGTGCTACTTGGGGAGACAAAAAAGTAAATTCTCTCTAGAAAATTATATCAAGCTTTTTTTCGTGGAATGTCCTCACTAGCGGAAGGCACCAGACGTGTTTTGTATGTTTTATCTTACAATCATGTATAATGACCTATATAAATCATTACAACTGGGCATATGAGAAATTGCTAGATTCCTCTACACTCCATCTGACATCTAACTGAAAAAATGTGACACCTTTTTCAAACACATAATTGAGATTGAACACCATTAAATAGGCTCCACAACATTTTCACAATATATAAATTTACAGTACCTATATCAGGACAGGACTAAGGGGCCCTCCTTAGCCGTGCGATAAGACGCACGGCTACAAAGCAAGACCATGCTGAGGGTAGCTGGGTTCGATTCCCGGTGCCGGTCTAGACAATTTTCGGATTGGAAATTGTCTCGACTTCCCTGGGCATAAAAGTATCATCGTGTTAGCCTCATGATATACGAATGCAAAAATGGTAACTTGGCTTAGAAACCTCGCAGTTAATAACTGTGGAAGTGCTTGATGAACACTAAGCTGCGAGGCGGCTCTGTCCCAGTGTGGGGATGTAATGCCAATAAGAAGAAGAAGAAGAAGAAGAAGAAGATCAGGACAGGACTACACGCAAAAAAAAAAGCGTTCCCGTATTTGTGAACAGGCAAAAATACACCGTGATTTAATTCATGGATTCGGGAACACAAGTCACGTTTTCCAGAACGTTCCAGAAAACGTGACTGTGTTCCCGAATCCGTGGCTGTCGTTCACGAAAAAATACACCGTGAACTTGTTAGTTCACGAATTCATGAACGCTTTTTTTTTGCGTGTATGATAAGTATATCGAAGAAAATGTACTCGAGTTTTCTTTAACCCTCTTATTATGTATGGGCAAGAATCTCAGAATGGGCAGAATCATGATACATGAAATGACAAACTCACAAATTCCGTATATTAGTAATTATAAACACATATGATCAATACAACAGTTCCGTTTTCAGTTTTCTCACGCCAAAAAGTTATCCCCAGTTATGTATCCTCTTGATAATTCTGGTGATGATCCAAGGGTGACGCAAAGGCAAACTATGTTTACATGGTAATCCATGCCGGAAAAAAACCCAAAACCACCTTGAGCCAGTAACCCTTCACTAGCAATTCTTAATGAATTCTAATGTACATTGCCAACACTCACCTCCAGCATCTATACAAATAAAACCACCAGACAACTAACTCATTGTGCGTTGATTCTGATAGTAGGGAGCGGGACCATTTGGGCAGCACCCCCTATTCCCGCCCGCAACGCTCATAACTTGACCGCGTTCCAATCACATGGCTTGATTGTTTGTACAATCATTGTTTAAACAAGTCATTCGGTTGTAATGCGCTCGAGTAATGAACGTTGCTGACGGGAACAGGGGTGCTGCCCAAATGGTTCCCTACCCTAAATCAGTTTACGCTAATTGACTGCACCAAATTATCTATTTATCTCATATAAACACTGCCCATAAACACGGTAGCCAGGACTGCGTGCACAACCAAATCTTCAATAAAATTTAACGATCCTAATGTTCAAATAATCTGAATCAAGCTGGCTGCCTCATATTATCACAACAGCTCTTCATGTAAGTATGGGTCTATGTGAGAAATAATAAAATAGCAAACCGAACGAGTCCTTCGAAATTGGTTACCTTTAAAGCTGCCGACTTAAATCCGGCATCGATGGGCATTTTATCCCAACGAAGCTGCCCGATAGATTCGCTGGACAACATATTTGAGTGAATGGTACACGAATTGATATGTTTTTGATTTGGCTCAGTTTCTCAAATTGTGATGACATGTCCGGGAGAGACTCTTTCTGGTTTTAACGTCACTATCTTGGCCGCCTATTCCAAAAAAACTTGAAAAAACATCGTAATTTTTGTTTGAAAATGTTCACCCTGGAAATAGAGAGAAAATCTGTCAAGCTTCCCAACCGGATTCGTGTTCTGTACCATAAAGTACTCTATACAATAGGTTATCGAAATGGTATAATCAAAGACTAATTAAGACGTTCATGTCCCATACAAAAGCCCACTTTTTTAGTGCTCATGAAGTACCAGAATAAGAAATTGAACAACCGCATTATGATATCACCTTGATGCAAGTACAGAACTGAGTAACTGGTACTTCTTCCTCTGTTGCTACGGCAATCATACAAGTTATGTCCACAATATCTCTATGTCAAGTATGCGTTGTCAAGCAAAATAAAACAAAGTATCAAGATGGGGAAAGTGTGTGCAATTGTTTGTTGCAGAAATAAATACAAACTTAAAACCTCCTCGACGACTCCAATTTCATTACACCGATTTCCTGACGATGAAAATCTGTAAGCTATTATAATAATTAACCTGACAAATAAGATTTATAAAATTCTATCTCAGTGCAAATGCCTGGAAGCAATACTGCGAAAGCTCTGGTTCACCCATAAATGGCGATATTACACATCGTCGAATCTGTTCACGTCATTTTAATGACGAATGCTTCAAGGATGCTACAGATAAATCTAAAGGGTATGTAGAAATTATTACTCATTAATAGATTATTTATTTCCTTATTTTTCAAATCAGACTGAAAAGAAACGCCGTTCCAGCGAGAATCGAAAATGAGAGATTACAAATAGTGGATTTTTTAGAAGAAGACAGAGACATTGTTGAGAAAAGTTTGCAGTGCGAAGGTAAACATAAATTCGTTATCCATAGCAGTTTCTTGTAGTATATATCCGTGATACACGACACGTGAACATAGCATCGAGTTTATTGAATTATGCTCTCAGTGCTGGTTCAGGTTACTCAAATACGCGGCAATTAACTACCACGCTCCTCCACAGGGTCGATGAGCTCGTTTGCATAAACAATTGTGCGCTCAAACTTTGGCCTCGTATTAAAGGTTTCCTAATCATAAGCTACTATCACTGTGGCGTTTTCGACGCGTAGATACTTTAGTAAAATGTGATGCTGCAATTTGAAATATTTAAAGAAAAAACAATCCACCGACCTTGGAATGATCATTTGTGATGATGACTGTTGCGTCAGTAATTTCATTTGTAATAATGACTCCAATTAGCGTAATAATGGGCCAGGTAATCATATTTGAAATATTTATATCAAAATAAGTAGTAAGATGTAAAAAAATGAATGATTTTACTATAAACATGTATTTGCAATACAGTCGCGACTCGCGGGGCCAATTGGCAGCCATTTGAACATGTGTATTTCGGCCTGAACATTATGTCCAGTGATGCTCAATCAATCGTTGCCTGTGAGATTTTATCATATAACTGCTCGGCCCAGCCGTATGCCAACGAACGAGGGCTTAACTAAAAAGACCAATGTTTCGAAATACCAATCAGCGAATTTAACGACTGTAACTTCGAGTGTCTATATAATTTTACAGCCGAAACTGTATCAAATTTCAATACTACGCATGCGATTCTGATTGGAAAGATGAGGAAGCTGGAATTACTTCTAAGTTTTGAGAGGAGAACTAAGAGGAATCTTCTTCGTTTATGTAAAAAACGAAAAGAAGCATTGGTGTTAAAGTCAAAACAGATTGTAAAACTGAAGTGCATAATTGCAGAAAAAAATAAACTAATTCAAACTAATAATACGATATTGAACACGGTGAATAGCAATCCTCTTTTGAAGGAATCGTTGAAGAACTTAAATAAAAATAAATATGGTCGACGATATAAATTCGCAAAAAGGTTCGCAACTCGTCAAAAGCTAGTGTCAACTTCCGGATTCAAGAAGCTTAGGGCAGCTAACGTATTATGCTTACCACATCCAAAAACAGTCACTAAATGGCATCGCAACATAAGTATTCATCCAGGTTTTAACGAAGAAATACTGTCTCGAATGAAGCTTGCTGGAAAAAATATGTCGGAGAAAGAGAAAGTAGTTTCTATTCTCATCGATGGGATGGCTATAAAGCCGATGCTTGACTATCATGCGCGTTCTGACACATTTCACGGGTTGCCAACGGTGGATACTTCCAGAAGTCAATTGAGTGAGAACAACGATGCCAATGTTTTAGCGACTGAAAGTGTCACTCTAATGGTGAGAAGTATCAGTTCAAGCTACAAACAGGTATAATTCTAAATTTCTTAAACAATAAAAGCATAAAATTCCCTCTTTTTAAAGGTCATTGGGCATTTCTTTGCTAATGCGACCTTGGGCAGCGAGAGTCAAATGAATATTATTTGCGAAGCAATCAGAAGATTGAACAAGATCGGGTTTCACCCAGTTTTGGTTGTGATGGATCAACACCCAACCAATGTGAAAATGGCACAATCTTTAGGCGTCTCTATCGAAAATCCAGTGTTTTATGTAGATGAAATGCCAATTGTTATCATGTACGACAATCCACACCTTCTAAAGTCAATACGAAACAATCTGTTTGCTAAAAACTTGCTCATAGACGATCAAATAGTATCCTTTAAATATATTTCTGATCTTTATAACTTGGACATTCTCAATGTTCCAAGATTGGCTCCTCGATTAACGAAAAAAGCAGTATTCTTACCTGGATTTTCCAAAATGAATGTAAGTTTGGCAACACGGACACTAAGTAGAGCGGTTGCAAAAGCACTTGAAACGTGTGTAAGTCTGGGAAGCATGAACAATGAAGTTAATCCGACGATTGAATTTATAGACTTGATGGACAAGCTGTTCGATACATTCAACTCAAGATTTGAACAAGATAAACTGAAGGTACATATCTAATATTTCACGTTTTGTTGTACATGTACTCATCACCTTATGAAAATCAATATTAATAACATAATCATCTAAAGCCTTTTCGTGCCGCACTTCGGGCAACCAGTGAACATTGGAAATTCCTAGATGAAGCAAAACATATTCTCGAAAAAGCTATATTCGTTCCTAAGAAAAGCTTTGATTCCCCGACGGTACTATTGAGAAGTCATCTAGATTTTTGATTCACAACTTTGATTTGTTAATCATAATTAATATTCTAGGCTCGAAAAGAAGCATGCGAGTTGCTGACTTCGAAGCAGAGAAATCCTCCTTGTATGAAGGGCTTCATTCAAAATATTTACGGACTTAGACAGTTGTGGAACATTTTGGAAACAAAATTCGAATTCACATGTTTATGCACAAATTGTATTTGCCAAGATCCTTTGGAGAACGAGTTTGCAAAAGTAAGATCATCATGTGGCTGCAACGATTCACCAAATGCTATGCAGTTTGGAGTTGCAATAAAATACAACGGAGTTGACAGAACGATTGATCATCAAGAGAATACAAATTGTAAGCCAGATGCAACATTTTCCCTAATTGAAAATGAGATTGAAGACGAAGACTCTGTCGATCCCTTAGCGTTGATTGGCAAAGGCAGTCTGGTCGATCTACCATGCGAACCCTTCGACTTCGAAAATATCGACATTCCGGACAAGCATGAAACCAACGCTCTGGTGTACGTTGTAGGGTTTGTCATATCGAAACTACCTCATGACCAATGCAAAAACAAATTCCGTACACCCTCAAACAGTAAACACTTGAATGATGAAAGTTTTATCTTCACGAAGCTTAAATACCACCTCGATTCAGCCAAATACACATTTCCAAATAAAATCGCATTAGAGCTTGGTGTTACATTATTGATCGCATTCAAGCAAAAATTTTATAAATATTTCAACCAACATCGTTGTTGGGTTAAAACACGATTAGGAAGATATATTGATTATGATGATTACGCTGATTACGCTTGTGAGGAATGCTTTAAAAAATTCATCGATCGTCTTCTAAATACATTTATAAATGCTGAGATTAAAAAAAATCAGTCCAAATACAATAGACAGTCAAGAAGAAATGGAAAGTCGCGGCGAATGAACATAGAAGATAGCAAACGGACTAAAAAAAACTACAACACGAGCTTTATCTAGGAACAGAAAAAGAAAATGCGGAGATGAAATGGATAATGTGAATTCCAAACGAAAGAAATAGTGGTATGCAGAAAAAATACCAATATGCGTTTTCTTTACCCTTTTCATTTTTGCAGATGTCACTACAATAAGGTATTTTTAGGAACATTTCAGCGTTCATCTTGACAGCTAACAAACAAAAATCGCTCACTTCTGCCAGGTTTTTTTCCACACCATCAATGTGAGTCTGATTCCGAAATAATCGCGTATTTACAATTATTAATTATTCACTTTCCTTCATATACCTATTTCAACAAAAGTACAATCATCAATACCAGAGGGGATGTCCAAATATCAGAAAGCGACTGCCTGTGTCATGATTCCGGTTATGCAGCCGATTTAACCAAAATCATATATATAATAGCCCTGTTTGTCTGTCCGGTGACTAGCCAACCAGACGCAGCACGCGGGGAAATTTTCACAAAAAAATAAAATATTTGACACTTCAATTCTTTTTTACTATCAGATGCAGAAAACAAAACCAGTGACAACCTTAGACAACCAGACACAGCATTTTATGAAAAAAATCACAGACAACAGACGTTGAAAATTTTTATTTTTTTAAATGCAGGAAAGAATATATCACTCTTAAAAATTGACAAAAAAAAACACTTGCCACGGGCGCTATTGCGTCCACAAATAAACTCGTATTTACATATTCTCCTAATGTTCTCCGCGAAAACGCTGGATGCCTTGAGTCTGTGCACCTTGTACAAATTTGGCATCATACAGAACATCGTACACATTTGGAGAAGGCATCCTGTCCTTGCAAAATTAGATTACTCAATTACTTCCGGCATCAGTAGTCGAATCTCCGTGGATTACGTTTACGAGAAAAAGCGCCACGTTCGACTACCAAGGATTGCATGCGAATCAGATTGATCATTTTGATGACAATACTATTTCTACGAAAAAATGCGCGACGAGGAGAAGGGCTTCAGAATTCTTTGCCTCAGATTCGAATTTCATTCGGTATCTGACGCTTATTCCAGATGAGGGAAAGCGTCAGGTTTCGGAAAAAATCGTAAAGGTAAAATTCTCCTCCATAGTTTAGAAGTACCAATAGAAACTACACAACATTTCTATTTTTCAGATCAGTAAAACAATTGCGGTCACGATTAATTGCATCGTTCGAAAAAGCAGCTCAAACATGTTGTGGTGGAATAATATGCCGAATTACATCAGCAGCAACTCGGACGATATTAAGAAAAAAAACTCCGGTACGCAAAACTCCGAACTTCGGTCTGCAGTGTATACGTAATACTCTACTCATAATCAATTACTAATGTCATAAAGTATAACACATATTTTGGTTACCCATTTCAGGAACCTCATGAACGACCCGAAACTGTTCGGCAGAGCTTGGCCCGCTGCTGAGAATGTTGGCTGGCAAAAACGGCAGAGTTAGTTAGGAATTTTGGTCATCCGTAAACTAATTTTGCTTGTGGAACAGCTCCTCTTGATTACTACTAAGTAAGGAAACGCCTTGAAGAAATTGTTCTCATACGAATTCATGTGACAACCTTCGGAGCAGCATACTGAATCGGTTCTTGGGAGGTAGATTCGAACGACACCGTTTCAAAATTTGTTAGCGATAAATTTATTCTGGCCCAAATCTTGGACGCTTCGAACGACAGTTCATGCCAGTTGATGATAGTATAAACCAAAGCAGCAACAAGAAAAGCCCAGGGCAGTGACTAGGGTTTGGATGATTTCAGTTTGGAAATTCCAAGACCTGTTTCGTTCAACGGAGTTGGTATCATTGATCCAAAAGTAATGCATGCTGCATTGATACACTATAGAAGTAACACAATTGTTGCAAGTTTACTGCTAATAGGCATGTAGTTTCTAGCCGATATAGTTAAAGTATATAGTTTATTTTCGGTTAATTCTCCGTTTAGATCCGAAGTTAGTTTGATTCGGAGAAGATTTTTAATGGTTATCAAATTCTAATAGTTACAAATTCCTATGTTCTGAACCTGTGGTTCTTGTTCAAGCATTTAATGTTACTGCTGCTATTTCCAATTTCATTATTACAGACTGATTGTAAATCAATTATGATATTCGTCCATTTGCATTATATATATATCCTATAGGAATAAGATTTATAATGTAGTGTTAATGTCTCGTTTAATGTCTCAAATAAATACATAATTGTTTAAAAACACTTTATCATCTTGGTTTTAATTCAAAATTTATTTTAGGTTAAAATAGACAAAAAAAGTTCATACCGTGTAAATTAGTATAACGTAGCCTTTTGAATTTTCCAGTAGGGTTATATATGAAATTTTGAAGTATATTATTTGAAAAAATCATCAAAAAATTGAAATACCCATACATCTACGTTATTTATTGATTGCTGTCCAGCATTGGCGTAAATAAGGGGGGGCCGGGGGGGCCTGGCCCCCTCCAGACCTACTTGTGGCCCCCCCCAGAAAATTTTGAAAAGTAATTCCAACTTAGTCAGTTTTTATTTCATTTACATATTTCCTACATATTTCTTAATTTTGATTATGAATTCTATAGACATATTTTTTGTTGCGTTATCACATCTATGACCATTTGTTGAGCAAAGCATCGAAATATTTAAGTTGGACCCCCGGGAACATTTTCTCGATTTTTAAGCTAAAATCAATGCCGCTTCTAATTCAGTTGCTAGCTTAAAATAATAAATTTGTTCTGCATTTGTTTGACTAGTATCCTGGTCGCGAAAAAATTAAAAACATAATTGTATTAGGATATAAATATTTCTGTTCTATTAAGCTACCATCCGCTTCAAAAAAGGCTGAAGCAACTACATCAAAATGAGCACATGTACACAAATCCGGTCAATGAAATTTCGAACGACCATTCTTTCGAAAATCTTCGAGTTAATCGCAAGGTATGCCGCAAAACAGTTGATCAAATTCCTATGGAGCTTTTTGCTCTCGCTATATAATTCTGGCACAGAAAGATATAAAATTATAAAACTTAAGACTCTTTGTTACAATGACAGAAAAATCAACAACGCATTCCATTGAAAGTATTAGGACAAAATTTAGGCAACCTTCGCTCTCACAACAGTGATTGCATTAAAGAAATATTTTTATAATCCTCAAAAGATCTTGTTCTATTTATTTTTTTTGGCGATTTCATAAGGATCATCGGAAAACTCTTTGGTGCCTGCTTTAGTTAGAATTTGTTTTTAAGGATAAAAAAAAAATTTAGAAACCAGTTCGTATCAGAAAACATTTCTTTTGCAGCACAATTCAGATCGATTTGGTTGCTTCTCAAGTCTCTTTGATTTTTGCAGAGAAATCTCTCACCTATTCAGAAAACCATAATAAAGCCTCTTCCTAACATCAGTAACTACAAAAACCCTATGTTATTCTAGAATTTGATTTATGACTCATAATTTTATGACTCATGGAATTTATGACTCATAAAAACACTTTAGGATTCCAAATTTGTGTTCATCGTGTTCATCATATTGATTATGACAAAATTTCGTGGAATTTATTCCACATCTAAAGTGTTTCAAAAATTTCATGTTTCAAAAAAGTCGAGATTTTTATGCATTAAGTAATCATGGAAATGCTTGAAAACGTTCAGAAATATACTCATATCGAATTTCATTTATAGATAATTCGAAGAAGATTCTTGAATCTTAGATTACACACTTATCCACATTTAGTAACATGGAGAAGACAAGTTGACACAGACACAGCGTTTTGAAGCAATCACAGCATCATTGGAAATCAATTGTATTATTCGCGATTTTTGTTATGTTAGTTCTAGGACGAATGAGCGATAAACTTAGTCAAACAATTTCTATTGCAATCCATGCGCACAGTGCTTTAAATCGCCTTAGAAAATTACATCCCACCAGCTGGTGCCATGGCCCCCCCTAGACCGAGACTCTAGTTACGCCTATGCTGTCCAGCAATTGTAAGCAGAATTCGTTTGTACATATATTAGTAGTCCATCACCTAAAATTGTCATCAATCGTAGAGAAACATTCCTGTCAATGTTATAAAGGGTATTCAAACTATGATCTGTATAATATGATATAGAATAACTTGTAGTCAATGTTCGCGCGTCTAATTTTCACTGGGAATGATATTTCAAATTAAGATACACTATATTTAGCGACAAAGCTTCTAGTGCTTGTAGTTTGAATAATCTATTATAAGACGTTGTAGGGCGTGAACCTTATGATGAGGTAGCAAGTATGCTTCTTTTACCGAAGTTTAAAGGCAATTCAATCCATAGCAAATCAATTTAGTAAAAGGCTGTATCGTTAATTTGGAATTTCACACAGAACTCATATGACGAGGTGAAGTTTCACCTAATATATGTAATATTTTTTTATATCTAATATTTAATATATAATATTTTTTAACATCTAACAGAATTTGGAACATTAGGAAATGTGAGATAGCCGCATACCTTACAATACTTGTATATGTTAGGTTGAGTTTATTTTTATATAAAGTGCATGTTGGAGACACATTAATGGTTTTAAACTATGTGCGAATGTCAAAGCATAATATGTATTTTTGCCAAATTAAGCATTCATCCGTTAAAATTCTGATATAGAACATATCAATACCCTCAATACCCACAACGAAAACAATCGCAATAGACTCGTTCCAAACTTCAGCATGTTGCCATTGGCTACTGCATAGCAAAGTCGATGTAAAAAAAGGTTTTCACTGAAACGTCAAACTTGGGTACCGAGGGACCAATTGCAGTACTAGAAGTGGTCCCTCAAATGAGCTCAACAGTGACGTCTTAATTAGTCTTTGGTATAATCTTCTCCTGATTGAACGTATATATGGTAATGAAATACTAGTTGCGGAAATCCAATTATTTTTAGCAAAATTACCAAAATGTTATCTAACTCCATATCTATCTTGTTGTTTATTCAAATCGTTTACAATTACACATGATAATAGTTGGCCAGAATACCTGCCAAACTGATGCAGTGCTGCTAGTTTATCTTTTTTTATTACTTCAAAAAATCGAAAACGTACTCTTACCCCACGCGCACTCTTGCCCCACTCTACTCTAATGGTTTATTCGGTCAGACGGCATATTCGGTCAAACATCTTTCGGTCTTGTGGCCTTCGGCCAAATAGCTCTCTGTCGAATGACCCTTTTCCTTGTCCTCTTTCGTTCAAAAAATCAATACCAAATTTTCAAAACGACTTATCTGCTATTGTAAATAAAAATTCAAACGTGGATATGTCGAACCTGAAAAGACTCCCACGCAATCCAAAACCATTAACAGGTAGCCGAAGCCTTCACCTATGTGTTGATGGTGTTGGTTTGCGTGGGAGTGCTCTCAGATTCGACAAATCGACGTTTGAACTTTTGTTTACAAAAGCAGATAAGTCGTTTTGTTGGGGGCCCTCCTTAGCCGTGCGGTAAGACGTGCGGCTTCAAAGCAAGACCATGCTGAGGGTGGCTGGGTTCGATTCCCGGTGCCGGTCTAGGCAATTTTCGGATTGGAAATTGTCTCGACTTCCCTGGGCATAAAAGTATCATCGTGTTAGCCTCATGATATACAAATGCAAAAATGGTAACCTGGCTTAGAAACCTCGCAGTTAATAACTGTGGAAGTGCTTAATGAACACTAAGCTGTGAGGCGGCTCTGTCCCAGTGTGTGAGGATGTAATGCCAATAAGAAGAAAAAAAAAAAAGATCTATGTTAAGAAAATTATTTTGAGCATTTTAGTGGAATGTGTTCACTTGTCATAAGAGTTTGTACAATCCCATTTAATTCGACTACTTAATTGTACCTTGACAGATACGTATTTCGACGTCAACAGTAAGTACGAGACACTGACCTTACGTCTGCATGTGTCCCCAAGCAGGCCCTAACAAAGCGACCGTGTGCCGCTCAAAGCGCACTAGCCTAGTCCTGGTGTTGGGACTGTAATCAAATTTGACCCGACTGATCGAGCGTCTGTTCACCAAGGAGGTGCGGCTCCAACAGCGTCTGTTCTGGCATCCAACAGTTGAGTATGAAATGCTATTCCCCGGAAGCTATACCTAAGATGGCAGCCCCACCCCGGTGGATAGGGAACCTTGGGCCAACAAGCTACTGTTCCCGAAACATCAATTTGTTCGAGAATCCGATAATGAAAGAATACGGACTGATTTTACGGCGACGACTCTTATCGCAAAACAACGGACACGATTAGGAACATGGAACGTTTCAACCCTAGCTCAGCAGGGTAAATTGGCCCAACTTGCCAATGAGGTACGCCCCATGAAGCTTGAGATCCTGGGACTGAGTGAAGTCTATTGGCCAAACTTTGCAGAACACATTACGCCGTCGGGACAAGTTCTGCTATACTCTGGTTTACGAGGTGAACACGCTCCCCGGCATCGCGGAGTTGGCTTCCTACTAAGCGCTCAGGCACACTCTGCGCTTATGAAGTGGGAACCTATAAGTGAAGGGATAATCGTTGCCAGATTTAGAACACGGGTCCGAAACCTTACTATAATCCAATGTTATGCGCCAACCGATGCTGCCGATCTGCAAGACAAAGAGAACTTCTACAGTCAACTTAATGCCGTCGTAGATAGAATTCCGAAGGGTAATATCAAGATCTGTTTGGGCGACTTCAATGCGAAGATCGGATCCGACAACTCGAACCATGAGCGCATTATGGGACGCCATAGTCTCGGAGAAATGAGCGAAAACGGAGAGCTGCTCGCAGAATTTTGTGGTAATAACGACATGATGATCGGGGGATCGCTCTTCCTTCATCGACCGGTTCACAAGGTCACGTGGGTCTCCCGTGACGGCTTTACAGAAAATCAAATCGACCATATCTGCATCAGCCGAAAATGGAAACGGAGCCTTCTTGATGTACGGAATAAACGTAGTGCCGATATCGCGTCTGATCATCACTTCCTCATCGGCGAAATACGCCTGCGCATTGCGCGGATTCGTCGGCACGAGGAAATAGTTGGACGACGATTCAACACACGCCGACTGGAAGATGCCACGGTGAAACGGTCCTTCGTTGAAGAACTGGAGACGCGTGCTGCAGATATTCCGGATGGTGGCAGCGTGGAATACCAATGGACCGCCATTAAGAATGCCTTCATCACCACCAGCGAGAACAATCTGGGCGAACTACGCACCCAGAGAAAACAATGGATCACCGATGAGACCTGGAGCAAGATAGAGGAGCGAAGAGAAGCCAAAGCCGCGATAGCGCGATCGAAAACCAGAGGAGCCAAAGTCTTAGCCCGTCAACGATACGCGGCTCTTGAGAAGGAAGTAAAACGCTCATGTCGACGGGACAAGCGAGCGTGGGCAGACTCTCTGGCCGACGAAGGAGAGAGAGCCGCCGCAACCGGGGACATTCGCCTCCTCTACGATATCTCACGACGCTTAAGCGGGGCGAAGATGAATGGAACGATGCCTGTGAAAGACGCGAATGATCAGTTATTGACCGACCCAACTGACCAGCTGAAACGTTGGTTCGAGCACTTCGAACAACTTTTTCAAGTGCCAGCCAGGCCATCACCACCTCGGCATAATCCGCCTAGGATCCGACGTATAACACGCGTTAATACCGAAGCTCCATCACTGCTAGAGATTCAAACAGCCATCCAAAGCATAAAATCGAATAAAGCCCCAGGGGTCGACCGCATATCAGCCGAGATGCTCAAAGCTGACCCCATGACATCCGCTCAACTACTGCATCGTTTATTTCGTAATATCTGGGACACCGCAGCTTTCCCGGTCGATTGGATGCAAGGTATCTTAGTGAAGGTGCCCAAAAAGGGTGACCTGACTGTATGCGATAACTGGCGAGGCATTATGTTGCTGTGTACCGTTCTCAAAGTTCTGTGCAAAATTATCCTAGCCCGGATTCAGGAGAAGATCGATGCGACTCTCCGGCGGCAGCAAGCTGGATTCCGTGCCGGAAGATCCTGTGTGGACCATATTCTCACGCTCCGCATCATTCTGGAGCAGGTCAACGAATTCCAAGAGTCCCTTTACTTGGTATTCATTGACTACGAAAAAGCTTTCGACCGTCTCAATCACGAGAATATGTGGGGCGCCCTGAGACGCAAGGGAGTTCCTGAGAAAATCATCGGCCTCATCGAGGCACAGTACGAAGCCTTTTCGTACAGAGTGCTGAACAATGGGGTCCTGTCCGACCCTATCCGGGTCGTAGCTGGTGTGAGGCAAGGATGTATTCTATCACCATTACTGTTTCTCATCGTAATCGATGAGATTCTGGTAGATGCGATTGACCGTGAACCAAACCGCGGGCTGTTATGGCAGCCTATAACCATGGAGCACCTAAATGACTTCGAATTGGCGGATGATGTTGCACTCCTCGCGCAACGGCGCTCTGATATGCAGAGTAAGCTCAACGACCTTGCCGAGCGCTCCTCTTCGGCAGGTTTAGTCATCAACGTCAACAAAACCAAATCGTTGTATGTAAGCACGGTGACTCCTTTCAGTTTCACAGTAGCCGGGCAACCAGTGGAGAATGTTGAAAGCTTCCAATCAGTGTTGTGCTTTATCATTATCAGACAATAATGATTGCAATTTTCATGTGAAAACTTTTCACGTGAAAACAGTAGGCGAGTTATCGCCGGCGACAACTTCTCAAATTTTGTACTCAAACGATAATAAACACAGAATTTTCATTCAATCATTATTCTTTACTAATATCAGCTAATTGTCAACAGTCCCGTTATATCTTCTATTTGGCGTTATGGTTTCATGGTAGTAAGAAAAAAGAGTTCAAAATGTAACGGTAAATGCTTCAAATCAAGATACGATTTTCAAACGATTCTTAATCGCTGGCGAGTTTTTATCACTTGATAATTTAAAAGTGAGATCGCGGGTGAGTTTTGATCATCCTCGATTTTTTGAAAATTTGATATTTCCCATCCCTGCTTCCAATATCTTGGTAGCCAAATGGCGTCAGACGGCGGTTGCAAGATCGACATAGGCGCACGGATCAAGAAAGCAAGGGCTGCCTTTGGGAGTTTAATAAATATCTGAAAAAAAAACAGGCAGATAAGTGAACGCACCAAAATACGAATTTTCAACTCTGAACGTGAAATCTGCTGCAGGCTGCAGGTGTTCATTAACAGATGCCTGCGGTATATAGTTCGGGCCTGGTGGCCTCACAACTTGATCTCAAACAACGAGCTCCATCGTCGTTGTCACCAGAGGCAGATAGCAACAGAAATTCGGGATCGGACGTGGGGCTGGGTCGGCCACACTCTACGTAGGGGCGGAAACGAAATCTGTAAACAAGCATTTGACTAGAACCCAGCGGGACATCGCAGCAGAGGCAGACCCAGAGGCTCATGGCGGCGAAGCCTCAATAGACCGAAAGCTAATCTGGCAACAGGTTAAAGCGATAGCCGGGCAACGCTCAGGATGGAGATCTTTCAATTCGGCCCTTTGCACCACCGGAGGTGTACAGGATCCATAAGCAATTGTTTGTTCTGAACCTGTTTAAGTTAAAGCTTTTGTAAGCATTTTCACAGCCTACATCTGTCCATCATTTTTTTTAGTATTTATTTTTTTATTGCTGTTTCATCAACAGGCTACAGTTAAGGGTTGCGTACTAAGCTTGCGTACTATGTTGCGTGTAGCCTGGGCACTGTTGTCCTTCTGATACCAACTAGAGTGAGAGGATGCGTCAAGTGGGGTCTGCCTAGGAGGTGGTGGGGC
Source organism: Armigeres subalbatus (assembly GCF_024139115.2). NCBI lineage: Eukaryota > Metazoa > Arthropoda > Insecta > Diptera > Culicidae > Armigeres > Armigeres subalbatus. Next base: position 112,918,960 of record NC_085139.1, on the reverse strand, counting down.
TCAACAGTGGGCTCTGTTGAACTTCTATAAAAAGTTGCATGTATCTGAAAGCAGACCCTATCAATCCGACCATGTTTGGCTCAACGCACACAAGCCTAGTCCTGGTGTCGGATGAGAATTTAAACTAATTTGACCCGACTGATCGAGCATCTGATAACCAAGGATGTACGGTTCCATCAGTGTATGTGCTGGCATCCAGTTGCTGAGTCTAAAATGCTATTCCCCGGAAGCTACTATAGTAATTGGTTTTAGCACACTTTTCCTGCATGATACAGCACAAATTTGGTTAGGTATTAACAACAGGTAACAACTTACGAAATGCACGAACTGTTATATTATTTACAATAGTTGTAGGATCAATAATTATGTTTTTAACTTTAGATTTAAGTTATTTCATAAGGATTCACATATTAGCTTCTCTGAAGCACGCTTGACTAATTTTTGTTAATATTCAACAATAGCCTCTGTTGATCGTGTGACATCCTGGGTCTCATCTCTCCCGTCTCTGTCATCGTGACAGCTGGTCTGACGGCCAGTGAGAACCGTGCGCAACTGACCCTCAACAGTGTTCCCAGAACCATCATCCTCACCCCCGTAACACTGGCCATTTGCTCCAGTTTTACCATCACCATCTACCTCCAAAATTGCCAACTTAACCACAGGCCTTCGTATAAACCCCCTCGCAGTTTCAACTATAGCCTGACGGCATCTTCCATCTCTCCCCGTAATCACTTCGTGTATATGACCTCGTTCTCAGTTATTTCTGGTAGTCTCGTCGATGATCGCCAGCAAGTCACCTGCGGCTACAGCTTTCACATCTCCAAACCACTTCGTACGCCTGGTCAGGGTTGGAAGGTACTCTCTTATCCATCTCCTCCAGAAAGTATCTAAGTGGAGTTGGATTTGATCCCCTAATGTCCTCAAAACGGCCACTACGTTGTCAACTGCTGTCTGATGTACTCCGCTTGAACTGCCCAGCAGAAAATGATTCGGGGTCAATGTAATTTGGTAATTTTATCAGGTTACGGCAGTATATGGAACTACAAAATACAATCGAACGATAGTGGTAGGCAGGACATGTAGAGGGAATATCGGACAATAACTCGGAGAAAATTGTCCTCGACAGCGATTGGACGCACAGCGAGCAAAATGGACCAAACTGATGGAGAAAATATTCAGACCCTAATAAGGCCGGAATAAATATTAATTTCTTCTTTTGTCCCACTGTGCTTTCGATAATGAAGGGGTGGGAAATAAAAAATAAAGGCATAAATTGATAAAATCGAAAAAAAACTCATCAGTTTCTTTGAGAATTTTTTATGGAGGTTCAAAATTTTATTATTTTTTCGGTAGAATTTTGAAATCCCCCCTCAAATAAATAAATTTGGCCACGTGGTGACAGAAGAAGATATTAAAATTTGTTTCCCTCTAATTTGACTAGAATTAACAAAAATGCCAATGATATGGAAATGGCAATATCATCATCCTAACTTAGATGTACATGTTCATGATAGAATTAGAGGCGAAAGTCTAGTTCCGGTTGTTCCGTTAGGATACGGCAGGCATGAATAATGTTTTTTAGAAGTCGATTTAAAAGCGAGCGGAGAGCAATATTCGTGATGGTATAAATCTCCCGACCTTCTTTCTGCCATACTCTCGTATAAAGAGGGAAATTGCTAAGCAAATTTACGTATTTGATACTCACAACCCATCTATCGAAGCATCTCCCCTACACGCTATGCTGTGCATATTCAAATCGACATTTCATTACTGTATGACAGCTACATATGTACATTATTTACAAATGCACCGATCAAGTACTTAGTGATGGCGTGAGTTTCACGTTGCGAAGGTGAAAGTTTGTCAATCGCGAGACGCTATCAATCAATGTTAATTAAGTTCTGTAATGTCTGTACATAACCTCAATTTGATGACTATATATTTTTTGAATTAAATCTTTCTCGTGCTCTTCATAAGCACATCGAGTTTTCAAAGCATTGAGATTCTAATTAGTTCAGTTTCCAGGTTGCTTTACTTTAACAACTGATCCTGACCCTGAAAATAATACAAAGCCAATTAATTGAATGAGAAAACGAATTAGCCATGATTCCAAGTTAATTTCATTTATTTAGTTAACTTCTGACTAATTTTGTAAGTTCACTTCTTTGACTATATTAATATGTATATCAATTAAAGTTGTTATATTTAATAAAGTTTCTTAGTCTTAGGAAAATATGAATATCCTTTGTTCCAATGTTCAAAATCAATATTGAGATTTAAATAGTTCTGCATCTGTATCAGAATTTATTCACATACGTCATAAATTGGATACCACCGAGAATCATTTTCATCGGATGATGTCTAAATAAATGTGTTTTTGTCGTGCATCTTGTTCAACAGACTGAAAACGCTTAAGGAGTCTTATTCGTAAAACGCTTGGGGATTTGTCGGTGAATACTAGGCAACTTCGCTTGTGACCTTAGTTGGATTGACGCAGGCGATGCACTTTCAAATTTGCTGTTTAACATTGCACTGAAGAGTACGACAATACGATTAGGAGATCTAGCGTGCAGAAAACATCGCGCAGTGGTATATACTCCTGGGTTTTGTGGACAACATCGACCCTTACTGGAATCGATCAGAGAACAGTATGAAGGCTTTTGTCCCAATAGCTCTACTATGACAAAATTAATGGTTGTGGATAGAGACAGAGGTAGACATGATAGTGTTTATGCTAAGGTAGTGCTTAATAGGCATGTATTTGAACTTGTTGAAGAACTGGTCTACCTTAGAACGCTTGTGGCTTATGACTACGATGTTCCCCTTAAGTTTAATACGTACTGCGGCTGCGATTCGGGACTTCAATGTCTTACGTATGCAAATTAGGTCCTGCAACATGGAGACGGAAATGAAATTCGCTCTGTATAAAACTTTAATTCTTGGTAGGCCTTTTACGGGCATGAAGCGTGGGCTTTAAAGGAGGCAAACCAGAAAGCTGAAGCAGAACTCATAAACTCTGGCATACATCGCCATTTGGATTAATTTGTTTTTTAATGCAGTTCATTTGAAAAGTAGTTCAGTAAATCAAACTGCGTTTAAACTAATATTTTTTCTAAACAAAAGCATTTCAAGTTCTACTTTCTATAGCTTTTTTTTACACCTCAGGCGACCAGTTCTCCTGTATAGAGGCGAATAGGATGTGATGCTTATCATAAACGGCTAGCCGTTTCATATTGACTGTATAATTTATGAATGTAGCCAAATTGATTACCAAACAAACCTAACGCTGATTTACATAGTGTTGCAAGATTACTTCCAAAGTTACTACTGTCTGGTTTGGACCCATAATTTATTCGATTCGAGCGTGGATTTTGTTTCTGCATCTCAGTGAAGGTCACTTTGGCGAGCCTATGAATGTCATCACATAAGGTGTTTTTATGTAAATTGTTTCATCTGCAAGAGTGGCACGTGACTGAGAATAATAATTCCAGCCATTTTCGTTACGCGCTACTGACACGCATCGCGTGGAAGATCTTTCTGATCTTCCGCTCCGATATGTCTTAAATTAGATACTTTGTAGTGAATTCTATTGGGATAGTTCTCCTACAATTACCAAAACATTTTGAATGATGGCCAAATGTCCGTAAAGGTCATCGAACTTTATGAACTTTATTCCAACTGCCAAATGCATTTGGTCACGCACAAGATAGATGCAAAACAAAACGAAAGCAAGCGGTTGGCGACCTTGTCGAAAATTAACCAACCATCATAGGTCTTCAAATATGCATAGAAACTGGTTGCCTAGGGCTCTACACGGTGAGCAGCGTACGATCAAGTGCAAGTACGGTCGATGGGGCAAACAGTCATCAAACGATCGTTTTCGATGCTTTGCAGCAGCCCACCGACTGACTGTTGGCCGTTCGTTGGATTCAATGTCAAGTTTACAACGCGCAGGGTAATTCAAGACGTGGTACTTGTTTGATTGTTATGTTGTCGTTTTTATTTTCGTCTGATCTTTAAAATTGATGCCCATTTCATTCACGAGTGTGCTTCTAATTGGCAGTGGTTTTGGTTAGCGTTTTACTGGGCGCGAGTGGGAGAATTGAATGATGCTCTGCTCAACAAACGGTCCGATCATGAACGCTTGGAATCGGCTTGATCCATTCAAGGTTACCAGCCCGAGAAATGCATTCAGCTTTTGATTGTGATTATGACTGGCTAATGCGCGGCAT